>NW_027206512.1:55292349-56519849 GCF_024711535.1 Dipodomys merriami
GACAGAAGCCAGGGCCTGAGTTCAAGCTCCAGTATTTATACACACACACACACACACACACACACACACACACACACACACACACACACACACACACCACATCTATTATAAAATTGTGATTGGAGCAGGCATTGGTGGCTTAAGCCTATAATCTTAGCTTCTCATGAGTCTGAGATCTGATGAGGATCATGGTTCAAAACTAGCTTGGAAAGAAAGTCCATGAGACCCATATCTCCAATTAACCACCAAAACACTGAAGTGGAGCTATGGCTCAAGCTGAATGCTCTCTTTGAGCCAAAAAGCTCAGGGAGAATTCAAGCCCTAGAACCAGTACACAATCACACACAACACACACACACACACACAAAGGCACACACACACAGTCACACACCCCTGATTGTGTGAAATGTAGAGAATCTCAAAGAAATTGATATTACTTTTATTTTCATGATCCATTTCATATAATCACATCTTTTGCAGACATTTACATAACTCTTAAAACATTATTTTTTAACTGATAAAAGAATTTCCAACAAGTTTTGCTTATTTCTTCCCAAAACATTACATCATGGATATGTGCCATAATTTGCTTAACTAACTCATATTTTGGCCATTGGGGCATATTCTACTACTTACCACTGTATTTTCAAGTACCTATATGTGAGGAACCATTTTAATACTGTCAATTATTTCTTTAAGGACTATTTAAGTGAAGGATATTTTGTGTCTTGAATATAGCTGCTGTAGATATAGTTTGATGGGTTAAGATTCTAATACCCAAAATGAGTATCAGAAGATGGAGCTTTGGGTTGATGACTAGTTCATAAAGTTAGAGCCCAAAAGCTTCCTTGTCTCATCCACTTTGTGAGCATGGAGCAAGAAGATAACATTCAGCACTTGGGAATAGGACCTCACTAGACACTGAATCTGTTGGTGCTTTGCTCTGGATGGACTTTCTACCCTCCAGAATTGTAGGAAAGAAATTATGTTCTTTATAAGCCACTCAGTACATAGTATTGTTTTACATCAACATGAACAGACTAAGACAACAACTAAAAACATTTGATATTTAGAGAAATGAACCAGAGTGAGCAGAAAGTTAGAAGCTTCAGACTAAGAAAAGAAGCAATGATAGAATAATCTCTGCAGAAGAAACTAAAAGAATCCAGGATACAAATTCTTCTAGGAAGGAAGGAGATATGAAAGGAAGAAGGAAGAAAGAAGGGAGGGAGGGATGGAGGAGGGAGTAAAGGAAGAAGGGAAGAAGGGAGGAAGGAAGGAGATAGAGAAAGAAAGAAAGAAAGAAAGAAAGAAAGAAAGAAAGAAAGAAAGAAAGAAAGAAAGAAAGAAAAGAAAGAAAGAAAGAAAGAAAGAAAGAAAGAAGGGAGGGAGGGAGGGAGGGAGGAAGGAAGGAAGGAAGGAGGGAAGGAAGGAAGGAAGGAAGGAAGGAAGGAAGGAATGTAGTGGAAATGTATGTTTAGTGCTGAAAGACAAAACCAAGGGAATTCTCCTCTAATGGCCTTTTCTTTAGTGACTCAGGAATTAGGCTTGTCTGATGATACCAGCAAGTCAGTAAGATCATTGAGGACACGAAGGAGTAAAAGTGCAGAACAGACAACTTTGTAAGGAAAAGGAAAAAGTAATGCACATACTAATGTTAGTACAATCAGGTGCTTATTGTTCATTTCATATCATCACCAGCCTAGCTATGGATGAGAAAATTATCAAGATAAGACAGTGATACTCACTAGATACTATGTTGAAAATGAACTACACAACTTGTGGGGGTCAGGAGGGAAAAACTGCGAGAAAATGAGGGAAGAGATGACACTATTCAAAAAGAAATGGACTCATTACCTGACTTATGTAACAATCACTTTACAATAACAATAAAAAATGTTAAGGAAACCAGCTTTCTACACCTGGAATTAAACTATGCATTTCAAATGCACTCTCTTCATCTGAACTTTAGTTACAATGACAGACTTGACATGACAGTTGAAAGGACCACACTCAATTTTTTAAAAAAAGGAAAATAAATGTTGTGAAAATGTAGCAAGAATGCAACAATAACATATCCATTTCAGTCAATATTTATCTTTTCCAGCTTGAGAAATTGGTGAAAGCACTTTCATTGAATTTCAAGAACATTTTCTAATTAATACTTGTACATATAATCAGAATTAAGCCTGAAACTGTCTTATGCCCTTTAGAGACCTCAGAATAACCACTTGTATTGAGAGATAGGACTTTATTTCAAAGGCACATAATTAAAATATTTTGTAATGGAGATGGAAATGATAGAGTCTTAGGCTAAGTAAGTCCACAGGGATTTGTAGCTGAAGTAGGTTGAAGCTTTAATACAGAAAAGATGCTTCTGATAAATATGCCTGAGGCACGTGAAGAGATAGTTATCACTCAAGCTAAGGTTAGCAGTTGAATATAAAATTGAGTTTGGAAAATTATAATAATGTGATGGAAAGAAATATATGGGAAACTTTGAAGTTTGCTCTTTAAATATGCTATAAAATTCAGGAAGCAACGCTTCAACATTGACTTGTGCATTTAATAGCAGTCTTTTGCCTCTACTCTATGCAAGGTACAATTGAAGTAGAATGTTGAGATATGAAGAAAACTTTAATCCTCCTTGCCTTTGGACATTCCACAATCTCCCAATCCCCAAAATATAGAGACAGATAAGATACTTGCAGCAGAGCTTGTGCTTAAAGCTTTCTGATTGAATTGAAATCCTAAAGAACTCAATAAGCAATTTTATTTTTTTTATATTTAGACATAGTTTGAGTCCTGAGATATAGGAAATCTCTTCATAAGGGTGTGCTATTATTGTTTAACTCCTAACAGAAATCCTTCTACTATTTTTGTACATGGTCGATCCCTGAGAATAACTCCTGAATGAGTAAAACAATTGCTCCAGATGTCTGATGGACCCAGGGATCTGGAATTCTCATGAATGAATTTTTATTTGGGGATGATCTTCAAAGTAGATATTTTAGATAAAAATGACATTATAAGTTGCTAAGCACTATCTATTCATTGACTACCTGTCTACATACTACTAGCCACATCACAAGAATATAGGAGAGGTGACAGATAAAACTTTGTAAACAAACCTCTGAAAGAATGAATGAAGTTTTGGATGTATTGTAGTTTTAGGTGGGAAATGATGTTTGGAAATAACCTCAAAATGTTAATACAATAAAAGTTCATACATATGGCAGATCCAATGCTTTTATTTTTTTTTTACCTGTACCAGTACTTGCTCTTTTCAAATGTGGTAGACATGTGATCTCAATTTATGTTATTTCCTTATGAAGTATACATATAAACCCTGGAATCCATTTTGAGGATCTTCTTCCCTTGCCTCTTGAGGCTCATGAAGAATCTCGAAGATTCAGTCTTGGGCCAGAGATAAAGTTCTACTGAGAGTCCTTTCAGAAGTGGAAGCAAAGGCCCTTTGAGACCGATTATGACTCCAGGATAATGTCCTTTTGGATTAAGAATTCAGGCTACCAGCGTGCTCTTTTAGCCCAGCTCAAAGGCACATGACAGGAGGACACATGGTCTGAATTCAAATTCCATCTTTGCCTCATTTAATTAGATGATTTGGGGCCATTAGTGAATATAATTTGTCCAGCAAGGTAAGCAAGCAAGGAAAGATCTGCTCATGAATGTTTCAATGGAGTTCAAGGCTATGACAATAGAGGGTAGAGATGGAACTCAACCTCTGGGTGGGAGAGGAAAAAGAGAGGAGTTGTAAATTCTGGTGAGCTAATGGAGAAGCCAGCCTGGAGGACCTTAAAGGAGTCCACATGAGGTCATCTGTGTTTATTGATTGGTAGGGAAGCTCCTCCCTGCCCACAGAGATAGGGAGGTAGGTATTGTATCTCTTTCAATTATACTTCAAAACCATAAATCTCAAGTCCTTGACAGATTTATATCTCCAGAGATCAGAGAAATAATTCCTAATTGCAAGTTTTCTAAAGTAAATGTTCTAAGAAGGTGGAGAGCAGGGTCCAAATCAAGAAGAAAATGGTGTGATTTATAGCTGAGCTGAAGGGGACATTGGGGCTGTCTTGGGTGTCACAGAAGGACTCACAAGTCAATGTTCTTTAAGAAAGAGGTAACCAGATCACATTCAAGAAGGTTGATGAAAATTTTGTGATTAATATTACCATTGCCTGATACAAATACCAGGTGATTGAGATCTTAAGGGAGATCATCAAATGTCTCCGGGTTCAATCAAAGCTGAGGAAAACAATAATTCTCCAAACATAATAAATCTCTAGTGAGTTTCAAGTTCCTACCATATTTCTAATCTACACATTCGTCATTAGTCACACTTCGCAGAGAAACAAACTGAGTCTCAGGAAGGTTAAATTCTCTGTCCCAAGCCACACATGTCAACACAGGTAGAACTATGATTCAACAGCAGGAATGTATAAATAAAATACCTAAGTCTTAAGACCAAAAAGGACACAAACATATAGTTACCCTTTCCAGAGAGCTGAAAGGTCAGAATTTTCATTACTTTCCTCCAAAATTTTGTTGATTGTGGGCATTAAAATTAGAGGCAGAAATTATGTGGACCTTTTGCTTGGACAATAGAACCATTCATCTGACTTCCAACCCAGGGTTACGTGGATGCAATTTGACATTTTCCAGAATAGAACATGTGAGCTCTTAAGGACATCAGGGCTCCATTAGGTCAAAGGCTAAGGACCTTTTCTTTTCTTGCCTTGTATACTTGGCATTCACAGAAATGGAGTAGGTGTGTGCTTTCTGTCATAAGCAGGAGATTTTACCTCCAGGTCACAGGTGGAGAGCAAGTATTCTGCGAGACACCAAATAGAAAATAGAAGCTTTTTCTTCTTTGCTTTGTTTGTAGCATGTGACTTCCTTTTCTAGCCCTGCTTCTCAATGCAAAGTCAAGCTATTCAATATTCCCTGCTGGTGATGAGTTAGCAGGTGAATTATTTAAGCCAGGATCAGGAAGCTCTGGTCAGAGTCCTGGGCTTTGTGCTACATACTTGAGTTTTAAGATACCTCCCATGGACAATGAAGGCCTGGAGCAGAGCAAGTCTTTTCCCTGGTGTCAATTTCCTTCTCTCTGGAGTGAAGAATGTCATTTTTCAAGGCTGATTTCTCTATCTATCCATTAGTATTCTGTGTGTTACCCAATGTTATTTCTTTCCAGAGGCTTTTTGGGATCACCCCACCCAGAAAAGCACAGTCTACTGCTCACTACTTTTGTGATATAGAAAAAAAAATCTGACTTTTGAGCTTCCATGACTTCATCCATAAAACAGAAGCATAGTGGAAATTCACTGAATCTTGATTGCTCGGTTTTGTTTTCTCACTCCCTGGCACTTTTTAAACACTTTTATTGTCACTGGGGAATCCCCTACATAAAAACATCTTCTGGCTTCTGTGAAGGGAAATTCATCCACTGCAGTCAGAGCCCAGATACCTGACCTAGGCATCTACCAGTCATTGACTTCAGAGTGGATGTCCAGAAGTGATGGCCACTAAGAATCTGGTTTCTGATAAGGCTGCTGGGAAAGGCACTGGGTCCAGGGAGAGCAGAGTTTATGACCTAAATGTCCAGTATGAGCCATGCAGTATATAGTAGTACTGCACTTGACAGCTATCCTGGGTGTGTGAGTAAACTTGGACCTGACCAAGGGTTATCCTTGAATGATACTAAAGCTCTCAGAAATTCTCAGAGCTGTCTTTGATGATTTCTTTTAGTGGAATTCCACTATAGTTGGATCTGTGTCAAAACTGTGAATCCCGACAGATATATAAGACGTGGTAGTCCATTTGAGGATCAAATGAGGCAATATCTGAAACACAGTCAGAACTGTAGACAGGCTACTATGTCTTCATATAGTCAATATCTTTAAATTATTTTGATGGTCCTTGAAGTTCAAGATGCATACTCTTCCAGGACACTATGTTGACTGACTAGAAATCCTTTCCTAATTATTGCCCCTTGAGAACATTGTGTACATCCCAGTAGGAGAGGCAATTGTGCAATAACAAGAGAATAATTTATGTGTTAGATTATCCACATTTCTTTTTTTTTAATTTAATTTAATTTTATTTGTGAACATACTGTACAGAGGAGTTACAATTACATGGGCAGGATAATGCGTACATTTCTTACCAAGCATTGCAGCCTCTTCCTTTGATTATCCACATTTCTATCTCACTTCTTTTCATCAACTTTTCAATGAAAGACAATCCTGCTTTTGGTCTTTAAATTAATACCTTAATCTACCTCAGATGATTCCTTCATGTATAGTCAATGAGTTAGGTCAGCCAAAGCATTCTGCGCAAAGCATTCTCATTATGTATTAGCTCTTTAAAAGTGAAGTAACTACGAAGAGTGAAGGATATGGGTCAGCTGATCAGCGTTAACACAGCCTCTGTTCCCAGTTGACCAAAGAACTGAAACAAGTCCTTGTAGAAACATCAGTCAGCTCTCCCGGTCTCAGAGCACATTGCATTCATGTTACTAAATGTATTCTTTCTAGGAAACCTGCAGATAAATGTGATAGTTCCTATTCTGCAGATCAAATGTGCTTGATCACTGGGTCAAGCTATAAAGAAGGAGCAGATATAGACTTCAAACTTTCTGATCTAAACTCCAAGTTCTAAATGCTTCTACTGGGATTTCATGAAACATGGGCATCTGGGTTCCTTTGGAAGAGTAGTTCTGCTGAGATTTATTATCATCATTTTTTAAGGCAAAGTCTCACTATGTGACTCAAGCTGGCTTTGAAATCTCCATCCTCCTGCTTTAGTCTCTCTCCTGCTTGGGAATACATACATGGGCCAACATGCCAGCCTCGGTGCCTTATTTCTTTTAGGAAAAATTTAGTTTGTATTTTATGCATAGAATGATGTCATTTCCTTTACAAAGTATAATGATTCAGACGCTATTCACGGAAATAATTGATACTTGAGTACAGCTATACAAGATCAGCATAGTTTTTAATACTATATTCCTAAGTAAAGAAAGGAATTCTCTTTTATCAACACAAAGATGTCATTCAATTTCACAGGATCTGCAAGCCTTTCTAGGTCACTGTTTGTCTGGGAGCTTGTTAGCAATTGTGTGAGGGATGTGTTGACAATTCCCTACTGGGAAGGACTAATTTTCTCTTTCACCCAGGCCATTTAGATCACTACACTTCCCCACAAGTGTAGTTTTATTTAGACATTTAACCACTGGAAAGTAAAATTAGAAGTCTGAGAACAGAATCAATACAGAAAGCAGAGGCGTTTATGTAGATTTAACTGTAACACAAAACTGAAATAGTTAACACGTTGGTGGTTGAGATGACTTGAATTAACAATATTCCAACCCTCAGAATGTGAATTAAAGTTAGGGAAAGCATAATAATTGGAATCGTAGGGCCAAGCTTGTTCCTATCTTATAGCCTATTTTCAATTTAGAAATTAAATCTACTCTTGAGATACTGGAAACTGCAGGCAGAGCCAATTAAAGAATTTGAATGGCCAGCCAAACTGCTCTGTTTTAAAAACAGGAAAGGTCAAAGCCTAACAAAGGAATCACCAAGAAATGGGCACTTGTAAAAAGAGGTAGGGTCAAAGGGAGAGGGAAGGGTAGAGGAATGAAGGGAGGAAGGAGGGAGAATGCATTCAAGAACTCAAGAAATGAAGAAAAGTAAGGGAACGGGTGGCCAAGGGGAGGGGTGAGATGACACTGACCAAGATGCTTTGTATTCATAAACTCCTTTATTAAATGACACCTCCCTGGTAAAACTACTTAAAAATAATAATAAATAAAGAGGACAAGTATCTTCTACATAAAATGTGTAGTTCAGCTGACACAGCAGCAACACACCTCTTATAAATATTGTAAACATTTTAAAATCAATTTCTATTTTACATGAGATTTAAAATCCTAGCCATTCAATTAGAAACAAACATTACTGTCATAGGTATCATGATCAAGTTCAGATCTGGTTTTAGTAGACAACTGTACTTCAGCCATTTCAAAAGGCCTTTGCCAGTGCCAGTGGCTCACGCCTATTATGCTAGCTACTCAGAAGGCTAAGATCTGAGGATCCTGGTTCAAAGCCAACCCTGGCAGGAAAGTCCATGAGACTCTTATCTCCAATTAGCCACCAGAAAACTGGAAAGTGGTGCTGTGGCTCAAGTGGTAGAGCATTCACCTTGAGCTGAAGAGTTCAGGGACAGCGCCCAGTCAGAGTTCAAGCCCCACAACCGCCTTACCTCTCTTCCCTCCAAATAAAGTCTTGTTCTGGCCTCTTTTGTGTTTTAAAACTGATATCTTCCCTTCCCTTCCTCTTACCAGGCCTCCAATCTCAGAGATTAGTGACTAGAAATTAAAATATGGAAGATCATCTTTAGATATAGTGTTTCATATGTGTATTGAAAAGCTTATCTAAACCTGCAGAGAGATCTGGGGATTTATACCAAGTGGCTGACTACAAAAACAACTTTTTAAAGAAAGATTTTTGTCAGAAATGCAAACAAATTCCATTTTCTACTCCATTGTATTCATACCTACAATAACCCAAAACATGCTTCCCTTCATAATGCCCAAATTACCTTGGTAAAACTAATGAGCTATGCTTCACCTACAATTTTAAGGTTTGTCACACAGAACTCCATAAATGGGGAATCCATAATCTAAGTTGAAAAGCAGGCCAAAAAGTAATCCATAGTGCTATAATTTGGTATTTCTTTGAAGATAGTTTAATTTTAAAAATCCTTCTTTTCCTTCCTATAAAATTCTGATTACGTACACTGTTATTCACTCTGACTTGCCTCAGCAAAAGTTCACTTTTCCCATTTATAAAAGAACATCACAGAGTAGGGTTATTAACTGATATTTGGGGAAGTGTTTTCATGCATTGTAAGTTAGCCTTTCTGGACCTAATAGTCTAAGGAAACAAGACAAGAGAGTAAAGTTGCACAAGAAGACTGACTACTAACATTAAGGCTAGAAGCTGAAAAGTGTTTGAGTAACAAACTGGACCAAACATTCTCATATTCTTTCATTCAGCCTTTATTCTCATATCAGAAGCCCATGGAGAAATGGCCTCTCTCAAACAAACAATAAGCAGCATGGCAATAAAAAAAAGTACAAAACATAACAATTCCATGAAGATCTGAGTAAAATCACAACACAAACTTCCAAGATTGTGACCAAATTGACTAGCAATGTGCCCTCAATGACTCCATGAAAATTTACTTCTATTTTCTCATCAAACCCTTCACTATCAATTTTTGAAATAGTATTTGAAATGCATAAGTAACCACATAGGGGTGGCTAATTCTTGATTAGATTCCAACAGATGTTCAAAGCTATGAAGCTCAGCTTACATGCATTCACATCAACTTGTTATAATGGGGCACATTTGTATTTGTGTGTGCAACATCCCTGGAGTTATTGGTGGAGTTCAAGTGGCTTACTGTATTCCGTGTCTAACAGAAGCTCTAATAGTGGTTATAGATCATGTAGACATTCAGTATAAAGGAAGACATTAGCAGATGCTTCCTAGTCTCTGAGAGGATTTTGTTTGCGAACACATGGGAGATATGTAAGAGAACTCCTACAGACACTTGCAAATCATGTATTAGAGGGATGATGTGGAGATCCTAGAAGAAACAGTAATGTATATGCTACTTGGTAATTCTTGCTTTTACCCCACTGGATTTTTTTTCTAGGTTGACACAGTCGAGTGATATATGTGATATAAGTTGAGTGATATAGTATTTCATTTTGTTGTGTATATAATAGGATCTCAAAAGATACTACTGTCCTAAACTATTAGTGCTTGTTGAGCACTTTTCTGAGAAATTAAGACTATATCTTCTCTAGAATAACAAATATCTGGATGTAGGTTAAAAGTGAGGGATTTCTATGAGGCTATTTTCTGTATATATATCAACATTACCTTTATCTACCTGGTCATCTCTAGGTAGAGAGAGAGCCAGCAAATCTGTGCCCAAAACTCTTTTCCAGTTATAGTCACCACTTCTATGGTGAACATACACATAGATGTCAAGTTAGACAAATTATTGATACAACTACACACTGTCATGAAGAGTACTATCAAAAATTTCAAATATTTGCTTGCAATTAACAGTCAGTAATCCAGAACAACAATCTAAGGAGTGCACAGTAGATTGCTGGTGTTCTCTTTATAGAGTTTTCTTTTCTCTGGTAGTCTTTGTAATAAATAGCTACTTAGCTTTCCCAGACTTTCTTACTATTTCCTCACCTTACAATACTACTTGGTTCCCACTCCCTGTATCACTTCCTGGAACTTCTTTCAAGTTCATTATTTTTAGTGCTGGGTGCATGGTAGGGCTCCTTTCCTTCATAACTGGACGTCAGATATCATTGTCCATTGTTATATGAAATTCAATGTCTCCCAAACACTTGTCTTGTATAGTTTTATCTATTTGATCATTTCATTGGTTTATGTGGAAGTCTAAATCATGTTGGTGTCACTGTATCTTAATCAGATTCAAGGAACCACGCTGTGTTACCAATAATCATCTCCTTGAGTCTCTTCAGCCTCTACTGTAGAGGCTAGGTCATGAGGTGATGAGGGAGCACAAGAAAACTGCATGGAGCAGCACCTACACTTTCTTACTGCTGTAACCAGGGGAGGTTAACAATGCTAACTGTAGTCACAAAGATACAATAAAACTCTGTAGATAAGGAAAATACAATTCTTGGCTTAACAAATTTTTTTGAAGAAATGTCTTATAGTACTCAAGGTGAAAAGTTGTGTATAACTACAATACGTACTTTGTAAGATTGCACATAGACCCTTTAGTATCTAACAAATGCTATGCTCTTAAATTTTAGTGTTATGATATTGATATTGATTTATGTATATATTAATCCAGAACTTGAGTTCTGTTCTTTCTTATTTATTGGAAGATACTGGAAAAGTTTGCCTCAGTATCAGGCAACTTTACCACAAAGAGACTCAACTTTACCACAAAGCCAGATTCAGCCACATGGAATCTGGCAATAGGATGTCTTTTAGATGCGAACATTCTTACTCATGATAAAACTGTCATATACGTCCATTTCTGTTACTGGGCTGGTAGTGACTCATTTCAAGTCTCCAGGCTGGTGTTTTAATATCAGCAAATAAGCACCTTAACAGTAGCAGATCATAAGGTTTGGGGCAAATAAAGATGACTGTACTATGAAGGTTAGCTGTGATTCTGGAAGGGTTAAAGTTTCAATAAGTGAAACTTTGTAGGTAATGTATTTCTAGTCTTATAATCTAACCAACTTTTCTTTCTCCTTGTTCACTTCTGAATTATATATAAGAAATGATGTTTGTTCAGCAAATATTCCAGGGACCTCCTCTTCACTCCTCCACAAATGCTCATGAATCTCCATTGTACTCAGAGTTCAGATCGCAAGATTATGTCTGCTTCATCTTGATTATCTCTAGTTCCCTACAGCGATTGCAGAGGCAAAATTGAGATTTGTTTGTTTGCTTTAAAGTAACTCAACTTGAATTACCTTTTTTTATTTAAAAATCCACTCCATAATACAAAACGTTATGAAGGGGAAGGAATTATGAGGATTAAAAATTTTTAAAGAGCTGTTCGTGGAATGGCTTCAGGACAAAGTGGACAGACGCAACTGCAAGGACAGAAGCCACAAGGCTACAGAGACACCTGGCGAGAGGACAGGGGACAACAAAGACTTCCGGGGAACATGGCTTCTCTGGCACATGACGAGTGCGCATGTGTTAGTCACACAGAGGAAACAGCATAATTAGAGAAGACACATGAGAAGTTAGCAGTTGATGGAACCCTTGTAAGCAATGATTGGAACCTTATTTCTACTCCAAGGAAAGGGGATGGCCGTGGAAGGCTCAGCATAGAGAGTTTTGTGTTCTCACTGGGATTTTAGAAGGTTTTCTCAGGATGACATGTAGGAGTATAGAACAGGGGTGCAGGGTTAAAGGAGGAAGATCAGTCAGGAGTTATTTCAATGATCTGGGAAGAGATGAATACAGTGACACAAGATGGTAGACAGGTAGAAGTGTCAGATTCTGGAAATGTCTCAATTTTGCTATAACAAATTCTGTGGATAGGCTATGAAGTATGAGAGCAAAAAAAGATCAAGATGATTCTGAGATTAGAATCTTGAGCAGTGACAAGGGTAAAGTTTCCTTCTGACAACAGAGGAAACATTATCAAAACATCTTTGGAAGAATACAAAGCATGGCAGAGCAATTTAGTCTTGTTTTTCTAGAAGAGATCCATGCATCAATGTGTAGATAGTACAGTTCAGCCTCTGAGTCTGGAATTTCATTATGAGTTTTAAGATAGAGACAAACATAGATTTAGAATTCCCAAAACACAGACAATTTAGAATCCAAGAAGGTATACATAAAAAATGTCTCAAGGAACAGAGTGATCAATTATTTCACAAACTTCCAGTTGATTAAAAAAAATCTGAAAAATGTGATTGGATATAGTACATAGATGTCATGATTGATTGTAGCAATGAGATTTCAATTAATATGTGAGAGATTTAATTAGATCAAGTTCAAAGGATAAGGGAAGTGAAATTTATATCGCAGACAACAAAATAACAACCTGCTAGAAAAGGACCAACAATTCATAGGAAAACAAGTGTAAAACAAACCTATGGAGTTGAGTCAGGATAGCCTAGGGAAAATGAGACATGGTAAATGGATGCCAGGGATTCAAAGATTGAAGCTTAAAGTTTATCGATCTACTTCCCTTAGGATTCAGGGAGCAAAGTCATTTTGGGGGGAATGAAGCTGCATAGACTAGGAAAAATGAGGTATGGTCAGCTAATAGCAAATACAGGAGATATTCCTTCATGTGCTTCCCTTAAGATTAAGGGAACAAAAGTCATTTGGGGGGAAATGAAGCAGGATAATTTATGGAAACTGAGGCCTGGTGTAGGCAACTAAGAAATATGGTATCCAAAAACTTAGAAATGCTATCTTTGCTTCAAAGAGAGGCAACTGAATGCATTCTTTCCTAAGGGATGCACTTCTCACCCAAGAATTCACAGCTGCCTGACAGTATGCCCTAAAATATGGATAGCAGGATGTCCCCTCCTTTCAAGGATATGGATCTGTTTTATGGCAGGAGGCATCCTTACCTGGAAACTCTGGGAATAACAGCAGGTGTAGTTAAAACAAAGACAAAGCACCTAGCTTTGCATAACTTAAAGCCAGATCCCCGCCCTTACCCTATAAACACAGCCAAAGGAGTTGTACATCTCTCTGGGTGTCTCCTTGTGTATGTCTGTGTCTGTGTCTTTGTGTCCCTATGAGAGCACCCACACTCTGCTAGAGTGTGCCCCTGCCCTTCTGTTTGTCTGCTTTTTTGTCTGTCTGTTTCCTTGCTTGTTTACTTAATAAAGCTCTGCCAAGTTTTCTTACTATTGTGACTTGTCCAGAAATACTTATTCTGCGATTGAAGTCAAGAACCCTAAGTGAAAAGTTCCCATGTTTAAAGGGGAATTTCACTATTCCTCACCTCTGTCTGGTGACAGAGAGAGGAATAAAAATGCAAAAAGTTTTAGCTATGTAGAAACATTGTTCATTGTCACTCATAATAACAAAATACTTATAAAACAGCATTGAAAAATATGCTTGCTATCAATAGATGTAAAAACTTACAAATAAACTCATATGGCAAAGTTTTAGAGAAATACTTGATTTTATATGTTGATTTCAAACAACAAAATGGTGCAGGTCCCATTATGGGAAATTTGACAGAGATATCTAAAATAAACAATAAGATCAAGGGAGACAATAGACTTAGAAGGGAACCCACTCCATTACACTGAAATAAGAATAGCGAAGGCATCCAGTTTCTGACTGTACTAAAAAGATTAAGAAAGGAATATAATGGCCAGATACGATTGTGTAAGCCTCTTGGATTTGTTGGTTACCTTTGTAGTTTTAATAAGATCTTAGATAATATAAGATATACATTGAGTTAATTAGAAGTTGATTAATGACAGAAGTGTCACAAGGACTCATGGTTAAAACTGACATTTTATGATAAACTATATTTAAACCTTTAAAGAATAAAGAATTTCATTGCAGTTGTTCTAACAAAGTATTTTGTGAACAAGCTTTATGAGCCTTATGTTTATGATGTATAATTTTTGGAATTATTAGCAAGAGACACTTTAGAACAACAGGAAATTACTTGACCTTTTTTTCCAAGGTAGACTTTTAGATAGAAAGACGACAATATTTTGAAAGATGCACCTTAAATGTTCTGGTAACAAGGATGTAAATTTTATATTCATTAACTTGTATGCTGATTAACAAGAAGTAATGACCAGCTTGGGGCTTCTCTTTGCAAAGCAACTAAGTCAACAAATTGCCTTTATTTCAAGCTCCTTCATTAACTGCTTATTAAGACCGATAGTCTGAATTTAGATCTACTTGTCTTCCAGGGACAAATTACAGAATGAAAGTCATATAAATCTCAACTGACCTCATTAGGTTCTAATCAATTTTCTTACTGAATGAGTTACAGGCAGGCAGTTTTATACCTCCAACTTGTCTTAGAATAATAACACATTACAACATGCTTATACTTTCATTACAATTATACCATTCCCCATGTACATGTGTGCATATAAAACCACCCAACTATACTGTACTGCTCACTCCTCCAAGAGGTAATATATTTGACCAAGCTGATAAAACTCAACCTGAAACTGTGGCTTGAGACCAATAAGCTCACAATGCAATCAGGGTGCTCTCACAGAACATCAGTATTTGGTTGGTTGATGCTTTTGCGAATAATCCAAGATGAATGATCTCCCAACTGGCATCTCTTGCTTCCTCTGTTTTACTCCAAATCATTTCCCTAGTATGTCCAGGGTACCACAATCAAGTAGTACCCTGCTTACCACTTTAGTTACAGTAAATGCCAAACAGTCCCTAGTTTTATATCTGTTAGATATCTGCTACAGTTCCATGCTGCTTGGGTTCCCAGAGATCATGTTGGTGTCTGCACACTGCACTGGGGGACGTGTGATAATATCGCCCAGGTTTCCCCTAAAGCCACTTTTGACTCCAGTGTTCTCCCTCCATTGGATTGATGGGGGAAGGGCATTCTGTCTTTCCATCTCTGCTGTCATAGCACAGCGAGTACAGACTTTGGACCCTTTGATTTACACATACACACACACACACACACACACACACACACACACACACACACGCACAACACATACCACCAACCTATTTTCACTTCTTTCTTTATGCCAGATAATAGAGTAATTTAAACAAAGTGAGACAAAGAATTTGAAGTCTTTGTCCTTATCATGTCCTGATCCCTATCCTCCAGTTTTCACTCTTGTTCTTCTGTTCCTTTTCTCAAAGTATCATGTCAAATGTCCTATTTACTTCCAGTGCAGAGTCATTAATTTTTCCCTTATGAACTTCGTCACTGCTACCAATTTCTCATAATCTTATTTTTTGACTCAAAATGTGGATATATCTCTACCCAAAGCTTTCTCCTTACAAACAGGTATTTTGGAATCAATAACAGCATATTCTCTTTCATCTTATGTGCCTATAGGCTCCTTTGGCTCCTTTCTGATGTTACTTTAGGTCAAAAAACTTGTTCTTTTTCCTCTCAAAACTTGACATCATTGCTCCTAATCAACTTAACATGTTGCATTTCCTGGGATGGTCCAAGAACTTTCATTCTAGACTTCTTCAGGTGTGGCTGTATCTCCTTGAGGCTTCTCTTACATAAGAGCCTGTGTATATAGATAACTACCAATTATCTTTCAGGACTCAGCTCAGAACTCATTTCCTAGGAGCTTCGAGACTCCAGTCCTATGGCTCATTTCTATGCTTTCAAATAGTGTTCATTCCAATTACTCAAGTGAAAATTTTTGAACACATTCCTCTTCTTTGAAGACAGGTAGGTTTCAATATTTAATCCTTGCTTCCTAAAACAAAACAAACTTTGCACATAAGAGAATTTCAATAACAACTAAAATACATAAATGCATGAAGGAAGAAAGAAAAATGTTAAGGTTTTATAAATTATTTAGCCTGAAAACTATGAACTCTTTCTCATTCACAGCCAGTGTCTTTGATCAAACCACATCTTTCTCTTAGTAAAATCTTCTTAGCCTTTGTTGTACTTAGAATTTCAAGGGCATTTCAAATTTAAGGACCACAAAATACTCAATTATTATTTAATTGACACATTTTTGTCATTTCTGTTAAGCAAAATATTTTGCCTCAAATACAACTACTGCAAGAGAGATTTCTAAGCTAGCAGTTCAGCTTTAATGCAGCATAAACACAGCCAAGTTAATTCATGTCCTCTTTCACTATATTCAAATTTGACATGTTAGATGCCGTGTAATTTTCATTCTGAAAGTTTGAGAGCTCATCAAAACAGATAATTCATTCATAGTGCTTCTCAGAGATAAACAGAATAACTCAGCAAATTGAATTATATTGTCATCAGTAGGGATTCATTGTCTCTTATTTGCTGTGATTTGTCAATTTACTTGGTCTTTCTTAGAGTTGCTCACTTCAGTTTATTGTTGCCTTCTTGGAACCTATCACATTGTAAATGTGATTCCATTCTCTTTTTAGAAGGGACCCTTTTTGAATTGAAATAGGAAGAATGCTTAATGCATCTTGGGATCAGATATTTAGTTTTTTAAATATGTAAAATTTAATAAAATACTTAACATATATGGTGCAATGGTATAAATATGTCTTACTGTTGGATAAAATACAATTGATATCAATTTGGGCATTAGTGTTATATTGGTGAATGATACACTGACTGTATTTACTTCCACATTCAAATATGAGCTGAGTAGTATATTACAAATTTCCAGATTACTCACTCTATTAATCACCTGTCTGTCCAATATCTTATGGATTGTTGACTCAGCATATTATGTTTCTTTACTCTGTAAAGACTGTCATTTGGGGACATTTTTTGTCATGAATTCAACCTACTAAAACAAAAATATATTGCATCAGAAGTTAAAATATCAGGTATTTGGTTCTCATTTTTCATACTAGGAAAGATTATCTATTAGTCTATGGTTTGGAAGGAAAAATAGGTAATATTGTGTGTGTATGTGTGTGTGTGTGTGTGTGTGTGTGTGTGTGTGTGTGTGTGTGTGTGTGTGTGTGTGAGTACTGGGGCTTGAACTTAGGGCCTCAGGTTCTTGTTTGGATTTTGGACTCAAGCCTGCTACTCTATCTCATGAGCCACATTTCTGGCTTTTTTCTGGTTAATTGGAGATAAAAGTCTCATGCATTTTTCTGCCCAGGCTGGCTTCCAACCATGATCCTCAAATCTCAGCATGCTGAGTAGCTAGGATTGCAGGAATGAACCACAAGCAACCAGCTTGTGAAATATTTATAGAAACAAACTTACTTACAATATTGGAGTTTGCAGAAATAGTACTCAATTTTTTCAATCTCTTCCATTAAACTCACTAATCCTAAACCATCTTGCCATAATTCTACTTTTGAAACAAATTAGGAATTTTATTTTGGTAGAAAAGAAGATAAGTACTGTCTTAGGAGCTAAGGAACTTTGAAGTGAGGTAGTTCATAAACAATTCATTTACTGATGCTAATAACTACATAGGTCAGTTTGTTTACTGATGGTAATAACTACATATATCAATCAGGGTCTGAGCCAAGAAGAATGGAACACACAACCTTGGTGGTTTGAGAAGAAAATGATTAATACAGGAACTATTTATAAAACCGTAAGCAGACCATAAGGAGTAACATGTTTTCAGGCTAGCCGCAGCATGGCAAACCAGACAACCTTGAGATCTGAAAGAGAGAGGAGGGAACAATTATTGAACACAGCAGCATTAGGATGATTGAGGAGGGGATGGAGGAATGGGAGGGCTGGACAGAGTCAAGGGATAGAACTATGGCCTGTGGTTGAAGACTATTCCCTACCCAAATACAGTCAGGAGTAGGGAACCAAGCTTAATTAAGCACTTGGCCTCTTTTCCCTCCATCCTCTCAGCTCAGGACATAAATACTTCCCCTGGGGCAAAAGAAGACACAAGGCTTTCATACTTCTGGCCCATCTCTTGGGACAGAGATCAGGGCTTGAAGAAGGATGAAGAGTGTATGGGAAAGCAACAAACAAAGACTGTTCAGAAACCACCAGACACAGGGAGATCTTTCTTAACAGCACAAAGGAATGAAAATGACTTCTTTATTGAATCTTTTTCAATTTTTGTTGAATGTAAAGTGAGTGTTTATTGCACTGCATTTTAAAATCGGTGTTGCTTTTAGAAGAAAGACTATCCTTTAAGGAGCCAATATTTTTTTCCTTTATTTTTTAGAGACTTGCTATATGTAAACGTATCTCTCATAAGAAATTTGCCTGTGGCTCTATCTCAGGGCTGCTATTTGGAGACCATGTGACTGGCTGAGAAATTAAGGGACAGGAAGATTGAGTCTGCTCATTTCAGGTATAGTAGACCTTCTAACCTGCATTGAATTTGGTGCGGGCATTTGTGATAAGATAATAAAATGAATGCTGGTGGCTGAGTTTCCTCCTTTCAGGAATAGCATCTTGATTCTTCAAATCACTGTCTTAATGCTTAGGAAATATCCTCTTTAATAGCATATACATTCAAAGAAAGTGAAATAAGTCTTTCAGTAATGGCCTTTGTAAAGTCAAGATGTGACACAGAATGTGACCCTTTGAAATGGATTGATTCAATAGTATAATCTAAGCATAATGGCAACAATAAAATATAAATCAAATACAGATTATTTGTACCATGGATTTGATTTTTTTTCTGTATAAGCACTTCTTTCTAGCTAATGGCTTAGTAAATTCTTTATTGTGGCTACTGGACATATTTATTTTCTGGTCCTGTTTGACTTCTTGTATTCTTGAGATGCACTTGCTCATCTCCTTTGAGAACCAGACCATTTTCTGTGCCCTGATGATCTTCATTAAGCTTATTGCTTTACTTGAATCAAGACCAGTAAAGAAACTGCAGAGAAAGAGAGAAAGAGAAAAAGAGAGAGAGGGAAACATTTGTTAAAGATTCAGACTTTAATTAGAATCTTTTTCACCTGCATTAAAACAAAATGTAGTTTCTGCACTTACTTCTGAATAGACCCTGATACCCACAAAGAGTTGGAGAACTCTGCTGCCCTTTGAGAGTTCCAGCCCTCAGAAACCAAGGGCCAGGTCAATGTTCAATCAGTTGAACTAGAGCAGTAGATTTCAACCTCTTACTACATGGGTCAGTTCCATCCACTGCACCCTTAGAACATATACCCTATAGTTTTTACACTTTTTATTTGGAAGATAGGGTTGCAGTTCAAAGATTCTGAATCCTTAAAATCTCCCAGGTTGATAACTTCTCTCCACCTCAAAAAGCTCTGAGTAATATTTTGGACCTCTCATTGCACAATTTATTTTGTTTTATTAAGAATATGGAAAGAAATTGACACTGGGCTCTAAGCTTCTAAAGCTAAGGAAGCCTGAGGTTTCAAGGCCCTCATTTGCATATCCCTTGGGAGTCAGTAAAATTTCAGGCGCTTTAGACTAGCGAGGGGTACCAGGTTATCGTCAGGAATTATTTCGGTGTCAAATTTTATGGTAAATTGCTATGAGAAATGTCAAAACAAAGGGATATGAAAGCCTAAGGTTGTTACTTTCTCCTGCTTGCTTTTCTCATCCTGAATAAATGATTTATTTTGTATTCATGATACGTAACTCTCTCTCTTTTCTTTTTCAAAAACTACCAGATAGCCAAAACTTGGGACTGACCTTAGTTGACTGTTTGGGCTGCAATTAGTGTGAGAAGGAATGGGAATGACAGCAGGAGAAACAGAAAGAGGAACGAGAGGTAGATCCTGCAAACACAGCATTTGATATCCAGCTGGGTATAGGGAGAAAGGGCAATGGAAGGACTAAAATGATCCTAGGTCATTAAATGTGAATGATTTAGAACACATTGACATCAGAATGTACTAAGGATAGAGAGAGATGGTGTTGGGTACAAAGTAAGGAATGTCTTACCCACAGCTTATATAAGGCCCATTAAATCACATGATGAGACCAATACATAAGCTTCTCCTATACATCCCTCCAAATGGCTGATCAAGGCCTCCTGGGTGTATTGATACTTCTATATCACTTGTGAATGATACTATAAATATCCAAATGGTCCTTGGCAGAAACAAAGTTTCGCCATCTAATGAGTATAAGGAGATGAACATCATACATACATTTATATAGAAATATGATATAAATATGTATATAATATTGGAAAGTGACATAGTAGAATAAATGCAATGGTACTCTTAGATCCTGATATGGTAAGATCTCAGCTCCCTGTTCTCAAGGCATTCCCAGTCCATGTGTCTTGTTCAAAATTATCAGAAGCAATATGCAGGGACCGAAACTAGGGAGAAGCAACAATTGGAGCTGATACATGCCAGTCTTTAGTACAGTGAAGGAAGCAGGATGCTCAGGAAAGAATAACCTACTGAGGAAATTGGGATCTAAGGGACCTGATGCTTACTAGTAGCGGATGGGCAGAGGCTTTCATGTTTGGAAACTAATGAGAAAATTTTTCTTGTAGATTGGAAGGCTGTTCCAAAGTTAGTAATGCCTACTTTGTTGGAGAAATTCAGAAAAATAGAATGGCTAGAAAAATGAGTGAGGTGAAGACCACAGAGCGCATGAATGAGCATCCTGAAATTGCTGAACTTGTTATGTGATGCTTGTACATTGGAGATATTATTAAATTCAAGCTGGGTTTTAGGTTAATGGGATACACGGAGGAAGAAAAAATAATTAATGTGAAGTTATAAATTAAAATGAAGGCCGATGGGAGGCGCATTATGTTGACATGGTACAATCTATTGGTGTACTAATTAAGTCCCTTTGCAGAGATGAGAATATATCTGTGCCCTTTAATAATATTATGCTCACTTATTGAACATTTCAATGTGCCAAACAATCTAACAACGTTCTAGGAATTACTTCATGTTCCATACCCCAGTGGTATATTTGTATACTCTCATTGACAGATGAAGAATCTGAGTTAGAAATGAGTGAGCATCTTGTACAATGCCAGGTGGCTACTCACTGGCAAAAAAAAAAATCCCCAAAACAAACAAACAAAAATAAAACCAGGCAGTCTGACAACAGAGATCTTGGTAAACATAAAAGATTAGGGTTTTTTTGAAAGGTCATATTTATCAAACCCATTGAATTTTGTATTCAGCTATGGTATTTTCAATCTAAAATAGTGCTTTAAATTTTAGTAATTTGACAAAATTGATTCTGTGGGAATAGGTATCCTGTAACTTGGACTTGACACTTACTTAGCACAGTGTGAGCTTAGAGGACAAGAAAAGCCCCTGCCCCAGTGTGAGACAGTCAGGGTATTAGGAAGAAAACGGACTGAGAAGGCAGAGAGACTGATCAACCAATTGAGCTGACAGTGAATTAGTTGATCTTTTAGCACTTCGGTGTGCTGTACCCTCAAATGAAAGTACTGTTATAGGTTTAATTCCTAGGGAGCAGCATCAGCTGTGGGGAACAGTGTTGAGCATGCAGAATAAAGTTCCTTGAAATGTACAGGTTTGTCTGTTAAAAAAAAAAGAAGTAGAGAATGAAGATGGAGAGAATGAGGATGAAGAGAACGAGGATGGATAGAAGTAGAGCTCTTGTGTGCTTTTAACTTTTGCTTTAGCCAATTTCTGGGTAGCGTCAAAGCTAGACCGTGCCTTCAGCCTTAGCCTGAGTAGGTTTGGGGGTAAGCTAATCTGCTGTTTGTAGTGGGATGGGAAGGGCATTGTTCCTGATGACTATTGCCAAAGAACAGCACTGAGGGCTGGCTGTGGTTAGCCTCCTCAGTGAACAGGCAAAAATGTTTCCCCAAAGAAGTATCTGGTGATGTCATCTCGTTTACTTTTCTTCTGGTGACAACATTACCTAGTATGTGTTGGTCTTTTCTCAATGTAACCAAAGTACATCTTATTGAGATCATAAAAATGAACGAGTTGGTTTGTTTTATATTTCTCTTTCTTATTTTCATTTCCTTCTCTTCAGAGAATGAGTAAAGTAACACATCTCTACCATCTCCTGACGCAGTTTTCAGTTTCCTATGTTTTACCCCAGGCAAAACTACTAAATGTTTTTTGTTGTGATGCAGACAACTAGACTTGAAGCCTAAATGCCTGCATGCAAACACAAATTAAAACTACCTAAGTGATACTGAGACAGCAGTGAGTGAGTGTATTAGTTTCTGCTGGCTGCTATAACAAACTATACAAAATATATGGCTTGAAAGAAGACAAGTTTGTTGTTCCATCTAGAACTTATAACTACATAATGAATTGCGTCATACTAAAGTCAAGTGGTCAATTAGCCAATACTTCCTTCCAGAAGCTACAGAGGGATATCGTGTACTTGAATTTTTCATTTCCTGGAGGCAGCCCATACTTCTTGATTCATAGCCCCTTCCTTCCATCTTCAAAACTAGCAATGACAGGTCAAGTTCTCTTCATGATGAACTACTCTGACATTCAATCTCTCCTCCCCCTCCTTCACTGCTGACCTTTGTAAATGCAATAGTTGTAATTGGGTAATCAAGGTTAACTTCCTCAACTTAGTTCTTAAGGCAATCATATGGAAATATGTCTACTTCCTTGTGTGAGGTTACACATTTGACACGTGTGGATTAAGACTCAGAACATGAGTCTACTACAAGGTTGCAAAAGTACAAAACCAGGGCCTTACCTCTATCCACAGAAGTATAAGGAACAACTTCAGACTTTAAATTTTAGTATTTGATAAGTGATTCCTACAGGCAGAAAAAGGGTACAGATTTTATAAAAGAAAGACCATAACATGAAAAAGTTACATATGTTTGAAAAAATATAAGATGTAAATTTGATATCAAAAGCAAGATGTTCCATGAAAATACAATTTTAAAAAAAGATAGGAGAATGAAATGGAAAACAGAATGAATTTTGAAGAGCTATCATTGAAAGAAGTTAAATTGGATCCCAGAGGAAGTAAGGGTGAAAAAGTGGAAATGGAAGAGAGAGTTCTAGGTGACAGAAATACCACCAGAAAAAAATCATGAGATTGCAATACATGGACATGTGTAGTTAAACTTCATCCTAGGGAATGCAAAGGATTATATTTTAAAATACAGACAGGAGAACTTTCTAGGCTTAAATTGATACTTCAGGGGAAAGTAAGAGAGAAAAATACAAATTTAACAAAATAACATTCCCATTAAACATTATTTCTGGACATAGGCATGCCAAAACCTAAAAAATTTCCATGAGTATGGAGTTTCCCACAGCATTTTCTATTACACCATCAGTCATCTCCTCCAAAGTGGCCTTTATCAAATTTTTATAGTAGTAAATACTGAGGTAGAAATTGTTATACTCATCAAACAGTCAGACCAGATGCTCAAAAAGAAGATAAACAAACACTGCTTTAAACTATGCAGTTTGAGTCAGAGCTAAGAAAGACATAGCACTAAAGGCAGCATTCTGATAAAATGATAATGTCCCAAAATATTTATTAATTTGGCAAATACACCAAAAACATCATTTTCAGTAAATATATCACACCTTCATATTTGCAAAATATTACATTGAGAAAAGGAAGAAAAGGAAGAAAATGAAGGAGAAAGAAGGTCAGTAAGAATCTATTTGGTACCTTCAGATCAGAAAGTATTCAATGTTGATAAATGCAATTTGAAAGGATTTACATATATCTTGACAATTTGTTGAAATTCGACTTGCTGATGCTTTGCTATGAGTAGAGGGGTTTTCTCTCCCTGAGGACATTCATTGTAATTTCCCTGGGATGAGTAGCTCAAGTGAAATCATTAATTTCTAAGATTCTAGATATCTTTGTGGTCTTGAAACCTAATAATGAGAGTTGATGTTTGCCTGTGTTCCTCCCTAATCCCTCACATTTAATTATTTCACCAAGAGATAGGACAGAACAAGGAAATAATGACCCAAAGTCCTCACTACATCAGTAATGAGGGACAAAGAAATGTGTTACACATGTGAATTTCTAGAAGGGGCTAGACTATCATTAGGGTCATACTAAAGAATCCAGACACACACACTGCTGAACTTACATATCATGGGTGGCATACAATGAGAAGAGATCTTGTTGGAGAAAGAAGGGAGTCAAAAAGGGCAAATGACATAGCTAGCAAGATCAATAGAAAGCCCACCGATTGGGAGAAGATCTTTACTAGCCATACAACGGACAAGGGTCTCATATCTAAAATATACTTGGAACTCAAAAAATTAAACCACCCAACAACAAATCCTCAAAGAAACAACTGCCCAATAAATAAGTGGGCAAAAGACTTAAAGAGAAGCTTCTCTGAAGAAGAAAGAAGGATGGCCAATAGACACATGAAGAAATGTTCAACATCCCTAGCCATAAAAGAAATGCAAATCAAAACAACATTGAGATATCACCTCACTCCAGTTAGAACAGCAAAAATCAAGAACTCTAACAACAACAGATGCTGGAGGGGATGTGGACAGAAAGGAACCTTACTTCATTGTTGGTGGGAATGTAAACTTGTTCAACCACTTTGGAAAGCAGTATGGAGGTTCCTCAAAAGACTTCACATAGATCTCCCCTATGATCCAGCAATCCCACTTTTGGGCATTTACCCAAATGTTTCCAAACAAGACCACACTAAAGCTACCAGCACAACTATGTTTATTGCAGCATTATTTACCATAGCTAAGATATGGAACCAACCCAGATGCCCCTCAGTAGATGAATGGATCAAGAAAATGTGGTATATATACACAATGGAATTCTATGCCTCCATCAGAAAGAATGACATTGCCCCATTTGTTAGGAAATGGAAAGGCTTGGAAAAAATTATATTAAGTGAAGTAAGCCAGGCCCAAAGAAGCATAGGTCCCATGGTTTCCCTTATTTGCAATATCTAGTATAGGTATGAGTCAAGCAGAAAAGGTCAGATAATGTGATGTTAGGAAAATGAACCCTTAAATATGTATTTTAATGTTTTCATTTCTTTCATGCATATGTTTCTAACGCATTTATAAGATTATTTCTTTGTTGCTTTGTATGTCCCTCCCCCACAGTGTAACCCCCGCTTTCACTATATTTGATGTCAGTATAACATGTGGAGGAGATGGGGGCAAACAAGTCGTTTAAGGATTCAGGTGGACCTGTTGCAACAATGAGAAGTACAAAATGTCATGTCAAAACCAGCTTTACAAAGTCGGTGGGGGGGGAGGGGGTATAATTAGGTGGGGGGAGGGGGGAGGCTGGGAAGGGAGGTGAAGGGTAAACAAAGGAGGAGGCTGCAATGCTTGGTAAGAAATGAATGCATTATCCTGCCCATGTAATTGTAGCCCCTCTGTACAGTATGTTCTCAAATAAAATAAAATAATATTAAAAAAAAACAAACAAAGATAAATAAAGGGAATTTTGGCATGAAAAAAAAAATACATAAGGAACTCAGGAGGCTGAGATCTGAGAATGGCAGTTCAAAGCAGCAGGGCAGGAAGAAAGCCAGGGAGAATGTTATCTCCAATTAACCACCAGAAAACTGGAAATGGTGCTGTGGCTCAAGTGGTAGAGAGCTCACCCTGAACTGAAGAGCTTGGGGACAGTGCCCAGGCCTAGAGTTCAAGCTCCATGCCCGACAAAAAAATAAAAATAAAAATAAAAATAAAGAATATCTTTAAAGAGAGGGGACAGTAGACACTGAAGGCATATTTAGTCAAATTAACAGTGGGTCTAAACCAACCCCTTCTCAAAAATGGTGCCAAAACACTTGGGTCTGGCTGTTTAGAGAATTTATATGGCTGCAACTCTTTCCCAGAAATCCTGAACTTAATGAGTTCGATTAGACTAGAAAATGGCTTTCTAGCATGTCTCTTTGGGAAATCCATCTTAAACTACATCCTAGGAAACCTGTTGTTACTTAAACTTAGAGATGCATAGGGGAGGAGTGGAAGAGAGGTGAAGAATTATATGGAAATTCTGTTCAGCACCCACATCTAGATATTGGGGAGTTTCCAGGTTCAGCGCCCTATAATTTGTGGCTCACAAACCCAGCGATAGAGAACTGAATCACTATTTGCTGACCTAGTACACACAGAACAGGCAAAGCACATTTCCGTGTGGTAATATTTGAAAAGAAGAATGCATTATTGAGTCTGTGTGCTTTTCTCTTTTCCTTGTTCTTTCTAAAAATTACCCTTTGCTATTTCTCCCAATAGGTTACCAGCTTCTTGTGATGGTTATTTGTTCTTCAGGCAAGTCATTAGGTGAAGAACAGAAGGTCAGGAAACAAAACACTTTGCACCCTGGGCCATTAGACAGTTGTAAATAAAATTAGAACATAGAGATACATTAGCTCTTTGGGCAAGGGAAGCAGCCACAAACATTCTAAAGGTTCAGAAAATTTAAAGAGTTACTTTAAATGACACAAGCCAGGATAAGAATTACATAGAGTAGGGACTGCGATGTAAAAGCAGCTCTCTACATAAACCTGAAAACTGTATTTGAAACCTATGGCAGATGGCTTTGTTTTATTTGGAAATACACCCTCCCACACACCACACACACACACACACATACACACACAGGCATATAACACTTCATAGGCAGTTTAAGAATGTTAGTCATAAGTTATGATTTACTGACTATTTACTCTGTATCATGTATTGTTGGCATATTGCATATGGGATATTTCAACCCACATGTATAATAGTAGTGTATAGTGAGTATTATTATGGGTATATAGTGGGTATATTGGGTATGGCCAGCAGATGTCTGTTGTCAGAGATTGGCTGAATCATGCGATTTGCTGATGAAATATGTTTCTCTTTACTGTATTCTTTTTGAAGTATTCTATTGCAGGCATTCTGAAAAATATACATCAAAATATCAATCTTTCTTTTAGAATTCAGGAAACATTTTAGGATTTTGGAGAATATAATCCCCTAGTCATGTGACTTGTCAACTCTTCTGCAAAAAGGCAAATATGCTGGCTAATTGAACATTGTGCACTAGAACTTGGTGGCCTATTTTACTGCTTGTCAAAATATGAGACAACCCATATTTTTTATGAAGTGAAGGTCTACAAAAGTTGAGATTAATTGCCCATAGATAGCGCTCCAATAAATCCTCATTAAAATCAGCTCGTCTGAATAAGAATATGTAGTGCTGACTGCAAAACCATGTTAGCAGCTGTAATTATTTAGCACTAGCACATATTATTTTGCAAACACTGTATTTCTCCCTTTGACCCATTGTACATCTCTGCTTAGCTTAATTGAAAAGAATAATGTTTTTGACCAGCAGAGAGCAGCAATGATATACTATATAACAGCTAGCCTGGTGAACTTGATCATCTTTTTTTTTTTTTTTTTAAATGTCTGTTTTGTCAAGTCTATACATTATGTCTTGAGTGATCCTAGTCTTTGGCTCAAAGATCCCTGCATTTAATCATTGAGAAGGTTCCACTTGCCAGATCTCTCTGTCATGTTGTTGACCTAATATATAAGGATCTCTCTGTCATGTTGTTGACCTAATGTATAGGGTTGTTTCCTGCTTTCAGTCCTGCTGAAAGTCCTAGTGCTGCCAGCAAGCCTCAGATGCCTACATAAAAATGTGGACTTTGTAAGATGCTCTATGTTTACTCACAGAATGGCTTTCTTGTGTAAAAGTCAATTAAGGATCTCAGCAGACACAGAGGGAGATAATCTTAGTAAGAGGGTGAACAGAGAACCTAAGCTGATGAAGATGGCAATACTTAACAGAAAACTGGAATAGGGGAGATGGAATAAGAGCCTTCAATAAGAAACAGAGGGAGAATCACTAAGGTGAACCGAAAAGAAGAGATTATTTCCAGAATAACATGGCCATTTGTTAACTCTTTCTGATGGTAGTTCAGGCAAGCATAGAAAAGAGATGACTCTGGAAACAGATGCTTTAAAAAGACAGGCATCATTTTGCAGACTTGAATCTGCATGGGAATTGAGGGGAGAGGTTAACACAGAGTTTGCAGCTACAAGTTTGGTAACTTAAAGCAAGGTAGGCCAAAAAAATACACTTCTTCAAATGCAGAAGGAAAGCAGAAACAGAAATAATTACACACAAAGACTTTGAGTTGGGCAAGGTAATGTATCTACTCTGTAGAATAACTAAAATGGCTTTGAATTGCTGAAGTGTGTGTGTGTGTGTGTGTGTGTGTGTGTGTGTGTGTGTGTGTGTGTATGTGGTGGAGGGTCAATGGTTTGAAAGCAGAAATTACATCAGTGATAAAATGGGTGACATTGATCAAGACGCACTGCATTCAAAAGTTAGTATGTCCAACTCAAAACTTTTTATAGAAACATTTAGAGATACATAAAGTAAATAAATGTTATAAATAAATTTAACTATGTAAACAAAAGTAAAACTCACTGGTGTAGAACATAAAAAAATCTAATAAAATGAGTAAGTTCCATGAGATTATGGGGATTATGTGACCACAAACTGAGGTAGAATCAGAAAAGTAATAAAATTACCTTTACTCTCTCAGTCACTGCTCATATTCAGAAGCTAGTGTGTGGAAGCATTTACTGGATGATTAGGATTGTGGAATAAGAAGAGGTTAATACACTCAGGGAAATGCTGGTTGAGTTGGCTGACCTTGGAAGGTAAGAATATGTAGAATATAATGATGGATGTGGAAAATTTGAAAAAATGTGATTCTCTATGAAATATCCACAGCACTCCATAGGAAGTTCGACACAGAAGGATCAAAAATACCATTCTCCTTTTCCTTGACCTCAGTAATGTGTCTTGTAACTTTTAAGATTTGAACATACACACAGAACACACACACACACACACATACACAATAAATCAATCAATTCATGTTCATTAAATGCATTGACAATCATTGTTAAACTAGGTCTTTTCAGTAAAGCAGAAAATGTGTGTGGTTCAGGGAATAGGCAACTTGTGATTCTAAAAAGGAAAATCCTAGAGACACTTAACACAATGATGTCTTCATTAGGTATTCCTTCATTTCCAATCCAGAGCAAATGAATGAATGAATTCTCTGCCTGAATATATATTTATATACACATATATATGCATCTATGTATCATCTATATATATTTCAAACCCTTGTATTGTAACCTTCTGTCAGCCTGCATCTGCAGCACAATTGCAAACCATGAAGATACTCCTACCTTCCACTCTGACCTTGTAAAACCAGGCTAATAACTTCAGAACTGAGAAAACTATAAACAGAATGCTGGGAAAGTCTTTGGAAACAGGACAGCAAAATTTGTCCTCCTACCCAAGGCATTTCTGAGAAAAAGACCCCCATTTTTGGCAATACTGAAATTTTCAATTCAAGACTATGCTTTCTATGCTGTTGCTACACCGGTGAGTCATGTCTCTAGCGCTTATCTGCCCTGATTATCATATTTTTGTGAAGAATTGTGCCTGGACTATGACACACATCCCACCTTCCTATTTTATGCTTCTTACTACTGCTGGCATGAGAAACATTCACCAGCCTGGCCCAGGTTCTTTGGTTGCGATAGAATCTTTTGGGCTGGCAATAAATCATGATTTTTCCAATTTCCGGAAAAATCTGTAGCTAACTGTTCAAAGGCAAGCACCCAGAGGTATTAGACCCTTATAATCTTTTTTCACCTTGAATATATTTATGTAGTGTCTGCACAGACAACATCAGGCCCTATGGAAATACAACCATAGTTTCCACTTTCAAGAATTTATAGTAGTATGAAATCTTCTGAGGATTAAAATGTCACATAGGAAAAAATTTGAATAGCTAGGAAGAGAACCAACATGACCCCAGGGAAGAGCTTCTTGGTACTTGTTAGTTCAAATTACAGTTTGAAGAATGGCTGGGAGCTGCAGTAGGGAAGAAAAGAAAGTTCACTTGGCAGTGATTGAGAGACAGATAAACAAAGTGCAATGGTTCTCCAAGCCAGATCCACATAAGACTCAGTGGAGTTGAAGCAACAATGCTTGGTAAGAAATGTACTCATTATCTTGCGCATGTAATTCTAACCCCTTTGTATGGTATTTTCACAATAAAAAATAGCAGCCCTAAACTCAGGCTCTAATTCAGGAATCTTCCCAAGTGAAGCCTGAGTACCTGTACTTTAGGATATTTCCAACATTGAAAACCCTGTCTGAGTGAACTTACAGAATCCCCGAACATGCAATCTGCTTATGCAGAAGATGTGAGGAAGGCTATATTAACAAACAGATCCTACAATGGAAGGCAAATGGGGGGACCATTGGTGTTCTATGGCCCAAAGGACTTTCCACTGGAAAACAGAAATCACACTGGCCTTTCACAGAAGTCAGTTCATACAGCAGGAAGCAAAGTCTGGAAGTGGTGTTTTAGAGACTGCAGGGCAGAGACATGTACAACATCCATTTCTATTCACAGTGGTTTCATAATCATTTCTGCCTCCATACTGGTTTATCATGTGAGCTCAGCTTTTGACACTTTGACTCCAAGAACATCAACTTTTACCAAACACATTTTAAATAGCACATTTGACTCTGCATTTAAAATGACCCAGAGTCTGTTGTCTAGCTGTATTGGGAAGTGAGAAAAATCCCCCAAGTTGAGAACTTTTGTAAATTCACTATGATGCCCTCAGTAGACCATAGTCTGGAAGCAGACTTAGGATTCCAACATTGGCTATGCGTCAGCTAGCAAAGCCAACGGAAGATCAGGGAAAGGTTTCACCCATACCTGTGTAGATAATGGCTGGAAAGCAGGTTCTCTTGCTGATCAGAGACCTGAATCCCACCTTCCTTAAATCACAGCTGTCCAGCTTCCCTCGATGATGGTAGAAATAATTGCTCTATTCTTCTGAGTCAGTTTTCTCATCTGTGAAATGTTAGTGTACTCATACTGAAGTCCAACTTTGATGCTTTGTAACATGTACCCCTTATTTATTCTTCCAGTGGTCCTATGACTTAGTTTTAATTACCTTATTTTATATGTCAGAAAAAAAGAAAGCTTAGGACAAAAATAGTCTGATTTCGAAGCCTGAGTTTTAACTTACCACATAGCATTCACTTCTTAACACAACATGTACTGAAAACTAGCAGCTTCCCAGTTTCAGGGGAGGCAAAAATATATGTTGAACTTCTGAATAATGTGTGTGCGCAAAACAAGAGGCCTAGGGTCATTACAGCACTTTCAACTTGAATTTTGTTTTTCTTTTTGTGGGTCATGGGGCTTGAATTCTGAGCCCAGGCACTGTCCCTAAGCTCTTCACCTCAAGGAGAGTGCTTTACCACTTGAGCCACAACACCACTTTTGGTTTTCTGGTGGTTTATTGGAAATAAGAGTCTCGGGGACTTTCCTGCCCAGAGTGGTCTTTGAACTGTGATCCTCAGCCTCCTTAGTAGCTAGGATTACAGGCATGAACTACTGGAACCCTGCTCAACTTATTTTTTTTTAATTATACCTTCTGGTTCAGAGGAGATGTCCACTAAGGATCCACTGTGACCAGTCTTTGTCCTACGCACTGGGTTTATGGGAATTAACTGAATGATATAGGGAAACCTCCACATCTGGCCCTGCCCTACAATCCTTACTGAAGGCAAAACAATTCAAGTGATAGCATCTTCATCCTTAGCCTTCTCTTGTAAGTAGGGAAAGTGCTATGTATGTTCCTTTCTCCAAATAGAACTACTTGAGCATGTTTAACAGAAACATGACTCCTCTTCATGATTAGAACTGTCACCTGCTCCCATTTGATATTTGCATTGATAAAGTTTTAATCACTAGAAAGACCTTGAAAGCTGTGGATTCTGCTTCCTTCATTTGACAAGAGCATCTCTGATGGCAGATATTGCCTCAACTTTCCATCTCCTTCCTTATAAAAGATGTTCCTTTCTTCCTGTGTGTTTCTGTTGTTCTAGCTTCTCATTATAGCTCTTTGAAATATAAATGACTAAATAAGACATCATGATTTGTTTTAATTCCCTAGTTTATTCGATCAAGCACTTGAAGGTCAGTGCCAAATAGAAAGAGAGCAAGCATCCTTCTAATAAACACAGATGCTTACACAAGACAGATGTGACGGGAGGCAAAGGAACAGAGTCTTCTGTTTTGAAATGTCTCTTGTATAACTTTTATACATATTGATTGAGGCAGATATGGGATAGTTTAGCTTTGAAGCCTGGAATGACTTTTATATATCCTTACCAACTTGATTTTACAGCATAGCATGCTGAACAAAAAGGTTAAAGAGAGGCTAAAAAAATGAAAGAATGAGCAATGGAATCAAACTGAGAATAAAGCAAAGATGAATGCCTCTGATTTAGTAATTGAAGAGCATGGCTTGTTACTCAAGATTCCTCTGAATTGACACTTTGGGGAATTACACTTGTACATTTAATTTATTCACCAAACCTACCTTGAATGCCTACTCTAGACATTTTATATTCTGTGTTTCCTACCATAAAAAGGGCAAGAAAAATCATGCTACAAGGTATTTACATGCTGTTTGGCATAGGGTGAGGTAGAGGAGGCTGGGGAGGGGTGGAGAGTCAGGAAGAATGGCAGTGTAGAGGATAAACATGTCAATTTCATATGGGAAATGGAAGCTCCAACAAAATCAACAAGCTCATGAAGGAAGACTTAACTACAAATCTGTCTTTATATATGTATGACTTTGTTTCTATGTTTGGGATGCCACAGACTACCCTGACACTGAAATTAGAACACATGGTTCCTCTTGGAGTGGAGCCCAGTAAACACAGTGACAAAGTGGGAACAGGAAACAACGAAAAGAGCCAGTTAGCCTGGGATCTCAGCACAAGATGGCGACACTGCCAGTTTCTGCAGGTATCAGAAACAGTTTGAAGGCACTTTCTTGAAACCTAAGTAATACTGAGGAATTGAGCTTATGAAAATCCAAAGTAGACCATTGTAGATTTAGAGACTATCAAATGAAAAGGCTCAGAGATACATTAGCTTGCTCTCTGTAGGAGCAGAGTCATTCTGAGCAGTACCTAACCCTGCTGTACCTTTCAGGTTAGGTAAGGATTTAAGACCTGTCTTTCCGTCTATCTTGATGGTTTAGTACCATGCCGGTCTGGTACTTCCATGAATGCCTAGTTGTTTCTCTTCTCTGTTTTAGAGGCACTGTGCTGGAAGGCAATGTTTCTTTTCTGGTTTCTTTTCATGTTATACAAAATTGGTAATCAAATACCTATTGATCAGTGCTGAACTACATACTTTTCAAGAGCTATTGGCTTTTTCAAACTCACATTCCATGGTTCAGTTCTGAGCTCAGCCTGTTGAAGGTATGTTTGTCCTAAGAAAAATTATTTTAATTTTTAGGACCAGTTTCCTTTTTACCTAGTTGAGATTCTCACTGTGAAGAATTACCAGGGCCAAGCACCAGTGGCACCCGGAGGAGACTGAGATCTAAGGATCATGGTTTGAAGACAGCCCCAACAGAAAAGTCCCTGTGAGACTCTTATCTCCAATAAACCATTCAAAAACTGCAAGTGGCACTGTGGCTAAGTGGTAGAGCACCAGCCTTGAGCACAAAGAAGCTCAGGAACAGTGCCAGACCCTGAGTTCAAGCCCCACAACTGACAAAAAGGAATTACCAGGATTATTTACCTGAGCTAGTCCAGTGGTATTAACTGGTTATCTTCTAATCTTTTGGTTCTGTAGGACCAAGAGCTGCCCCTTATTCACGATGGTCTCCAAGAAAAGCTCTGACTATAGACTTAAAGAGACTTTTGTTAGCAGAGTATCGGTGGCTCACACCTGTAATTCTAGCTACTCAAGAGGCTGAGATCTGAGGATCATGGTTTAAAGCCAACCTGGACAGGAAAGTTCATGAAACTCTTATCTTCAATAAACCACCAGAAAACCAGAAGTGGTGCTGTAGCTCAAGTGCTAGCCTCAAGCTGAAAAGCGGAGGGACAGCACTCAGACCCAGAGTTCAAGCCCCATGAGCAACAACGACAACAAAAACAGAGACTTTTGTTCATTTGTGTAGCATAAATCACAATATTAATTTTAACTATTTAAGTTTTTTTTAAATAATTCAAGCTAAACAGACTGGAAAGGTTCTAGTCAATTTTTTTTAATTGTGAGAGTACCATACAGAGGAGTTACAATTACATGGGCAAGATAATGAGTACATTTCTTATCAAGCATTGTTGCGTCCTCTTTGTTTTCCCTTCCCATCCCTTCCCAAACTCTCCCCCTACCCGATCCTCGCCCCACCCCCCACCAAAGTTGTTAAGTTTGTTTTTGGACATAATGACTTGTACATCTTGTTGTTGCAATGGGTCCACCTGTATCCCTATTTAAACGATTTGGGTTTTTTTTCCCTTCCCCTCCACAAATTATACCAACATCAAATACAGTGAAAGTATGGGTTATACTGTGGGGGAGGGACATACAAAGCAACATAGAAATCATCTTATAAATATGATAGAAACAATTGCATGAAAGGAAAAAATTTTGAATACTTATCTTGGGGTTCATTCCACTAACATCAACTTATCTGACCTTTTCTGCATGACTCAGACATATACTAGTTATTGCAAATAAAGGAAACCATGGGACGTATGTTTCTTTGGGCCTGGCTTACTTCACTTAATATAATTTTTTCCAAGTCTTTCCATTTCCTAACAAATGGGGCAATGTCATTCTTTCTGATGCAGACATAGAATTCCATTGTGTATATATACCACATTTTCTTGATCCATTCATCTACTGAGGGGCATCTGGGCCCCCAAAACAAATCTTAAAAGAAACAACTGCCCAATAAATAAGTGGGCTAAAGAGTTAAAGAGAAACTTCTCTGAAGAGGAAAAAAGGATGGCCAATAGACACATGAAGAAATGCTCAACCTCTCTAGCCATAAAAGAAATGCAAATCAAAACAAAATTGAGATACTACCTCACCCCAGTTAGAATGGCTATAATCAAGAACTCTAACAACAACAGATGCTGGAGGGGATGTGGACAGAAGGGAACCTTACTGTATTGTTGATGGGAGTGTAAACTTGTTCGACCACTTTGGAAAGCGGTATGGAGGTTCCTCAGAAGACTCCACATAGAGCTCCCCTATGACCCAGCAATCCCACTTTTGGGCATTTACCCAAATGATCACAAACAAGACCACACTAAAGCTACCAGCAGGACTATGTTCATTGCAGCATTACTTACCATAGTTCTAGTCTTAATTGCTTAAGATAACTCTAGGGTATTGATAAACTCAAGGAGTCTTGATTTTGAACTGGAGTACCATATTTATCTTAACATACTTGCCTGCAATGTCTGAAAGAGAATTGTTCAGGAGGTAACTTCAACCACACAGCTACCTCTGGTATCTCTCTAGGTAATCCCTCCCTCTTGCCAAAGAGAAAACAAGATAGCAAATAAGATTTTGAAAAAAAAGATTTTGAAGTGCGTTATTAGTGTTCTCCTGTGGAATGGGCTTCTGAAATATGTGCCCCTTCATTCCTAATATGAAGAGATTAGCATGGCATAGACAAATAGTTTATGGAGTTGGGGATATAATTGCTTTGTAAGATGGCTTCAGAGGCATTCTAAGTAAAAAAATATTTTTAGCTCCCGTCACCTTCTCTATTTTCCTCTATTCCTGTGTAGTTTGGTGACCGTGGGAAAAGAGGATCAGCTAGAAACTTAACAGAAATGTAAATATTCTCATTCCACTTTAGATTCAATAATAAGAAGGTCTGGGGAATATATTTCAGTAAGATGCCAATACACATTTGAGTTTGAGAATGGTCATTCATTCATCTAGTGCTCTTGGCTTCTCTGATTGAGAATGGGCTTCCTTCCTTAGGGATGAACTAAGTAGGGCCAACTTTACTTGGTATTTCTGCTTGCCTTGAATGTTTCTAAACATCTTCACTTTTTTTGTTTTGTTTTTGTTTCTTTGATGCTCCTATGGCTTGAACTTAGAGACTGGATACTGGCCCTGAGCTTTCTTACTTAAAGCTATCACTCTACCACTTGAGCCACACTGAACTTCTTTGGTTGGAAATAAGAGTCTCATGGATCTTCCTACCTAGGCTGGTGTTAAACGATGATCCTCAGAGCTCATTGTCCGGACTAGTTAATTACAGGCATGAGCCACCAGTGCCCAGCAACATCTATAGTTTTTATTTGCCTATACAATAGCCACACGACTTCCTCTAAACTTTAACCTTTTTTGTAGATCATGGGTTTTTTGTTCAGTATGTAGCTGAAAGAGATTGAGATTGTGCAGGTGAGAACATACTCATTAGAGAGAGGAAAAGTAAATATATGAAAGCTGTTGCCCTTATCCATTTGGAGCATACCTCTGCTGTCAATACTAAATCAGCCTAGTCTGAAGGGGCCTCCTCTTGGAATAGCTCTGAGCTTCACTTTGCAAAAAATTTGTAAAATTCTCCATCAGGCTCTATAGATTGTGTCCCCTCAACTCTCATATGATGCATCCACAACCCCCCAATCCTTAGAAAGTGACTCCATTTAGGCTGTCCATTGACACACACAAGATGGAATGAAGGCAGTGGAATGAACCGTGATTCTGTATGGCTCATCTCCTTAAAACAAGAGGCGACCAGAGCACAAATCCAGAGGGAAGACCAGATAATGACACAGAAGGACGCTCATGTGCAAACAAAAGAGTCAATATGCCAGTTCAATAAGTACAATACATCCTGATCAATGTCACCCTTCCCATCATTCTCCCCATCTAATTACTTTTAAACTATAAATTAAAAGCCATTTGTACTTCTTTTGAAAACCTGTAGAATCAGAAGATCAGTAACCCATACCTGTGGACTTATGTTGCCTCTCATGCTCTTTAAGAACCTGGGGCTGGGGGAGAGGCTCAGTTCTATTCTTGTGTTACAGAGAGGCACCTCATCTAACACCATCTTGTTCTGGGCCTTGTGTGTCAGCCTTTTCTTCATTTTGTTTCTAAACCTCAAGAAGCATTGCTGACACGTTGAATAACAACACTTAATTAACAAGCACACACAACTCTAACACCTTTTACTAATTAATTTACCCCAACTTTAATTGCATTTGCCTCTCACTTTCTAACTTCTAACTAAACCTGCTAATTACTAGGTGCTAATTCTGCTGCATTCTGCTACAAGAGAGGGGAGGAAAAGAAAGCAATTCCTACAAATATCCATTTGGGAGATAAACAAGGACAATGAATTTAATAAAGAACCCGGTTTCTGTGCTTAAGAAATATAGGTTACATAGTGGGGGAAAAGATATTGGTTTTTGTTTCTTTAATTAAATTTTGAGTCTTTATAACAAAAATGGAGATTTATCAGTGTTTGATTATGCCTTTATTGTGTGTGGTTCAACACCTATTTCATCATGGGAGACATTGAAGAGAATGTCAGTGTTTAAGTTAGGAAACGGGAAGTGCACCAGGAGTAGGCATGATGTTACCAAATGGTGAATTGTAGGGACCTTTCACCCACTGAAGTTAGCTTACCCAGCTAAGAAACAGTATCATTACTGTGCTAACTGCCTTGTTATCCTAGCCTATCTTGTATGTTTCATTTTCATAAAGCATCTGTACCTAGGGCTCTGGGTTATGGAAGAAGAGGAAAGGGTAGTGTATCATGATCTTCCCCATTTCTTGGCCATGCCATCTCTTTCTAGACTTTTGAAACAGACAATCCAAGTTAGTTTCACTGAATTATTCAACTGGGAGAAATAAAACAAACAGAACTCCATTCTTCTTTCAACTGGATTTGATATCTGTTTTACAGGTTCATTACTCTAATGTCAAAAACAAACAAACACAATGTCCCATCCATTCCAGGTGTAAATCATAGAATGGCTTGAAGTTTTCAATGGATGCTGAGGCATTGTTTTCTTATTTCAATACCACTTGGTCATTGGCAGGAAGTCAAGTCTTTGCTTCCTTTCATTGATCTATCTGGATTCCATGTGGTGTGATGCTTCCTTCTTTGTGCCTGTAGCCTGTCTGGTAGTATCATCAAGTGAAGTCTAGGGGGCATCAGGGAAACAAACCAGAGACAGATTCTCTGCTTGAAGAGGGGCGATTCCAACTCCAATTCAGCATACAAATCCGTGAATACCACACACACACACACACACACACACACACACACACACACACACACACACACACACACACACCTTTATTGGATTGTTCTATTGAGTTGAACAAAGATCACGGAACAAATGAACGTTACTCATTGACCCCTGGCTACAGCAAAGGAATTTACCACTATCAGGCATTACAGAGACAGAAGTGTAAAAGGCGGGCTTAAGTAGTAGGAAGACTTCCAGTGTACCTTGAGCAGAGGCTCTTGGCACTGGGAAGGCAAAGACGGGATAAGTAAAAGTAAGACATCTTCTGATGTTGTTCTGAGAAGCTCATCTGGGTTTCTGTGGTGATCCCTGAGTTGGAAGTAGGGGCCAAAGTCCAGGAATGGGGCCTGTTCTAGGGCAGGGACAGCAGGAGGATGGTGGAGTAGGAGTGTTGTTCGGCTACTACATTGTCTATTGCAGAGTTTGTAGATCCGAACAGAACAGTCTCATTGGCCTGGCTACAGCCTGTTTGTTCTGTTTCTCAGGTCTTTGAGGAACAGATAGGTCTGATTGAATGAGGCAGTGATTCCCATGACAGCAAGATCAGACTGACTGACAAAACAAAAAACACAAGCACACAAAACACAGAAATACACACAGAGACAGATGCACATGCACACAGACACATGCACCAATGCACACATGCATAAACACAGATACACACCCAAATACACACAGACACAGACACACACACACACACACACAACCACAGACACATACAAGCACACAGACATATACACCTACCTACACTTGTACACACACGGATACACCACACACACACACACACACACACACACACACACACACACACACACAAGTACACAAATTAAAACAACACAATTCCTTCCTCCTTTGTCTAAATCCCTGTCACAAAGGGTATTAACTCCGTGGGAATCTCAATGATTTTATACTGCCAGTTCAGTGACTAATACACAATAAATTGGTGCTTATTATGTACTTATAGGTTTATCTAGGTTCTTTTATCTGTATCTTTCCTTTGACGGTAACTAACCGAGAAGATTTGGCTTCAGGGTGAGAATAAAGCTCTCATTCCGTACTCTGAGCCCCAGTTGCCTCCAAGCCGTGGCTCCCACTCCCACCACAGACAAACAAGTGGGTCCAAGGCATTAAGGATAATGGGCTGAGGGGTTTGGAGAGCAGAAAACAAACATGGACCCACGGGCCCTCTTGGAGCAGCTTAAGACAGCTTAATGTGCTCAGTAGCTTCCCTAACATGGTCTCTGGGCAAATGGACAGTGAAATAGGCTGAGCTGGTCACTTAAACAATCCATCCACTGGCTTTTTCTGGGGGGAAAGAAAAACATTTTCTCTTTGGCAAATGGTCTGGATTGGATACTCAGCTTTAGCAAAATTGGTTTTTATATCTAGATGGCCAGTTAATCTTCATATACTTTGACCTAATGGAACTTACTTCTGAATATATCTATTTAAAAATACAGCACAAAAAAGACATTGTAACAAAGTCGTAAGTCATCTACTCATTTATTATCTAATCATTAATAAATTAGTCTGTATAGCAGTGCTCACCAATCTAGGCTGAAGTGAAAAATCCCTTAGGGAGATAACCCATGCGCCATGTATAGTATACTTGGGTCAATACATGAAAAACTCAAATCTAGAATTCTTAAATCTCCAAAGCAACTTCAGAATGAGTTAAATTTTGCTGTTCTACCATTGAACCTTCTAGATTAAATACTATCTATGCTCATGATTAAATTAGGCATTGGAGGTTCATATCTCTAATCCTTAGTTACCCAGGAGGCTGAGATCTGAAGATTGTAGCTGGAACCCAGCCAGGGTAGAAAATTCCCTGAAATTCACATATCCAATTAACCAGCAGAATGCCAGATGTAGAGGTGTGGTTCAACTAGTAGAGTACCAGCATTTAACAAAAACAGCCAAATGGAAATGCCAGGCCCTCCTTGAGTTCAAGCCCTAGTACTAGCGCTCTCTCTCTCTCTCTCTCTCTCTCTCTCTCTCTCTCTCTCTCTCTCTCTCTCTCTCTCTCTCTCTCTCTCTCTCTCTCTCTCTCTCACACACACACACACACACACACACACACACACACACACACACACACACACACACAGAAAGATAATACTTGACTTTCCTGAGGCTCAGTTTTCTCATCTATAGAATGGGCATTGGAAGCTACATATGGTGGCACTTGGCTATAATCCTAGCTTCTTGAAAGACAAAGATCAGTCAGGTGGATTGCAGTTCAAGACAAATACAGGCAAAAATTAGGGAGACCACCCATCTCAACAAATAAGCGATGTATTGTGGTTACATCTACAATCCTAGCTATGTGGATATTTTAAGTATCAGAATCATAGTATAAGGTTTCCCGTACGCACAAAAATAAGAAAAGAAGACCTTATATAAATGATACTAGAGTAAAAAAGAGTTGGAGTGTGACTCAAGGAGTAGAGCACTTAGCAAGCCTAAAACCTTGAATTCAAACTCCTGTACCACAAGAATTAAAACAAAACAACCACAACACAAAAACAGTCCACTCTATTTTAACATCAACCTCCAAGGTTAAGGTTATAAAGAAGATAATACATGTAAATGACATGATAACAGGGTATAGTGCAGAGTAAATTATAGATTAGCTTTATTATTTTAAATATTTATGATAAAATTATATTATCATTGGGACATGTGGAAACGAATAGTAAAACCTTAGAATATAGTCAACTACATATAGTGGGATGGATTATAATAATTTCTTCATTTCTGAAGGTCTTCCTCATTTCTGAAGGTCTGTCTTCTGAGAAGAAGACAAGCAAAAGCCATTAGCTACTGAGGTCTACCATGTGTCAGATCAGGGTAAGTCGTATGACTTGATGGAGGTCATCTATGGCTGAAAGCATCTCTGATCAGTAAACTGTAGGATATGTAATATTAAAAGAATCGATCTTGGAGATGGTAATCCAGATATAGAATGAAGTAAGTACTTATAGTAAAAATTGAAGACCAATAGACAGATGGAAGGGTGAATGATGGAAGATGTGACACTAATCAAGATTGTACTCACATATTGACATGTTGAGTTGATTCATATGTCTACTTATATAATAATAATAATAATAATAATAATAATAATAATAATAATAATAATAATAGTCAGTGCTAAGGACACCTACACATCTATGTTTTTTGCTGCACTATTCAAATATCCAAGGCACACAACAGCCCAGATACCCCACAATAGATGAATGAATTTAAAAAAATGTGGTACCTATATAAAATGAAATTTTACACAAGCATTAGATAGAATAAAATAAGGTCATTTACAGGGAAATGGATGGAACTAGAATAAATAATGTTAAGTGAGGTAAGAGAGGATCAGAAAGACAAATGGTGCATGTTCTCTCTGATATGCAGAAGTTAGATCTAAAACACACTGGGATCTGACAAATTGTACAGCATTCTAGATCCTCACATATGGCAAGACCTGATTATCTTAGGAGAGAATCACAAAGGTACAATGCCTATCTTTGTATTTATATAAAATAGATGTACTGAAATGAACTCCTAAGATATGGAAACAAGTGTTTTTTTTTCTTTTTCTTTCTTTTTTTAGTTTTTATTTTATTTATTTTTTCTGATAAGTCTGTCTTCTTTACCTTATTTATGGTGTATTCATGGGCATACCTGTAAGAGACTGTGGGAAGGGCCCAGAATCAAAGGAAAAGGGGTGAAAAAGTCCAGGAGTGGAGCTCACTGGACACTGATGAAAGTGAACTATATAGCTCATGGATGGAGATGGGAAGGCGGGGAACAGATGACACTGTAAGAAGGGAAATGTACTCATGACCTGACTCATGCAAATGTCACCCCTCTGGACAGCTCCTCTATAATAACAATATATTTTTTAATGGGTAGTGTTACAGTTGTCATAAGGTCAAAAGTCAGTGATCCCTACCTGCCAATGATGAGTTTCTGTTTCTTGAATTAATGAATGTCTGAATGCTTGCACAAATAACCCAAGAGGATAATGTTGGCAAAATAGAATCCCAAAACCTTGTCATTCAAAGACATTCATGCTTGAATTAAGCGACTAATCAATGTTTGTTAGGAATGAAGCATCAACAGTTTATAGAGCACTTATAATTTTTTAAATCTAGACAGGTAGATAGATGGATAGAGATGTAGATAGATAGGTAGCTAGGACCTGAATAGGATGGGATTCTAAAACTTCACCTTCATTAGCTTCATGATAAATCTGCCTTTGCTGGTATAGGGCATAAAGAAATGAAAATGAATTATGCCAAAAATTTGTCTTTTACTGTTTTGCACTAGACTTACCCCTGACAGAAATGTTAGGTTCTTAGTGTTCCTACTTAATTCTAAATGACTACAACTTTAGCAATTGGATAGGTCCTTTCACAAGGACGTTCAGTTACCTGAGTGTTCCATTTTAATAAACCTTATTTACATGTTAAAATTTATTGTTAGGTACCATGTAACTGTTTATCTTGTTAAGGTTTGAATTCATCTCATTTTATTCATCTCATTTTATTTCAAGGGAAAATAATACTGACTGTAAAAGAATTTTGTCTTCTAACTAGCAGTAACTAAGAATAACATTTTCTCCCGTTTGTTACCTCATTTATTCCCAAAGGCTGAAAATCCAATTTATTATTATTGATCTGTTTTTCAGTGTAGTGCAGAAATCTTTTGTATTAAGTAGTTAGACTTTTCTTGGTTCACTTTTATAATTAAAGCCCCACTAAAGCTGAGTTATCTAACATCATCATAAGTATTAGTAAGATGTATATCATATTTGATTTATTTTCTATTTCTATTTCTATTTTCATTTGAATTGCTTTAAGCCAATAGAATGTAAGTGGAAGCATTTTATTATATATAAATTAATTCTCACAAAAATAGCCACGTCTGTTTTTTTGAGTAACATAATGTGTTACGTGGTGGGGAAAAGTCAAATTAGAAAAACATAGTTACTGGTTTCAATTAATAAGGGCTTACTGTAGGTGATTTTTGGAAGAAACTAGAAAGCAACTCTCATCTGCGGAGGAACTCAATGTTTGACCTTCACTTGGATTGCACTATGTAAGCCTTGCATGGACATGTGAACAGGGAGGTCACCATAACGGGAGTAAGAAGGGGCAAGAGGAGCATCTGCGAAGAGACCCACATGAGGGATGGGGGTTCCATAACCTGAACCGTTACAGGAGCTGAACGAAGGACATTGGCCAAGTCATGCAGGTATTCAGATGTATGTCAGCTGGTGAACATTTACAGAAAGTTCACAAAAAACATTCAGATGGCAGTCAAGCCACTTTGTGGTTCTGTTCCTGTTTCACTGTCACATAGAATATGAAGTCATTGCTATTTCTTGAAGAGATGCCTACCTTTATTGGAATGTACAAGTTTAGCAGTTCTGAATTTAGAGTCAAGAAGATGTGGCCTTAGTAATATCTCTTTTTTGCCAAAACCCCTTAAATAGTATTCAAATTTTTTTTTATCTTTCATGCTATTGCTTCTAACATATTTATAAGATGATTTCTTTGTTGCTTTGTATGTCCGTCCCCAACAATATAATCTCTGCTTTCACTGTATTTGATGTTGGTATAATTTGTAGAGGGGAAGAGAAAAAACAAACCATTTAACTAGGGATACAGGTGGACCCATTGCAACAATGAGATGTACAAGTCGTTATGTAGAAAAATGAACTTTACAACTTTGGTTGGGGCGGGGGGGGGGTAGCGGGGAGAATTGGGTGGGGGGGAGGAGGGGGAGGGATGGAAGGGGAAACAAAGGAGGAGGCAACAATGCTTGATAAGAAATGTACTCATTGTCTTGCCCATGTAATTGTAACCCCTCTGTACAGTATTAAAAAAAAAAAAACAACCAGCCTCAACTTGACTGTCTGCATCTATGAAAGATGGGATCTACTGATTCTTTGTACCCTCGTACTGTGCAGAGACTTTAATAATATAATATATTGTAAATATTTCCTATCGGCCTCTGATCACATATGATACAATCAATGCAGTAAAACTTCTGTCAGACATGACTTCAAATCCAAATATATTACAGTATTTCTGGTCATTATCCTTGTGAAAAAATAGTGTTTTTGAGGGGGAGGGGGTCCAGTCTTGGGGCCTGAACTCTGGGCCTGGGCGTTATCCCTCAGCTCTTCAGCTCAAGGCTAGTGTTCTACCACTTGAGCCACAGCACCACTTCCGACTTTTTTCTTTTTGCTTATGTGGCACTTAGGAGTCAAACCCAGAGCCTCAGGCATGCAAGGCAAGCGCTCTACCACTGAGCCACCTTCCCAGCCCTAGTTATTATTTTAATAGTGTGAATTTTAAAACAAGAGTGACACATGCAATTAGATATTATCCAAAAATGAAACAAATGCTTTTGTTGGTCATGCCATTTTATTGAGATTCCTGTATAACCCAGAATAATCAGCATGTGTAAAGAAAGAGAAAAAATTTAAGCAATTAGCAGACTGCTCTAAGCCCTAATCTAGATATTTGCTTGCAATGGTGAAAACATGGGTACATGTGTTCAAAATGAGTCATTTCAGTAATTACAGCAGTTTCAAAACTGATAAACTCTCTGCTTGTGGAGCCAAAGGAGAGTGTTCCGCTGCAAACATAATTGCTTCCATTTTGCTCATTTATCATGTTCTGTAGCTATGAGGGTGGGTTTACAGATCTTAAAAAGGGCTAAGGAAGAGCACCCAGGTACAGGAAATAGACTGTAAATATGTCTGGACCATATCTAATTCTCAGGCTTTCCCTTGGCATGATCAATATAACCAGCCCAATTCTAAACTCAGCTTGAACCAGACTGATTTACTGATGGAAAACCAAAGTAATCATAACTCAATAGAACTAAGTTTAATACCCCCAAATGTTTAAAATTTTGTTTTATTTTATAAAGATGCTGTGCAGAGGGGTTACAGTTACATGAGTGAGGTAATGAATACATTTCTTGTCCAGCATTGTTACCCCCTCCTTTGTTTTTATTCTACTATCCCTTCCCTTCCCCACCTACTCCATTCCTCCCCTGCCTCAAGTTGTAAAGTTCGTTTCCATCATAGGTCTTTTAAGTATCATTGCGGCAATGGGTCATCCTGTATCCTTGATTTAGCATTTTGTTATTCCCCCTCCCCTCCCCAAATTAGATAGATGTATATACAAGATGCAAGTTACCAAATTCAGATACGGTAACAACAAGAGATATACCATAGGGGGAAGAATATACTAAAGAAAAAAAATCACATAGTACATTAAAAACAACAACAACAAAGAAAAACCTCTTGCGTCCATATCTTAGGGTTCATTTTACTTAGCATCATGTCAGAGATAGTCTATGCCTCTTGTATTTGTCTTTTGGTTTCTTTAAAACTTAGCCACAAGGGATGCCCTGGTGGCTCATGCCTGTAATCCTAGCTACTCAGAAAGCTGAGATCTGAGGATCGCGGTTTAAAGCCAGCCCAGACAGGAAAGACCTTGACACTCTTATCCCCAATTTTTTTATTGTGAAAATACTGTACAGAGGGGTTACAATTACATGGGCAAGGTAATGAGTACATTTCTTATCAATCATTGTTGCCTCCTCCTTTGTTTCCCCTTCCCATCCTTTCCCATCACCCCCCCCCCACAAAGTTGTAAAGTTTGTTTTTTGACATAATGTCTTGTACATCTCATTGTTGCAATACAGGGTCCACCTGTATCGCTATTTAAACAATTTGTTTTTTCCCTTCCCCTCCACAAATTATACCAACATCAAATACAGTGAAAACAGGTTATTTCGTGGGGGATCCCCAATTAACCACCAGAAAACTGGAAGTATACTGTGGTAGAGTACTTGCCTTGAGCTGAAATGCTCAGGGACAGTGCCCAGGCCCAGAGTTCAAGCCCCACAACAACAACAACAACAACAACAAAACTCAGCCACGAATTCTGATGTTGCTAATTAATTCAAATATTGAACACAAAAGAAATCCTCATTTTATACATGCTTGAATAGCGACCCAGAATAGTTGATGATGCCTGCGTGGGCTCCAGCTATCTAATTGTTTTCAGTACTTAAAAGAAGACACTGGGAACTAGCTCTTCCCCCAGAGTAGAGCAAACTATAATCTTAGGCTCACTTATCCTAGATTAAATCCAAGAAATGCTAAATAAAGTATTTCTTCCTATGTCTCCACTGAGTACATCTGTTCCTATATACTCTTACAGATAGACACACAACTGCTCCATCAGATTTCATTTAGCCTTCTGAAGCAAAAGAGAAGTCAGACCAGAAAAGAGAGAAGAATTGTTTTGTTAGTTGACATAGGCAAGAAATTGATGTTCCTGCTGCTTGCTTTAGCTGAGAATGATGCCCCTATGCCTGTGTGAAATCCAATTTGATGAGATTTTCTTTACTACTGTCGCTGAACTACAGCAGTCTTGGGAGTCCCGCCTACAACTGCGGTGTGCTGCTGCTGTCTGCAGAGCTGCTGGTCCCCTGTGTGGTCAGCAATTTCCACTCTCACCCTTTCCGTGTTCAGCTTCCCTGTACATTATTAGACAGTTCTCTGAAATTTGGACTCCATGGAATAGAAATTGTCTAATGTGACCAAATCTTATCTGTATGTATTCAGCATAGACAGCGTGCTCTGAATGGCATCAGGTATGGATGACATTTCCCCTACAGGTTTGCAATCCTGCAACGACTAGAAAACATTTACCATCCTATCTCAAATGCAATGGTGGATTGAAATCTATAGGAGTTCAGTGTCAGGGATAAGACTTTTCCTGCTGTCAGTGCTAGAGAAAATGAAACAAGAGAAAAGAACATTTTTTTTAAGCGACTGCATTTTTATTTTAAAAAAATACAGAGATGGCATGAGGATGGAAATCCATCTTCCCTATTCTATTTTTTTCTGGTCATATTTTAACCATATTGAGATATCTGATAGGTGCTTTAGCTACCCTAGATTCCAAGCCAGCTTTATTTTAACCATATTAGATATCTGATAGGTGCTTTAGTTACCCTAGATTCCAGGCCAGGCTGGTCCTGGTTCAATGACCCAAAAGGAACTATACCAGCAGATAGCTGTGGATATTGGGAATGAGATCATGGATATAGCCCTTAGTGGATTCTTGATTATGTACACAACCGACTGCTCTCCCTTCCTTCTTCTAATGAGTAGGCAGTCCATCTTATCTCAGCTATCTCCCTGGTCTCCATTCATCATACCTGGTACTCTAGCCACACCCAAAGCGGGAGTGGTAGAGACTCTACCATGAGCATGTCAGCACACCATCAACCCTGAAAACTGAAAAGCCCAGCACTGGAGAAGAGGCAGCCTCACTCAGAGCAGGGTAGAGCTGGAGGCTAATTCTCTCTAGTTGTTGCTTTTTCCTTAGCTTCTTCCTTCCTTTCCACTCCTTACCTCAAAGATGCACCACATCTTAAACTGTACCGTGGCGTTGGTTCCCTCATGATTTTCATTCACTAACACTCCATGGAGGTAGATAAATGGGGATAAATGTGTCATTTGATTTTGTGAATTATTATTTTTAAATAGTCGTATGAAGGAGTTGTCATTTCACAAAACGGCTTGTGAATACAATACATCTTGATCAAATGATTTTCTGTTATTTTATATCAGGAATCATAATTTCTATTTTGATCTCTCCTTCTACAGGTATCAGACATTTGGCTTTATTGTCTGATCATGTTCCTGTTTGCCTTTTCCTTGGTCCTCTCTATGCTTGTAAGGTTTTCTTCTCACAAGATTCTTTGTTCCTTGGATTTTACTTGGAGACAGTGGCCATGTCCTTCCTGTATTTGTTTCCCTAGCTTTGTCTGAGACTCACATTGTTTCACATAGTTTCCCATCTTTGAATTTAATCTATGGAGTCTTGGACCTAGTCTGAAGATGAAGGTGAGGGACAGGTAAACATTTGTCTAATCATGTATTCTGCTAATTCCTTTCTCGGTATGGAAGTCTATGATATCTGAAATTTGAAGTCAAGGATCAATTCTTTTGTTCTCTGTGTCAGCTATTTTCTTTTCTTTGTAGTTGCTATTGAAAATAGAAAACCATCTAGGGAATACTGAGAATGAAAACTGGAATTGATTTATAAATCAAAATATTATTCCTTTATAGTCACTTCTAAGCTATTGGCAAAAGAGCTCTTTAATGATTATGATAATTTGGATCTATTTAAATACCAAAGCCTACCACCACACAAAGGTGAAAAAAACTAATATTTTGTGGTTCTTTGAAGATCTGCATCCTGTAAAGAAACTAAAACATGTTCATAATGACTTTTCACTTTCAAAATTAACCTGCAAGTAATACAATCATTGCTCCCCTTTCATAGGTAGAAGAATATAGGTTCAAAATAAAAAGCATAATTGAAATATAAAAGTAACTGCTTATCCCATATGATATGCCTCCAATCTATTTCATAGTCTAAGCTCATGTTTTTTGTCTACACTGAATGAATAAATGACCAAAGAAATTGTACTTGTAACTGTAGCAAATAATTTTGAAAGATAAAGTTGTGTTTCACTTTGTGAGCTAATATTTAGTGGGTATTATATACACAATACTGTAGTGGATAATAATATCAATTATAAGTTACAGTCCATTTTGTAAGAAAATTCACATAGGATTGATTAAAAACAAGAAAATAAGGATGCTTTTATGGGTTCAGTTGTACAGATACAGGGTTTGTAAAGCCAAGAGAACTATGCTTTATCAGAAGGAAGTAAATAAGTCTGCACCTGAGGCTATTATTGAACCTTCTTTAACAGTAGGACTCATCATCCATAGAGAAGCAACAGCATGTGAGGTGTGAATTGTCAGTCATCTCTAGAATGAAGTTAGCAGCATTAGTTTATTGTAGCAATAGATGTACTCTGCATTTTGAGTATCCCATAAACACTTCTATGCAGTTCCTTTAGCATTGCTATTGTGTTTTCAAGTAAATTTTAGCTAGCTCCTGCAATGGCACCAACAGATATGATACCGTTACTTCAAGAACACAATGTTAGGTGGTTCCCAATATAGATTTTGTGAATCACATAGAAAAAAGAATAAAAAGTGTCACCTCACCAAACTCATTTGTGTTTTATCTGAAGCCCTTGGAGATATTTTTTAGATCAAATATCAGGAGAGCACAGACCTCCTTTTAAAAGAAAAAGTCCTGGGCTGGGAAGGTGGCTCAGTGGTAGAGCACTTGCCTTGCATGCCTGAGGCCCTGGGTTTGATTCCTCAGCACCATATAAGCAAAAAGAAAAAAGCCAGAAATGGTGCTGTGGCTCAAGTGGTAGAGCGCTAGCCTTGAGCTGAAGAGCTGAGGGACAATGCCCAGGCCCAGAGTTCAGGCCCCACGACCGGACCCCCCCAAAAAAAAACAAAAATGAAAACGTCCTCTAGAATATGAAATTATATTCATTAAAAATGCTATTTAAATCCACATATAAAGAGAACATAAAATATTCATGATTATAGAACTTAAATGAACCTCAGATTCTGAAATTTGCTTATAAAATGTCTTTGCCTATGATGGGTCCTGTCAGGTTACCATAGACTGGGTGACTTGTAGGAACAGAAGTGGACTTATGTGACTGAAGGATGAGAAGCTGAGATCAGCATAGGTGTGTGTCCATGCCTGTGTGTGTTTGGGGCTGGTTCAGGAGTCAGGGGCCACCCCTTTACTCTTATATTACCATATGGTAAGAAGGGGAAAGGTGCATTCCGGGGTTATTTCAGAAAGTCATTAATCTAACTCCAGAGGGATCTGTCCCCATGACCTAATCTTTGAAAGTCCCTGTTTCCGAAGATCATCACATTAGGGAATTGTTTTCAACATGGATTTCTTTAGACCCAAGCATTCCGTCTATAGAGTATAAACTAAGTTTAAGCTACAAATGCCAGGATGTCTTACATAAATGATACTAATTGAAGACGATACTACTAACTAATGAATAAGGAGGTAACCATTAGTAAATGCTGCCCTTGGTACTGAACAGTGCTAATACTGCTAAGAATGAATGCCAAGTTCATATGATTATGAAAGAGGTTATGGAGTTATTTAGTGCTTCTGTGGTGTGTGTATGTGTGTGTGTGTGTGTGAGAGAGAGAGAGAGAGAGAGAGAGAGAGAGAGAGAGAGAGACAGAGACAGAGACAGAGACAGAGACAGAGACAGAGACAGAGACAGAGACAGAGACAGAGAGACAGAGAGACAGAGAGCTTGAGTATGTGTCTGTTAGTGGGGACTGTTATTGGGCTTGAATTCAGGGCCTGAATGCTGTCCTTTAGCTTTGCCATTCAAGGCTCGTTCTCTGTTATTGGAGATATAGCTCCATTGCTGGCTTTTTCGTGGATAATTGGAAATAAGAGTTTCATGGGTTTTCCTGTCTGGTTAGCTTGAAACCATGATCCACAAATCTCAGGCTGTTGAGTAGCTAAGATTACATGCTTGAGCCATAGGAGCTTGCCTATGGGTTTTTTTTTTTTTCAGAGTCTTTTCATTGCTGCTGTGAACCATGGTGGCAGTTGACCTTTAGTTTGCAGATGTATTATACATTCATACCCTTTCTTCACCAGTTTCTAATAAATAAAAGTTACCTCATGAAGGTGTCATAAAGGGTGAAATCAGAGCTTCCTCAAGTGGTCATCTTGACATTGATCAATCCCTAAATAATTAATTTGTTAGTTTTTAAAATAATATTGGGATATAAATAATACAACTTGTTTTTCTTATAGATATTTTTTTCAATATAATTTTGGGGCTGGGAGGTATGTCTGTAATAGAGTGTTTCCTTACAGATTTTGTATAAGGTCCTGGATTTGATCCCTAGAACCACAAATACAAAAAATTAAATAGCCAAAAATAAGTTTTTGCTTCCTTTAGAAGCAAGAAGAGAATTTCTCAAAGCAACAAAGATCAAAAGAAAGAAAGAGGAAAGCACCTCAGAAAGAAGGGGGAAAATCCAATTCATGATGATCCAAAAAAACTTTAGCTAGGCTGAAATTTGTGGGGAATATATCTGAATAATTTCTCCTATGATTTAAAATTTCATTAGATGTAGAAAATTATGGCATAATCTAAAGAAATGTGCATAATTATCCTATCCAATACCTACTAGTAATAAAGTCAGTAACAGGTCAGGCACGTTAGTGCCTATGTCACTTACTGTAACATACAATTCTACTAAGGACATAAATACACTTAGCATGATTTTTTTTCAAGCCTTTCTATTTCCTTATGAATGGAGTGATGTCATTCTATTTGATGGAAGCATAGAAGTGAAGTAAGCCAGACTCAAAGAAACATAGGCTTCGTGGTGTCCCTCATTTATAATAATTATTATATGTCTAGAGTAGTCCAAGAAGAGGATCACAATAGCTCAATAGCTAAGTACATATGACCTTATATGATGATGCTAATTGAAATGAACTCCAAGATATGGAAACAAGATGTTTTTCTTTGTTGTTGTTTTTAACGTACTATGTGAAGTTATTTCTTTTTTCTTTCCTTTGGTTTATCCCCTGTTGTCACTCTATTTGATTTTAGTACTCTGTATCTTGTATATACATCAATCTGAAAAAGATAATAGTGAGGAGGAAGAAAATGGTGAGACAAAGGACAAAGGGTGAACCAATGCAGCAATGATGCTGGCAAGACAATATGTTGGAAATTAACTATACAACCTCAGAGGGATCGAGGGGAGAGGGAAAGTGGAAGAAAACATAGGAGGCTAACAATGCTCGACATATTACCTTACATATGTAACTGTAACCCTCTGTATATCACCTTGACAAAAAAATTATTTTTTAAAAAAATAAATACACTTAAATTTTATGGATAAAGAAATTGAATTTCAGTAAAATTTTGTAAAAGTGATGAGTGGAAAAGCTATTTACATCAAAGCTTGCTGGATTCCCAATCATGGTTTGGTCCAATCAAATATATTGACCCTTTTGGATAGATTTTAATAGCCTTGTCAAGGAAACTAATATAGAAATGCCACATAGCAGAAATGAAGGAATTAATATTGAAAAAGAATCAACATTTCATAAGATAATAAAGTTATCCTATTTTCTTTTTTTTCCTATTAACTCAGTTGTGTATTGACTCACATTTTCCAATCTGAAGATATTTCAAAAGAAATATATTATAGAAAGGAAACAAGGTGAGATTAAAAGGGAGGCTTATAGCTACCAGGCATTTCCTTGTGTCAGGGGGAATTTTGTGTGGTCCAAGCTAATTAGAGAACAGCAAATGTTCTCTGCGCCACCAAAGCAGCTCTGTTTATAGCCACCATTATTTTCAGAGAAAATGGATTATGCACAAAGACTTTAATGGGCTTTTATTCAGATTTACAATCAGAACCAAAATTGAATTAATTACAAGGGAACAGTTTGTATGTCAGTTAGAAAAATGTAATTAGTTATTGATTTGTATTTCATAGTTCCTCATGACTTGAACTACCCTAAAAAACATCCAAATGTATAGTTTCAATCCTCCACCATACCTAGAAATCAAGCTACACCATATGTAAAGGTCTCCTTACATATGTCCATGACCAAATTTATTAGCTCCCCACCCTTACGAAACTCATTTCCTGGGCAATGCATCCAGTTGTCACCACCAAGTTCTATTATTCGTAGAACGTTTTTATTGCCTCCAAAAGAAAAATCAAATGCATGTAATCACATATTTTCATTCTCTCACTTCAGTCCTAAATAGACTCTCATTTACATTCTGTGTAAATATTTTCCCCCTTTTGGACATTTTATATAATGTGGATCATACAGTGCGTGCGTGCGTGTGTGCGTGCGTGCGTGCGTGCGTGCGTGCCTGCCTGCCTGCGTGCGTGTGTGTGTGTGTGCGTGTGCCGCATATGTGTGTGGTCTTTTGTGTCTGGCATCTTTCATGAAGCATAAAATTTTTGTTTCATACATAAGTCTGTAGTATGCCTTTGCTTGCTGATTGTATTGTTTGGTCACATTTGGTTGACCTAGTCTCCTAATGATGGACTTTATATTGTTTCCACTTGTTTATTTATTTATTTGGTTTCTCTTCTGAATAAAATCATTATCCATTTTTTGTGTTTTAATTTCATTAGGGAAGATACTTAGAAGTAGTCATAGGTTAAGTCTATATAGTCATTTTTAAGGCAAGATTTTTGTTTTTTTGATTGAATTTCTTCTTGGTTTGTTTAGTTTTGAGCATTGGAGGTCAAGAGTGAATGGAAATTGAAAAAAAATTGTTTGTTGAAAATGTGTCATCACTTTGATCCAGTGCCTGTTCATCTTTCCATATATGTGCATTTTTGATTTCCAAAGAGAGAGAGAGAGAGAGAGAGAGAGAGAGAGAGAGAGAGAGAGAGAGAGAGAGAGAGAGAGAGAGAGAGAGAGAGAGAGAAAGGGAGAGGGAGAGGGAGAGGGCAGAGGGAGAGGAAAGAAGAGGGAGAGGGAGAGAGAGAGTGGGGGGGGGAGAGTCATAGTGTCCTTCATTCTTATTCATGGATTTTCCTGTTAGGCATAGCTATTTATTTACTGATGAAAAATAAAACATATGGAGGCCTTATTAAACAATGGGAAGTCATGTTTTGTTTTTAATCAAATAAGAGTATTTCAAGGCAAAGACAAATATATGTTAATAAATGCATCTACTTATTTAAATACAGAATATATAAAGCAATCCATTTTCTATATCAGAAGCACTATCTTCAAATTAACGCTTGAAGAATTAGCTTTAATGGTTAGATCACATTACTTGGCATATAGAATGAACATTATCAAGCTTGATATCAAATGAGAAAATCTCTTATAATAATAACACATAGTCACATCAAATATAAAATCAAAGGGCACTAACCTGAGAGATAGCCTGTGAACAAGGCTGTCATTGGTGTACTAAACATTAATGTGTTTAGAAATACAATACAACTATTACAACAATATAAAAGATGTAAATGACTGCAAGTATAAAAAGACAGAAGGTGCCCAGCGCCGGTGGCTCACGCCTGTAATCCTAGCTAATCAGGAGGCTAAGATCTGAAGCTCACGGTTCAAAGCCAGCCCAGACAGGAAAGTCCGTGAGACTCTTATTTCCAATAAACCACTAGAAAACCGGGAGTGGTGCTGTGGCTCAAGTGGTAGAGCACTCACCTTGAGCTGAAGAGCTGAGGGACAGCACCTAAGCCCAGAGTTCAAGCCCCACGACTGACAAACAGAAAAAAAAAAGACAGAAGTCAGCAACACACTGGTGTTGAGAATCTTTATTTTCATTTATGCAAGCTAAATACAGCCAAGATGCCACTATACTACAATGCCATCACATCACATCACTGATACCAAGATGAGTGGTTAGTGAAAACACGATCTAATGATAACCAAGACCCTGGTTAATTGCACTGCTCTGTCTTTGTCTAGTCTTTGTCTAGTCTCTATCACAAAAGGAATTCAACATCTCACTGGACAATTTTTAGGTATATAGTAAACACATCCCTCTCCAGAGAGCCTGTGACTTTTTAATTTTAGTTTAGAAAAAAAAAGATAAACCAACTACTGTATTCAAAAGCATAACCATTTGCAATAGGATATTGTGGCATATACATTATGTATTAAGATTTATCCAATTTCCCTTCTGTTGGTTCCTTGGGGATTTTTGTTTTAGCATTTGTGCTGAATTTTCTTGGTCATTAGATACAGCAGTGTATTACAACTAAGCAGCTGTGGCTATGTTCAGAAGTCTTCAAAATAACACCTGTGACATCTGAGTTCTTCTAGCTCCCTGGAGAGACAAACTTTATTTGGTGATTTACACACCAAAATTAAGTTAACATACATATATTTGGGGGGAAATGCACAAAAACCAAAGCAAAGCAAAACCAAACTTTTTTTTTTGTGCTTGTTAGTTATAAGAGAAGATAATGGAGAAAATATCAATTTGCAAACTAGAATATGTTCTCTTCCATGCTAGTAGAACAGATTAGAGAAAAATAGTATGTAGTCTAGTCAATATCAACCATTCTAATTATTTTTATTGTATTGGTGTTCTAAACAAATGAGTTTGATTGAATTTAATTAACTGATAATTGTTACTGAAGAGTCAGATTATGGTATATAGTTTAGACTATGTCCATCCTTAATGACTAATAAAAATCAAGACTGGGAAGTTACATGGAATGAGGAGTTTTTTGGTTGCTTATGAAGCTCCAGAAGATGGAAACTATAAACATTTCGATTTGAAAGAATTCATGTTTAAATCATGTGCTAGCAAAGTGACACACTGGTGAATATTCTTGGGGTAGGCAGTGAAATGCTCTCATTCCCAGCCTGCCCATTAAATGTTCCCTGTGTTTTCTTTTTCCCTCTAGACTATTCACACACACACATATTCATGTACACATGCCTTTGATAACCACACCTGAACATTTACAGCCTTTATAAGTCTTCACCCTGCTCTCCTTGGTACTTTCATATCTAGTTTCTGAATTTTAGCATTCCTTTGGTTGTTACAATTCATATAGTTGCTAATACGTTTTCTGTTGTACTTCTTCCACAATGGTAGGATTATGGAGTGGTTAAAGGCATACATTTTGAGGGCTCTAATCCATGGTCTTTTTTTTTTTTTTGGTCGGTTGTGGGGCCTGAACTCTGGGCCTGGGTGTTGTCCCTCAGCTTCTTCAGCTCAAGGCTAACCCTCTACCACTTGAGCCATAGCGCCACTTCTGGCTTTTTCTACTTATGTGGTGCTGAGGAATTGAACCCAGGGCCTCATGCATGCAAGACAAGCGCTCTACCACTGAGCCACCTGCCCAGCCCTTCCTATGGTCATGAGTTCACTTGCTGTGTAACCCTGAGTTCTGTACCTCACTCTGCTCCTCTAAACAATCATCAATGGATGTAGGCTATTGGAAAGCTTTCCAGTTTCTTCCTACATTGACCCCTCCCTAGGGAAACTCAAGCTTCCTCATAACACAGAAGCTAAGCATCTTTGGGGCAAGTGATCCAAACAAGAAAGTACAAGGCAAAGTAACAAGAGCTTAAAAACTGGCCTTAGGTACTCTAATAACCTCATTTCTGCAATAACCTATTGGTTGCACCGGTAAGAGTGAGACTTCTCTCTATAAGGGTGTGAGTCCTCAGAACTCAGAGGTAAGGCTTATTTTGGTCACACTGCTAGCCCTCTAGTCCTTTTTATTCACAATACTTTTGCTTAAAATCTGACTTTGCTCTTCTCTTGCATAAAGCTTCCAACTGAGCTCCATCATGGGTTTGTTTTTTGTCTGTTATAGCTCACACATACAAATGAATGCATTGTTTTTCTCTTAATTTTTGCAACACCTGCTCTAGTTTAGTTTTATATATCCCATTAGTCTTTATCTTCTTATTTATAAATAATAAATTGGTCATTCTTATATAAAGACTCTACATTATCCTCATTATGATTAGTTCCTGGAATCTCTGAGAAGAAGAAACTAGTCTTGGATACATGCATTTGTTTTAGCTTGGACAAAACCAGTTTTTAAAAATCCAAACCACTCATTTGGGGACATTGATATTGGTTGCGATAAAACTTCCTGTATGTCATTCTGAGACACAGTGTAAATATTTCTTCAATTATGTTTCTAATCTTGGAAGGCATTTTGTGTTCAGCTTCTGTTGCCCTTTAAATAAAGTGTAAATGAGAGCAAATGCATTTATTGTTGGAATGCAAATGGTAATTGTGGCAATTAGGAGTCATTAGGAAAGAACACATTTTCTTGCAAGTGGTTCCAGTTATGCATCAAATTAAAGACAGCATATTGTAATCCACTCATTATACATAGTACCCTCCTCTTGTATGAAGTGTGTGTACAATCAATTTATAATTCCAAACAGTGTTTACTCAATCTTAAAATTTTTTATTTGGTAAAGTCTCAAAATTTCCTGGTGGACAACAAATCATTTTGTAGTGAAAAAAAATTTTAAACCATGTATATCCAGCTTTTTAACTTACTTACAGAATTGTCCCAAAAGCTTTATTGTTTTGAAGAATTTTATTATCTTTAAGTAGTACAAAGGAATTGCCATTCACGAAAGCAGTTTATGAATACAGTGCATCTTGATCAGCATCACCGATTTCAATATTCTCACCCACCCCTCCCACCTCACCCCGCCCCACACTTTTTTCTTAGTTTGTTTTTTGTCAGGCGTGGGGCCTGAACTCTGGGCTGTCACTTGATGTTCTCTCCTGGAATGCTTAGTGAGGAAGAATGAGTGAGAGCATGCACAGTGGAGGAAAGGACTTCACCCCCAGGGCTGGAATAGAAATGTAGGGGTGGAACATACCTTTCCCATGACAAAGTTCATGGACAAAGATATAGTTTCTCCTCATTTAGCATACGGTAGGCCCTAGAATTACCAAACTGGAGTTTAACTGAGCAAAAAAATTCTCTAATAATATTAAATATGTTAGCATTATCCTCAATATAAAATAATCCCAAAGACAATTTTGTATGCAATTTTATGTACTGTTGAAAGGAAATAGTCACTATTTCTATTACGATTGGTCTTGTGTGGTTGTATAATTTTTAAACATTTGATAAAATAAGATTTTTTCTCAGCCAATGGCCCATTTTTTCATTAACATATTTGAAGAAAACGGTGTTTGTAATATTTTGCCCTTTTAATACACATTTGATTTAAATTAGGTTGATCTGATTACTTCCCAAAATGAAGTGGGGAAAAAAAAATGCTGGGATCCTTATTTTTTTTTTATTGTCAAGGTGATGTACAGAGGAGTTACCGTTGCATAAGTAAGGTAATAAGAACGTTTCTAGTCAACTTGTTACCCCTCCCCCATTTTTCTCCTACCTCCCCCCCCCAGGTTTTACAGACCATTCCCAACCCTGTCTTGTGTATGTCATTGTTGCGTCCATTCTCCCCTTCCCCTTTGTCTCACCATTCTGTTGTTATACACAAAGATCTATTCTACTTTGTTTTACTAATCTTTTTTTTTTTACTAGAAAAAATCACAAAAATATAAAGCTTCTTTTTTTGGGGGGGGGTCCGGTTGTGGGGCCTGAACTCTGGGCCTGGGCGCTGTCCTTCAGCTCTTCAGCTCAAGGCTAGTGCTCTACCACTTGAGCCACAGCGCCACTTCCGGCTTTTTTCTTTTTTCTTATGTGGTGCGGAGGATTCAAACCCAAGGCCTCAGGCATGCAAGGCAAGTGCTCTACCACTGAGCCACCTTCCCAGCCCCCAAAATATAAAGCTTCTTTAAAAAATAGGAGGTCCTATTTATCTGAAATAGCACCTTTAAAGTGTATTGTCCATAAACAAAATCTGTAGTGGACAACACCCTCAGCTATTTCAATTGGGGGATACCTGTTGTTCCTTGTCAATAGCAGACATACTGTTCTTACATAGTTCTTTCGACCATGTATTGAATATTTTTGTTGTTCATCCTGCAGTAAAAGTGCCTATTGAATTGCCTCATTCACTGGAACAACATCATGTGGTGTATCAATGTATGTTGGAATACAATGTGTACAGGATTTACATCACCTTGATGTATTTAGTGCAGTAAGAACAACAGAAAATCCAAGGTTTCTACATCTGCCCATACCTATCGTAATCTTCCTCACCTTCCTTTCCTCTCTGCTCAAGAACAAATGCTGGCTGGATAGATTTCACTGATAAATCTAGAGTGTCTCTCAGAACAGGTGTTAGCACATCACTGGCCCCTTGGGCAAGAATGAATACGTCTCTGAAGAAAATGACCTTCTATTCCTCCCTGAAATGTTCCAATCTTGCTGGAATGGCTGCAGAGCCAGTGTGGTTTACTCAATAAATACTTTATTGATCACAGACCACATTTAATTAATCAGATTGCCATGGGAGATAAGAAGGTGAAAAAGACAGAGTATATGACCCTCAAAGCTTTACAGATACATGCAGAAATAAAATACCCTGCATTTCCTACATTTTATCTGTATTTCCTCTAATTCCACTAAGCTAGAGGTAAACAAACCACAGTACTTTTAGATTGCAGTTTCCCCTGTCAACAATTTCAAAATTAAATAGAATTGAGCTATATTACCTTCCTGCCATTACTGCATCAAATGACTTCACACTTGTCATCTTAGGCAACAGAAATTATTCCCACATACCCATGGAGGCCAAAGGTCTGCCATCAAAATATCACCAATAGGCTGATGTCAGTGGCTCAAGAATGTCATCCTATCTACTCAGAGATCTGAGGATCAAGGTTCAAATCCAGCTCAGGCAGATAAATCATCATTATCTTATTAATAGATAAACAAGATTAATAGATAAAGCAAGACTAATCAAAACACAAAAAAACTATTGGGCATTTTTTCACTACATAGTTTGTGCTTATATCAACTGTTCTGCTTTTATTGTCTCAATTAAATTAAAGTGACTTACAGGACTAGTATCTGCTGGTGTTACCCAGTTGGCATATAGATTTCATCCAGACAGGAATGAGACAACATACTTGGTTAAGATGCTCTTGATTCTTGAAAACCTTTATAAGTTTTAAAATCTCATCTTAAGGAAATAATATAAAGTAAACATCCTGTGGTTGCTACTGCAACTTTGAAAATTGTCTAATTTAACTTTTTCCATTGTAGGTGAGGGCCTTTGAAAGTTACATAAAAATAGATTACTATCACGAAGGTCTCTTTACCAATTCACAGTAAGTTCAAGATGCATAACTTCAACTCTTTCTTTAACTGTGAAAATACTGTACAGAGGGGTCACAATTACATGGGCAAGATAATGAGTACATTTCTTATCAAGCATTGTTGCCGTCTCCTCTGTTTCCCCTTCCCATCCCCCCCCCCCAAAGTTGTCAAGTTCGTTTGGGACATAACATCTTGTACATCTCATTGCAATGGGTTTACCTGTATCCTTATTTAAACATTTTGTTTTTTCCCTTCCCCTCCACAAAGTATACCAACATCACATACAGTGAAAGCAGGGGTTATACCATGGGGGAGGGACATACAAAGCAACAAAGAAGTCATCTTATAAATATGTTAGAAACAATCGCAAGAAAGAAAAAAACATTTGAGTCCTTATCTTGGGGTTCATTTCGCCTAACATCAACTTATCTGACCATTTCTGCTTGTCTCAGACATATACTAGTTATTTCAAATAAGGGAAACCATGGGACTTATGTTTCTTTGGGCCTGGCTTACTTCACTTAGTATAATTTTTTTCCAAGTCTTTCCATTTCCTAACAGATGGGGCAATGTCATTCTTTCTGATGGAGACATAAAATTCCATTGTGCATATATACCACATTTTCTTGATCCATTCATCTCCTGAGGAGCATCTGGGTTGGTTCCATATCTTAGCTATGGCAAATAATCAACTCTTTTATCTACTGGCATTTTGGATAAGCACATCAAAGACATCACTCATATTTAGTAATTAGTGTCTTCAAATTCCAGATTTGTTCCTCACTAGCTAATTGCCTTTTAGCACATCATATGATCTCTAAGAGCCTCAATTGCTGGTGGATTAAATGGACAAAGAGATTTCTTTCTCAGAGTTTTTGTAAGAATTAATGAGCTCATATAACAAATGTGTTTAGCACTGCTCAGAAACACATAAGGTTCTAAAGAGTAAATTGCCTTTTTATAGGAATGATTATTTTTATTATAATAGGCTGTTCTTATATATTATAATTAGTCATGATTAGGGAGTATTTTTTAATGAAAGCATATATTCTTATAAAACTTAATCAAATTTAGGAAGTTTTAGAACTAGATCTGTACGTAATATTAGCAGAAAGGAGGAAGCTTAAAAAGAGCCAAGTACCAGAAAGGGTATACCAGATTCATTCTAGGCTAAAAAATAAAAAAGGTGGTCATGGTGTCAGTAAGAAGGAGTGTCTAAGGTACTTGTGCGTTTTAGTCAGAGACGACATGGCTGAGGGAGAATGACATGGGCCTAGCGTGCAAATCACTGACGTGTTAGGGGAAGTAGAGTGATGTAACTTTGTTTGATGAAAGGCCACACTTGAAGAGTGATACTAAGGAGCGAGTAAAAGAGAGGCGTCAAGGGTGATCCTAGGATACCATGGGTAGCCAGAAAGAAAGTGGTTTTACTTTGTCTTGGTGCTGCTGTAACAAAATACTGGGTGGTGTTTGAACAACAGAAAATTATTTTCTTATGGTTCTGGAGGCTAGAAGTTTGAGTACAGGGTGGACAGTACTGCTAGACTCTGTTGAAAGCCCATTGTGAGTTGTAGACTGAAAACCTGGGCCCTCACGTGTTAAGAAAGTGTGAGAGAGCTCTCTAGGGTCCTTTTATAATGGGACTAATTCCATGCATGGAGCTCTGCCTTCCTTACTGAAAGCCTTACTTTGTAATACTATCTATCACATTGGTAGCAGTATTTCTACCCACATATTTAGGTAGAACATTCAGTCCAAAAAAAATAATGGATAGAGAGAGCAAACACTAAATTCATTTCAGACCAGTAGGAATATTCTCTCCTATTTCTTCTAAGTTCTGCTGAAGTGAGGAAATTGTTCCACTGCCGTACTTAGAGACTCTCATCTAGCCAGTGCTCATATCTCATTGCTGCTCAATAAATGCACTTGGAAAGTGCCCACATTGTTTTCCTCTTCTGTCAATTTCAAGATGTAAACTACATCATCTACCATTCAGTTAAGCAATACCCCTGCAAAGAATCAATCAGTTCCTGAAAGAGGATTCTCATGTCATTTAGGGAAAATATTCTCTATCAGAACGCAGTGGGATTTCGATATTTTTCAGTCTTCCTGAATATGCTCAACCCTCGCTTACATCAAGTATTAAGAGTCCTGTGTTGTTTGAATTCTTTTTTTATATTTTAATTTTAATTTTTTGTGAACATACTGTACAGAGGGGTTGCAATTACATGGGCAAGATAATGTGTACATTGAATTAATTCGTAACCAATACATTCTGTTTGTATAGTCGGACCTAGGTCCTGTCTTTTATTAAGGGTATGATGCAATGTAGGAAATGTTTTAGGCCTGTGCAAAAACCTGATTATTCTTTTTTTTTTTTTTTTTGCCGGTCGTGGGGCCTGAACTCTGGGTATGGGAACTGTCCCTCAGCTTTTCAGCTCAAGGCTAGCACTCTACCACTTGAGCCTTAGCCCCACTTTGGCTTTTTCTGCTTATGTGGTGCTGAGGAATCGAACCCAGGGCTTCATGCATGCAAGGCAAGCACTCTACCACTGAGCCACCTTCCAAGCCCAAAAACCTGATTATTCTTAATATTTCTGAAATTCTAAGTCAGCCAAGTTGGACTGCCATACATTATTAAAAAGTTGACTTCTTAAAAGAGATTTCTTAGGAGAGGGCCAGCTGATTATTGATTCACAAGTGGAGTTTTTTTTTAAAAAAAAAGTACAAGGACAATTACTACAAAACTGATGTTTAAAATTTTTAAATTAATAATCTCATTAGTGACTGTTCTATTTTTGATAGAACTATACTCAATATCAAAACATTTATCACTGTGGTGTGGTTATTATCTTTTGGCATAGCATAAGAAATAAAACCCAATTAAGGACAAATGCTATTACTTTTTTACATGTTTTGAAATTAATCTCCAGAATGTCCCACTTTTGTTGTTAAAACTTTGGAAAGAAAGCGGTTTATTGAGGAGAGAAAACTAAATCATTTAAGGCATACAATCTCTTGCTCGTTTATTCCAATAAGAGCATTATTTAGCATAGTTTTGTTATTTGTCAAGATTTCTTGTATAATAGTTATAATTTATTTCCTTGGTTCTAAAAGTATGGCATTACTTATATGAAAGGCATGCTATTTTGAAGAAAGAACAAGTAATTCTACTAAACAAACAACTCACTGAATTTTGAGCTGCTAATTAAGACATTTTTGTGTATAAACAGAAACAGACATGGTTCACACTTTAAGATGCTGAAGACAATGTTTGAAAACAGCATCATTTACAAATTGGAGAACCCCTACTTCAGCTTACTCTCTTCAAAGCTCTATGTCAATTGAAGTGATAGGATTTCATGTCCCTTGCCAATACTTCTCTACTGAGAAAGTCATTCTCCTTTGCAAAGACAGATGACCCATGGCTTCTGGGCAAAGAAATCTTACTCTTTTTAGTGGATCTGAATTGATTCTGCTAAAGACAGAAACATACTTGCTCACATACTTTTTAGTCTTTAATGTGACTGATTTCTTTTTAATTTCTCCATCGCTGTGTTGGAAATAACTATAATGATTTTTTCCTCATGCTGATTGTTAAGTGTTTAAAGGAAAACAACAGTTAATGCTTCATCCAGACACAGGAAGCTCCCTGAAGAGTCCACAGCTTCCATTTGAGAGTGCATTAGCCACACACTTCCATTTCCATGGGAGGATATCATTAAGGGCACTTAAGGGGGAAAAAAAATGACTAGGAGCAAAACACCCCAGAGAATTTCTGTATAGACATTGTTTAACTCATCCTTTGCCCCATATTTCAAAAAAATATCTGTCATCTAAAGAGCAAACTCATTAACAGATCATTTGAGTGATTATGAGTTATAATGAACTCAGCTCTCAGTCTTACACTAACTCAACAACTTGCTTTATGACAGCAAGATCACAGACATCTGCTGTAAGAAAAAGAATTATTTCCTTTTTTTCTTGGGTACCACTGGGATTGATGGTGTCTGGGGCAAGAAGCAGAAATAATACAGTCTTACAGGAAAAAAAATCCACTGTTACATAAAGACATTATCAGAAGGATGTGCAATGGAGCAAGTCAGTATAACTAATTCAATTGGAGATGAAGAAGATGGCTGAGTCTTTTCCTCCATATAGGAGAACTGTGGTCAGAACTATTATATCTGTGTGCTAATTCTTGTGAGCTAAATGATTATGGGAAGTCTATACCCAAGTACAAGTAGATGGTAATGTTGTGTTCCAGCACTCTTATTTGCCACACTGAAGGTAGTACCAGAATAATAAAGGTAAAAAATTACTAACTTGGACTTTTGATTCATTCTCTTTGATCCATAGTTGTCTGTCCAATCTAAGATGTGGCTGCTGTTTAGTTTACTCTGTTTACAAGTCCTCTTACTAGCTGTCACAGCCTGAGTATTTATTGAGTGATTTTTATTAATTTGGGGATACTTAATATGGGAATCTTTGATATTTTTGTTCTCCATCTTTCAATAATATCATAAAATGAAAGAGTCATAATGAACTGAGTCTCGTTTAGTCAGCTAATATTCTTTAAATTCAAGTAAATTATGTTCTCATATTTCCTAAATTCTGGAGAAGAGACATACAAGTATAAGAAATGGCTTTTGCTGAGATTTTACAATCTGGAGAAAAACTACTGATGGTACAACTTTAAAAAAAACAATACAAGCAACATGTAATTAAATGCCTAATTTTGAGGCACAGGCTATAAGAGCCACTGGATTTCAGAAAAGGAGGAGAGTTGAGTAGGCTGGAATTGTCAGAGAATGCTTACGGAGGAGGCAAGGCTATTTGTATGGTGTTGAACAGGGGGGGTAGGAGAGAACGAGGTGCACTATAGAACAGGAATCCTGGAGTATGATTAGGAGACTGGCCTGACGGAAATACATGCCGTAGGTTGGAATGTAATGAGAATAAAAATTAACATTTCCTTTCTCCATTCTTCATGGCATATTTCTAAAGTGCACTGGATAATTAATCTAACAAAATTTCCAGAGAAAGAAATCCTTGTTTTGTGTAATTACATATAATGCTTTACACATGTGTATGTAAAAATATACACATGAATAAGTTCATGTAACCAGGAAAAGAAACTTTTAAATTAATAAATTATATTTGAATTGTTTATTTTGTAATGATTATATTTTTCACCTTAAACATATTTTTTACTCTATGGCTTTCCATTTTGTTGAGTATGACATATATAACTATTTGAATAATGATCATAACAAATAATATGTTGATAAATGGCTTAATATTTTATATAATATTTGTATACCTATGCTAATTATTCTTTTCAGTAACCTGAAAAATGACCATATTAAGTTTCCTTAGCAATGCTCCAATGATTTGGAAATTAACACCCTGAAAATGTAAATATTTTTAAGACCACTAGACAGATATTACAAGAAGTAGAACTCCTAAAACTCAAAATTGTATCTCCCACGAAATAGTACAAATTTCCACAAAATGTTGAATGACATAGAAAAATTAAACTCGGCACATTTTGCATATTTACTTCATTCTTCTACAGATCAAGTATTATATGTTTAAAATAATGACTTTCTACATTCCTATGAAGAGCACAACCTTGAAAAATATGTTTAATGTGAAGATTTCTGTTTTATTGCTGCATTGTTCACAATAGCCAAGATATGGAAACAACTCAAATGCTCCACTACAGATGAATGGATTCATAAATTATGGTACCTATATACAATGGAATACTATACAGCCATTAGAAAGAACAAAATAATGGCATTTGCAGGGAAATATATGGAACTAGAACGAATCATGTTGAGCAAAATAACCAAATCAGAGACTAATGGCACATGGTCTCCCTGATATACAGATGTTAAATTCAAAACGCAATGATATATATATATATATACATATATATATATATGACAAAGTAAACTGGACTCAAGAAACAAAGGACCTCTTCTTAATTTGTCATACTTTTTAGATGACTCTATGTTCTTGACCCCACATATGGTATATACACGTGCACATCTGAAGGAAGCTGGGAGGAGGGCACAGAATCAGAGGGAAACTGGTGAAAAAATACAGCAGAGGACCCATCCGCTGCACTGGACATTGATGAAAGTGAATTAAGCAACTCAAAGGCAGTGATGGGAGGGAGGGAAGGAGAGAGAAAGAGGGAACTGCTTACACTAAGCAGAAAGGAGGAAATGTACATATCACCCTATTTGGAAGAAATGGTTGTATTGTCAAAGTGCATAGAGTTCGTAAGCTTTATAGACCTTGATAATTCCGATTCACTGTGTGAAGGTTAAAATGTGTTTATGACTGTAGCTAAATATCACTACCCACAATATTGTGACGTTTATGTAATAAATCTCAATAAAGAAATTAAAAACAAAAACAAAAACAAAAGGACAAAATGCTTAACTGGAGATACAGGTTAACACCATTGGAACAATGAGATGTACAAGACACTAGCCAGGCGCCGGTGGCTGATGCCTATAATCCTAGCTACTCAGGAGGCTGAGATCTGAAGATTGCCGTTCAAAGCCAGTCCCCAGCCCAAGAAACTCCATGAGACTCTGACCTCCAATAAACCACTAGAAAACGGGAAGTGGTGCTGTGGCTCAAGTGGTAGAACGCAGGCAAGGACAGCGCCCAAGCCCCATGACCTACAGAGAAAAGAAGAAGAAGAAGAAAGAAGAAGAAAGAAGAAGAAAGAAGAAGAAAGAAGAAGAAGAAGAAGAAGAAGAAGAAGAAGAAGAAGAAGAAGAAGAAGAAGAAGAAGAAGAAGAAGAAGAAGAAGAAGAAGAAGAAGAAGAAGAAGAAGGAAGAAGAAGAAAGAAGAAGAAGAAGAAGACGCTGTGTTGAAAAACAAACTTTACAATTTAGGCGGGGCTGGGGCCATGAGAGGGAGGAGTGTAGTTGTGGAGGTGGGAGGGAAGAGAGGGTAGGGGAAAATCAAAGGAGGAGGTAACAATGCTTGATAGGAAATGTGATCATTACTTTGCTCATGTAACTGAAACCCCTCTGTACAGTATCTTTACAATATAAAACATGTTTTTTAAAAAGGATTTCTATTTTACACAAAATGGACAATTGTAATTTTGATAAAGCACTTAACTTCTTCATCTATTCCTGAGTGCAATCAGGTAAATATTAGCCTTTTATGAAGAGCTAATAAAGAAATACACCTTTTTAAAATACATGTTTCTCTATGACATCTATTCTTCTAAATATTTGGACAGTTTTTTTGTTTTTTTTTTAATGTGATGAGAAATAGTAAGTAAACACACAAAAATGACCTTTACTCTTAAAGAAAACATTTAGGAAGAAATGTAGGAAGATGTATAAATTTGGTGAAGTATTCTTAGACATTATCCATAGGAGAAACAGTAACATACATTAATCAAACTAGTTGGTTACTACCAAAAGAATCAATGAAACATTATAATTGGAAGCTACAGGTAAATAAATTGATGCTTAATATAACATGAACCATGAGTCTATTTGATCTGGCGACAATAAGTTGAGTTCTTCAAAATTCTACATCAGTTTAGTTTTCCTTTATAAACAACCTAGCAGAATGAGCAATGAAGAAAGGATTAAAGTTATTTTAAAAATTAGGTTTTATTTAAGAATTAATTATGGACACCTACTGGATTTTTCTAAAATAAACTATTTTCTTGCATATTTTAAAAAAGAAATTTCACAAAGGAATATTTTGACAAGTACGATTTAAATCCAAAGAAATTACAAGTATTAAAATAGGTTTTTACTCTTACCACTTGATGCTTGGAAGGTCTAATTTATACACATGTTGAAAGTAAACAGAAAAAAATGCCTAAACATATTTTAACCCATTTGATAGTTTCCTTTACTACTAATAGAACAAAAGTCTTGAATAATTTAGCTTTTGATAAATGATACCAACTTATAATTGCTTCCTACTTGTTTTCTTACTATTTACAAGAGCTGTTAAACCACTGCTTATACCAAAGCTTAAACTTGTATGATAATGTACAGTCAGAAGGTTGAAAGATAATATGATCATATTATTTATGCTTATAAAATATAGAAGGATTCTGATTCTCCAGTAATGCATTAAGATAATTAATTAGTAGTACTCGATTAAAGCAATTAATTGTGTGTGTGTGTGTGTGTGTGCGTGTGTGTGTGTTTGGTGTGTGAGCACTTAAGACTCTATAAGCACCATTAGGTTGAACTATAAATCAGAGCATTTTCAGTAGGAGAAAGGCCTTGGATGCATATACAGTTTTTAAAAGTGATTCAGATAGCTATTAGTACAATTTTCTGCCAACATCTAGTTTCTCAAATGGTTGATTTTCCCCACTCAGCCAGATGTTTGCCATTTTTCACACAGGCCTCTTTGCTAGTTAAGGAACCTTGAATCATTTTAGACTTTTGTAAGTTTCTCACAAACTATTCCATTCATAATACATCACAGAACTCTCCCAGAAGATCAAGGAAGTAGGAAAAGAAACTGATCTTAAGGGGAAAAAATAAGGTAGTGAGGCCATAACAAAGTAAGCATTGGCAGATGTTCATTACATGCATCAACAAATGCATAATTGATTTATTTAGCTTATGGACAGGTATTCGGTGTTTCTAAGATTAAAATATTCTAATTATTGTTTTTAAATTAAAATCACTCCAAAATGAAAATGGACCTACATGTTGGTACTACATGATTAGTGAAGGCATTGGCCATGCCATTCATTGACAACTTCTTCTTGTATTTACTCAAGAGTTTTTCAATTTTAAACACTTCTCAATTTCAGAAGCCTACTCTTTGTACTTCACAGCATGGTTTCTGAAGGTCTCAGAGAAATACAAACTCTTTCTCTCTTTGTTTCCACTTTGTAGCTTATATCTGGCACCTAGGGAGTTGTAAATAATGACCATTGCACCATCAACAATAAACTACTGTGCATTCACTTCACTTCCCCTTCCTGTGTGTTTCTCTACAGATTGTTTCACTAAGTCTTTCTAAACTTTACACGTGAATAATGATCTGATTTTATAGCTAAGACATCTGTAACATAGAAAGATAAACTTCCAAGCCACAGATCTGCTAACAGGAAATCCAGGCATTTTTCTCTACCAGATTCCTAAATATATACAATTAATTGATATAATATATTACTATAATCTTTGCTTTCTGGGTGAGGAAAGATAGGGGAAAGCACTAAAACACTATTTTTTATTGAGTCATAATTATAAGTTGCTCTTTTTGAATACATCAACCAAAAGATTGGAAGTCACTTGTCATTATAATATATCTAGCATACATTTTATTTTGAAAGCAGAAACATAAATCTTAACTACAGATTGCATTGCTTGTTAGTGTTTCTAATTTCAGCTTGGAAATGTTTAAATGAAAATATACAAAGCAGAAATGTCACAGGAAATTCCTAGGATGAGAGGCTGTCAGTGTGAAATGGTTGGATTCAAGAGTAGAAAAAAATATTGCTGTTTTAGTAATGACCCTTGGAAATGGAAAATGAAAATTTCAACAGTGTGGGAATTAATTATTTCCCAGCTCCTATTCAATTACAGATTTTGAACATGGAGATGCTGCCATGAATCCATAGATCTACAGAGATTTCATTTCAAAGTTGTTGTGACATTGACACTTAGATATGTGTTCATTTCCTGAGATGAACATAATTTTACTTTAATATAAACTAAGAAATCATCCAATTATTCTTCCCATTCTTCTCTTTATGTCTTCAAATTCTGTAATAACTAGACCCCAGAGGTCTTCTATTTTGCTCTGAAATTGATATCCACATCACTTTGTGATCTACATTATTATAGTCTATTTGGCATCTTACATTTCAATGGTGATTTGAAAGAGGTGTTTAATTAATATTTATTTACTTAAAACTATTGAGATAAAAGCAACTTTATTACAATAGCTCAACTTCATGTTATAGTTTGACATCTTTCAGAGAATGACATTACAATGAAATATTAGTTACCATTTGTATAAATGGTATTTATCACAAGTTTATGATTTAATATAAATGCTATGGTTAGAGATACTTAATACATATTGGTTGAAGGTTGAGCACTGTGGAGCAGGACTATAATCTCAACTGTATGGGAAGCAAAAACAGAACAACTGAGGTTCCAGGCCATCTTGGGCAAAAGTAGTAATACTCTATCTAAAAAAAAATAATGAAAATCAAAATAACTAGGAACATATTTCAAGTGGAATAGCACTTGCCTAGCAAGTATAGAGTTTTGAATTCAACCCCCAGATATGTGTGTGTGTGTGTGTGTGTGTGTGTGTGTGTGAGAGAGAGAGAGAGAGAGAGAGAGAGATAGAGAGAGATCAGAGAGTGACAGAGAGAGAAAAAAATAGATCAGAAGGAACATGAGCAAAGTTCAGTGAATGAGCATGACTCACCTTCTTAGCCTCCAAATGCTAGAATTAGTCATGAATCTTTGTTTCCCCACATTATAAATAGTCATTATTTATCTTATTATTATAAATTATTATTGTTTTGTAAGAAATAATACAAGTCAATAGACTATTTTGCTTGCTAGAGGCCAGAATTATCTTGCACACTGAATCAATGTATGCTTTCTCTTCTAATGTTTTGTTTTACATTACAAGATATTAAATGAGTCTTCACAGAATCACATAGTAAAAGCTCTGGAGATGCTTCGCATGTCCAGGTGTTGAATACTGTAGCACATATGAAAAGGCAAATTTCAAATTAGAAAATCTTATTCTGTGAGAGAACACATCTTGAGTAGGTCATGCTTATCCATCTTACAATGTAGGATCTTGCCTCAAGGGTTATTACTCCTTTATAAAGTTAATTTGTCTTACTGGGGAACCCGTTTTAAACCATTCTACTCAATCATTCTAAATCATACTTATCTTTTACTAGGCTTGTTTTCTTGACCCTGATTTGTCATTACGGTGTGCTTCCCCAGTTTTCCATAAGACATTCTGACACTCAAAGACCACACTGTAAAATGAGAAGACACTGCTTACCATGAAAGCAAACACCAACAAACAGAAGGAACTTCTCACTGGTTTCAAGTCCAAACAGATATTTCTATTTAGTGGACAGTCTTCTTTCACACAATGCTTCAAGAAGTTACCTTCTTTCCCTCTCTTTCTTCTACACTCTCCCCTGGAATGAAAAGCCTTTAGTTATGAACTTGCATTTAAGGGTAACAGAGTTGGAAAGGATCTTCTTGATTATAAACCATTCTTGCTGGTTGGAAGAATCTCTCTTTTTTAATTGTGAAAATACCATGCAGAAAGATTACAATTACATGGGCAAGGTAATGAGTATATTTCATATCAAGCATTGTTGCTTTCTCCTTTGTTTCCCCTTCTCATCCCTTCCCATCTTTCTTCCCCACCCTCCCCCCCCACCATAGCTGTCAAGTTTGTTTTTCGACATAACATCTTGTACATCTCATTGTTGCAATGGGTCCACCTGTATCCCTATTTAAACAATTTGTTTTTACCTTCCCCTCCACAAATTATACCAACATCAAATACAGTGAAAGCAGGGGTTATACCGTGGGGGAGGGACATACAAAGCAACAAAGAAATCATCTTAGAAACAATCATCTTAGAAACAATCGCGAGAAAGAAAAAAATAAAGACATTTGAGTCCTTATCTTGGGGTTCATTTCACCTAACATCAATTTATCTGACCATTTGGGCTTGTCTCAGACATATACTAGTTATTGCAAATAAGGGAAACCTGGAAGAATCTCTTGCATGATGCTTCGCATGACAGAGAAGCAAGTAAAACCATCCATGGCTCAGCAGACCCTGCCCAGCTTCACTCTGCACATAGAAATGGACCAAAGTTGTTTACCAATCTCTGCAACATATAAAGCCTTTAGTTGAGCAGTGCAGTGCTTAATATGTCTTATTAGATCTGGGTTTTAGCATCCAGCCAGATGTAAACAATTTCTCTAAAAATAAAATAGTAATTTATATCCCTCATTTTGTGGGGAGAAACAATTCTGAACGGAGCCACAAGATACCAGCTACAGAAAAATCTCGCCTAGCCAATTATTCAGCTAATATATGTTATACATCGAAATGTTTTTATCCTGTTATCCATCAGCACACTTCTATGGGAAAGCTGCTTGTCAGAGTTGTAATCCAAGGCCTCTAAGAGTTCATTTAGCCAATGCAATCATTCCTTATTGACAAATTTAAGCATGCAGCTAAAATACCACAACAGAACACTAAGAAATTGCAGCCACTATGATATAATTATAAAATAATGAAACAGAATGTTAGAGTGGCCTGGGACCTAAACATAAATCTTCTGTCTTTATAATTCTGGGTTTTCTTTAGGAGATAAAACTAGTATATATATATGATTATATATTTTATATATGGATAAAATATAAACAATATATGCTTATATACAATTTTAGATACTGAGAGGAAATGACGATTTTAGTCAATTCTGTTCATTCATGTTTCTAGGCTTACCATACCATCCATAGTTTTACGTTCTAGTTATTTGTCTATTTAACTTGAATCCATAATTAGCAAAAAAAAATCATTCTTCTTTCTTCTTTGACCTATGAATGCACACTCCTTCAAGACCTCATCTCTGTCTTAGATTCCTCTCTTGGCTCCATAAATCTAAAGCCCTAGTCCCCATGGGTTTTACCACAGAATGTCAGGAGATTCCTACTTCAATGATAGCATTGATGTGATCCAGATCCTAAGTACCCTCAGGCAAAAGAAAACTTAAACCACATAACTCTGTGAATATGAGAAAGATAACATGTCGAGTTCTCAGGAGAGTTTTAAACAGATGAAGACAACCCAAAAATCTGGTTTCTCCAGGACTTTGGTGTTCAGGGAGGCAGAGGGCCAAAACAGCATTTTTTTTTTCCTTTGGGGTCCGGTTGTGGGGTCTGAACTGTAGGCCTGGGCGCTGTCCCTCAGCTCTTCTACCACTTGAGCCACAGTGTCGCTTCCGGCTTTTTTCATTTTGCTTATGTGGTGCTGAGGAATGGAACCCAGGACCTCAGGCATGCAAGGCAAGTGTTCTACCACTGAGCCACTTTCCTAGCCCCCAAAACAGGATTGTTTAAAGGAAGAAATGTTACTCTCACAGACTCATGAAAACTAAATCCTGAAGAGAGTTCTGAAATATAGAGTTACCATGTGATGACACAGAATATATATAGTGTATATATATATATATATATATATATATATATATATAGTGTGTATATAAATATAGTGTGTGTGTGTGTGTGTGTGTGTGTGTGTGTGTGTGTGTGTGTGTATATATATATATATATACACTACCATTAGTCTTAAAATGTAATAGATTTCCACACCTGAGTCAAATCTTGCAGCTAGTGACTGGTGGTCTGGCATCTTTCTACTGTGTATCTACTATATAATATAAAAGTGAAACAAAAGAATTCTTTAGATTCATCTCTTTTTTTGTTTTTTGCTGGTCATGGGGCCTGAACTCTGGACCTGGGCACTGTCCCTCAGCTCTTCAGCTCAAAGCTAGCAGTGTACCACTTGAGCCATGTACCATTCCTGGCTTTTTTCGCTTATGTGGTGCTGAGGAATTGAACCCAGGGCCTCATGCTTTAGTTAATCTGTGTAAATACATACCTTGTCCTGTTTGCTAGAGCAATCATCAAATTCCCTAATGATTTCTACTTCAGCAGCGCTGTGATCAGACCAGAGACTAGCCACAAGAGGCCCATTTGGCAAACCCTGTAAAGGTCAGCATCTGTAAAGCAATGTGCTGAGAAGATGTATGCATTCACACAAACCTGTAGTGTTAGGAGCACTTTATTATGGAAAATTTGGATATAACTGAGCTGAAGCAAGAATTGATGAAAAGCATTGTATATTTGTAATCATAAATAAAATGTAATATTGGAGTGAGACTTTACTGTTTAATAAATTCCAGGCATTGCTTTTAAGTCTTTCTTTGTATTAAAATCTTTCTTTGTAATGTTGTATGAAGAATCTCTAGTCTCTCAATGCAGAGATAATTGTCCTCATTCTTCAGACTAGGTAACTAGACTAAGTGATATGATCTGCAAACAGCTGCTATCTGGTAGACCAGGGCTGTAGCAGGATTACTGAGTAACTTAGCAGAGATGACCCTTAATCCATGCATATTCATGGGAATATAAGATTTCCAGGTCCTCATGCAGAATGGATAGAAGGAATTGTGAAAGATAATGACACATTCCCTCCTTCAATTTCACCTTTTCTCCCTCTGTTATTCTGGCCTACTAACTCTCTGAATATACCATTAGAGTCCTAATTGGACACTAAAAAAAGTTTATCTCTTTCCTTTTTTCTTCCTTCGTAAATCCTAAATTAGTCAGAGAGGGAAATCAAAGGACCTAACTAGATTTTTTTTTAATTTTAAATATAATTCATTGAATTTTTCCCTAAGATAGAAACCTGCCTACCTCTGTTTTCATGCCCACTTTTCTTATCTTTTGTCCCACTCTTTAGCCTATCTTTTATGTGTACAGATATATAAAATATCATCACAGGGGCTGGGAAGGTGGCTCAGTGGTAGAGCGCTTGCCTTGCATGAATGAGGCCCTGGGTTCGATTCCTCAGCACCACATAAACAAAAAGAAAAAAGCCAGAAGTGGTGCTGTGGCTCAAGTGGTAGAGCACTAGCCTTGAGCTGAAGAGCTGAGGGACAGCGCCCAGGCCCAGAGTTCAGACCCACGTCCGGACCCCCCCCCAAAAAAAAAAATCATCACAGTGATTTTAAATTGTGTGTATTTTCTGAAACTCTTTAATTTTTTTCTCCTTCGGAAGTCAGTGTGACACATTTTAGTATGAATGAGATATAGATACCGACAAGCTACAATATTGAGAACTTGAGTTTCAAATGTCTTTATGTATTTTCACTGTTATCATCACATTTCTCTAGTGCTTTCCAGACAATGGATCAAAACACATTAGTCAGTCATGAGATATTTTGTGTGAAATACAGCCTGAACGAACTAATAAAACAGACAATTCTCACTTCTACGATAACCTCTATGCTAGGAGTTACTTTTGAACCATTTAAATGAAGTTAAAGTTAATTTCTGTCTGGCAAGGAAAAGCTCTTTAAAATGGAGTTGCTATTGTTTGACTCTTTCTGTGTATGATTGCAAGAAACAATGGCTAATCCTTTTTTATGAAAATGGATTTAAATCCATATTCACTCTTTGGGGAAAATTTTGAGATAATCAAATAAGGTTTAATGGCATTGAAAGTTATTTTTTAAATAATTGTTTTAGCTATAGTTTAAACTCACAAAAGCTTCCTTCATAAATGGTAAATTATGCAAAGGTATTGCAAGTGCTTTCTAAAATAAATTCAAAAGCTAAACATGATTAAAACTCTACTTCATGGTAGAACTGTCTTTTTTATTCTTTAGAATCACTAAGAAATGTTTGCATGGATGGTAGCAGAAGAGCCTACTGATTATTAGTGGCTTTAAAATGACTGCCAACATACTTTTAGTTAAAAACAAAATTCTTCAGTGTTGTAGTTCCAGAGGCTTCCAGTCTATGTGTATTACATGAACATTTAAGGAATGCTTCTTCAGGTAAAAAGGATTCTTACCCCCAGTCTAGTTTTAGTGCACAATGTAAGAATACAAATCGTGACATAGGAGTCTGCAGAGTGTACAAGTAACTGACCGAATGAATGACGAAGAGAGAAGAGACAAATATTTTTGCAAGAGCAATATCATAGAGAATATCTTTTGGGCAAATATGTGACATTTTTTCATGTATATGATAAAGCCAGTGTAACTGATGTTTTCAGAAGCAAAGAGTCATAGCATAGAGGGGTTTTTAGGAATTGGTAAGAAAAGGAATTTCATAAGAATAAGCCATATCTTTCATGGATACTGAATTATCCAAATTTATCCCAAAGGTGATAGAGGGAAATGATTAGTAAGATTTAACTTATAAATGGAAATATGGAAACTTTAAGATCCTAGTCCCATATGAATAAATGCTCATTTCGTCTTTCTTCTTGGCAGAATTATGTGTTCTGTGACTTTTTCTTGGAGCTGTTTTAGGACCACAGCAAAATTAAAATGAAAGAGATTTCTAATATATCTTCTACCCTACACATGCTTCGCTTTTTCTATTACCAACACCTTCCTCCAATAATGGTATGTCTGTTATCAATTTCCAAACCTCCATTGACATATAGTAATTCCTCAAATCCATATATAGTATAAAAGTCCACTCTTTCTTTAAAATTTTATTTTCCTGTCAAGATACTGTATAGAGAGGTTACAGTTACATCAGTAAGATAATAAGTACATATCTAATGGAACATTGTTACCCCCTCCTTTGTTTCTTTTCCATACCCAATAGAGGAGAGAGCAGTCTTTGGTCTAGCGCTCCCCTACTAGAACCTGCAAGGACACCATCTCTGCGTTTAAACATTTTCACAAAGGCCTGAACCCTTCACTAAAATACCATACTGAATATGTACGATAGAAATAATCGCCTCTGATCTCTAACTCAGATCCAGGCAATCACTGATCTTCATAAAACCTCCATCATTTTGCTTTTTCTAGAAAGTCAGCGAGAGTCATTCATTATGCAGGTACTTACTATTGTCTTCTTTTACTGAGTCATATGTGAAATTCTTCAAATAAAAGAATTTAGGATTGCTCTCTATCTTGTCACGGTTTGGTAGTACATTTCTTATTAAGAGCTGAATAATATTCCATTGTCTGAAAGACCAAGAGTACCCACTCAGGTAGGGCATCTTCATTGCTTAATTATAGCAATTACGAATAAAACTGCGACAAACATTCATGTGCAGATTTATTTTGAATAAATACCAAGGAATGCAAACATGAGAATAAGTTTAATTTCAAAAACAAAAACCAAACAAACCCAAAAACCTGTTAAACTGTATCTTCCAAAATGATTGGGCCATTTTGTATTCCTGTCAGCTATGAACGGGGATCCGTGTGGCTCCAGCGCAATTCTGCACATGCTCAGATGCACTGAGGCTGAGAATGTCAGAGTACTTCATTGTCTGATTTTTAACTTTTCTGATAATGTGACATAGAACTTTTTTTTATATTCTCATCTGCCATGTATCATCTTTGTTGCATTGTCTGTTATTATATCTGTTATTATGGTGTTTATTTTCAAATAGAGTTGTTTGTTTTCTCCTTGTAGAGTTTTAGGGATACTTTGTGCATTTTGAATTATAGTCCATTAATCAGGTTGATGTTCAAAGAGTTCATTTTCCTAGTCTTATCTTCCTATTCTCTTTATATTTTCTTTGATAAAGCAGAAGCTTTTAATATGAATCAAGGCCAGCTTATAAAATATTCCTCCCATGACTCATGATTTTTGTGCCATGTTTAAGTCATTCTTATACCTGATTTTTTTGGCTTTCTCCTATGTTACTGTCCAAGAATGCTCATTTTTTTCACTTTACATTTAGGACTAGGATTTATTTTTAATTAATTTTTATGAAAGATATGAATCTATGTTTAGATTCATGTACATATCCAGCTCTTCTGGCATCATTGTTGAAAAAAATACCATTTTACCATTTGGCTCCTTTATCAGAAACCAGTATATTACAGTGAAACAATTTCTGAGTTCTTCTTCTATTTAATGCATCCATTTTTCAATGCTCTATGTTCTTGATTATATTAAATCTTGAATTCAAATAGTGTCAGTCCTCCAATGGTCTTCAATATCAGGTTGTCTATTTCCGGTCTTCCAATGAATGTAAGTAAGGTATTACAATGAATATAAGGAACATCTTTCAATGAATGTAAGTAAGGTCTTTCAATGTACCAATAGTAAATGGTTTTCATTTGCTTCTTCTTTGCTTTTGTTCACCCATACAGATCTTGTGCTTATTTAGATTTCATCTAAATATTGTACTTACTGGCATTAATGTAACAATGTTGTATTTGTGATTTTGAATTCTAGTTTTCACATCTACTATGCGGAAATGAGACTGATTTTATATGGTAATCTTCTATCCTTCAAACTTAATAATCATGGATCCAATTCAGGAGTTTTGTGTGTGCATGAGTGTGTATTTGTGAAATTGTGTGACAACTATTTTGGATTATTTATAGATCAATCGTGTCATCTGGAAATGAAAATAGTTTCATTTCTTCCCTTCGTTACTGTGTATTATTTATCTTTCCTTATCTTATTTCACTTACTAGCACTTCCAGTACATGATGAAGCGAGGTGAGGTGAGGGTACAGCTTGCCTAGGTCTTCATCTTGCTAGGAAACAATCTGGTTTCTCAATTTTAAGTAAAATATTAGGGGGAATTTTAACAGAAATTTTCGTTCAGATTATGAAAGTTTCAATTAATTCATTTTTTAACATTTGTTATTAGTTACCAGTAAGTTTGTCTGTGAAAGTTTTATGCAAAAATCTAAATTCTCGACTTTTTTTCTTCAATATCTACGTTGGCAGAATTCCCCTCATCTATTTTTCCTGGAATCAATGCTCATGGACAAACAGACGCCACCTTTGTCCTCCCTTCTCAACTATTAGAATATTGTTTTACCTCTTTTCACGTGTCAGGTTCCTGTGCCTTCCAGTGTGACAGGTCTGGCCTAGGTGTAATTTCAATCAGATATCTCGATCTCTGTCTCGATTTCTCTTTCTCTCTCTGGGCCTGTTTCTGTTCCTCTCTATATATCTCTGTCTATCTCTCACTCTCTTTCTCTCCCCCCCCCCAGCTTGCTCATTCTCTCTGTCTCCTTCTCCTCCTTTTCTTCCTCTCTTTTCTTTCCTCCCATGTGTCACCATGAACCTCAATTTTTCCAGATTTGGAAAGCTGAAGTTGTTAAATCAAAGATTGTTACAACACTCAGTATGATTCCAACTCAAGTCAGCAGAGACTTCTAATGAGGTTGATCTAGGCAGAGAGTGTACAAGGATCAGAACTTGGAAGTGTTAGCATTTTTGCTCCATGATAAATCTCTCCCAAATGATACAGAATTATACACTGATGAATGCCTTGAAACAGAGAGATTCTGTGCTATATTTGATGACCAATATCTTCAGGAAACGTTCTATATGTTTTTAAGAAATCTTACACTGTACTATTTCATGGGACTGTAATGTGTCCACGTCCTCTGTGGCATGGATATATTGGACCTTCTCAAATTCAGGTGGAGATTGGGAGGACTATAGATCTAGGACACACCAGTCCCATGTTTTGCAAACTCCATCTCAACTTATACTAGGTGTGGTAGCATTCTCTTCTCATCCCATCTATATGGGAAGGTACATAATAGAATTGTAGTTCAGACTGTCCAGGAAGTAAAGTGAGATGCTAACCACAGGAAGTGGAGCTGTGGGTCAAGTAGTAAAGGGCTAAACTTGAGCAACAAAGCTCAAGGAACCGGAACCATGTGCAGGGTCTGAATTCAAGCCACAGCACTGGCATACACACACACACACACTCACACACACACACATACACACACACACACACACGGAGGGGGAGAGAGAGAAATAATGATAGTAATAATAGAGCAAAACTGGATGGAAACGCGAACCAAGTGGTAAGAGTTCCTATTTGGCAAGGAGGAAGTCCTGGGTCTAAGCCCCAGTATCATCAAAATAAAATAAATGAAAAAATAATAAATAAAAACGAAAAGAAAAGAACGAGGAATGATCATAGAAGTGTTGAATGTCTTCCTTTGGTCATTTGTTCATGCTCAAAAACAACCACATGAATCTAATAGATATCCTAATTAGGCAAAGCTCCTTTGTAAATGGAGCATTTAGAGATCAGAAGAATACCAATTAAAAGGCGTGTTACTAAGCAATTTTCATTGACTAGTCTGTTCTGTGCTCTGTAATTCAATTCACATTCAGTATCCCATTGAAGAGAGTTCCAGGCAGATTCAATTCACTGCCCAAAAGCCCCTCAAATACCATCCCCCTCCCAAAAGAAAAAAGACTCCTGAGATTCCTGCCTAAATGTCTTCTTCTATTGCTAGGCTGCTCTCAAATGCGATAGGTTTTCGGCATTCCCCTTCTGGTTTATAATTAGTTCCATGCATTAGCTCCTCTGGCAGACTGTATGCTCTTCAAGGAGCCAAGTCCATGTTTTATTCAGGCTTATTCCTCTGTGGAGCTCAGGACTTGGGCCTCGCTTCTTTGAACACTGAAAACAAACATGTCATTTTTCATTCGCTTATTTTCACATCCATGTCCTTTTCTAAGATGGACCTCTGCATAATATTTCATAGCCTAAAAGTGAATATATTTAAACTCTGATGGGAAAACCAGTCTAAAGGTACAGAGGAAGTGTTCTTTTCTGCAGTAATGGCTCCTATGTATATCAGTTATTTGAATCCCAACATCGATTTGCTTTCATTGCTAGTAAGTGATTTTTGTGAGTTTGTTTAACTAAAACTGATAATTACATTTTCCCTAATTACATCTTTCTACATACTTGTCACTAGATGATGGATCAAGTAACCAGGCTGTAAAAATAAGGGCTTTGAGTCATAAAGTACTGGCATCAATTTTATGCAAATATTTCAGATTTTTTCCTCTCGTTTTGTACAAAGAGGTTACAGTTACATCAGTAAGGTAATGAGTACATTTCCTGTCAGGCATGCCTCTCTCATTTTGTTCATAATAAGAAGTGATCATTCTTAAAATAGTAGAGGATCAAAGCAGCTCTTCTCCACTTTGAAAGCCTTGCTGATACTGAAAACTTTATTTACAAGCTTATAATTATTAAAGAAAATGTTCAGATCCTGTTACATTTGATAGTGTTCAGCACATTGGAAAGGGGGTCTTCAGATACCTTCAGGTGTTAAATTACTCTAGCTTGAAAATGCTTCAGCATAAGAATCAGTAGTATTATGTGTGCAAAGCATCCACAGCCAATGGTTTGAGAAATGAGGTAAGATTTGGATCAAAAGAGAGATGTGAGTTTCAAAAAGAAAATAAATTTAGATTGCAGAAGTAGTTTGGCTCTGGAAAGCAATGGGAGAACCTTTTGATTAGCAAGGTAAAATTGTTGGGTGATTATGTATTCTAGATTTCATGAAATTTTGATAACTTTAATAAATTAGAATTAACAAAATAAAAAATAAAGAATTTGGAATAAAGGAAAAGCCAATCAAACTCAGGTTCAATGGTATAACTTCTTCTAATTTTCCTTGTTCTTATTCTGCTAAATTGTGAGTGTTGCCGTTTTGTTTCTACCCATAGCTCTTACTTTTTAGATAAATCTTCTCACTATTTCCTGAGAGTTTAGAATCGAGATCTCTTTGCAGGCCCTTTTCTTATAATTCAGAATCTATATAGCTTAACCTTTAAATCTTCATTAAATCCTTTAATTTAGTATTTATACCCATAACCAAAATGCCAATAAAATTGCTTTCCAAAATCCTGCCAGAACTTTCTAAAACTATATCCCAAATTTTGGGTGAAATATCCTGGGGCTAAGGTATCTCTATAACAATTGTCATGTGCTCCACCTTCAAAGTAGCTAGGATTTTGCAGGCACCCGCAACCAGCTATGCCTAGTTCTTAATTGCTCTTCACGTAGCTGGTGAAGCCATTCTATTTTCTGTATGAAAGTTTAGGGAGTTAGTCAATAATGTATGTTATATCTAGTTGGTAAGACTTTTGTTTTGAGGGCTTCCCTGGAAATATATGTGTCTGGCAGTACTTTCCTACAAGAAATCATGCTAATTCTGTGTCATGTCATCCTTTCCACATTTGCATGGCGCTCAGAATAAATCTCAATGTGAGTGACCGCTTCTCTGACTGCCTGTTAAATTTCAGTCAGTGCAGGTAATCCCAAGAAATTCATGGAAAATTTGCTGTCATTGTGACAGCCCCATCAAACCTCTTGCCAACCATATCAAATGAAAATTTCTCACTCTTCTATTCAACTGTCTGTCATTTCACAGTTGAAAAAAAAATCAGTTATTGTTTTACAGCATGAGACAAGGTGGGAGCTGTTTGAATTTATCAAATTATTCACATCATCACTCATTTCAACAGTATTTCATTCATCCTGTCCTGGACTGGCACATAGAAAAATGGTAGCTAAATGGCTGGTGATCTTTCTATTTGAAAGGCAAATTGTGTGCTTCTAGTATTTTATTCATACTATTTCTTCTTGGAGTTTGTATGTCCATTCTTTTCCTTGGTTCCATTTTCCCCTTGGTTCCGTTTCCCTAATGATTAACATATGCCCTGGAGAGCTATGACTTCACATGAGAACTTTAACAAATAAGGAAGATCCCATGGAAAGTCAGAGGAAAGAAGCACTTTGCAACAAGACAAATCATGGAAGTTAGGAGTCCTTCATAAAGTTAGTGCTTTGTGCTATGCAAAATGTGCTCAATGGACCCACTACAACCAACATAATCTGGGTGCCAGTTAGAACTGGGAATATCAGTGTCTCCTTCAATTTACTAAATCAGCCCAACTTTGGATAGGATCCCCACAGAAATTGTGTATCCATTTATAGTTGTCCTGCCACAGGTGCCAGGACCCCACAGCTGTAGCCGGGAAATTCAAAATTCTTTATGGGTCAAGAGAAGAAGCATGGGTTGAGAGACAAGTCAATAAGAACTTCACACAAACAAGAAAGCTGAGATAATCACCATGTCCTATAGTAGAAGACGCTAGGGATTTAGATGTGATCATACATTTGACCTTTCTGGTTCATCAAATGGAAAGAAACATTTTATTGGGTAAATTCCAAGAGTAGGATTTTCTCTCTGTGCTTTTGAAATTTATCTAGCTGATATTCTTTTTGGTTGTTGTTGGTGGTGCTGGTGGTGATGAGGCTTATATTTGGGGAACTCGGCGCAGTATCCCTGGGCTCTTCTTTGTTTGTTTTTAACTGTGGTTTTTTTTTTTGTCTTTTCTTTTTTGACAGTGGGGACCAAACCCAGGATATTGCACTTGCTAAGCAAATCTTTTGCCACCAAGCTATATAGCTCAGCCCTCTAGCTGATATTCTTGATTTAAAATTTCTAAAACATCTAAATCTTTCTGGATATAACACCACTGTGTATTCAGTTATAGCAATTCAAAAGTACCTAAATTATTATTTTTAAAATTATACAACATCCATTCTTTCTTTCTTGATCAATAATTGCTCTCATTTTTTGCAGGTTCCAACTTGTAAATCTGCATGTGTTTGAAAATGGAATATCAGCCATCAAAAGCTTAGTGCATGTGGGGTCATTTATACATGGTTTGAGTGGGGGAAAATTGAATTGCTTGACACAGAATACTCAAGCTGAGGTTAAAAAAACCACACTTAAACGACAGATTCAGATTTTTATATTGTAAACAACTATTCTTCTTACTGTCTGTTTAGACCCATGTTTTTCATGTATCATATGTTGTTGGGAATTTCACCCTTTAAAATGGCCTTCATGGTTAGTGCTAAAGTGTGGGATGGTATTTGTAAGTGCAAGACACTGGTTTGGCTTCTGAAAGAAATAGATGGCCCATAGCCCTCCTAAAGATCTCAATCTCTGTATTTCCCTAGGAGCAGTATACTTGCTAATTCAGTGCTTGGGGTAACTTTATAGATCATACCCATCTTCAACAAGAGAAGTGAATTTTATATGTTTGTTGTTAGAAATATATAATATCATTAGTTATCATTCTGTTTAATTTTTATATGGGTACCCATTACATTTGCCTAAGTAATAAATTGATATTGGATAGAGAAATAGATTATAATTTATATTATAAACTCAAAACATTCATTTTACATACATCATCACATCTGTCAAGAGTCGTTTCAGCCATTAATTTCGCCTAGGAAATGATAGTTAAATTTTATGATGAGGTGTATCTTTGGTTATTAATTGTATAATATAAGCTCTCAGAGCTCAAGATAGAATAAATAATAATCCTACTGATCAATTATGGCTGGAGTCATCATAAAATGCTGCCTGGTGATGAAGACTTTAACCAGTCACCCAAGAGGAAGTGCAATTACCTGAGTAAAGAGGACAAGATCATAAAGTCTATTCACAGAGATAGGAAAGGTACTAAAACCAAGCCTGGCATCACTGGCTCACAGCTATAATCCTAGCTATTCATGAGTCTGAACCTGAAGTTCAAGATTCAAAGCCATCTTGGGCAGAAATCTCCTCCCTGAGGCTCTTATCTCTAATTAACCAGCAAAACACCCAGAAGCAGAGATGTTGATCAAATGGTAGAGTACCAGCCTTGAGCATATAAAGCCAAACAAGAGCATAAGGCCTAGAGTTCAAGCTCAAGTATAAGCACAAAAATAAGAGAGAGAGAGAGAGAGAGAGAGAGAGAGAGAGAGAGAGAGAGAGAGAGAGAGAGAGAGAGAGAGAGAGAGAGAGAGAGGGACGGGAGGAAGGAAGGAAGGAAGGAAGGAAGGAAGGAAGGAAGGAAGGAAGGAAGGAAGGAAGGAAGGAAGAAAGGGAGGGAGGGAGGAAGGGAGGGAGGAAGGGAGGGAGGAAGGGAGGGAGGGAGGGAGGGAGGGAGGGAGGGAGGGAGGAAGGGAGGGAGGGAGGGAGTATGGGAGGGAGGGAGGGAGGGAGGGAGGGAGGGAGGGAGGGAAGGAGGGAGGGAGGGAGGGAGGGAAGGAAGATGCAAAACCTAAATCTGTATGTTTGGAGAGAGTTAGGACACAATGAAAGGAGCAAGTGGTAGAACAGGGCGTCTCTTTATTAGGACCTAATGTAAATAAAATCAACATAGACATGGAGAACCCATAATTCTGGAAAATCTTAGAGGCACAAAAATACTTCTTTACAGATAAATCTAGAACTTGAAGTTTGCACTAATAGAAGAGGGACATAAATTTCCCTGTAGGACACACTGTAGATCTTTTGCTCATAGACTAGAATGAAGTAAAAATAGTGCTATTCCCAGAGTAAACATAAAAGCTTAATTTACACATCCTCTTTGCTGGAAAATGCAAACATCACTTAATAAATAATGAAGATTTCTCATATTAATATATTCCTTCAGAAGACCTTTCCAAACACATAATTTAATGTCCCTGGCTACAAATTGGGGAAACAGGTATTGTGATCATTATGCTGGTGTTTTTAAAGGCGAGTCCTCGTTATGAATTAACTGATGAACCCCCCGCCAAAGTATCTCTATAAGATGACTCAGAGGAGCATTGGGGTGAAAGGGAAGGACGTAGAAACCCACAGACTTATCAGAGTAGCTTAGAAAATGCAGAGACCAAGAAATTAGAGTGAATTTCAGAAGGTACAAGCCTGACAGTGTGTCGAGATTGAGGGTGAGTACTTTAATGAGCCTATGCCCCCAGTTTACATTCCTTACCATGGAAGAAACATACAAAATGCAAGAGAAGCTTGTTTAGAAGGTGATAATTGGTAAGGACAGTCAGCCAATGAGACTATCTACCAGTGAATTCACATGTGAACCGTAAAACAACCAAATAAAGAGATTCTACAGGTAAGGTAGGGATGAGAAGCATGCCCAGAAAGATGGAACTTACCAGGAGATGCTAATGACTTGGTGTTGTCCAGCTGTGCGAAGAGCACAAGAAAACATTTAGCAGATGTTTGAGGACATTGTGCTATTCAGGACCTTGTAGTTGAATTTCTATTCCAGAATTGTGACATGTAACTTCTATCATTGTTCTGATCCCAGTCTACCTAAGAGAAACCAATGACATTTTGTTGGATCTTTCACTGAGAGATATGAACAACATACTATCATAAATCATATAAAATGGTTTATGAGTATGTTAGATTTGAGGTCAGCTCTCAATAAATTTCTCTTTTTTATGCCTCAGTTTTTTCATATGAATATGAGGCTTCCGTGAAATAAGTCATACAAAAAACACTTGGCACAATACATGATAGGTAAATGTTATACTTGATATTAATTGATAATATTATCTCGCATACTCTCTAGCACATAGTAAGGTTTCAGAGATCATGGGTGCTATTTTCTTTCTCTTTTTTTTTGTAAACCAGTTCAAATGAAAATATACCCCAAAAAGCACAGTTCAGTGCCATCTTCCATCTGTATGATCAGTAAGAATAGGTAAATTAAAATCGTGTACCACCAAGAATGAGGTTGGAATATTGAAAGGTATGGCACTGAATTTGTAGATAGCCTTGGGAAGTATTGCTATTTTCACAATGTTGATCCTTCTGATCCAGGAGCATGGGAGGTTTTACCACTTTCTAAGTTCTGTTTTGCTTTCCTTTTTCTGGTTTTTAAAGTTTTCATCATAGAGGTCCTTCACTTCTTTGGTTAAGTTAATTCCTAGGTATTTTATTTTTTGTGGGCTATTATGAATGGAGTTGCTTTTCTGATTTCAGCCACGGTCTTCTCATTGTTGGCATACAGAAAAGCCATTGATTTTTGAGGGTTAATTTTATCCTGCTATTTTGCCAAAGTTTTGAATCAGCTTGAGTAATTTGGGAGTAGAGTCTGTGGGATTCTTTAAGTACAAGATCATGTCATCTGCAAAGAGGGAGAGTTTTACTTCATCTTTCCCTATTTGGATCCCTTTTGTGTTTGCATCTTGTCTTATGGCTGTAGCTAGGCATTCCAGTACTAAATTGAAGAGAAGTGGAGAGAGTGGACATCCTTGTCTTGTTCCTGAGTTAAGAGGAAATGGCTTTAATTTCACCATTAAATATAATGCTGGCTGTAGGTTTGTCATATACAGCCTTTATTGTATTGAGGAATGTTCCATGGGTTCCTAGTTTTTCCAGAGCCTTCATCATAAAGGAGTGTTGGATCTTGTCAAATGCTTTTTCTGCATCTATTGAGATAACCATAATAGTTATACAGGGATACGCATTGCAACAATGAGATGTACAATACGTTATGCTGAAAAACGAACTTTACAAGTTTGGTGGGTGGAGGTAGATGGGAGGGCGGGATGGGGGGGTAGATGGGAGGGCAGGAATGGTAAGGGTAAACAAAGGAGGAGGCAACAATGCTTGATAAGAAATGTACTCATTACCTTGATCATGTAATTGTAACCCCTATGTATGGTATGTTCACAATAAAAACTTACTAATATTAAAAAATATTTTACCATATTACAGACACCTGAGCATGCTCTACTGGGACAGGTCCAGAAAACTTAATTTCCTGACAATGTAGCTCTCTTCAGGTGGTTAGCAACATGTCCACCGACTGCTTGCTAAATAATGTGCACTACGAAATAGAATAGAGAAATAAATAGAAGGTTCTTTCAGGTAGTTCAGTGACAATTGTCTTTCCAAACACAAGACAAAAGCTTATCAACTAGCCTACATAGTAGATTCTCTAATATAAGAAAATACATTTATGCCTAATTGTTCCCTTTAAAAATAAACAAACAATTGTGCACATTGCTGGACTCATGATGTGTATTGTTGTTTTCATATTTTTTTCACAAACAGAAAAATTACAGCATAAAGGTGACACATACTAGCCTTCCTTTTAGGAACACAGGGAAATGTAGACTATGCTTAGGCTGTTCCCCAAGTCACAGAAATATAAAGTGAGACTGAGAACAATGTAGAAATATGCCCCAAAGGAAGGATGGACAGAGAGAAGCTTGTTGACAAAGTATGCCCAGATCCAGGCTTTGTGCTTGTTGTTTACACGTAGCTCATCTGATGGAACATTGCCCCAGCCACAGAGGGTTACGTATTTTGCTGGCATTTTGCAGATGAAGTCGCAGCAGCAAGTGGCAGGGCAAACATCAAACCCAGTTGCGCTGGTTCTACGCCTTCATGCTGATTCCATCACGGGCAGTGTTGGCTGCCAGATACACAATGTGTTTCATTTAGATAAATAATATTTGCCTCCCAGACATGCGTAGCACGCTGCCTGCTGGCCCTCCCACGTGTTCTCCAAAGTTGGTTTCCTTCTAGTGATCCTGTAGACAAAAGGGCTTAGTTTCTCGTCATCAACCCCCCCAAAAATCTTTTCCAGCTTTTGAATCATACTGTTAACTTTGTGTGTTATCTGGTTGCCATTAAATTGCTCTCAGTAGCAAATGGAGTATAGGAGCAAAATCATACTTATGTATTATGAAGATAGGGGGTTTTAAAAACATGAATAACCGTTTATCTGAGAATACCCTCCTTCAGTCTCATGTATACCATAAACCAGTCGCCATTTCTCTCTCTCTGCCTCTATCTCTCTCTGCCTCTCTGTCTCTCTCCCTCCTCTTTCTCTCTCTCTCATCTGTTATTTTTGGCACTAGGGATCAACCCCAGGATGTTGCACTTGCAAGGCAAGAATTTGCCACTGAGCTACATCCTAGCCCTCAGCCACCATTGCTTAGATCTGAAATTGTTTTTTGTGGCTCCTTTTTGGAAATGTGATCTTTGAGATTGAGAAACCTCTGAGAGGATACTTCATACAACAAGCAAGAAAAGAGAATGTACTCAAGGTTCACTGGTTCAAGATACCAGGCCAGTCATTCATTAAAAACCAATACTTAAACCTCAGTACAACTATTCTATTTTACATGTGTGTGTGCGCACAGGCACACGTACATGTACCATGCACAAACACACACACAAAACATTTCAATAACTGAGAGCTGTGTCTCTACATCATGTCATAGTTTCTTAAACTTGAATATCTCACTATATAAAGTTTATCGTTACTATTTGCTATCTGTAACTATTTCTACATATTACTGAAAATCTTCACTGCAAAAATTCAAGATTAGGGGCTGGGAAGGTGGCTCAGTGGTAGAGCGCTTGCCTTGCATGCCTGAAGCCCTGGGTTCAATTCCTCAGCACCACATTAAAAAAAAAGAAAAAAGCTGGAAGTGGCGGTATGGCTCAAGTGGTAGAGTGCTAGCCTTGAGCTGAAGAGCTGAGGGACAGCGCCCAGGCCCAGAGTTCAAGCCCCAAGACCGGACCCAAAAAAAACCAAAAACAAAAACAAAAAAACATTCAAGATTAGAGCTAAAAAGGTATTGGATGTCAACACTTGAAAAATATAACCTGAGAAAATAACAATGTATTGATTGCTCTATGCTTCATAATGACTTGTATATCTTTAAAATCTCGGTCTCGCTTCCTAGTTAAAACATGCATTTATATCATCCCCTGAATGCAGTTTAGGAAAAAAATGAAACGAGTCAGTAATAAATACCCTCTGAGAGAGGAAAAACAATACACAAAATCTTCACAATTTTTGGACAAGACACTGTAAAGCTTCCCTAAAATCATATCTATAGTAAGACAGTGTTGTTTTTGGATATGTGGTTTTGGGTAAGTGCAATAAAAAAAGTGATAAAAATGTCAAAAGAAGGGTCAAGGCATGGTGTCTCATGCCTATAATCCTATAATGCCTATAATCCAAGCTACTCAGAAGGTTGAGAATCTGGTTTGGAGCCAGCCTGGGCAGGAAAGGAAGTCCATGAAACTGGTAACTCCAATTAATTAGCAAAAAGCCAGGAGCAGAAGCATGGCCCAAATGGTAGAGCATCAGCCTTGAGAAGAAAAAGCTGATCTAGAGCTAACGCCCCTGAACTCAAGTCCAGTCGTGGCACAAAAACAAAACAAAACAAGCAAACAACAAAACCACTTGCATTTCACTGATGTCCTGCCTACAGCAGCAGAATTGCAAAGAAGAAGGAAAGAGGGTAAGAGTTATTTTATGGAAATACCATTTACATTTTAGATTGGAGGCAATTTAGGTCACATGATAAAAATCACCCTTTATAAATGATACCATTTTCCTTTCAGTAAAAGGATCAGCTATGTGCCTTTGAAATGGAAAAAATTATATTAAGTGAAGTAAGCCAGGCCTAAAGAAACATAGCTCTCATGGTTTCTCTTATTTACAATAACTAGTATATGTCTGAGACAAGCAGAAAAGCTCAGATAAGGTGATGTTAGGTGAAATGAACCCCAAGATAAGGACACGATGGTTTTCTTCTTTCTTGCTATTGTTTCTAACATATTTATAAGGTGATTTATTTTTATTGTTTGTATGTCCCTCCCCCATGGTATAACCCCTGTTTTCACCATATTTGATCTTGGCTTAATTTGGGGAGGGGAAGGGAAAAAACAAATTGTTTAAATAGGGATACAGTAGACCCACTGCAACAATGAGATGTACAAGATGCTATGTCAAAAAAGGAACTTTACAACCTTAGAGGGGGGGAGTGTAGTCATAGGAGGGCGGGGATGGTAGTGGAAATGCTTAATAAGAAATGTACTCATTACCTTGCTCATGTAATTGTAACCCCCCTCTGTATGGTATTTTCACAATAAAAAAAACTTATGAAAAATAATTAAGAGAAAGAAATCCAACTAGGAAACCCAAATCCCATAAGTCATGAAGTCCTCAATCAATATTTCTTTTTACTTATCTTTAATCCTTTCTGGAAAACAGTTAGCCATGACCTTGTTTCAGGAGAAGCAGAAGTGGCCAGTAGGGGTAAATCTGTCATAGTAAACAAGTTGTCTCATTAGGGAAGCAGTATATACCACTGAAAGGGCTTGGGCTTTGGCCTCAGTGGAGAAAAGAGGCCTTCTTTTTGAGTTACACACATCTGCTTTTTGAGTTTTCTGAGCCACTTCATGGGAAAGCTTTCTCATATGCATATTTGTGTGTTCCTTCGTTAAGTAATGTGTAGTACATGTTGAAAATTGGGTTCCATTAAGCATCTAAAGACAAGTTACAAAAAATCAGAAATGAGCTTCTATGAGCTCCTAGTTTGTTGGTGTAAATAGTTACACAAGCTTAATATGAACAATGAGAAATCACACATGATTTTTATCACTCTGATAATACCCTTAATAGATAGCAGTTATCACAGTCTGGAGTTCTAGCCTGCTAGAATGACTTTGAGGGCAGAGATCTGGCGCCTTTATAGACATCCAATAAATGTGATCAGTAGAATACTATACAACACAAGACTCAGTCCCAGTAGACACTTCTGGGCTCTGAGATGTTGTAAGTCTATCAGCAACTTAAGGCTTCCTGTCATTTTAGCTTGAAATTTGTTTCTGCAAATAGTTGGCTTGTATCTGCCCCTTCAAGTTTTGCTGTCAATCTACTGTAGTTGACAAAACTCTCTTCCAAGTAGCCTGGCACACAGAGGTTGAAGAGCATCCTCTCTGGGCGGTGCCTTCCCATTCTGGACCTCAATGGCCACCAGTGTTAAGGGGCTAATGTCAACTCTGATTCATTAATCAATCAAATCGTTACTGCCTCAGAACCTCAGATTCCTCCTTGTCAAACAGGGGTTCGATACTCCTTCCTTGACAAAGCAGTTGTCTCTGAAAGGCTTTATTCCTGCTTTACAACCTGTGCATGGGCCATGTGTATGCAGAGATGATCTGTTTTGTATTTTGACAGTACTGGGAATCGAACTCAGTCTCATGTTGGCTAGACAAGTGATCTACTACTTGAGCCAGGCCCCAAATCCTTTGGATTTCTTAGTGTTTTCTGTTTCCAAAGAATTTATCACCCTTTTTTTCTAACAGACAGCTTCAACCAGTCATCATCCTACCTTCCTCTCCTGAGTCGCTGGAATTCCAAGCATGCCCCCACCGTACCTATTTTCTAAGAGTTTCATTTCTTTTAAGTGATTCTTCACACTGTACAACGGGACTTGGATTTTGCTTTGGTATCCATAGTGCTATTACCAAGTATTAGTGAAGGGATTTAAAGTTCTTCTTCATCCGAAGATAAAGTACACAGTACACAATATTCATTTGTCTGCCCCAGAAACTCCAGGAAACTGTGGGACTAAGGACAGACTTAAAGTCATGGCCCCATGAGGCTCTTGGCAGTGCTCCTATTATGAGTCATAAATAGGCTTTCCTCTGTGCCATCGCACTAGCTCTGAGGTCCAAAACTAATAAAAAAAATCACAAAAGATAATGGAATCTAGGGTCAATATGAAGGTGATCTAAGAAGAATATTGCATTATGAGAGTTGGACAATATACTTATTTTGTTTGCTTTCAGACCTAATTTATTTTTTCACATAGTACTATTCTCTTTATTTTTGTGTACATGTGAATATTTCTGTAATAAAATATTTTTTAAAAAAGGAATTAGTTTGATCCTGCTATACTACAAAATATCAATTTCCGGGAGGAAAAATAGCATTTTCTGATGGACCACTAAGTATTACATTAACTTCAATCAAGTTACTTAGAAATTGACAAAGAAATATTCCATTTTTTAAAAGACAATAAATGAAAGACATATTGTATCAATACAAGAAGACCATGGGAAGCTGAAAGCAGAGAAGTTTGTAGACTTTGGAGGTCAACGTAAGCATCTGTCCTAGTTCTGCTGTTTCCCATCCCCTAGGCTCCCCGGGTTTTGGCAGATCATTTAATTTCCATGAACCTGGGGTCCAGGTCCATAAAACAAGGTAATTAATAATATTTATGAAAGTTGGGCAATATACTTATTTTGTTGGCTTTCAGACCTAATTTATAAAAGTAAGTATGGTGCAAATCCACAGTTACTCATGAGAAAGATCAAGACAAATGTGAACTATACATCTCTCCACTTGAGGCCTTCATTTGAACTCATATTCAATAAGGAATCTAAACTGAAGTTTTGCCTAGACCTTTGTCATTTTCTGCCAGGATCATTCACTTCCTCTGCTGGCAGGAAAAGGTAATCTTATTGATTTATCATTTGTAAAGATTTGTCCACAGTGAAGGCTATGTTGTACTGAATTCTAGCAATATCTAACTCCAGTATTTTATTTTGGAAGTAAACAAGAAACAACTTGCATTAGCAGATTTTAAATTTTGGTTTCTCAGAGATAGTGTTCTTCATCTTGAATTTTTTTTTTCTCTTTCAGTGAATGTAGCATATAAACCTGCCCTATTCTTTTCCTTCTCAAATGAGATCTTGAGGACAGGAAGTTAGCATTTTCAGCAGGGCTAATATGTGGTAGCCATCTTTCTCCAAGTACATTTTACCAAAGTAGTAACAATGGATCTATGGATATTACATCCTTGCCTTAAGTGGAGTATAAATAAAGGGACAAGACTTGGATTTCCAGGGCTTGTATGTCTCCACCGTCATTTTCTATCCAGTCTTGAGGTACACTTGATTTTATCTTTAAATTCATCTCTATTCCTTTCTTTTTAAATTAGCAGTAATAATCCTACATATGATGGGTTACAGAGCAGTATTTCCATACATGTTTATAAGGTGTGAATATCAAATACAACAGGAATATGATCATCTTCTTATCTAATATTTCCTTTTTGTTTGGAGCCTTCAAACTGCTCCATTCTAATTCTTCATAAGATTCATAAAAGGTACATTATCATCACTCTCCTTTGCTGAAGCACTTTAATACTTATCCCTCCTATCTATTTTCTGAAATCTGTTTCCTCCTTTTAGATCTCCTCCCTTTTACTCTTACTAGAAAAAAGGGCACATTCCTACTCTTATCACCATATGATCATGAACCCAGATCTCTAATTTTCTCAGATAGTGGTTGGGTAGATTCAGCACAATGTACACTGAATGTAACACCTGTGGAAAACAGTACATGTAGGAGGTATTGAAGAGTACATCTTGTTCAGATTCTCAGACAAGGATCTGTAAGTAAAGGCCTTTATTAAGGACATGCCCTGAGGAAAGGAGTGGCAGGTAAAAGGATAAAGAGGAACTAGGAAGTGTGATAGGAAATGGGAAGCTAAGACCCAAAACACAAAGTTGATAAAGAGTATGTCCTAGCTTCAGCCTAGCCCTGCAGAGAGGTCTTCTCTTAAGACTTGGGGGAAGGGGGGAACGCGTGTAGTTGTGGAGGTGGGAAGGAAAGGATGGTAGGGGAAAAACAAAGGAGGAGACAACAATGTTTGGTAAGAAATGTACTCATTACCGTGCTCATGTAACTGTAACCCCTCTGCACAGTATGTTCACAATAAAAAAAACCATTAAAAAACACACTTAGAACTTTCAACCTGGGTTCCTGTCCATTATAAGACAATGTAATTGAGACATGAAGGCAGGAGAGGGAAATTGCTTGGATTCCTTATTGGCTTGTCCTATTGATCATTGCGGACTCAAAAGTGCTGTTTGTAGAGCTAATGTAGGCTTCTACATTTAGGGTCTGAAAATAAACATTGAGAAAGAAGTATCTAAAGATCCATATTCTACGAAGCAAGATAGCTGTCCAGCAATGGACACAAGGTGCTTCAGACATAATCCAGGTCTAAAAGGCCCACATGTGTTAACTTCAATAGCTGTCACTCAGGCAAAAGAAAATATTTCCTCAAGCTGTATTTACCAGACTGGTTTTAGGAAGTGACATTTACTTTCAATTCATTCAATAACTGTTACCTCTGGCATGTAATCTCCACAAACACCATAGATAACAGATGTGAGACTTACACTGTGCCCCAGAGGCCAAAGAAGAGGAAGACCATTAGATCAACTAAGGATTTCTCAGGCTATCCTCAGCCATCCAGAACTCAACTTTGAGAACTGTCACAGGCCCCTGTTCTCAGAGAAGATAACAGTGCTTTGACCTTAATACAGCAGAGACTGTGGCTGAAGCTAAAGACCATACTAATCTTATTCATTCCACTGTTTGCAAGTAGAAACAAAAGAGAAAGAGCATAAGGAGCCCAGGGAGAACATTCTCAACACATCCTGTGGGATTAAATAGGCAACTTGCATCCTTTCTGACAGCTAGAGCCTGCAAGCTGATTTGTTTTTAATACTGATCAGTAAACAAACACAAGTGACAAAACTTCCCAGAATCTGTGACTCAGTTTGGTCCTGTTCTATGCCAGAATTCTAGTTCAAAAAGGTGGGGCAGGAAGTCCCTTCTCCCTTGGTATGAACTGAATGCTGAAGTGAGGTGGGTATATTCTCTCCATACCCCTCTCTCAACTGGTTGTTTCCCAAATTAAATCTGATTTGTCTGTGTCTCTCCTTTTGGTCTTACTAGCTCCCTTTCTGCAAATACTTTAAATGTCAGTTCCTTGAAAACCAAATGTATTGCATTTGTTTATCACATATTTATGTGTATAAAACCCTCACCAGAATTTCAATTTGACATCCATTTGCCAGATTTATGCCAGGGAGCCCATATGTAGTTTTACTCAGAACCTGCATAATAACTACAAATATTTTTCCCACCAACAGAATACCTGCTTACTGCTTTAGATTTTTGCCATTTTGAAATACTTTACATCACTACAAACATCTCCATTGACCCAATGTTGAAATCTGATTATGTCTGTTACAAAATTCTTCTTTATAGGTAAGAATTCCATGTAAAATGTTTGTTAAATGACCTTAATCATGTGTCATTTTGTATATATTTATTAGGCACCTGTCAACCCTTGACATATGTTTGGGTCAATATCTCTGAGGCTTTCTGCTTGGTTCAGGCTTCTATCTGTCTCCTCTGATTCCACATATCTTTAAGAGAATTGGTTATGAAGTCTGAGAAAAATCTAAAAAGTCAGGAGAACGAACAGCTCACTGTGTATGCCCTGAAGGCCAAGATCAGTGGGCCAGTGGATATTTATTAAAGGTTTCCTTTTGTTGCTAACAGGCTGAATTTTCAACACACTCAGCTTGGCTTGACTTTTGAAGGGTTTATTTATTAATGATGATTAAGGTTAAAATTCCTTTGGATGGAAAAAACTATGAAGCAGCTGCTTTCTTTGAATACCACCGATACAATTTACCTCAAATAAGCAGGGTTCATGATTGCTGAGTGGAGATCAAAGCAACTGAGAGGGAAATGGAGAAAAGTTCGCATTTATAATATGTCACAATTACTTGAAGAAAATTTAAAATCTTAAGAGAAACCAAAATATTTGCTGCCTGAACTAGGTGCCAATGGCTCAATCCTGTCATCCTAGCTACTGAGGAGGCTGAGATCCCAGGAATGCGGTGCAAAGCCAGCCCAGGCAGGAAAGTCTGTGAAACTTGTATCTCCAATAAACCACAAGAAAACAAGAAGTGACACTGTGGCTCAAGTGGTAGAGCACTGGCCTTTTGCTGAAGAGCTGAGGGACAGTGCCCAGGCCCAGAGTTTAAGTCCCACGACTGACAAAAACAAACAAACAAAAAATTGCTGCCTAGGGGTGTAAATGTATGCTATGTTACTAGCAAAAGATCCATTCTTCAAAGAAAAGCTCACTACATATCTAATATATAAACTAGATAAAAACAGCTAATCCTGACCACTTTAGGTTTTGGTAAGAGGGTATTGTGTTATTTCATTGCCTGATGCTATTACACAATATACTTCATATGCAAACTAGTTTCATTTAGTGCATAGTCAAGTATGAAAACCCAAGTCTTTCCAGATGAACAGCTTCTGGTAAGAAGTGACTTTATCACTTATGGTGGATGAACACATCACATGATGCTGTAGGAAGCCATTTTCTGGGGAGAGGACAGTATATTTTATAGCACAATTCACTGTCACTGGAATGAATAAGAATCCTATGAGAGCTACATTGATTCCTTCTAGAGTCAGTGCCCACAATGATTAATACTTTCTATGCCGTCCAACCTCTTAAAGGTTCAACCACCCATCATGTCATCACACTGGATATCCAGCTTCTGTCACATCACCTTGGCAAACACAGTTAAACATGGAACCCACTGTGGTTAAGTGGCTGGTCCTCTGCAGAGCCATTTTCATAAACTCTGGTGTGATTCAGAATCCCAGTGTGACATCCTTGTCCATGTCTGTTTGATGACAATATTTGCAGTTCTGAGGTCAGGGCCAGGATCTCAGCCAGAGTTCTGCCACTGTGCTCCACCCCCGTCTCTTATTCTGTCCAGTGACAAGGAAAACCTCGTTGGAGAGCTGCCTATTTTGCATCTTGGCAGCTCGATGATCCTTGCCTAGGTTTTTGAAACTATCATTCATTAAAAAAATATCACTCCAAGAGCTATTTGCAATCCAAGTGGCATCAGAAATAATGTTAAGCTATGCTTATTGGTTGTCAGCTTGGAAAATATACTCAAATTGCAAGCCTGAGCCTACAATTTCTATAAGATGTTTTGGTCTACTTACAAAGAGGCCAAAAGAGTATTCCCTAGAAAGTTCATTAAAAAAATATTTGTCTTGAATATCATTCGGCATGCCAGATACTACTTCAAGAAAATGTTTGTTCTTTGCTGTGAGAACTTTGAAAAAAACCTTAGTGTTAGAAGGATTCTAATGAAAATGCCAATAATAGAACCTTAACCAGCAAAAGAGAGAATTCATATCCCAAATGCAATATTTATATGTTCTCCTGGTCTCCAGATAACTTCTTCACTGAGTATTGACTGTTCTCAGCATTTTGATCTCAGCACAAACACAAACACCAAACACAGTGCTGAATAAAAGTCAGTCTGATAGGCTACTGCTCCTGGACATAAGTAATTTGAAAACAAATGTTAATGGCTTGTACACACTGGTGTAAAGCCATAAAAGCTTACAGGGGAATGGGGCTCTGATGAGATCTTCAGCTTCCACAAAGATTCTCATCAATCCCTGTGAATGGACACAGATCACAAAAGCTACCCCCTTGAAAGAGTCCAGGGCCTCTAAAATGGAGACTCAGGTGGAAGGAAGTAGACTCAACTTCACTCTAGTGGTATTTTGGGTGGCCAGTCTAATCTTGGTCATTATAGAACAATAAAGCCTTTCAACCACACAGCTATGGACCTGACTCCCACCTCTTCTTTGAATGAAAAGATGTTCTTTCAAGTGCTTCTCTGGCCACATTCAATGTTGACTGGATCACATGACTCTGTAATTTAGTACTTAGAGCAGAAATGGGTTGGCTTTGGGACATGGGGAAAACTAAGAGTTGCTAGACCACCAGCAAATGCTCGAAAATATCCTGCATGTTTCACACATCATCATATGGAGTGCTCAAACAACCTGTGTTACTGAAATAGGTATAATTCAATGCTCAGGAAATCTATTGTTCAAAACAAATAAAATAAAATTGAGTGAGAGCCCCTTTCCAATTGTGTGCCCCCATAGGTAGATCTTAATGTGTCTGAACTTTCTTTACCTCAGTATTGAATTTACTCCTAGGGGAAAAAAAAGCAATCTGACTAACTAAAATAAGGTCTGCTCTTAGAAAGACTGTGTGTGTGTGTGTGTGTGTGTGTGTGTGCGTGTCTGTGTGTGTCTGTGTGTGTGTTAAATCCATTCTGTGTAAAATGTTTGTGATTCAAGTTGAGAAGCATTCTTAAACCTTCTTATCTTCTAAAAAAGGGCACTATTTTTTCACAACCTTTACTCTATTTTAACAAACTCATTCTTAAAAGCTTTTAATATTATCTGGACATATTACTTTATTTTACTCTTCCTTCCCATTCCCTCCCCTTCTTGCCCATCCATTCTTCCTTCTTTTTTTTTGTCTTTCCTATCTTTCTTTTACTGGCAGTACAAGGGTCTGAACTGAGGTCTCTACATTCACTAGGCAAGCACTCTGCTACATGAATTGCATCCCCTACCCTTTTTGCTTTAGATATTTTTCCTCTTGGCCCTTGAACTTTTGACATGTCTGATCTTGGACCATGATTCTACCTTTGCCTTCCATGAAAATGGAATTATAAGCCTATGTTACCATGTCTTACCTTTGTGTGATGTAAGTTATAGCTAATTTTTGTTCGGGCTAACTTCTAACCAAGATCCTTCTCTTTCTAACTCCAATATGACTAAAATTATGAGTGTATATCCATGCATGATCCATGTATGATAATTTTTCTAGTGCCTATTTTTATTGATTTTGTTTGTCTGCAAGAACTGAATCTTTGGTTAATATCCTGGAATACATATATGACTAATAAAGGTGTTGCAGAGATGATTTAAATAAGTCCTTTAAATTCACATAACAGCCCTTAGAGTTTTTTCAACTCCTCCTTCAGTCAGGACATAGAACTCTCTAAAGACCAAATGTTTACTACTCTTCCACTGCACATTCTAAGGTTACAAACAAATCTTAATTTTCAACAAAAAGAATATATTTTGTATGCCATTAGTGTTCTGTTTCAGAACAGTGTGCCTTACTAGAGAAAGTCACGGGGTGCAATTACAAGTGTAGTTGCTTCTTAATTTATCTTTTACTTTACTAATCATTTTGGAGATGTGTTGATTAGAACAAATTAGAAGTTTCCCTACTTCTACAGACATCATTGCAACAAGGCAATGTTTCTTATTACCAATATCTTCACTAGCCCTAAGGAAGAAAACAATAGGGTAATTTATGTTGCTCTCAAATTGTGACAGCAGGATTATAATTTACTGGTTAGGTCGGGCACAACACAAGAGCAAAGGCTGGTTACTATGGAAATCATTTTCCTATATAGAGTTAGCGGCAGTTTGCCAGGTAATTTAAGCACCTAACTTCTTTCAGGCGACACTAAATTTTCAGACTGCACAATCTCACATCATGTAGGACTGTCTCCCTCAACTACCTCCTTTCAGTCTATGTTGGCATTTGTTACATTGTTTTCTTTTTTACTTAGCTTCCAGGCTATAAGCTACTGCACTCTGAGGTGCTGAGTCTTACCCATTTTCCTATGCCCAGCATCTAACAATTACATTATACATATTAGAACTTACTAAATATTTTGCTAACTATATGAAGAAGGAGACAGGAGAGTGCTACCTCCAACCATATGACTGGCCTTCTCTGGACTTTCTGCCCCTCCATTACAGTATACCTGGAAAAGGAACATTTGTTTCAAAGAAGCTATTGGGAATATTATAGAATTTGGGGAGCATATTAGAGTCAGGGAGGCAAAGGAGGACATATAGGCTAAGTCTTTGTTCGCAATTTTAAACCTGGAATAGCCCTCAGTTTGAAATTGAACCTATTATAGACTTTGAGTAGAAAAATGACAGGATCTAACTCTAACTCCTCTTTATAAAGGTACATACTGCTTTAATTAAAAAAAAAAGAAAGAAAGAAAGAATAAAATACTGTATTAGGGAGGGAGCAAGATGGAAAGACCTATCAGAGAAGGCATCTCTGGTTAGGACAGCAGCAAGGAGGCAAGAAGCAGTGGGTTTCTGGAAATGTCGTCAATTAGAAACAATACACTTCCTTGTGCTGGATTCCCATATTACTGAACTGAGTGATAGGAAGAATTAGCAAACACAATGAAAATGTATATGTAGAACTGGTTAGGAAAAGGTCAGGAATACTGTTTAAAATGTCATTTTTTAAATGTGCATTAGAAATACACATGGCAATGTATAATAAGTAGTGAAAAATGAGTCTAGAGGTTTGAGATTTCAGCTAGAAATATAATTGTAAATCATATACATTCATGTGTATCCACACATATGTTTACATATCCATACATATCTATACATTCATATGTACATATATACACATTCATATATATGATCTTGTGTACATCTATGTATTTATGTGTATATATGAATTCTTGTATATTAGGCATAGGTATCTATATATAATATATACAATATATCTATATACAATTACAATTTAAAGTCCTGACATTAGATAAGTTCAAAATGAAATAAGTGTATTGAAACACAGAAAATTAGAATGGTGGTTCCTTTCCTCTTATAGATGTTGATCAAAAAGAATTATGTGTATGTAAACAAATAAAAGAACATATTTTGGGGTAACTATCTCAAAATGGTGCACCTAAAAGAAAGCCTTTGTTTCTTTCTCTTTTCTTTCTTTCCTTTGCTTTCTTTCTTTCCTTTGCTTTCTTTCTTTCCTTCTTTTTCCTTTCTTTCTTGCTTAGTTGCTTGCTTGCTTATTGCTCTCTTCCCTTCCCTTCCCTTCCTTTCTCTTCCATCGCCTTGCCTTGCCTTCCCTCCTTCATGCTCAGCAAGTGCTAACACTGCTTCTAGCAGACCTCTTCATTGATTAAAAGCATTTATAAAGGCATTATTTCCAAATAAGTCCTAGTGGAGATTAGAGACACAAATGTATGAATCTTAAAAGGGCAACTATTAAGTCTGTAACAGTCATCAACTTGATTATATCATCAAATTTGGGGGGAACATTTTTAGAGCTTCCTGGGTTCAGAACATGGCAGGACACATTATGCTTCCTATTCCAACTTACTGACTTTTATCATGGACTTACTTATCTCTGGGGCCACTAGAATTCTAGATGCACATGCATATATAATCTTGCCACTTCACTTAAACAGTATGTTAATGTAAATAAATTTAATACTAAAATCATAAATTCAATTCCAAATTTGGATTGTCTTCCCTGTGAGACCCACACATCTGTTTATTTCTGCAGTAAGGAAATCCAACATGGGCTTAGTTACATGAGCTAGAAACCCAAGTTCCATCCTTCATACTCTCATTTTTACTCATCACCATTTCCAATCTAATGCCAAGCGATATTCCAATTTAGTCTGGGGATGGCAAACATTTTCTTAAAGCACAATATAGTAAATAATTCAGATTTTGTTGCCCATATAGTCTCTGTCCCAACAACCCTTGTCTGCGGTTGTAACTCTAGACAATTCGTAATTAATAGGTGTAGCCATCTTCCAATAAAACTTTATTCAGAATGATAGGCAGTCAACCAATAGGTCCTGTTTTGCTGACTCCTAATTTACCCTTTCTGGCCATTTTCTTGCTTAACCTACTGTTGTTGTCAAAGCCTTACTTTACTTGATCATCTCTACCTCAGACTGACCAAACAATTCTCAGGAAGCCTCTCTAGCCACATCTACTGTTGAAATTCCCCAATATGTTCTAGGTAAAATAGTTAGGATAATCTGTTAGAAATATAAAGCTGATTAAGTTACACTATGACTTAAAACCTTCAGGAATGTCCTTTATAATAAAAAAAAAAAATCCTCAGTGTGACTCCTCATTGTCACGTTATTCAGTTATTCAGCCCTTTTTTTTTTTACCCCCTACACAATATTTTATTTTGGAGAATTGCTATTACGTTTCCTTCCATCTAATCATCACAAATACTTAATAGTTGTAAATAGATTGTACATACTGTTTTGCATTTCTTTTTTTTATTTAATTTTTTTATTGTGAAAATACTGTACAGAGGGGTTACAATTACATGGGCAAGGTGAGTACATTTCTTATCAAGCATTGTAGCCTCCTCCTTTGTTTACCCTTCCCATCCCTTCCCATCCTCCCTCCCCCCCCACCCAACCCTCCCCCCCCCCAAGTTGTAAAGTTGGTTTTTGACATGACAACTTGTACTTCTCATTGTTGCAACAGGTCCACCTGTATCCTTATTTAAATGACTTGTTTTTCCCCTTCCCCTCCACAAATTATACTGACATCAAATACAGTGAAATCAGGGGTTATACGGTTGGGGAGGGACATACAAAGCAACAAAGAAATAATCTTATAATTGCGTTAGAAACAAATGCATGAAAGAAAAAAAAACATTTAAAATACATATCTTAGGGTTCATTTTCCTAACATCACCTTATCTGACCTTTTCTGCTTGACTCATACAATTACTAGATATTGCAAATAAGGGAAATCATGGGACCTATGTTTCTTTGGGCTTGGCTTACTTCACTTAATATAATTTTTTCCAAGTCTTTCCATTTCCTAACAAATGGGGCAATGTCATTCTTTCTGATGGAGGCATTGAATTCCATTGTGTATATATAGCACATTTTCTTGATCCATTCATCTACTGAGGGGCATCTGGGTTGGTTCCAGATCTTAGCTATGGTTAAATAATGCTGCAATAAACATAGTTGTGCTGGTAGCTTTAGTGTGGTCTTGTTTGTAAACATTTGGGTAAATGCCCCTAGGGCAGCATTCAGTCTGAATGCTCAATGATCAGCCATTTCCCCCTACTTCAGGGCATGTGGTCATGCTAATTCATCTACTGAAGCTGACTTTCTCTGAGTTTGACCTCACTGAATATCAATAGTTGCCTTTGTAGGAAAAGAAAGTTTACCCCAGTGGCTTTCTGAAGAGAAATTAATGGAAAGATGACCATGGATACAAGGTTCTCAGAGAAGTGTAACAAAAGCAAGAATCATGTGGGAGGGACCATGTGCAAGAGCAGAGGACGTAGGGAATGGGAATGCACAAGCCACCCTGAGAAGTGGAAGCCATGGTGGTCAGGGAGCACAAGAAGACATGCTCCATCCCTTCTCCTCTGGTGCTGGGACTAGTGTCTAGAGTATGGGGAATCCAGTAAAGGCCAATCAGTAGAGGGCAGGTAGCCTTGTTACAGGTTCCCTAGCAACTTTTTCCTGCACTGTGCTTTGCAACTGTGATTGGAGTTTGTTTTCAAGACTATTAGATTAATATTTTTCTTTTGAATCTATACTCTGTGATGTCCAAGTCTGTTTTAAAATTATATATTGAAGGAACTCAGCAATTACTTATTAGGTGACAGGAAAAAGAATTCATTCTAAACAGCGAGGAAATGTTTTCAGGAAAACTCACTTCTTGGGCTTTTCCTCATTTCGTGTTCAAATGTTGTTTCCTGAAGATGTGGACTGGAGATCAGGATTTGTCCCTGACAGCTTTCATGATAGGCTGTGTTGGATAAGATTTTTTTTAATAACATGGTTTTATTTATTTATTTTTATTGTGAAAATACTGTGCAGAGGGGTTACAATTACACGGGCAAGGCAATGAGTACTTCATCTACCCCTTGTTGTTCATGTCGTAAACTCTGAACACCTAAGCATGTGTCTGAAAAGAATTTACCCTCTCTTACTCTTGGTCTTCTCATAATGTGTTAGACAAACCCTAAGTTCAAGTGATAAGTTATCACAGATGATAGAAGTGAATTCATCATGATTATGGAACTTGGATATGTTAGCCTGTCATACGTTTATTTCCTTGGGCAATTGTTCACATTCTTAAAGTATAAGCTTCACTGTCTTTCCCAGGAGATCTTTCAGGTTCTCCTTGATCTCAGCTCACATCCTCGCTCTATTCTGTAATAGTTTATTTCACAGGAAAAAAGTTATTCATTTCTCTTTTTCCTCTTAAAAAATTCTATGAAAAAATTAAAGAACTTATAAGAAAATAACCTGCTTACTTGATCCAAAAATAAATTTTCTGATTTGAAGGAGAATTTATTTTTTACCCCGCAAAGTCAATAACAATAGAACCATATTGCACAAACCAGAAAACACAGCCCTGCATTAAGTATCTTGACATTCACTAAATGTCAGCAGATAAGGCTGAAATTTTGAACAGGCCATTAAAGAAAGCTTTCTATTCAGCCTAAGTATAGCCAATTAGTACAGATAATAAGAAACTTATTACTGGCTATTTAATGACAGTTTTAGAAAAATTATTAACATGCAGGATTGCTTAGGAAATGCATGCTTATGAAAACACAAATTTTAAAAGTCCTACTGTAAACTCTATTATCTCACAGGCTTACTATGATATTTTAATCATCAAAGAATGACTATAAATACTATTGTAGGCTTGCCCAACTTCCAAAATAAAAGGACTTAGCATAGCAAAATACTATACATAATTCAGTGCTTCACTGATGGTTTGCAAGGAGCTTCAGGGAGCCCATATCTGACTCTCGTATCATCCTTATAAACAGTAACCACCTTCAATGCAGTATCTCTTAGACAGGGGATAGTACACATTGATACGCAAAGGTTCATTTGCCCTATGTAATGTTGTAAGAGAAACACATTTTTTTTCTCAATTTTAAGCCATATTTAAGTGTCTCATTGTATCAGAAAATAGATGAGTTACAAAATATAAAGCAGAGGGCCTGGGAAGGTGGCTCAATGGTAGAGCACTTGCCTTGCATGCATGAGGCCCTGGTTTCGATTACTCAGCACCACATAAGCAGAAAATAAAAAATAAAATAAAAAAGCCAGAAGTGGCACTGTGGCTTAAGTGGTAGGGTGCTATCCTTGAGTTGAAGAGCTGAGGGACAGTACCCAGGCACAGAGTTCAGGCCCCACGACCAGACCCAATATATGTATGTATACATATATATATATATATATATATATATATATATATATATATATATATATATATAAAGAAATCATAGAAAAAACACGTATTTGCTAGACTAAGTTGTATATTTCACTGAGGGATTGTCAGACTCATTTTCAGAGAAATTTCTATTCTCACCAGCAGTGATGACCCCTGTGTCTTCCTCTAGTGCTTATAACCATCTTGATGGAGGTGGTAGTGCATTCTTATTTTGAGGCTAAGCATCTTTTTAATGTAAATAATCACACATTTTCCTATTTTTAATGTGCATTTATTTTTATTATTGAGTATAAAAATTTGTTATATATTCTAGATCTAGGTCTCTTATGGCCAATATCATTTATAAATTAGTTTTCTTATTCTTAAAGTTGTTTTTGTTTGTTGTTTTTTGTTTTGTTTTGGTTTTGTTTGGTTTGCTTTTTGGTGCCCACCCTGGGTGTTAAACTCAGGGTTTGGACATTATCCCTGAGTTTTTGTGCTCAAGTTTAATTTGCTCTACCACTTGAGCCACCTCTCTACCTCCAGCTTTGGGATAGTTAACTGGAGATAAGTGTCTTCACAGACTTTGCTGCCCAAGGTGGCTTTGAACTACAGTTCTCAGACCTAGGATTTGATGCATGAGCCCCCAGGCTGGCTCTAAAGGTTTTTTGCTTAATATTAAGGAGGTTTTTTTTTTTTTTTCCATTTTGGTTATTTGGTTTTGGGCTAAAAATTTTCATATAGTTCTTTAGAGAAGTAATGTTTATACTTTTAAAGATAATCCATACATGATGGAACATTGTCATCAGTGTGTCTTTATAAGCATCATATCCTTCAGGCCTTTCCCCATTTTTATAAAGGCCACTATGTAATATTTTAACAACTGTTTTGGAGTTGACTTTTGTGGGGCATTCATTTTCTTATCCATATATTCATTATGAATATATGAATTATTATGGGGTAGAGAAATTAAGGAATAATCATATATAATTTACTAAATAATGTCCATGATCATTTGATCCTAAAATTTTGTGATCATCACAGGAAAATTAAACTCTATAATCCGAGTGTGATAACTTCTGTAGAAATTAGAGAAATACCTTTTAAATTTTATTTAGTGCATTATTATATATGTGCTATTTCTGGCATGCATCCTGAAAGAAATTGAATGTTCTTGCTCAGATGACCTAATTAGAGGTTTAAGTGCTTTTAGATTTTTATTTCCTTATGAAAGATAGTCAGAAATACAAGTGATTCACCTTATGTATATTCAAAATAATTAGAAATATCTTGAAAATATCTAGATTATTGATTTCTTTTCCCCAATTACACTGTGGCAATTAACAAACAAAAAATTAGTGTCACATAAAGGTTGGATTGTGGCTTAGTGAAAAGTAATATGAAAAAATGGCTTTAGGTTTATTTACAAGATGTGTATGTACACAAGCTGAATGTTCATTGATTTGTTCTATTTATTATATGATACTCCAAATATGGGTTTATACCACACTCTCCTATGATCAGGTGTGTCTTTAGGAAATATGAACACCAATGCAAATTTGTTTGAATAACTTTAATATAGTTCAGGGACTTAAAATATCTCAATAATTGCTATTCTTGATAGACTCAAATCGTAGATTGCCAGCTATAAGGAAGAGGGCTAAGTGACATTTCAAGGCCCTGATTTCAAGCTCTGATACCAGAAAGGAAAAGAAATGGAATAAAAGTACTAGAAAAATGGCTCAATTAATTGAGTATTAACTGAGCAAGTGTCCAAAAAATTAATTAATTAAAAATTCATATAACTAAAAGATACTAATATTATGAGATATCTAGAGAAGCACTCTAATTACTTTGCATATTATATCCATTATTGTTAGTTGGACCAAGAATAGCTTGATAAATCTGCAGTATTAACTGTCCTTCCCTATTTACAGACAGAAGGAGTATCATCCCAGGAACATTTAGTATCTAAAGTGCATGTCAGTAAATATACCTTGTACATCACTGTTTGTCACAGCTGTTGATATTAATTGGTGACATGAGAAGCGACCCTGGATGATTATTGAAGAAATTTGTAGGTCCTGGATGGATGTGAGAATTCTGGAAAGCAAAGGTTAGAGATTCATGTGTTCCTCTGTCAATTTATATTATAGTAGTCTGTGTTATAATGGATTGTGTCTTGTTAAGAGTACTCAAGAAGATAGACACAGCACATCTAAACCTGTGATTTTTAACTTCAATATTTTCCAACTCACTAATCTTTAAGTGCCACAGAGGTAATAAAACTGTACTATGTGAGCCTGTGCTAGGGATGGATTGGAGTAAAATACTACAGAAACATGTTATATTTTAAAGCATTTCTATTTTGACTTCTTAAATACTCTAACCAACATAACACATATGTTTCGGCAATGGTTGCCTTTGAGCCATCAATTTCTGACTTTAATACAGCTTAAGTGTATACATGGGGCTCAAAAATCATAAAGTTGGTATGTAATTAACATGGAGATACATAATATAATTTTTCGTGTTTCTTTTCCTTTCCTTTCAAACTGTATCATACAAGCCTACTTCATATAACCATCGGGCCAGAGCTCTGGTGATAGACCCTCCCACAGAATAATACGCAATAAATTAATGGGAAATGATTCTAGTAAAGTAGGAGAGAGATATGTTAAAAAAAAAAAGAAATAAAACTCTATAACTTTTGCCTCATATATACCAGTGACATTGAAATGGTTATTATACTTTATTTTTGAAAAAATATGGCAAACTATACCCTATTTTACAGAGAAAGTTTCAAAGACAAGAGCCAAGCTTTGTTTGGCCAGTGTTCTTATGTTGAATTGTGTATAGTTCTAAATTGAAATCCTAAACCCCTGTATCTGAGAAATAGAGATAGAGTCTTAAAATGTGTGCTCATGGGGTCATGAGATCTTAATCCAATATGACTAGAATCTCATAAGGAGAGAACATTTTAACCCTGACACTCATAGGAGTGATGTAAAGACAGAGGAGATACCAGCTGTCTACAAGCCAAGGAAAGGTCTCAGATAAACTCAGCCCTGTCTGTAGACACCTTAATCTTGGTCTTTTAGTTGACAGAGGAGCGAGAAAATAAATTTCAGGCTTTTAAATTACCCTGTCTGTGGCATTTTGTTTTGGGAAACAAACAACAAAAAAAAATACTTCATAAGAAGTTCAACTCTAAGTTGTCTGAATTGAGAATGAACTATATTCAAAACTCTCATAAACAAATTCAGCTTGAAATGCCTCTCTAATGGTTACACAGTTCTCACTACTACCATGCATTAGTTTTTATCTTCCTAGGAGCAGATCCCAAGGGAATACATATTATGCAAGAATGTTGACTAAGGGAACCGCCTTTAGGGGAAAATGGAGGGGGGACGATGGGGAAGGGACATCCAACTGTGGTGCAAGACTGATTCAGTCTGAAGCGGAGAGGATGGGAGATGGAGATGACTCTGCAGGGCAAGGAGGTGGAGAAATCCTTCAGGGAATCCTGAAATAAGGCAGGCTTGCAGATAAGCTTGCTCTGTATCCCTTGCAAACTCAGTCTGTGGCTGGAAGAATGTGTAGAAACCTTATTACCCATGTGCATGGGTGCAACATCTGTTGCCCTTATTCAGCTACCTCCATGGACCTGGAGGTCTGCTAGGTATCACCTCACGGTCACACATGTTCCATTCCATAAGCTTATGAAATAGCTGTGACTTTTAGAGAGAAGGAACAGATGTACATCTGAGAAGGCATAGCTATATTTAGTCACCACATACTTGTTGAGGATGGGGTAAGGGCGTGACAATCATCAAAGAGAGTATAAAATAATGACAAGCAATAAAAGACTTATTTCATAGAAACTCTATACACTTGCTGAATAATCAGATTTACATAGACAGAATGTAGTCAAATACACAATTGAAATAAACCTGCAAAACATGGTTTGTATGCATTATAGTATCAAAATAAGACATTAGGGTTTTTTGTTTTTGGGGGGTTTGTTTTACTTTGGTCATAGGGCTTGAACTCTGCACCTGGGCCCTGTCCCTCAGCTCTTCAGCTCAAGGCTACCATTCTACCACTTGAGCCACAGTGCCATTTCTGGTTTTCTGGTGGTTTATTGGAGATAAGAGTCTCACAGAGTTTTCCTCCTGGGCTGGCTTTGAACCCCAATCCTCAGATCTCAGCTTCCAGAATAGCTAGGATTACAGGCGTGAGCCACCAGCACCTGGCACTAGCTATTATTTTAGAGCTTATTTACTAAAATTTTATTTTTTTCTAATATAGCAAAGCTGTAATTTAATTGCCAATGTTGCTTAGGTATGGATCTGAGGAAAACTGGTCCATCACAGAGCAAATGCTACAAGGATGTCACAAGACTTACTGAGGTTTGGGAAACACTAACATAATGAATTGTTCAATTCAGGTTATCCCCTCTATGACTTTATTAAATGACAGAATCAATGGCCAAAAACTGATTGCTATTGAAGTTGAACAGAAAATACCCTCTGTCAGGCAGTAAGGTGGCTACGATGTCAAAATGATCGTCTCATTTAGAATTTAGATAACTATTTCTTCAATCTTATTTTGTGTTTTTAAGAGAGTTCACTTTTTTAGTATTTATTTAAAACCCATTGTATGGCAGGTTTCATGCTAAAAAATGCAGTGTATACAATATTCAGCTCCCATTTTCTAAAATTTCTCCTCTTCAGAAACCATGTTAAACCAGATTATCATAAAATATTGGGGAGAATTTGTCTTTATCCCCTGAGTGCCTTTATGAGTGTCGGAATAGATGAACACTTTCTGTTCATAATGGGATCGATAGACATGATAATATTCTACCTGTCTCTGGTTCTCACTCTTCTCTGAAAGTGTGGACTTCCTGCTCTACTTGCTATAATCTGCTTCTCCCAAATGCTGGGAATGAATGCCAGTTAATGTGCATCATCTTAGACTGGCTTAGACAGTCATGTTGCGGTTCATACAAGAATCCACTGCTATATCTATGCTGTTCTATTTAGACCACTCGTCACTTGGCTCTATTCTCAAATTAGCTTGAGTTTCCTTCTTACTTTGATTTTATGAAAGCCATAAAGGCTTCCAATTCTTGTCAATTTTGGTCACTTTCTGATCCCTAGTGAGAAGTTTCCTCTGTGATGTTCTACCTTCAAATCATTGTAATTCTCAGGACTGGAGTGAACCATACTGTAGAATTAAGCCATTCAGTTCCAAGATGAATGTAGTACCCAGGAGAGGTATTATCATTACTTATTCAAATAATGACATTCATCTAACTGTTCATTCATTATATCATCACCAAGTAAGACCCTGTAGAATACAGAAAATATGTGTTTTCAAGAGGTGATACAGATTTTCAATTTAGAGCATTACTTAGACATAAATTAGTCTTTCTACCAACACCACCCATAACCCTAATCTAGTTCTCCAGGCCTTGAGCATTTCCAATGCTTAATTGGATTGACATACACAACACATGGAAGAAATAGTTCTTTGAGTATTTCCTCAGATTACAAATCAGTTGTTCTCTGGAAATGAGTCTAGGCTGAATTATCATCAGCAAACATATGCTAAGGACAATGCTGGGTGATGGGCATCCCGAAAGGCAGAGACTTTGTCCTGCCCTCTATGAGTTCATGTGCTAATAAGGTGGCGGAATTAGCTGTAGAAACATGATAAAACATCTTATTTGGCTATGATGCATTTGCCTCCCATGCAAATGAGCCTGGCACATTCCTGTCATGCTTCTGTTTGACTCTTTCTCTCTCCTACTGAAAGACTCCAAACATCAAAAACATTTTTGAGACAAGTTTGTGCTTTGTAATAAGCTGTGTAGGAGCTAATTCATCCAGTTTGTCTTAATTATGTGATAGAAGCAAAGTAATGAAATTTGATTCTGAATAAAAATAAGAGCATTAAGCATGTTCAAAAATTCATCTGTTGAATCTAAAGATAATTGGAAAGAACTTTCTCAGAGGCATTTTGGAATTAGGATTTTAACTGGGACTTCTTTGGTAGTTCTGGGGTCTGAACTCTGGGGCCTTGAACTTGCTCAGCACCCGCTCTGCAACCTCAGACATATCACAAGCTCCTTTTTGATCCTATTTTTCAAATAGGATCTCTCATGTATGCATGGCTAACCTACACTAAGCTCCTATGTGTACTTCCTGAAAGGCTGGGATTATAAACCTATGCCACCAGGGCTACCATTTTTTATTGTTAACATGGGGTCTCATGAACTTTTACCTAGGTTGGCTTTGAAACCTGATCTTTACAATCTCTTAAGTAGGTAGGATTATAAGTATCAGCTACCAGCTCTGGCTGGTACTGGTTATTCACTGAGGTCAGAGTTTGGAGAGGCTTTTATGTAGCCAGAATCAAAGAGATTAAACATTTGCAGGCTCAGAGACAAAGTAAGAATAGACTTTACATTTTACATGAATCTTAATACTTAGCTAAGACATGTGCACATTGAGTAGGCTCATAGGTGGCCATGGATTCGGTGACTATGAACATTTTCTATAGAATTATAAATAATCATTTGCAGCGGAGAAGCAGGTGCAATGCAAAGCTGTTGTGACGATCAATTCTAAAGTTAGCTGGAAATGATGCCATACCCAAGAATGTAGACAAGTGCTGATCGAAATTATCGCAATGCCTGTGTATCCTAGACCATTAAAAGACTTTCAGCATGAACAACTTAATGGTGATTTGCCCTCATGACTCTGAGACATTTCAGATGCAAGCATTTTATGAAATCTTTAGTCACGGAGAGTGCCATCGCATCCCCTGTGATACAATGAGGACATCAATGTGGTAGCAACAACACTTCTGAAGTTAATGAGGTCAAATCATGATACTGGGTTAGCGTACTTCACAAGGCAGTGAAGAAGCCAATTCTTTAACCACACTTTATCCCCTCTTTCTTACCTGCCTTAATTATAATCAACATTATTATTCATCATTTCCAAAATGATTTCTTTACTATGCATTTATTGCTGCTAGTGATTTCTGCTAGAACTATTTAGGCGAATACATAAGGATATATGTATAAATTATAGTTCTTAAAAGGTAGACCTCCAGAAAATATGGCTCATTGCTTTTGAAATGTTTTTATTTCATGAATCTTTGAACTGATAGCCTACATGTCATACTGAAATCATTATGATCTTTAAAATTAAATTCCATGTGTGGAAAGGACAGTCTTAAAGGACGAAACTAAAAATGGTTGCTTAAGTTTTCAACTATGCCTTGCACTTTGAATTTCTCATCTTGGGGTAGACATTTTATGCACTGTGCTGTAATTGCTTTGAATCACTTTGAAAATGGGTCTTAAAAGAAAATTTGTGAGCTGGATAGTGAAGGCTTTCTCATTAGTCTATGATCTTTCCCAGTCTGTTCTCAAAGCAGATTTCTCTAGTGTGATCATCTAAACTAGGGTTGCAAAATATCTCCAAATGCAATTGAGATTCTTCAAAAAAAAAAAAAAAGTAAAATCAGTCATATAAAGGTGAATTCTGCTCTTGGCAACCTCAAAAATTCTGCAGTCACTTACCCTAGGTAATTTTTTTAAATGTGCTTTATTTTAGTAGCACCTTTAAACCAACTATATAACTCTTCAAAAAGAACTATATAGCATTTAAATTATATACATATATAATATATATTAATATATACTTTAAATTTTTACATTTAAAATCTTCTATTTTAAACTTTAAAATCAGACACATCATTTCTTGGATTATTTTAGTGAAGAAGAGGGGAATGTGGACATAATCCTGTAACAACAAATAAAATAAAATGCCTGTTGCTTTTCTATTATTGATGGCGATCACGATGTCTGTGTCCCCTGTGGCTTTTAATTTCTTCAAGACCTTGTATACTTAACAAGTGACACTGCTATGTCTAAGAAGCAGTAGGGATGTGACTATAATTGCCTCTCCCAGACAAATTCTACAGTGGGTATGTGCTTGTTACTTCCTAGGGAGCTGGGGATGAGCCAAGAAATCATGTCTGTCTTTGGCCATCAAAGATCATTGTCTCTTTGATAGCCAAGCACAGTATTTCCTTAGACTGGAAGGCAGTGAGGGCATCTTGCAATCTCTAAAGAGACCAAGGTCATTGTCCCCTGTGGAGATTTATAAAACACAGAGAGATGGCTCCATCCAGTCTTTCTTAATCTTCCAATCGGGTGAAGCCCAGAAGATGACGTGTTATTGAAATGTCCCCACCAGTGCGACTAACATAACCAGGCCTCAGACCCATCTTAGAAGCTACCTGACAGTAATGAGAGAAGTTTGAGTGTGAAAAAGGTCCAGGTTTGTGCCCCTCCATCATTGATGCCTAAGAAATTATGCATCAGTGATTTAACTTCTCTGAATCTCCAAGGTATCATTTATAAAATCAGAGTCAACATTGTTTGAATTTAATAACCCACTCAGGAAATGCATTTGGTGTTCAGCAAGATCCCAAGAGAATGCCCTTCTCCTGTTGTTTATAGCGATACTCTTTTCCTGAATAAAACATCCTTGCTTCTCTAAGAGTAGGGACTCTAATGTTGGGAATAATAACCAATTTAAAGACCATCTGGGGTCATCATGCGAATGTACTCATCTGTAAGCCAGAATTCTTGCCAGAAACCAAATTGACAGGCACTTTGAAACAGAAATCTACTGTTTAAGCCATCTAGTGTGTGATAGTTTTGTGTGTGTGGTATCCTAACTGACTTTCCAAATTGCATAGACACAGCCAGGACGGTTGAGTGTGAAGGGGACACACAGTGCATTTTCTGTGTAAACTCTTTGCCCATTGGGTATCTGGGAGTAAACTACGGCACACTGCAGCAGCAGAGAAGATCCCACTAGAGCTCTCCCACAGCCTCTGGAAATACATGCACTAAGATGTCCCCTGGAAGTGGAGAGACACAAGGATGTCTTCTGAGAAGGAAGCTGAAAGAAAATACACTTGAATCTGTATATGGAGGAAAAGCCAATATGCATCAATATACTACAGCAAAATTTAGGAATGACCAAATATTCTGTCAAGGAAATCTGGAATGAGTTCTATGAGAGAAACTACAACTAAATCCAACATGTTTGCCTTGTATGGATTTAAATATTATTTAAAGAAGAAGGATACACTAATATCAAATGCAAGAAAGAACTCCAGGGCCAAAAGAAATCAGGAGAATTTAGTGTGATACCCATTTTCGTTCATGGTCAAGGTTCAGAATTGAATTTTTTGAAATTAACTATTATGATTATCTAAACACCTCTCAAAATTGTTGGCACTAACTTGAAAAGTATTTATTTTGCAGTGTCATTTAACTGAGGCAAATGTTGTACACATGTATCATGGAGTCCACTGCTTACATTTATGATTATGATGTATATAAAAATGTATCTGTGCATTTGTGCTTTCGTCAAAGTTCCTTACATTTGATCAGATTTTCAAATAATGGAACCACAGGTCAACAGGCAAACCTGATTACTATGATCTAGGAAACAACTGACCTTTATTTGTTAGATTTTGTCTGTTCTTTTAGTTACTTTTCACCATGTACAAAGCAGATAACAGAAATACTGAGATCCTGACCTAGAAGGGTGAAGAGAGTGAGCTTCTGAGTACAAAAATCCTGGTAAACTACTAAATTATTTAACTGTACCTCCTGATGAAACATCCCACGATTGAACACCCTGCAGACTTCTCAAAGGAAAATGCCCCTAGTTGCAAGATTTATTGCAGACCATATTCATTTCTAATTTTGCAAATAATTTTACTTTTAATCAAGAATGTTTTAGAACACAGATCAGCTCTTTGGCACCTGGTAGACACAGGTAAACTTCATGGATCCAAACCATTATTTATGATATTCTCTACATGAAAACCAAAAAGGGGAGAGGTAGGAGGAGAATGTGTAGCAAACCCTGAGAAATGGATACATTTCTAAAGTGGATTCCTTAACAGATAATTAGGGGCAATTTGTTTTTAAAGCCTGAGAAATGAATGGCTTTGCTAACATCCCAATCATACCTACAGCTTCCATCCTAAAAACCAGTGCTCGGTTGAAAGTTTCTGGTGACTATGGCACATTGGATGCTTAAACAGGTTTTTAATCATCTCAGACAGGGGGCACATTTTATTTCAAGCTAGGAGCTGGCCATGAAATGTAAGACTCATTAAGAACAGAAACAGATGAGCTCCAATTAAACTAACTGTTCTCTGTCAAACCCCTGGCGTCTTAGAGAGTCACTTTGTTTAACTAAGGTTTACAGAACAAACAAGTGTGCTTCAGGTGTCATTATAGAAAAGCAAACCAAGCGATGGCTCACAATTGGTTTCTCAATCAGATGACTGCTCATTTAGCATCCCTAGGGACTGTGAGAATTCAGGGCCTCTCTTTGGCGCCAGTCTTGCTTCCAGATAATTGCTAAGGAATGTTCAGCACACCATAATGTTCAGATCTCTCCATTAGACTTCATCGTGTGGTTGCATACTGATGTATTTCTTTCTGTTGCTTTGTTTTCAAAATGTCTCCCTCTAAGTTCTGGGGCATGTAAACTGGTAGTCCTAGGATTACTCTTTCCAGTTGCTTCTTTTCTGGATGACTTCTGAAATGTAGAAGTGGTCCTGGTCTTTACAAGTACTGAATTTTCCTTCTGAGTCTTCTGGAAAGATGATCAATGATGGCTGCCCGTATCCCAGGAAAAAATCCTCAATTCTCCTCTAGACCCTGGTCAACAACTTTTTAACTGGCTCCTTCCCTAAGATCTCTGATTATATGCACATCAGTATTTCAGGCTTCAATAGAATTTTGAACCCATCTATGCTACAGCTGTTGAGGGGTCCCAATTATCATTTGATATATATCCCTGCTGTACTTTTTGGGCCTTGAAGGGAGACACATGAGGCTGACTGTGGGGAATGGCAGGGTGTTACTCATAAAGGCAAGAGCAAGTCCATTCCTATCTCGGGACCTTGCATTTCCTCTTCTTCTTTCCCACAGTACAAGCCATTCCTGCATTTTAAAAGACTGAATAAATTCAAATGTTACTTCTTGGAACATGACTTCAAGAACTAGCTCTGTCATCTGTCCCTATCCCTTACCTATTTTGTCTTCCTTATTACTCTGAAGGAAGATCGAAAATTTTCTCTTCCATTTGTTTAGTTTGTGATGATAATTTCCTCCTCTGGAAATCAAGCCCCTTGAGAGCAAGTATCCCTCTGGCTTGTCTTTTGGAATGAACCACAATTTAACATGGTGCCCTGTCAACAGAGAAAACGGCAAATAAACATTTGCTCCTGAACAGCTTCCAAGTCAGCTGAATCCTAGTTTAATTTCTGTTCTACTAAATCCAGTTTATATATCTAGGTGAGAAATCTAACCTTTTTATGCCTTAGTCTCCCATTTGCTAAGGAATCTCTATTGTGGTTTTAGAGTTAGCATCATTTTAAGGAAATTGGGAGAGGGTAAAGTCTAAACTCAACCAAAGATTTCATGCAAATTTCAACAAAAATAAAGTCTTAGGAGATCCGTCATATGTCACAGAGTCAAGATATTTGATTTGAACAGCCCTTCCCTAGCAAAGGTGTGGATGATGCTGATGTGATTAAAGACAATGGGATTGGAGATGAGGGCCTATTCTTTCATACAAAATTAATCTGTATTCCAGACAGGCAAGTATGCTAGATACCAACTCCCTCAAATTTGATTATTTCACTTTCAAGTAAAGTGTGTCAAACCAATTTCATAATGAAATATATCCAACTAATACCATTGTGTAGCATTATTTGGAAGTCTATTTGATTTGAGCCCTCAGATAAATTGTATACATAGACAGACAGATAGAGAAGATAGATAACATAGATAGATATAAATAGGTAGATACTGTTTCAAATAAGTTGGTTTAATAAATTTGAAGTACATATGCTCTCAATTATTTGTACATTATATAGTCAGAGTTGATGTAAGACCTTCTGTGTATGTCGATATCTAGGGACAAAATGGGAAAGATCCAAGGATTACTTGATATAGTTTTATCTATATCACATCTATGTTGACAAAAAGCAGGTTGTGCTGGTTACTTTAAAGCAATGTCAAATCACAGGAAGCTTGTGGCCAGTGTCTCCTTTGATGCTCAGATGCTCCGTGTGACTAGTGGGTGCCTTGAAAAGCTCATTAAGTCTTTCCAGACATCTGATCCGCAGTTAACATTCCAATCTGGGAACTCCTAGCGTTTTACAAGGAACTTCACACTGTGGTATAGCATTAATTTCCACCATAGCACCATGCTTAACATGAATATATTTATACTTTTTATGAGTGAACAAAGTATCTCCAAGTCAGAGCCAAATCATATTGTGATCATTCTTATTTTCAGAAATGTCCCTTCAGTGATCTCATATCCAGTCTCTTCTTCTCTGTTTGCCCTTTAAAATGTTGTCTATGTATACTGTGCTTAAACCACTCCACCATCTACATCCTCCTACCCTGTAGCATCATTTAATCCCTCGAAACAGAAACACCCACTTTTAATTCTGCACCATGAGATTGAATTTCCATCTTTGTTGTTCTTTCATCCTTGCTTACAGTTCAAAAAAAATGAAATCAGTTTCCAGGTTGTATGAGTATAGAACTAAGTATTTATTAGCCACTAAATATGAATTTGAGAGGGGGGTTATTTGACACAGGTATTCCCTTTCCTTTGTAGCTTTTTATTTCTCTGGTCACTGTAATTGTTGTGGGTTCCTTTAAGACTCGACCCTTGACCCTTCACCTGTAAGACCCAAGAGTCTTTACATTCAGATGGTTTAGACAGTCTCTGAGTAGACTGTCTGTCCATGACCCCCATAGTCAGTTTACTATCTATATCTATATCTATAGATATATAGATGGTCAAGTATATTCCTCCTTTGTCTCCCATCAGTTACCTAGGCTACAAATATCTCCCCTTTCTCCCTCATCCAAACAACTAATTTCAGTGAGTATACTTCTCAAAAAGATCTTATAAATCCTTCATATTTATTTGATCACAACTGATGTTTGAATTCAGGGCTTTGTTCCTACTGTGTGGATGCTGTCCAGTTGAGCAACACCCTGAGCCAATTTCGCTTTATTTGTTTGCTAATTTTATGGGTGGCTCTCATGATTTTCCTCAGGGCTGGCTTATGACTTCAAATTTCCTACATATATTTTCCCACTACACTGGCATCACAGGCAGAGCTCGCTAACTTTTTGCTTGGATTGGCCTCTAACTAGGATCCTCCCAAACTCTGTCACCCTAGTAGCTGGGGTCATGAGACACCAGTCCTGAATTTTTTTTCATCTCTATTTTATTGCTAATTGACTATTGCCCAGGCTTGATTTTGTGTTGTCTTGAGCATTATAAACCCAACCAGTGTCATCATCTTTATTCTTGGAAGCTGCATCTCTCCCCACTTCCTTCTTTCTTCACTCCTTACAGCCACACTGTAGGCAGAGAGAAGCAAGATGCAAATCTGATTGTGTCATTCTCCTACACAGATTATTCAGTAACTCCCTACGCCTTTCAAATGAATGAGAAGGGCATATTCAGCCCTACCTTGCTGGGTCTCTCTGCAACTTTCCTGCCTCATTTCTAATAGTCCCTGCGAACCCTAGGTCTTTGCTTAGTTACTTGCCAATGGCCTAAATTGTGAGCATTATTGGTTTCACTAATCCTTGATTTTCACTAAAGACTCTGGAATAGAACATCTCCCTCAGAGGCCGATGCACAGGTAAGTGCCTACTTCTGAAACGGACCGTCCAGTTTATGTAGGAACATGTTAACAGCAGCAGCAAGCACTGAGACAGGCTACCAGGTGGTCGTCATTCCTTCCACTTCGCAGCTGTGTGCCCTTGGAAGGAAAATATTACTCCCCTGCTCCAAGTTCCCTTTTGCCCACAATGATTCGCTTAAGGAAAATGCTTTCCAAAGTTCTCCAGAGTTTCCATTGTCTGCACATTTTCATCAGGAGCAACACATTTCAGAGCTGTCAATAAATCAGCAGTGTAGTACAACTACAAGCCTTGTTGTTTATTGATCACTCTTAGGTAAAGTGGCTTTTATATGAAATCAATATATATGTTAAATGTATTCAGAGTAATTGCTTTATAGCCTTAAAGGAAACATGCCACCCATTAGAAATGAGGTCTGCCTAGCCCCACCTTGTGGACTTCACTGGGTTGTGTTTTGTTTTGTTTTGTTTTTCTTCTCAGTGCACAGGAAGGAGCACTGATTTTTAAATTAGACCTAGATTGAAATTGTAACACTTTCATTTATTATCTGTGTGACCTTGAGGAATTTATCTAATTTCTCTAAGTTTTCTCAGCCAGTACATTAGAAGACATAAGTAGGTCAAACATATATTAAATAGTGTAACATTCCATAAGTCCAGGAAGGAGAAAAGCGTAGTTAATCTTGAGCTTCCAGATCAATGAACCAAAATTACATCACCAGAAATCTGGCATAGCTACATGGATTTTGGTACTTGTGTTTGGCAGGGGAAGCATTCAGGTAAGGTGGGAACATAAGTGAAGGTGATAGGAAAAAACATTAGAAAAGAAATATAACAGAGAAAGCGAACACATGTGTTAGGCAAGCCAGAGGACGGAGCCTTATTTCATCCCAGCCCTCTTTGGCTCTGTCTTCTTCATTACAGAGCTTGACCTGGGATTAAAGCTGGACAACTGGAGGCCGTGAAGATAGCTTTCTGATTGGTGATTGCCTTTTTGTTTTCCATAAGGCGGTGGTACCACGTTTAGTGTGTGTCTCTTAATCTCCTCATTCTTGTGCTTTTGTGGACTCCTGCCCCCATTTCTTTGTCAGGCACATTTGAGTTTATCAGCTCATCCTGCCATCTGCGAGTTCTACAGTCCAAAATTCCCTAATTGGCTGCTATGCCACTAATTATTATCAGTGGAACATTTTGGAACACAGCAATGTGCTCTTTCTCCCCAGCTAGCTAGCCCCCCCCCCCGTAAAAAAAAAGAGCAGTCGAATAAAGAGAGCCAGATCTTTTATAATGAAGTTAACATTTAGACCAGTAAAACGAATGTGAAATAAATGAGATACTCTGACGCCTGTTTGATCAGCAATCCTGAGATAAGTAAGATTAATTGCTTTCTTTCACAAATGAGGGACTTGAAAGCCATAGAGGTCCAGTGATTTCTCACTAAATAATTCGTCATCAATTAATACACTTAGGACTTGAGTTCATTGTTCTAGAGGAGTGTAATCCCCTCCCTTTCCATTCTACTTCTCAAATGTTAGCTTGCCTCACAAGAGAATTCTACATTGACCTCAGAATACTCTAGAATGGCCCAGAACTCGCATTGAACATTCCCGATTCTGCATTTTGAATAACATTTCTATAGACAAGCTTGCTCTGAATTGGCCAAGGTGATTTCTCAGCTTTCTTGAATACCTCACTCTTGGGAAGTGACCAAGAGAGAAAGATGAGACAATAAATCTCAATTATGCCCTTCCAGGTTTTGTATGGGGCTCAGTATTGCCAATGTTGGACTGTATACTATTTCCCCTTGGCCGTCTCTTACCATTCAAATCTTAGATGGAGGTGTTAGATTTCAGAAGAACATACTCCCAAATGTATGGTGTATAAACTACAGTTTGTTTGAGCTGTTATATTGTTTTTCTTATTTGGAGATTATGGAATATAACTTGAAATCTGCAATATTGGAGATAGGAAATTAGCAGTGGAACTCATTATTTTCTTTGTGCAATGGGAAATCATGCTGCCCTTGTACTTCCTTCCATAGAGAGAGAAAATATAGCACAATCAAACACTTGTCTGTAGAGACACAACACTAAATGAGGAATCTAACATTTCCATCTATTTGTCTCCTCTATGAAGAAAACTGCTTCTTTCCCCCAAACTCATTTGTTAAGTGAGCATTAGGGTTCCCTGCTCAGATTTCCAGAGTCATAACAATAACATTTTATTAGTATGCGTGACAAAGGATCATTTCTAAAATTATTTCTAAGGAAAAATATCTTTTTTAAAAGAAGAAAAAGAAAGCACAAAAAACAAATAAGCAACAATTTCTGGAAGGAAAAAAAACAATGTTTCCTGTAGTCAGATTAGATTGGACCCTAGCAACACACATTTTGTGTGGAAAAAAAAAAAAAGACTTCTCTGTTTCCTTTTCTGCTAAGTGAAGATAACACACACTGCACAGACTCCTGGCGACAGGGTGTGTGTGAGGGCTCTGCCATCCCATCTTGAGCAATGACAGCTATTAAATTACTGCTGTCATTTCCTAAGGACAACCCATTCTTCTTAGGCTCCTATTTGTTTACAGTATTTCATTGCTTTTCCAGACAGAGAATCAGGATCACCAAGAAAATAGGAAGCTGTAGGGATGCTTTTAAGCAGAGCACCTGAAAGGATCTCACCTAGCTCAATTATGCAAAACAATTCAACTGTGCCTAGCTCACATCTGAAATCTACTTAAAAACTGGAGGGTGCTCCCCATTTTACCACCTGATATTTTCAGAGATATTATTCTTATAGTCTGTATTTGTTTATTTGTTCAGGAGTTTGACTTTAAGACCTCTTGAGCTTGCTAGGAGAGTACTCTGTGGCTAAACCACACACACACACACACACACACACACACACACACACACACACACACATTTGTGATGGTTATTTTGATGTAAAGCTTTGCATACTCATAGATTATGATCCATATATATATATATATATATATATATATATATATATATATATATATATATATATATATATATATATATATATTTGGTTTTCCACTATTCCTGGGATGACAGATATATGCTTATTATATTGAGGTTGGATTTTTGCAAACTTTTCTGTCTGTGCTGGCCTTGAACCATGTTCCGTCTCATCTTTCTTAGTCTCCCAAATAGCTAGGATCACTGGTGTGAGCTCCTCTTGCTAGGCCAAGCATTCCAACCTTTTTGACTTCCTGACTATACATTTAGTTTTCCTATAAGAAATTCTGAAGCAAATTTGATCCAATTTTCTCCTAGAGGAAACTTGTAATTTTTTTATTCATTTGCATTTCAATATAGAATACTGAAGATAGTCGGGCACCGGTGGCTCACACCTGTAATCCTCCTACTCAGGAGGCTGAGATCTGTGGATAGCGGTTCAAAGCCAGCCCAGGCAGGAAAGTCCGTGAGACTCTTATCTCCAATAAACCACCAGAAAACCAGAAGTGGCACTGTGGCTCAAGTGGTAGAGTGTTCGCCTTGAGCTGAAGAGCTGAGGGACAACATCCAAGCCCAGAGTTCAAGCCCCACAACCAACAAAACAAAAAATAAAAATAGAATACTGAAGAGTTATGCATTACCTCCCTTTATGTTAATTAGGAGAAAGAAACCATATGTGCTTATAAAAGTGACTTTGGCCTTGTGTGGCTATTTTAGCAATGTTGATCAACTCATAATCAAACACCACCTTCATGTCAGGGGTCTCCTCCACATTGAAACTCTGAATGGGGCTGATGAAACAGCCTAACGGCAGCGTAGAGTGAACTGGGGGGGAAAGGAATGGATATAGAGATACATAGTTTATATGACAACAATAATGGCTACGATATATGAAAGGTTTAGGGAGAAATGAGGAAGAATTGGAAGTGGAAGACTGTAGTTTTGGGTAAGCACCTAACAGCCTCATAAGGTTGAGGCAGAGGAATTATAAGAGCAAAAGTCCTCAGATAGCAACGTGTCCAGTAGAATTAAGGAGCTGCATTGAAGAGACCAGTGTGACTAGAATGAGTAAGGGAAACAGAGAGAGATATGTGATCCCATAGTTATGATAAAGGTCAGTGGGTATCTGTGACTCACATCTGTAATCCTTGCTCTTCACGAAGTCAAGATCGAAAGGATTGTGGTTTCAGGCCAGCCTAGGCCAAAAATGTTCACAAGACTCCATCTCAATGGAGAAAACCTGGGCATAGTGATATATGACTGTGATCCCAGCTCTGGAAAGAAGTATAAAATAGGAGGATCATTGTCCAGACTTGTTTAAAGAAATGAAAGACCTTCCTTATCTTAAAAAGAAACAGAGTACCTTACAAATACATTAGAAACAATAGCAAAAAGAAAAAAAAATGTGTCCCTATCTTGGGATTCATTTTGCTTAACTTCATCTTATCTGGTCATATGTACATAGTTTTTGACCTTTTCTGCTTGTTCCAGACATATACTAGTTATTGCAAATAAGGGAAACCATGGGACCATGTTTCTTTGGGCCTGGCTTACCTCACTTAATATAATTTTTTCCAAGTTTTCCATTTCCTAACAAATGGGACAATGTCATTCTTTCTGATGGAGGCATAGAATTCCATTGTGTATATATACCACATTTTCTTGATCCATTCATCTACTGAGGGGCATCTGGGTTGGTTCCATATCTTAGCTATGGTAAATAATACTACAATAAACATAGTTGTGCTGGTAATTTGGGGAGGGGAAGGGAGAAAATAAAATGTTTAAATAGGGATACAGGTTGACCCATTGCAACAATGAGATGTACAAGACACTATGTTGAAAAATGAACTTTACAATTTAGGCCGGGGTGGGGGAATGGGGGGAGGAGTGTAGTTGTGGTGGGAGGGAAGGGATAGTAGGGGGAAAACAAAGGAAGAAGCAAAAATGTTTGATAGTAAATGTACTCATTACCTTGCTCATGTAACTTTAACCCCTCTGTACAGTATTTTTCCAATAAAAACATTAAAAATCTTTAAAAATAACAAATAATCAGAGTAAAAAGAGTTAGGGATATATCTTAAGTGGTAGAGCAGCTGCATAGCAAGCACAAAGCCTTGAGTTCACATTTCCATATCAACAAAAGATAATTTAAATTTCTTTTTATCTTTTGGGATTTTTTAAATAAAAAGTTGAGATCTATTGGAGAACTTGAAGTAGAGGGGTGCCATGATTCAACCCATGTTTTAAAAAATGTTTACTCTGTAATTTCTTTCTACAGGGCAGAATGGGTAGAGGTAAGAGCAAAAAGGGAGATATGATTTACACAGCAGCCAGAAAAGAGAGCAATATGGCACTGGTCTAAGCAATAGCAACAAAGTAGTGAAAACTGGCCCAGTGGGTTTGCTAATGGCTTGTGTTATAGCTGCAGCCTTTTACCTGGGATCTCTGGTGATTGTCAGCCTAGGGAATTCACCATAGTGAGACAAGTGGAGGTAAAAAGAGTCTATTCAATACAGTAAGAGCATTTCCCTTCTAATATTCATAGCAAGTGTCCACATTTCACTTACTCAATAATTCTCCTTTGCACTATCTTTTAATGACAGGATGTTCCAAATAATTCTGAAAGAAATAAATTTCCCATACTAGCAAATTCCCAGATGTGATAATGCAGGCCTTCCTTCCTTCTTGCTGCAAATCTATACACATCACTGTGGGTTTTTTTTTCTACTGTAATTAGCTTTTCAAATAAGCTCTTCACTTTCCATTACAGATGCTAGAATTTTGGAGAGGGACTCCCGTGTCATCATGGACTTTCCATCTCTATCTTTCAAGGTTAATTGGTTTCTCTTGTCTATAGGTTGCATTACATTGAGTCACTCACAGACATCCTATTGTCTCCATGTGTCAGACACATCCCAACTTCTTTCCTACTTGGATTTCTGGAACAGCATCTTAATCCACCCATTAACCTTTAGATCTGCCACCTTCAATCCTCATTCCCAAACATTTCTTCATGTAACAATCATATTGACTTTTCTAAAGTACACAAGTATTGATGTTCTCCCTCGGCTTACAACTATACTGTGGTTCCCCAGAGTTCCAAAGAGAGAAAAGCAAACTCCTTTAATGGATTAGAAAAGTGTTAATGATCTTCTTACCATCACAGCCCTGTACCTTGAATCCTAATGAATTCCTGTTTAACCCATCCACACTGTTCTTTCTATCCAGACAAATCTACCATGTCTAATTCCATCTCTCATTTTTAGTTGTGTTGCCTACTGATTTTCTGTACTGATAATATATTTTCTCCATCAATAGCTTGACCTTTCTTTTCCTTAAGATCTGAGCTGAAGTGAAGCCTTTGTCTAGATTAAAGTCTGTTTTGCCACATCTGATGGGTTCTGGTACATTCCAGAAACTTTCCCTGCAGTCTTCATTTGTCTGCCTGCCCTGTAGGCTCCAATATGTTGACAACTGTCTCACAAGTTCAGTGTCATGTCCCTGGCAACTGTTGATATTGAGCAAGTACTGCATGCCCTCGATAAGTTGTGTTAATTTGCCTTGAGTTGCCAACAAAGCCTAAGCATTTAATGTTGCGGTGACACACATTGTCTCACCTGTGTGAAGGTATGGAGTCATCCTCTGTGGATTATTTCTTTGCAGAAAGTGATTAAGCTTGCTCATATCCACAAGCCTGATAAAGAGATGAGGGAAGTCAGAATATTAGAACAAATGAGATACAGATTAAACTTTTAGCTCTCCTCTATTTCAGACTTGAAGATTTCTTCAGCAGACCCAAATTGAAGATAGGATTCTTATCTATTCTTTTAACCAAGTCAAAATAACATAAAACCCAGTCATTGTCTTATGGGAGTTAATGTGGACCTAGGATTTTATTGGAGATTGCTTCTTACATTAGAAAAAAAAATCTCCTCCACCCTGAACGTCCAAGCTGGGCACATGTACAAATGCTGCCATACACACACCTGCTTAAAGATGTTTGGTCCTAGAACACATTTTAACATTAAGAAGCGTAGGATTTCTACATTTAACACAATGGTCCATTCCTTCTTTGCATCTCCTTTTCTCTCTTGGTTCCCACAAAATGTCGCTTTCTAAGGTATCGTTAGCTCTCTGTCCACTAATGCTTGGCCACACATAGAAGATCTTGCTTCTTGAAAGTTAATTGTGTGCCCATGTGTCCTTCTGTACATCTCTTCCCAGAATACTGCATTGTTTTATGTCACTTCCACTACCGTCTCTACACCGTAAAGGAGTATAGGAAAAATGGTTTTAAACTCATCCCAGACCTTTATCACTTGTTCTGTCTCCTTAACCACAGTGTTATTCCACATTTTAAATCATTCCATTATCTCAGCTTAGATTCCCTTCTGCTTCCTCAAATATAGTTTTATTGGAAGTTCAACCACCTTCATCTCCCTGTCTATCCTGATTTCCAGGGATTGATTGATTGATTGATTTGATTTGATTGATTTACCATTCTACACTGGCTTGAATTCAGGTCCTGGGCACTGATCCTGAGATTCTTTTGCTCAAGGCTAGTGGTCTATCACATTGAGCCACAGCACCACTTCTGGCATTTTCTGTTTATGTGGTACTGAGGAATCGAACCCAGCGATTCATGCATACTAGGCACACATACTACCACTAAGCCACCCTCCCAGCTCCCTGATTTCCAGTTTTATAGTGAGTAACAAGGTGGCAATGTGGTCCTTCAAGTGTTTGCTTTCCCCCAGAAGACCCTAGATCACAGGAACCAATGGCAGGGCCCTGCGGCACCAGGTGACCTGCTTCCTAGAATCAGCAATGGATTGATGCGATGGTGTTCCTCCGAATCACTGTGAGCCAAGCTGTGCCCTCCGATGTGATGTGAGAGGCTTGGAGGTGGGTCTGTGCATGGTGAGATGTGAGTATGCTAAACGACCCCTCTCAAGCAGATGTCAGAACCCTGCTGCTGTCAGTCAAAACTTCCTTGGGTCTGTCCCTCCCTACATCTTCCAAGAACATGTGTTCTCTCAACGTCTTTTATTTTTTCTTTTTTAATTTTTTTTATTGTAAAGATACTGTTCAGAGGGGTTACAGTTACATGAGTAGGGTAATGAGTACATTTCCTATTGAGCATTGTTATCCCCTCTTTTGTTTTTCCCTACCATCCCTTCCCTCTCCACCTCCCCAACTCCTCCCTCCCCTTCTCTCCTCTCCCCTCCCCAAGTTGTAAAGTTCATTCTCAACACCTTTCCACTGCCTTTAAATTCTTTCGTTAGGCTGAGCCAATGCTGCAAAGATGATCAGTTTAGGTCTTCTTTGATTTGTTGTGACTTTGATGCTGCTATGTCCTACCAAGGTCACCTCTGAATCTTCCCTGGTTCCCCAGGCCTTTCTGCCTACTGACATGACCCCCTGCTTAGACTGTGCTAACCAACCTATTGCTTGTCCTGCCTCTGGATTCTTTTAAATGCTATTGCTTTTATTTTAGTAGAGGAAGCATATAGGATACTCTATGATTGACTTCATCGGTTATCTGCTCAGAATGTCTCATTTTTATCTTCATCAAGTAACTCTCTTATAGGCATTTAAGACTTCTTATTAACTGACCTCCCAGTTTGATGGTTTCTTTTTTCTCTTTCTTTTCTATTTTTTTTTCCTTTTCTCTTTCCTTTGTTCTTTTTCTTTCTTTCTTTTTTTTTTTTGAGACACAGACTCACTAGAATAGGCTGGCCTTGAATTTTTTAATTTTTTTTCTCAATCATCCAAGTGCTGAGATTACAACTATGTACTACTCTCTTGAACCTAACTGTCCTATAAAAATGAGCTAATATTCTAATCTCTGACTCTGATATTGCTGATATATCTCATTTGGAATACCTGCAGGAAAGGATCCTATCTTTTGTAATACATTAATTTTGCAAATGTTAGGGAAAGCCTGTCATTGTTCAGCTCTATTCTAAGTGCTAGAAATGGTGTGATGAGCAGGAGGTCTGCATGCATACAAATAGGAAGAACAGGAAAATGAACTTAATAACAAACATAGGGATAAGTTCAGGGACAATCATGTATGCTATGAAAAAAATAATGACTCGCTTAGGTGGAGAAAATATTTCCAATGGGGGAATCAGAAAGGACTAACCTGAACAGAGCCTTGAACCCAGAAGTGAAAGCTGAGGAAGGTGGCAATCTACAGAGGAGCCAGCTGTACCTTTGTGCACAGAGAGATTCCCAAGCACAAACATCATTGATAGGAATGATCTTTGTTGAGTCAACACATTGGAGGACTATATGGGAAGAGAATGGGGGGAGGGCGCAGGGCAGCTAAAATTGGCCTGAACTGATCCTGGCAGCATTGGGTTTCAGACTTTCTCTACCACTTACTAGTATAGAAAGTCTTACGCTAGCCATGAGTGCCAGTTTAGACTAAACAAGCCAAGAGCATAAAGCCCTGTAGCCAGCGCTTAAAAACATCAGTACTCTTACAAGCAGAGGAGTTCTATGTGCTCTGACCTGCCTGAATGCTCTATGTGCTAATCCATGCATGGAAGTAGATACTTTCATTTGCTCACTTTATAAAGCACCAGGAACCCACCACCAAAAGCTCTCTGCATATATTAAGGAGTGCAAATTGGGAGAGGAAGCCAGGATACCTGTTTATGAAACTTGATCTTGCTGTGGTTTCTGATTGGCTAAAGGAAACTTTCATGGCCTCCATTTTCTCATTTTTAAAAGGGGTTCTTGTAAGGAATAAGCAAACAAAATAAAGGACAGATAAAATTAAGACCAAAGTGATCAAGAAATAAAGATGTATGGGAAATGATAGAGTTGGTTTTAAACTCAGCCAAGGATGCCATGAGTCCTTTCAAAGGCAGCTTGGGAGAATCTGTGATGGATCATCTCAGACTGGGATCATTCTTGTGTCACAGCTCCGTTCCCACGTGTCACAACTCCGTTCCCGCTGAGGAAGGGCCTGTGAAGGCTCACTTCTTATGACTTTGTCATGTTAAGAGCCCTGTATACTGTTTAACTGGATCTGAAAAACCTCAGGAGAGCTTGGTTCATTTCTGGTTTTATCAGTGCTCGGATGTCTGAGCCAGTTAATTAGGGTGTCTTCTGGGAGCACCCTTTCTCCAATTAAGTGTCTATGACTCTATTATCTTTTGTGATCCTGCTGTAAACGGTAAAAGGGAGACATTATCCTGCTTAAACAAGTCCAAGGTCTTTCTTGTAATTCATAGTTGGGGCTTGTCCCTGATTGTTTCTCACAACTAAAGTCAAAGATTGTCCCTCTGTCGACTCATCAGAGCATTCCTTCTAAATTGGTTAGTGTTTCTCTTTAATATTTTTAAGTATGTGTTCCTCAGGGCCCTTACTCTTGGAGTACTGGAAGTTTATCGATAGGAATGCTACTTAAAGTTCTCCTTTCCTTTTCAAACTTTTGAAAACTGGTGGCAGCACTAGGTTATATGGCAAAGGATATGTTGTAATGAGTGAAACTTATTAGATCTGATTTGCAGAACTTTAAGATGGAGAATTTGTGTTGCTTTGTGCTGTCGAATTTGTAATAATGTGTTAGAGCAGCAATAGGAAGCTAATACAAACCAATTCCATTATCAGACACATGTGGTACAATGACAGAACATAAACAATCACAGACAGATCGGCTGCCGTAGATATCTACTATGAGCTCTGGAAAACATAGAAGGTCTATAAAGAGAGAGACTTCTATTCTATAGCTCTAGCTTTTGCATTTGGAGCTCGAGCAGATAGATATTCCCTCTGCTTGGATTATTTAAAAATTATAACTTAGTCCCTTTTGCCAAAGATTCAGAAATGGCTTTCACATTCACTGGGTGCTAGTTCATAATGGGTGTGCACCAGTGTTTCTGGTTTGGGAAATCAGCACTCACAACAGATAACAATAGTTGGTATTCACAAATAGTAACACAGACACCTGGCATATTTATTCCTGGACTTCATGGGTAATTTACATATCTCTTTTGTGGAAATGTTCTTATCTTCTAACTAAAAGTATTTTTATTTTTCTGCAATACATAGTCCCTCCTTAATTCTATGCTAATTATGCTATAGATCACTTAACTCTTCAGTGTAGAAAAGTCTCTCTAGAAATAGTCCAAAGGCCTGGCAATGCTTCGGTGGCTTCAGAGGCCTCATGTGTAGGAAGTAGATGTGTATCAAGGCCCCCGTCTGGCCATCTGAGTGAGCATGCTCTAAACATCTACTTTGTGCTTTACTCAGCACTGCTGGAGAATGTGTGTAGCTCTAAGCACACAGGTCTCACCTCTTCTACCAGTCAAATAAGTGGAATAATCCATGTGATCCCTGTGTGTACACGCATGCCCAACACAAATAAAAGAGAGGCACATAGGGACTATGTTGGAATATTTTGACAGAAGGATCTTGAGAAAATATACTTGATCTGTCCAGTCCTGATGTTGTGGCCATTCCAATAGCTGTTGGCTTTTGTGAGTGCCATCTTCCTATGAGCCCATTCTCTCTGGGGAAGAAAGTCACAATTCTTCTTCTGACTCAATGTGGCTTTTCTCTTCAATAGAACCCTCCAGCTTCTTGCAGGTTAATACCAAAGAAGGTTTATCAGTTGGATTTATTATATTTCATAATAAACAGCCATTTATATCCCTTGCAGATGTTTCTTGCCTCCCTAGATTTCTCAGATAAAATATGAAACTTAGTGGCATGTCGCTACTATGTAAAATAATGGGGTTGAGAGTACCAAGTAGAAGAATTACTGATCTCTTTGAGGGCCAGGAGATCCTGCAGCTACACAAGGAGCTCAGAAAACCAAGGAAGAAAGGCAACTTTCATTGCCGTTAGGGAAAGCCTTTCTAGAATGGATCTCATTCCATTGATGGGTACATACATGAACTTCAGGGACAATGAAGGTTCCAGTCCAGGAACATGGATGCAGTTTTTAAATATTTGCCTAATTAGTAGTCAAGAGATCAAATAACAAATATTTTGATGAAATCTACTGGGGATGTAAAAGGGGAAAAACTGAATTTTGGGACCAGAAAATATAAATGAGACTTCTGAATTTTCTAAACTGTTGTGACTATCATCAGGTCTGGATTTTCTAACTGTTGTGTCTTTGATGGGGTCACGTAACTTCTCTGTGTTTTAGTTATTTTCAAGTGTCATCAGGTATTATGTAGGTTTAAAAGACATAATGACATTGGATTTGACCTAATTAACTTTCGTGTCATTTTTTTAACTCATGTCATCTTACTGTAGTGGAAGTTTCAAAGAGAGTTCCTTAAACGTTTCTTTCCCTATCATCTACTAAGGCCAGCATTACCTTTGCTGACTTGCTAGCACAACTGAAAAATAAAATATCTGAATGGATAGTGGTGGGGCAAACAGATGAAAAGGTTTCTCTCATAAACATATTATCCAAACTGCAAGGCACCATTATGATGGCCAAAATGTCCTCCTGGTACACAGAGGAGAAACAAGTCCCTGGGGCATAGGGCAGGCGTGGGGTGGGGGGAGGGGAGACACTCACTTCATCTGAGGAGACCCTCCGGAGTCTAAAGAATTTGCTCTTCCATCAGAATTCCTTAAGTCCACAGCTGAGCAGCATCACCCAGGACTGGGTTTTATCACTTAGTCTCAGTTACTTCTTCAATTAGCTGTGAAAAAGAACCAGCGACATTCTCAATTTAAACGGAGAAAATGGAGATTCAGAAATGGAGCAACTTCCAAAGGTCATGCAGCCAACTAGGCACAAAGCCAGACTTAACTCAGGTCTTTCTGTCCCAAGCATAAGTGGGACAGACTGCTTCTAGTAATGGTAAAGCCCTTCACCATTACTGTTGACGCCACCCCTCTTCCCAAGTGGAGTTGAAGTCCTCTCTTGTCCTCCCACTGAGTCTGGCAAAGGCATCTACTCCACAAGCTGCTGCTACACTCTTGGTTACGTTCCACTCTTTGCCTTCATTCCTCCCTGTTAAATTGCAATCCCCCAAAGGGGAGTATTAGACAACTGTTCATTATTTTATTATTTAAGTATCATTTATACTTCATTACCTCAGCTTCACAAATGTGTGTCAATAATTAAATGGCCTATTTAGTGCCTTCTAGACACGATGCCTATAGCATGGCAAGTAACTTTTCTGTGGGTCTGTTTCCTTGCCTAAGAAATAAAGAAAATCAGAATATCATACAGGGCTGTGAGGATGAGTTGGTTGTTGGTCAGTAATATTAATAAACACATCATAAATGCTCCACAAATATGAACTGCTACTCTGGGGACATTTATTTCCCACAATTCCAGTTCCTTATCAATGGAGAGCTTTCAACGCTGTATTACACTATGGGAGCCACTGAATGGGAAGGGTTTTCAGAAAGGGTAAGTGCCCTGCAGAAGATCACATAGCAGAGAAGAAATGGAACCCATAAGAAGCTCCCCTGTGGGAGGTCTGACACATGGCTTGAAAGCCCTCATGCTTGCAGTGAGTGGCAAGTGTATAGTCCATCCTTTAATTCTCTTCCTGGCATTGTTGAGCAGTGAGTCAACAGAGTCTGAGAAGACCACTGTAGTGAATAACGAGTCAATGTGATTCAGGCACAGAGTCCCTGAAATTTCCCGCAGGCTGCCTTGTTGCCTGCAATCTTCTGGAATAGGATACCTGATGCTATCCTTGAAACTAGTACAACCCACGCTTCCTGGTTCAATGGGAATCATTTGAGGGTCTTGTTTGATTAACAAAACAGACCCTGATGCCTGCTGAACCTGACTCTTCACAAGGGAGTATGCTGAGTCAAAAAAGTCTCAGGTTTGTCATCAAAAGTTGTTGTTGTTCATGTTTGTTTGCCAGTGAAACTGAAAGAGGCTGGGTTTGTAAGAGGCTGGACAACGATTGGTCCAACACACACGGGAGGGTATTTCTAAACATCACTTTAAAAAGCTTTGGCTCCATCCACCTCACCTGCCTTGCATCCATGTTTGTAAAAACAAGGACTCAGTCCCTCAAGAATGAATGCCCTGGACTCCTCTGCGGGGGCCCTAGAATGGCAAATTGGAGTTGGGGAGTTGTCAGGAGCCCTGGGAAGCACTTGTCTGACACAGTCACTGAATCATTTTCTTCTTGCTTTCTCCCTCCTCCTATTCTACCCCCCACCTCCAAAATAAACTGTCCCAGGGATGTCACCAGGGGCTTTCTAAAAGGGAGTCTAAGCACCTGCAATTAGAACGGATTCTTTTTTCCTTTTTTTTTTTTACCCCTTAGCATTCAGAGAGCTAGCAGGCTGAGCTATCTCCCAAAGGAGGCTCTGGGAGGAGAGAGCAGCTGCTAGAAAAAAAAAATAAACTAAAATAAAAGGACAGCGAGCGAGCTGCTGGCTGGCGCAGGGCAGCTCTGCCCAGCCAGCCCGGCTGGGATCATCAGCCTGTGGAAGGCTTGGGCAAGTTCCCTGGGAAGGTGCCTTGCTCCCCCGCGGACACCGCCTGGAGTCTCAGTTCTCAGGTCTCGCCCAGATGTTGCCCTGGTTGCTCTGAAGACGTCCAAGTACCTGCTGGCTGCAGCTGCCGCACCGGGTCCTTGGAAGCTGGTGGGCTGTGCCTGTGTGTATGGGGCCAGGCAACACAAATGAGAGGAGCAGCATGAGAGGCTGGACTTCAGCCCAGGTCTGTCCTCACCCCGGGGGGCCGCCTGCTTTGCTTGATGCAGCTGTGAGGAGCTGCTCAAGTTCCCCCCCAACACACTCACACACTCACACTCACACACACTTGGAAGTCTTTGTTCCAAGCCCTACGTGTGTGGTTGCTCGGATTCTTTAATTAACTCCCTCCACTCCTAAGGGGTCCGAGGCTGTGGGATGCGATGCTGACTCTTGAGTGGGAATCCGAAGGACTGCAAACGGTGGGGATTGTGGTGATTATATGTGCGTCTCTGAAGCTGCTTCACTTGCTGGGACTGATTGATTTTTCTGAAGGTAAAGTGGTGGCTTCCAGTCTGTGCCTTTGCTTAGGTCTGGTTCCCAAGCGACTGATCCAGATGCTTCTAAAGTTGTGAAGGCTTCAACTCCCCAGTCAAAGTTGTTAACATATGCATGCTTGATTGACAGACCAGCCTAGCAACCCGAGGGTTTATTTAACTGTGACCCTCAGCTCCCCCTCCCCACTCCTAGATCTCTAGCCCTGGAGGGGGAATGGGTTTTGTAGCGTTTTGTTTCTATTTGAAACCTCTCTAGGCTTATGGTATTTTGTGGGTTAAAAGTATTTCCAAGGTGGGAAGTTAGATCTCTGCGGTGGGGTGATGATACAGGTTGGCTTTTTGATGGTGAAGGTGGTGTTTGCTACCACGCCTCATGCCCTTAGTGATTTCATTCTCCTAAGACTTTTGATTTGCAAGGAAGATTTCTTAGTGTGTTTCATTAGTCACAAGGTGCTGAGGGGCAGGGGGAATACAGCTAGGTGTTTCTGATTGTGATAGAACGTGGTTAACTTTTGGTGTAACATTGATTTAACTGGGGCTTAATGAAAATGTATTTCGAACACTTCTTTTTCAAAAGTGTCCCATTGGCATTTCACAATGAGGCACTTTGATCATTTGTCTCCTGGGCACAAGCCCTCACACACAGGACAGGACTGTGGCTACCAATAAATAGTTTATCCAGCTAATAGAGAATTTACCTTTGCTATCCCAAGTCATTTTTTTTAATTCAAAGACTGGAGAGTTTAGAGAAAAAAGTTAATTAGCTTTGTTTAAGAATGGAGATATACATCAATATGTGTGTGTCCGAACACACATAAATAGAGAGAGCATGTATATGCTTATATATATATAATAAAAAATATCCTCAGTGCTGCTACTGAAATATCAAGATTTGGCCAATTTTAACTCAAATTATTGGCTGTCAAGTCTATATATGATTTTGATTTTCTTCCTAAATGGCAAAATGGAGTCCTAGATACTCGCTAATAATTTTTCCAGATATGGATATAATATTTTATGGCAGATGTATAAATATTCTCATGTTCTGAATGATATAAGGAAAGAGGATGATTTAAATCTCTGTACAGTTATTGCAACCTTTCTCACTTAGAAGCTAAGATCTGATGGTAAAGGTGTCATTATAATCTCATACACAGTTTGTTTCTGTTAATATGTTAATAATGGCCATTGTATCTCATTTTTTAAAAGTCCACTATTCTACAGAATTGGTTTGTTATGCTCCAATTGCTCAGATTAACATGAGAACATAGGTTGTCGTGTAATTTTCATGTATTTTATAAGTTTGTTTAGTCTATGACAACTTCTGCTTAAGCACAGCGAAATACTAAAATAACATTGAATAAAAAACAAAGAAGTTAGGATTCTTTTCTCCCCTTACATAACCCAGGATTTTTATTTAATTTCTAGAAGGAAAACAATGCACAAACTTTTCAAAATGTTGGTCTTTACTATTTTTGATATTCTTTATTCAAAACATTAATGTTACTGACTTAATGCAATATAAGCAAGATAATCTCAATTTATTTGATGAGAAGAATTTACTTTTCTGTCATTTGGTCATTTGGATTTCTTCCCTGAATTTCCTTGAGCCATAGCTACCAGAGTTAGTGCTCAAGACTCAGGGTAGCTTAGCTAAAGACTTGGATCTCAAGGATACCCACCACGGCAGTAGACACTCACATCAGTGTAAGATAGCACATAATTGCTTTATTCCTCATAATTGATAATGCAGAAAATTGAAAGTTAACAGTCCCAAGTGGGAGAACGCTGGCAATGATTCAGTTTCAAGTTTTATGTCACTTAAAATGGCAAGTTTTCAGACTGAAGCTTCAAATTTTGAATTCTAACAATATGTGAAGTAGAGTTATAAAGTTAACTTCTCTCAACTAGAATCAAGGACTTTCTCATGATTAATATCCAAGTCACCCATATTTGAATCACAGTTCACTTTTCTATGTGCTCATATAGACACATGTACATGTTTACAGACCTTACGTGGAAAGCTGGAAATACTGTGGATTCAATGTACAATAGAAGCATTGATCATTCTAAACTGCAGATTGCTAGCATACATATGGCAAGGTACACATTTATCCATGTTCTTTAGTTGTTCTGGAATACATGTTAGGAAGTTCTGGTCTTGTCCAACCCTCTTATCTTACATAGACCATAAATTAATGCACACCATAAAGAGTAACTAATTTCCCAGAAGACAAAACTAACCAGCAACAAAGGTAGGACCCTAACCAAAGACTACTGAATACATGGAGTGCTTCTCTTACCTCAAGATACTTAAAGTTTAAACTCAGGACCTCTTCTTTGCAAGGCAAGTGTTCTACCACTTGAGTCATGCCTATAACCATTTTTTGCTTTAAGTTATTTTTTAGAAAGGGATGGATATATATTATATGAGATTACAATTGTGAACTACTGCACTTAGCCTTCTAAATAACAATAACAAAAATAATAATCTCTTCTTTTTCTACCTTCTTCCTTCTTTTTTTTGGGGGGGGGCCATTTGTGGGGCCTGAACCCTGGGCCTGGGCACTGTCCCTCAGCTCTTTTATTTGGGGGGGGGTCCAGTCTTGGGGCCTGAACTCTGGTCCTAGGCTCTGTCCCTCAGCTCTTCAGCTCAAGGCTAGCGCTCTACCACTTGAGCCACAGCGCCACTTCCGGCTTTTTTCTTTTTGCTTATGTGGTGCTGAGGAATCGAACCCAGGGCCTCCTGCATGCAAGGCAAGCGCTCTACCACTGAGCCACCTTCCCAGCCCCGCTTTTTCCTTCTTTCTCCTTTCTTCTTCTGTTGTGAGTCATCAGGCTTAAACTCAGGGCCTGGGAACTCTCCCAGAGCTCCTTTTGCTCAAGACTAGCACTCTAGCACTTTGAGCCATAGCTCTATTTCTGGTTTTTGAGTGGTTGATTGGAGATAAGAGTCTCATGGGACTTCAAATCACAATCTTTAGTTCTGGGCCTCCTGAGTAGCTAGGATTCTAGTACTGAACCACTGGTGCCTAAGTCCTTTGAATTCTTGAGTCTTTCCTAACTGAAAACTAAAGTGTAGAAAAAATACTTGAAAGAATACATCATTAAGAAAGATCATGCAGTACCCACTTAATTTCTATAAAGCTTTTTACCCCATCCCCAAGCCTAGGACCAAAGCATTAGGCATGAGCTAGCTAAGCCAGACTACTGACTTTTTTTTTTTTTTGTCAGTTGTGGGGCTTGAATTCTGGGCTTGGGCACTCCCTGAGCTCTTCAACTCAAGGCGAGTGCTCTACCGCTTGAGCCACAGTGCCACTTCTAGTTTTCTAGTGGTTTATTGGAGATAAGTGTCTCACAGACTTTCCTGCCCTGGCTGGCTTTGAACCATGATCCTCAGATCTCTGCCTACTGAGTAGCTCAGATTACAGGCATGAGCCACAGGCACCCAGCTAACTGACTATTTTTATAAATTAGGACAAAGACATTCCAAGTGGTTTTCTAAGCCCTTTTCCTTGTAAGGTGTGCATTACTCATTCAATAATGACAAATAACAAGTCTAAGTAGCATCCAACAAGAGATCCAGTAAGAATGTAAGAATTCTGGCTTATGTCCTCTGTCCTGTTTTCCTTATGCTATGACAATGATACAACAGACTTAGAACGTGGGCTTTAGCATCACCAGCCAAGTGAAAGATCAAGAAAAGACAAAGATAACTAAAAACCAAGCCGTTGATAAATTACATAATTCTTTCTAGTATTAAACAATAAAAATGTGCACAAGAATTATCCCTGTGGAGATTGTGAAATACTCCCCTGATATTATACTACCTACCAAATAGAAGGAATAATAAGACAGAGAGAATTGACATTCTTGTTTATGACAAAGTTTATGACAGATCCCACAGCAAAACTTCAAGCTTCTTTTAAGCAATACTAACTTTTGATGTTGTCCTGAGTAGTCAATGATACATGAGCTGTTTCCTCCGGTGTAGCTGTGTATATCAATTAACTTAGAACATACTTTTGAGTCTATTTGGATAGAAGGTTGAGATAAAGTAGTATTACTGTGATATTACCATCTCTGATGATGGTGAGAAACGGAGATAGAAAAGTGGTAAGAGAAACTATTTTCCCATTTTAATTAGCTGCTGATTTTGATAAAATCCTATTAAAGATCTCTTTTAGTTTAAATCCAAGATTTTAGGAAGCAAAAGTAATTTGTAAGGAGGATTAGAATGACTAATGAAATTTTAATATAATGATTTGAGGTTTTAACACATATCCACTTGTTAATAAGGGGAATCAGGATGAATACTCATAAGATTTATTGTCTGATTTCATAGTTTAGCATGTAATTTATATATGGCATACTGAATTCTGGATTTGCACAAGGTCATCTGTTGAGTGTTGATGGAAATAGTAGGAGAGCAAAAGGAAATTCCCTCTGCAAGTTTGCACACTAGCAATTTTTTTTAGTTCATGTCAATAAATATTATTTTATATGATCAGAGGCACAGAAGCAGAGTGGTAAGAGATTCTTTAGAAAATGAGACATAAGAAAACACATGCTGAGCATAGAGCTCAGAAGTATTGAAGCATAGGTGGAAAGGGGCATTCTCCAAAGGGACCAGGGGAAGTTTCAGAAGGAAAGAACCTTGTGCCACACTTAGAAGTTGGAAAATAATTTCCCTAATTAGACAATGAAGGAAGTAGAATCCAGACTGAGCTAAGAGCTTGAGCTGCATCTTTAAGCCTAAAAGATGGCTTATATGACTTAAGGCCTTGGACTCAAGTATGGCTTGTAGCACATGGAGCTCAGATTTTGCTGTGGGAGATATGGCCTCAATGGTCATTTGAGGTTTAATTTTGGGAGTATACATTTATTCCCTAACCAGTGAGAATCATTGACTCCAAGTCTTCCACTTTGTGGAAACCAATCAGTGTTTAGGTAGACCAGCCATGGAGTGAAGGTGAGTTCAGAGCCAGCAGTACCAGCTCTGCTTCTGTAGCAATTCAGATGAGAGACAAGGACAAAAATCCATATAGTTCCCTTGGCAATAAAACACTCAGAGAGAACTGTCAGTTTCCAGTTTATCCAGACATTCTCACTTAATACAATATCCATGGCTTACAGGACAAAAAAATCGATTTTATTTCAGGGCAGCATTGTTGGGCTTTAAGTATTTTTTTCTGATGAAAAAAGAAAGAATTTTGGAGTATACAGTGTTCATAGTTCTACATGTACAGCTCCACATGTAATGGGAACTTAAAAATTGGAAGATTCATCTTATATCTTCTAAGCTTGTTAGTCATTTTAACTATTTTATTTTGAAAATTTTTGCATGGGAAACAAAGCATAGAAAACAGTGTAAAAAGCCACCCATTATATATATATATATATATATATATATATATATATATATATAAACTAGCTTTGATAATTACCAATATTTTTACCATTTTTTTCAACAATGGCTCACAGTTAATAAACATAGCCTTCTTGTCTACGATATATGCTATTTCAGTTACCAGGATCCTAAGGTGAATATAAGGGGTTCATTTCCTCAAGAAATTCTTAGTTGTTAGGTAAATAGGAATATAAATCAATAAAATATGGTCCATTGCAGTAAATACACCAATTTAGGTAAATCCGAGAAGAATGCAGTTGATCTAAGGGGAAGATACAGAAGTGGTGAGAGGTAATCCTAAGGTGGAGGTAACCTCTAAGCAGAGTTTTTATTGATGAAGAGAAATTAGCATGCAAGCAATGTGTGTGTGAGGTACTATAGCTAAGGGTGAGGTTACACCATGTGGGAAGCACTGGGACCAAATATAACCTATGGAATTCTTGGATCTACAACATAAAGGTATATGAGAGTCAATAGCACACTTTTACTCCTCCCTGATGATAACTGTCTTTGCTCTTTAGAGTAATACCTTGTCTATAGAAGAGACAACACTAATTAACATACACTAATAATCAAAGTAAGGATCATCAGTGCCACTTTCAAGTGTGCATGATCAACCAAAACGTGTTGATTACTGTATGTCTTTACTTGTTTTTCTGAGCATAAAATCTCATTCAAGATAATTATGCCTACCCACTAAAAGCATCTGGAACTATTGTTCATCAGAATTCTGTAGCCCTGGGAAATACTTTCATCTGAAACATACAACTGTGAGGTGCAGAAACCTAGCTTAGGTGGGCTTTGGAGAAGCCCATTCGATTGTATAATTGAGGATGCATTATTGATTTATAGTTGAAATTTACAACTATGTAGGAAACACCTACTGTGTGAAGAGTAGAAGGCAGGAAAATGTTTTCTTGTCCTTGAAGAGGTTCAATTTGTCTAGGAACTAAAGACTTTGACAGGTGGAGATGGGAAGCTGAAAAAAAGAAAAAACCTCATTTTACAAGGCTTCCAAAACTTTATTTTTGAAAGTCCGATTAACCCTACAAAAGTCCACAAATCTCTGCTCTAGATCTGGTAATATACTTGATATTTATTTGCTTTAGGACTATTATTTTTTCAGTGTTGCTTCTTCAGAGTACCTACTGCCTATCCTAGCTAAGAAAGTGGAATTTCAACCTTTACTTGGGCTAGAATATTCAAAAGGATGGATGAAAAAGGAAGAGAAAGAGACAGAGAGTAATGCAAAGACATAGAGACAGACTGATAGGACAGGAGATACATGGAACAAATTAAAGAGTATTAAAAAAGATGTAAAGGGTCTGAGCCTATGGTATTGCTTCTTCCCAGGGTTTAAAGAAGAAGGGTATTGACCTGGATTGGAAGCTCTTGTGCAGCCAGAGTGATTCTGCAATAGATTATGTTAGTCATATTTAAATGAAATGAAGAGTGGACAGAAGCCAGCAGTGCAATTAGTAAAGAGGCAACATTCATGGGTCTTAGCTGGGCAAGCAGGGAGATTCGTTTTGGTTGCTTGAAGTTCATATTTCTATTTCTGTTCCAACATGATTCTAGAATGGTATTTTGTGACTTGATCAGTCATGGATACAGCGTGATCTTTGTCTGACATTGACATTCTGTGGCATTGCCTATATTCACCAAGAGAACACTATGACTGAGGTAATCAGATGAGATGAGATCAGCTTCTCTTAAATGCCAAGGTTGCCTTTGTCCTCTCACATAAGCAAGAGGGCAGAGAGGGTCAGGGGAAGGAAAGCGTGGGATTACACGGGAGACATACCAGAGTTTGAAACCTAATTCATACTGAGTGCTCATGGCTCACACCTGTCATCCTAGCTACTCAGATAACTGAGATCTTAGTGTGAAGTCAGCAGGGCAGGAAAATCCATGAGACTCTTTGATCACCAAAAAGCCAGAAGTGGAGCAATGGCTCAAAAGGTAGAGTTTCTTTTCAGTGAAAGAAGCTCAAGCACTGAATTCAAGCCCAGGACTGGAACAAATAAACCAAGAGCAGCAACAACAAAAACGTAATTCATGAGTGTTAAGCAAGTAACTTAACCTTCCAGAGCTTCAGCTTTCCTTTCTGTAATGTGATGTTATGACAAATTTTCAAGATACAAGTGAAATATCTAGGTCTGTGTCTCTCCCAGAGACAAGAGCCTCTGTCTCTGTTTGTATAGTGAATAATAGGTACATGTTAAAATTCCCTCAGGTAGACCCATGAAACTTTAGAATGTCCAGTTAACTAGAAGTGCCAGTTAACATGGATATCTTGGCCCTATCCTAGTTACTAATTCAGTGGATCTGTGATAGAGATCTGAGAGTTCAAATTTCTTATTATTTCCTAGGCTGAAGCTACACTGACAGCTATACTGTCCAGAAGCTACACTTTGAGAAGCATTGATTTAGACAATAGATCCAAAAGGTCAAGCACTCAATGTCTACAAAGCATTCTTCACCAACTTCAATGGTACTATTGAGCTTTATTGAAGAGACATGGTTGGCCAGCTTTTCTTAAATATTTTAGGGTTTGTGGATCAACAGTCTGTCATGACAATTCAACCCTTGTGTTACAAAACCAGCCCCAAATAATGCATAAAAGTGGATACAGAATTGTAGCAATAAAGCTTTCTTCATACATCTTCACATTTGAGGTTCACATAATTTTCACACTCACAAAATATTTAAAGTCTTTAACCATTGTTTTAAACATTAACTAATCCTTAATTGACAAAAATGTACAACAGGCTAGTTATGAACTCCTGTTGAAATTTATCAGGCTTTCACCTAGAGATGAGATCTGCTGATGGTCTCATGTTGACAGGAACTGTATCTAGATTTTCTGAGCTCTGAGTCTCATTGGGTGGGTAGATGGGGGTTTCACGTCTCTTTGTAGGTTAGTGGAACTATCTGCCAAATTAGCAAGTGACTTTTATTAGCATGTGTGCATGTATGTTTATCTAACAAATTGTTTTCCTCCAATTCCACACTTTTTGGGTAAATTAGAGAGTTTTATGTGAGTCAATGTATAAAGTAGTGGCTAAGATCATGTGATATGAAATGAAAGACACTAAAGTTTGTTAGAGTTTTACCTTTTATTAGATGTACAACTTTGGACAAGACATAGACTCACTTAAAACTCAGTTTCCTTGTGTGTAAACAGGGGAAATAGGAGTAGTTACCTCCTAGTATTATTGTAAGAATTTAATTCAATGAAATTTTTAAAGGATCTGGTAGACAGAGCTAAATAAATGTTGGCTATTGCCTACAGGGTTGATAGCACTGATGTCTTGTTTACCATGTGCATCATCTCTGTTGAGCATAATAATTTACTCAGTTCTCTAATAATATACCTATTTTCATGTGTGTCCATAATACTTACTAGTAACTTAAAATCGTGATTTGGGTTAGAATGATATGCAGCACAAGAAAACATACAAACTTGGGCTGGGAGGTGGCTCAGTGGTAGAGTGCTTGCCTTGCATGTATGAGGACCTGGGTTCGATTCCTCAACACCACATAAGCAAAAAGAAAAAAAAGCCAGAAGTGGCGCTGTGGCTCAAGTGGTAGAGCGCTCGCCTTGAGCTAAAGAGCTGAGGGACAGTGCCCAGGCCCAGAGTTCAAGCCCCATGACCAACAAAAAGACAAAAGAAAAGAAAAGATACAAACTATTTGGTTTATCAAACTTCCCTGACTTCATATCTGTGCAGAAATTAGCAGGGAACATGAAGGACAGACTGACCTTTGGGGAAATTCTGTGACCCTTGAGTTGAATCCCAGTGTCTCTCTCAACATGAGCCTTTGTGCATCCTTGAAAACTATTGAAAACTGACAAAACCTAGTTATAGCATTCTCATGCATCAGCTTCATGTTGATACTAGTAGCTGAGTGTCTACTTAACATTTTACCCAGAATGCCTTCTGCAAAAATGTTACAATTTCCTTCCCACTTGAGCTCAATTCAAAACCCACCCTGTCCATTACCTCCTTCCCTTTGTAATCCAAATTTAACCATGCTTCAGGCTCATTATACACACTGTAGAAATATCAACCGTTAAAAAGCCTTTATGTATATTTTTCACGTTATTTATTCTTTCCTTTTCTCCTGACTTAGGAAGGAAGCAATGCTCTACCTCAGCTCCATAAAGCTTTGGGAGAGTTTATCTTGTCCTTCCATTGAGTTCAGTGCTAGACTAGACACTCCATTGGAGTCCATAAATTTGTTGAATCTCAATCTCACTCCCATGTTATCTCTCCTCTAATATGATTTTATATTCTCACAATAGAAATCCAAGGTACTGTTCAAAATTCTTCTGTTCCATCTATCAAATAAATTCTCATTGTCTCTAAGTTTTATAATAGAGATTAGTATCAGAGAAATAACTTCCTGCTCACAATCATCTCTGGTCATTTCTTTTTCCTTTTCCTCCTACCCAACTTTATGTTCCAGTAGCTATATAATGAAGTCCCTCACGAATCTCCTGCAATTTCCAGCTGCCCCACTATGGTGTGTGCTGGTCTTTCCAAATACCTTCCTTTCTTGTATTTTCTGGAAACATTTTTCAACTATAAACTCTTAGTTTCTAATTCTTTCTCTGGAAAGTCTGGGTTGACTTGCTCAAGAGAAAGATAGTCTGGTTCCAGTGAATGCTTTCAAGCCTCTTCTCAAGCCTCCTCTTTACCTATTATGCATGCTTCAGTGCTGTCGAATTTCTGTCACTTCTTGAATAGTCTATGCTGTTTCATGTTCTGTACCTTTTCTCTGGCTCTGTCCCTTCTGGAACATAATCCCTACTGATCTACACCTGATTAACTCTTCCTTATCCTATAGACTCAGCTGAGGAGCCATCTCTTTCAAAAAATCTCCCTTAAACTACCTCATTGGATGCACATAAGAGTGCATTTCTTTTATCCCCAAAGCACTCCCACTTATCACTTCAAACTACATTAAACTCTTGATTGCTATGTCTTTCTCTTTCCCTTAACCTCAAGCACCACATAGGCAGAACACTTAGATGCCTTTTGTGGGTCTGTGGATGGATGGGTAGATAATGAAGAGACAAGTTTATTCAGAAGTTTTGGCACTAAGCTCAACCTGCAACAGTCTTGAAGTAATATAATTTTAAAACATTTTCTTTTAAGCAAATCTTCTCAACACTGGTACTTTCAACCTCCAGGGCCCGATAATTCTTGTTGTGGGTGTTTCCTGGGCATTAAGATATGATTGGCAGCATTCTTGGTCATTGTAAACTAAACGCCATTAGCACCCTTCCTGGGGTTGTTACCAAAAATATTGTTAAGCATGTCAAATGTCCAGAGAGTGGGGTACAGGTACCAATCTTCCCCTACTGGGAACCACAGGATAAGCCTTTGTAGGTAAACATTTTCATAACTTATAAGTCTAACCTTGAGTTTGCACATCATAGCTCTGAAACATCTTTCTTGGGAAGTCAAAACTGAATGTTGGAAAAGACATGTATTTTTTTTTCATTCAAAAAATAGTAAAAATCATGAAGGACAGCTTATCAATATAAAAATAAAGAAATATGAGAAAATACCCACAGCTACACACACTTCAAATAATTACCACAGATAGTAATTTTTATTTATTTATTTTCATTTTTAATATGTAGATTTCATCCTTAAATTTAATAATACTGTCAGTATGTAAAAATTTTATATAGCTTTAAATTTAATAGAATATCAATACTTTTATATTAGGTTATATACTCATAAATATTTAATATCTCTATTTATATTTTATAAAACTTTGCTTGATCATTTATTATAGTAGTTGCAGAATATGTAAGTTATTGCTACAGTTTTTCCTAGTCTGAATATTTCTGCAGTAAAATCTTTGTATCAAGTTATTTTTATTCTTAAACATGTTCAGAGCTTAGAGTCACATATACACACACATAATCAACCAGCGTCATATATAGAAAGAGTCTACACATATACTTATACATACAGAATCATATATAGATATACTTACATTTGTAAATTAAGTCATATTTATTAGGTTGTATCTATCAATCTATCTATCAAACTGACCCAGTTGTTTGCAATGAGGTAAAATTTCCTTGTCATACTTGTCATGTATGAGTGAGATACTAAACCTAACAAGCTCAATATTAATGAGCATTGGTGATTTTTAAAAAAACTGTATTATCGTTGTACTGTTAGTATAGTTTATTGGGAAATTCAACTTTGTGTAAATAAAAAACTCCTATTTTGCCACCCATGATGAATCATCAATCACTATTTCTCTTTATGAAATTAGCTCAACATTTTTTTTAATCCAACCATTTTACTCATTTCAGTCATCAAGCCTGACATAAGGAGATACTGGATTAGTCACTGAAAAACAAGATGAAAAATTATTCTACAAGATGAATTAAGTCTTAAGTTTGTACATATTTCGAAAAATTGATGCATATATAATTATTGCTGTTCATATTTGCATAAATATTTCCTGAGCCTTTCTAAAACAAGTGTTTTGCTTAGATGACTTTAAATAGTAGGGAAATAGATAAATATTTATTTTTTGAGATAAATGCACATCATAGCGTGGGTCTGGAATGACTCCCTGGAAGTCTCCTGAGTTCAAGCCTTGGTTCTTATCAGATGGATACAATAACCCAGAGGTAATTGGATCACTAGGCTTTCACCTAGTCAATGGATCGATCCACTGATCGATTTACAACTAGATAGCATGACTAGGAGATCATAAGAAATATTTGGAGGTGGGGCCAGTTGGAGGAAATAGGGTTCTAGGGGCATGTTTGGAAGGCTATGTCTAGTTTCAGGTCCCTTCCTTTGTTCCTATCCCTCTGCTTTCTGGCCACCATGAACTGTGTGTCACATCCTCCTGCTACTTTTATATTCTGCCTTATGGAGTTGGCAGACCATGGAGTGAACCCCTGAGCAAATTCAAATCTGTCCTCCTTCAAATTATTTCAATCAGGTAGTTGTCACAGCAATGAAATGTCTAACTAATACAAGCATTCTTCATCTGGTATAAAGATGTGGGGCATGTCATATATGACAACGTCTAGAACCAAAATATAAATATATTTTGGATAAAAATGCCTATCCACACTCTCCATGGTCAATCATGATAGTGAAATGAGTTGCCCGGGACTTTTAGGACCTACTGAAAGAGTCTGGTTGTAAAGGCAGTACAGCAGAGTAGACACACAGACATCAAGCTTTCCTCTGATGCAGACTGGCTGGGCATCTCAGGGAAATCACCAAACATCTCTGCCCCAGGCTTCAAATGCACAAGAAAAACAGGATCCCAAGGCCAGTTAGTAGAACGATTTTGAAACCCAGAATGATATGTTGACAAAACGCTGTGGAGTTTTCATTGTACCGGAAGTATTTTACTGTGGTGCTTGATATTGTAGCTAACATTTTCTAATTATTTCCTCAGTGTCTCCTCTTCTTACACAATGATTAGTAGAGATAATACTAAACATTCCAAACTGTCTCACAGAGCAAAAAGTCCAAAGACATTTTCTCTATTGGTGAGGAAAATTGTTCAAAGCTACTGGGAGCTCTCAAGTGGCAGAACTGGTACTAGACACAATCATTAGAAGCTAGAGCTGAAGTTTTTACTACCAGAAAATTCTGTGAAATCTAAGATTTTTTTTCTAAATGAAGTAGATGAAGGCACACCCTGAGGTACTAGATTGGCAAAAGTAGGATATTGCATTTGGAATTAAGACCTCTCTGGGATTCCACTTTCTATTTGGATAGGATTACAGACAGAAATGAAGTTATATCAGCAGATGCATTGTTATTAATTACATGGTTACAAAAATTCTCTAATGATTAAGCAGAAGGAATATTGCAAATTTCACCGAAATGAAGTAAACTTATGACTGGATTCTAAATTTAGACAAATTCTAGAGAAAAAAAATGGATAATGATAAAATAATTAGAAGACAGAGGCACCTGAGTGAATACGTAAATCCCACATCTGTCCTTAGAATTTCCAGCATCCTAAATATCACTGCTGAACTGAAAGTTAAATTAACAAGGGCACCAGAAATCACGTGAATGAAAAGTGAAAATTAATTCCTGCCTGTTACTGTAAATTTTCAAGGAGACTCAGAGGAATTCAGCCAAATGCATTACTTCATGACCCTAACAGTTCTATAGGAAGAGCCTCACTGTGAAAATGAATCTCATTAAAAATGTGCAGAACAAGGGTTCTGATGAAAAGTTAATGCTCAAAATAGCAAACTAGCCTCCGTGTTGTTTGTATACCTCTTGTACAACGAGCCAACAATAAAACTAACATTTGGCTTCAGAATTTATAGCATTTGCTCAAGGAAAAATGCAAAGTCAGCAAAGAATTGTGTAGCTGCAAAATCTTCACAAAATTTGGGACTGACCAGTGTCACTCATATTTCAGATACAACAACTTTGTAATAATAGGACCTTTTGCCAATCAGTGTCTGAGTGGGGATTATGTTTCTCTGAGAATACATCTCCTTACCTTACTTCCAGAGATATAAGTATGTCTATTTTCTAGGGAACAAGGTAAGTCCTGGAATAATCACTTATGGAAAGTTTGCCAGCTTTTAAAGAAATTTAAGTTCAGGGAATGGAATGGAGAATGGAGAGAAGTTTTTTCAGTGGTCACATAAGACTTTAGTCATAACACGGCAATTGTACTCTACTTTCTTCTTCAGAGAAATCACTAGTTTTATTACAAATGGTGTCCATGGTAAGAGTTCCTCATGGTGCTGTGTTCTCCACACTGGGTCTTGGAGTATGTGTTTCACAGCCTGTCACAGAAGATTACTGTTATATCAAATATAGGATACATTCTTGGATTCTAGGTTGTATTGATCTTAAAGGCCATCTCAGATATTAGCAAGAATACAGGATAAGATGGAAGTTGAGCCCCTTGAGCTATCCTTTGTTTATTCTTAAACTTTCTAAATTTGAACTGGTTCTGTCTTTATATTTAATTATGATTAGAAAAAGAAAAGAGGCAAAGTCTAAGCAAATTGTTAAGAGTTAAACTTAATTACTATCATTTTGCCTTTTCCTTTTGATGTTCTCTTTGGTTAAGTAGAACTGTTTGGATATGGTCTTGAAATAAACCACAGAGAGATTTACCTTTTCTGTGGAATCCATATACTACTATAGAATACTCACATAGTGCACCTTGCAAGGAAATGTAACTTCCTCAACACATTTTCTAACATGGTAGTCAAGTCTTACTCAATAGGTAAAAATTAGGGTTCTTGAACTTGCAATCTACCCTCTCCTGTTTCATCATGAATTACTTTTCCCAAGAACTATGAAATTTGGAATTTGAAACACATCACATGTGTCATGCTATTTAAATAAGTTAAAAATGCTTATTTCCATAATAACAATTTGATACTTTAAGTATAGACAACATTGTTGCCCAAGGCAATTAAGTGTAGTGAGCACCAGACTGTCTTACCATATGGAAAACATTGATCTTTGGGACAAGAGTTTAACCTGAGTATTGGGGAAATCATCAGAAAAGGGAATGGAGGTCAGAGAGCCCAGTTAACTGTTATAGAACAATGATCATGCTGAATTTCAGGCTAAAGCACATTTTCACAGAATTTTATCAGAGGAAGAGCTTTTTACTACCTTGAATAGATAAATTAAACTCTAAATGAAATCAAACTAGGCACTGGTGGTTCACATCTGTAATCCTAGATACTCAAGAGACTGAAATCTAAGAAGTAAGGTTTAAGCCAGCCCAGACATGACAGTCTATGACACACTTCTTTCCAATTAGCCACCAAAAAATGTTGCAATAGATCTGTGACTCAAGTGGCAGAGCACCAATCTTAATGAAAATGTTAAGAGAGGGAGAATGGCCAGGTCCTAAGTTCAAACCCTAGTACTGGAACAAAAATAAAATATAGGAATGATTAAATATTTGAGTCACATATTTCAGCAATAGCTAAGATATGCTTTTTACCTTTCTATAAACACTTAATTTACCCTCCCATCAATTATATGATGGTGGGCTACATTGCATGCCAATTCTCTTTCTGCCATTCACATATGTGTGGTCTTAGACAAACTGTTCCATTTTTCTAAAACTTAATATTCTCCTACATAAAACAGCAACAGCTGTTCATTTGGTTGTTTAAATCACTAAAGTCTGAAGATACTGCATATAAAAGAATATAAAACATTCATGGAACATTTAAAGTCTAAATAAGTAGCAATTCTTTAGTAGTTTAAACTATAACATATTCACTGTCTTTATACTGAAAGAATATGAGAGACTTGGAAGTTGTTTTATAGAAAAGACAGCATATTGAGATTTGGGAATAGGCATTTAAAATCATTTTACAATCTTGCCATAGTTTTACAGAGGTCGCGCTGGAGAAGTTGGCATGTACTTTTGTTTATCTTGAAGAAATACAAACAGGCTTATTGAGCTACTTACCAGTGACTGAGAAGCAACTTGACTCTCTTCTAGAACTCACATGTTTATGTTAATCCTTATTGCCAACCTGCTGTTCTGTATATATTGGTGTTCATACTATGTATAAACTTCAGTCTTCTGCTCTTTTGTTTCTTTCACATTTATTTCCTTTGTGAATTTCACTGCACCAAAGGCACCAAGTTACTCTCTTTTTACTGTTTCTCTGTGTTGGATGAATCTATGTACTGATGTAGAAGCTTCTGGCACACAGGAAACATGCATTAATTCATTCTCTTAATACAATATGTAGGACACATAACACCCTTTATGGAGTCTATAAGATTCCATCGATCATTGTTAAATCTGAAGAAATACATAGACCAGAGTTGTGTTAGTTCCTCAGGTGAAAATATCCTAATGTTCCTAATAATAATAATTCACAAAAGAGACAATAATCCACAATGGCATATGACTCAGCCTCTAAGTCACAGGGGCTGTCAGCTACCACACCTGCGCCCTGTTCACAATATGGAAAGTTGGTTCGGTGGGAGATGTGTGCTTAGAAGAGAGCATAGAAAAATCCTTTCCTTATGTGTAGCTTTCTTTCTGAAGATCATAAAGGAGAAATCAAGTAGAACAAGGAGATTATCCTTCCTGAATTTACCAGTCAGATAAGTTATTCATTCCTAAGAAGAAAGTAGAAATCAAGTGATGCTATACTGATTCAGGGAAGATGTGTTGCCATGGAAACCATAGGCGTGGTAGTGGAGGAGGTGCTTTTGCTTAATACTGACCTCTTGATCATCTCCAAAGAAAATATTAGTTGTATGGGTTAGAAAACACCTGGGTTGCTAGTAATAAAGTCACTTCTAAACAAAGTGTGTGAAGATATTAACAGGTTGTGTGTGTAGTTTGTTTTGCTTATTTGAAAATGGATTTGCATTTTTTTTCATTACATTTCAGGGAACCTGGGACCAGAGCCTCCCCAGAAAGTTCTTCATTAAATGTAGATTTCCTGGTTCTTTCGCATGCATGGTCTTGTTATAAGCCTGCTCCTGAGCAGTTGCATGCTGTACATCAGCTGATCATTTTTCAGATGCCCAGGAAAACCCCGTTATCTATAGCAGTTTCTTCTTCTTTAATTCTGTATCTGATCCAACTGTGCTTTCATTATTTATGTTTTGTGGTATATTTACTGACAGGATCCTTTTTCCCCTCACTACAGATCAGTATATTTCCTGAAACTGTAAGCTTCCATCAGACTCTCAAAATTGGGTCTTTATCTGCAAAAGATTTATTTTTAATATCTGTTGTTGAATATTACAAGAACAATCTAATAGACCTGGGTGACTTTTAATTTTTAAATTTGACCTACCAAGACATTCTCTTTGTTTATTTAATAATGCCAGAAATAACAATAGCTACCTCACATTTTGTGATCTGTCTCAAATATTATCATTGAAAGAATAATAATCAAAAACTTAATTCTTACTAAATTCTTTGGTTTTGTCTTAATTTTTATCTCAGATCATTTTTGTCTGGGGAATTCATATCCAATTATGGGATGGAAAGGCAATGGAATTTACCCAGTATTCAAAATACACTACATAGGCATATATTTAAAACCACTCCTGGGTCTGGGTATGGTTACACATGCCTAAAATCCCAGATATATGGGAGGAGATGGGAGGGTCTCAGACTGAAGCCAGCCCTAGGAAGAAAAGCAGAAGGTCCTACCTGAAAAAATAAAATAAAAGCCAAAATTGCTAGTGAGTACCTAGCAAAATAGCTAGTGAGTACCTCACTAGCCAGTGTGAGACCCTGAGTCAAAGCCCAGTACTGCCAAAAATAAACAAATAAATAAATAAAAAGTTTTCTTCCATGAAATAAGTCCATCCAAAGAGAAGAATCTATTTCCAAATATATGAAACCCCCAAATGCTTCAATACGTATGTGCTTCGCATGCATGATGAAAACTTTTAAAGTCTCAAAGGGAACTTCCTAGGTCTCTTATATGACATTCCATGTCTCTAGCTCTTTTTCCCAGGCCCATTTGACCCTTTCACGCCTCATTTGCCTATGATGTTACTCTCCAGTAGATTTGACTTTGTTTAAGATCTGTGTTGGGGTGGTCCATTTGCTGGATTCCCAACACAGCACTATTAGATACTTGGATGTGAGTCAGGGTTTCAATGAGTTGTAGTCCCTGCTATGTCATATCCTAGAATGAGACCACTGTCCTGCATTGTGCCATATTCCCTGAATGTATTTGTGGATTCCTGTTCCCTGTGCCATGGAGAAATATTTCCTGGGGCATCACTCAGGCTTTGGAGTAGGAAACAGAGCCCTGCATCCAGAACCAGGCAACAGAGGTAGAAGCAAATGAGAAGCAGATTTTCTATTGCTTTCTAGGCTGTGCCTAATTTTGTCAAAGTGTTTCTGAAGAAAGTCATTTAATATAAAGCTGACCAACTGTATCTGTCTCTCCTTGCCTGAATGCTTTTATAAGACTCTGTAGGGCATAAGTATGCTTGCAACCACTCTTGATTCTTTATGAAATGCTTCAGGAAGCAAGTAGAGGCTTATGGAAGAAACTTCAATTTGGGATAAGGAGACATTCAGACTCAGTCTGTGACCATAGCTTTATCATCGGTTCTGATCATTTCTAACTATCTATTCAAAGGACTACTGAGAAAGGTTCAGAAAATAGCACTTTAGAAGTATTTATTTGCTATAAGGTCCTTTTCCCTCTCTCTTGCCCCCTCCTTCTCTCTTTCTTATCACCCTCCCTCTCTACCTCCTGTCCCTTCCTCTTCCTCCTGTCCTTTTTCCTCTTGTCTTTGTCCTTCTCCCTTTTATCCCTCTCCCTCCCCCAGTCCCTCCTCCCCACCCCTAGCCCCCCACTCCCTCTCTCTATATATCTCCTCTTTCTTTTATATTCCCTAGGACTGGTATTAGGACATATTATATTGATATTTAAAATAATGGGCAACACTTAAGTGATGCTGTTGTTCTTTAAAGCACTTTGTACGTTTACATGTTACCACCTGGTCCTTGAAATAAGTCAATATATGGAGAATCCCATTATCTCATTTCTCAGATAATAGCAAGAATTCTATCCATGGCTTTGCAACCTGTGAAATCAGATACCAGGCATAGATTCTCTCTTTGCAGTCTGTTTTGGGCAACTATTTCCAATTCTATTAATGATCTGGTTTCCATTACAAAGGGTTCAAGATGGAAACAGATATATGCAAACAGAAATATTGCCAAAATTGGGTGGAAATGATGTGATAAAAACAAAATACAAAGCAATTAACTTCAATGACTGAATGCAAGGCAAGTTTCAGAGAAAGCAAAGCTTTGTGAGCTTTTACAGATGATTAGGAGTTGCTTAGGTAGAGGAAACTGGTAACTATCGAAGATTACAGAGGGAGAGTTTTAATATTCAGCCTCTCAGGAATTAGCTCTCACTGGCTTATAAATAATTCTCATCCATACTTTTACTGGCAGATCAGTTTCAGCATTTTAGTTTAGACTACATTCATTCGTCAATAATCACAGAGGTCACTATGCAAAATCCTGGCAAGTTAAAAGCTGTTTAAGTGCATGGCATTATACACTAGACTACAGTAGAAGACAGCAACCATATTCTGTTAGAGACACTGACTTGAAGGGATAATTATGTATTTTATCTGCCTCTGGCTAGGGACCTAAAGGTGAACTATATCATCCATTAGACACATGACTATCTTCTCTCCTTTTGCTCTTGGACAATGGCCTTAGTACATGTGAAAAATACTTATTTCCCCCATTCTGTCCCTTCAACATTACAAGCTGTACATTCTACAGGAGGCAGTAAATGGTACCTTACCATCTGGCCACGGTACTCATTTAGAGATTTATATACACACAGCTGCTTTCGACATGCTCCAGGATGGTTGGATTTCAATTTCCCTTAGCATCCCACGGCCATGGAGAATTAATCCCCAGCTTTCTACTGAACAATGTCAACTCACAGGCTGTACTTGTTCATCATTTCATCCCCCTGGTCCGGAGGTTTCTGCCACTGCGGATCGCTCATGCTGGTGAGAGTCAGCATACTCCTTCCTGGCACTGATTGACACTACTGATTGACTCAAGCAGGGCTGTCTATTTGCATGCTTCTTGTCAGAAGCAGATATTGGCTAATTTAGCTTAGATTTTTTTTGTAGAGGTATGCATGTCTCCCAAAGAGTCCAGCGCCATTGAAATCATTCTATAATAAACTCTTATGAAAGATATCGATTACTTCTGGAAGAAGAGGTGGCGTTTAGGAAACCAAATGGCTTCACTTCATTCTCAATTTAGCTGCACATTGTGAGATGTATAAGATAGGTCTGCGAAACTCTGCCTGAAGGAACTCCTCACTTCCTGTGTTCTTCTTCATCAGTTTTTATTATATAGTACAAGAGAATGTCTGCGTAAGGGAATCAGTAACTGTCCCAGATTACCCAATGGCATGTAGTTGTTTGTAAGTACACCGAGAGTTGCCGTCACCCTTTCACTTTAGTAGAAATCTTGCTTTTCACCATTAATTACCCAATACTGTAGAGAAGAAATGAGCACAGTGACAGGTTTAGTCAAAGCCATGGTAGATTTGTTTTCTACCAAGGAGAAAGTTCACTAGCCATTGGGTGTTCTGCCCACCATATCCTGTGGGTCATCAAAGAGAATGTCTTCAGGGCAGTGAATTTCACATAGATCATCATTATGCTTTCCTTAGCAGTCTTCCTCATTGTATTTATTGAGAAAGGTTCCTATAGACCCAAGATAGCAGCAATGTGTGTGAAAGTGAAACGTACAAATATAAATCCTTGCCTTGGTCAAGAAATGGAGTCCTCATCAAGACCCCTGCTATATGTGTTTTCTTAAGGAAGTTTCTGGTTGTCTTTCTGTTTCCTATCTTTCTTCCATAAAAGCTGCACCTGTGAAGAGAGCAGAGGCTGGGGTAGGAAAAAACAAAACAGAACACTGAGAAGAGCCAGCAACATCGCTGATAGCACATGCAAATTAAAGAATTATTTTTAGAAAATTCTGTATTTTTCTCAGTTTGGAGTTAAATTATAACTATTAATGGTCATAGTGTGCAGTGTAATTAGTGCACCTACAATATCCAGTCATCCATGCGAATATTTTTATTTAACTTTTTCCTTAACCCTTTGTGACAGGAAAAGCCTAGATCATTACTCATATCTGAAGATCATGGGCATTGAAGCAAATGACTATGAACAATATGGACAGATCAGATAGATGGTATTTGAGGTTAAAGGATAGCAGCAAGACATCACCTTTGAATTCATGCAAACCTTAAAAAACAAGTAATAATGTTTTGGGTCATACATTAATTATGAGTACTTGAGTTTACATTTTTCATTAACCAATTATAAGCCATGTTTTGCATCTTCTATCTTACCTCTCTGAATTTCAGTTTCATTCTCTAAAAAGGGGTTAATACATTATGGAGTCATTATAAGATCCTTAATAATGCGCTGGTGTACCCAATACAAACATTCTCCTGGTAACCAACAGTACAAAGAACAGCAGAAGAAAGAACTAGAACACCCATTTTCAAGGTCACTGTGATATAGGACAAGAGTTGTTTCTTTCCCTGATGTGTTATTTTGAAAGTTATTAGCCTCAATAAGTCTGTTTTTTCCTCTTCCTTCTCTATTTTCTATTTTTTTCTTTCCCTTCCAATCCCTTCCTCTGTCTCTCCCCATTCCTCTTCTTTTCCTTCCCTCTTGACCCTGAACATCCAACATGAATGTTTATGCATCACACACTCTTAGGAGTTAAATTTTATTACTCTTAAGTGTAATTTAAATAATAGTAAACAGTTAGTAAATGCCCTCAAAATACAAGTCCAATAAGAAAATAAATGAGATCATTATAAAAAATGCATAATGAAATTTAGGGAATCACATATAGATATAAAATGTTAGATGTAAAAATACAAATGTCAAGAACATCCATGAAATTATGACCCAAATACTGTTTATATAACTAAGTGTAATTTAAATAATAGTAAACAGTTAGTAAATGCCCTCAAAATACAAGTCCAATAAGAAAATAAATGAGATCATTATAAAAATGCATAATGAAATTTAGGGAATCACATATAGATATAAAATGTTAGATGTTAGAAATACAAATGTCAAGAACATCCATGAAATTATGACCCAAATACTGTTTATATAACTAAAGACCATTGCTGTGGAATAAAGCATAAATCCTCCCTTATCACCTTTATTGCATTCAAGTAAAGTACCACAATTATACCATAGTCCCTACTCTTTGCTCTCTGGTGAAGCTGGAATAATTTAAAATTAAAGAAATTAAATATTACCCATTAAGTATATGAGTTTCGTTTCTCTTTACTAGGCCTTGATTTCCAAAACTGTAAAATGATGTCAGAATCCTCAAAGTCCTTCAATGCTTCAAGATATCTTCATCAGAGCTACCTTCCACTTACTTCTTTCTCAACCAATCTGTTGCATGTACTCAACACTTCCCCTTTGTTCAAAAGGAATTGTTGGGTAAGAAAAGAATAAATAGATATTCCAATGTACTTGATAACCTACTATTTAAAGGGACATTTCAAAATCATTTTATCAAGTAGAAAGAGTGCTGCTAGTGGTGGTGGTCACCTTAACATTAAGTTATACAGCCTTCTGCATTTTTCAAGGGAGCATATGGAGGCTCAGAGGGCTTGAAGAAATGGCACAAATTTAGACTTGGCAAAAGTTTAGACTTCACTCAACTTGGCAGGTGACTGAACATTTCTAACATTTAATCTGATCTGAGCACTTATTCACAGAAACCTAATGTCTTGATAAGAAGGCGATAAAAGCCTAGCCTACTCTCCCTGAGAGGCTCTCTCCCTGAGAGAGCTGTTTGAGGGACAAAAGATATGGGCTTTGTTTATCTACACACCATAGGAATATTCTTCCTGGTTTAAGGAAGGATTATTTTACTGGGTGTTATATACAGTACTTTGGAAATTAATTGAAAAACCATACGGTACTAAGGAATTCTGAGACCAATGCTCCGCTATCAGATTCTCCTCATCTCTGCTATGCTTAGATAAGAGACCCCTGAAACCCAAGGGAAGCAGTCACAAAAATACGCTGCCTCTGTCTATGCAGCCTCTGCTGACCTGCCTCTCTGCCCTCCATTCCAACTATCATACAGAAGGCTAGCTCTAAGGAAATCTGGATAAAATACTGATCAGTTTTCTCACCTCTACTGAAGGGAGAAGGGAGTTGAAATTGATGAGACACTCCAGTCCACTTTTAAGAAATGTAATGGGATAGGAGCAAATAGGATTAGAGAACCAACACCATATCCTATGAGGAATAATGTAACAGGTTTTATCTCAGGTGCCTGCTGTATCTAATTAGTTACCAAGAACTTAAAATCAAGAAAGATTCTAGAGATACACAGAGGCCCTGCACACCCAGCCCAGTGATGGATTAGAGATGTCCACCCTTCAGTGGACATGAAGCATTCAGAGTGCTATGAATGTAATATATATTCCATAGCTAGCTTCTGCTTGAGGAGCTGGATTGACAGATTCTCCCATCATGCCTTGTGGCCCTTTCTTATTGTTGCTGCTGGTTTTAGTGTGGTCTAATTATACACTGATTAATTTCTTTTCATTATCGTGATGACTGTGCCTTTTGCAAACTGATATTCTCATAATCTCTACATGCTCTTCAGAAATAGATATACATGAAATGATTGTTTAGGTTGGATTTTAAAATCTCAATCTTTCCACCAACAAACATTCATTTAATGTTCAATTTGCACAAGAGAAAATCCCCATTAGGGTCTTAAATTAGTGAGACACAATTTAGGGAATCTCTCCTGGCTTTTCCTTATAAAAAGAGGACAATTTATATGTTTACATTGATCTAAGCAGGCAATTTTGAACAACTAAAAAGGTGTGCTTGTCTGAAGACTGTAGAGTTGAGTCCATTACTTTGAGTCCATCTAATTTTCTATGTCTTGTCAGCATTTCTGTTTGGAACTCTTGTGTTCATGTGGGTAATAGTTGTTCTTGCAAACTCATTTTCTGAGGGAATGTGGGCATGTATGGATACATGCATAATGGATACGTGTATAACTTTGAAGTTGGGATGTTAATTTATGACTTCTGCATAGTGCTTTCCACAAATCCTACACAGAAAGACCACTGTTTTCTTGGATTAAAGAAGGAGGTATTCTGGGTAAGTCCTCTTGCTAACTTGCATGGTCCAGTCTCTACAAGTTTCAGGCTGAGTCAAACTTGTAGAAGAAATAGACTCTGACCTGGCTGTTTGGAGGATTAATACTGACTCTGCTTTGGTCACCCTTCATGGAGAAGACTGATTTTCAGGACCAATAGTAAGGTTAGAGTTACAATGTGTGTTTGTAGAATGCATTAGTACTGTCCACTCATTCATTAGCCTCTAGTGCTTTGCTAGGCATCTCTGATGTACTGTGGTGGGTTTCAGTGATGTGGAAGTCCCAACTTCTGCTAATTCTGACTCAAATAGTCAGATACAGGCAGAAGGGGAAGTACAGTCTATGAACTATATGAGCTAGCCTTAAAGCTTTCCTTAGGGAGAGGCAAAGGAGCCCTTCAGGTGAATAACACAGAAGGAAAGTGTGACTCATACATCATTGACTGAAAAGAGAGTATAGGGCAAGATTTGAAGCCACATTTCATCATTTAAAATCATGCAATTATGGAAAGTTCAATGGCTTGGAATGTTCATGTCTTCCTTATTCTTGAAACCTATCCTTCAAGGTGATAGCATGAGAGGAGAGGTGCTTGGATGGCTGCATTTTGTAAATTGGATTATTGTCCGTAGAAAAATATGTCTGCAAAGCTTGCTCATGCATTCTACCTTATGAAGGAAGGAAGGAGGGGCCATCCATGAGAGTAGGCCCTTATATGACTCAAATTTTCTGTTGCCTTGATTTGGGGCTTCACAATCTATATCTCTGTAAGTAATTAATCTTGTTATTGTAAATTTCCCAGTATTTTGTTGTAGAAATAGAGGAGGACAGAAAACTAATTTTAAACTCCTCATGTGTATAGTATTTTGTGGCATTAAGTAAATATTTTTTTAAGATCTGGATGTAGTGTAAAATTAATATGACAGCTCAGTAATTTAAAAGCTGTAAGAAAGTCAAGTGAGAGAAAACGTATGTTTCTATTACCAGAAGTTATTGACAATAGCAAGTAAGCCTTTTAGCAGCTCTGAACTTTCTCTGGTATCTTAGAGCTTTTAAGTTTATAGATGTTGCCTCAAGCTGGGTACCAGTGGCTCATGCCTATAATCCTAGCTATTCAGGAGGCTGAAAATTAAGGATTGAAGTTTGAAGCCAGACCAGGGAGAAAAGTTACCACTGTTACCTCCAATTAACCATCAAATAGCCAGAAGTGGAGATGTGGTTCCAGTGGTAGAGCACCAACCTTGAGGAAAAGAAAAACAAAACGCTCAGTGACAGCACTCAGGCCCTGAGTTCAAGCCACAGGATTGGTACAAAACAAAAAGATTTTTGATTCAACAGAAGAACTACTTAAGTAAAACTAGATATTTATTTCCCTTCTTGTGTTCTTGCTTTCTTTCACTGAGAAAGCAAATTTCTAAATTTAGTAAAGCAGAGTAAAGGCCATCCAACACTCAAATGAGTATGACATATTGTTAACCTAGTCTCAGTTTTGATTATTTATTAGCTTATTTTAGTTATACAAGGCAGGATCGACTGCAGTATTTCTATGTATACATACAATGTACCTTCATCAAACTCACTACCTCTGTCACTCTTAACCCTTCTGAAAAGAATTTCAACAAGTTTTATTGTTCTATTTTCATACATGCATATAAATTTTGAGCATATTCACCTTCATGCATCCTCTACCTTAGCCTTCTTCACTTCTGCTGGTGGATTGGTAGTCACCCCAACAGTGCCTATTACTGAAAGATCACTACCTTTACATAAATGGATTACTTCATAAGCAATGGGTGTGTTGATGGGTGGATGTGGATAAAAGTGGGGAGGGAGTAGCATATAGCCTTTATTAAGAAGGAAACCATATGGCCCAAACTCTTTTAAAAGATTGAATATTTAATTCTTTTTACATAATCAACATTTTTCTTTAAGTATTCATGTGAATCCCATTTGTAAGGGTTTGGTAATCAGTTATCTAAAACCAATACCTTAACATATTTAATATTTTCCAGATCCGTAGAGTATTAGTCAATTCAGTTGTCTAAAACTGACTAGTTGATTAAATCATGAGTTTATTGTCTCTAAATTCTGGTGGAGGAAGTGTAATATGAGGATGATTCTATGCTTAATTTCTGGTGATGGCTCTTGTTGGCCAACTTCTCTCAGTGTCTTCACGTGCTTTCTTATTTGTATCTCTAAAGAAGGAGGAGAGAGAAAGAAAGAGAAAGAAAGAAAGAGAAAGAGAGAGAGAGTTCTCAAATTTTTTGGCACCTCTTCTTTTAAGTACATAAATCCTTTTAGATCAGGAGCCCAATCTATAACCTCATTTAACCTAGGTAACTTTCATAGATTTTCCATTCCCAAATACTCCCAATAAGGGAGGATTTCAATATATGAATTTCAGGAGCACACACATAGGCATCCACATCACTTTAAAATTATATTCCAAGAGAAAAGCTTATTTTAAAGTGAGAACAGAAAAAAGTTGGAAATGAAATGGGAAAATTTTTTTAAGTCAATAGAAGAGGAAAAAGAGTTAAGATCATCAGAGAGAGAGAATTGCAAAGTTGTGCACTCTGCATTTAATAATACTTTTCCCCTTGATCAATTCAGCTTTGGAAGTTAAGAAGGTTTTGTAAGGATCCTGGAGCAAAAGGCTCTGATTGAATTAATAACTTCAGAATTTGATTCAGATACTATAATCTTATTGCTTTCCACAGTGCGTGCCTCTCTACCGCTTACCGCAGCTAAGTTTGTGGACCTACAAAGGAGGGAAGGATTCTAATGGCATTGCCTTCGCCTGCACAGGGTATTGATTGCATCAACTTGGAGTTAAATTGCCACCAAAAATCTAGTTAGATTTCTCTTGGGTGTCTTGGGAATTTTGATTCCAGAATGACTGTGAGTAGAATGTTTTCCAATATCAAGAACAACAATACAGATTAATAGAAGCTCAGACATTTCCTCCTGGCTATGCAAAATAAATAGATAAATAAAGTAATTAATTAAAACTTAAAAACTGGACAGAATTAAATCTCCATAGCAAGGAAATAAAATGAATCTCTTGGAAAGTTTTTGTTTTTACTTTCTATTCAATATCATGACTCAAAAAGTCAAGAGGAAAGGCAAAAGGTTAAAAAGACTCAGGGGCTTAGATAATAGGAAGTCTAACCAGATCATGGCCTAGAGCTAAGATCATAGGTACCAGTCTGGCTAATTATCGGGCACCTTCCAGGTACAAGAAACAGGACTACACAAGAATGCCAATATGACTGTTGGCGGGCAGACAAAATATTTACTTCATCTAATAAGAATAGCAGAAGGCCCAACAGGTCAACCCATAGTTAGCTCTTCTAGAAAGTGTGCCATGGTGTGTTGTAGTGGTATTACTCCTATTTTTTTTATTGTGAAAATACTGTACAGAGGGGTTACAATTACATGGGCAAGATAATGAGTACATTTCTTATCAAGCATTGTAGCCTCCTCCTTTGTTTCCCCTTCCCATCCCTTCCCATCCTCCCCCCACCCCCCACCCAATCCTCCCCTCTCCCTCTCCCCCCCCACCCCCCGTAATTCAGTGCTTACAAAGGACTTTTTTATATAAAGACCTTCACCTCAGCTTTTCTCTTTTTTCCAATCTCTTGGTGCTACCATATTCTTATTTATTTAAGAGGGCTGTGGGAAATGAAAGGAAAAGGCCACACTTATACAAAAACACTCATGCTCAAAACAGTGTCATTTCCTGCCAAACGTGGGACCCGTGGCACTTCCTCCCTAGACTCTTCTTCAATTGTAGCCATGCAGAAAATTGTAAACATTCAATGAGCTAACAAAATTAAGGTATGCCATAGGTCTAGGACATCTATTCTGGATACATACATTCAAAATACCTAGGGATATATTCTGTAAAGCTTTGTCATTCCCTTCCTGGTAGAAGGAGAACCTGATTGGTCAGCAGAAATAATAATAATAATAATAACAATAATAATGATAATATATCCATTCTCAGAGGTATGGCCATTACAATTAGTTTTTATGAATCACAAAGGAAGCAAAAGAACTGCATTTTGAACTATGTGCTTAAGCAAAGGCTGCACTGGGCAGAAAGCCATGTCTCACTAAATGTAATGCCTCTTCATTACCAACTACCATGCTGTGGAGATATAATGGAGACTCTTCCTCCAGCTAGAATAGAGTGGGAAAGGGAGTGATAGCTTCTTTCTACTTTATAAAAGTCCACTAGAAACTCATGTAGAAGAGATGAATGAAGGATCTTGAACTTCCAAGTACAGCCCACTAGTCTATAGGAGAACTCTGGCACTGATGTAATTAATTTGAAAAATTAATCCTAGTCTAAATGAAGGACCTTGGTCAATTCTTATTGATTTTGTTTTACTTTTCTGAGTAGTGCAGTCTTACACTTTACAGCACCTCATACATCCATAAAAACCTTATCTCCAGCTAGAGATATGATAGGTGAATATTTACTATTTAGTGGAAACATGCCAAACTATGTTGCAGCATGAGTTAATGCCAAATGGCCAACAGGTGTGCCTTAAAGAGATTTGATGACAGAGAAGATAGAATTTGAAACAACTATGGGCTAAGACTAAGGACAGCTCCCAGAAAATTCGGAGATGATAGGTACACCAGAGAGAGTCCATTAGAAGCAGCAATTCCTGGTTCTGAACATGACTTAAAGACCATGCTAAAAACACATATTGACAGGCCCACCCCACAATTTGTATTCATCTTCAGTGCCTCAGGATTGAATCCTACTATTTTCAAAAGCACCGAATTCTGCAAAATTGCAAACCACCGCTTGAGTCCCACTGCTGTTGGCAGATGTGGAGGGAACTGTTTGTTTCTGATTTACTGTGATTTCTTGCTAATTCACGGTAATGAATTTAACTACATAGAGTTACTTAACTGTACACTGGAACAAAGTGTTTCACATATATAATAAGTATTTAATAAACATCTGATGAAAGGAAAGGATAAGGGCAGAAAAAGAATGAGAAAAGACATTACTACCCTCCTGCTTTCAGCCTGAGAAGCTATCTTAGGCTGTTACTGACATTCTAAGATTCAAAGTACATCACTGATTGGGCTAACCATGCATCTCTTCTGAACTCAGAAAGATATTCACACTCCTAGCCAAAATCACAGGTCCTGTAAGACGTAACCTTGCCTTCTTATTTCTGTTTTCGCCCAAATTCTTAACGCTTTCTTTTCTTGGAGCATCCACATGCCCTTATAAGTCCTGTTGTTTGTGTGTGCTTGGTTTCTCTATAAGTTCTTCCTTAAATTTTCATTTCAGAGGAACCAACTTGACCATCTGGTTACAAGCAGAATCCTCCACTGATTATGTTTCTTGAAGCGGTTTTACTCCTAAAAGTTGTCATCATTATTAATTTGCTTTCCCTATGTCCTCTTCTTCATCTTGAAGAAAAGAACTGAAATCATCTAAGTCTAGTGCTTTGCTCCTTTGATCATGGCTGAAAATACCAAAAACAGTCTGCTATATAGAAATTTGATAATCATTTGATGAATGAGTAGATAGACAATAATCAATAAGAACAACCTCACCACCTCTGACTTTTTTCTCTTCCAATTCCCTTATTTTCCTATCTCATTCCATTTTTGTCATTTAACTACCTTGATTTGAGTGGTTACCGAGGGAAAGGTTAGAGTTGACCACATCTAAGCCACCATCCGTCCACCTGAACCTATTCCCCTCAACCTAACACCCTCTGACAGAAATCCAGTGATCTCAAGCTGATTAGATTCTGTGACAGTGGAAACCTATCAGAGAGTCCCTGAGGGCTCATCCATTTTAAGAGCCCTTCTGAGATTTGCAGGAGAAAGAATTCTTTTTTTGGCAAGCAGTCTGAGAATTAGGTTACCTTCTAAGTTAAGTAGGACAAAATTTGTCATATATGGCCCAGTTCTGTATCTTGAAACTCCTTCATGTATCACTGCTCATAAAAGTGAGCGTAGGTATTTGTGCACACACATGCACATGTGCACATGTGCAAACACATTCATACACCTTTTAAGATTCAAGATAGATTGGTTTGTTATGATACCATATACATGACTTTAATATTGATTAAAAAAAAAAGAAATACCATGAATTGGGGCTCTAGTCGCTCATGCCTATAATCATAGCTACTCAAGAGGTTGAGATATGAGGATTGAGGTCCAAAGCCAGCCCAGGCAGGAAAGTCCATGAGACCCTTATCTCCTATTAACCACCAAAATTGGAAGTGGTGCTGTGGCTCAAGTGGTAGAGTGTTCGCCATGAACTGAAGAGCTTAGGGACAGTGCCTGGGCCCAGAGTTCAAGTTCTAGGACTGACAAAACAACAACAATAAAAATATACAATGGGTATTATCATAATGTCTTAGAAAAGGTATGACATGGTTATTGTGAACATTCTGGTTTTCTTGATAGAGAAAAGAAGCTCAGAGGAGTTCAAGATGGTACCAAAGCTTATGCAACTGCATCAGAAGCCTGGAAGCTAAACTGGGCTGTGTTATGAGACATTCTAGGGAGTCAATTATAAGTCAGTTTCCCTTGCTAGAGAATAGAGTAGATGAATGATCTCTATGCTAGTGTCTCTCAAATTTCACTGCTTAGAGATATTATATCTTTGGAGTTCTGGTTATATTGCAGGCCTCAATTAGTCTTAGGAAAAAGCTGTTAAACTCTGCATTCCTGAGAATTATAAATAATGTGTGAGTGATACCCAATTTGTTGGAGTGTAGTCTAAAGTATTCTCTGGAGATTGAAGAATTATAGCTACATAGGACTATGATCAGAGGACTGGTAGAAATGTGCATAATTTGGGAAATGATGCCCTAACAAGCTGCTATTTGGGGACAGATTCTCCTCTTAGGAAAAGAAGAGAAATTTAAAAAACATTAAAATTATTACTTAAGCTAAGAACTTTGAGGAAATCATAGAGATCTTACAATACCTGAAAGTAGCTATAAATACACTGGATTTAGGAAGGATTAGAGTATTATAAAAACAAGGGCTTTGAAGCAGAAATTTGAACTTCAGAGTTAGATTATTCTTACTTAGAAATAAGTGACTAGCTGTAAGTCAAGTGTGCTATACTGGTTACTCTAACACATTTATTTTAGGATAAAGGGAGGGCTACCAGGCAACAGGTGCGTAGCCTCAGGCTCCTAGGAGGGCCTATTTTGCTTGACATGAATCCATGTCATGCCTGAGGGAAGAATCCAGGCAAACCTGCAAGCCTGCATTGTCTCTTCCACCAGCACAGTGGAGCCGTGTCGTTGTAGAGACAGATTCTCAGTGAATGTTGCTTTGAGAAGTAACTGTGCCAACAGAGAGACAATCCATCCTCCTGTTTAAGGTTTTGTCATCTATTAAAACACAAGTGGATTTTCCATTATGCCTTCTCAGGATGGGCAACCTCAGCCATCAAAGGGTTTGCAATAACCTGTTTTCCCACTAGACACCATGAGTAAAACGGACAGGTTTCCTGAGCCAATGGCGGATGCTGTGGAAATTCGACTGCCTCTTTAGTCTTCTTCAGGACCATGGCCTGCATAAAAATATTGCTTGGATAGGATGTGGAACAGTTCTTTTAGATAATACAGGTGGTACACAGGTCCCCTGACAGGCCACTGTGGCTAAGATTGATAATCATTGGATGTAGGCTAGAGTCATGTTCAGATGTCTGTTTATGACTAGAATGGAGAATGATGCTGTAGTTAATCCCACAGATACTTACTATAGAGGGAACTAAACCCCAAGGGAAGCACCTAGGCAGGGTTTTCTGTGATCACCTTGACTTGCAGTGCTAGCCCATTCCTTATTTCAGACTATCCATCTCAATGTTTTCTTCCTAGTCTCTGTTGTCCATATTCTTCTTAGCTTTCCTAGTATGTCCCTTGAACAATTGACCTAGACTAGTCTGAAAATTAAAATTGCCAGTAATTTGGCCAAACTGAGGAAATAGTGCATTATTGAGATAATACAGTACCAATGTGTTTAGTGACTGACCATTGCAAAACTGATTTTATCTCTTTTGTAGTCATCTCTTCTTTTCCCATTGATCATATAGTGGGCAAAAACAGAATATTAAATAACAGACACCTAGGATTCAAATGCTAGCCCTGCAGATTATTAATTGTATAGTTATCTGTAATCAGAGTTCAGTTTCCTCCCCTATACACTGGGGTTAACAATCTGTCCATAGATGATTGGGAATATTAAATGGGAGATGTATGGAATGGTCCCCTGGTCTATAATGAACACCCAACAACATAATGAGTACTTAACAAAACAGAAAAAGTTGCAACAGGTTGAAAATAAATGATAATAACTTGTAATGCAGGGTTATATACTCTTAATCACTAAACTACTAACTCTTCCACAAATAGTTTCCGCTATTAATGGTTGTTTAATATTTGTAAGAAGAAACTAAGGCTAGTAAGCATGAACACTTGTGATTTCTAAGAGCATTTCTATCTGTGGCTTCATAAGCAAAATATCTTGATAACTTCTGCAGAACAGTGGTGAGGTTCATAGCATTGAATTTCTCATGAAAGATGTTTGGTTGACTATATTGTAAAATATTTGTCAGGATAAATGCTATCATAAAATGACAGAATCTGTCATTATAGGGGAATCAAAAAATGTATGTAATACCTACACTGACTCTTCCTCTGTATTTTAGAATTTAATTATTTAGATAAGTGCATTTCTTCATGAATCATATTGATCCCTATTCATGGTCGAAATCCACAATCTCAAGGCAAAATACTCACATCTTTGGAGAGAATGAAGCAATAGGAATTAGCTTTTATTATAGATGTACTGTGCTTTGGACAAGTTATTGAACATTCTCTTTGCTTCATTCTCTTAAGTTGTGTACTGTGAAAAATATGACTCTCCCTCATAGGATTGTGGGACAGAGCAGATCCAAGGAGAGAACACACATCCCTCCAACACCAGCACTTAGGTAGAAGTGGTGGTTACTTCTGTGGTTGTATTAGCTTTAAGAATCCACAGGAGGCCATGCTGCATCAGCTCAGGATTGGAGAAACTAGGTTGATAGTTTGCTAGCTGGCAAACTCAAGCTGAGTGCCTTCTGTTTCCAGCATCCAGGTTTTATCATCTGAAGCAAGGATGGTTTGATCTATCTTACTTGTTGGTTAGGATGAGGAGATGAAATAACATGTATTCTACCATCCTGCACTTATATATCCACTGCAGCAATGGCCAGAAACATAGCAAGGGAGAGCAAGACATGTGCTTACCATTCCTATAGTAATCCTGTTGTCTGAGATACCCCACATTTGGTCTTCTTTTCCTTTTCCAATTATACTATAACCTCTCTGAGGCCAGCAATTGCTGCCTTGTTTACTCTCTTTCCCCAGTGTTTCAAAGTAGATGCTCAATATCTACTTTGTGCTGTTTTCAAATCCACTTAGAGTCAAATTTGTATAAGCCAAAATCATTGTGGCCCCATGTCACTGAAGAAATGATGAGAGGTAAATGTTTGGGATGAAGAACAAGAGGTTGTTATAATATTTTTTCATCATTTCATTTTGAACAATTATTAACATTTTTGTTCTTTCTTCTCAGGGGCATATATCCATTCTTGCTTTGTTAGGGAGATGTACCTCAAAATTACTAACATGTATGACCTTTAAAATAGTTAATCTTTCTACATGGTATTTCATTAGATGTCTAATTAGTAGCAAAAAATTTACTGTTTGCCATGTCAAATTTACTGGTAGAAAAACATCAGAAAAGCTAATTTTGCTTAAACTGTATTCAAAACTTTGATCTTTAAACTCTGCTCTGTCTTTGCTCTTCCTGCACTATTCCTTTAACCCCAGAGTGTCCCATTTATAACTTCCCATCTGTTAGTTTTTTTTCTATTAAGAAGAATATTTCTCTTTTAAACTTTTACATTTAGGTGATTTTTTTTTCTATTGATTTTCTATTGCTGAATGGTGTGTGTGTGTGTGTGTGTGTGTGTGTGTGTGTGTGTGTGTGTGTGTGTGTGCGCGTGCACACATACACGTTCAGTGCACACACATACAAACCCTCCCCACACATGTGCATGCACACACACACACACACACACACACACACACACACACACACACACACACACACACACACACACACCTGCTGGTACTGGGCCTGAACTCAGGGCCTCAGTCCCTTGCTTAGCTTTTTCTACTCAATACTGGTGCTGTATCACTTGTGCCTTACCTTCACTTCCTGAATTTTGCTACTTTAGGATTGCAGTTGTGAGCCACCAGAACCCAGTTCTTTCAGTTTTCTTTTTTCTTTTCTTTTCTTTTTTTCTTTTTGGCTCATTGTGGGGCCTGAACTCTGGGCCTGGGCATTGTCGCTCAGCTCTTCAGCTCAAGGCTAGCACTCCAACACTTGAGCAATAGCTCCAGTTCTGGCTTTTTTCTGCTTATGTAGTGCTGAGGAATAAAACCCAGGGCCTCATGCATGCAAGGCAAGCATTCTACCACTTAGCCACCTTCCCAGCCCTCTTTCAGTTTGCTTACCCAGTACTTTCATATCTCAGTGGAGAAGGGGAAATTACATTATTTTATAATTTGAAGGCATTAGTTCATGAGATCTCACAATAATCTTGTAAGATAGCACTGTTGCTGGGTGCTAGTGGCTCATGCCTGTAATACTAACTACTCAGGAGGCTGAGATCTGAGGATCATGGTTCAAAGCCAGACAGTCCATGAGACTTATCTCCAATAATCCACTAGACAACCAGAAGTGTCACTGTGGCTCAAGCAGTAGAGTACTTGTCTTGAGCTGAAGATATCAGGGACAATGACCAAGCCCAGAGTTCAAGCCCTACAACTGACAAAAAAAAAATAAGATAGCACTGTTATTCTAATTTTTTTATTGTGAGAATACCATACAGGGGAGTTACAATTACATGGCAAGATAACGAGTACATTTCTTATCAAGCATTGTTGCCTCCTCTTTGTTTCCCCTTCCCATCCCTTCCCATATTATTCTAATTCTAAAAGGAACTAGAATGAAGCTCAGAGTGGTTAAGAATCTTGGTTAATAAGACACATACCTGTATTCTCAGGGAGGCTTTGGAGAAATAGAACAATATGAAAAAAGGTAGGTCAAAGATTGATGAGAGGATTATTGATAAGAAGAACCCCCAGATCAACAGTTGTGTACTGGACAAAATCCCTTGTTGAAATTCAGTCTTAATTCAATGACAATCCAAGAGGAAATTTCATTTTCCTAGGAAATGAACAGTAATTAGAAAAAGCCTATATAAAAAAATTACTTCATGGCTTTTTGTAACCTGTATACTTAAAAATAAAAATCTGAAGAAAATATTTACTCTATTATATGCTACTGTCTCTAAACCATGAAGACCACAGGATATACTTGTTTTTTTCATGGGGAAAAACATGACTGTTAATTTTTATATAAATATTTTGTGTGTGGCACCTTGAAGATGTTGGGCCCCTTAGATGAATACAATAGGTACCTTTTTAAAGACCTTAAAGGCTTTGAAGAAATAGGCATAGGAAAATATGATGAAAATAATTCTCATGATAGAACCCCTGAGAAAGGATTCTACATGAGCAGTTATGGAGATTTCCTCAAGGAGATGATCGCGTAGGGGTATCCTGAAGGAAAGATGAAGAATGGCTAGTTAAGTGTGAGAACAGAGGGTATTTCTGATGGGGGAGAACACCAAACATCCAGAAGTACATTACAAAAAAATAGTATAAGGATCCAGGGATCTACTTAAAGATTACACAAAGTCTTAAGAAATAAGTCTACAACAGGAACAACAGTTGCTATTTTTGTATCTTTATGGAGCACTGCTCAGGGAATAATGAATGACAAGACTAAGTCTAGAGGCAGAAAGCTCAATTAGATACTATAACAAAGGGTGAGACATTTAGAAAAGCCTGAATCAAGGCAGTTGTCTTTGGATGAGATATATGGACCAGGAGAAAGTAATCAACAGTTTCTATAAGTGTTTCAGGACTAACGTTGGTAGTTTGACATGATTCATTGACAGTGAGTTTGGGGGTGTCAGAGGTGATTGCAGACTTGCAGTCAGGGAGAACCAGTTGAAAGTGGGTAACATTCGATTAGATGAGAATATATGTTTTATGTAGAGAGGATCAAAGATACAATTTTCACTTCTAGCAATGAGGGTACTCAGGAAATCCAAAAGGACTGTCCAGTTGTCTGTTAGATGAGCATGTTTCAACATTTATAGAGCAAATGAGAGCACAGGGTTTAGAAGCCACTTCAAGGAAACATGTAGAATGAGGTCAAAGATGACATAATGTATTAAACCAACATGTAAGTGTGAACAGGGTAAGATGCAATAGTAAAAAATTAAGAATGAAATATGAAGAAACTTGGGAGACTTGAGCATTTCCAGTGTCCAATGAGACATAATCCAATAAGAATAAATCTAAAGAGGCTTTATTGAATTTCAAAATTAGGAGGTTATTATTTGATTTTGAAAATAACAGTTATAGATGAGTGTACCCTCCAAAATTTTTTTCCAGAGTGGTAAGAGGTAAAATCACTTCTAGTTTGATTAATGAATGAGAAAATAGAAAAAATAAGCATAAAAATATATACTTGCTTTAATTTCCAAGGAATTGAAGTACAGCTATGGGGATATCATCTTCAGGAGACTGTGTGACTTGTGTTTGGAACTGAACTAAACTGTATGTCAGAAATGACAGACAACAGAGGGAAACAACAGTGGAGAGCTTCTAAGGAAGGATTTGCTTCTTCGCTGTGCTTCATTCTTTGGATGGAAAGTCCAATAATTCCCAATAGGAAAGGTTTTGATGAGCAGATAGATTAGAGGAGTGGAAGATAGAGTCTAGGCAGGAATTCTGAGGTGGTAGTATAATGGAAGAGTAGGAGGCACTTGCTGAGATTCATTTGCTGAGGATGGTGTAGCTGAGAGACAAAGCTAAAGGTGGCCACCCTTCAATACAGTAATCTACAACCTCGACCCTTCGATGATTCAGTGGGTGGAGGGTATCACATAATAGTGGCAAAAGCTGCTATAATTTGATGAAGGGACACTTCAGGCATCATGTGGTTAGCAGTAGTGGTGAGAACACTGGCCAATCAGGTTTGGATTTCTGACTCATTTCTAAGTCCATCAGTTCAAAGATTGAAGCAGGAACCTTTCTCAAAATTATCTTTAAGTAGTTATACAAAGGAGTTGCCTTTCAACAAGGCAGCTGATGACTATAATGCATCGTGACCAATGTCACCCTTTTCAACAGTCTTCCTCATCAGCTCCCTACTCCATCCCTTCCCTCAAGTTTCCTAATTTTGTAGAATCTCCACTGAATTTTATCTCTGCGTGAACTTTTATTGGTTCCTTCTTGTCTCTTTTTCTGCTGTTCTATGCCCTCCCTTCCACTGAGCTCGGAACTTACTGCAAGTGCCCACCATAACATCTTTTGTATGAGAAAAACTAAGGAATCATCCATGTAAACCCATCAAAAGCTCTATTTGGCATTCAAGGTAACACTCGAAATAGTTGTTTATCTTCAGGACTTAAAAAATGTGTTCTTATGAGAAAAATCTATTCATGCTTCCTTGGCTGTTTCTTTTGTTGTTTAAAATTGAACTAGACTAAACAGCAATGCAGTTACTTGCTCTTGCTTAAAAAAATAAATGGTGGCACTACTGAGGAAGAAAAAGAATTGCTTCTCTTTAAAAAAAATATGCCTATGCATGTGAATTGAATAAAGAAAGATTGAAGCCAGAGGTTGGCTTTATTAATTTGTGTCACAATTATGACCTAATTAGTTACCTAAGATGTCTTAGAATGATTATAGCTGAGTTATAAATGGGGAGGACAGGGAACTTCAACCAAAATAAGCACTATCTTTTATTTAAATCAGAATCATGTGAGAACTTCTTGAAGCCCTGAAATTTTGAAAAGAATTTTATGTATTCTTCCCTGATGTCAGGCAAATCAGTCATAAATAGTGAAAACCAATTATGAATAAACCAATTAACATGAAAGGCATGAAAGTTGAAAAGCATTTATATTCTGCTATTATAACTTCTCTTGCAACTTTAAGTATCAATTATTTTAATGTTTTAGGGTTTCTTTTAGTTGTAGCCCTCAGCATGCTCTTATGAGATGATCCAGCCCATGTGGGCATATCATGGGGGATGTCTGTACCCTTTCTTTCTTTCCTGGTGTTAAGACCATGCAGATAACAAGAACAGACACCATTGAACTGATAGCTTTTCCATTCAGCCAGCAGATGCGTATCCTGATGGGCCTGCCTGAGACCAGGTACAAGTCAGCATAGTGATCCCAAAGTAGCCACAGGGCAGACTTGCAAGAATGACTATTATTCTCTTTATGATCTTTACTCTGCCTTTAATAACTGTGTTTTTATTACTAGCCATTTTTCAGGTATGAGCCTTGGGCTGGAGTTTATTCTGTTTTCCTTAGCACTGGGTGGGAAGTGGTGAAGCTGTCAATGATAAACCAAAAAAAGAGATGGGGGGAGAGAGAAAGAGAGAGAAAGAGGGGAAGAGAGAGGGAGAGGGAGAGGGAAAAGGAGGGGGAGGGGGAGGGAGAGTTTTCCTCACAATTGTGGCTAGACTAGCTCAGGATGGAGACATGCAGATTAAATCAGTGGTGGCCAATGGGGTGAGGCAGAGTGTTCTGGAACCTGAGTATGGCCCATAGAACTTCTTCCTGGTACACTGGAATATGGAGGGTTATTTTAGGTTTTTTTTTCATATCTACTAGGGCACTTGGTTCAGAGTAGGTGTTGAATAAATATTTGTAGAAAGGAATGGACATTATTATTGATTTATACCTCAAAGGATTTGTATATGTGAATGCCTTTAGGGGTAAGGAAATCCATTAAGGATAGGACCTCTTTATTTATTTTAAAACAAATCCTTGTAATTACAGCACCTGCCACCTGAATGATCCAAGAAGAGTGTTAACTGAATCAATGGATGATCTAAAAATTCTTTCAGATTCATTCCTTAAAACTGTGTGGCGATTTTTGACAGAGTCTAAGGAATAGATCTTGGATGGTAGGGAGGGTATTTTTTCAAACCTGTTACACAGTCAGGACTAGGTTTATTGTAGGTAGCAACTTTCCCTGAAGAACCATTTTCTTGTCTATCAGAAGATGTTAGCACATAGTGAACTTTGGCATTGTAAGGAAATATTTCAAGTCCTAGGTTTTGGCACCAAATGCAAGGAAATATTAGGGTGATATTTCAAGAACCATAAGTATGTATAAAGATAAAGGACAGAGAGGTGAGCTCAACAGCCCAACAGGTTTCTTGGACTTAAAATCTTACAAGTCTACAGGAAGAAATGGTACACTTCACTGACAACTAAGGCCTTTTGTATTAAGCAAAAAAGTGAAGTCCTACTAAGCAGAGGTCAGGGGTGGAGAGGTGGGGAGGGAACTGGGGAAAGGACACTTTGTGCAGAGATGAAGGCAAGAAAGGGAAAGCAATATTATCTTGAGCTATAAGAAAGAGGGTTTTAATAGCATCTTGTCCACAAACAGTATGGCGCTCAGTCCACACGTTATCTCTTTTACAGACAAAGGTATATTTGGGGAGAGGGAAAAAGGAGGGGAGATGATTCAGTACATTCTGGAGCAAGGACAGTTGTAAGATATGGCTGTCAAGGGAAAACATAAGCGCTTTCATTTTAAGTCATTTTCCATTATTCATCATCACTGCTGCTGCCATTAATATGAATCAATGATAGACAGCATTGTCTATCATTGATGAGTTTTGAATTTGGGGGCTTGACTTTTCTAGGCAGGCAGTCTATTCCTCGAGCTATACCCCCAGCCCCTTTTCCTTTCATTATTTTACAGAGAGGGTCTCCCATAGGTGCACAGGCATGCCTAGACCTCAATTTACCATATTTATGAACACAATTTACCACATTCATGCAGCTGAGGCAGCAGAATGACTCACCATTCCACACTTTTCATTGGTTGAGTTGGAAACTTGTGAACCCTTTACCCAGATGGGTTTCCACTTAGATATTCCTGATCTTGCCTCCCAAATAGGATTTCAGGCAAAAGCCACTGCGTCCAAAGAAAGTTCCGGTATCTTACAAGGTAGTCCTTTCATTTCTTCTTGACTAGGAGATTGTTGAGTCAGACTCTTCCATAATTTTTAATTTCCTTAAGAAGTACCATATTGGTTTCTATGGTAGTTGCATCATCCACATTCCCACAGACAGGGTGCTAGGTTTGCTTTTCTTTTCACAACACTCTCATTTATAATGATCACCTCATTTTCTATATCAAAACCAGCTTATTGGCTATATGTTGATAGCACTTGTAAACCAGTTTTGTCTCATCTGTTTAGATGTTTAGCTTTAAGGAAAATGTTTTTCTGCTATTGAATTTTAAAATTTTATTTACAAATATTAGGTTTTCTTTTTTTATTGTGAAAATACTGTACTGAGGGGTTACAATTACATGGGCAAGATAACAAGTACATTTCTTATCAAGCATTGTCACCTCCTCCTTTGTTTCCCCTTCCTATCCCTTCCCATCTCCCTTACCCCTTATCCAATCCGCCCCCCAACCAAAGTTGTAAAGTTCGTTTTTCGACATAACAACTTGTACATCTCATTGTTGCAATGGGTCCACCTGTATGCCTAGTTAAACAATTTGTTTTCTTTCTTCTCCTCCACAAATTATACCAACATTAAAAAGACTGAAAACAGGGGTTATACTGTGGGGGAGGGGCATACAAAGCAACAAAGAAATCATCTTATAAATATGATAGAAACAATCATATGAAAGAAAAAAAACATTTGAATACTTATGTTGGGGTTCATTTCCCTAACATCAACTTATCTGACTTTTTCTGCTTCTCTCAGACATATACTAGTTATTGTAAATAAAGGAAACCATGGGACCTATGTTTCTTTGGGCCTGGCTTACTTCACTTAATATAATTTTTTCCAAACCTTTCCATTTCCTAACAAATGGGGAAATGTCATTCTTTCTGATGGAGGCATAGAATTCCATTGTGTATATATACCACATTTTCTTGATCCATTCATCTACTGAGGGACATCTGGGTTGGTTCCATATCTTAGCTATGGTAAATAATGCTGCAATAAATATAGTTGTGCTGGTAGCTTTAGTGTGGTCTTGTTTGTGATCATTTGGGTAAATGCCCAGAAGTGGGATTGCTGGGTCATAGGGGAGCTTTATGTGGAGTCTTTTGAGGAACCTCCATACTGCTTTCCAAAGTGGTTGAACAAGTTTACACTCCCACCAACAATGCAGTAAGGTTCCCTTCTGTCCACATCCCCTCCAGCATCTGTTGGTATTAGGGTTCTTGATTATACCCATTCTAACTGGGGTGAGATTGTATCTCAATGTTGTTTTGATTTGCATTTCTTTTATGGTTAGAGAGGTTGAGCATTTCTTCATGTGTCTATTGGCCATCCTTCTTTCCTCTTCAGAGAAGTTTCTCTGTAAGTCTTTAGCCACTTATTTATTGGGCAGTTGTTTCTTTGAAGATTTAATTTTTTGAGTTCCAGGTATATTTTAGATATGAGCCCTTGTCCATTGTATGGCTAGTGAAGACCTTCTCCATGGGCTTTTTATTGCTCTTGCTAGCTATGTCTTTGCCATGCAGAAGTTCTGCAATTTTATGCAATCCCATTTGTCCAACCTTTCTTTGATTTGTTGTGTTTCTGGGTCTCTATTAAGAAAATTTTGGCCTGCACCAAGGAGACCTAGGGTTTCTCCTATTCTATCCTGTAGTGTTTTCAGAGTGTCTGCTTTGACTCCGAGGTCTTTGATCCATTTGGAGTTGATTCCAGTGCAGGGTGATATATAAGGATCTAGCTTTAGTTTTCTACAAGTAGTTAACTAATTTTGCCAGCACCATTTCCATTTACTGAAGAGGCTGTCTTTCTTCCATTCTATTTTTTTAGTTCCCTTATCGAAGATTAGATGGCTATAGGTCTGTAGGTTCATTTCTGGGTTTTCAGTTCTATTCCATTGGTCCTGAGGTCTGTTCTTGTGCCAGTACCAAGTTGTTTTGATCACTATGGCTTTGCAGTATTCCAGCCTCATTCTTTAAGGAAATAGAAGAGGCAATCCAAAAATTCATATGGAACAATAAAAGATCCCGAATAGCAAAAATGATCCTCAACAGAAAGAACAGTGCTGGAGGAATATCAATATTAGGTTTTAATCTATTACTAAATATGTGGTTTCTAGTGTGGGGTTAAGTCACATATTGATTGTCTTCTTGCTGGATATGTTTGTATGGCTGCTGTTTTTTACTTTGTAGGTTGCGTTTCCCTGTGATCATTATTTACATAGTGCTGTGCAGATCTGTTTAGTTTGTTATATCCCACGTATTCATTTTTCTTTTCATAGCCTGAGTATTTGTGGTGATATCCAAAGCATCATTGCAGAAGTCAGTGTCAGAATGCTCCTTCCTGTTTTCAGTCTTTATGTACTGTTTATTTCCTTCTTGTCCCTTTTGGTTTGTTTTTTTGTTGTTTTTTTTCTGACTCCTTGAGGTTTCTTAGGTTACTTCCTTGATATCTTTTTTCTTCTTTTTTAATACAGCATTTATTGCTTACGCTTCCTTTCTGCAGTGCCTTGCTCTGCACCCCATGGTTTTCATAGGTTGTGTTTGCACAGCCAGTTGTTCCAGGATAGCTTATAAATTTCCCTTCTGATATCTTCTACATGTTGTTTGTACAAGAGAATTATGCTTAATTTCTACAGGTTTGCTAATCCTCCAGGGGCTTCCTTATCAATAAATTATTAGAGCCATATCATTATAAATATCAGCTAAGCGTATAACATGAAGACATGGGAATTGTCTTGGACTAGCTATTATTCTAGCCCAGTTAGGATAATAAATCTACATGGTATCTACATAGTTTTGCAGGCAACATTAAAATGTCATGTATTAGATAATATACTGAAAAATTAATTTTAGTTATAATTTGTTTCATTCTTCTTCATATCCGGTACATATTCAGACATGTATAAGCATACACAAACATACACAACACATACACATACTCTGCCTTTATATTAATATTTGTTATGTTATTCCTTGGAAAATGGAGTAAGTAATTCTCCTGGATATAAATCATGTTTTTAATTATTAACAAAGCCTAGAAATAAGAGGCATTTAAAAATAACATTGCTTACACAAGATGGCTTACAATACAGACTGATTCATTGTTTCCTATCTTAAAATTGCACTTTCATAAATATAGATAAATTGCCAGGTTCTGTAGACTTACTCTTGCCTTCCTAGCTACTCAGGAAGCTGAGATCTGAGCATCATGGTTCAAAACCAGTCCAACAGGAAAGTCAGTGAGACTCTTATCTCCAATTAACCACCCTAAAACTAGAAAACAGTGCTGTAGTTCAAGTATTAGAGTGCTAGGCTTAAGCAAAAGATCAAGGACACAACCTAGGCTCTGAGTTCAAGCCCCAGGACTGGCACAAAAGATAGATAGATAGATAGATAGATAGATAGATAGATAGATAGATAGAGGATGTTCTAAGGCACTGTTAAGTATTTATTTGTATATAACTACAAGATTATTAATGAATCCTTTACACATTTTAATGTAAAATGTAACAAATACCCAACACAAGTAGTTGAAATTCAATCTTAGTCCCTGTTCCCGAAGTTAAAATGTTAACATAAAATATTTCTTGCCTTCATTTTTTTTTTCTGTTTTGGTGAAGCTACTCCATGAATGGATAAAGGTTTAATTAGGGAGCTGTCATTTTTTTCTTTTAATCATCCATTATCATATTTCAAAGAATCACATATACAAAGCATTATTAACTTCAGGATATTTGAAGATAGAGACCAATATATTTGAATTCTAACTATTGTGCTAGCTTTTTGCATTATTAAAAACTAAAAAGAAAAGTTATTTTTCTTTCCACCCACCTCTCTCTCTCCTTTCTTTCTTTCTTTTTTTTTTTTTTGTTTTTTTGTTTTTTGCTTACCAAAATAAGCACTCACTTTCTTGGATAAAAGCCATCAAGTTACAGTCCTAAAATAAATCCAGCAAGGGTAACTTAAGAAAATACAATAACTTTGTATTTTGATGCCTTTTGCTTTTTTTTCTTATTTCTTGTGTAGTTTAGAGAGGCATAAGGATTTATTTTTAGTTGTGTAATTATATCCATGAGCCACAGCTTCATTGTTTAAGAACCAAAAACTAAATTGAAGACACAAATAAGACATGCTAGCAAGAAATCAAGCAGATATTCTAAGCTTAGTAATGTCCAAGCTGTTAAGTACCTTGGAGTAGCAAACATCTCAAATACCTCCACAAGGGTACCTTCATTTATAAAATCTCAAAACCCTAAGCTCAGAATTGATTCAGTGAATGACTTACAAAGAGAACTTTCTAGACACGCTCCTCACTTTTGCAAGGGATTCTGCAAGCTGCCTTTAAATTGCAAGCTTCAGTTCATGTAGTCCTAGGACTCTAACCTAAACCTTGCTTTTCAGAACTATAGCTAAAGCTATCTTGAAAATTGAAAATGTTTCAAATCACCTCTCTTCATTCTGTGATTTTAAAAAAAAAAAAAAAAAAAAAAAACCTTTGATGAGCAGGAAAATCAAGCGGAAAGCAAGCTGATGACATGATGATTGATCTACATCATTTCCCCAGAGTTTAGTTCCCCTGAACAGAACAGTAGAGGCAGAATAGAGTCCCATCATATCCTGGCCTTTATCTTTGCCCCTCTCTCACCTTTAGTTTTCTGTAACAACCAATATAAATTCCTCCATTGGAGTGTCTTTAGTCATTGTGTGGGTAAAGAGTTAATACTACAGGACTAAGACTGCTAAGCTAGATGGACATGCGTTCCAGGTTTCCGCTTGTCTGAGAATGAGGACTTCTGAAAGATTCTGATCTCACTGGGCCAAAACTACAACTACTAAATTAATAAATAAATATAAGGATCCCCAGATTTCCTTCTGGGATTCTGAAACCTCTGTAGATACTAAACTGTGTGCATATGTGACCAGCCTCCTATAAAAATGTTTTTAAAAAGTCTCTAGTGAGTTTTCTGCCATTTAAAATGGCAGAGCTTGAGACCAGGGGAATTGAGTGTATCCCCATGTGACTCCACTGAGAGAAGGCTTGTAGCAGCAGCAGACACTCAGCATCCTTCAGAGTCTCTCCCATGTGTCTTTCTCCATGTCTGATTCTGCAGTATGTTATGTAAATTCGTCATGAGTCTGGCTTTGTGGTGTATCCTATGAGGATTCTTCATGAGTCCCTCGGAGTGGATGGGATCCTTGGGATTTCCAACACTATACAGAATATGCTAGCAAATCTATTGTGTTTGTAGCATGATCCTAATTTTGTTTTAGTTTTGAGAGAACTGAGGAAAAGAGCAATTTAAATCTTTTTAACATTTTAGCAAATTGTCCTCACGGTCCATAAAATTGTACATTTTATGAAAGAAGAATTCTGGTTGTGGGTACCTATGAACTAAATAAATCTATAGATTGCTGCAGAGATGCAGACATTTCTCTACTGCCTAAAAATGGAGAAATAAGTCATTCATTTGGTTTTTCCTCTAACAGAAAGTGATGAGCTACTAGAACAGAAGACCATTCCCCTACACGTATTTCCATTAACTAGAGAAGTCGCTATCATGTAATTGAATGAACAAATAACTAAATAAGAAAGTGAATAAATACATCCATTAAGAAAGTTACTTTGTGGTTTCTATTAGATGGTAAAGTATAGCTTTGTTTGTCTTTCTAATCAATTCATTCTAGTACTCCAAATTGCTAAACAATCTCTATTATTTATATCTACTTAATGAAAAATTATATTATTAAAAGGCTTAGAAACTAGCCCAAAATTATACATTCATTGTTTACTTACTCTCTACTAGAGCTATGCCAGACTAGTAGATACAGATTTTATTTTAACTGTCAAAGAGAAACTTTTACTAAATTTAATAAACTAACAGAAATGTATAATGGGGAAATGGAATAGAATATATGCCCACTATGCAAACATCTAATTAATATTTGAAAATCATCAGTGTCCCAAAGTTTACCAGAAACAAATTTTGCACTCATTCTTTTGATACCATTGACAGGACTTCATTCTTTTACTCCAACATGATTTTGGTAATGAAAAAGGTGTACAACTTCTACACTAAAGTAGTGACTGACACCTGTGTATAACATTGGACTTTACACTTTCAAATCAAAGCAATGTGGCTCTGAATACAACCACTTTGAGGTTCAAATTAAGAAGACAGAAAGATTTTGACCTTCTTTCACCTTTATGTTCTGACCAGTCCTCCAATAAATTGGATAGTACCCACCCACACTAGTGAGAGTGGTCTTGTTCCTTTAGTCTACTGAGTGAAAACAGCTTCAAACATGCCCAGAAATGATGTTTGACTGTTAAGCAATCATATGTATTTACCAGGCCCTAAAGCAAACATGGTCTCAGACCAGGTCTAGAATGTGTGGGTCTTGCATCCTGAGTGTGTAACTCCTTTAGTGAAAATTTCCCCTTCCTTTTCTTTGCTATTTTCACATCTTCTAAATAATTATTGAGCCACTCTGCATTTCTTTGCCTCTTAGGAAGCCGGAAATGTTTTCATCACAAGCTTAATTGTTGTCATGCTGGCTGTACTCATTCCAACTTAATTGCAAATACAGAATGGCATCCATTTTTGAAGTGTATTGAGTTGAATCTAACTGCCTTAATAAAAGGACACACATTGTTTGTCTTTATTTATGTTAAGAGCTGAGGACATCTTTTTTTCTCTCTACTTTTCCAGAGAAATGAAAATGTAAATCTTAGCACTGACTTGCAATGAAAACTGATTTTTTTCTAGTGTCTATTTATAAGACTACCTAGGAATCATCAGGTATAATATCTATTCTACTAGAGCTTTAAAAAAAACTTCAATATTTTCCAATGTGAAAATCTTTGTCAAAACAACCTTTTAAGGGATTTCTTCCTTGTGTTTTTTGAAAATTGCACATAATTGCAAATACTTTGGTATTATCAATTCTGTGCATGGAAACTATGTTATGAAATAATTTAATTACTTATAAATGGTGTGGTAATACTGTATCTTTTAACAATTACCTTAGCTCAAATAGGTGCAATACCTGGAATAAGAATTTCTATGAGAGAAATAAGTCAAGAAAGATTCTAGGCACTTTCCAAAGCAAGATCTTGCCTTGTTTACCAAGTCCCAATACTTGACACAGTGTCAGGAATGTTAGAGAGGCTAAGAAGAATTACAGTTCAGCATTACAAAGTACTGCTCATCCTCCAAAAAGTATGGAAGTGGAAAAAAATAAGAGCATATATTTGGTTCAGAATCAATTCATGCCAGTTAAAGCACAATCCTACTGTCACTTCCTTTAATATCAGAGAAACCAATTATTCTTCAGTAAGGAGTTTTTTATTTGTAGTTAAAGAAGAAAATGGGCCACAAGTGCCAAAACAAAGAGGAGAAAGAAAAGGAGAAATTAGAGGAGGAGGAGAAGGAGGAGGAGGAGGAGGAGGAGGAGGAGGAGGGGGAGGGGGAGGGGGAGGAGGGGGAGGGGGAGGAGGGGGAGGGGGGAGGAGGAGGAGGAGGAAGAGGAGGATGAGGGAGGAGGAGGAGGAAGGAGAAGAAATAAAATGTCAAATAGCTTCCCTAAGAGAGTCAGTGAAGCCCTGGGACACTTGCGAAAGCTTCTGCCAGGTTAACATCCTATCTACTTGATCGTGTTGCAGGGTTTTTTATCTGCAGGAACAGAAGGAATACACTTGTTGAACAAACTTTTTCATTCTATGACTTAGTGATTTCAACAATTTATCTTCTAAATAAATAATTCACAAAGGAGGAAAACTGCCAGGAATATTTCAGTACTTATTTTTTGCCTTTAACAATCCCCAAGACTTTACTAGGAAAGGAAAAAAATCTAAAAATAAAGATTTCATCTGCAGAAAGTTTGTGTTACATCATATGGAAGTGAATGTCCATCCTGAGAGACAAGGCCAAATTGAGTGGGACAAAAGTATCCAACCTGGCAATCATTTCTACCTACTGATCATTTATTAGTTTTTATTCTAATATGATTTCTAGATGACTAAATATGATAGATTTTCATCTCTATGTCTTTGAGGAACAATAATTTCAGAAGCTACTTCTTGAATTCGGAAGTGTTATGTTGAATAAATCTCTCCTAAATTGTTGTGAGGATTTGAGTGTTATTTTGCTAAGGCAAGGCAGAACTGTGGTTACATATTCATTCTAACTTTTGTAAATATGTGTATATTTTGAGACCTTACCACCATGTGTGCTATGGTAATTGTTTAGGACTAAAATAGCCTGATTATGATTTGCTCTTTAGTAACAACTATTCTATCTTTAAGATACCCAAATAAACAAATACTAGTGATCTGACACAGATCTTTCTCTGTTAAGTTCATGGAAGAAAACGGTGATGAAAGCAAAATCATTCCTAGACTCCATAGAAAGAGTAACCTTTACAATTAAGGTCATAAAATATTTTCTGTGATTTCATATGAAATCCCGCAGGCTAACAAACTTCATCCTTAAGGACACTTATGTCCATGAAATGGTTGGAAGTTCGGTATCCAGTCTGGGATTATCATCTCTACACCTTTCAGTCATTCCTCATGACTCTCATCACCACCATCAACACACAGAAGTAATCTTTACTTAGCTTGTATTGTATACCAGAAATTGAACTTGGTATTTTTCAAATACTATCTCAAAGCATCACAACAAATCTACACAGTAGTTCTTATTCCTTATTGAAAAACCTGAGACTCACGTGAGATATAAACTCTAAAGCTATAGAATTCAAAGTTCTTAGTGCCAAGATTTAAATATCAACTTATTTCGTTTTCACATCAATGGGCTCTTCCCTCGGCTCTTCTTTTCAGAATCTCTAAGGCCATTCATTACACACTTGCTTCCTCCTCTGGTTTTCATCTATTCTACCGTACTGCCAACCTTCCCTAATCCTCACAAGACCTGTTAGATTACTAGGACTGCAACAAGTTACCACACGCAAAGAGGCTCAAAAAGGGTCTGGAAGTTTAAGCTGGAGATGTCAACAAAGTTGGTTTCTTCTGCGAGTCTCTCTCCCCATTTCAACCCCTGGGGCTTGAACTCAGGGTCTTGATGCTGTCCCTGAGCTTTGTTTGCTCAACCACTTGGAGCCTCAGTTGCACTTCTGGCTTTTTTTTGTGTGTGTGCTAAATTGGAAAGAAGAGTCTCATTCCTGCTTGGAACTCTGATGCTGAGTTCTCAGCATGCTGAGTAGTTAAGATTACAGGTGTGAGCCATCAGTACCAGGCCTTTCTCCCTAATTTACCAATAGTGTCTTCTTCTCATATCTTCATCTCTTCCCTCAATACATCTCTTTATGTCCAAGATCCTCCTTTTTATCAAATCACAGGTCATATTTGTTTAGAGCCTGCCTAAGTAACCTCACTTAAAGCATTTGATTGTAAAGATCTATCTTCAAGTAAGGTCATACTCAGACTTCTTGATGGAGGACTTCAGCATTTCAATATCAGAAATGATGGAGCGGACCCAGTGCAACTCATGACATGCTAATGTGATACATATCCAAACACCAATATAATCTTTCTCTCTCTCCTATTTTAGCATTACTACCTAAAGTTACCAGAGAGAGCATCCTAAATCTCATAGTGGAGCACATTCTGGCTCATTTAAAAATGTTCAGGCTCAGCACTTGGGAGGTAGAAGGATAGGCAACCTCAAGTCTGAGGCTGGCCTGGGCTTCAGAGCAATTTCTGGGGAACTCAGGTTTATGAGAACTTGATTCATAAAAAAGGTCTAAACTGCAGGCATTGCAAAAATGGGTTTCACCTTCGTCTTCTTTTTCTTCTGTCACACATTCTACACAATACAGAATAAAAGAATAGAAGTTCCATTAACCAACTATTTTCTTTTGTTGGCACATACAAACAAAACTTACAGTTTAAGCTAGAATAAATGTTGCGTGTTTTTAGAGACTCATCCACTGACTTTCTGAGAAGTAATGACTTGTGAGTGTTTTTTATTCTTTACCTGGGTGAAGATCAATGGTGGATTATAACTGAGATCAAATAGGACTTGGAAATATTATTAAAAAAAACAACTATCTGTAAGAATTTATCATTGTTTGTCCTTTCAACTAAGGAGTGACTTTTTTGCCCAGAATTCTAATTCCAGGCCTTGGCATAGTGTCTGGCATAGAACAGGCATTAGATGATTGTTTGTTACATTAAAATATACAAAACATTCTGAGATTACCCAATTTTTAGAACAAAATCTATAAAGATATTTCATTTAAATATATGGGGCTGGGTGTGGTATCTTAAATCTACGGTCTATAAGCCACATGGGAAGTATAGATCATGAGGTTCATAGGTCTAAGATAGCTCAGCATCCACTTTCTCTGATTCAAAAACACCATGATACTCCAAACAAGCAGCTGCACATGATTTTAATCTCAGTTGACAGAGAATCACAGGGAAGAGGCCTCCATTATGAAGCTGGCCTGGACAAACAGTGTGAGAGTGTACCCTATAAAAATAATAAAAGATTGGAAAATAAATATAATATCAATCAACATATTAGTTTTTAGCAAAATGATAAAACATCCGATACTTGGTTTAGGATATTATAATGTATGCGTGAAATAATAGTAGTACCTTATTTGGGGAAAATGGAGAGCTTGGTATTTGGTATCTTCAAACATTTGTGCTTCTATCAAATTGATTTGAAATTATTTCTTCAAAAATGTTACAAAAAAAGAACCGAGGAAGAAGGTCTAAGAGACCAAGACCCTGAATTCAATCCCTAGTACTCTAGGAACAATTACACAAGTAAAAACATTTTAAGTAAATTGTCTAGACACGATTGCCCTGAAAGGTGGGTTATTTCTGTTCATTTATTCATTCCCAGAGTCTGTTTCAGTTACTGACACTGCGTGAGGCGTAAGAACAGCCTCTTTACAATATATTATATTGTATGAGAAAGCCAAAGTCATTACTAAAAACATAATTTTATGTAAGATGAATGATATGAAGAAAGCCGTGCAGGACACTGTACTAAGGAATGCCTATGGAGAAGAGGAAGCAGAAGAGCTCTAAAACAATGTCTGAGGAAGGCTACCTCATCGAAAAGAGATGGATGAGCAGAGGAACCAGCTGGTCCTCAGTCAAAAAAGCACCATTTTCTGGGTAGAAGTGAGAGCGAACTCAATGTTCTGTGTCAGAAAAGCACACTGTAAAATGAATGAGTACAAAAGAGAACAGCATATTCAAATGAGGGGACTAGTACAAGAGAAGCTATTAAATAAGTAGAATTTATCATTATCAGGGGCGATCAGAGCTACTGCGTTTCTCATGGGGGTGAGTGAGGTATAATCAGGTTTGTGTTTCAATATAACCTTCTCAACCCAGAGATGTCATTGTCGACTGCTTCACAACATCTTAATATTAGCTCATTTATTTTTTTGTCTTCCTGAAAAAAAAAATCCATTTCCTTTCTAAGGCATTGTCTCATTCATGATTACATAATTACATGATTACATAATGGGATAAAGTCAATCTTCTACTAAACCATGAACTTCCTGAAGGCAGAAAAGAAAACAAAAGGTGGTCAATACTATAACTCCAAACTACCAAAAAAAATTGGTTAGAAGAGGACAGGAGGGAGGGAAAGGAACAATATTATTATGATCACAGTAGTTTACGAAGGCTAAACAAAAATAGTTTAAGACGTTGGAAGTACTAATCACATCAGTGGTTATTGGAAAAAGTTTTGTCTGTGATGAGTTAGCTTAACTGTTGCTTCAGGACAGTTAAGATACAAAGCAAATGGCCTTGAAAGGTTAGCAGTAGCTTCTGTGAGCAAGATTTTGCTGGGGGCAGGGAAAGAGATTTTTGCAATTTTATACTTGGTTTCTGTTTAGCTAATATAATCAGCATCCAGAACACGCTGTGATTCTAAGTAATATTATTTCTGATTGTCGAGTGGATGCTAAGGGTTACCAATTAAAATGAATTTCAGAAGTCTCTTTAGCTCATGTGTTCCTGGAAAAGAGTATTTTTCCCTTCCCCATTGTTCCTCTCTTGTGTTGCATGACACTTTTACTTTTCAACCTGGATTGCACACAGAAATAAATGCATATCCTATCAGTGAGTGGATCTACAGAAAGTCTACTAAAAAAATCCCAAGGGGACACGGGTGACATCACCACCGTTTTATAGTGTGAGCTGTACGCATCATGACTATCACAATGAGATAAATACTTCTCAGAAAACAGTAACCGTGATCGAGACAAGATATGTTAGCAGAGGTGAGACAGTAGATTATTCTGAGCTAATAATCAGAAAGGCCTTGAAGAAGCAAGGAGGGCATCTTGTAAGGGGGCTGATTTTGAGTAGAGATGTATGGAGCCAGTGTAATGTGACCAAAAAGTGACTTGATGGATGGAAGGGCTGAGGGAATGGGGTGAATTGACTTCAGCCTCCCTAACTCTAAACTGATTCCTTCAAGAATGTATGCTAGAATATTTATTTGGGGCATAACAAAATTCCCCCCATAATCTAACTGCAAAAGAAAAGACTCTAAAAGGGAGTAGGGAATTAATTCAGCTTGAAAAGCCCTTTCAACTCTAATGAATCCCAAGAATATTTCTAGTATTCAGTCCTCTTTATTTGTTGCAGTAGTAAAATGAGGGGAATGCTATATTATTCCTATTATAAAGAAGACAACATTCAGTAATATTTAGCAAAGACAAGTGTGGTCATTAAAATCACAAAATATTCACATTTCCACCAATCAATGGATTAAATAGCATTCAGCTTCCAATTCATATACATGTACATATGTGTATGTGTGCAAATGCTCTTACATTATATGTATAATATCCTTCTTTGTTCTACATTAATAACATCTAATCCTTCATTGAACAAAGAAAGATGTTCAAAAATAGCTTGAAGATTGTTTTAGTATAATGTTATTTCAGGATATCCTACTAGCTAGATGAAGGTTTCCTGCATCTTTCCAGAAAGAAACCTAATATATATTAATTGATATATTTTTAATATGTTGCCTGTGAAACAATATTAATAAATGTCTCTGGGCACTAGTGGCTCAGGCCTGTAATCCTAGCTACTCAGGAGGCTGAGATCTGAGGACCAAGGTTCAAAGCCAGCCCAGGCAAGAAAGTCTGTGAGACTCTTATCTCCAATTAACCACTAGATAACCAGAAGTAACTCTGTGGCTCAAGTGGTAGAGTGTTCGCCTTGAGTTGAAATGCTGAGGGACAACATCTAGGCCCAGAGTTCAAGCCCCACGAATGACAAAAACAAACAAACAAAAAAGAAATAGATAAGTAAATGTATTCTCTTTTAGCTCTTTTGCCATATCTGAAAAATATAGATCTCAAGGTAAATATTTTCATGGCTTTAACTTTCTTTCTAGAACTTATCCTACACAAACATAAGTAATAAACCACTTTCTCCTCCTGTTGTCCACTCCTGCTGTGCAGATCTAAGGGTGAACTTCAAACAGCATTGCTTAGAGCTTAGTTGTAAGGCTAGTGTATAGGACAAGAAACTGAACTAATTTGAGTATAATATTCTCTTTTCTGGGGTACAGAAGAGAAATCTTCACATAGAGAATAAACAGCATTTGTTGGCAATTTATAAAATTTATGTCATGCTGAAAGATTGTAAGCTGTAGTCATTAGGATTGTAGTCATTAGGGAGAGAGAAAACTTCAGGCTAAGAAACACAGGTATATCACACCTCCTATTTCTTCTTAATTCTTACTTTAAAGATGGGGAATGAGCCTTTTAAACATCTGAAGTTCTTTAGCTTTTCAGAACTGCTTTCTCCCTAAAAGTTCTGCTAATTCCTCGACTAGTAGAATGGCAGGTCTTCATTACAGGTCTTTTGAGTAAACATTGTTTTTATAGAAGAGAATGTCAATGTGCTTGGCATGCAAGCCATATGAATAGACTTCTCTTGGATTCTACTAAGAGTCTGCCATCTTGACTATGTCTACAGTATTTGTCCAAAGACATATGAGAACTACACATGAAAGAGTTTGGCCAAAGATATGTTAGCACTATACATGAAAGAATTAATGAAGCATCGGTAAACATCAATTCCTCTTCTATGTACTACCAACAAGCAATCTCAAAGATTAAATGGCATAAAAAGAATAACAGTCTTAGAGTAAGTATAGCAAAAGAAGTAAGACTTTAATAAGAAAAAAAGAAAACATCATTGGAAGACATTACAGAAGACCACATTTAGCTCACTATATGTAAGCTACTGACTGGAAGGCATGATATGATTTCTCTTAGATCTTGGTATCTATAATTCAGAAATAACAATGAACTAAATTTCTACAATAATAAGTGTAGAATCAATAACAGTCTCCTTAGTTCAGTCTGATATAACAAATACCATAAACTAGGTAGTTTATAACAAACAGAATTTCATCCCAATTCTATAAACTGAGAAGACTAAGGTCAATCAGATCTGGTGACTGGTGAAGGTAGGTTCCAGTCCAGTTGGCCCATGACCATTTGTTCAAAAAACTTCCCTTTCCATCACAGAATTATCTTGGTGTCCTTGAAGAAGATACATAACAATAAATATATGGGGATTATTTCTGACCGCTCAACTCTGTTCATTTGTATGTCTATTAGTCCCACACAGAATTTTTTGACTTTCTAAAACAGGGCTGCTCTAGGTATCCCAGATTGGCCTTGAATTCTGGAGTGCCCTGATCAGCTTCCTTAAAGCTGGGATTGAAGACATGTACTGTCAGGCTGTTGCACAATCTTGACTACTGGTAGTGGTATAGTAAGTTTTCAAATCAAGAAATGTGAGTCTTTCAACTTGTTGAAAGTTTTCATGATATTTTAGATGACTTCTGAGTCCTTGTATTCCCAATTGTATTTTATTGTTGGCAAAAATACTGGAATTTTGAGAGATTGCCTTTTATCTAGATATTGCATCAGGGTATTTTGCTATCTGAAAAATATCTTTCAAATTATAAAACTATTTTCTAGTTATTGTAGTCTTCTGTAATGCCTTTCCATGATGTTTTATTTTTTTTCTTAGAAGAGTCTTACTTCTTTTGTTATACTTACTCTAAGACTGTTATTCTCTTTATGCCACTTAATCTTTGAGATTACTTGTTGGTAATATATAGAAGTAGAATTCAAGTTTATTGATGCTTCATAAATTCATCTCTCATGTATAAGTATTTGTGTGTGTGTTTGTGAAATAGATATAATTTTACTTCTTTTTCAATCTGAATTCATCTGAATTTTGAAATCCCTAAAGCTAGAGTCCTCCAAATATAAACTCATATCCTTTCCTATAAACAAATTAGGGTCAGGTTATGAAGACCCTAACTTGAAGAAGAGTATGGCAGAATATGAGATGTGGTAAGTAAATGAGGGAGATGACTAGGGAGGACTTTACTGACATGCAGAGGAATATGAAGCTGAGTTCAGATGTAACTACATTAGTGCTTCAGAAAACTCAATGTCTACATGGACCATTAACTAGAGGAAAATTCACCTGTAATGATTCCTGGTTTTCTGCTTTGGTAACTTGGAGGATAATAGACTCATTCATAAATCCACTTGACTGATGTATATAGAACTATTCATAAATACACAGAGTAGGAAGGGTTTAAATATATTTTAGTAGACTAGATCTGTGACTACACTGATTTATTTTTAACAGAGAAGTGCTGCAGTTTATGAAATATTGCCTGAAATTGACCTATCCTCCTTGTATTGAACATAATAATTTAAAATTTAGCTTAACCAGCTGTGCACCATTGACTCAGGCCTGTAATCCTGACTACTCAGGAGTCTGAGGTCTGAGCATTTGAGGTTCAAAGCAAGCCAGTTTAGGAAAGTCTATGAGACTTTTCTTTAATGTTTTTTGTTGTAAAAATAGTGTACAGAGGGCTTACAGTTACATGAGTAAGGTCATGAGTACATTTCCTATCAAGCATTGTTACCCCCTCCTTTGTTTTTCCCCTACCATCCCTTCCCTTCCCACCTCCCCAAGTTGTAAAGTCCATTTTCTACATCTCATTGTTACAATGGGTCAACCTGTATCCTTATTTTAGCATTTTATCATATCCCTTCCCCTCCCCAAATTAGAAAAAAAATGTATATACAAGATGCAGGGCACAGATATCAAATACAGTGAAAACAGGGGTTATACCATGGGGGAGGAACATACAAAAGAAACAAAAATTCAGACAGTACATTTTAGATACATTAAAAACAATAGCAAGAAAGACAAACCAAGTTCAGTCCCTATCTTGGGGTTCATTTCACTTATCATCTTATATGGTCATATGTACATAGCTTTTGACCTTTTCTGCTTGTCCTTGACTTATACTAGCTATTGCAAATAAGGGAAACCATGGGATCAATGTTTCTTTGGGCCTAGCTTATTTCACTTAATATAATTTTTTCCAAGTCTTTCCATTTCCTAATAAATGGGGCAATGTCATTCTTTCTGATGGAGGCATAGAATTCCATTGTATATATATATATATATATATATATATATCACATTTTCTTGATCTGTTGATCTACTGAGGGGCATCTGGATTGGTTCCATCTCTTAGCTATCATAAATAATGCTGTGATAAACATGGTTGTGCTGATAGATTTAGGATAGCCTTGCTTGTGATCATTTGGGTAAATGCCCAAAAGTGGGATTGCTGGGTCATAGGGGAGCTCTATGTGGAGTTTTTTGAGGAACCTCCATACTGCTTTCCAAAGTGGTTTACACTCCCACCAACAATGCAGTAGGTTTCCCTTCTGGCCACAGCTGTTATTATTTGATTTCTTGATTATAGTCATTCTAACTGGGGTGAGGTGGAATCTCAATGTTGTTTTGATTTGCATTTCTTTAATGTCTAGAGAAGTTCAGCATTTCTTCATGTGTCTATTGGCCATTCTTATTTCCTCTGCAGAGAAGTTTCTCTTTAAGTCTTTAGCCCACTTATTAATCAGGCAGTTGTTTCTTTGAGGATTTGTTGTTGGGGAATTTTGTTTGTTGAAACCCTTGTCCATTGTGTGGCTAGTGAAGATCTTCTCCCAATCCATGGGCTTTCTATTGATCTTGCTAGCTATGGCCTTTGCCATGCAGAAACTCTGGAATTTCATGCAATCCCATTTGTTCAAACTTTCTTTGATTTGTTGTGTTTCTGGGTCTTTATTAAGAAAATTTTGGCCTGTGCCAAGAAGCCTTAGAGTTTCTTCTATCCCTTCCTGTAATGTTTTCAGAGTGTCTGCTTCGACTTCAATATATCTTTGTGAGACTTTGATCTCCAATAAACTACCGAAGGAAAAACAAAAGTGGATATCTAGCTCAAGTAGTAGAGCTCTATCCTTAAGCAAAAGAAGCTCAAAGACAGCACTTGGGCCTTGAGTTAAAGTTCCAGGACCAGCACTCACATCAAAAAACAAAAATAAAATAAAATAATAACCAATCCCAAAGCATCAGATACAATAAAATAAATATGTTTCTTGACTTCTACTAACAGCTGTGAATGCTCTTTCCTCTGTAAAATTTGTGAGCCAATGTGAATTGCCCTTGAGTAATGAACCATGGAAACTGAGTTAGAGCTCTGTCTGTAAGAAAGCACAATTTTCATTACTGTCAACTGGACATTTAATTAATAATGTTCATGGACAACACTTCGCTACATATACTTAGACACTAAATGACCTCTTCTCTGTAGAAATTTATTTGTAATTTTGAATGTCAAGTGTGCTACTCATTTGTTTAGTGAGAAGAAACAGTAGCTCTTTGAGAAACTGACAGAGAAATCCTGTTAAAACAGATCCATATTTTTATTTCCCCTTCCTACTAATCTATCTGAAAATATAGCTTTCTCTTACATTAGAAGCATAGTTTCCATTGAAGTGATGAGTGATGAGTGGCAGATAAATTCTTCATTGAAAATTCCCAGAATATTTAGAGTGTATACATTTCACTTAATCCTCAAAAGAAATGAATAATCGATTCTTCATGCCTGAAAACCAGCATGAGTTTACATCATAAGTTGTTCAAAATCTGCCTGATAAGGTGATGCTAACTTGTCTAACTAGAACAGAGGATCAAGACATGAACAAGAGCATGTGGCAAAGATCAGAATAGTCAAATTACTTTCCAACCAATCAGAGGCAGGATGAAGCAATTGTGTTGTGACAATGTTAAACTCCGGTATAGATAATCTGGATAAGATCAAAAGGTCTCAATGAATCAGGCTGGAAGGAAATCACCCATCCAAATTGTAGATAAAAGGGCAAAGATGTTAGAATTTGGAAAAAGAACAAGGAAGTAAAAGACTTTATCCTAACATTTTCTTTAAACCAGTTTTGTGCCAATTTCCCTTTGACATATAGTGTGGTCACTATTTTGCGGGGGGAGGGGGGAGAGTCCAGTCATGGGACCTGAACTCTGGACCTGGGCACTGTCCCTCAGCTCTTCAGTTCAAGGCTAGCACTCTACCACTTGAGCCACAGCACCACGTCCGGATTTTTTTCTTTTTGCTTATGTGGTGCTGAGGAATCAAACCTAGGGCCTCATGCATACAAAGCAAGCACTCTACCACTGAGCTACCTTCCCAGTCCCGTATGGTCACTATTTTTGCATGATATAGTCCCTTGTTTTGCTTTACTCTGTGGTCTGAGTCTAGGAGACCAAGGGAAACACAGTGCAACAGATCTGAGGGGTGATGTTGATGAAAAGAAGCTTAATTTTTATGTTTTTTTTTTTTATCTTCTGCTATTGTCAAAACCTGTCTTGATCAAAAGCTCCCTCCCCTAACACACACACACACACACACACACACACACACACACACACACACACACACACACACACCACTTTCTTTGAATAACAATAAATAATATTTTAAAGATTAGAGGTTAGAGTTATTTCTTTAAAGGGAAGTAGGTCAGTAGGGAAAAGTCAAGTCAATTAAAAATAATAAAAATCATACTTATTAAAACAACGTCAACAACAACAACAACATGACTGCCCAAAGAGAAAACCAACAGGGTCTAGATCCCATTGGGATTGGCTAAGAATGATTAAGAAAAACTTCCTAGCTACTCAGGAAGTAGAAATAATGATGCTCATATTTTGAGACCATCCTAGGCAAGATTCCATTTTAACAAGCTGGGCATGGCAACGGATACCTGTTATCACAGCTACACAGTAAAGATAGAGAGGGTGATCTCAATCCAGTACCAACTGGGAGCCAATAATGTGTTATTTTCTACCTGAAAATAACTAAAACATAAGAGAATGAAAGGATCTAGGGTCATTGCTTACATGGTACAACACTTTCCTGCCAATTGCAAGCCCCAGAACCCCACAAAATATTTACAAATTTTGGAGATTATAGTGATTTAAAAATTTCCCTATTTATTACACAATTTTACTAACATACTTTTGGAAACCATTAATTGTGCACTCTGTCACTGTATTTTATTGACATTATAACTCATTCCCAGATTACTAAATAAATGATCTGTTAACTGCTATTACTATTACATGATTACAAAGCCTGACTGAGAAATAATAAATATCCCTGAACTAAGGAATAAATGGTTTGTTTGCAAAACAAAAAAAAATTGCTTAATGGTGAGGTGTCAGTGGAACTTCTTCTGTATTGTAATACTACTCCAACTTGATCTCTCTTGAGAAGGGCAGAGAAGTCACTTTATACCAATCTTCCTGGATCCATTTGAGGGGGATTTTTACCAAGCTTACAAACAAGCAATGATAGAGGATAGCTTCAAAATAAGTCAGTGCTTTAAAGAGGGCTGAAATGACAATCATTACTTTCAAGATAATAGATTTTTCAAGAGAATAAGTATCTCTCCACTAGAGATTTGAGAATAGGTATAACTAATTTGGTGAATTAGATTAATACCTACCCTGGTACTCAAGTACATCACATAAATATACAGTACTCCACTTCAGGAATCCCTTATTAGCAAAATAGATTCTTTGAGTAATATACATGAAGAACTAGATACAAAATACTGATATTTGATATAAGTCCACTTGTTCAAGGAAATTTATTCCTTTAAAGTTCTTAAATGTACTCATTACCTTACTCACATAATTATAACCCCTCTGTACACTATTTTTACAATAAAAACATTTTTAAAAAGTTCTTAATTTCCTACAGCCACACAAAAAAAGAAAAGCTACTGGAAATGGTCATATCCGCCCAATTATTTCTTAGCAACAATAAATTCTTAATGTGAATGCTTTAAAATTTATGTATTTATTATTTTAGGCCGATCTTATTCAATAAAGCTTTATTGTTGTTTTTACCATATGCATAATTGTAATTTTTATGATTTAATGCATTTGTATATTTACTATCCCATAAGATTTTTTCATAATCATCCCATAAGAAAAATAGAATATGTATTTACATTTCATAGACACTCAAGGATATAAGCTTAATGACTGAGTCAAATTTGGAAATGTAATGGTCAAGAGAGCTGGACTTAAGAATTTCTAAATAATTGGCCAAAAATCTTAGACTAATATGTTAAATGACCCCAAAAATCATATAAAAGATTCTTTTCATTTCCAAAAATGACATAATCAATTACCTCAGTTCTAATCTGTGGGTATAATTACAGCTCACTTTTCTATTACTCTGTATTTCAAGAGTCACGATACTCTGTTGGTGATTCTAGAACTCAGTAATATTTGTGTATCTTTTGGAATAAATGTTTTTATTGGCCTTTTATGACTTCTTGCTTGCCCAAGACAACAAATGAATACTCATTAAACAAAACTAGCTTCTACCTGCTGTGTGGCAGAAGCTGGTCCATACATGGAAGAGTCAGCCATAAACACATTTCAACAATCTGCCTTTTTGGAACTGGCAGAATATAACTCAAGATTATCAGCCTCCTAAATTCTCATTATCTGTCACATTTCTCTGTCTCCTCTGGTTCGTTTCTTGTCTCTTTCAGGCAGTGCTTCTTATTCATCCTATAGATCCATGAAAATTCATTACAGTATGAAAAGATTAAGGGCTGAAAATGAAATAAAAGAATATAAAGGTTTCCTAAAGATGGCTGAATGGAGTATTGTTGTAAAATACACCTCTCATAGTGAAAAGTAGCCTTTGAAACCACAAACATAGGGACACTTAGGAGGATGTACTGAAAACAAAGTAAAGCCCAAATCGTGGATGATTCCAAATGATATACAAAGGAATTCAGATTGTATCTGGCAGGCAAAATGAATAGTAGTAGCAACTTTGTGTTTTTCTTTGTCTAGTGGAGGTCCTGGCCTTGAGTTCCTACAGGAAAAAAACATGTGTGGCCTGTGTTAGTGAATGATTAAAGGCTTTTTAGGACTAAGCTTCAAAAATAAAAAATAAAGAAATCATTAGCTCTAAGTATGAGAACTAGATGAGTCTGGGTGAACAGTATCTCATTATATTAAAATATTATCATAATAATTCAGTTTAAAAGAAATAGGAGGTTTTTAGAGGAATAAAGTATTGAATTCCTGAGAAAAAAAAGAAAGAAATAGGAAGCTAACTGGTTTAAGGCCACGTGGAATTTCTAGTGACCAGAACACTAACAAGTTCTTTTTGTAACTGCCCTAGTGGATATGTTGAAGAGAAGGCTTCATAATTATGCACTTTTATTTCCCAGTTAATCCTTTACCCCATAAAGCAATCAGAAAATTGTAATACCCCTGATTATTGAAATACCCCTGATAGGAATAGGTTCAATATGTCCCTTCAAATTTATGTCAATGTCTAACTTCACATTCTTTACCTCAAAAATGTGACCAGGTTTGGAAATGAGACCTTTAAAGAATTAGTTAAGTTAAAATAAGGTAATTAGGGTGAGCTCAAATCTGATGTGACCTGGGTCCTTATATGAAGAGACAGGACACAGGAGAAGTAGAAGCACATGAAAAATTTCATAAGGGACTCACTTACAAGGTGACCCTCTTGAAGCCAAGGTGAACAGCCTTAGGAGAAGTCAAACCCTTTGACACTTTGAGCTTGGATTTATAGACTTCAGCACTTTGCGATCACAAATCCTTACTGATTGAGCCACTCAGTCTGTGGTTAGGGTGGTTAGCAGACTAGTTAAATAGAATATAATTTCAGCCAAAGAAATAATTTTCCTTTTAAGTTCTAATAAAATTATCTACTGTCCTAGAACTGGGTTGAAACCTTCCTTAAAACCAAACTTCTAAATCTATTCTTCTACCCTGTCATCTCCTTCCTTCATCTAAAAACACCTCCTCAATTTTCTCTTTACTGCTAAATCCATAGATGAGTAAAGAATGATTCGAGAATTATGTAGAATCTTGAAAAATCATACAGCATCCCAAGAAATTGACTTGGAAACAACTATTCTTGCATAAATGTCATAAAGTGAAACATATATTAATATTTAGGGTTATATTATTTATTCAAGTATCTTCTTACCAGAGTGTAAGAAAAAACAATCAAACTTTAATTAAATTAGCATTTTGTTAAAGGTTCTGCAATCAGGAATGTTAGAAATATAGATTAGTTGTTTCAATACTGTGCACTAGTCAGGCACATTGTGTATTATTTTTTAATCTATAATAAAATTGTTATCTACTAGACTTAAACACTCAGCCTTTTATCAAGACAGATGATGGGGCAATTATAGTTTTGCTCATTTCTTTGAAAATTTTGGAACTCTTCTAAATCATCAATGCATAAATGACCAAGATTCCATTATAGGATTTTACTGGGGGTGTGAAGGCTGTTTCTTTTAAAAACAATAGAACTAAATAATATCCCCATAAAATAAGTTACATATGAAAAATTTCCTCTGGATTCTTGATGCTCAGCTCTGGGTGACATGATCTTGCCTGTGAGAGCATATTTTTCTTTTACTAGAAAAGGGGAACTTGTCACAGAAAGAAATGTAGAAAGTGCTATATTTAGTTGATTCAGATTTCCAGTCATTTTTCACTCCAAGATCCAAGAATGATGGAATCAAACTGTGAAGAAAATTAGCTCAGTGGGTAAATGCCATTCTTTAAAATACTACCTCTATAAATCTTTGGCCAACTGTGTGAACCCATCCAGGCCATCTAAGCACCATCTTCTGTGGTTGGTTTAAAACTGATACTCTAATAGCATGATACTTTGAGTACCAGAGACCTACTCCTGAGTTGGAAGTTTGCTGATGACAGTCAACTGCAGTAATCAGCTCAGGCAATTAAGCTTTTGCCAGTTTGTCATTAATTTTCTTTCTTAGTTAATGTACAGTGATTCATGAGTGGCCAGGTAACACCGTAGCCCCTCTTTGTGCATCTCATGGTTCAACCAAACACAAATCCAAAATACTTACATATTTGCATGTATGCAAAAAATACTCTTTTTCATTATTCCTTAAACAATATAGTTTACACAGAATTTACATTGTACTATTGTAAGTAATCCAGAAATAGTTCATGATCTAATGACACACTATCCTTGTTCACTTGAACATCTGCAGATTTGGGATTCTTGGTGGAGGCAAATCCTGGAACACATGCATTATGGATCATCCATTTGAATACTCTTTGCTCAAAGTATCTGTTTTTGATCAGCTAATATAAGATATCCCAGACACTGTATGAAGAGCTTTGGCCCTGGGAACAGAATGTAAAGGTCCAAATCTTAGCTCTACTATTTAGGAGGCCATTTGAACAGACAATGTCTCTCTAGGGCTTCTTGGCTTTGTGTATAGACTACACTGGCTTTCTCAGAGAAGATGTTTAAGTGATGATTAAGTGAACTGAGGAGAATAACTGATGTAGGCAGCTAACAAATTGTAACTATAACTGACTTATGTAATCCTCATGAATGGTATTCCTCTATAGGTTGTTACTAAGGGCCTCCTGTGAGCCAAAACATGAATGATATAGGAAAGGCATAAGAAGCCTGGCTTGCAGCTTTAAAGAACTTATATTCTGTAAAGAGAGAAAGTGGGAAATTGTAGTTGTCCCTTGCCAAATTTCTCTTGTTTAAATAATAGATTTCTCTACCATGGATCACTCATTCTGCCAAGCATTATATATGAAGAGTAAAAAGTAAATAAATGAAAATGCTCAACACCACTGAACAAAATAAGTTTAAAACATCTTAAGGCAATGGAAAATTTCAGACTGGAAACAAACAAAAACTAAATCCAAAAGCTAGAACCCAGAGAAAAAAAAAAGAAAAGGTTACTCTGGACAAGTAGAGCAAAGCCAGGGTAGGAATGATCCATTTTGACAACATTAGATCTATAAAACATAGAAAAGGAAAAAGACAATGATGCCAAACATTAAACATACCAGGAACACACACTGCAAATTGGTGAGAAATAGGGAAAAGAAATAGACCTAGATAAAGGAAATACATGAGAAAATAAAACTATGTAATATGATTACCTAAAAACACTATCTCAGCAAATCTAGATGAAATACAAAATAAATACCTCATGATCTAATAATACTAATGGATTTGTTTTTATGCATCAGGAAGATGAATAGCATATAACTATAGGAAGAAAATAGATGAACCTGGAAAAAAAATATTGAATGAAGTAAGCTTGGGTCAGAGAACAAAGTTCATATGTTTTCTATCATATATAGAAGTTGAACCTAAAACATAAGCATATATGAAAATACATACAAGCCCATATGCATATATACACAATAAGCTGACTAAAATATGGAATTGCAGGGTGGGTTTGCATGCTTGCCATCCCTTTGAACAATACACAGTTCAACAAAATGAATGGCAAGAAGCTGAAATAAGTCTTTGTCTTTGGAGAATGGAAGCTAAAGAGAGTGTGCAGACACTTGGAGAAAGGAATGGTGGGTGAGTGCAGGTATCATACTCAATGTGCATACATGAGCATGGAACTAGGTAACTTGGGGAGACAATTGGGTTGGAAGAGAGGAGTAGCAAAAAGAGAGAAGGAATGACACTGATGAAGATGCATTGAACTCATAAATGGATGTGGCAAATTGGAACCCTTGGTACAACTATTGAAGATAACAGAGAAAAGATCCCAAGTCAAAAAAAGAATGTTAAGAGACTCATGAATTTAAACCATGCAGATTTGTCATAAGTTAGCTTAAAAAGGTGAGATGACATTCAGGTAAAAATGAGAAGCAAGTATTGAGTAATAATTTAAGCATCACCACCCATTTCTTTAAAAATCTAAAGTGTTTTAGATTGTTCAGTTTTACTTAAAGTAGTTTTACATCTTAATGATTCTCCTTTTGAGTATGTAAGTTCTACTATGACAGGCTTGGAAAAAGATCAGTGGTCTATAATTTCCATGTTTAAATTCCATACTGAAGAATGGAAGTTGCTCATTTTTCCTAAGCACAGGGGCCTTCAATGCCAGGGAGACATTGAACACTGGTGTCATGATGAAGAAGACTAGTTTTAATCTTCACCCAGATACTCATTGGCTCTGTTAGTATTGTCCTATCAATATTATTGGAAGATCAAGTGAAGTAAGCCAGGCCCAAAGAAACATAGGTCCCATGGTTTCCCTTATTTGCAATAACTAGTATATGTCTGAGTCAAGCAGAAAAGGTCAGATAAGTTGATGTTAGGGGAATGAGCCCCAAGATAAGTATTCAAATGGGTTTTTTTTGTTTTTTTTTTCCTTTCATGCAGTTGTTTCTAACATATCTATAAGATGATTTCTTCGTTGCTTCGTATGTCCCTCCCCCACGGTATAACCCCTGCTTTCACTATATTTGATGTTGGTATAATTTGTGGAGGAAAAGGAAAAAAAACAAATTGTTTAACTAGGGATACAGGTGGACCCATTGCAACAATGAGATGTACAAGTCATTATGTCGAAAAACGAACTTTACAACTTTGGTGGGGGGTAAAGGGAGGATCAGGTGGAGGGAGGGGGGAGTATAGGAAGGGATGGGAAGGGGAAACAAAGAGGAGGCAATAATGCTTGATAAGAAATGTACTCGTTATCTTGCCCATGTAATTGTAACCCCTCTGTACGGTATTCTCACAATAGAAAAAAAGAAAAAAAAGGGAAAAAAAGTGCCAGATAAAGCTATGGTGCAAATAAAAAGATCTATGCAAGACATGAGATTTCCGACCAATAGGAAAGGCAAGGAGGACTAAGATAGAACATTTAATTTCCTCTTGCATTGTTAAATTCACGGCAGACCTTGGATGGTTTTCTAATCCTCCTTCTCAACCTGTGTCTTAGGAATTTGTTAGCCCTATAAAGAATAATGATTCTGCATGCAAGAACAGCATACTGGCATTGGCCTCATATAATTTTATTCTAGTGGTTTAGGATATCTCATTTTAAGTTGCACGGCACACCTATTATGACTAAAGAAAAGTTTTCATATGTGAAGCAAGGGAACATTATTAACATATAATAACTCATTCATGTTAAATAGATTTTAATAAAGCATTGTCTCGTGTTTCTTATTTCAAAAGGCAATTTTTATATTGCCTCTACCCCTACCAGAAACAAAATAGCTAGTTAATTTATTCTCAATTGCTTTCTTTAAAGTACTCCAATGCATATGATTTCTTACCTGTTATGTGGTAGATCATATTGATTCATTTTTGAATATCAAGCCTGTACTTAGGGTTCTGGAATAAATTCTACTTGATTGTGGTATATATAAAAGAACAAATAAAACATTCTGATACATCAGGAGGTTGGAGCAAGTGGGTGAAATTGATCACATTCCGCATGTTGCAGTGAACAGTTCTTTCCCTATTCTTCCTTAGACCATTCTCCTTTGTCTCTGTTTTTCAGACATCTAGAAAAAGGAAATTATCTGAGTAAACCTTAGAAGTCTCAACCCTGTAAGTCTCAGAACGATAGATACTAAGTTACCCATATCCAAATAATTTGGCTTTCTTCAATTTGAAGGATGAAAAGAATGTATAATTACTAAAGTGAAAGTTTAGAAGATGTGGCAAAGGTTTATTGTTGTGTGTGTTTTTTTAATGTTCTTCTGGAACAATTCCTTGGGAACTCATAGTGACCTAGTGCTAGCTTGCAGAATTCCATGTTAGGGGTAACAAGGAGTTTGTGTGGCAACATTCAAAGGGCTGATTTAGGAAAAGACACAGGGCAGTGATACTTACCACATTGTCTTGGTAAAGTGATTGCAGGGAAGGGAGTGGGTGAAATTCCTCGGGATATGTTAAAAAAGGTTAAAAACCCATGTGGAAGTAGAACTTCACCCCATAAAATCAACATAAACTAAATTAAAAATAAATACAAAAAAACCAAAGACACAAGAAAACATTCTTAACACTTTCTTTTTAAGCACAGACCACTGTAGTTCAGATCTATAATCCCAGCACTTGTGAAGAAAATCACATGTTTGAGACCCTCTCAGGTTTGGTAAGGAGAGCTTGTTGCAGAAAACAAAGAAACAAACTGAAGCATGTGCTCCCTTTTCATTGGTTGGTAAGATAGACGGCTAGAATGAATCAGTGTCTCCTATTATACTTAACATAAGGGGCGTTGTTGCATCCTTACCTCCTGCCGTCTTTGAACTCATGTTATTTGACCTTCACAATAACCTGCTGCTTATCATCCCCTTAGTTCAGTTGTGCTCAACAAAGCTATACAGTAAGTACAAAGGTAGGATTCAGTCTATAATCTATTATGTGGGTAATCTGGGTACCAATAATACTGATTGGACTTTGAGAAGATTCATAGATAGAGAGCTTACTCTCATTCTAGTGTCCTCTACTTATCCCTCTCTCATAATGGATCAAGGTATGACTCCTCACACAGAAGCATTCTTGGTGACTAATAAGGCATATGGTGTACATCCTGCTATTCACAATTTACCAGTGCATACAAATCATTGAAAGATCTTATTAATATGCAAATCTGTGTTCAGTTGCTCAGAGGTGGGTCCAAAGATTCTGCCTTTCTCACAAACTATGAAACAAAGCTGATGCCAGTCCATTTTAAACAGCAAGAGTGTAAAAGAAAGGAGCGATCCAGTGTAAGAAGGCCTGGAAAGGAGTCTCTCAGATGGGCATTTAATTAAATCTTTCCATCTTCTCAGTTACCCAAATGTTCTCATTTTTATAACATCCAGGACTACAGAACCTAACCTGCTTTTTCTCATAGGACTTTGTTTTGGAGATAAAATCAGATAGTGCTATACAACATGAAATAAACTAAAATGGTATACTTAAATATCATCGCCATGAGGTTCAAATTTTTCGGCTAAGAATGTCAAAGTTGACACAGACTTCAAATTTCTCTTTGGTATAACTACAGTTTTCAGACAACTCCCCAGCTATTTGTGTTTGGGATCTCAAGATCATACTGAATTCAATGGATTTACTCACCCAGAAAATAAGATAGGATCCATAATTCTCCTTACACAGGAAGTCATTTTCAGGAACTTCCTATAAAATTTTAGCCTGAAAGAACAATATTGCTTTTTCTCTGTAACGATAGCTTATCTCAACTTCATAACTCTCCTCTGTTCCTTTTTACGACCCACGCGTGTCTTAACAGCGTCTCTCTCTCACACACTATTCAAGTTATTGACAGTGCTGGCTGCTCCACCTCCACAAGTTCCCACCACCTTGTAGCTGAACAGAATACCATAAAGGAGAGGCTGGCTTTTCAAGTTCTCTTGCCTCAGCTTGCTGATTTCCATTGTCTTACTATGATAGGTTTGCCAGGATTTCACATTTCAGATGGGCCCAAAGAAATGTTTATTGACTTTGGAAACCTTGAAAAAGAAAAGCCATGAACAGGAACTCCCCTTCCTCCCTTGAAATTCAACCTGTGATTCATGTATTCAACAAATACATTTTGAACAGCCAATGCTCAGCATCATGCACAATGCTAGGGAGACAGAGATGAAATACAGTATCCAGGTAGCCTTAGTATTCTGACAGACCTTTTGGATAATGTACACTCCATTCATTTCTGGTGTTCTGGTGTTGGGTGGGGTCAAGGTCTGCCTTTAGAAATGAGCTCTAGGAAACTTACAGATGGCAATATTAGTAATGGTCATTTACAATGTTGAACTGCAAATTTCTCAGATATGAAAGGCACAGTTTTCCTATTCAGCCCTATTATCCGCTTCCTGGAGGTCTAGAAGCCAGAAAAGAAATCCAATATAGTATAATATTTTGAATGAGGAAAGAGATAGATGCAGGAATAAAGGGTAATTTTTTTCAAATTTATTTCAGTTTCTGTCTAAAAAGTTTACTTCTCTCCAATAAAACTATAAGATCACAGTAATAGCATAGGTGAGCAGTTAATGAGTCAAGCCTCAACAGACAATAGAACTGAATTATATGAAATTTTTTCAGGATTAAATGTTTAATACTGTTGTGTTTAGGATGAAGTCTAATTAGACGATTTATGCAGAAATTGTTTCTTATTTGAAGAGCATGTTCTTGAAGTTTTCAAGTGACTTAGGGTCTACTAATTTTTTCCTATTTTATTTTTTTTTTCAATAATAGGAATTGAACCCAGTCTTGCTTATGATAAGCAATTGCTGTATCACTGAATCATCATCAAAAACCTCAATTTAATGTCTTCATTGATTTTTCCTGATGCAATGACAGCCAGTTGGTCTCTAAGCTTCAAGGATATAACCTAGGAGTAATATTCTGAGCATTTCATCATTCATTCAGTCTGCCAGCTTTGCAGTTACAAAGTTGTTGACAAGCATCACAAAAATCTAAGAGTGGCATTACTTCCAAGTATGCACTTCTTATTTACATGCCACTCTTTCAGATTTGTGTCCTGGATATGTTGTTTGAAAAAGTATTCTAGGGATACTTTGATGTAGTCAAGATGTTGACAAGGAGGTGTCAACTTGTTGACTTGTTGTGGCATTAGTTTTCTTTATAGACATAGCCCCCAAGCTTTCTGAGTAATTGTTAAAACTAGGTTTTGGTTTTGTGGGTTTTTTCCCAGCTCAGCTGTTTTCAAGGACAGTATTTCACTTGGTGTGCCCACCTCATGCATTAGTTACTAAAAATCAAATTAGCAGAATGAGGCATTCATGTCTATCTCATGAACACTGATTTGGTTTTGCTAGTAGAAGATTTAGGATTAAAGAGGTTTTGAGCTGCACTGTTTAATTGCATGTCAGTCACGTTTGCATTAACATAATATATGGATATCATTTGTACCTCTCCAGTGAATAATATTATAACTAGTAAATACATTATTTCAATGAATTTGATCAGTTGGAATTTTCACTTGTTATGTTATTTTTCTAACTGCCATGAATGTGCAAACCTCTTTTTTCTATCATGTGATGGAGACCTGGGTTGGAATCGTTAACTACATTCTCAGGTTTATAGAAGTTACCTAAAATTTCTGAGACATTTGGATTGTGTTCCTCTTCTTATAAGGACACTAATTATACTGGACTAGGGCACTATGCAAAGGATTTCACGTTAGTTTAATCACCTCTTTGAAGGCCTTTCCTTTACATCTTCTTGGGTGTACTGAGAATTCAGTCATGGTATGACAGTGAATGGGTAAAATTCAGTCCACACTAGGAATTATCTGTGGGGTAGACTAAAAGGAGTTGGTCTGTGAAAGTCAAGCCATCCTTTAAGGAGCATGGCCAGAGGAAGCCTCTTTGCAACAGCAACTTTGCAGTAAAAACATGAGCAAGGTAAGGAAAGACATTTCAAGCATAGAGATCAGACCTTGACCACAAGGCCAATGTGGAAGGTAGGAGAGGAGACAGAAAGATGAGGTGAGGGATTGTGTACACTTTATAGGACACATAGGAATCATGTCTCAGCGATATGGACATTCGTCTGATATTCAATGAATTGTGATTGATTAATTAATTTATTGATGCCACCAAAACTGGAAGACACTTATTCGACATTTATTCTGCTTCATCTGCCATGAATGCTTAGTCTCAACTGAGATTTACCTAAGACATTCAGACAATAGAACATGTTAGCTCAAATGCAGTGTGCAGTAGATTCGCTTGACTGGGATGAATATACTTAGAAACATTTGCAAAAACTGCCCTTGGCAATAAGAAAATATCATAGGTTCCTATTATATCTTTGTATTTGGGAAACTCTATGTAGGATAACAATGCTTGCTATAATTTAGAAATTAACATGCCACCATGGTTTAATTGTCTCTGATGATGAAAATCTGTTAGTTTATATAGTTTATTTTTCGAGGAATGTTAGAAGGAATTACCACAGGCTGGGTGACTAATAACTCCTTTCCAAATTTTAGAGGCAAGAAATATTAATTAAAGGGTCCGCGGATTCTTTCTGGAGACTCTAAAGGAAAATGCCCCCTGTATCTATGCTAACTGCTGGTTGTTGCTAGGAATCCTTGGCAATCCTTGGCTTGTGGGTGGTTTTACTATAGACTTCCCATGGACATCAATATCTCTCTCTCAAATCATTCATTAATCAGTAAATGAATGAATTTTTTCTTTTCTCTCTCTTCCCAATCTCCCTCATTTTCTCTACCCCTTATCTTTCCCTTTATTCATAAAGATACCAGACATTAAATATAGGACTAATTCCAATCCAGTATTATCTCATGTTAGAAAATGACATTCACCGAGGTTCTATTTCAGGAAGAAGTCACATTTTGAAGTTCCAGAATGAATTTTTAAGGGACATACTATAATTCAAACTGGAGCAACAGCCACATAGAAACCACTAGAGAGGCATGAAAATGTCAAACACCTCTATGGGCCAGGAAACTAATAAAAATAAGACCCGTCAACCAAGATGAACAGTAGCTGATTTTCTTCTGGATATTGTATTGAGAAAGAAAAGAGGGAAAACTGAGGCAAGCCAAAATTACATTCTGGAAGGGACAGCTCCTACACAGACCTATATGATGATTGCCTTTGAGGCAATAATTGTACAGACAGATGAAGTATAAGATTTTCTATTTTTCAGAAACCAGAAATCTACATTTTAAGGGAAATACATTTGCTTGTTATTATTCACTATTATATAATTTTAATATAAAATATTATGTGGGCTAAAAAAAACCCTCCAAGTTTAGCTTGACAAGAATAGGTTTTCAATGTCAAAACTAAAATATGACAGTCCTTAAGAAGATCTGTTTTGCTTATAACAGAATGAGAGGCCTCTAGTTTAGCTTCCCATTTGAACCATCTGACACAATCGGGCTGGCATAAACAGATATAGCTGAACATTTTGAGCCACCTTGACAGGAGAAATCAGGAGTAATAGACTGTAAAGGTTCAGCTTCATTGAACATCTTATCTGATTTCTCTTCCAAATACCTGGCATGTGGTTTGTGTACCTTGTCATATAGCCAATAAATATTTATTGGTTAAGTTGATGAATTAGCAGTTTCATTGGATAAATGCATTTTTAAAAGCTGAAGATTGAACACAATGACCCCAAAAGTTTGAAGATGGAAAAGCAATATCTCACACTGGAAATTATAATGGATGATATGTTATTTCTCTCGGTAGTTGAAGTATTGTGCAGGAACGATTACTTCATTCATCTCCTAACTTCCTTGAGATCAGTAAGTGTCACATATTATTAGCCCCATTTTTCAGATGAAGTAATTGGATCTCCTGGTGCAGCTCTCTCCTCGATTGCTTTATTATTTTTTAATATTGCTAAGAGTTTGATGGATGTCCTTACAGAAAATGGAACTCAAGACATCACTGCTTGCAAAGCAGTGGGAGTCACCAAGTTTTCGGGAGTATGTTCAAGACAGGGCAAAATAAAGAGTGTAACCGAGAAGTTGTGGGAGGCAGTTAAGAGCCACAGTAGGAATGGAGACAGGGATCCCCTTGATGAAGACCATGCAATGAGATACACCTGACGGGTGAGCTACAGCTAGTGTAGGGTGAGTGGCAATGTTAGACCCACACTGAGGGCAGAAGGCAAGTGCTTGCAGCCTAATACAGCTGTTTATAAACTGCATGCCTCTAGCTCTCATTTCTCCAGCCATCATTTTGCTTACATAATATTAGCTGCCACATAAGGCTCTTCAGAAGGTTCAAAGACATAGAAGCTTGTAAAATACTTGTTACTATTGTCAGAGCTCAGTATTTTAGGCATTATACATCGGGATGTTTCTTTGGGACAAGATCATGTTCAAGGACAAATTTAGTGGAGTGTTTTGTACTGTGCTTGATTTTCTCTTTTTTGTTCATATTGGACATCCTCACTACAATGTAAGCTTCATAGGAGTTGAGACTGTTTTCTTGTCAGGTCACAGAAGGGACACAATGAATATTGTTGGTAACAAAATCATGAAGTTATGTTACATCTCTCCTCTGTCCAAAAGTCATCTTTGCTCCCTCTCAGTCTGGGTAAAAATCAAAAGAAGCCCGGTGCCATCAGCTCATTCCTGTAATCCTAGCTACTCAGGAGGCTGAGAACTGAGGATCACAGTTGGAAGCCAGCCCGGGCAGGAAAGTCTGTGAGACTCCTATCTTAAATTAAGCACCAGAAAATTGAAAGTGGTGCTGTGTCTGAAAGTGGTAGACCATTATCCTTGAGCAAAAGAGCTCAGGGACAGTGCCCAGGCCCAGAGTTCAAGCCCCATGAGTAACAAAAATAAAAAGTTGAAAGATTTTATTATAAACTAAGTGACATTATAGGATTTTATACTAAGAGAAGTTGAATAGAATGAACAAAAGGAAACTGAAATGTGTTATTAAAGGTAGAGGTCAGATGACTAGCCAATCAACAGGGCTATGCTTAAAGATGTACAATAGTTACTATGCCTGGGGTTGGGGAATTATGCTCCATTATAAAATAAATACTCTGACTAAGGAAGAATGAACTTGCTGGCTCGTGCCTATAATCATAGTTACGCAGGAAACTGAGATCTGAGGATCACAGTTGAAAGCCAGCCCAGGCAGGAAGGTCTGTGAGACTCTTATCTCCTGTAAACCACTCAGAAAACCGGAAGTGGTGCTGTGGTTCAAGTGGTAGAGTGCTTGCCTTGAGCTGAAAAACTCTGGGACAGTACCCAGGCCCATAGTTCAAGCCCCACAACCAAAAAAAAAAAAAAATGAACTTTATATCTCAAATCTTATTTTCAAAATAGTGTGTATTTGTGATCTGTTTTTGTCAACCTTACCTGTAGAGAGATTTCTTATTCTAATTCTGACTTATCACAAAGGAAAACTGGAGCTGTGATGTTCTGCTGTTAAAGAATCTTTAAAATGCTGAATAGTTCTGCTAGAAGATTTTTAAAGTGAGCATGAGAATTTGTGTGAGCTTGAGGAAGAGAAACAGCACACTAGTATTTAGGCATCATTCTTACACGTACAATAAAGTTATTGTAGAAGTCACACATAAGCAGATATTTGAGTATTGGCACTTATTTTTAATGATATATCAAAGAACTTGTTATTATTATTATTTTTAAATCATTTTTTACTTTAGATTGTGAGCCTTTATCACATTCCTCCTAGCATCCACTGCAAAAGAGAGGAGAGCTTCAATCAGCAGCTGTGTGTACACAGCCTCATTTGAACCTCCTAACCACCCCAGGCAACCACAAAGGCTGCCATCTTTATTCCCAGGATACCAATGAGATCAGAGAGGTTCAGTGAGATGAAGTCTCTTTTTCAAAGTCTTACAAGCAAGCAGTGACAGAGCTTAAATTCAAATAAGGTAAAACTGACTCCGAAACTACTACAACTCTTTGTTTTGTAGATGTTAGCCAAATACTGAGATTTATAGTTGTCTATTTCATCTTGCCTACTAATTTCAGTGATCTTGAAGAAAGCATGCAATTGCAATATTGACAAGGTAATGAAGTAGTCATATGGTCAGTGACTTACCTTTAGTCTGTGGGAACAGATCCAAATAGTCATTACTATGGCACAACATACACTCTGCCATCAACATTAGGACATTTCTAGACATGTAAAGGGGATGATAAGAGGTAGGGTATTGGGACATCATTCGTCAGTTGTCACTGCTGTGGTCCAACCCAAGGAGGTCTTCTCACATTTCTTACAGTTTTGACAATCTGTCCAGAGAAAATAGAACATTGGATTCCAGTGGTGAATCTGAAAGTTTCTCAGGAAATTAGATTCCTTTATGTAGCTGCTTTCTCTAGCCAGTATTCTCCAGATAATTTGACCACTAAAGTAAGACAGTAATACATAATCATCACGAGGCCTTACTACAAGTTGAATATCCCTAATCTGAAATTCCAGTGCTTCTGACTTTTAAAATAGGGTCCAGCCTCAAAGGACAAAGTCTGCAGATATTCTATTAATGAGACTTCTAAAATCTGACATATTTTTTTCACATAAGGGAAATTTAACATGTACTGAATTTGGAAAGCATTGTAACTTTGACCATCTTTCTGCTCATTAATATTTGTGTAGGAGAATTTACAATTTTTTATTCTGAAATGAACTTAACAGCATTCCCTCCTAATAATTCATAAAGTACACAACCAACACAAAAGTAAATAATATCAAAAGAGACCCTGCCTTGCTTGAGTAGAAATTTGAGGCAGAAAAAAGAGAAAGGGGGAGAAGGGAGAAGGACAGGAAAAAAGAGAGGGAGAGAGAGAGAGAGAGGGGAAGGGGGTGGGAGGAAGGGGAAGAAGGGAAGAAAGGGATTGAAAAAAGAGAGGAATGGGAGAGGAAGGGGAGAAAGGAAGGCAAACGGAATGGGGAGAAGGGACTGGGAGAGGGAGATAGAAGGAGATAGACAAAGAACTAAAAAGACAGGAGAGAAAGACAGGAGAGATGTAGATGGATATCTTAAGGAATAAAGAGTCAGAGAGACAATAAATCAGGGAAACTCAAACATAAAGTTTTTTTAGAAAGAGGACAGGGAGACCAATAGGTAATGATGAAAATATAGTGTCAAAGAGCTAGGGAAAAAGAAAGGAAAGAAGAGAGAAGGGGAGGGAATCAGAAGAGAGAAGAGAAGATCCAGGAAAGCTAGGAACGTATATGAATGCACTGATAGGAAAACACTAATTATTGGAAAAACAGCTGTTTTTAAGTCGCAGCTGTAAGTGGAGTCAAATTTATTTTATTTGCATTTAAATTCTGTAGATTATTTCCACTAAATTCAAGCACCTGCTGATTTCTTCCTTCTGATTTAACTGAGGGAGAAGGTAACTGCTGTACAATCAGGCAAAACAAGAGATCAATTAGGAAGGTCAGGGTTTTTTTTAACCAACAAAATTCAAGCATTATGAAATGAAATGTACATGATTCTCCTTGCATTTAGTCACAACACTGCTATAATTCTTCTTAAAGATGAACAACTGGGGATTAAAGGCAAGACCTTATAGCACCTATATAGAATTCTAAGCAGAATATGAATTTTTAATTATCTGAACTCCTCTTTCCAGAAATCATTCAAAAATAAAATGAACTCTTTATATGTAGGTGAGTGTGTGTGTTTATGTATGTGTGTGTGTTGAGCCATAATCTCATTTGAGAAATAGACATCCTAGCAGATAGTTCACATATTCAACTAGTGAAGAATATACTTCCAACCTCTTGTTTCCAAGTCACTACTAATGAAGTAGCTTGTCACTGATTCATATAAGGATCCAATGGGATCACATTGCCTCTCACATTCCTGGTGCTTTTTGTCATAGTTATTGATCCTTGGGAAGACACTATGTCTGGTGAAAGTTTATTAGCCATTTTGTTCTACTCAACAGCTTCAGACTTAGAAGCTAGAAAGAAAAACACGGTGCATAATTCAATCATGCAGGATAGAACCTGAATAGGATGGTGAATTGTGGAGCAGGATCCTTCATTTCCAAGCAAAACTACAGAAAATATAATTTTTGCTATCCATTGTCCAAGAAAAGCAAAGAAGATGAACATAATCCTCACTGTGGTGAAATGTCCTCTTTTATTACTATCATCAAAAGCTGTTGAATTCTTAATTCATGGTCAATCACTCAGCACTCAAACCTGACATTTATATGTAATAGCATTTTTTGAATAGCAGAGTAAGCAACCAAGGAAAAAATGACTACCTTCATGGAGCACTATTAATAGAAATGGAAAAATGAAGGAGATGATGAGCTGACTTCCTTTCTATGGCATGAGAAACTTTGAGATGAAACATTGCCCACTGGTGAAAACAAATGCTGTTCTATTCATTCCAATTAATAATAAGAAAAAATGCCTTCAGATTTGCACACTTATTTTTTAATCCTTTTTATATCTTTTGATATGACTTAATTTGTGCATTGAAAATGACAATAAGTATTAATTTAATAAAATTGAATGCTATTAACCATTCAAGATATCTGTTAGTGGCTAATATATGCATATACTGTGCTAATTATTAATAACCAAAGATACTGTCCCATCTCTTTTTTTTGCCAGTCATGGGGCTTGAACTCTGTGCGTGGGCACTGTCCCTGAGCTCTTCAGCTCAAGGCAAGCATCTTTACCACTTGATCCACAGTGCCATTTCCGGTTTTCTGGTGGTTAATTGAAGATAAGAGTCTCACAGAGTTTCCTGCCGCTGGCTTTGAACCATGGTCCTTAGATCTTAACCTCCTAAGTAGCTAGGACTGTAGGTGTGAGCTACCAGTGCCCAGCTTGTCCCATTTCTTTTAGGTAAAAAAATAATTTCAGTTAGTTCTCCAGACAACCATGCTTAGAATAACAAGTGTTCCCCACCCAGCTTTCTATCTCTGTCAACTGAAAGAACTATCTAGGCCTCATCTTGTTTTCCATCTGACAGGCTTTATATTTCTTTGTACTATATTTTTTATTCTGTTTCTGAAATATAATGAAAGGTCCATTAAAACAAGAATTTTTCATGCATTATTCTTGGTTCCCTGGACAGTGCCTAGTAGAGACAAACCACTCACTCAGTGGGTTTTTTTGTTTGAAAAAGCAACATTTCTTTCTTTCCTTTTTTCTTTCTTTCCTTTTTTCTTTCTTTCCTTTTTTCTTTCTTTCTTTTCTCTTTTTTTCTTTCATCATGGTGATGCTAGACAACTCCAACACTACAAGACTTCTGTTAACTTCACTTGACTCTTGGCCTTGCAGTAAAATAACTTCTGCCTGAGAAGCATTATGAAGCCTCACCCCAGAAGCAGTGCTAAGTACTTTGTCAGTAACCCAAATTCAGTTCTTACACAAATTTTCCAATATTTCTTAGCACACGGACATCAGTTCTGACTTTGTGCTGTCTAGAAATTTCAACCACTTCAAGAGCCTCGTTTCCTTCCTTCATCTCAGAATATTACAACCGTGCTTCACCTCCCAGATCTACGGAGAAATGTTCCAACAAGCAGAGAGAACAAGGGGACACTTGTGGGGCAGCCTCTTGAGTTTCTCTAATCTCAATATCATAGTTATCAACATCATAGAATATTTTTCTGTACTCAAAACCCAGATACCTAAAATAGATTATCCAGTATATATAACTTTATTTAGTAGGACAGCATATCCAACGATGCTTATTCTTCAAGGGGTATAAATAGAAATCTTCATCTATACATTGCAATAGGAAAGTTATATATTTAATATATGATTGCCTGATTATAGTAATAATACTTCCTATGTATGAAAGAGAGAGAAAAGAAACTATGAAAAGCTATTGTAGCAAGTCATGATCTAATGTAGTATAATATACTACACTCAGAAATGTGTAAGGTTTTAGGAAAAGAAAGAACACACAGGGGGAGGTAAAGGCGAAGAAAGGAAAGTTTATTAGGGTACGCTCCCAAGCAAACTCCCTGATTGGGATCAGAGAGGTTGCCTAGAGTCTGTTTGTAGCAGGGTTTATATGGCTGGGGCCAGCAGGAACTTTTGGCATGTAACTTATTTTGTGAGTTTGAACAGTTTCAGGCTAGTGCCCCTGATGGACGATTGGAACTGGTAGTGCACAATTGGGACATATGGCACATAAGGAAGTGGCTTTTCTCAGCTGCCTCTGCCCTCCAGTAGCCTGTCAAAATGATCATTGAATTGAAACCTAAAGGATGAAGAGGTATTAGTTGGGCAAAGAAAAGATCAAGAGAAGTCTGAGATGTAGCTCACGGCATAAAGAAGGTCTTGAAACAGGGAGCAATATGGTATTCCTCTAAGGAAGTTAAAAAAAATAACAATGATCAGATTTAATATTTACTGCGTGTCCGAGATGTTATTAGTCCTGATGTATTTTTTTTGCCAGAATCCAGTACGTTTTTTGAATTAGATAATATTTTCAGTTCATTTTACCAAGTAGAAAACTGGGATTTAAAGATCCTGAGCAACTTATTTATCTCAAATAGTACTTGCATCTGACTCCAGCCTGCTAAATGACAGCACGTAAACACTTAATGCTACATTTTAAGGAAAAAAAGGGTAAGATGACCTAATAATAGAAATGTGGAAGGTGGAATTGGAGAGAGAAATCAAGGAAATTGTATCACACCCACAGCCTGCCTTCTAGAAACTTACAGTCACAAGGAAGAGGAAACACTAGACAATTTGATAATCATGCATAAATTATGTAAATATTCTCTTAAAAGTAACCTTTAATCTCTGCTTTAACAACCAAAACAAGCAAAATCCTTTGCTTTACATAGAAAGACAGCAATCTGATGCTTAATCATCTTTACAAAGTCACTTAGCTTGAACTAGAGAAACAGGGACTGAAATCTTAGACTTCTGACTCCTAATTTGAAATGGCAGTCTGTCTACATTATCAAATTGAAGATGGGAGAAAGTAAGGTAAAATTAATAGCTATGAGTGCATGGGAAGGGAGCTTCTCCCTTCCCACACCAGACCTGAGGGTCAGGGAAACTGACATAGTGATTGAGCTTGGCAGATGCCAGAATTTAAAGGATAAACAGAAATAAAGCAACCATCAAATATAACTTGAGTATCTGCTATAATTGTAGAGCCTCAGTACATATCAAGGAATCAGATCTGAAGCAAAGGATATGGGTATGAGTCCCTATACTTCATATCATAGAAATCTGATTTTAAAAAAATGAGGAGACCCTTATTAAAATAGGGTCTCACCTAGATACCCAGCACAGTATGTTGAAGTACTCAAACAGCAGAGCTGGCTAATGGAGACTCAAAGGCCAAGTTTGCAGGAGGAACATGTGTTTGAACTGTTATGAAGACAGCCTGGGGACATAAAATCTGACCATCAGCTAGAGTTGATCACCTTGAGGAAGCAGGACATGCTGGGACCCTTCAGTCAGAAATGACAAATGCAACATCCCTGTGCCTACTTGAAGAATATCCATTTTTCATCCAGCAGATACTAGAGTGAAAGATGAAGAAATGCCCATGCAGTGATATCTCATAGTTAATATTTTAATATTAAATAGCATTTCAATGCCACCACAGGTGGGGAATGAGTCTAAATGTCAGACATGATCAAACCCAAGTTGTCTGCCTTACCCTCTGCTTTTATGTGCTCAAATTGTCTTGCAACTATCTTAAGAGAATAGCTCAAAAGGGCACATTCCAAGAAGTGGATAAAAGAATACCAGGAATCAATAAGAGAAGTAGATTTTATAATGGATCTAGGAAACTAGAAAGCAGTAAAAATTAGTACCCTCAAGCACTCATTCCTGTCTTTTGACAGGATTACTGCAGAAGGTCAAACAATCACACAACTAGAGGTTTTCCACCAGCATAATTCATTTTCCATGTACAGCAGTCAAATCTGTAGCCATTCACAGTCCTCCCAGGGATCTAGGGTTCCCACAAAGGAAGCAAACCAAAACAAAATTCCCAGAGAGATATGCAAAGGATATATATTCCTTCAGAAATGCAGAAGGAGAAGACAAATTGAAGAGAGTGTTTTATGCAAGGTCAGCAGTTCAAAAGCTTATATACAAATCTAGGAAATGAACTCAGATATTTAGATATCCAAAGTCAATCTGTCATGCGCTACACTCACAACCAGCTCATGGGATGTCAAGTGAACAAGACATTCCAACCAGTCAAGTGACAATGCCAGAGAAAACTCTGAGAAATGAGCTCCAGCAAAGGTCAAAGGACAGTTTGGTTAATGACTAATGATCTTAGGAGTAAGAAGAAGGTCGAGTCAAACTGTGACGAGAGGAGGCAAGACAAGATCATGTAAGCCCTTGAGGTCCTTCTTAAAGGACAAAATGAAGTTCTAGAGGACATTTTTTTGTTAGTGTGTGTGTGTGTGTGTGTGCGCGCGCAAATATTAGAGCTTGGTCTCAGGACCTGAGTGCTGTGTTTTAGCTCTTTCAATCAAGATGTCACTGTACTTGAGGCACAGCTCGACTTCTATCTTTTTTGTTAGTTAATTGGAGGTAAGAAGCTCATGGACTTTCTTGCTCATTTTGGCTTCAGACTGAGACACAGATCTCAGACTCTTGAGTAATTAGAAATTCAGGCATGAGCATCAATGCCCGGCTAGAGGGCTTTAAACAGAAGAATCAACTGATTTGATTTCTAGCTTTACAGCTTCATTCTGTTTCCCCCATAGACAAAGGAACAGCAAGTGGGCACTGACGGTGGAATGGAATAGGCCCACAGGAGTCAAGACTGGCTTAGAATTCCAAAATAAGAACTACAAAGTGAAAAACAAGTGACATCTTTGCTAGGTCCCAATTATAAGGATGGTTTGACCTCAATTTAAATTGGATCTCTTGTTGTCGTGTTAGATTCTATGTGAGAAAGCCATATGTAGAAACGTGCAAAATTAAGCTTTGGTGTGCGCAGCATGGTTAAGTAGATGATGACTTGGACCTCTGGCTTTTGACACTAGAAGTTGTTTCGGGAGTTTGCTGGCTTGCAATTTGGCCACTGTTGATTTTCCTCGAAAACTCTCCATGTTCCTCAAGTTACAGATGCCTGTCTATTCCTGGGGGAATGTTTTCCAAACACAAACCCTGATTCCTTTGGAATTGCTCTGTGTGAGAAAATGCCAGTCACTAATGTCCTTGTTGTGGAAAATGTGTCACACTGTCACATCTCCTGGCAGGTCAGCACATACTAATGAAGCTCCTGTGTATCAAGGACACTTTTCCCCCCTCTTACTTTCAGGGAAGGCAAAGGTACTAGCAGGTGTCTATAGTGAGTATGGATGCTTTTTACAGGACGTCTATCTCTTCTGTAATCAACCCTGGGGCACCATGAGAACAGACAATTGGAATGTGAGCCTTTGAGGCTGGTTCAAATATTGAAATTTCAAATCCAGTGAACTCTTTTTAGTGATATTTCCTTTGCTGCTCATCTAAGGCTAAAAAGGGTCACCACATTGTAATTTTGTCATGCCCCAGATAGCCTTTCAAAACTCTTGTTTATTCTTGCTAATTGTGTTTACCTAATACAACATAACAAAAAGATTGCTAAAGAAAACACGAATACAGAGGCAAGTATTTGGGGTGGGGGCTGGTCTCAACCCACTGGCTGTAATTGTTTGAATGGCTGGCTGCATCCCCAATCCTGCCTGGGCTTCCCTCATAACCCCTATGGCTCAAGCCCATTCCACTGTGCGGTTGGCACTAACAGAACTGATGGTGTATTTTCTAGGTTTCCTCTACGCTCAGAACAACACCAAGCGCAGCATTAAAGAGCGGCTCATGAAGCTCTTGCCCTGCTCAGCTGCCAAAACGTCGTCTCCTGCTATTCAAAGCAAGTTTGGTTTTCTATTCGCCCTCCCCCGCACACATACAACAAACTGTTACTTTTAATTGTTTCGGTCTGCATGCATTGCAGTGCTTGGCTTTAAAAAGAATCAATACATCATCTACTGCAAAATCCACTTTATTGACATGCTTGTGTTTACCTGGAGCACTTTTGTGCAATTATGAAGCATTTCCCTTTTGGCAAATGAACAACACACTGTTAGTTCGAAAAACATGTGCTACAAAACACTGGGAAGTTTCGGCTTGAGCTGAGGAGTAAGAGCTAGACTCAAGTAACACTGGGTTTTCCTGTTGCTTAATGTAGGCAGCAGCAGAGTAGCTGGATACTTCAAACAGTATTATTGTTAAAAGCCTCTTCCTTTCTCTTAAAAATAAAAGTTACATGAAAATCACCTTGCCAGATGCTAGTGCTTCAGTCTGGTGATCCTAACTACTTAGAGATTGAGGGTAGAGGATTACAGTTTGAAGCCAGCCAGGGCAGGAAAGTCAGTACAATTCTTACCTCTAGTTAAGCACCAGAAAGGCCAGAAACTAGAGCTATGGCTCTAGCCTTGAACAAAATGCTTCCAGACAATGCCCAGGCCTTGATTTCAAGCCCCAGGACCTGCACACACACACACACACACACACACACACACACACACACACACACACACACACACACACACGCACATGCACGCACGCACGCAATAATATTTATGCAGCTCATTGTGATATTTTTTTCTACATGTTACATTGTATAATATTCAAACTGGAGAAAATGTGTCTATATACTTAATTATCTTTCATTTCATTGTAGTGAAAACACTCAAAATCATTTCTACTAGTCTTTCTAGAATAAAAATTTATCATAATTTTGTATGGTCATCCTATTTTACAAAAGACCATCAGAACTTATTTCTCTACTGTATCAACTTATCTCAGCCCTCTGTCCCCTTTACTCACAACCACTGGTAGCTATGTACTGGCAATTTCCACACAATCAATATTTTGTGATTGCACATACATGCCAGCTATGATGTGTTTGTCTTTCTCTGTCTGGCTTAGTTCACTAAACCTAATGATCTCTCATCCATGTTGTTTCAAATGACAGCATTTCACCCTTTCTGTACTTGAATAGTATTCCACGTTGTTTCTATCCAGTCATTGTAGACACTCAGTTGTAGACAAATTGATTTTTTATTTTGGTTATTGTGAAGAGTGCTGCAATAATTTTGGGAGTGCAGCTGTTTCTTAAAAATACTGATTCCATTTCCTTTGAATATATAAACAGTAGCAAGATTTCTGGATCATATGGTAGTTCTATTTTTGAAGTTTTGGAGAAACTTCCAAAATATTTTCCAGGCTAGCTTTATACAGAAATGGAATTTCTGTACTGCTAGGCTTCAAATATGTCACCAGATTAGAAAAAAATACTAAAAAACAAAAAAATTAATATGACTAATCTTTGCTTACATTCTCTTCTTATCAGTCAGTGCTCTGTGTGAAACTGAACCCATACAAACATACATGCATATTTGTACATACACATGCAAATAGAGGAGGTTCAGAGGTCTGGGGGGTAGACAAATTTCTTGGCAAGGCTGGCAGGCTGAGAAGATGCTACAGTCCTGGGTTAGCCTAATCTTAAGAAAACTAGTTTTGTCCTAAGACCTTCAACAAATCAGACAAAGCCCAACCATAGTATACAGAGTGAGCTACTTTTTACTTAATTCAACTGATTGTAATCCTTACTACATATACAAAATAGCTTCATATCAACACTCAGATTAGGGTTGGATTATATAATTGGATGTTATACTCTCATCAGATTGGTACTAAACATGCTACTCACTGTAAACTCTTTCCTTCCAACTATGTGATATCCTTTTAAAATATTATTTTTAAATTTTCTTTGCCACTTGAGCCTTGCCTCAGTCCATAATTATCTAAATGAGCAGAAGACACAGAATGTCACATTCTAAAGATCCTATATAGAATTTATAATGTACCTGTACTAATACTCTTTCATTGATTTTTTTCCCCCAAGAATCAAACAATCCTTAGACTCAGATAGAGAAGTTAGTGCTCTTTGTGAGATACTTAATAGAGCATTAACAAAGTAACACCTTGCTGCAAACCATGATCATCAGAGTAACTAGGATTACAGACACAAGCCACCAGCACCTGGTGTCAGTTCCTGCTCCTTGTGCTGGCAGAGGTAGCAATCAGTAAGACAGATATAAAATACAGAGCAAAATTCAAACCAACAAACCAAGAAAAGCTTTATGCTTCTACAAGTTAGATTACCCTCTGTGGGTAGAAATGAGACAGCACAAAGTAATTCTTCTCAGGAAATCCCATGTGCAAGAACTGAAATTATGGTAGCATATATAGATTTGTGGACATTTTTTGGTTTGTTTTATTCTTCACTGCCTATACACTCAATCCATCTCATGAATAATTTCCACCATGTCCTCAGCAACCTGGAAAGCCACTGAGAATTGCCAAAGCCTTGATCCTACAGAAGACTAAAGCTGTAGCTATTATTTCCCACTATTTGTATGCAACTGTTGGTTAGTAAAGTCACAAATTTTCTCCTTGCAAGTTGGAGCTGAAATTGCTTAATTTACCAGATGTTTACTGAAAAAAAAGTCATTTGTGTGTGCAGACCAGTAAAAGTGACTTTCGAGTGGTTCTCAATACTTGGTGGCTGAGGAACTTCCAGAATATGCCATGTCCTGTACTATTGTTGTGCACCAAGACTTGGCATCACCATGCCCCCAAATAAATATTTATGAGACATGCAGGTGAATTTAAACTAAGTCATTTCCTAAAGGGATGTTTCTTGAAAGTAAAAATATAAGCAGAGTATAATAAAAGAAATTACCAAAATAACTAAAACTTACATTTTTATAAAAATGGAAACTGAGAGGTATAGAACCCACTCTACACTTGGTCTATACTACACTTGGTTTGTAAAGCCCAGGAAGTGTAAAGTCACAAAACTCTGTTTCCAAGTAGTCAGCATATTTGCCAGTAGCCCCTTATCACAGGCAACTCCAGTGCATTACAGTCGCTTACTTTGAAAAGAAAGCCCCCTCATTCCATTACTACTCTAGCAAATGTGAGTTTAGTAGCTCTCCATTCAGGGAGTAGGTCTTAAGAATGGAACAATGTACTAAGTAGATGCCAGGAGAAGATTGGGCTAGCTAAGCAGACCAGATACCAGATAGGCCACCGGGAGGATAAATACATTCAGCCCATGTTTGCATGCTGGTTCTCAAGAGATTCCCAGGGTGAATCTTGACCTGACTAGTTCTTCAGCTCAAAGGAAGGTCAATAACTGATAACAGTTTTCTCTACTTGATCTTATCAAGCTTCCAGATCAAGAGGACTAAAAGTTAGTTCCCAAACTATGGCTGAACTCTAAAGCACTGAGACTCTCCAATCAGAGACTTAGTTAATAAAGAGAATATAAGAAGACATCTAGCCATACTCAATGTTATTATTATGCTCACCTTTGGTCCTCAGCTCCACCCAGACCTGGGCCCCCCTCCATTCCTGGAGTTCCCTCCATACAGCTGGCCCCTCCCTCTCTCCGCCCAGACCCACTGAACTCCCATCTAGCTGACTTCCTATCCCCCAGACCCTCCTGCTACCTGGATGGTGACCGAGGTCATGTGCTCCCTCTTGGGGGAAATATGGCTCCTCTAACAAACCTTATAATAATCTTTCTCCTGTGCCTGCCTGCCTCTGTGTAGTCCCCTGGGATGGATGTGTGGGATCCTTCATTAATGGTGGCCCTTACCAGGATAGGCTCCCCAGTGGATTTGCTCCCCCCTCCACTTCGGAAAGGGGTTCGACCAGCTGCCCTGGGACCTATTCTGAGATCCTACACTCCCTTGCCAGAGAACCACCAAGGTAACTTTCTCCAGACTGAGTGCTCTTCCTGTCCATCCAACACCACTAATTAAGTCCTACCCAGGTTAGTAACCAGTAACTGCAGTTCTAGGTTTCTGATTTCTGTAGTTCTGTCTGTAGGCCACTGGGGCTTCATGAGCTAATTGAGCCCTACCCCCTGCCGTCTGACCAAAATCTTGGCCAAGTGCCCAGAACTCTTGGCCTACCTTGGCCAAGGACCGCCATGGAGAAAACCTGAGGACATTTCTCACTGGCACCCCTCCCTTCCCTTCCCTAGTATGAGCTGATGCTCTGTGGCAAACACTTGGCTCTTGGTCACTATACCAGGGGAAGGACACTACATTTCTTTATATTAAGGTCACCTGGGCCTTGGAGGGCTGCTGAGCCCCCATCAGAGTCAAATTTGGCCCCAAATTTAAAACTCCACTTCTGTGAGCGCTTGGGCAGGTATAAGTCTCTCTCCTTCTCCCCTTAAACTCTTCCCTTTGCTGTTCCAAAATTAGCTTCTGGTAACCTCTCCCTTCTTCCAACTAAAGGTATTCACAAGTATTTCATATGCTAAATGCGTTGGTTAAGCCCTGGAAGAATGTAGCCAGCCATAGCTTGTTTATACTCCTTGAGATAAAAAATGGATGAGTTTAAGTTTAAACTTACCCCCCCCCAAAAAAAGGTCAACAAGTTTGGATATTACCAAAAATATATTAAATTCTATTAAATCTTCTCTCTAGCCTTGAGCATGTGGTAGATGCGCCATCTTGGCATCCTGGGCTTACACTCCCCATGTAGTCTAACTGAATCCCTGGTTATCAGAAGAATAGCATTGCTTCTTTTAGAAGCCACTTACTAGATCACTACTGGCTTTCACATTAAACTACAATCTGCCTGCCTTATTTTATAACCATATTGATATTACCCCCTCCTCCTCAGATCCGGGGACAACAAATTCACTCCTTTCCTAACACAACCCTCCTCCTCTTCCTCTTCCTCCATGATATTATAGATGCTCATTTGTCAAATATAATCTTAAAATAGTCGACTATGTTTACCTCTAGTGAAATAGATGAAGCATAATATTTTCTGCATGAAGGAGCATAGATTTTTATAAATGTTTGAAAATCAAATGTATCATTAACCTTGAGTAAACGAAGAAGAAGAAGAAGAAGAAGAATTTCTAAACTCCTTGCCTTACGCCACACATCTTGGTGCTTTGATGATTGAAACACAAAACACAAAACAAAAAAACTGTTACACAAATATCAAAAAAGGCTAGCTGCCTTGGAATGAAATTGGGGAACAACATGCACAGCTTTAAAGACAAGGAAATAATTGATCCATGCAATGGTGTGTGATTTTCTTCAATGGAACCACTGACTGGTAGTTGAAAGTAAATATGATCTAGTGAGCATTAATTTAAGCTTTAGAGTATCCTCCAACTGGCATTTTATCTCCTAGGCAGAAAGGAGAGATACCCTGAAGACAGAGCTAGGATCAACCTTAAGAATTGTCTTGTTCAAATTTAAACTATCCCATTGTTCACCAAGCAGCCAAGTGTCTGCTCCTCTTAGACCTGCTGATGAGAAGGAGGCCAAGCCTACTCAGCACTCACTCAACACCAGCCCCTCTCTTTCCATTTTCTTGAGAATCAATAGCTGCCCAGTTGCTGAAGTTAGAGATTTCCCTGTGTTTCTGCTCTCCTATACCTTATCTTATTGGTCTTTATGCTTTGGTTAATTTTCTCTCTGAAATATCTTTTATATTTACTTCTCCTTTATATCTCTTGTGGTATTGTTTCTGGCTCAGCCCTTCAATATCCCTTCCAAGAATTACTGAAGGAGGCAAAGATAGGGACCCTCCTGGCACATATGCTAATCCCTCTTGTGTTTGTTACTAAACAAAGTGCCTGGAGTTATTTACATAAATTATCTGCCACTTAACTTTATTTACTCTTTCATTGTACAATGTTCCCTTTTGTTCCATTTTAAGAGACTGTGTGAGGGAGTCATGATACTAGATTCTGGCCTTCAGTTGGGGAATAGGACATTATTAGTTCATTTTTCTCCTGAAGACTATTTAAGAAGTACCATGCATGAAAATAAGGATAATCTCAAGGAAGACAATTGTGGCATGGTGTCTGAAAAAGGCCTGTGAGTAAGGGAGCAATACAGACTAGCCTAGGGAAATCTCATTAATGATGTGAAATTTGAGACCTTAAAGCCAGTAGTGTGAGAATCAGGAGACATTGTTCCATAAAGAAAAGTTGTATAGTTTATTCAGGAAACAGAAAGATAATCATCAGCACAATGAGTTCTCCATGGACATTAATAAGGCAATTCACATTAAGTTCTTAATACATGAAACATTAACTAATATAAATAGGTGACAAGTATTAACTCCATTGATACTTCTAATCAAGTTCTGGGGCTCACATATGATTTTTCCCAAATAATAGCTCAGTAAACCAAGGCACAGAGAGAAAAACCTCCCCTGTTCATGGAAATAGGATTGTCACACCAAACCTAGGATCCCTTTATTTTCTCAGGCTGATGTGTACTCACCAGCTCTGATACTGATTGAGGAAGGGCCCTGTAGAATTCTAAGAGAAGCTCATTTTTCTATGAATTTTGAAATACTTAATAAATATAGGAAATTGGGACAATAAAATCTCCTTCTGTATGACTAATAGAAGGGAAAGAGAGATAGAGGAAGGGAGGGAGGGATAGAGAAGACGGAAGGGAGGAAGGAAAAAAGAGAGAGACAAAGATTGGACATTAAATTTGGCCTTCTCCATGAAAGTAGATTTGCATAGCCATTTCACAACCAAAACTTGTGCAGAATCTCACATGGGAAATTGGATGAACAAAACCCTTTACAGTACAGACCTTTACCGAATTAACTATAAAATATCAGATTGTCACATTCATAAATGAAGACCTACTGAAAACATTCAGAGAGAGAATGAAGGAAACTGCCACAGGTGTGGTGCAGAGGAAAGCTAAATGGACTAAATTTTGCCCTATTTTATATCTGAGAAGGCTAGAGAAAGAATTCGCTCAAAACCATAAAGTGATTAAAAGTTTGGGGGATGGGAAATTGCATTCAAAGGCAAGTATTTGCCAGTGCCAGAGTTTGAAGATTTGGTATCAGGCAAGGTCCAGGAAGTAACAGAGGCATGTATGTTTAAATGCTGTGAATGAGAGGTTAATGATGGAACCATATGCACAGATGTGGGCAGAGATTCTGGAGCCAAGTAGGCTAGTGAGTGCCAGCTAGGGTAAAAGTAATAGTGTCTCTGTTGATGGTTGTCAGTAGATGGAGAAAGTAATAACCAAGGATATCCCGAGAGAAACAAAGGTCCTTCAAAGGATACAAATTCATTCTTAACCCACCAAGGAAGAACACAGGGAATAAAGACCACAGCTCTGTTTTCTTTCTCTCCTATCCCCTCTAACCAAACTCAGCAAGAAACCAGAGCTCACCAAGGAATGCAGATACTAGTGTCTAGAGTTCAGCCTGGCAGCTGAGAGTAGCACTTAGCAGATAGTCCCAATTCTGTTCATTTGAGCAGCTGGGAAATGAAATCCACAGAACTTAACCCCATGCCTTCTTTTCTTTTCTATTTGTTTTTAATTTCACAAAATATTCAAGACTGACAACTGACTCACTAATGCTTATGGCTCTTGAATTGGTATTTGTAAGATAAAGAAATTTAACAACCTACTTCCTTGAGGATGGATGATGATCAAGAAATTCTATAGTACAGATATTTCTCCTTACAAAATGAATGTTGTCAAGTATGTGGCTGTATCTCTTGACTTAATAACTGATAGTAATTCACTTTTTAAAATTCTTTCTATTTTTTTTTTTTTGTCATAGCGCCTTGAACTCAGTGTCTCAGCGCTGTCTTCTTTTTGCACAAAGCAAGCAGTCTTATCACTTTGAGCCACAGTGTGCCATTTCTGGTTTTCTGGTGGTTAATTAGAGGTCAAAATCCCACAAACTTCCTGCTGTGGCTGGCTTTGAAGCACGAGCCACAGATCTCAGCCTCCTGAGTTATGCAACTAGCACTTGGCTCCAGGTTTTTTGTTTTTTGTTGTTTTGTTGTTGTTGTTTACTAAGACAAAGTAATCATTTTTCCTAGTAAGTCATAGAATATTACTGTAGTAAAGGGTACTGATAGATAATAGTTAAGAACTAATGCAGAAGATAAAACCTGAAAAACCTAATTATAGTTATATCTTCATTATACACATTTTTATTTAAACTGAAATCATAATAACATCCATCCGGAAATATTTCAATGCCCATATCCCTACAAAATAATTGATCCACTAAATTAATGCTTTGTTCTGGGGCTGTTTGTTGTTGATTATGAATAGTCACAAAAATGAGTGTGTAAAGGTTATTGTGAGATGAAGCTGCTCATAACAGATAAGCCACAATCAGCATATAGCTGATAATTGCAAGGTACAATTGTCTAACTGTGCTTTCGATTCCCAGTGCCCAATATAGCCTAACTTGTTTTGTTTTTCCTGGAACCATATGGATTGTGGAAAATTTTACATGCCACTCAGTGGAAGAAACTATCAGACTCTAGATGTTGGCAAATGGTTTTGAAAAGTGACTTGAACTGCCAACATGATGTCAATTAAAAAGGCAGCAATCACAGCCAAGAAATTAACCAAAAAAAATGTTTAGACCTCTGACATTTAATTAATCTCTTGCTAACCCCTCAGTGAATTTAGCTGAAATCTTCAACCTGGGCTTGTGAGCAGGAAAGTCTTTGGATGAACTGAGTTATAACTCGTTGAAGTTGGCAAGCTTTATTTGTAGCTATTTTTCAATAGAAAACAGGCATGCTTCTATTTTACTATATTTATTTTTTTATGTTCTATTTCACTATATTTATAAAGCTTAAATAGTATATTCAAAATTCTCAGATGTTATTTTAACTTACGTCTCAAACGTCCATCACCAGGTCTGTGCCTGATTCAGTTCTCAGTACTTTATGCAGATTATCTTATTAGAAGCTAAAAAATAATCCTGTGAGATAGGCTTTATTTTGCTCTCTTTGCAGAAGTAACTAAGGCACAGGAAGTATATTATTTTGCCTAAATTACATCATCAGGGAGAGGAGAGAGTGAGGTTGTATCCAGCAGGGTCAGCCCAGTGTATGTCCTTTAGAAGTTCAGTGTTTTAGTTTCATGAAGGAAAACAAAAAAGACAGTGGCCCCTTAAATGAAGTGTTTGCTGTTTCCTATAGGGAACAGCCTAAGTCTTGACCTTAGTCTTACCAAACATGAGTTAAGGACCAGAGACCCTGCCCATGTCGTTTTCCACATCTAACACTTCAGAAGCCATGGAGATGACATTGTTTATTTTTGACAAATGGTGGGTGTTTCAAAGGTACCCATGATTTCCTTCTTTGGCTTTTACTACCCATGAAATACAGTGTATGGGAGTCCTAGGAATGTCATCTTCATAAAATTCTTGTGAGAACAACAGATTAAAAACTGAATTTACAAGGTGAAAACAAAATGAGAGAGGAAAAGTACAAGAGAGAGAAATAGAGAGAGGTTTACCCAAGTCACCTAAATATTTAGTAACAAATGAAAGAAAAGACCATTCTTTTCCTTGGTCCATCATATTTCTATCCGAAATCTTTATTAAATCACGAATGGGTATGATATGGGAAACCCAGAGCCTGGAGACCCATAACAGCTGTCTGCTGTTGGCAGGTTTAGTTGATTTCATTTCAAGATGTCAGAGAATTATGGAGCACTGTTTGAAAGGTAATAGTGCCTGGGGAACACACAGATCATTTCATCTGAAGGCTCACATTGTGCTGAAATAAACAGACTTGGGTATAGATCACTCAGATACAACAAATACAAGCAAATTGCTGGGGAGAGAGTGCCAGCCAACAGCACTAGAAACTTACATGCGATACCTCTGGCATTGCCTATGTCACCCAAATCCTGGTTCCATGACTAACTAGCTATAGACATCTTAGATAGGTTGCTTACCCCTTCTGCAGAATGGTAAATATTCTATGTTCTTTCTCAAAGGATTAAATGAGAAAGTCTCACATGTACTTATATGGACCATAAATAAGTTAACCATTCTTGCTGCTCTTCTACCCCACTAGAGTGACTGCAATCACTGTGGTCACCTAGATGACACTGAGCAACACCTAGATGTATTCCACAAAGCTGGGTCCTTTGGAGAACAACCATAATGCACACACACACATATTATATTGTATAATATATATATATATATATACCTAGACAAACACATATACATTTATGTGTGTATGTATATATTACCTCTTGTAAAATTTATTCATCTGCTGATAGACACCTTGGTTAATGGTCCTAAAATAAAATAAATGAAAGTCTAAGACACAGTTTAAATAGCTTTATTGATTATTGTATCTTTTTTATTTTGGTTTCCTATCACGATGAGATAGTTTTCTTCCCACCTGAGCCTTCTATCATTTTTGTAGTTCTTAATGAGCCAAAATGCTTGGGCTGATAAGTACTTTCAAATACAAATGTAGAAAATATTTATTATTTTATTAATTCTTGGGAGCCTGTTCAGAATGGAGCTTACTTTATTAACATTTTCATGCTTGGTCGCCTACATAACTAATTGTAGTTGTACATTCTAGTTTTCATTTGCATTGACCTAAGAAGTAATATTCAGGCTAAGTAGGGGTCTAGTCAATGATTTATGGTGTGTTTCTTTAGATAAAGAAATGAGAACCTAGCAGATCACACCAACTCAATTTTCCACCCCACTAGGAGTATAAAATACACCTACAGCTATGTTATCTGCTTAGAGTTCAGAGTTAAAGTTTAGCCTTCTTTCTTTCAAATTGCCTTCCTGCCAGGGGATCTAAGCAACGAATGTGATTGGCAGCTTTCCTTTTCAGCAACTCTACTCAACTTTGCTTGCAAGCTTCATAAAACAAAAGGAAAAGGAAAAACAATTTCTACATATGAACTGACACACACACACAAAAAGGCCTATCCTCTTCATCAAAATTTTTTCTTCTTCTGAGATGTTTGGTAACAGGACAATTCTGGAGTATACTACAGTGTTCTGTGAATCTGTTTAGAAGTAAATAAATTCTCTAGTGGATTTTCCTATAGGTAAAGTTATCATGTTAATTTACCTCAATAAAAGTGTAAAAATAAATAATGCTGTAGATGAGCAAATATTAGAAACATTGATGTCAAAATGACTACACAATGACAGCACGTGTGGATTCTTAAAATGTACCATGTCCTCTTCACAATTTTTTTTTTTCGTTCGTGGGGCTTGAACTCTGGGCCTGGGTGCTGTCCCTCAGCTCTTCAGCTCAAGGCAAGCACTCTACCACTTGAGCCACAGCCCCAATTCCACAAATTTTTAATATATAATTCTTCTTGTTCTGTCCACTTATTGCTCACTCAAGTCTTATTGTTGTCACCATTTTACAGATAAGAGAAGGAAGGTGGGTGGTCTGAAGTGGTTTATCTTAAACTGCACAGCAACTAAGCAGCAGAGGTGAAAGTCAGGTCCAAACCATTACATCAGATAGATCTTTTATCTAAGCCTGCTACATGTCAGGCTTGGATGCCAAGCATGCAAGCAGGACTGAACTACACACGGATTCTTTATTCTTAGATCCATGTGTACATGAATCCAGCCCATAATGACCTCACAGTCTAATGAAGAACATGGCATAGAAGCTACAACAAATTTCTATTAGTTGTTCTTTCATAGCATCCTTCCCAGGAACTATTTTAAATGTTTTGTGGGCATTATTCCATTTAAAACTTCAGATAAACTAATATCATGGGTCTTATTATTATAAGCACTATAAGCACTTCGTCTACATGCTAATAAGACTTAGAAGGAGGGTTAATCAAACTCAATCCAGAGGATCCTAGAATATTCTCAGTTAATGATATATACTAGTTATTAATAATCACAAGTGCTTTCACCTCTAGATTTATATCTGTCAGTAATTCATTTATGAAATTGCTAAAATAGATTTTTAAGTTGAAGCTTAGAAAAGTTAAATGCATTGTCCAGGGCCAGAATTGGGAAATGACCCCAGGGAAAAATAGAAATTTGAAATAACTGAATGTTTTTTCTGTATTAGCACTACTGGGCACTGGTGAACTCATTGTGTAATGAGTAACACCAATATTAGTGTTAATAATATACTACCACAGATAATAACGAATTATTAATCAGATATATACTTCCAGGTATTCCATCTCATTTAATTTGGTCAGTCATCCAGTTCTGTAATATTGGGCAATAATTTATGGTTATTTTATGTTGGTAGAAATATGAGGAAACAAGTTTCATCAATTTGCCTAGGCACTATATATATATATATATATATATATATATATATATATATATATATATATCCAACTGTTACTTGTATGACACAGTCTGTTTCTGAAGCCAGAAACTAGCTGAAACACAGCAGGACCATATCACAACTCAGATACTACCAAACTTTCCTAACATTGTGTTTTAAATATTGGTGTTTTGCTTATCATCACTGGCATACTCCCAAAACGAACCTGAAGCATATTACAAAGAATTTATAACTACCTCACTTCCCTGAGCTCCTAAACTAGTGGATTCCTAGTACATTCCTAAAGTCACTAGGAAATAAGATTACCAGAGTATCTACTTTCTAACTAAATACATTATCTACTTTCTAGCACAATACAGTGACTTCTTACGTAGTTATATTTTGCAGGAATACAATTTCTATATTTTTATTTATTCTACAGCTGTTCTGTTTAAATGAACAACTTTAAATTAACAAACAAAAATATATCACTTTCCTGTTACTATCTGAAATAAAGTAAGAGGAAGAAAACCTTCTACTAAAGATTAAGAATCAAAAATCAGTCATTGCTTACTTTACCAATATGAATTTCCCCGATGTACTTTCCCACATCCTCAATCTCGTGGGCTTTCTTGGTTTTCAGAAAATCAGATGTAATTTATAGAAATTAGGGTTAGAATTGTAAGATTCAAATTCTAACATTATAACTTGCTATTTCTATGTCTTTCCTACATTACCTCATTCCACCCAGAACTCTGTATCTAATTAGAAAAATACAAGTGAAAGAGTTTGTGTCAAGTGTCAAGGCCAGTTACATTTCCAGAATAGCTCTATTTTCTGCCTAGAGCTCTTTGTTACTAATTTTCATATTCTTATTTGGGTGTATGAGATTTCTACGAATTTGGGACATCCTGTGGCCTCCTTTTTCAGTGGTGGCCGAGTAATCAAATAGTTAATCACATGAATCCTGGGAACAGACTTCTCAGAGTTTATAGCCTACTCTGACACACTGTGATGGTGGGCAAGTCACTTCATCTCTCTGTGTAGTATAAGTGTGTATCAAGAACATAGTGTAGAAGATTTTCTGAGTTAATGAATGTGAAGTACTTACACATAACAAAAAAATATATAAAATGTGGCTAGATCTTATTGGATTCTTAGGACAAAGAAGAGAAAGTCTATTAAAGCTCAAGAGAAATTCTTTGTTAAAAGCATTTTGAATTTAGTGAATTAATCTAGGCTATCTTTCTGTATCTCTTTTTCTGTTTCACTACTTTTGAAAATTTTTCTCTCTGACCATAATTGCTCTCAGGCTTTTGCCTTGCCTAATTAGACTATCAGTCATTTTGGGTCCCTATTTATGGGTGATTTCAATCACGTTCCTTTTCCCATTTTCCTCCCCTCCCGAGAAGTTCTATATTTAGATTTTTTTCTCTGTGTTGGGAATGTCTGGACTATAACATTTACTTCCTTCATTTCCCAAACAATCAATTAAGACCCTGTCACCTAAGGAAAATATTTTAGAGACTCATTCAGACTTAGAGCAGTAATAATATGTTTAATACTGACAATAAGTCTTCCAATCAAGTGATTACTTATAAAACTGTAGGCTTGTTGAAGAGTTGTTTATGTTTATAAATAAGCTAGAGATAATCCATTCATACATGCTGTAAGAAATATCTCCTGCGGTTTACTGCTGGGTTGTTATATCTTGCAAGTGATTGAATTCAATCACGAAATTGCAAAGCAATTCAGCTTCCCTGAGAGTGGGAATTACAGTGTCATTGCCAACAAGCACCTTGAACAGAAGATGTTCAAAATAATTGGCCATTTTCAAAGTACATCCATTTTCAATGTGATGTATGAATATAAAATAGAAGAAAGTACTAATTATGAAAGTTTCTTTTTTTTTCTTTTGGTCCTAAAATACACTCAGGGTCAAAGTTAAAGGGACACTTTTCAGAGTAAGAAAAATAGGGGTTCCAATTGCTCAGAGTAGTCAAGGAAGGGCTTGGACTCCCATGGTGTTTCAGTTGGATTCATTGCTTTCTCCTGTCTCCTTGTGGGCAGCCCATGAGCAGCGTGGAATTAATTTTCATACACTCTGTAGCTGCTGAATATAGCTCCTTGTGGGTGGTTGGGTGAAGGGTTATGAGGACAAGAAGAGTCAAGGAGGCACCCTGGTCTTCATCTTCTTGAGATGAATAAGGTTGCCAAGGTTTAAAGAGATATTTACAGAGCCTAACCCAGGTTTGAAGTTCCTGTCCACAGAAGTCAAATGGTAGAATAGCAGAAAGAAACACAGGAAGTTAGTGACAGATCCATTTTCCTCATCGGTTTTGAAGTTGTACAGACTTGAACAAATTCTTCATCTCATGATACTAATTCCTGGTTATCAGGCTAACTTCTTTGAGAGGCTGAGTGTAGGCCTTAATAAGGAAGTCGATAGCGGATAGCCAATAGCCGATAGCAGGATAGCTTTGTTTAAAAAAATATTGGGCCTGGGTGGGGAGTTAGAGGAGAAGCTTTGTCTTGTGCTTGTGTAAACATGAGACAAAAGTAGACAATCACCTTATTCTGGGGTTGTTTCCAACATGATGGCCAAAAATCTCCAGTAAAATCCCCTTCAATACCTCCCATTGGACCAATCTTCTCGTGTTTGATAATGTACAATGTATCTTTTGAAAGTAATCAACCAAATCATGATGTTATTGCCATGCCATTGCTGGGTTGATTCAGTCAGAGGTAACCCTGAGGAGCAAACACTCAGAGGGTTATTACTATAAATGAGATCAAGCAACACAAGCCACGGAGGCTGAGGCCTTGGAAAACCAAATCAACTTCAGCTCAGATAAAGGGTTAAAGTTATAGTATTTATGTTTGTTTTTAATTGGTCATGGGTTTGAACTCAGGGTCTAGGCTCTGCCCTTGAGCTCTTTGGCTGAAAGCTAATGCTCTACCACTTTGAGCCACAATGCCATTTCCAGTTTTCTGGTGGCTAATTGCAGATAAGAGTCTCATGCACTTTTCTGCCTGGGCTGGCTTTGAACTGCAATCCTCAGATCTCAGCCTCCTGAGTAGCTAGGATTACAAGCATGAGCCCAGCTTATGCCCAGCTTAATTTTTGTCGTTGCTGTTGTTTCATAATGAAGAGTAAACACATTTTTAAAGAACGGTCATGTTATATTTAGAAATCAGGCATTCTGTGCATATATACGCTGTCCTTGGAATGCTCCAAATAGTGACTCATTTATTTGACAACTTTTGATTGAGTACCATTAGTATGTCTAATTAGATGCTTCTGGGCCAGGTTGCCAGACAGAAGGCTATAGCATCCCAGAAAGGGACTTACTCTGTATGGCTGGTTTGCGTTCTAAACTGACTTCCTCTATAAAGTTGTTTGGTATTCTGAATTTCAATTCCTGCTTACACATTCATGGATTTAGAAGTCAGTACCCACACTTAGTATTATAAAGCAAAATCTTCTGTAGTTATATCTGGAGGAGTATGGTTTGACCTTAGATAGAGTCAAATTTGCATAATTATGAGTTAGGCTGCAATAAGTTTTCACTGTATTTTAAGGGGAGTTGTGAGGAAAGAGGAGAATAATGGCTATTTTTAAAAAGTCTCATTCTGTGGTTCCCTGGAGATTTGAATTCCAATTTCTAGCCCAATTGTGTCATGACCTAAGGGGGCTGTTGACTCAGACATAGGACAACCTGAGCTCTGAGAGACTTAAATTTGAAGAACAAAGAACAAGAAGAGACTACTACGAAGTTCAAGGATATCTGGGTTTGGTAATTCATTGTCTGATTAAAATCAAATCTATTAGAAGCCACATGAATTAAAATGCTATTTGTATTTGCCTTGTCTTGGAATGCAAATTTAGCATTGAATTCACACCATGCTCTGGCAAAGCCTGAAGTCCTTCAGGAGACCAGAGATCTCCTGCTTTCAGATAAACTACTCAGCCACTCTGGATCTATAGTTCTCCTGATATAATGTGGAAATATAAAAGCCCTCTGTGACATTGCGAGCTGTGAGATTCAATCTGCCCTGCAAATACTTATATTCTTCGGCTGTGAAGTTATCTATTGAGCTGATCATGCCTTTGATGCACCTTGAGGTTACTTGACAGAGAGAAATGGAGGAACTGGAAATTAAGTGGCCATTTATCCCCTAGGATTTTGAATCTAAACATATAACAACTCTCATTTCTTAAAAGAGTGTATTACTCCTGGAATCCCAGTTCCTCAAGAGGCTAAAATTAGAATGATCAGAGTTTGAGGCCAACCTGGGCCAAAAGTTAACTTGACCTGATTTCAGTTAATAATCTGGGCTTTGTCATATACTTGTGTGTTCCCAGATACATGGAAGGCAGTTACAGATAGAAGGATCAAAGTCCTAAGCCAGCCTTATGGAAAAAGCAGGAGACCCTATCCAAAAAATAAAAAAAGCAAAAGGGGCTGAGGTATGGAGTGCACTGTCCTAGAAAGTGTGAGAGGCCTTGAATTCAAACTAATACCATATGTGTGTGTTATTTACAAAAATGTGAATGGACAGATACTCATATATACATATGCCCATCATATATGTATATGTATGAACATGTACAAATGTTGTATAATTTAAGTTACATATTCCTGAAACCAATGATCATTAGTGTCACAAAGCCAGAGGTCATGTTCCAGCTCAGACGTCGCCTTGCTTAGCTTATTTAACCTACTCTATTATTCCTTGTAAAAAATAAGAGAAACAAAGTATCTCACAGAATTTATTAGTATTAAAATAATACTCTCCTAGGTGGAGAGCAAAATTCCCTGCAAGGTAGTGTTTTTATTAACAATCTCCACACACACACACACACACACACACACACACATTGTGGAGGTTATTGTGAGGACAAAGTTCCACAGGAGCCTCATCTGCATCCTGGCCTAGGAAGGACTCAATACAGGTGAGGCTCCATGCAGAAGTGCTCACAATTATGTGCTCTTGGTGGTGGCTGAGACACAAGGTGACTCTGGGTCTTGTGTAGAGTCAGGCTGCACTTCCCACAGAATTCTCCTCCAGGAACCAGAGCTGATTACATCCTGTGGTGTTGCTTTTGCAGCTTCTCATCTCCTGGCATTTGATAATGATTTCAGGTATGTTTTTAGAGCCTGTCAGCCTCCTAAAAATAGGAACAGCCCTTTGGCAGGTAAAAGTCATTAAGAAGAAAGGTAGCAGTCAGCCAGGAAAACATGAGAGCCCAAAGGCAGACTCTTGGAGTGTGGCTCCTTTTGAATATTTCATGTGATCATCATCCAATCACACACACACACACACACACACACACACACACACACACACACACACACTTAATTCAGTTATACTGACCCTCTAGCCTTGGGCTTTTTCTCTCAGTATAGAATCTACAAGTCTGTGACAATTCAAGAAGACACAGTTAGTAGTGTGACTCAGGCAGCAGTGTGGAGAGGCTGAGAGGTTAATGTGCTGTTTTGTTTCTCACTAGTGGAGGAGTCAGGAGGTCTAGACAGGGTCACGCTGTGATTGAAAGGCTGCAAGAAAATCTGATTAAAATCTCCTCTCCTTTTGCTTATACTCTGCTTCCAGGAGAAACGAACAGAGACCAGCAATTCTAACTGAAGACATTTAAGGCCCACTAACAGTTCACAATCCTAAGTTGAAAAATATGTCTCAAAGAAACAGAGGTTTGAGAGACTCTAGAGGAGTGAAAACCTGAACAACAATATCATTTCTTTATTCTTTTATACATTCATTCTTTTATTCACCAAATAATTTGTAACTACAGGGTATCAAGTAGAAGCTTTCTATTTGTTATTACCTATGTTGATCAGATCTACTGTATGCCTCTTCTCTTCTATCAGGAAAAGTACAATAATACACCTCAGGTCAAGTCATTGGCTCAGCGGCAATCATAATAACACTTTCCTTCAAGGTCATTGAGTACAATAGTTCTATTTGTTCAAATGAATGAAAGAGAAAATTGACCCAGTCCTATTTCTGCTTATTTGATATTTTCCTATAATGCACAGCCTGAAACCAATGTTAATGTTCCAGTGTCTTTTCTGTGGAACTTTGAGCTCTTTCTACCACTTGAGGTAAACATCTTACTCATATTCTCATCAGCTTTACCCTTACCAATTCTAAATGTATTAATGGCTTCCCTCTCTTTTATAATATTTTCTAGTATTTGTAGCCATCCATTCGTATTCGGAAGCTTTTCTATGTCATTGTTTCCAAATAAATTATTAGAGTATGAAAAGTAATGACTACATATTTGCTCTTGACTTCTGTTAATGGTTGGACAAATACAACCATTCCATGTGTTTGTTTCATCATTGTTGGTCTTCTGTAATGTCCTTGAGCTTAGAGGGTTGGATGTACCTTGGTTAGAGTTGCTTTGACTAGAATTCTACTTCCTGTTTAGGAAGAAGTTAGACCCCTTGACACCCTTAATGAGGTAGAGAGTAAGTGCATACACATATCAGCAAAATGCAGTATTGTGGGTGTCAAAAATGGTACAATAATCAGAGAAATGACTGCATTTCTCACTGACCCATGAGACACAGAATTGGAATTGCAGGTCCTGGGATAGAGGAGCTGAGAGGTAACTCTTCTCCTTAGCCTCACTGCTCTGAGTCTGGCATTTGTGGTCAAGGTGAAGGAATTGAATGGGGAAATGCCATAGGTCCTTACGGAACCTGAATTCTTTCTATGAAGTAGGGACTGCATTACAATAGGGAGTATTTATTTAAGAATCTATTTCACCCAAAGATGTACAGAAGGGTGCTGTGATTGAGACACCACATCTAGATCCTTACATTTATCAGGTTATAAGGCAACTGTAAAGATAATATCAATGTGGCTTGGGGGTCAAAAAGGTTGTGTGGACAAATAATTTGGTGGCTAATTGGGAATAGCAAAGTTTAACCAAATCATTTGTGACACATCTTCTCAAAAACAATATATCCCAATATTTCATCCCCAAATTATGTGAAAGTTTGCAGAAGTTCTCCAACATGTTAGCACAGAAGTCTTTTTGCACAGAATCTGAGAAATTGTAGAGTATGGGTACACTTCAGAGTGATAATCCTGTCTATAATTACAAACTCTGTGGGCTACACAATTGACCCCAGTGCCAATAGGGTGCATCCACAAACCTGAGCTGCTGGAAGAGTGACGGGAAAGCTGCCCACTCCACCCTGGTCAACCCCTGATCTGAACAGGTTGTTCAAAGGCCCACAGGAAAGAGCAGATAGGATTCTCATAGTTGCACAATTTTAAAAAAAGATGAAGGGCTGGGAAGGTGGCTCAGTGGTAGAGTGCTTGCCTTGCATGCATGAGGCCCTGGGTTCGATTCCTCAGCACCACATAAGCAAAAAGAAAAAAAAACGGAAGTGGCGCTGTGGCTCAAGTGGTAGAGCGCTAGCCTTGAGCTGAACAGCTGAGGGACAGCGCCCAGGCCCAGAGTTTAGGACCTACAACCGGATCCAAAAAAAAAAGATGAAGATGCTGACTGTTTAAAAACAATTCCAATTAGATAACTAGATCTTGGTGTTGGTGTGCAAATTTCAGATTGGATTGCTGGGTTTATTTTACTTTGCAAACTGTTAAAATATAACTGTAAATGAATATGAATATTAAAACTTCAGTTATATATAATAACCAAAATGTGCAAAAACATAATCATTCATAGAGAGGTGTCTCAGCCTAATACTATGAATGCTGAGAAGTGGAAAGGTGATTATTGGTAGTATAGGACCCTTCCTCTAGGCATGAATTTCAGATATCTAACAAGCAACCATTTTGTCTCATTTTCTTGGATTGCTTATTATGAGAGCTGGTTAGCATCAGCTGGCCTAAAGAGTCTTTCTGGTTTTCCTCCACAGATAGTGTGGAAGATGAACTGGAGATGGCCACAGTCAGGCATCGGCCTGAGGCCCTGGAGCTGCTGGAAGCCCAGAGCAAATTCACCAAGAAGGAGCTGCAGATTCTTTACAGAGGATTTAAGAACGTGAGCATTCTCTATGTTGATCTCCCTTTCACCCCGTTCTCAGAGGAGCATGGAGAAATGACAGGGATGGAGGGGAAAGCACACTATCTCGCAAGAGCCTTACCCTTCATGCATTGTTCACAGATCCTTCCTGAGGTGAAAAGTCATTTCCACAGAGAGTTCAATTCACTTAGATGTGAGATACGAGTCCAGTGAAGTTGCCATGGCACCAAGATGGGTGCTTACAAAGAAAGGTTGACTTGGTTTAAGTTTAGTTAACAATATTGTCTTCCTCAGCTGTAATGACATCGATTCAAATATCTCTTCATTTCTCAACTATCAGTTGGTGCTTCATCGAGCAACTCCATTTCTAGCACTGGATACATTTTGTTATACTCTTTATTGTTAGTAGAGGACCACGCTGCCAAAGGTGGAAATCACAGAGATTTGTAGATAGTCACAGAGTCTGGTTCTCATTGTCTCAGTATGCATGTGGCCTCTTTCCTGGATGGATGGTGTTCAAGAGAATTGAGAACCTGTGCATACAAGGGAATGGGAGTCAAGGAAGGGGTCTCAACAATTTATTAGCCATACATGTTTTCTGAATAACAGGTATATGCTTTATATACAGCTAGATACAGTTTTCAAACACTGGCGAAGATCCAGATCAAAGAGCTTATGATCTGAAGTCTTACTATGAAAGGCCTACTATGAATTCATCTGAAGATAACCTTTACTTAAAGGTATTAAATGTTGCCAGGCATGGTAGCTTATCCCTTGTCATCCCTGAACTTGGGAAGGAGAGGCAGGAATACTGAAAGACTCTGTTTCAAAAAATCAAAACAATTTCAAATATTTTTGTATCAAATTGCATAGGAACCACATATATGGTTATGTATAGTGTGTGTATATGTGTGTGTATGTAAACGAAATTGGTATTGACAGATGATTCTGGAAATCCAAATTGCATTGCTTTGACCCTTCCCAAAACTCACCCCAAATGCCACGTCATACCAAAATGCATTGTGTCCAAAACCTTCTGCAAATCTGCCCCTCAACTGCTGCCTTTGTCTAGCCTTGGTTAGGACATACCTGATGGAAGCTTTGAATCATCTTTGATCTCTATAACAAAGGTTTATCTGGAGAACTTGCCATACCACCTGCTTTGTCAGAATATGTTCTAGGCCTTCTTGGTTCACATTATACACAGTCTTCCATTATCTCCCTAACTGTATGTCATCTGTCTTCATCCTGTGTCTTGTCTTCAGCTTCTTGCTGCTCTGGATCTTTTAAACTTTTTCCTATGTTATGCAAAATAGCTTCCTCATATCATTCTCCAACTTCAGGCTTCTGCAGATGCTTAGGCTCTGTGTTGGCTCACTAGGACAGGGTAAATTATAGTGGAGATGGTAGCTCATCACATACTTGAGCACTGGAACTCCTTAAAAGGAATCTTGAAGAAACCTGGCATGGTTCAAGTGGTAGAACACCTACCTAAGAAATGCAAGCCCCTAAGTTCAAACCCCAGTTCCATCAAGGAATAAAAGAATCTTGATACGGACTGACCAAGATGATTATATATTATATAAATTGATGTATTGATCTATAACATTGGCATGTATTAGTTAGCTTTCTCTACCACTGGAAAAAATTCCTGGGAAGAGCAGCTTAAAGGAGAAAAGATTTTTTTGGTTTCCCAGTTTTTGAGTTTTCAGAACATGGCACTATTGCTTCTGGGCTTTGAATGAAGCAGAACATCATAGCAGAGGACTATGGTTGAGCAAAGATTTTCACCTTATACAATACTGGACACAGAGAGGCCAGGAAAGGATGCTGTCTTTCAAGGCATAATGCTAGTCACATACTTCCTCCAACCCAGCCCGGCCCTCTAATAGTCCATTAGACATGAGCTTATCAATGGATTGCCCATTGATGAAGTGATCACTCTTATAATCTAACCATATCTCATTAGTGTCATTTGCTAGAACCCAGGCCTTCAACACAGGAGTCTTGGGGGGGGGGGAGGGGAGGCTGCCTCATATCCTAACCAGAGCAATACATAAAGAGGAAAAGGCTTTGATAACTTGTTTGGAGATTGAGTATTGTCTCTTCCATTGTAGCTTACCGAGCTCAGAAAGGAATGGGTACATTGACCACTGGCAGAAGGACAATATTTAGCAGCAATGATGGGAAGAGAAAATAAATAAAAAGAGACCAACATTAGCTAAAGTAGATGGTAGGAGAGGCCCAGTCACAGAATAACCATTTGCATGTATTCACATCAAAATTTGAGGCGCATCTAACTGCTTCTTTTCAGTTCAGTGATCACGTCATAAGCAGGGTTGTTTGTCTTTCTTACACTTTAACCTCCAACATCCCTGTGTTCCTCCCTGTGGTTATGTTATTATTCCTCTGCTGTCACTGTGGGTCTCTCTGTCTGAGATCTTGATGTATTTCATCCTGTTGGTTATAAATTGGAATCATGATTACTGCCATCATTAACCTTTGGAGGTAGCATCTCTGTAGCATGTCTTATTCAAGTGATACTTCAGAATAAATTATCAGGCTCCAAAGTCTGCATTCATTGTTTGATTTTATTTTCCCTTGTCTATACATTCTCTCCTCTTCCTTTTTGTGCATTTTCTTCTTTGACCCTATCTGTATTTCTTAACTCTCCTTATCTCTTTCTTTCATTTAATTCTTTTTTTGCTATTTATTTTTTTATTTTTTTATTGTGAGAATACAGTACAGAGGAGTTACAATTACATGGGCAAGATAACGAGTACATTTCTTATCAAGCATTGTTGCCTCCTCTTTGTTTCCCCTTCCCATCCCTTCCCATGCTCCCCCCTCCCCCCACCCAAACCTCCCCCCTCCACCAAAGTTGTAAAGTTCGTTTTTCGACTTAACGACTTGTACATCTCATTGTTGCAAAGGGTCCGCCCGTATTCCTAGTTAAACTATCTGTTTTTTCCCTTCCCTTCCACAAATTATACCAACATCAAATACAGTGAAAACAGGGGTTATATCCTGGGGGAGGGACATACAAAGCAACATAGAAATCATCTTGTATCAAAGGAGTGGTTTGGTGTTGCCACTGCTGTGTATTACAACGTGTCTTTGTCGATAGTATTTATAATGTTAAGATAATGCGGGTAACAGACAATAAAATAGCCCAACTTCAAATGAAGCTTTTGTACTGCAAAAAAAAAAGAAATCATCTTGTAAATATGTTAGAAACCATTGCATGAAAGGAAAAAAAACATTTGAATACTTCTCTTGGGGTTCATTCCCCTAACATCAACTTATCTGACCTTTTCTGGTTGACTCAGACATATACTAGTTATTGCAAATAAGGCTTGTCTCTGGTACTTTCAGATATATCCCAGTCTTCTTCTTTCTATTCTCTCTCCCAATTCTTTTTTTCTCCCCCATCCAATAACACTCCCTGAGATAAATTTCCATCAGACCTGAATGTTTCTAAAGCACATTTTACATACTTCTTAAAAACAACGAATTTAACTTGCACAAAAATTGGTAATAAATATCAAATTAGAATGGCCCTTTGATTTTTAAGTTACCCTAGTCAGACATGCAGCACTAACAAATGTGCCCTAAAACACAGCAGTGACACACCAAAGCAGGTCATCCACATTCATGTTTTACTAAGATGGCTTCCATCAAACCAACTGCTCTTGGTTGTGAAGGTCAATTTTTTAGAACACTGGAAAGCAAAGTACTATTTCCATGGAAACAGCTGATATACTCATTCTTAAAGAAGCCATGTCAAACTCTTTGTATTATGATTAAAAGAATCACGAGCAACCCAACTTTCTAGACACTCATGCAAATAAAGCTCACCAGAGTTGCCCATTGACAGATTCCTTCTGATCTTCAATACGTCATTAATTCAGATAGGAAAGGGGAGAAAGGGAAGAAGGGTGACAGCAGATTTCACCTCCCCTCATCCATCTTATTCCTTGTATCACCTACAGGTTGCTGTTTCTCTTGTTGCACATTGAACTAAGTTTCCAACATTGGACAGCTTATCTAGAGACAAGGTAGTGGTGGAGTATCATGAAGCCTGATGTTTCTCCATAGCTACTGTGTCTCTGAATCACTTACTTGAGCTTAGAATGTGCATTTAAGTTCCAAGGTGCTGCTGCTACTGCTGGCCCAGGGACCACCCCTTAACTATCCCTGGCTCACTGGGCATCACAGCCTTGGGTGTCAGTCACACTGGGTTCCATATCTTCTTTCTTTGGACAGCCCTTCTGACTCAGTGCCCCATAGGCTTCGTGTCTTTGTCTCTATACAAAAAAAAAAAAGAACATGAAGTTCAATGAAAAGGGGGAAATTTTACAGAGCATGGCCCCAAGTGAAGTTGTGTGCTTCATCAAAAATGTGGGACAGTCATCGTTGTCCTCCATAGCTCCCAGGAGGTATCTTGGGTATTGGACGGCGTAATTATGTACTAGAAAGAATACAGGATGATCAAAAATATTATCTACAGATCAGCAGTTTCAAATTTCACTGCATGTTGCAATCATCTGGGGAGCTTTAAACATTACAAATAGTTGGGTACCATGCTTGATGATTCTGATGTAATTGCTCTGGGAAAAAGCCTGAGCATCAGGATTTATAAAGCTTCTTGAGTAATTATGATGTGCAGCCAAGACTGAGACCCATGGAACTAAATATAAGAATCTGAAAGGATGTTTCTCTCACAAAATGAGTTGATATAATTATGATGAACCCTAAAATGTCAAATACCCCTGACTAGACTGGGTGGCATTGGAACCTCATGAGGTCTTGGGTGACTTAGTTATGGACCAAGACTGAGTGGAAATAGTGGAAATAACAGATCTCATATTGGATGATTTTCAATGAGTTCAGTCTAGGCTAATCAGGAGTCTTCATTTTCAAGTTTATGAATTTCTAAATTAAAAATGCATTATAATAAACAATGAACAGAAAGCTATATTGGAGAAAAACAATCTTGGTCATCATCTATCTATCTATCTATCTTTCTATCTATCTTTCTATCTATCTATCTATCTATCTATCTATCTATCTATCTATCTATCTATCATCCTTCTCTGATGAATAATCTGGCTTTTTGCCCCTTTAAAGCACTAGGCAATTATGAATGTTATGCAGGAAAATTAACTTTTAATAAGATAAGGTCCCTGCTGTTTCCTTTTTTTAATAATGATTCCCATTTTTGAAAGCATAGGATGAGTAACATATTCAAGTACGCAGACTTCTATACTTAGGATGCCTGTTGCTTTTCCTTCAGAGATTTTTCCCAGCAATCTTATCTTTCACGTCTTTCAGTTGTAAGAGATTACAAAAAGCATTCATTAGATTGAAATCTATTAAGGCATCCTTTTTGCCTACAAAATGTTGTTAAATATCATTTTCAGTGAAAATGGAAGATATTTGATTATCATGCACTTACTTAGTGGCTTAAAAATGTATACATTATATCAGTGTGGAAGACCAGGAAGCTGTAAATGATAGAAGTAGGTTTCCTGGTTTCTCACAATGATACAGTCAGGTTGTTGGTTGTTCTGCATTTCTTTCTGGATCCCTGGTCATCTTCCAAGCTCATATGGTTGTTGGCAGACTCTGACACTTTGATGATGGTACACTTGAGATTCCAGTTCATTGCTGCATATCAAGCAGAGATAATTCAGCTCTAAACAGCTGCTGGTAGTCCCTAGCCATGGAACCATTTCACAGATATTCTTGTAACATGGTGGCTCACTTCTAAATGTGAAGACACAATCTTATATAAAAGGTAACATAACCATGGACCTATCATCCCATCCATCACCTTTTTGAAAATTTCATCATAAAGATGCTGTTCAGAGGGGTCACAGTGTCGTGAGTAAGGCAATGAGTGCATTATTGTAGATCATAGTTACCCCTTCCCTTGTTGTTGTCCCACTATCCCTTCCCTCCCCCACTCTTCCGCACCCACCCCACCCCCAGCCAAAGTTGTAAAGTTCCTTTCCAATTTACAGTCCTGTGGGTATCATTGTTACAGTGGGTCATCCTGTGTCCTTGTTTCAGCGTTTTGTTATTCCCCTTCCCCTTCCCAGATTAGACAAGTGTATATCCAAGATGCAGGGTACCAAAATCAAGTACAGTGACAACAGGGAATATCCACAAATTCATTGTGAATACCTATTAATATCCCAACCTCATTCTTCAGTGAAATAGAAGCAATCCATCTTGTTCATATGGAACGATAAAAGACTCAGAATAGCAAAATTAATCCTTAGCAGAAAGAACAGTGCTGTCCCATGGTTTTCCTTATTTGCAATAATTAGTATACATAATGGCTAATCTTATCAGATGAGTTGAAAAGCTCAAAAGCTATGTACATATGTCCATATATGATGATACCAAGTGAAATGGACCCCAAGATATGGACATAAGAGATCTGTCTTTATTGTTACTGTTTTAAATGTACTATGTGATTTCTTTTTTTGTTTGTTTCCTTTGTGTGTTCTTCCTCCTATGGTATATCCCCTGTTGTTGGGACTGTCTTACTTCACTTAATATGATTCTTTTCCAAGTCTTTCCATTTCCCAACAAATGGAGTGGTGTCATTCTTTCTAATGGAGGCATAGAATTCCATTGTGTATATATACCACATTTTCTTGATCCATTCATCTACTGAGGGACATCTGGGTTGGTTCCATATCTTAGCTATGATGAATAATGCTGAGATAAACATAGTTGTGCTGGTAGCTTTAGTATGGCCTTGTTTGTGATCATTTGGGTAAATGCCCAGAAGTGGGATTGCTGGGTCATAGGGGAGCTCTATGTGGAGTCTTTTGAGGAACCTCCACACTACTTTCCAAAGTGGTTGAACAAGTTTACACTCCCACCAACAATGCAGTAGGATTCCCTTTTGGCCACATCCCCTCCAGCATCTGTTGTTATTAGAGTTCTTGATTATAGTCATAATAACTGGCGTGAGGTGGAATCTCAGTGTTGCTTTGATTTGCATTTCTTTTATGGCCAGAGTAATTGAGCATTTCTTCATGTGTCTATTGGCCATTCTTATTTCCTCTTCAGAGAAGTTTCGCTCTAAGTCTTTAGTCCATTTATCAATGGGGCAGTTGTTTCTTTGAGGATTTGTTTTTACAGGATTTAATTTTTGAGTTCTAAGTATATTTTAGATATGAGGCCATTGTCTATTGTATAGATCTTCTCCCAGTCCATGGGCTTTCTATTGATCTTGCTAGCTATGTCCTTTGCCATGCAGAAACTCTGCAATTTCATGCAGTTCCATTTGTTTCCCATTTCTTTGATTTGTTGTGTTTCTGGGTCTTTATTAAGAAAATGTTGGCCTGTGCCAAGGAACCCTAGAGTTTCTCCTATTCTTTCCTGTAATGTTTTCAGGGTGTCCACTTTGACTTTGAGGTCTTTCATCCATTCGGAGTTGATTCTAGTTAAGGATGATATATATGGATCTAGCTTTAGTTTTCTACAGATGTTTAACCATTTTTTTCCAGCATCATTTACTGAAGAGGCTTTCTTCCATTCTATTTTTTTGCTCCCTTATTGAAGAGTAGGTGACTATAGGCCTACAGATTAATTTCTGGGTTTTTAGTTCTATTCCATTGGTCCTCAGGTCTGTTTTTGTGCCAGAACCAAGCTGTTTTGATTACTATGGCCTTGTAGTAGAGTTTGAAGTCTGGTATTGTTATTCCTCCAGCACTGTTCTTTCTGCGAAGGATTAATTTTGCTACTCTGAGTCTTTTATTGTTCCATATGAACAAAATGAATTGCTTCTATTTCACTGAAGAATGAGGTTGGGATATTGATAGGTATCACAATGAATTTGTAGATAGCCTTTAGCAGTATTGCCATTTTTATGATGTTAATCCTCTCTATCCAGGAGCATGGGAGGTTTTACTACTTCCTTAGTTCTGCTTTAATTTCCTTTTTCAGATTTTCGAAGTTTTCATATTATAGGTCCTTCACTTCTTTAGTTAATTCCTAGGTATTTTATTTTTTGTTCCCACCCATCATCTTTGCATACCTCAACACTCAAAGTGAGGACTTCTTAGAGTTACCAGTAATAGAGTCATTCCTGTTGGGTTTGTAAACAGCCAGCAGTCTCTGCCTAACAAAATCCTTGTCAACTGCTAGAGTCACATCTCTAACACAGTTTGTCTCCATCTTTGGTGTTTTGGCTTGAATCCAGGCATCTTCCTGTGAATCTCACAAATTCTTTTTTTACCTTGATTATTGCAAGAGTTTTGATGAAGCCAAAGGAGGCAGCAGGAGACGAGAGTTTCTTGATGAGCCTTTTCAACCCCATTCAAAGCATTTGGGAACTTCTACACTAAGACCTTAAAAAATAGATGAAGAGAACTGTGGTTGAAATTACAGGGATCTACATTTTTGACAAAGTGCATTTGCATAAAGAGCACTCCATCCCACTTATGGTGACGAGGGAGAACATTGTAGAGTATGATGTAGTAGTGAGGACAGAGAAAAACAGTGTTAATGGTAGAAGGCAATGCTAATCATATGAGACAATTGCTTTATTTGTCATGATTTTTCAGGGGTGTTTTTTGGAAAAGGCCATCACAGACTGATTGTGTGACTTTCACAAAATCACTTCACCTGTACAAGTTCTGTCTCCCTGTCAGCACATTAGAGGTTAGGATCAGCCCTTCCCATTTGAAGGAGGATAGATAATAACTCGTTTTTTGTTCAGCTCTCCAATGACTCAGATGAAAGATCTTCCTTAAGTGCAAAGTCTTACTCACGTACTTTACAAGCAATGTGTAAAAACAGACTGCACCAGAGTCTCTGTGAGACTTCCAAGGAGCAGAGGAGAGAAAATTGTCCATAGGTCTGACCAGGTCATGTGGTTTGCCTTCTGACAGTCATGAATATATAGAGCACAAATACTTTCCTGATTTAAACCTTCCATCTACCATTCACTAAGTTGGCCAGGTGGCTTAGCCTATTTGAACATTTTCAAGAAGATTTCCCAAGTTAATAAACAAGAATATCCACATACGAAAAGATAACTATTAAAGTGTTTGCATGATATCTTTGATTTTGAGCGTCATGGATAGATCTTAGACCACTTTTTTTTCTTTTTCTACTTCTTTCAAGGACACAAGTAATGATGTTCAAAATGAAGCCTCTGTGATGTCATCTTGCAATCTGTTTTCCTAAGAATCAGTTCATGTTAGGAATAGTTTGTATGAGTTAGATGTTTCTGGGTTGTCTTACCTATAACATATTTCTCATCCCACCTTGATAGAGGTTATATTCTTTATCATTATAACTGCTATTTTTATTCATATATATAATTTTATTATATATCATATCACTTTATACCTCAGAGAAGGCTCTCTGCTCCAACACTAAGTACCAGAGCTTCAGCATGTTCTGACAACAAAAATGTGCTTATGTGTTCTATCCTAATCCCATGAGTTTCATTGGTGGCAGAGTGAAGACTCCATTCAAACAGAATTTGGGGCACACTCTTCCTTCAAGCAGTCCAATGCTTACAGAATTCCTGTAGTATCAGCCTCCATCACTGCATCATTTGCAGTTTGTCATATGAGATGGAAAGGAATGAAACAGTGAGGAAGACTAGACAGGCATTCGGTAGGTTTATCTAGCAGGGCAGATATCCTCCTAGGCCATTCCAGTGGTCACCAATCAGCCACTTGGTGCCATCTGATTTCAAGGAAGACTAAACAAAAAAAATATAGTCCTATATGCTCAAAAAGGGAATAAAATCTCTGCTTCCTTCAAATGAGAAGGTGGCATGAAAGAAAGCTCTGTCAAAGTTTCCGGGATTAGCCTAGATGTCACATTTTAGAAGATAACTGGGATTTAGTATACAGTCTCATTCATAGGACTTTTGCAACAAGGGGTACAAAGCAAATCTACAAAATGAATAGAGAATCTGCATAGGGTAATATTTGGAAGAAACCTAGTGCATGCTTCCAAGCATCTTTTATTAATGGAGTCAACAAAATATGCTTCATTCTCCTTGCCATGAGTGATCATGAAAAAAATCTTGAAATGTTTTAGAGCATAAAATTTATCCTTTGCTTAGCATGTACCTCAGTTTCAGACACTCAAGGAGCCAGTTGGGTGTTTAACCTAAAAGGTGGTCTATGCATAAGTTATGTACAGTGAGCTGTTCTTATCAGAGAATGTTAGATACTCTTCCAGAGTCTAAGTTCTCAAAAATTAACTAACGTCGATCTATGGAAGTAAATCTTTTTATGGACAGCAAGGTCACACCAGCCATGTTAACTATTCCTACACAAAAGTGTTCATATTTTGGAGCAAAATTATTTGTGTAGTTAAATTTTCCTTTTGTCTAACTTTGGGTAAAATACCTCACCTCTTGGGGCTTCATTTTTCTCATCTTCAAAACTGGAATATTTGCATCTTACAAATGCTTTGCAAAGATAATGAATATGAAGCAAAGATCCAGTGTCATGATGACACTCAAAATGTGGGTGCTGTTATTATTATTATTACTATTATCATTATCATCATTAGCACCATTGTTATGCTGCTACTCTGAATTGCATTACTGTCTAGAACTTTCTGCTTCAAGTGTCTTAGCCTCACTCTCGCTCACACTTTGATTCACATTTTATATAACAACACCCCCCTCAAAAAGCAGAAAGTGCACATTCATTTTCAACCCCATTGAAATTTACCCACGGGTGAATTGGGAAATAGTTCGCTGTATCATGAGTGCTTTTATTCTGTCTCCTGAATTCCTTGGGAAACTAACACAGTCTTTCTCCAAATATTCCTTCACAATGATGTTTGAGAATCAGAAGGAATGAGCTGTGGTAATGTAACACAGAGATGTGTGGAAAAATTTAAAACAACTTATAGAAAGACAATCCTTACATGATACAAAAATCATAGGAGCATTTCAAAACACTCAGATACTGCCTATTCACTCTAACCAGTAAAAGTCACATTTTATCTTCCTCCCAAGTCACAGTGCAGTCCAGACTGAAGGCAAAGTTCTCCTCCCTCGGATTGTCATTCAGTGACACAAGTTCATCCCAACACATCATCCTGCTTTCTTTTAACTACAGGGCAGTTTGCATCTGCCTTGTGTCATATTCAAGACCAAAAGGAAGATGAATAAATAGTAGACTTGGAACAAGTTATTTGTCCTAATGTTTTATATATATGTGTGTGTGTGTGTGTGTGTGTGTGTGTGTGTGTGTGTGTGTGTGTGTGTGTGTGTGTGTGTGTGTGTGTGTGTGTGTATGTGTGTGTGTGTGCATATATATATATATTAATTCTCAGCAATTAAGATTGTCCTATATTTGAATTGACTTTATATAAATTTGCAAATGGCAAATTTCTTGACTTTTTAATTTTCTCTCAGTATAATTCCTGCAACTATCACTTCAAATCCAACCAATTACATTTGTTTAACCATCCAAGTTTTTTTAATCATTATGCCCTGCTTTGTTCCAGAGAGAACTGCAACAGTATTTGTTGAACTACACAGAGAAAAGAATGAATGAAAATTTAACCCAAGTAGCAATTTAGTGCCTTTCCCAAGTAAGTAGATAGCATAATTTTGCAGCTAAAATCCAAGTTAGGTCTTCTTGCCATAAATGTAGTCTAACAGAAAACTCTTTAAGAAGAAAAATCAACCAAACAAACATTATTTGCAAATAAATAAATGTCAACAGAGAATGTGATTAATCCATTATGATTTATTGTCACAGATTGTGTTTTTATGTTAGGTCTCTGAGTCCATGCACATTGTCCACAGTGGTTGGGGGGAATGGGGGTAGAAAGTAATATTCTCCATGGAATTAGGAATAGATTAAATATGTTTTAAGTAGCCATACACAACTGAGCAATTTACTGCTTGTCAGTAGCAGAATCAAGGAACCATGTAATCTGTGCACTGAAGCAAATGCTAATAATGCTTACTTATTTTTTTAGAACTACACATAAAATCTCATGTTAGTTCACTAATGGAAGGCAAGCCTATTACCAAACACACGTTGTGTGATCATTAGTAAGTGCTACTCAATTATTGGGCAGATTATATTTATTGAAAACCGAATAGGAGCATGCAGCTAATTACTATCTTTCTTCTTTCTAATTGATTAGTGTTTTCTTCCATGGAGCATAGCATCTCTGCTGGCGTTGTAAGCTCTTGGTGCACAGGAAGTGAGGCCATCACCTGCAGAACCTGTGCCCCTAGCATGTGATCTGCATCACTAGTACTAGAGACTCAGAAGGGGCGTTTGGTCCAGTGCAAGGTGGATTATAATCTCCACACACGTAATCCTGGTTTCCAATCTCAGCTGGGACACATCATACTTGTTTTTCCCCAGGAAACCTCACTGAACCTCAATATTTGTGGATGGAGAGAATATTATCCACCTCACCGAACTGGTCAAGTGACTGAGAGAAATAAGGTGTAAAACAAAGACAAAGAAAACCATAGAACAAGTCAAAACACCCAGGGTTGGTTCCTGTTAAATTATGTATTCCGAGATCCTCTCAGATACCTTTGAGATGACATAACCACACCCTCTCCACACATCTAAGTCACAAATTTGAGTCACAAATTTCTGCGTTATATTGCTACAAGATTTCTACCTCTGCTTCTCAATTCTGGATTCTTTCTGTTAAAACAAATTGCCTCTAAAACACTAAGGGATTTTGTCCATATCATATACTAAATCAGATACTCTCCAACGGTCATTTTGCATATTTTGTTGTGCTTATTCAGAAAGTATAACTGGAAAAAAGGTATTTAGAAAAAAAAAGAAAAAAGGTATTTAGGAAGTTAATGGTAAGCAAATAGATATAATTCTTGCCCTTGTATCTTGAGTTATCTAGTTGTAAATGTTCTTTCTAGATTTTTCTATTGCTGTAGTGGTTGGGCTATCTACTATATGCATGACAATTTTTTAGTGTAGGAATCTTCATTTCAAGAAGCTTAGAAGCTTCCTAATGTTCTATAGTTAACTAGTAGATAAGGTGGAATTATAGATCTCAAACAAGAGAGAATTAATTTAAAATTTTGGGGCCCTGAAGAATCAACTTTTATAAGATAACTAAATAGAGCCTGAATTTGTGCTTCTTTGATCTGAAAAACTGGCCCTAGGTAAGCAGTCAATATTTGTCACACAGGTGCTATAGGAACTTTCAGGTAACATGCAAAGCGGTCTGTGTAACATAGAGGTAAAGAACCCAAACCCAGAGTACCCACTGTCAGACTGCCCAGAGTTACCCTGATTCTTGAGGGTGTCATTTAGAAAGTTCACACTGCAGTTCCTCTAAAAATATGAATCTGATCCTTTTAAGCTAAGGCATCAAGTGAGCAGATGGGATATTCTGATGGGAAAGAGTAAAGGAGGATATTGAAGAGGAAACCAAAGAGCCTTGTCTTGCTTGGGAGGAGTTAGGACACTCTTAAATTGTCAAGGAGAATTATGGAATGGATATAGTATACACACAGAGAGAGAATATATAGAGGGAAATAAATATAGAGGGATATATAAATAAATATAGAGGGATATATAAATAAATATATAGATATTGATATATAAATAAATGTATACATGTATAGATATATAAATATATGTAGAGAAATATATATATATATATATATATAAATATATAGCCATAGTTCAACGTCAAGTTTTACCTAATAAATACTGGCCAGAGAAGTATGAAGATTGTATTCTCTACATATGACAGACTGAGTGAGGTCACCAAGGGAAATGCTACAAAGTCAGATTGGTGCTTTGTAAATATCCCTCTAACAGCACAGAAAAAGGGAAATGAGAATGGAAGTATTTGGACCAGCTTGAAACATACTTCAGTCATTCCTACTTAGGATTACTAATGATAGTAGAACTAACTGAGGTAATACAATGGTATGCAAGTATATATAAATGTATTAATTGAAATGCTGTAGATTTAGAGAAGAACAATGCATTTCCTTAGACAGGCAAAATCATAGGTTAACAAAATAAACACCATGAAATGGGTACTTGAAAGGAGTTGGGATGGAGTCAAGTTGAGGGCAGATGAATGAAAAGGAGAAAGAATAGAGTAACAAATGTAGTATATGGCCTACAAAATTAAGAACAGTGAGGGAAGGGGTAGGTTGGAAGGGATGGATGAGATGAAAAGGGTAAGTATGTTACAAGCTGCTTTAGTGAATGTATGTATGTATTATATATCTATATATATATATACATATATACATATTTGTGTGTATGTATAATGCATGTAAGAATTTAATACTGAGCCGGACACCAGTGACTCACGCCAGTAATCCTAACTACTCAGGAGGATGGCAGTTTGAAGCCAACCTAGGCAAAAAGTCCCTATGAGACTCTTATCTCCAATTAACTTCACAAAAACTGGAAGTGCCACTGTTGCTCAAGTGGTAGAGTGCTAGCCTTGAGCACAAAGAGGCTCAGGGACAGTGCCCAGACCCTGAGTTCAAGCCCAGGACTGACAGAAAAAGAAAAAGAAAAAGAATTTAACACTGGCTGAGGTTAAAGCATACCGGATGTTATAAAGGCCCATTAATATTGTGATCTGGCAGTAAAGAAAGCAGTTTTGCTAGTCTCTAGAGATTAATTTTTCTCTCAGAATTTGTATCATGGATTTCACAGGGAACTTAAAAGCTTTCATCTTTAAGCAAGGATAACAAATTTCTCTACGTTTTAAATATGAACACCCAGTCATTTGTGGAACATCTTTGCTAAGCATGTGTCAACTTTGCCTTCACCACACCTTTGCCATAACTAACTCTAGTATCTATCAATGAAACCAAGAGTTTAGATTTGGGGATCAAGGCATTCTTCATAAGGAAGGACAATTGGAGTCAAACAGACTGTCAGGAGTAAAGTGACTCTCAGCTATGTATTGTTTAAAATGAAGGAAGTTAATACAAAATTTTAAACACTTGTTTTAAACTTAACAAAATCCTCTGTGCACATGGTTAAGTATAAGTATTAAGAAGGTATGGCCATATTTAAGAAGAAGATATATTAACTTTTTAACACTGGTTTTGAGAATTACCTAGATTCTAAGTCCTTTGTATATGTATTACATAGTGAGAAGAAAAAAGGGCTGACATCAAATTCAGTGACATATGATAATCCTTTGATGCTTTGACATATTCTGGAACATTCTGTCTTCAAGTTCATTACATTGTACAGCAACAGGACCTCAGAAGAACTAAAACAAAATTGCAAATATTGGAGAATCATTTTCATTCATGTATAAGTTTAAAATTCTAAAGCAATTTTTGTGCTTTCTTGGTCGGAGCTTCATTTCAAGAAAATTGCATTTGCCTTAGGATGTACAACCAGGAAAAAGTGACCTTGCCTAAAGAGGATCAATGAAATAGAAGTAGACATATATAACTATACATAAACAAAACAAATGTAATTGGTAGAACATTCTCTTTCTGTTTTCACATGTCTCTAGCATATAACTGTCTTCATGTTAGCTCTAAGTATTTTGCTTAGAGAACCTTAGTGTACAATATTGTAAGATGTCCTATGTCAATATTCAAAGTGATAGAATGAAATGGATTCCCTTACGATCTCAATTCTACATATGTGAAAACTGGAATTCGGTGAGGAATCTTGTTACCTGAGAACACCCAGGTAGGAAGTAACAGTACCACTTTAACAGTCATCCCAGGAAATGCTCTTGACCTCTGTTCTAGGCTACCAACACTCTCAAACCCATGGCCTCAGTCTCACCTTCTACTCTCAGTTTCCATGCTAGCTCAATGTTTGGTTCTAATATCACCAACCCAGGCCATCCACTACACTGCCACACTGCCAGCGTGATTTGTCTTAGCTCAGGTTGCTATAAAGAGATATTATTGATTCCATGGCTTAAACAAGGATGAGGCTGTAAAAGACACCATCATGACACCAGTAGATTGAGTCTGAAGTGGGCTCCTTCTATGATTCAAAGATGCTTGGTTTCTCTTGTATCTTCACATGGTATAAAGCTGAGAGACAAGCTTTCTAATTCCTCTAAATAGGGCCATTAATCTCACTGATGAGGGCCCTAATCACTTGCCCAAAACCCATATTCCCAATTCTATCAACTTCACAGTTCAGATTTCAGCACATGAATTTGAGAAGTGGATACATTCCATCCATCACATGACTTTCATAAGCAGGACACATATTTACATCAGCTCTCTTCAAAGCCATTAAAGAACCGGTCCCTATTCTTTGGTCTAAGAACATATCAGTTCCTTTGCATGGCAGTCAAAAACCTTCAGGATTCCGCCTCTTTTATATATTTCGTCCTTCTATCCTTTCTCAATCTGCCCTTGAGTCTGTGTCCTACTCCTATGGAGCTAAACCATCATATCCAGAGCATATGATCTATTCTTCACCATCTCCCTCCTACAGTAGAACTTCCTTTTATTAGTCCAGTCTTGGATATCTGCGAGTAACCCTTGCCCTGTCTCATTCTCCCTGACCACTTTGCATCTCTTTTATGGCATGGTTACACTGTGGTTATTTATGTGTTTATATCTCTACCATAATTTGAGGATGGATTGTGTGTCCATTTATCTCTGGCTCTTAGCGAATGTAAAGCAACAAATGAGTAGATAAGTACAAGTATGTCTGGTAATATGACTGCTTGTTCCCTCGGTTATTTACAGGAGAACTTTGTTCCTTCTTTGGGAGAAGGAAAGAAGGATGGTGCCCTTTCATAGTCTCAGTTCTCTGTGAGAAGTAAATGAGCTTCAATACAGTTAGCACCATATGTGGTACATTATAAATACCTAGAGGTAATGTTGTAATATAATATTATTGTTATCATTATTAATCCAGGGTGTATAAATCCTAGTGTACATATAAATAACAGTGGTAGTGCCCTTTAATTTTGAGTCTAATTTTAAAAAAGGTAATACTTCAATTTCATTTCTATTTTCCACTAAGTTTAACTTCCCAATGGGTGAGTCCAAACCTACTGGGCTAATGTTATAATTGCAGAAAAGCTAGTGGGGTTCTCACAGGTGGAAGAAGCATCTACGTTCCTCATTACAGTATTGTTTGCATTCTTCTGTCCAGACTCTGTGCTCAGGACAATCGTGAGAAACAGCTCTCAGCATCCTAAAGAAGTTAGATTCTTATTTGAACTCATACCAGCAAGATTTTAGGTTTCAGGAAATCCACAAAAGGCTGCCTAGTCAAGGGACATGCTACCCCAAGAGCTAGGGAGAGCTGTGTCTCTGAAAGGATTGGTTTTCTTCCAACTTGCAATAGACATTACATCATACAGCTTTCCTAGACTGTCCTGTGCTAACTTTGGTTCTTAGAGTGCCACTTTGGAGTAAAGGCACTGGAAATGATCTACCACTAACTGTACCATCAAGACTTTTTGTCACTGCTATAAATAGGACATCTTTGTAAAGACACTCCTCTCTTTTAATTTTACTGTGTCTTTAGCTATATGTTTTGTGTGAAGTTTTATAATCAATATGAATTACATTACAAACTATCTCATAAAGAAGAAGCAATATAATTTGTACCCAAACTATGGAACTCAGTAGCAGTATGTACAGTTTCCTTTTCATTAATCCTGCAAATGTCAACTCATTATAGATGCAAAAGTATGAGTCTAAAGCATAACCTTTTCACCCCAGCAACAGTAACTCACGCCTGTAATCCCAGCTACACAGGAGGCTGAAATCTGAGGTTCAGAGTTTGAAGCCAGTCAGGGCAGCAAAATCTATAAGATTATTATCTCCAATTCACTGACAAAAAGCCAGAAATAGAGCTGGGGCTCAAGTGGCAGAGTGCTAGCCTTGGTCACAAAAAGACAGGGACAGAATCCAGACCCTGAGTTCAAGTCTAAGGGTCAACACACACACACACAAAGAAAATTGATCTTTTCTCAAAATTCTGCTTCTCGGTAATTTATGAGAATCAATTTTTCCTATAGTTAGCATCCAATCTTCACATCTCTTGGAACAACCCTGGAAGGAGTCATCTTATGGAGAAATAACTTTTAAAGACATTATCTGATTTTGTAGCAAATATAGCCATTTGGTTTTAGGTAACATCTGTGGTAATTATATCATCTCACTTGAATTATAGCACCTTATTTGTATTTTCATTCAGTCATGTGGGAAATACTAAACATTGGACCGACCACATAAAATATAGGCCCTAGAAGAGCTTGTAACCAAGGAGAGCATAACAAGCAGTCACGTGACCCATTATGATAAAGGGAAATAGGCGATAGTAAAGAATGGAAAAATGAGGATTCAGCGTATCAGCAGGGTCTAAGGAGTGAGATAGAGCCTAAGGAAGATTAGAACCTTCAAGTTCAGAGAGAATTTCCTACACAGAGAGGGAACATTGCAGACATTGGCCCAGGGGCAGGAAACTTAAAATGGAAGCAGAGTTCATTGACGTAGAGGATGATTTTTCATGGTAAAGAAAGTACCACTAGAATATATAGCAAGTATTCAACCAGCCTGGGATTTATGTGCAAAACAGGGATTTCAGAGTTTAAAATTCATTTAGAAAAGTGTATTAATGTCAAAGAGGCATCCTAAAGATGTAAAGCTTACACTAATTCCCGCAAATACAATGGGGCCTCCAAATGTACTAGCATTAAAATTCAAACACATAAAATGACCTCGTAGCCTTTTCTGAATCCTCCTTCCTCTCCTAGAGATGGGTTTATCTTTGATGTCATTATTTTCTCTGCAGAAAGCATCCTTGACCTGAAAGTGTTGGCTTGTATTTGACATGCACAAAATATTAACTTGTTTCCTTTTCCACTACAACGCCTTTCAATCCCTGTCAATTCCAACCTGTTATGAAATTCACCTGAGCATCAGAGTATCCATTTTTGTTTCTGCAGCGATATATTTAGACAGCTTACAAAAGAAACCAAGAATTGTTGGCTAAAGATAAGTCATGTGCCTTTGATACGAATTGATAAAATTTTGGAAATAGAAAGCCTAATGGTTTTTACTAGAGGCTAAAGATAGTTGGGAGAAGAGAGGAGATAAGAAGATATTAATTAAAGCGTTCATCCTTACAGTTAGTTAAGAGGAAAAACATTTTAAGGGAGCTAGCATGCATCAAGTTGACTACAGAAAACAATATATTATATGTAAAAATGTGGGGAAAACCTGGTGTACTAGTTCCTGCCATCACATCATTCAGGAGGCTGAGGGGGGAGGACTAAGTTTAAGGTTAGTTTGGCCTACTCAGCATGAACATGTCTCAAAGTAAAAACATAAAGAAAGTGAATTCTGATGGGCTGTAGTGGCTCATGTTTGTAATCCTAGATAGTCAGGAAGCTGTGATCTGGGGCTGAAGGTCTGAAAGCAATCTACACGAGACTCAGCTTCAAATAGCCAGCAAAAAGCCACTGTTGTATATATGATGCCAGTGCCACAGCTCTGGCCTGAGTGCAAACGCTAAGTGAGACTATGTGGCCCCTAATACAAGTCTCAATACAGAGAGAGAGACAGAGACAAAGAGAGACAGAGAGTCAGACAGAGACAGAGAGAGACAGAAAGAGATAGGGTGTGTCTGTCTGTCTGTATATACACAAAGGGCCCTTATATCTAGTGAATTGATAAGGATGTAATTTATTTATTGATTAGCTAGATTTAAGGGTTCTTTGATATATAAACCCTTGACAGGGAGTGTGAAAAAAAATTATATTGTTTTCTGAGAATTCAGGAAGACCGGCTGGGCCCTGGTGGCTCATGCTTGTAATCCTAGCTATTCAGGAAGTTGAGATCTGAGGATCATGGTTTGAAACCAGCCTGAGCAGAAAAGCCCTGGAGATTCTTATCTCCAATTAACAAAAAAAGAAAAGCCAGAAGTACAGATGTTATTCAAATGGTAGAGCACTAGTCTAAAGCAAAACAGCTCATGGACACTGCTCAGATCTAAGACTGGTGCCATGCAAGCACATAAACACACACATACACACACACACACACACACACACACACACACACACACACACACAGACTTAGGGTTTGTGGTTTAAAGAAAATATGTGTAATGTTTTGGTCTATGACTATGCAAAAATCCAGTTTACTTTAAAATGTTTAAATAGCAAATACTCCAGTTATTTCAAAAATGGCACACTCTACCTTATTCTGAATATAAAATGACTGAAGAAGAACTATTCTGTCCCATGGACGTGTTTTGCAGCTAGCACACAAGTAAATCATAATGATGCTGAATGGCGCTTTGTAGCCCGCCACCTGCCTGGGACAGGGGATCAAATTTAATGTTCCGTGGAGATTAGAGCTATCATTGCTTTTGCCTCCAGTCAGCTCCTTCAGAGATTGCATTGCTGGGACATATCCCTGGTGTCTGTCATTCTTTTGCCAGCTCCTGCTCCAAAGAACAGCCACTTCCTCCCTAAAGCATCCTCTCCACCTTCTATGGGTAAGAGCTGCTGAACTTTCCATGGATAACATCTTGAGAAAGCTCTACCTTTCACGCCAGATTTTCTGAGAGTGGCTTTAAGAGTGCTGAGGCATTGGTGGCTCATGCCTCTAATCCTAGCTTCATAGGAGACTGAGATTTGAGGATCATGGTTCAAAGCCAGCACGGGCAGGAAAATCCCTGAGACTCTTATCTCCAATAAACCACCAGAAAACCTGAAGTGGCACTGTGGCTCAAGTTGGTAGAGCGCTAGCCTTGAGCTGAAGAGCTAAGGGACAGCGCCCAGGCCCACAGTTCAAGCTCCACAACTGAAAGAGTGTTTGCTGAATGGAACTCTCTGGATGTGTCAAAGTGAAGTGATTTTGAAGTCATGACCTAGGAACCTCAGGCACATTATATGACCTTTCAAAGCCCCATGCGTCTCACAAGACGAAGGTGGAAAATGGTTGCTAATTTAAAATATTCATTCCATTTTTTGCGTGGCTCTGTAAACCTTGTTACCTACATTTACTAATTCATTTGATCTTTCATATTTAATGATAAATATCTTACACTGGGCAATAGCCAACACTTCATGCATTTGTTAGTCAATATTGTACTGAAAAGAATTCAGGTTTTTCAAGATATCAGAACTTCCAGGTGGACTTGAACCCATGTAAGAGACACATTTGAAGGGCTGAGTTACCAGCTCATACAAGTCTCTAAGGGCTTGGAGTATATCAGAAGATCAAGTGGTACCTAGAATTCTGGACATCATCCTACAACCTACTGATTTTGTTACCAGGACTCTTTAATTTACCTCCTCCACTTCAGCTAGGCTTCTGGTGCTATCTGAGTAATAATCTGAACCACTACAGCCTTGAAGGCTTCCCTCCATGCTACTTTAAAACATCAGCTACCATTCTTCTCAATAATGTAGGCACTGTTCATTTTTAATTAGTCAAGGATTGAGATGCATTGGTAAATCTATAAATGAATTCAAATGTATTTCATAAGTTTTCTTCATGGTCATTTAATGGTTGTCTTATGGTTTAAAGGATATAAAGAAATCGTCACAGGTCATAAAAGTAGTTTTCTTATGATTTTAAGGGTAAATAAATAAGTCTAAATGGAAAGGTAACCTGGAAGGAATCCCAGTAATAATGATGATGTTGATAAATAGATAGCAATAACAATAAACAGAACCATATTTATTGAAAACTTAACTTTTAGACTGTATGCATTTGAGGAATTTAAGCCAGCTATAAGCCAGGAGTAGAGAAAAAGAGAAAAAAGAAGAAAGAAAGAAGGGAAGAAAGAAAGAAAGAAAGAAAGAAAGAAAGAAAGAAAGAAAGAAAGAAGAAAGAAAGAAAGAAAGAAAGAAAGAAAGAAAGAAAGAAAGAAAGAAAGAAAGAAAGAAAGAAATATAGAAAGATAGAAAGGAAGGAAGGAAGGAAGGAAGAAAGAAAGAAAGGAAGGAAAGAGGGAGAGAGGGAAAGAAGGAAGGAAGGAAAGAAAGAAAGAAAGAAAGAAAGGAAGAAAGAAAGAAAGAAAGAAAGAAAGAGAGAGTGAGAGAGAGAGAGAGAAAGAAAAAAGAAAGAAAGGAAGGAAGGAAGGAAGGAAGGAAGGAAGGAAGGAAGGAAGGAAGGAAGGAAGGAGGGAGGGAGGGAAGGAGGGAGAGAAGGAAAGAAGGAAGGAAGGAAGGAAAGAAAGAAAGAAAGAAAGAAAGAAAGAAAGAAAGAAAGAAAGAAAGAAAGAAAGAAAGAAAGAAAGAGAAAGAGGGAAAGAGAGAGAGAGAAAGAGAGAGAGAAAGAGAGAGAGAAAGAGAGAGATCTGGGGAAACACTGTCTAGACAAAGTAAAACTGAACCCGATTAGACATGAGGACTTCCAATTGGGAAACAGAAATGAAGATTTGTTTTCCTGAAGCCAGGTTGCCATTCTTTCTTCTGTACCTTAGGGTCTGTTACTGAGAAATAATGTCTCATCCTTGTTCCATAATTCCCCCTTGCCCACATACTGGAAGAATTACCCAGCTGTCCCAGAAGGCTCTATTGGCTCTTAGCAGGTTAGACATCTTACCCTGATGGTCCATACCATCCTGCCTTGCTCCCTCCGACCATAAGGGGTCAGCAGTGCAGACTCATGGCTCGTGAATTGGGAGGGGTAAGGAACAATGACAGAGTTGAGTTTATTTGTCCCAGGTATGAGCCACAGCCTGAAAGAAACCCAGACTTTTCAGTACCTAAATTCACACAATTTTCTTGAGCTTTGTTCCTCTCCATTTAAAGTGCTCGCTGTGCCCCAGCCCCCTCTACCTCTTCCCCTGTCTCTCAATTGTGTCCTTTGATTCAGACAAATAATCTCATCAAAACACATTGCCTTAGACATTATCTCTGACCTGAGCTCACAGTGAAAAGACTCCATCTGAGACAAGACATATCAAATCAGATCCATAAACAGATGCCAGAGGGTGCAATAAAATAAAGAACAAAAAGATGGGTGCCAGCATCTGATTCTCTGCCCACAATGACTTTCAGCTTGAACAATGGTGCTCTTTCTCAATGAAAAATGCACTCTAGTGCAAGTGATGAGGGAAATAGTTCCAAGGGATAAGGTGACTGTGCCAGGAGCTAGAAAGGCAGAGGAGCACCGGCCAGGTTGCTGTGATTAAGTCTTAAACCCTGGCGTCTGTAAGTCATAACAGGTTCACAGGGTCCAAGAGAGCATGTTGGAGGAACTGAGTCCGTCTGACTTTGGCATCTGAGAAACCTTTCCTAACAGCACCCCTGTCCGTGCTCCGGCAGCAAGGTCCCCTTTCAGAGGCAGAGCTGAGCTCCAGCTCGCTGCGAAAGAGGGAAACAAGGACTGGATCAACAGCCAGAGTGTTGAGGTGAGCCGCAGATACCGTCATTCACCATGGAGCCAGTCAGGTGTGGTTGAGCCTTCATGACTTTGGATGTGTGATAAAAACAAATTGCACTGGAAATAGGGGCGCCGTAGGGTCATCACCCACATGTACCTGACAACAGGAAAGGAAGGAGACTGCAAATTCATGGTCCCAGGGATGACGGCTCAGCTTGATGATGACCAGTGAAGGTAGAGAGTAGCTTTCCAGTATGTCAGGAGTGGAGAGGGAGGGAGGAAAAAAAAGGAAGGGAGGAGGGAAGGAAGGAGAGAGGGAGGGAGGGAGAGAGAGAGAGAGAGAGAGAGAGAGAGAGAGAGAGAGAGAGAGAGAGAGAGAGAGAGAGAGAGAGAGAGAGAGAGAGAGAGATTGGGAAGGATTACAAGGAAAGAAAGTTCCTCTCGAGGGTCAGCCTTGCTCTTCTTCCCTCTTCTTCAGGGTGTGAAGAGATTTAAAAAGTTCAAAGAACAATAAAGATCTTCTCCTACAGTTCCACATGCTCTCCATATCCCATCCCTAACTCCAACTGCACCCACTCACCACTCAGGCTGAAGACCCCAGGGTCACATACATGGCTTCCATTTCATTCATTCTGCCTCGTAAAAAAGTCTCCTATCCAATTTTGTTCATCAGAGTGGCTCATGAGTGCCAATGTTTGTAGAGAGAATGGGCAATTACTGACACTGGAGAAGTCAGGCAATTAAGTGTGTGCCTGAGATCGCCACCACCAAAAATATCTGATAACTCTACCAGACACCAGAGTTGTTTTTGCTCCAAGTGTGTCGAGAAGAGATGTGGCTTCACAAATGTGGATTCATTTCCTGCCTCATCTGGGTGCAGGAAATAGAGAGACTATCAAGCCTTGATTGTGAAGAGTTCATCAGTTTTGTTAAGGATGAGAGAGAACAAGTCAGTAAACGCTTATGGTAGATAAGCAATGGACAGCTAACTTAAACAACAAAGCTACATAGATCTTCTCTTTTTTTCAAGCAAAGGTGGAGATGGGGGGAATGGTTCCCAATGGTGATCATCTCTTACCTAAAATCTTTGCTAACTGTGGACATGGCCCTGTGTGACAGGACTCAGAACCCAAGTGGCACTTAATTGGTTCTGAGTATTCCTTCATACTTCCAGCACAGAGGACAAGTGTGGGTCTCCTAGGACACTTCACAAGAGGGACACTTGGCCTCCCTCCACACCCCAACTGAATCATATTAGCCAAAGTAGTGTAAAGTCTACTGAGTCAGGAAAACAGTTACTAGTTTCTAATCAAAACCAAGTGACTGCGTTTACGATTAAATTAATGCAATTCATTGTTTCCTGTAAGTACAAAAATCACTGAGTTGTTAGACTGATCTTTGGGAGAAAGCAAAATACAAATGCCTTTAACTACACAGTAGTTAGAGATTTAAACTCAATGTCTACTGTACTGACATTGTCATTGCTGGATAATAGTCCCTGCTGTGGTCTCCATTTCCCTGCGTAAACAGACACACTGTCCAATAACAAATCTCACACAGAAACTGCATTGGCGGAGACAAGTGGTTTTAGTCTTGCATTATAGTTGAGTCTTAAACCTACTGAACTTTGCTTGGCCGTGCTTCCCATTACATGCTGTGTCCTTCCACATGGAAAGCATAAAATGGATTTTAACTTGCCTGGAAGTGGAAAGACACTGGCCTTCGGGAATGCAGCAGGATATTTACTTGCAGAGTGAACAACTCTTCCAAGACAAAGGAAAAACTTGGGCATCCAATCTCTCCAAACTTTCAGTCTGTGCTCTAGCCTTGCATAAAGTCAGACCCCCAGAAAACCAATACCTAACCCATTCTCCCAGGCTCCCTAAAAACTCAGCTTTTGCTGAGCTATGGTTTGCCACCAGTGTCTATGTAGAACTGTCATATAAAATTGCCCTGTGAAACTGCTGATACATCTGTTATGGGTATGCTGGTTGACAGCATTGTTGCCTTCCATGGTGTCCTCTCTCAGACAGTCCTGGGAATAATTCCCATCTGGTCTTAATACAATGGTTGTGCGTCTCCTGAGCAGTGATCTGTGCTTTATTGCACAGATAATGGACAATGGATAACTGGCTGTGTTTTCTAGCAGATATTAATGTGTTATCTCTCCTGCTTTCTGGAATTGTGCACCCACGAGTTCTGAAACTTTCTAAAAAAAAATAGTCCATCATGGGTTCTCAGTCAAAATAACCTCTCCAAACAGGCCATCAAGATATTCTAAAATAGGGGAAAACACATTTTTCTTCCTACAGAAGGTTCACCCTGCAAATGATTTTAGACTTTGTTGGTCATGTGTGTCTGTTATATAATCTTTTTATGTCCCTTTTAATTTATGATTTTAGGAACAATTCTCAACTCATTGACCTTATACAAATAATAGACTGAATTTGACTTCAGACTGTTATTTGCCAACTCTTCTTGTAGGATTATCATACAACGCTGTAGTTCTCAAAACCCTTGCCATAATTTGGGTTGGTGCCAAATAACACTGTTTGCATTGACATGAACTAATAAGAAAATAAAGAAGGCTAACATTAACTGGAAATGACATGTTTGGTCTCATTGAAGTCCAAATGTTAAAAAGATAACTGCAGATGCTGTTTCAAAGATCATAAGAGAAGGAGCTCAATCTACAGTCCCCAGAGATATCAGAAATAGACAAATCACTGGGGTGTGAGTTTGTTCCATATGAAGTGAAATTCTTTATCATATTCATGCTGTGAATGAAATCTGTTCCACACTCATATGGTGAGGGACAATTTCATTTCCTTGCAATAGCAATATTTATCATATTGAGTGAGTTAGTTGGGTATCTGGTAACTCTTCCAATTTTACATTGTCTTTATACTTTTGTATGAAGACCTGTTCAGAAGCATTACAAACCCCAAAACATAGTTCTATCTCTTATTTGCTTGCAGCTCATCTGACATTTACATTAAATGTTAATTATGTATACATGAAGTTCTTTGAACACACCTTGTTTCTATCACTCTATACTTTTCTCACATACATATTTAAATAAGAAGTGATAAAAATAATTTGAAGACATGAGGATAGTAATCAAGAGAAAATTAAACCTTGAAAGGGTTCTGAAACATTTCAGAAGATGAGAGAAATAATTAAGCTATGCATTGTAAGGGTCATGGAAATGAGGTTTAGTAGAAGAGCATTTGCCTAACATATGTTAAGCTTTCATTTTCAACCTCAGCATTACAGAAAGATCCAGGGAGTGAGTGAAAGAGAGAAACAGATTTTATTCCTTCTGTTGTCCAGCTGTTTGCTAACTCAACTCTTCTCTGTTAACCGAAAGTTATCTGAAAATAAAATGTTAACTGAAAACTATTTGATAATTCTCCTCAGATAATTTCTTTAAAGTCAGATATTGTGTTCAAAAATGTTACCCAACTATGTAAGAGAAAAAAGGGGGGAGAAATAGATGTGAAGAGTTCAATAGTCAAAGAAATTTCTTGGAACAGTTGCCAACAAAATGACATTAATAGCAATACACAATCCAAAGGAACATTTAATATGTTATTCTTAGGGCTAAACCAAGAGTTTTATGGTTCTAACTTGACTCATCTCTACCCACTTTCCCAGAGGAATGTGGACCACAGATCCCAGCCGACCAATCACAGCCCTTCTTGGGAAATTGTGGAACAACCGGCTTTGAGATTCTATTTTTGCCATTGGAGCAAACACTAAGGCAGCTTCCTTTTTTCTCAGCACTTATGTGAATATACCAAATTCATTAATTAATTGCATTGGCCCAGAATATTGGTGTTGAAATGTTCAAGTATGATAGTTGTAAACCTCTGGGACAGACAAAATAATTAAAGGAAAATGTTATATCCTTCAGCTATGAATCATACCTATAGCTGTTCTTAAAGCATACTACACTTTCTAAAGGTGTCACAAGCTACATAATGAACTGTTTTGAATTTTTCGAACTTGAATTCTCTTTATTATGTGTCTAATAGTATTTAGAGAGAATGAATTACATTTGATACCAGTAATCTAGTCACATAATCTTCAGGGCATGAACTTGTCTTGGCCATTCGAAACTCCTGAGTTTAGAGCCTTAGAACAGAGCAGGCAAGCAAAGCAAGTAAGCAAACAAACTCCCAAAGTTTAGAGCCTTGGAACCTAGCAAGCATTTCATGAGTGCTTCCAGGAACTAATAGATGACTGATTTATTTATTCAACAAAGATGAAACACATCTTCAGAACCATTGGTTTAAATCTTTCAATCTCTTGGTATTCTATTGTTCACAATAGCAATACCCACTTGCTAGGGAGTCAAGTCCAACATGGCATGCCCAGATTGTCTGCAAAGGGAATCTTCAAGTCGGATTCCAGATGTTGGAGAGCTAAGTTCTCTTCTGGGTACTCTTTAGAAATAATCACTTATGAGAACATTCTATTTGGCAGATTTTAATTCCTTGAGACTATGTTACTGAGTTTCCTATTTCTTCGTTGACTTACAGTCAGGAGTTGTGCTCAGATCTAGAATATAACATACATCCTTTAACATCACAACCCAATATCATTAAACTTTCAGTGGTAATTGAAAGTATTCTCCTACTTATAGCTATTGTTTATTCTCCAACTTACTACTTATTGTTTCTTACATCAGTCCCACTCATATATCTTAACATCAAATGTGTCATGTGACATTGACTATTAGGTTTATCATATTCATGCTCAGAGAATATACACCAAGTGATGAGAAATATTGCAGGCCATTCTAGAATTCTTTCATGGAAGACTCTTACAACAGACTCTAGGGCATACAATAGGCTATGCAAAGTCACAATTTGATATTACAAGCATGTTAGATTAGTACATTGGAGACCCTAGGGTTCAAAAGCAGCAGATCATTTTATTTTCTCTTTGCAGTTTCTGAAATATGTTTTCTGACCTTGCATCTATATACTTCTGAAATAGCTTCTCTAGCAGAGAGAAAAAAAAATCCCATTACTTCCCTCCATTAAATGAATGGAATACAAATGTAGACAAAACCAGAAAATATCCTTTTAGAAAAACCTGGTGACATTTGAGCCCTTTCCAGCTTGTAGCGCTGAAATTGAATTTTTATATTCGTTGTAAAGGTTGGCAAGGAGAAATATTATTACAAAGCCCCCAGCCTGCTAGGCCAGAGGACCTGTCTTCATACCTTAGGAATCAGAGCAATGGAGGTCAAGTCATGACTTAAGAGAAATGGAAAATACAGACCTGCTGCTTATTTGAGATTTTTGCTTTTGCACAACGTACTTATTTCTTTGAGCAAAAATGTTCGTATAACAACTATTTGTTGGGAAAGTTCAGTATTCAGATAGCCAACTGATGATGGAATCTAGATTATAGCCATGCACTTAGCATTCATCGAGCCTATTTTATGTATGTTATATTTATTTGCAACCATTTTTATTTGGGGCTCTAAACTGTTGGGGAAAATATTAAAATTATCAACATAGGAATGATTATTATAGTTCCTAGGAGTAGTAAGCAAATGTAATAACATACTTTGTCTGGTCTGATATTAAAATAGCATAAAGGTGCTATTATTAAGTAAATGAAGAGTTGAACAGGATCCCTCACCTACCCATCTCCTCACTGGTAATCTCCATACCCACAGTTCAGGTCAGGTGTCACAAACTACATGTTGAATTCTTTTAAGTTTTCCCACACTGAACTGTCGTGCTTTTGTGTATCTGTTTGTATTTAGAGAGAATAATTACATTTTACTCAAGTCTCCTCGTAAGGTAATCTTCAGGTCATGAAGTTGCTTGGGCAATTAAAAAATTCTGTTTAGCTTAGAGACTTAGAAATAGGCCAGACCATGACTTGTCTGATTTATTTAATATGCCAACATCCCTTCAAAAAAAATTGTGACCCAAATCTTGAAGTTCAAAAATCAGTTTGGGCTCCTTTCTCTTAATAATTAGGATTTAGTGTGAATACTAAATTAATAAATATGCATCAAAATTAAATAGCAGTAATATTTGTAAAATTACTAATAACCTAAATACTCAATAATCACTCATGTATGGTTACACTTGTAAATAATGGTTTCGAAATTAACAGCAACTAGAATTCAGGCAGTAAATTAATCATTACAAAACATTCTTAGAGGGCTAGGAAGGTGGTTCAGTGGTAGAGCGCTTGCCTTGCATGCATGAGGCCCTGGGTTCGATTCCTCAGCAACACATAAGCAAAAAAGAAAAAAGGCAGAAGTGGCACTGTGGCTCAAGTGGTAGAGTGCTAGCCTTGAGCTGAAGAGCTGAGGGACAGCGCTCAGGCCCAGAGTTCAGGCCCCACGACTGGACCCAAAAATTAAAAAAAAAAAAAACATTCTTGGATAAACAGAAACATAACTGTGCATACAGATACACGCATATATATCCTTATCCCAAAAAGGCTCCTCTTCAATCATGTCTGTACTATTGCTATAAATGAGATCAATGTGAGAAGACTGGGAGAAACATTCTAAAAAGAAAATGAAATTTCAGGCAGAAAATCATCTTCCTTAATATCAGAAATGTAGCATTTAACAGTCTTATACTGAATTCTCAGACAGCAACTCTGAAATACTCAAATAAACTATATTCATCTGAATAAAACTGTCTGAAAAATAAAATGTTAATAGCAAATAGGTTTGGAGATAGAAGCATTTGAAAGAGAATTTATAGATGCAATCCCAATGCCATGAAATATGAAAACTGCTTTGCTGGGTGTAATGTGCAGAAAGACAGCGACCATAGTTGGACCACTTCCAGTTCAGGTAGATGAATGACCTGCTTACAGATGAACACTGGAAAAGGCCCTCCTGCCAACTGCAGTATAAGTAGGTCTTGAATAGGCCTCTCGTGTTGACTCTTTAAGCAGTATTTATAACTGGGGAAAGCTGCCTTGAAAAACAACGTCTGTGGATATAGCATCTTAGAAAATATTTATACTCCTTTTCAGTCATCTTGTCTGGTCAGGATAAAATATTTTATTAAGATGGTGTTGGCAAAGCAGATGCTGTGATATTAAAGGAATTGTAGGAGACTCTATGACATATGGTAGAATGATAAAGAACTAGTGGCTTGGGCCCTCTGATTTCTAATCTAAGAGACTTTCCTCTTCACCAGGTGTTATCCCTTCTGACTGCTAACTCACTACATCCTAACTCAGAACGGTCCATGGTCAGACCCCACAAACTCACTACACACTGATCCTTTTCATCTACTTATTGTTATTTTTGTAACACACATCAATTATCCAAGATTAGTTTATCGATGGTGATGCCTAATGTTTATTATTTTATAATAAAGTTTCCCTTCTGTTTGCCAGTGGGAAACTAATTCATGAGACAGGTTTATAATGAAGAAAATTTAAAGTGGTTCATCACATTCTATCCTTTATTATGATCTCCTATTCATAAAGCAGCCAAGCTTTTAGCATGTTTAGCTAACTTCCAAACTCATAAGGACTGTAGATAGAAAATGTATTTACAGATTGTTCTCTGAAATTTTCTCATGTCAACTTATAACCAGGGAATCTTGAGAATTGTGCATGTTGTCAAATAAATTTACAGGGAGCTGAGTTAGTTGCCACCACATCTGAGTCCATTGTAGTTCAACGCTACTTCCCTAGCTGGGAACTCTGACATCACCCCTATGGGTCCCCTAGCATGCTTGGAGAAGCAAGTGGCTCATGATTGCATTCACAAGACCAGAGGCACCAGTGAAAGAAGCATGCACTAGAGCAGGCTGGGGAGAGAGGTGGAAAGAAATAAGGAAGGAGGAAAAAGGGAGAGAGGAAGAGAGAGGGACAAAGGAAAGAAGGAAGGAAGAAAGGGAGAAGAGGGGAAGGAAAAGTCCTTAATCCACTGAAGAAGCTGTTTTATTTTACACCACCAAGCATTGTTCCTACCTACCTTGCTGATGTCATGGACTCAGTCCCTGTTTGACCCTTCTGCTTGCTTTATTTCCTCTATATCTTCTTCCATCCTCATCTTTCTTGGCATGTGGGTACTTTGCCCTGACTTTCACCCAATGCTCTTCCCTCCTTGCCAAACTCACTCTCTTTCTAATAATGGGTATCCCCAGATTCCAGAGTTGGAGGGAAGGGCCTAGAGAAAATACTTTCAGCCTTTTGTAGGTTGGATTCCTGATGCAGGAATATTTATTTCAAAATCGGTCATATTTCTAACGAATCTACTGGCATTTCTTTTTTTTTTTTTTTTTTTTTTTTTTTTTGTCGGTCGTGGGGCTTGAACTCTGGGCCTGGACGCTGTCCCTCAGCTCTTCAGCTCAAGGGGAGTGCTCTACCACTTGAGCTACAGCGCCACTTCCGGTTTTCTGGTGGTTTATTGGAGATAGGAGTCTCACAGTCTCTCCTGCCCGGGCTGGCTTTGAACCGCGATCCTCAGATCTCAGCCTCCTGAGTAGCTAGGATTACAGGCGTGAGCCACCGGCGCCCGGCTCTGGCATTTTCTTTACAAAGTCTTTCTAGCCTCCCCTGTCATAAGTCCCACCTCCTAACACACCTTCCGTGACAGACCATAATACACCACAGGGTTTTCAATGGTGGTGCATTCACAATTCTGTTCCTCCACGGGACTGACCCACTAGGAACCAGGAATGTGCATCATGCATTTTATATCGTTTGTGCCAAGTATTTAGAACCTCACATCCAGTAACAGGGCAGAATACATGCTTGTTGGTGTCCTAAAGTAATTAATGAACAAAGGAGCAAAGGAGACTTGAGGGACAGAGGGGAAGACTAAATAAAAGAAAGGACAACTTGTATTTAGTACTTAAAGGTCGTTCAAGGGTGTTAGGTGTCAGTCTTACAGAATAAATTATGCTAAATTTGTCTACTTAGGAAATTTATTAACTGTTAAACCTGAACATGGTATCTCTCATTCTGACACAGCTAAATGAGAAAGGTTTAAATCCAGCATGATCTCGTCATTGATTCATCTCTTTCACGGTGTAGTTTTTGTCAAATAAACACTGTGTTAGAAATGAGTCCTCTTAGTCTCAGTTTTCCCAGGTTAAAAAAAATGAGGAATTGGGCTGGGCGTCGATGGCTCATGCCCATAATCCTAGTGCCTCAGGAGGCTGAGATCTGAGGATCGTGGTTCAAAGCCAGCCAGGGCAGGAACTCCGTGAGACTCTTTTCCCCAATAAACCACCAGAAAACTGGAAGTGGAGCAGTGGCTCAAGTGTAGAGCACTAGCTTTGAGCTGAAGAGCTGAGGGACAGCATCTAGGCCCAGAGTTCAGGACCCATGACCAACAACAACAACAACAACAACAAATGAGCAATTGAATATGATGAGCTTTAGCAGCACAAGCCAACTTATTGCGGTATTGTCAATTATTTGAATCCAAACAGTATAAGAATTCGAAATTCTGTGATAAGGTGTCTAAAACAATAATATTGATCCTGTTTCAGAGCTAAGCCTACTATTAAGCGTGAATCTTAACCAGTGCCAAACATCTAGAGTGAAGTGTATAAATTTTATGATGCTTAGAGCATTCCCCAGCATGAAATAAAGAGAACCTACCCTTCTCCCCCACCAAAAAAAAAAAGATATGTCGACATAAAGGATCCTTTGTGATTCCAATTAAGAGTACTCAAAGAATTGATTAGATAATAATATATAGAATTAAGAGATACCTAAAGTTCAATTCAACAGAACCTTATATAATACTCAGTTTTCCATATTATAACATTCTTATATGCCTAATTAATACCAGACCTCAGGTCATTGCTCTACCAATATTTTGTTCTCAAACATAATCAATAATGTAATTATTGGGTGGAAACTAGAGCCAACTCACATGATTCATCTTAATTTCTTGTGTGCTTGTATGGCTATATATGCCTAATAGAAAAATCAGTGGAGAGAATTGATTGAATAAGAATGAATGTGAAGTTAAATTTTCTTGAAATTTCAAATGTATGACTTGTAAGGATTTGATGGGTTTGTTTATTTTGCAGTTTCAGCCTCCTATCATCTTTGAATTAGTGCAGTAAAAAATCACACCTTTTTGCTTGTGAAGATAAAGTATATGAAGCAAGCTAATGTATCTTATCTTGTGTCTAGGATGAGATATTAAAACAAAAACTGAGAAAAGTAGAACGCCCCTATTTGGCTTGTGTTTATCTCACAAAGCCCAAGAGAAACAAAATAAGGTTTTTATTCCTTTGTATTTATTATACAAAGAGCAATGCAATAATACCATTCTGGTTTGTTTTTTTAATTAAGGTATTTTGAAGGTTATACAAACTATAACCCAAATTGTATCAATTAAATTGATACATAAAAGTTGTTGTCACACATGTCTGGATGAAAGACATACATTACCAGGCAAAAGTTGATTAATACTCCTGCAAGAGCAGCAGCATCGTGCCCTTTCTCATTTCTCCCTTCCTCTCTCGTTTCCATTCCTCTCTCCCTCCCTTTCCACTTTCTGATAGCTGTTCCATTAAATCCAAGAAAGCTAATTAAGTCTTTTCAACTCTTGGCAAAATGCATAAGAAGATATTCTTATTCAAAATCACAACCAACAGCAATTTTACCTTTAAATCTTTAGCGTTAGCATCCCCTAACTGTTGACAAATTGCATTCTTACACTCTCACTCTGTAATTCCTACAACAATGGTCTAAATTCCATCTCTTAATCCCTGATTTCTAACCCAGCCTGCTTCCAGCATGTCATTTAAGCTGTTTTCAATTAGGTCACATCTGTCTCGCTACTGACAAAAGTATACATTTATAAAATGCACTTTTATTTGGTGCTAGGTGTACATTAATATGCAGTTGCCATTGTAAAGATCTACTCCTATATACCCTTTTCCACTAATTGTAACACCTTGTTAAGTTATTGACCTAAACCAGCCACTGGTGGCTCACACCTGTAATCCTAACTGCTCAGAAGGCTGAGATCTGAGGCTCAGGGCTCAAAGCCAGCCCAGGCAGGAAAGCGCGTGAGACTCTTATCTCCAATAAACCACCAGAAAACCCGAAGTTGAGCAGTGGCTCAAGTGGTAAAAGCTCACCTTGAGCTGAAGAGCCCAGTGACAGTGCCCAGGCCCAGAGCTCAAGCCCCACAACCAACACACACACACACACACACACACACACACACACACACACACACACACACACACACACACACGATATTGACCTGAATGTAATCTTCTGCTGTTAGAATTTTTCAGTTTTTCTTGTTCTCATTTGAACACCTTCCAACCATGAAAAATATTACTTGCTCGATTTTAATTCACAGGATGCATTTTATGCTGTGAATCCAAATATTTGAGGTTCTACATTGATTCATCCATGCTATGCCGTCGGCTTAGGGAGGTGAGGGCACCATGGTTAGCCTTATTGTACAGATTGGGCAACTGAGGCACAGAGAACTTACAAAACTTGCCCAAATCACACACCAGCACAGTCAGTCGACCCTGGATTCAAACTTACATGGACCAGTTCCAGACTCTAGGCTTTTCAATCTTCCCTCTTTTAATTGCTCTGAGTCTAATTAAAGTTGACTGCGATTTGGAAGGAAGGTCAGGAGATCCGTGAAGCGCTCCGCCTTTGTCTTTTTTCCTTCTCAGCCTGACAGTCCTTAGCAGCTCTGGCGCTCTGCTTTCTGACCACTCGCATACTAACCCTTCCTATCCTCTTCCTTTCAAAGTTCCTTTCCTCCAGGCCGTGGTTTTCAGCTCCTGAATTTGCTTTTCATTTTGGATAAGTCTTTGGGACATCTCTGTGCTATGTCTGAAGGGATATCAACCACTATGTATAGACTTAGCACTCCTGGTTGAGTTTCAGATGCATCCCTAATGCCTGGCGCTCTGTCTCGCACGTCTTCAGACTTCAGTGTGTGAGAACCTGACCTAAATCATTTCTTGCCTTTTTAGTCTGTTGCATCTCACACAGTGCCCACTGTCAGAGGCCAGTATAAAATGGCTTGCTTGTAGACCACATCACTTAATTTCTCACAGTTGTAGAACCTGTGAATTCTAAGATCAAAGTGACATCAAATTCACTGTCTGATGAGGGCCACTCCCTGAGTCACACAGGACCATATTTTTTTTTTTCATGAGAAAGGAGGTGATGGAGGTCTTTTGAATTCTTTCATAATGACGTCAGTCCATTTTCTGAAGACTCTACCTTTATGACCTGGTCATCTTCAAAGACTCCCACGTGCTCACCACGGGCACTAGGTTTCTATGTGTGAATTTGGAGACACATTCCACAAAGCAGGTCTGTCTCTTTTTCATTTTTTAAAATAATGATGCTTCCAACCATTCACCATCCCTCTAGAATGCTCATAAATGGAGAGGCACTAATACCTGCAATACTGTGTTTTTATGCATTAAATGAATGTTCAATACTGTTTGGGTCACTGCTGATTTTGAACTGATGAGCTACATTCATTCAGCTGACACAGATATGCTCTAAAATGGACAGTGCCTGATATAATGGCACAAAATGTGGGGAAAATGCAAAAAAAAAAATCAAGCATATTTGTGGTATCCTGCAATAAGCCACTTTCTGGATACAAAATTAAGAAAACTGTTCTTAAAGAAAGGCATTAGTGGCAGGAATTAAAATTTAATTAGAAACAATGCATAAAACAGTCATTCAGACTCTAAAAAATTATCAATTTCTAGCTGAGCATTATAAGTACTGGAAGAATTTTCCTCAATTTTATATGTATGCTGGGATTTTAAAAAGGAAAAAAAAGTGCAATATGCTGAGAGGTTATATAAGGACCAAACCAACACCAGCTTTCTGAACGCGCTACGAAGATGATAAGCAACAAAAGGTAAAGATGCCAGGATTGCAGTCCAAATACTAACCTCTGGGGTTAACAGCTGATGAACCAGAAAGAGGAAATATCTGGGAGATGCTGAGGGAAAAAAATAGACATTGCTTTTTCTTCATTATTGTTGCACACAAAGCTTTTTAGTTTTAGGTCTCTCTAGAGAGAGTACGAATTGTCACAGACTCACGTAGCCCGAATTTTGAAGAGGACCTCCTGCTGATTGAAATAATATCTTCACCATATTCACAAATAAGTATCTTGAATATACAGGAGCCCTAAAAATGGGGCAGATGGAAAGGGAAAGAGAAAGAGGTAGAGTTTTGCTGATTTTATGCTTCTTTCTTCTACCTAGAGTTTCGGGATCTTTTGGGAGGGGTCCAAATTTTGCACAGGAAATAAATAACTAAATATGTACTATTTAATATACTCAAAAAGATAGAGATCAATAAGAGATGGACTATTTCTGTTTCCAGGTTGAACATATCTGTGAAATCATTTACCTCTATTCACCTTCCAGTCCTTTAGCCGTCTTGAGAGATGCTTAGCTCCTAACATACTAACCATGGAGGTGTCAGTATTACTTTTTCAAGCAGGGTAGACAACTACCCTAATCAATAAATCCTTGTATAATTGTGCATTATTAAAATTGTAACTATCATAACTATCAGTAATTACAAAAAAGAAAAATGTAGAAATAGCCTTTACAAATTAATAATCCTGAGTTACTTACTTAGGCCATGGTTTTATTCTGTGTACCTGTGCCTCCCACCCACCCCCTTTTTTTTAAATTTTAGGAGATCAGAGTCACAGTCTTGAATTCCAAGATTTGGTGAAACCCTTATTTAGCTAAAAAGTAAACTTAAGTGTATCGAGAACATAGTAGATGATCAGATGCAAGACTCCACAGGGATAGCACTATGTCTGATTTTGCCATCTCTTTACTTGGCACCAAGCAGATGTTAAGTAACAATCCATTGAGTAAATACCATGACAGAACTAGAAATGGACTTAATTTCTAGACAGGTGCTCGTGGCTCATGTCTGTAATCCTAGTTTCTCAGGAGACTAAGACCTAAAGGATCTAGGTTCAAAGCCAGCCCAGTCAGAAAAGTCAATAAGACTCCATCTCCAATTGACCAATACAGTGCTAGTAAATGCATTAATTATCCTTAATTCTCTTCATGCTCTATAAAAGAGGTATAGTCTCTCCAGATCAGCTGGGGTCAGGGTAGGGGGACAATCCTAGGACCACTCATACGTATAAATATCCAAAGATGCTTAAGGTCCTTATATAAAGTGTAGTATTCACAGTTAATCTACAGATGTTCTACCAAGTCCTAGATTCCTTACATCACTAGAGTGCTCACTGGCTAGTTCAAGGTCAAGATTCTGTAAACAGCTGTACTGTGAGGTTACAGAGTAAAAAAGAAATTCTGAAGTGCTCAGTTCAGAAGCAGTGATAAGTCTAACTATAGGCAAGAAAAGCCCAGGCCAGGCTCCATGGAGAGATGGAGAGAAAGCCAGAGGGCCTGTATCACATGTCACTTCATTTCATGTGACCACAAGTGTAGCATTCAGGGTGTGGCAAGTTCAAGCTTATTACTTTCAGGATATTTCTTAATTTTTCTTTTTCCATTCTTGGGGCTGGAACACACTTTTCTTCCTACATTAGGTTGGACCTAAAGATACAGAATGCACAGGTGTTGAGCACCAAATGCAGATCATACTTACCTGAGGATCAATGAAGTCCTTGATCCCTTGCATGGCTAGCAGGCCCATTACCCTTGTGTAGGAATGTCAGAGCGCAGGCCCAGGCTTCGGGAAGGGGTCATATCACAGACCTGGGCGCACACTGCTGCTTCCTCCCTTTCCAGCTCCAGCTCTGCTGACTTCCGGCTGTCCTCCATGTCACTTGCTCTGGGAGGTCATCTCCGGAGCGCTTCCTGGATTTGCTCTTCCAGCCTTCCTGCTGTCACTTACCAGCACTAGAACTCATTGATGACCAGTGTGACTCTGTGTTTGCTGCAAATTTTCTCCCATAGACACTAAACTCCACTTGTCTGGTTACGTTTTCTATGTGTGTTATCTACCTTTAAGTGTCATAATAAATGACTTCTAAATAAGTATAAGCATTTTAAAAGTTTAAAATATTTCTCCGCAGTGTGACAGACACAAGTAGCCTAATTTCACAGCCCAGGAGACTACAGACAGTGATGTCAGGTTGGCCCACTGGTGCTGTGGAAGTTCCATTATGTCATCGCGCTAACTTGCTTCCTTATGCTTAAATACATTTCTATTCACTAAAAGCAAAATTGGCCCAACTGTCAAAACAGCAAGTGTGAATCTGAGCTGATTTCCCCCAAGTGTAATATCTACAATGAGGAGATAATATATCTCAGCCTCTTTCCCTGAAGTAGTTAATGTTTTAATGTGGGAGCAAAGCTCGCTGTCACCTTTCATAGAAAGGAAATCGCTTTCTTGAAGGAAACTTACGTGGGCATACATGATTAAGGGAAAAGAACAAGTGCTGAAGAGCAAGAGCAGAAATTGTTTTCCAAACTCGTAGAGGACATTGCTGCCCCCTTGTGGCGCCACATGGCAATAAACGTTTCAGGCCAACTCATCTGCGCTTCACCTGCGCTCCTGAGTCCTTGGAAGGGTTCTGTGGCCCATAACTGAGCAGGTGCAGGGTCACCTTTAAAACCACCGTGGCCATCAGGAAGAGGCGATTTTACAGCTCCAACCGGGATTCTGGGGACATTACAGTTCCTAGCACAACTTTCCTGCTAGGCAGCATCCTGGTCCTTTGCTTCAGAGACAATTCTCTACCAAGGGAAGGAAAGTACAAACCTCTTAACTCTTCATAACAGACACAATTTAATTAGCAAGACAAACAATGCTTTGGCTTACAGCCAAGCTTCGGAGACTCAGGCCTGCTTCCTCAGAAATGGTAGATCACAAATTGATAATAAGAAAAGATGGGCAAAGGAATAATGAATTAAATACATTCGGCCCTGACTTTGACATCTCCCTCAGAAGAGAAAGTATGAAGAGAATTTGAGATACATTTCCTCGACTGACACATTCAGATTCACTGACAAAAAGGAGTTTGACTAATCATGCTGATTTGTCTCCATGTGTTTCGACAGGAGACTGGGTTAGGTGGTTATTCGAATAAAGTCTGCCTCTCCAAAGACCTTGAGTTTCTAAAGGCTGAGTCTGCTCTACTGGTTCACTATTATGGCCCCAGTATCCAGCAAAGTACTTGCTATCTACTTATTTGTTGGATGCATTTATGCAATTGAATGGCATTGTGATAAAAGAAAATCCCCACTGGTTCACTCTTTGTCATGTAAAAAGCATAATAAAATAGAAAAACTTAGTAGTACAACTCAGGTTCAAATTCTCAATCCCACTGCTTAAAATCTAACCTTGAAATTATCCTTAAACCACTTTTAGTTCGCATCTTGCAGCCGCTGTGAGAAGACATCTACCTTCTCTGCTGTTACAGGGATTTAATGAAACTGTGTTACCTCCCACACCACTGCCTGGCTCAGCGTCTGGAAGACTGAACGCAATCATTAAAAGTTACTTTTATTCACCCCCAAATCCTTACCCTCCCCCAGAGATTCTTTGTGCATACTTTATAATGTAGTTTTCAAAACTTGAGACCTAGGTAAAATAATGTAACTAGATAAATGCACCTAAAACTAGATCCTCATGATTCTATACTTCTTTGTCCAAAAGACCCTTCACCAAGTAGACACGTTTTCATTTCCACATGAGGTAGAGAGATGTAATAAAATGACTAGAAGACTGTAGCTTATGTGAAGGTGATATGGACTATAAGTAACAGAAAAGCAATCAATAAAATTGGCTTATGTATTGAGACAAGGGTGCAATTTCAAATAAGTCCAAAGATGAAGCTGGGTGATGGTGGCTCATGCTTGTAATCCTAACTACTCAAGAGTCTGTGAACTGAGGATTGTGGTTCAAATCCAGGCCGTGCAGGAAAGTCCATGAGGCTCTTATCTCCAATTAACCAGCAAAGAAACAAAAACGAAAGTTAGAAGTGAAGCTGTGTCTAAATGGTAGAGTGCTATCCTTGAGTAAAAATCTCAGGGACAGTACCCAGGCCCTGAATTTAAACCCCAGGATCAACAGGAAAGGAGGAAGGAAGGAAGGAAGGAAGGAAGGAAGGAAGGAAGGAAGGAAGGAAGGAAGGAAGGAAGGAAGGAAGGAAGGAAGGAAGAGAGGGAGGGAGGGAGGGAGGGAGGGAGGGAGGGAGGGAGGGAGGGAGGGAGGGAGGGAGGGAGGGAAGGGAAGGGAAGGGAGGAAGGAAAGGTCAGAAGAAGGAAGGGAAGGAAGGAGAGAAAAAGGAAGAAGGTGACTTCCTACAAGAAATACCAGCACAACTATCACCTCTTCTTATTATGGGTTCTCATTCCTTCTTTAAATCCTAATGAGAGTGTTTCCTTTTTTCTGACAGCCTTGTTTCCGTCTAGTCTTTGAGTTCTCTTCATGCCCTTATGCCCATAATTCTGTGGGCTGGGCCAGGTGTCAGTAAAGAACAGTTGTAGAATAAAACATGGGTTCTAGGCATGCCTGTTAGTACAAACACCCAAATTTTCAGTTTAAAAGCCTCACATTACTACCATTTATGCCTCAAAGTGTATTATTTAGTAACTTCAAAGTTGCTCTAAGCCATCAAGCTTTCTGAACATATGGCCTATAGGAATGAGGGTTAAAATATATATATAAACATATTTAAAATCTTAAGAAGTGTGATAGTACACACAGTGCAGAGCATCCCCAAAGAAGCATTTATTTTATACGCAAGTTTGCTTTTATGTTTTCCCGCGATCTAACTGTAGCACCCTTCTGTCACAGTAATGAAGAGGTCTCTCTACATGTTTAATAACAGTTCTGAGTCTTGAAGAAATAACGTTCACTAGAACAAATTATTTAGGAGAGGAATACATTTCAGCTGGTAGGCTGGAGAAATACTGTTGGAATTGATAATGATTATACTATAGTATGATACATCTGATTTGCATATCACAGTTCCTTCAACCTTATAGGAAATGATGAAAGCTTCCCTTACAAAGTGAAAATGGAAGAACACATGTTACATCTCACAAAATAATTTTCTTAGCAATTTCCTATGCATGCATACATCTCTCTTGAAAACCCTATTCCCAACCCTTCAAGATGACAGGATTTCTAACAAGTTTGCACTCATGTATGCATATGGGAAATAACTTTCATCCAATGAATGAATAAAAGGCCCCTGAGTTTTCACTGACATTTATTTCCAGGATGGTAGCCTTTATTTTTCTTGGTTGTCATTTACAATTACAGTATCCTCCTTGAATTTGAGAGTAAACTCTGATGATATTAGAGTAAATTCAATTTATAATGCTTGAGTGAGAGGCGCAGCTCATGGCTGCTTTATAAAATCATAGCATTTTATCAGACCTGTACTATCCTGAGTTCAAACACTGAGCAATACAAGTTAACCCTGTGTGCCTGCATTAGTGTGATTGTAATCACCATAAAATGGAGCTATGTTTACCAAAATCTAGATTATTGCTATTCTCCTAACAGCTGAGCAATTTATGTTGTTTCAGGGAGAAGGCTAAGATAATAACATATATTTTCTTGATAATTCTCCTAACAGCCCTCTGAGATCAATAGCAGACACCATTTGATAGAGAAGAACAATGAGCTGAGGGAAATTAAGTAACTTGCCTCGAGTTACACGGCTCCCAGGTGGTAGATCATGACTTCAACCCATGTTTTCTACTTCAAAGTTTAAGAGCAAAAGCACAGAGCTACTTAACTCTGAGAATTACTTGGTAGAAAATGCCACTAGTGTGTAACCTTAAAGGTATTTGAGGTGACAAATATCAGCCACCACTTCAGGGAATACATGGGTGAGGTTAGGCTGAGCCGTGTACTATGTAACTACTATGTAGTTTCCAGAACCTCCTCACCATTGATCTCTTCACCTTTAGAATTAGATTGTCCTCCACGTTGCTCTAAGTCATCAATCTTTCCAAACATGAGACCTGCAGGCTCTGCTTTGAATGTTTTAAATAGGAGCGTATAGACCATCTCTCTCTCTCTCTTTTTTTTTGTCAGTCATGGGGCCTGAACTCTGGGCCTGGGCGCTGTCCCTCAGCTCTTCAGCTCAAGGGGAGTGCTCTACCACTTGAGCCACAGCGCCACTTCTGGTTTTCTGGTGGTTTATTGGAGATAGGAGTCTCGCGGTCTTTCCTGCCCGGGTTGGCTTTGAACCACTATCCTCAGATTTCAGCCTCCTCGTAGCTAGGATGACAGGTGTGAGCCACCAGCACCTAGCTTAGCATCTACCCTTGAGATGGGATGGCTCATGTCAAACATTTAATACAATTGCTGTGCATAAACTGTTCATATGTATTCATTTTTATCACATCCTCATCCTCATCAGTGTCCTTATTAGTATTATTGCTTTTATTAGTGTATGTTAGTTGCACAGAGAAGTCATTATGATATCTTCATACGTGCCTACAATATACATTGATCAGACTGACTTTGTTTACCTTTCTCGCCCTCCTTTAGCAGTGCCTAGTTAATTTTCATTATCTTTTTTTTGGGGGGGGGGGGGTCCAGTCGTGGGGCCTGAACTCTGGGCCTGGGCGCTGTCCCTCAGCTCTTCAGCTCAAGGCTAGTGCTCTACCACTTACTTGAGCCACAGCGCCACTCCCTGCTTTTTTCTTTTTGCTTATGTGGTGCTGAGGAATCGAACCCAGGGCCTCAGGCATGCAACGCAAGTGCTCTACCACTGAGCCACCTTCCCAGCCCGCCTAGTTAATTTTCATACTCAGTATACACTTACAACCGATCTTGATCCCTACTACGTGAATTGACAGGAAAGGGCTATCAGCTAGAACCCCATAAAGTCTGAAAACCAAAGTGTTTTCCCTAGCTGGCCACACTGTGCTAGTTTTGTATAAGAAAACCTTGCTTGATATGTACTGTCTTCTGGTCATATCATGGTGAAAAGTTCAAGAAGCAGCAAAGGAAACAAGGTCAGCACAGACCAGTGTAGCAGACAGTAAGAGAACAGGACCGCCAGCTCCTTGGCATTATGTGGAATAACCTACCTAGGAGCCAGATCCTCTGGCATAGGCCTTTACCGTGTGGCCGTTCATAATAGAGGAAGTGTATGTGGTGGAGCGGGCCTGGCTAGCCTCCAAGTAACAATTTCAAACCAAGCAATTAAAAGAATTTTTCCAAGTCTTCAACCAATCTTTTTCTTTCTTTCTTTTTCTTTTTTGTCAGTCATGGGGCTTGAACTCTGGGCCTAGGTGCTGTTCCTCAGCTCTTCAGCTCAACACTAGCACTCTACACTTGAGCCACAACACTACTTCTGGCTGTTTCTACTTATGTGATGCTAAGGAATCGAACCCAGAGCCTCATGCATGCAAGGCAAGCACTCTACCACTGAGCCTCCTTCCCAGGCCCAACAGCCAATCATTTTTGAATATTTATATTTATAAATCTGTCTTCAGTTAGAGTTCTGGTGAGCAACTGTGACAAATGCTACTAAATCTCTCATCCTCCTCATCTCAAGATAATCCCCACTTTTCAAGGATGGTGAAAACGTTTAAATAGAATGAAAGCATTGAGCTGTTTATGTTATACTCCGTGGTCTTCATGTGGCCCATGCTGTGGCTACCACCATAGCATTTTTGTCCAGATCAAAAGCAGGCAAACCACTTTATCCCTTGGAGGGATCTGTAAAAGATACCTGAATGTCCTCAGGTAAATTTCAGAATGAAAATTAGGTTCCTGAAGAGGGTAATTATTGTAGTTTGTTCTTTGAAATGTGTACGTCCACTCCTTACGTCATGCCAGTAGCAGCTACTCTAAGAGATTTCCTCATGAATTGGTGATGGTGGCAACATGGCCTGGTAGCTTTATTGTCTGGAAAGCAATGTGATTGTTCAAATGCAAAGTTATGAGTGGCTTCCGCTCTTCGGTCCTTTGATTCTCCTTCTGGATTTAGTCATCAAGAAAGAATCACAGATGCAGCCGCAGATGTATGCACTAGAATATTGATTACATCATTATCCCCACATCATTCCAAAAACTGTTGAAATCATTCAAACATGCAACAGTGGAAAATTCAATGGATGCATCCTAGGGAAAAATCTCTCTGTGGAAAATATTCAGGATAGTTTGTAAATTTAAAGGTAAGAGAGAAAATACTGTATTTTGTGTTATTGATATCTACATCTTAGATGTGGAGGCTTCATTATACGGTTTTACCTGAAAACATCAACCTTTATAAGTGGCAGCATGGAAATGGAGCCAGAGTATATTAGGAAGTGAATTGATGGTTGTCCTGTCAAAACAGAGGGACAAGGGAATTATTATACAGTACGGATTCTTGGAGGAACTGACCACTGTGCCACTGGGCGAGAGATTTTCAACTACTCACCAACTTTGTGTTCTCATCTTCTTGAGCATGCAAGACTTTCCCTATTACTGCGGTGGACATATTAAATGCTTTCTAACTAACAAAATGAGAATGGAAATATGGCTCATAAGACTCTCCTGTGTCCGCTCCTCAATGCTTTTTCTTCTGAATGTAACCATTACAGAGACTTTGAAAAGCCACAGGATACAATGGGAAAGTCAATCTTCATTACCGTCTATTCTTAATCATTGAAGAGAGGAAACCTCAGCTAGACTCATCCTAGACTGATACATGAGCAAGACAATCTGTGACCTTCTTTTTCCAGTGGCGAATGCCTAACTAACTAATCAATATGGCCAAGTCATTTACACTGTACAATAAAAAATTGTATAAGGTACCAGTTGTACAATTAAAAAATGGTGCTATGTACAATAAAATTTACTTCTGATGTAGAAGGAGAGAGAATACATTGGTGGAAAGATCATTCCACGGGAAGAATGAGGAATCTTGTAAAGAAGAGACCATTTAATTCATGAGAATCATACAATGCTTGCTTCATTTTTCTACCTTACAAAAAAGAAATTTATACTTCTCAAAATCCCAGCTACTTTTAGGAGGTGGAGTAGGATCATAGTCAGACCAGCTCAGGCAAAAATGTAATACCCTATCTGAAAAGTAAACTAAGTGCAAAAGTCTGGGAGTATGACTGGGGTGGGGGTGGGGAATGCACTAGTTCCCACAGGAACAAAAGACCATCATTGTGTGGATTAATGTGATTATCATTCCTCTTACTTTGATCTTTGCTAGGGATGGAATACTTGAGGCCCTACCATTTCAAATTCATTTGCTAAAATCCTAATCATCAGATGATGAGATTAGTGAGTGTGGACAACGGAAGAAGATGAGATCATGGAAGCAAACCCTAGTCCCTGAGATTGAGCCTTGAATCAAAGACCTAGCAAGCCCCTCCCTCCACAGCCAGAGAACAGGGAGGCTCCAGTGTACGAGCAGGTGACAGGCCTTCACCAGACCCTGAAATGGCTGATGCTGTGTCTTAGACGTTCAAGCCTCCAAAATGAGAGAAAGCTATGTCTCTCTCTTGTCTTTGGGATTGTTGCTATAGCAGCCCAAGTAGACCTTGCACTTTTTGTCTGTTTGGATGTAAGCTCTGTGAGGTAGGACCTTCACCTTGCTTATTGCTCCACTTCCTGCAAGGAGCAAGAGATATGTGTCTGCTGAAAACCAAAATGAATGAGAGAGATGTGAAGGACAAGGATACATTTTCCTGGTGAGACTTGCCATCCTGGAAACTTGACTAGAAAATTTTTATTTGGCAGGAAAACCCATGATCATCTGGTACAGGTGTGCGATAAAACACAAACACAAGAGACAGCCAATTTCCTAAGTATTATTTTTATAATATAAGATACATCTACCAAATGCTTCTCAGGACCAAAAGCAGCTGACAAGTGTATCGAATGTGGAGGTCCATTCGCTGCTCCTAACTTTTGCCAGCTGATGCAGTTTTCCAGCTCAGACTTTGTACCAATTTTCGACCTGATGGCAGGCAACCAAGTGTTTTCTCTCCCCATTCTAACCCAAACAGATGGCTCTGAATTCAATAGCTCATATATCACAATTTCCATGTGTGAGAAGCCCAACTACAAAGTGTTTATTTGCTGTTTTAATTAGTGTATTGTTGCCAACTTCTCATTTAATCAAAACTTTGGAGAGGTGAACTGTTAATATACCACTTTACTTCCTTTTGAAAGTTGTAACTGTTGTTAATTCATTTATGTATAGGGGGTCTTCCAAAGTAATTAAAACTAAATAGAAGGAATTTGTGTGTGTGTGTATATACAATTAAATATATATGTTATGTATGTTCGTATATTATGTATACATGCATGATATGATATCATATATAAGATATAAGACACACATATTGTATATATGTGTGTATATACCTATATAGATTATATATGTATATACATAAGACACACATGTGACAGAGGTTGAGATTAAGCAACTGTCTCACAAGGCATGGAGACTCTGCCAGTCCAAAATTTAATGGAGGATTTCAACAAGGCAGAAAATCAGGAGAGATTTGCAGTTCAAGTCCCAAAACAATCTCTTGATGACCAAGAGATAAACTAATGGTTCAGATAGAATCCAAAAACAGTCTAAGGGAGATTTCCCTCTTGCTCAGAGAACTCAGTTTTTGCTCTTTTCAAGTTGCCAACTGGTAGAATGAGCCCCACCGACATTATAGAGAGCTCTTGGCTCTCTATTTAAATGTAAATCTCATTCATAAACATTTGCATGGAAACATCCAAAATAATACATGGCCAAATATTTGGCCCCTTGAGGCCCAGACTTGTTAGCATATCAAAACTCATCATCCTGATGTGTTCTGTGTCCTTGCTCAGTTTTAGTCAGTTCTTGTCCTTGCTCCAGTTCTCTGGGTATTCAAAGCCATCTTGTTTCCACAAAGCGCAACAATACAAGAGCTTTTAGTGACCTAGAACACACAAAACCTACCTTGCTCAGTCCCCTCTGTCTTGCTGGTAACTACCTCTAACTCAGGACCTCTAACCTGTCCCTGTGAGTGGAGATATTCTGGCTACCTTTGAACTGGAATGCTAGGCCATAGACTCCAACTGCAGGAGTTCCACATGATAGGTTACATTATATGATAGATTATATTATAATTAGTTATCAACTATAACTGTAATCATGAAGTAGTATGAAAAGAGATGTACTATAGGGCTTTGGTCATGCCACAAGAAATGGCATGTAAGTATTTTACTGTCTTTAGGATATATGAACTGTAGGTCCAAATAGAGAAAGAATGAGAGGAAGGGAGGGAGACAGGTAGATAAACAGCGCTAGACTTGCATGGGTGGGTTGGTCTTTGTCTTAGCTCTAGTTTTAGGAAAGATTCCAGAGATATTTGAGGCTGTTAAGATATTAACAGTGTGTTGGGCAGAGTGTTCTGGGTCCAGGGGAAGTTCTGCTGTTCTCTCCTTTAAAAAAAAATATTGGAAAGGTGCTGTACAGAGGGGTTACCGTTACAGGTCAGAGAATGAGTACATTTTTTGAACAGCATCATCCTCTCCCTCGTTCTCTCCGTTTGTCCTCCCTCCCCCTCTCAAAGTTGTATAGTTCATTTCTAACGTAGTGTCTAGAGGGTTTCACTGCCCAATGAGTTCACCCTTTGTTCCACCATATCTGTGCTTCCCCGTCCCCTTCCCAAATTAGATAAACATATACAAGACAAAAGGTAGAGAAATCAAAGACAGCAACAGCTGTTCTCTTCCTTAGGGCAGATCTAGTCCTCAATATGTTAACAGATCAGTGCTGTCCTTAGTGGATTCCAAGGTGATTGCAAAGTCACTGCAGAAAGAACAGCTCAGAGCAGAGAACACAGATACAAAGCAGAGGAAACATTGTTGCTCTTTCCTCCTGTTCTGTTAAGTAAAGGTTACAGATTTATTCATGATCCTATGTTAACAATCTGGAAAGACAAATTCACATCCAAACATGTAAAATGATATACACAACAAAGATCCTACCACTAAAACACAGAAATGAGGAAATAGATTGTTTCTCTTGTGAAACACAATCCATAGCGTAAATATCTAACTGGTTTATTGAAATAAAGACCATACAAATTTTTAAAAGGTGTATTCCTGTGGGGAACAATGAGGATTAGAGGAAGTTTTTTGTTTTGTTTTGTTTCAATCACTACAGAAAGGGTCACCCTGCCTCAAACCTAGAATTTTAGCAGTCGAGGAGTGGAGCTCTGGAGGTCTGAGATCCATCAGGCAAAAGGTTAGTGAGAAACCATCTCAAACTGTAGCCAGATGTAGTGGTTCATGTCTGCTGTCCCACCTAAGTGCAGTGTTTAAATAGGACAGTCCCTGGATAATGGATGACCAGTTTCCATGCAAAAGTCACAGGCGCATTACACCAATGAGATGTACAAGTCGTTATGTAGAAAAACAAACTTTACAACTTTGGTGTGGGTGGAGGTTGGGTAGGGGGAGGTGGGAGGAGTATGGGAAGGGATGGGAAGGGGAAACAAAGAGGAGGCAACAATGCTTGATAAGAAATGTACTCTAAAAATAAAATACAATTAAAAAAAAAAAAAAGAAATGTACTCTAGGGTGGGGGGAGGGGGGAGGCTGGGAAGGGAGGTGAAGGGTAAACAAAGGAGGAGGCTGCAATGCTTGGTAAGAAATGTATGTATACATTATCCTGCCCATGTAATTGTAGCCCCTCTGTACAGTATGTTCTCAAATAAAATAAAATAATATTAAAAAAAAAAGAAATGTACTCTAGGGCTGGGAAGGTGGCTCATTGGTAGAGCACTTGCCTTGCATGCCTGAGGCCCTGGGTTCGATTCCTCAGCACCACATAAGCAAAAAAAGAAAAAAGCCGGAAGTGGCGCTGTGACTCAAGTGGTAGAGCGCTAGCCTTGAGCTGAAGAGCTGAGGGACAACGCCCAGACCCAGAGTTCAGGCCCCACGACCAGACCCCAAAAAAAAGAAAGAAAGAAAAAGAAATGTACTCATTATCTTGCCCATGTAATTGTAACTCCTCTGTACGGTATTTTCACAAGAAATATATTTTTTAAAAGCCACAGGCACTTAAGATCCACAAGTGAATGGAATTTCGAAGCGTCTCAAAAACAGGAGAATCTAACATAGAATTGGTAGTGAGGATTTATTTTAGCATAATGGAACAATTTTTTTAAAAAATAGGAGGAAAGGGAAACATTTCCTGCTCTTCACACAGGAAATGAGAGCAAAGGACTCACCAGGGTGGCCTTTATCTATAGCTTTTCCCCTTTCTGATCTGAGAAATGCACCCTAATCCTTAGACAAGGGTCTTAGGTGGGTAAGATAGGGGCTACTCACTATTCTACAGCATGCAGATGTGGTCCAGGGCTGCCCCAAACATAGTGACTACAGGTTGGTTTCAGGACTTCCCTTTACGAGACATGCCTTTTAGTTCTGTCTACTTTATTTTTCTAATTGTGTGGATTTGCTGTGAGCACAGGAGGCAGAGGCGCTCAGGCCATGCACCCAATCATGAGAATCTTGTCTGAAGGAGGGCGTCAGGGCTTCTTACTCCCCGTCCCTCAGTGCACAGTGAGCACCCACCTGCAGCTCAAGGTGGAGCTGTGATTCCATAATCAGACTTCACCTCTCTTGGAGCCTCTACGCTACACCTTGGGTCCCTCACACCAATCCAGGAGTTACTTGCTCAATGCTTGGTTTCTGCTCTGACGTTAACAACTTCTTCTGAAAGTTTAGATTGCATTTCCTTTAAGAAATCCGTATGGCCTCTACACATTAGTAGTCCAATGTCAGCACAGTTCTTGAGACCAGTATCCTCTGGTCTTGAACAAGTCTTCCAGTGGACAAAATGAGAAATTAATAAACGCAGGGAGCCATGTTCCTTTGCAAAGCCTTCCTTCTCAAGTTCAAAACTTAAGCTCACTTGTTACAAGATTCTTGTCAGAATTGCTGTTTCTCCTTGAAGCTTCCTGAAACAAAGAACCTTCCTCTCAAAGAAATATATTATTTTCTTATTGTACTCAAGATTATGTATGTCCAAACTGCATAATTCCTGAAGACACTGCATCTTGCAATATCTTGTTCATACACAGAACAGCACAATTTCCCCTTACCTCATTGACAGCATACATATATGCGTGCTTCTCAAAGTAGCCAAGTGTTTTCAAATATGCTAGACCTGCTCTGATGTGCAAAGACATTTTCATTTCAACTGTGTGTTTTATCCCATGGGACGTGAAAGAATGGTGAATTTACTTTTGTTTTCTTCGTAATAATGAACGGCTGCTTTACTTTTTCTGTGCAGGTTTGCATAGCAGCCAGTTCTATTTCAAAATGTGCAATAAAATATCCATTTTTATGAACACTTTGCTCATATTGCTTTTCTGCCACTTTCTCTAGGAATGTCCCAGTGGTGTTGTTAATGAAGAAACCTTCAAAGAGATTTACTCCCAGTTCTTTCCACAGGGAGGTAAGGACAAATGGGAACATGGAAACATATTCTTGCAGTTAGAATTATGCTTGCCAACTCAAGATTGGGTTAATCTTTCATGGCACGTTTCTGCATTTTAAAAATCTTTATGTAGAATAATTAATACCCAGCATTCAAGTGCAAAGAAGTTTCAGTGTATCATAAAAGTGAGCAGCTTCCAAATTACCAAATATCTAAGAGATTACATTTAAGTTTCATACAAGTAATGTGTGCCTTGTCCCGTGTCTCAAAAGCTCACTGCTCCTGACTTTTGCATGGGTCCTTAAAAATGACACAAGGCAAACAGGTACCTTGAATTCTAGCTGCTCAAGAAGCTGAGTTCTGAGCATTGTGGTTTCAAGTCCTACAGGACAGGAAAATCAATGAGACTCGAATCTCCAATTACTAATAATTTTTTAAGAGCCAAAATTAGAATAGTGCTTCAAGAGGTTGAATGGAAACCTTGAGTAAAAATAAGCAAGGGATACACACACACACACACACACACACACACACACACACACACACACACACAGAGAGAGAGAGAGAGAGATACGAGGCTCTTTAACTTACATCACCATTCTTTTTAGTTTTCAACTCTCAGAATTAGAGAAAATTTAATTAGCTTCAGTTTACAGATATGAAATCTGGAACTCAGAGAAGTTAAACAGTAGGCTCAGGGTCACATTTCAACTCAATGGTAGGTCTCGGTTATAACCTTGATTTTCCTGGAGCCTCGTCTAATTTATTTCTCGCCCTCCTCTTTCCCTTTTTTCACTGTGACCCTTGCACTGATAGAAAAGTGATATTCAGGTGGGATTTTCATTGGAAAGCTAATGCCAGGAAAGCACAGAGATGTTTTGTACATTTTAGAGATGATTGAAGAGATCATTTCCATTGCTGACACTTTTTCCTCCAATCATTCAGCAGATATCCATCTCCAACCCCGCCTAGCACCAGTTGTATGTGAAGTCTCACTAATGGGAAAGAAATTACAGCCCCCCACCCCTAAGTATATTATCTTTTTGTCTAGTGTGGCAGAGATAAAATGTCAAAATAAATTATAGGTGGAATGGCGCAGTTTGGAAAACATGACGCTGAGAGAGCAAGGTGGCATCATTGTACCAGCAGGAAGAAATGAAAAAGCTCAAGTTCAGTCTGTTCTCAGGCGCCTCATATGTGCCTGACTCTGGGCAGCCCCTCTCTCACCAATCAACACCAATTCAACCTGTGACCTCTTCTATGAGTAAATATGGAAATGAAGATACCAGAGGTCAATCCATTTCTGAAGTTCTTAGTCCTTCTGATCCTTAGCATAGCTCTCAAGAGATGTTTCCCTGCTGAGGGTGATTTCGGCCAGCATTTGAAGACCCTGCAGACATCCTAGATATATGGAGAATAAGCAAGAGGACAAAACATGAAAAATAAAGGTTTGCGAGAAAGTGCTAGGATTTGGGAAGTGGATTTCGGGTGAAGCATCCTTGAGCCATGGGTGCAAATGTTAAGAAATGAGAATTTGTCTTTTGCTAATGCTAAAGACACTGATAGGATGAAGGGTGAGGTATAATGGTCAGATGCATGTTTATTGTTCACTGCTAATTCTGGAAAATTAATTTAAGACAGTAGATACTGTCAACAAGAACCTAAATTAGGAGGTTATTTGAGGAAGCAAAATAAAACCTTTAAACAAGGGAGGCAGGAATCAATTATAAACATCTAATGTGATTTTAAAAAAAGGACAGGCATGTATAATAAATTATTTAAAAAATACATGAAACTGGGCACTGGTGGCTCACGTCTGTAATCCTAGCTACACAGGAGGCTGAGACCTGAGGATCACGGTTCAAAGCCAGCCTGGGCAGGAAAGTCTGTGAGACTCTTATCACCAATAAACCACCAGAAAACCAGAAGTGGAATTGTGGCTCAAGCAGTAGAGCGCTCGCCTTGAGCTGAAAAGCGTAGGGACAGCGCCCACGTCCAGAGTTCAAGCCCCATGACCAACCAAAAAAAAAAAAAAAAAGATATATAGACTGAAAATAGCAGCTTTTGGATTTATTGGCTTTTTATGATAAGTTCCAGAATAACAGGATCTTCTAATAGGAGGAAACAGGTTACAGGAGGAGTAGAAACATAGTAGGGATGATGACCTTGTTATAGCTGTGAGGTGCCTGTGGCTAGTTACAATCAACAGGTTCATTGAAATTTCCAGGTCACAGAAAAAGCCAGAGATTGGGGATTATTTGCTACAAAGCAGTGGTTAAGTCCATGATGTAAATGGGGTTACTGGGAAGAGTTAGAAAGTTTTGAACCCTCTGAGTCAAGCTTGGAAGTATTGGCACATATTAAGGAATTCATGAAGGAAAGAGATAATGTATAGCCACAGACAGGAAAACTGACTGATGAAAATGAAGAGAATGGAAGTTAGATTTAGCTTATAAACTTACAAGTAACTATGTTGTGTAGTATTTGTGTACACAAATACATTAACGGAAACAAATGCTTCAAGGGAGAACTCAGTGTAATTCTTTAGAAAGACAAAGCCACAATTCAGCAATGCAAAGCAGGGAGAGAGGGGTGGGGGGAGGTCAAAGGGAAAAGGGCAGACAAATGAAGAGGAGAAGAAGGGAAGAATGCAGTCAGGAATGCAATGTATAGCTTACAAAATTAAGAAGAATGAGAGAAGGGGTGAGTAGGGGAGGGATGGGTGAGAATATGGAAAGGGGTGACATTGATCAAGATGCATTGTAGTCCTAAACTACTTTGTTAAATGGTGATGCTTTTGTTCAATAACTTAAAGAAAATTTACAAAAAAAAAAGGAATAGCCAGTCACAGGAGGTCACAGCTGGTCACATAGCTACTCAGGAGGCTGAGATCTGAGGATGGCAGTTCAAAGCCAGCCCGGGCAGGAAAGTCCATAAGACTCTTATCTCCAGTTAACCACCAGAAAACTGGAAGTGGCGCTGTAGCTCAAGTGGTAGAGCGCTCACCTTGAGCTGAAGAGCTGAGGGACAGCGCCCAGGCCCAGAGTTCAAGCCCCACGACCGACAAAAAAAAAAAAAAAAAAAAAGTACTGAAAATAAAAACAAAGAGATAGAATGCTATAACCAAAAAGTCTATTGATAGATGTCATTGAAGTCAATGCTGATATAATTAACTATAGCAGTAGTGGCTTTCTCTACTGCTATATCCAAAGTTCATGAGACAATGACTAGTTAAAAAAAATTACACCTAAGGAGAAGGTAACAATTCAATAGGAAATGTACTCATTACCTTACTCATGTAACTGTAACCCCTCTGTACAGTATTTTTACAATAAAATATATATTTCAAAAACACCTGATAGGTACTTCTTGCAAAATGAATGAATGGATGGATGAATGAATGAGTGTCACCCATGTGACATGGTAGCTATGTTTGTAAAAGGTATTGAACAGTACACATCTCTTGAATATTTGTCATTTTATGCAAAAATACAGTTCCCTTTAGTTTCTAATGCATATGGTTCAGGCCATTTCCATGAGTACAAGACAATTCTATGTATGAATTATCAAATCAGAGGGATTTTTAAAGACAAGTTTTTAAAGACTTAAAATAGAATTCTCAGGAGACACATGAATACCTGTTATTCTATAGGCTTGGCTATTCCACAGGTGACAATTACCCTGTGACCTCCACCATTACATAACACACAGGAAGTGGTTCTAAGAGACCCCAGAGTGTTATGGCTATGATTTTAACATACCCACTGTCTTCTTTAATGAAGGAACAATTTGAGCAGCATTTATTTGCCTCATATATATTTCTACATGATTTTAAATTCTTGAACTCAGGGCCTGGGCACTGTTCCTGAGCTCTTTTGCTAAAGGCTAGTGCTCTACCACTTTCAACCACTGCACCACTTCTGGTTTTTGAGTGATTAGTTGGAGATAAGAGTCTCATGGACTAGTTACTCCTGCATAACTAGGATTATATGCATGAGCCACCAGTACCCAGAAGAATTTTTTAATGACCAACCATCTTGGACCATCTCAGTTTCTGCAGACATACTGACAGGTATGGGTATTGCAACACCAACACAGATGGAGATCATTATTTTTAATTGCTTCAAATCAAGTTATTACATTGCTACAAACTGAATACAGCTCCACATTAACATGGTATCATTATTTCAAAACCGCCATTCCCACATTACAGAATGTCTGCTTACACAGAGATACTTAACTTGGCAGAGGATTCTTGTTACAAGCCCAAAGGGATTTGGGGAAGAAAAAAAATCATTTTTACTCTCTTGCAAATTCCTTGATTATTCATGTTAATTGAATTCATAAATCTAAAAGTACCAGGCATCTTTGAAGGGAATGAAATATTTTAAAGATTGATGACTTCAAATTTTAACATTAGTTAATATTACTCCAGCACACTGTGTCTTACAGTGATGTTAGCAACAGAAATTATCCCAAGGAAGGAAGAGCACCATCTCAGGTGCAGGAGAATCATGTGATAGCCATGCTCCGCATGTGCGCATCATTTATTGGGATAGAATGTCCGAAAGCAGCAGGTTTCTCTCGTTAGGAACAGTAACAGCTAGGTGTCTGTCCATTAGACTGTCTCACACATTTCCCCATGAAAATGCTTTTCCTTCTGCACAGAACACCTCATGGAATATGTTTTATGTCAGGCTTGTACCTCTTTCAAAGACACAAGGGCTTTACCAGGCATCACAAGTTTGGTGTTCTTGATGGATATCAGAAAAACTGGACTAGCTAAATAGAAACATGTTGCTTGAAGAGAATGAAGTATATATACTCTAAAGCAAGGACAGAGGCTTGGGACTATTCATTGAATAGTTACAGAAATACTATTCTAACTCTACCTATGTATGGTACAAGATGGTGGGTATAATTCTTAACTCATGAACAATGGAAGTCCATGCAAACTGCAGCTTCTCAGCTCTTCTTAATTGTGTCATAGAGTTTTTGCATGTAGGTTGACTATAATAGGTCCTTAATTAGCTACTAAGGGAATAAATGAATGGGAATGGGCGTCAGTGAAAAAAATCTGTCAGTAAATATTCACTGGGAAGCAAGTGTATGCAAGGCATCTGGGACACTTAAGACTAAAATAAAAATGAAAAACTCAACTCATTGAATAATTCTAAGCATATGTTAACTCGAAAAACTAAACATATGCTCTTTTACACAGCTCTACTCCAGTCACTGAGATACATAGAGACTTCTTGAAACCAGGAACTTTATAGGTGAAGATGTTACACTTTGAGAAAAGATCACAACAACTTTTCTATGCAATTGACACGAGTGTGGATTATTTATGAAAGAATAATGGGATGAACTAATATTTTTGAATATTTAACAAGTTCCCAAACATTTCACATATTATTATAGTATCTCATTTAAATTCCATGAAGACTTTATATTTTATGTTTGCAGAAAGAGAAATTGCGTCAAAGAAATGTTGATTTGTAAAGGACTCACGGTTAAGCTTTGCTAAAGTTGAGATACAAGATTCAAGCACCCTGCCATTAACGAAAGCTTCCTACGTGATGAAATGTAGCCTGGAAAATTGGCTTAACTTCTAGAAGAATTGCCAAAGAGCACTGAGAAGAACAAATCCTCTGGGCCACGTTAGTGAACTCTAAGTGTCATTACCAGATGCCAAACTTGCAAACTAGGGAAACCCCATTCAGGAATAATAGTAATTATCATGTAGCCACATGACTGTGATTTGAAAACCTTGTTAAATGCAAACATTATCTACTCAGCGCTATTACTCACAGTGAGTTGTTGCTCACTTCGATAAAGATATTTGCCTTGATTGTGTAAACAGGGTAGCAAGAGACCATTAAGCAAATGAGGCTCATTATAAAACAGGCAAAATCTCTTATTTTTTCAGCCCTGAAAATAAATTTAACATAATGCCTAACAGCTCCTATCTCCATAAAGGGTGTTGAATAGTTCAAGAAATCTATGAAAAAGTACTGTTGAGTGCAAAACAACTTTGCAAAATAAAATTGGCCATCAACCTTGATTCTTCCATAATGGAACAGCCCAGCAATTGCACCTAGCCAAGTGCCCATCAAACCTCTGGCACATCCAAAGATTCCTTCCTGTAATAATCCATCGATGCTAGATAGACATCCACTCTAGACATGATGGTTTTATTTATTGTTTAAGACAAATGATGGTGCCTGCTTAGTTCATTAAATATAATGTTAGCAATTTCTATAATAAAAAAATAAGTGACTTTGAGCCAAATGTCACTGGTGGGTCATGTCTGTAATCTTAACCATTCAACAGGCTGAGATCTGAGGACCCCTCTTCAAAGACAGACCAAGCAGAAAAGTCTGAGAGTCTTTATTTCCAAAGAGGAGGCATGACTCAAGTAGTAGAGCACCAGAGTGAGTGGAAAAGTCAAACAAGAACACAGTTCCCTGAGTTCAAGCCCCTGTATCAGACCCCCCCCAACTAAATAAATAAGTGGCTGTTCATATTTTATTTCATGGTAAGAGATGAGTTGACATGCCACTCATATTTTGAGAAATTGAGTATGTGGTCTGCCTCATGAAAGGCACGCATTTCTATATCATTAACTGTGATATATTTCCTGAAGTGTTCAGGAAAACAATCTCAAAGTATTCCATAGTCCCATAGAAACTTGGATTCTGGCAGAAAAGAAAAACTTTCAAATAAGTGGAGCAGTGCTACTGGGAAAGGGGAGAGGGCCACCTCTCTAATCAAACAAGGCAATTCTCAATTCCTGCTGCTCTTAGTTTCTTGGTAGCCCTTTAAAATCAATTTATAAAGGAAAACCATATTGAAGTTTTATTAAATCCCAATAAAAATACAAGCTAAAAGTCAGGAAATAAAAAAAAGATGAGACTTGCAGCAGACAATAAAATGCTAGAACCAATGAGCTAAAAGGTTACATTTTCTTACAAAACAAAAGGTTAAGACAAAAGGCTAGAACCCAAGAGATGAAACATTTAAAATAATCATGTAAATATAATCCAAGGTCAAGCATAAAAGCACTTTAGAATGAGAGCTGAGCACTAAGAAAGCAACAAGGAAAAAAAAATACAGTTTTTAAATAAGAAAAGAGATGAGCTAGATTAGGGAGAGAAAGGGGGTGTGAGGCTCAAACAAAGAGGAAGAGGTGGATTTCAAAGGATGTCGGTGTCCTTAGAAAGCAGCATAAGAAAGGGGGGATAGAGGACTATTCATACTGGTCCCTACAACCCAGAACAGAAAATCTTCCCCAGGGATCACACAGGGTAGGGGCTTCTGGAGAGGGAGATGAAGTTAAACCTAGGGTCTTGAACTTTCTAGGCTGGTGTTCTACCATTTTAGTCACACTTCTAGCCCTGTTTTTTTGTTGGTTATTTTCAAGGCAGTCTCTCCTAGACTTCTCTGCCCCAGCTAGCCTTGAGCTTCAGTTCTTCGGTTCTCAGTTCCCCAAGTAGCAAGGCTCACAGGCATGAGCCATCTAGGATCCTGAGGATCACCTATTCCCTCCAACTTGGCCTCAGACATTGTCTAAATCACTGCTGTTCTCAATCCATCAACTGACTAGTCTGGCCAGAGGCTCTGACTCAGATTCTTCAGATCTCAGACCAACCCCTTACTGATTGTGGATTGTGACTTTGGACATGTTTTCTTTAAAAACAAACAAACAAAACAAAATTCTGGGCTTGAACCCAGGGCCTGAGCACTGTCCCTCAGCTCTTTAGCTGAATGCCAGCATTCTACCACTGGAGCCACAGCGCCACTTCCAGCTTTTTCTGTTTATGTGGTTTATGTGTTTATGAGGAATTGAACCCAGGGCCTCATGCATGCAAGGCAAGCACTCTACCACAGAGCCACCTTCCCAGCCCTGGACACATTTCTTAGTCTCTCTGAGTCCCAATATCCTTTTATGATTCCTAGTATTATTTAAGTCTCAATAAGAACAGGTACTCTCATCGTTGATATGCACATTACCTCTAGAAAGAGCCTGTGCCAAGCATCAGCCAATTCCAGACACAAGTCACTTAATCTCCACCCTCATCTATGAGACCATTACCCCAGTGTTGCTACTCAATATCCAAGGCTTTCATGTGTCCAGCCAGAAACTCACAGAGAATGTCAGCTGCGGTTTCTGATCATGTTCCTGTCTTTTGTCTATCTTCTGGATCTCAAGTTTCAACCCTTTACTGAGACAGGGTGGCCATTTAGTTGGAAAGAAAACACAAGCTAAAAAAAGTAACATTTATTTTTCTCCTCTTTTTTTTTTGTTTTGTAAATAAAAGGGATTTGAACCTGCTAGCCAAGTCTCCCATAAGCTATGGAAGTACTAACTGAATGATCTTCTCTTTTTGATATTCCAGACTCTACAACATATGCACACTTTCTCTTCAATGCATTTGATACAGACCACAATGGAGCTGTGAGTTTTGAGGTGAGACTTTTGCATTATTTGATACTTGGAAAGGGATTTTAATCTTCTTAGTGGGAAAATTGGGGGTAGGTGATTTGATCATTTTTGAAAAGCTCAAGGGCTCTCCTCTGATTCAATTGCCAAGAAGCTGCTCTTCTCTTTCAAAATACAAGTAACAATCCACGGGTAGTTTATTTGAAAATATCTTACATCTGTTTGAGTGTGTTTTCCATCGACTCTATTAGAACAATCCCAGAAACAACTGAGTGAGCCAACATTTTCTGGCAACTACCATGGGCCATTTACTGTGGTAGGCCTTGGAAATACAAAGATAATAGACTCAAAAGTTCCTCTGTGGAAAGCCAAGTAAGTGGCACAGACAAGAAAATAAATACAGAAAATACTGTATTCACCAGCCTGACAAGTTGATAAGGAAATGACTTGTAAGTGTATAAATGGAGTGATCTATAGGAAAAACATGCAATGTTGCTCCCTGAAATATTGTATATAAGCATCTAGTAAAATAAAATATGTTATGGGTGCTCATGAAACACACTTATATACAGTGATAGATATTCATCACATACAGACAATGAGGTCGTCACCGTGATTCATTGGATCCATAGCAGGTCATAGGTAGTAATATCCCTGAAACAAACTGCTAGCTAAAAAAAATCATACATTAACTTTGATCATCTGTAAGACAAGTACCTTTTATTATGGGGGAAAACAAGGAGTACAATGTATTACTCATCTGTTGGTTTATATTCTAAACAGCTCTGTTTGGTTTCTGTGGCATAGACAGACAGATAGATAGATAGATAGATAGATAGATAGATAGATAGATAGATAGATAGATAGATAGATAGATAGATAGATAGATAGATAGATAGATAGATAGATGCATACATACATACATACATACATACATACATACATACATACATACATACATAGATACGTACATACGTACATATATACACAACATAGATATCTAAATATACTAAAAGTGATGCAATTTCGGAGGCATATTTTGAACACAGGTGAAGGAGGATGCAGTTTATATGTGAGCAGAAACTGGATCATGACTGAGAAAATCAATTAATGGAATAGGTCTTTCAAGGCCAATGCACCAGGGGCAGAAGGGGCTGTAGCCAGGATTCCTGCTGGTGAGTTGATTAACTCTGAAGGAAAAGCAGAAACTGGCCAAGAGAGGAAAAGTTTGACATAGGAAACACTGAAGCATGAGACAGAAGCCAAGAAAGAGAATATCAGACCTAGGAATGAAGAGAAAATGGAGTCAGACTTTTTCTGTGCAGAGACCCAAACTCCAAGAGTTGTAAAGTCAGACCCAGCACACAGCCCTGTAGGCCAAATAGAAACATGGGGCAGGGCAGAGGAAGGAGACTGATGACTTGGCAGCCATGGGAAGACAGTATTGCACTGCAGCTTCTGTTGACTTCCGGGGTACTAACATTTGCCTTAACTCTAAATGGACTTGGAACTGGGGTTAGGAGGTGAGGAAGGGATGTGTCATTGAAATAGTTCAAAGTCACAGGAAGACCTGGTTGATTCTCATCTAAGACTTTGTGTCTGGAGGTATTTGGGACAAGTTGTCACTGCTCCATCACTTGAAGGAATGGGAAGAAGTATCAGGAACTGCTGTCTGGCAGGTCATCCGCCCCGAGCTGTTCTCTGAGGGTAATGTTGCCATTCGTCACAAGGAAAATAGCATTGCTTGTCTGAGGGGCAGCAGTTGGGTGGAGGTAGGAGGCAGAAGAGCAGTGTGAGGGTGAACTAGGTGTTGAATGGTCTCTAATGCTTCTTCCACTGTAGCAGCTTTAGCTTAGACAGCCCTGGAGAATATCACTTAATATCACATTATTGTTACCTGTATACTCCCCAGAATGATTCCAGCACTGCCTCTATGTGCTTCTAATGTGAGAGTCAAAAGTTCCAGATTTGACAAAGAGGATGACAGAGACAAAAACCCAGTGAAGTACTTTCCTATAACACGTATGCCCAAGTTTGCATATGCCTTTAGCCAGGGAATAATGTGGAATTACACATAACAATGCTCTTATAATTGTATGTAAGAGGCCAGTAATGATGATGAATGTTGGTTACAATTTGGGGAATTAGTTGTGACAGTTATGAGTGAAATGCATAGTGGGTACAGTGCCTTTTCTTCTAAAGGCATACTAATAGCTAAATTAATAATTGTCGAAATGAAAACAAATTTAAAACTAGGCTACTAAATTGATTTTCCTAAATTGATTAGCTATTCAGAAAGTCTCTGGGACACAGAAAGGTTAGAGAAGAAACATGTTTTGAGTAGCAATCAACAGTTTACTGGGAGATGGAGAGTATTTTGATTTTCAGATAAAGGAAAAAAGAAATTTCATACTTAATCTGTTTTTACCTGAAGGGCAAAATAAGTAAGTCAGGAGAGGTCCTGGGTTTAAGAATGATTTGATCTAAACTCCTTTCTGGCTTGGGCTAAGTATTTAAACTCTCCAGGCCTTAATGTTCATATCAATAAAACATCAGCAAGCAAGGAAAAATCACAGGTCAATTGAAGAATGTAAAAGTAATGATGTCAGTAACGGATTGGCTCTGCCTCTAGCACCAAGCATGTGGCCAACACTTACTGATGTTAACCATAATAATTACTTATGGAATTTCTCTAACAAAAATAATTAATAGTAACAACTGCCATCGCATTACACAGTAATCTCTTTTTGAATGTTTTCATGCAACAGCCAGATGATCACTCTGATATTACACAGGGCATATCTGTATCTCATTATAATAAACATGAACTGTATTAAATGTTCAATTTACCACTAGTAATAAAAATAGCTATACAACAATCATACTGATGATGGTTTAACTTTTGTTATTTTAGGAATTGTATCTAGGTAATTATGTAATAGTATTTAATTTTTCTGGATATCATTATCTCTTTGCCATGCATTCAGTTCTGCTCTTGGAGCAATTGTGAGCAAAGACAATACCTAACCAAATGGATGTAGCTGGATTTCATAAAGTTTTATTTACAAAAACAAGTGGTAGGCCATCATTTTCCAACTGTGTTCCTATTTCTACAGCCTCTGTCCTACTTGAGAGCTTGAGGCAAATGTTTGTCAGATGATGTGTAAAATTTGGATTCATGTAATTACTATCACCAGCTGTCATTATTACTATTTAGTAATACACCTAGTCCAAAAAATCACTGATTAATGACATCATTGTTACCTATACAACTCACTATTTGACAGTCCCATCACCATAATACACATTGCCTAGAATCTCCCAAGTATGCAAGCTATGTTGTATATTAAAGTTTTAACATGTTCTGTTCTTTACAACAATTCTGGAATAGGTCCATGGAGTGGTCCATATAGCTGATCACGTGACTCCAGAGCTGCCAGTTAAAAGTGACAGAAAAATGCCATTCACTGACAGTCCAATTCATACGACAGAATGTGGGCCTCATACCCCAGAGCTGTTCAGTGGAAACAAATACCGCCAACCCCAAATCTAATAGCTTTGCCATCCAAGGAACCGACTGAAAGTGTTTCTCTATAAAAACACCAGCTGTGACTGTGAGATTTTTTCCAAAATAAATGCTGAGGTCAAATTAGTAATTTTCTTTCAAAATAATGGGAGGTATTATTTTAAGAAATGTATCCCTTGGCCTAGAATTTTATCTGATTTATCAGTCATTGAGTTTTATCTTTCACATGTCCCTCAAAGCCCCCCCCCTTTCTTTTCCTCCAACCCTTACCCTCCCTTCTCTCTCTCTCTCTCTCTCTCTCTCTCTCTCTCTCTCTCTCTCTCTCTCTCTCTCTCTCATACACACACACACACACATATACCCTCTGCTTCCTATTATTACCTTATGCTGGTTCTCTAACTTTCTGGGGAGCTCTGCTTTCACTGGAGAGGAAGTAGAAGTAAAACTTAGGTTCAAAGTCAGGTGTTGGTAGCTCATGCCTATAATCCTACCTACTCATGAAGCTGAGGATCTGAGGATCACGGTTCAAAGCCAGCCCAGGCAGGAAAACCGAAGAGTCTTATTTCCAATAAACTACTCAGAAAAAGCAGGAAGTGGTGATGTGGTTCAAATGGTAAAGCATCTGCCTTGAACAAAAGCAGCTCAGAGACAGTTCTGGCACTGAGTTCAAGCCTCAGGACAGACAGACACACACACATTGTGTTCTCATTTCATTTATTTACTTAATATTTATCAACCCTATTACTCTTGAGATTGCTGATGATTCGCAAAAGAATCAGAACTGTTGTGGTGGTGGAGACTATGTTCTCCCATTTACCGTGACAAAATTCTGTAGACTTCAGCTCCTCTCAAGGCATGGGCTCATCACCTGGGCTGCTGTTGACGTCTATTTTCTTCTTTTCAAAATCCATTAGAAAAGCAATTTAGCTGGGCACCAGTGGCTCAAGCTTGTAACCTCTAATCCTAGCTACTCAGCAAGCTGAGATTTGAGTGAGAATCATGGTTCAAAGCCAGGAGGGGCAGGAAAGTCCTAATGAGACTCTTATCTCCAACTAACCACTCAAAAACCAGAAGTGGCACTGTGGCTCAAAGTGGTAGAGTGGTAGCCTTGAACAAAAGAGCTCAAGGACAGCATCCAGGCCCTGAGTTCAAGCCTCATGACCAACAACAGCAAAAAGCAACTTAAGACCAAAAGTTTCTAGACAGAACCATTACGAAGACAAGAGGCAACTTCACATCGTATCACCTATTCATAGGGCTGTTGAGACAGTTAATGACACACTATGGACACACACATTCATGCTTTATTTCCTCAGCTTTCAGTTAATTTCAGCTTTGTTTCGTTTTGGACCCAGGATGCCATTCAGTTGACATTTCACTTGGTCTCTTCCACAGTTCACTTAGCCATGTCTCTGCAGCTCCTGGTGGCTGTAGCAGGTACTCATAATTTCTGGCTTTTTAATAACCTTGACTTTTTTTTTTCCTATTAAAGCACTTATGTTATTTTATTTTATTGCAAGGGTGATGTACAGAGGGGTTACAGTTACATAAGTAAGGTAGTGAGTACATTTCTTGTGGAACAGTGTTCCCCGCTTCCTCCTTTTCTCCTGTTTCTCTTCCCATATTCACCAGGGCTTGAGTTTTTTGAAGAACAGCTGATCATGTATTTCTGAAGAAAGGGCCCTCATCTGGGAATGTGTCTGATGTTTTTCTCATGATTTAACTGGGGCTATGTGTGTTTGGCAGGAAGATTACAGAGGTAAAGTGCCATTTTTAATCACATAAGAGCCAAGGAATATATTATTAAAATGACTTATGACTACTGATGGACTTTGGACATCTGGCTGAAGTGGTATTTATCACATTTCCCTTTACACTTTCTCCTCCTACTTCACTTTGTTAAAAATTATCATGAACAGAGCCGGGTGGCAGTGGCTCTGTAATCCTAGCTACTCAGGAGGCTGAGATTTGAGGATTGCGGTTCAATGCCAGCCTGGGCAGGAAAGTTCGTGAGACACTTATCTCCAATAAACCATCAGAAAACCGGAAGTGGTGCTGTGGCTCAAGTGGTAGAGTGCTAGCCTTGAGCTGAAGAGCTGAGGGACAGTGCCCAGGCCTAGAGTTCAAGACCAACCAAAAAAAAAAATATATCATGAACAATCCACAGATTAAAAAAACAAAACAAAAACTAGAGGTATGGGCTCTATTTCCTTAAGAGTAAAACATCTAACTCACTTGGAGTTTTTCTGCATGGGTGATTTGTCCCTTTTCTCCTATTTGTTAGGTTATTCAGCCCCTTATTTATATCACTGTAGAACCATGAATATCTATGTTTTGGGTTATAACCCAGCGTGACTTTGTGCATGCCGTTACCCAAACTGTTGTAGTTGGGCAGTCAAGAACTCTTCCTTTTGGCTCTTGTCCCTCTGTGTCATACTTCCATCAAAGCTATTAAGATTAAATATAGACAAAGAGTTTAGAAAATTGCCTGGCACAGAGAAAGCACAAGTTAATATTAGTAAGATCTGAGATCTTGATTAACAACTGGCTGATCTGACAGATTTTTAATCAGTATCTGTCTGTTGTAGTGTTCCTGGACATGTAACTGTTAGAATAATCTTATTTTCCCACTACCTCATATCTAGTTAAAACCATTTTCCAAATTTTAAAACAGTAATTTTATGTCAGGAATTATGAATTTCTCACACATTCTAGATGTTCTAAAAATGTCATTAGTAATTGAATTGGAATCACGTTAGTCATTATTTCAATTATGTCCTCTACAGACAGGTAAAGGGACAGAGCATATATTTGTAGCATATTATTCTATATAATTACAGCCCATTGCTTCAGTTTTGGCTTAAATGTAGTTTAGTGTTTGAATGAGAGATCTAAGTTCAGTTTCCAGTTCATCAGAGCCTTTTATTTTATGGCTCAGTCACTTATTGTCTCTGAGCACCCTCTTGTATAACATTACACAGTCCATAGATGAGGCTGGGAACATTAACTAGTACACAGGAGCTACCTGATACCAACCATCTCACAAGGCTCATTGCTAATTATAGTCACTTTTACTATGAACTTTCCCCACCAGCAACTCAATACCCACAAATCTCACTCCTTCCCTAAGAACATAAGTCAAAATGAAGGAAACAGAAATATTTACCACCACATCATTTAAAGATAAATTAAAATTTATATATCCAACAATAGAAAATGATGGTGAAATATCTCTGATATCACAAAGCAGTATTAGAAATTTCAAGTTGTAAGCCAGGCACCGGTGGCTCACACCTATAATCCTAGCTACTCAAGAAACTGGGATCTGAGGATCACAGTTCAAAACTGGCCAGGGCAGGAAAGTCCATGAGACTCTTATCTCCAATAAACCACCAGAAAACTGGGAGTGGTGTTGTGGCTCAAGTGGTAGAGAGCTAGCCTTGAACTGAAGAGTGGAGGAATACAGCACCAGGTCCAGAGTTCAAGCCCCATGACTGACCAAAAAAAAAGATTTCAGGTTGTAACCATTAGTATTGAAATTAGAGAACAACACATAATATTTTTTAAAAATTAATGGAGGAGGGGTTGGGAAGGTAGCTCAGTGGTAGAGCACTTGCCTTGCATGCCTGAAGCCCTGGGTTCGATTCCTCAGCACCATATAAGCAAAAAGAAAAAAGCTGGAAGTGGCACTGTGGCTCAAGTGGTAGAGCGCTAGCCTTGAGCTGAAGAGCTGAGGGACAGCGTCCAGGCCCAGAGTTCAGGCCCCACGACAGGACCAAAAAAAAAAAAAAAAAATTCAAGGAGGAAAGAGGGAAAGAGACATCAGAATAATCATTATAGCTTCTAGTGTACAGTTGTGTGAATGTGTGTGTTTATCCCAAGTAGTCATTTACAATGCAATTCTTACCTCAGTCTGTGGTTTGAAAGTCATGTGATTGCATACTAGGTCAAGCCATATGAAATTCATCCTTTTGGCAACTATTATCAAGTATCAGCAATTTCCTATGGTTGAACTGAATACGTAATTATTTAAATGATGTCATAATGAACTTTGTTACTTAGGAAAGAACGTATAATTAATTTTAAGTAAAACATACTGAATAATACATTACATATAATATATATTCAGTGCATATGTTATACACTGGATAAAATATTTATGTTTAGTATAGATATAAATATTTAATATATATATATTCACGTTTATAGCTTTAAAAGAAACTCAGGTGTACATGTGAAAGAATGGAAATGTTTAATGTGTATAGCTATCAGGATTATATGTGATTAGATTTACTATAATTTTTATATTTTCCTAGAATATGTTGGATTTATATGCTATTTACAGTTATAAGTACTACTATAAAATTCACCAATCTTGAAAGTCATCTGTGAGACTAAATAAAGCACTTCCTTATAATTTAATACATTTATAATCACCTTTAAGAATACTAAAATATTTAGCAGACAATTTTGTTTCAAATTGTCTTCTACATGATGGAAACTAGGGGAAATATTTTTCTTGTTATTTTAGAGATACATTTTTAATTCCAAGTAAATGCAAGTTTTAGACAGTTCCTAAATTATATCTTTCAAATATTTAATAGTTCATCCACTCTCTGGCCCATTCTGGGAGGTCTTACTAGAGAAAATAAACCACCTATATGCTTTTTCTTTTTTAAATCATGTAAGCAAGTAGAAAAGAAGACATGCACTTGACATGATGACTTTCTCTAAAGCTTTTCAGACTTTGGTGATTTAAGTTTTTCCATCTGGACATCATTGAAACTTCCCCACAAGGTGTCAGTCTCAACCATGGTGGTCTTTGATTGTCAGCAAAGAAGCCAGCAAGATATTCCTGGCATATTGCCTGTCACTAAGAAACTCAGCAAAAGCTTGCCAGATGAATAAAGGTCACTTTTGAACAAAACCAGGTTATTATAAAGCCATATCCCTATATCTTTTCCTTCTTTTACCAATAAGTGAGGGGAAATGCGGTATAGATCTCACCCTGGTCATTTTCATACACAAAAGAATATATGTAACTACCTCATGCAGTAAGGTAACTGTGCAAACTACTCTGAGGGTTTTTGTGGTTGAAAATACATCATTTTCAGAAAAACATATGGAACTGAAGATCATCTTGTCAGCCAAAATGAGTCAGACTCAGAAAAATAGTGCATGTTTTCTCTCATATACAGTATCTCGACCTAAAATAGGAATGATGTGAATATAAGAGAGGTAATACAATAGGAAGAACAAAGTGGGAGGGAGACATGGTACTGGAGACAAGAGTGGGGAGAAAATGATGAAGTACACTTAGTTGCCTGCATGAAAATAGAATAATGAAGCCTGTTAAATTATATAAAAAGAGCAACAGGGTAAGTGTAACAGGAGTGACTATAATCAATTAGCTTATATGATCTATAGAAATATGATGAAAGCCCTTTGTACAATCAGTTCATTCTAATAATAAGACTACAATTGGTCTCCTGTGGATAGCCTGCATTTCTTATATCATTTTCATGGGAAAGGTGGTGGGTGAACATGAGTGTTTTAAATACAGTATCATTAGATCCTTTTCTATAAATGGTGCACGCTTGTAAAGTCACTTATACCCAAGTGTCCTGCCATGTGGATACCCCAGCACCAGCATGGATTCAACTCACAGTTTCCAACTAAGATGGTGAGAATGTTAAGGCAAGAGCCTTGTTGCTGGCCACCAAGAACTCTGCTTAATTAGCAAATTTAATTGACTGTTCAAAATCCAAAGTGGTGTTACTTTTGCTTCTATTATTCAAGACCAAATTTTATCATTATAAACGGTCATTTTCTGTTTTAGGATTTCATCAAAGGTCTTTCCATCTTACTTCGGGGGACAGTACAAGAAAAACTCAACTGGGCATTTAACTTGTATGACATTAATAAAGATGGCTACATCACTAAAGAAGTAAGCAATGCCTCATCAATATACGTATCACTGGACTAGTTTCATTTCTTTATATTAAACAATGGCAATTATTAGTCTGAAGAATCATCTTTTCAGGAAATCCTAAGTATTTTATGCAGTGATGGTAGAAAGACATACTAGAACAAAAATGTAGGAATGGATAGGACTTGTTTATAGTCACTTCCTAAAGAAAACAGGTCTCCCATCTAGTTATTTTCATACTATTTTAAGAAGTCCTGGAAATGGAATAAAAAGTATAGTCAGAATGAGATGGGAGAATGTTTCCAAACCATGTTTGAATATTTGGTCTAAAATTTACACATACACATACCCACACAGACACATATGGAAACAGAACTTTTCAATCAAGAAATTGTCCTATGGAATAATTGGATATAGTAGTGGATTCTCCAAACACACTTGTAGGCAGGTTCTATGTGAAAGACTTCCAGATTAGCATGCTCTTGTGACACATTGGTTAAACTAACTTAGAACACTGCAAGTTACAAAGGACAAGTTACAAACTGACTCCATATAGAATGTGCAGATGGGTCACATCCTCAGCACACTCCATGTTCAAATGATCTGCTTCTCTCTGTGCTTCAACAGCTTCTCCAGAGTTGAATTTTAAACAAGGGACTCACAAAAAGGGTCGAGGATCAGTGACATAAACCTGCTCTATCAGGCACACAGAGGGACGTGTACACCTGGCCCAAATGTGGCTTGATTAAGTACTCCAGGGTTCTGTGTGTTAGACAGAGGCCACAAGGATGAGAATAGTATCACCAATGGGGCTAACTGAAGGCCTTGTAAATATTAAGTGCTCAGTGTCTGGAATATATCCCAAACAGTCAGTACTTCCTGTACAGGAGCACACTCGAGCTTGACTAGAACATTTGTAACAAAAGTTTCACAGACTGTTTCTACAGTATAAATGTTCATTATACAGTTTTATATCTTTTTGTTGTCTACTAAACATTTTCTCCCACAGGAAAATTGAGTTAATTCCAAAATGAACAGTCTACACTATTGAACCATTTACAATTCTGTGTAGTTTCCTCTCCTTGCCAGTTTTGAGCTGGTGATGGAGGAGGAATATCTGGTAATCATGATAAAGAAGAGTGGATGTACCTAAGGGAGTATGGAGAGGAGCAGGCACTGAGATTAATGGGTTTTGGCATGTTTAGCTTCTGACATCAATAAGTCATTCATTTGCCATGTTCTACTTTGTTACCTGTCAATCAAGAGTCTACATCACTTTCACAATGACCTTCAAGGGATGAAACTGCTATCATCTTATCCTACCCAGGTTGAGTATGGGCCACACACCTGGTATTGTAAACTGATCTGTTATTATCTAGGTCGCTCATGGATTATTTATAATTATCATTTACAATTTATAATAAGAATCATTAACAATTATTAATAATGTACAAATATGTAACTCAGTAAAACAGTGGAAATCCAGAACATTCCTTTCTTGTCCCCATTAGACACACAGGAATCTGTTCCGTTTTTGAACTAAGATCAAAATGGATTGATATTCTGATTCTGCCTCTTTTAAGGCAAAAGTCTGTTTACTGCCTTCATCCATGGAAAACCCACAGGCACCTCATGGAGAATCTATTGAAAACAGTTTGTCATAGCTTCTTAGTTTGTTCATACTCAGTATGCAGCGTCATGCAGGTGTCTTTCCTTTTCAGGAAATGCTTGATATAATGAAAGCCATTTATGACATGATGGGTAAATGCACATATCCTGTCCTCAAAGAAGATGCTCCCAGACAGCATGTGGAGACATTCTTTCAGGTAGGAATGTAAACACAAGTTACAGATGGTGGGAGGGAAACCATGAACAGGTTTCCTAAGGTTTGCAACATTCCATGATTCTAGATACTGCAAAGGAAACATAATCTTTACTAAGGAGGATAAAATAACACCCTTATACCCATTTGGCAGGTCTTTCTGAAATTATTGTAGCACTAGCAACCATAGTTACCAAACATTCACTATACCCTAAGTAGAACACGAGCAAATCTCATGTTCCACTAGTTATTTTCACCCAGTTCTCACAAGGGCCCCCTGAAATGACTAATTCTCATTTTGTTCATTTTACAGATTGGAGGTGGGGGAGGAAACAGGGTTCCAAAAGGTTCAGTAAATTGCTTAAGCTCTGATATGTTTAGAAAACAAGATTTTACCTGTCCACACAATTACAACATACTGAGTTAAGACCATGGAAAGTCTATGGAAATCTAGACACAAGTTATTTTCATCCAGTTGTCAGGCCTCTGTGATATGATAAATTCTCACTATTTTCATTTTACACATTCTCTGAAAGATTCAGCAGATTGCCTGAGCTCAGTTAAGTTGACAAAACAGAATTCTTACCTAGGGCAGAATGACTCTAGAGAATACAGCCTGGAACAATTTGCATGTGGTTCTAAGAAATCACTGTATTTCTGCTATACTAGTTACTTCACATAAATCAGCAGATGGGCAAGCTAGCCTTCCCTCCACTCCACCTCAGGTTCAGTGGGTATCAAAGGGGTATTAAGAAGTAAGTTTGAATGATAATGCTGTTTTTCCTGCTCAACAGAAAATGGACAAAAATAAAGATGGGGTTGTTACCATAGATGAGTTCATCGAAAGTTGCCAAAAAGTAAGTCATGAGAGGAAAAATTAGCCTTTTTGTTTTTCTAATAGCCACCATGAGTATAGCTAGTTAGCTAACATGAACTGAGCCAAATATTTTATATTTTCCTGAGTCTGGCATTTCTACAGCAGGCAAATAGCCCTGATATATTCTGAAAACAAGCACCAATTTATGCATTCTTCAGTCAACTTTCAAGAGTATCTCTCTTTGAGGTAGGCCATGTTGGAAGTCCTAGAGATATAAAACTTACCCATTAGTATTTTAACTTTACATAGGCAATTGGAATTCCTCCTTTCCATGACTTAGCATATGATATGTAACGACATGCCAGCACAGCAAAGTACGCATGAAGCTTATGTGCTTTTTTAAAGACAGATAAGATTGCTTTCATGAATGTGGGTAAAGGAGGAGGCCACAATGCTTGATAAGAAATGTACTCATTATCTTGCCCATGTAATTATAACCCCTCTGTACAATATTTTCACAATAAAAAAAAAAAAAGAAATGGGCTGAACTCAGTAGGTCTTCTGTTACAAAAAAATAGAGTTGCAAATACTCAGTGGAAAAAAGTAGGTTATGATTGGCCATCTGAAAAATCAGTACTAGTTGCTAGTGGGTAGCATAGTGAAGAACTTTAAAAATAAGTATAGGGAAAGTTTGTTGTACTTCTTGTTTTCCCTCTATTTGCTCATCATATTCACTTTTCTTGATACCTATTCATTTCTCAGCTATTTCAAAGATGTCTTTGCAAGACTCAACTTGGTGACATCAGATTGCTTCGTAGTGATGTTATTTGTTTTTAAGCCATTACTCTTCAGCCACAATTATTATTTTTTGACCTGATTAAGAGACACTTATTTGTGCTCTGCTGAAGCTTCTCTGTCTCCTGTTTTTTATGTATTTTTTAAATTATTCAGTAGTTTTTAATCTTTTTATATTATTAAGAGGTTACAAGTCCATGCATGTCAGATTCTTTATCAGGGCCACTCTTTCCACCATTCTCCCCCCATCTCCCCCTCCCATCCCTAGCCTCATGCTACATTGTGCAATTATCCACAATGTAAGTGACTATAATGACTGACTTTGCAGCTACCGTTTATGAGGATAAACAGCCCACAAAGAGCATATGGCATGTAATTTCTAAGTGTTTATAAAATATCCAGTTTATCATTCCTTAAGAATATGCTAATATGAATCCAGCCACTGCAACAGTTAAAACTTAGTGAACCTCTCTCTGGCACTGAGAACACTTTCATTTTTAAAGGTTCCTGAAGGCCGCAGTGTTAGTCATCACTGGCAGGCAGGGAAAGGTGATGTGGTCACTAGAAACATCCACTACATTGTGTGCCAGCTCCTGGGTTTAAGACTGTGATGTGGTTTGTGATCTACCTTTGATTATGATGTCAAAATTCTTATTTGCTCATTTTTATTTACCCCCCCCCCCGAACTCTATTAACATTCTGGCTTTATGATTTGAGAAATATCCTCTGCTAATAAGAGGAAAAATTTAAATGACGTATTTTAAGCCTGCTAGACACAAGAAAACATAGAACAGGCCTTTATGGTAGTGTACCAGAGAAATGCCTAGAATGGCATTTGCGTCTTGCAAACAGAATGTGTGCTGTTGGCAGAAGTCAATACACAGGAGGCTACAACTGTATACTTCCCACTGCAGATATACTGAATTTAGTGCTTTTCTATTTCTCTCTTACAGGATGAAAATATAATGCGCTCCATGCAGCTCTTTGAAAATGTGATTTAACTTGTCAAATAATTCTCAGACCAATGTGAACAACTCTACCACATTTAAAGATGGAGCTACCACTTTTAGCATAGATTGCTCAGCTTCACACTGAGGCATATTATGCAACAAGCTTTGTTTTAATATAAAACCATCCCCACCCCACCCCCCAATTTGTGTTTTCCCATTATAAATCTGCATCTGTTTCATAATGTCACTGAGTTCATGAGATGTTCTAACTCATTTCATACTCTGTGAATATTCAGCAGTAATAGAATCCAGCACAGTTTTGATTCTTTAGCCAAGGGATTAATGAGGCTTTCACATATCAGTGATTTTAAAATATCAGTGATTTTGCTACTCATTTGTATGCTATCAGTCCTAGGATTTTAAATGGGTTTTCTAAAATATTTACATCGGCTTTTAATTTCCAAAAACCAATTTTCATTTAATTCCATTAACATAACATTAACAACAACCACCAAAATTATGACAACCATAGCAACAAACAAAAAGCCCCACACAGCCGCAATTTCTATGAATTCTCCACCTTCTGTTAAGGACATCAATTTATCTGGCTTTTATTAAATAACATTTAACAAGTTACATTTGTTATCATATGTCATTATATGTCTAACAAAGCTTATTTTATTAAGCATTTATTTATTTTCTATGATGCATACTCTTGCTAAGGCCTACAAAATACATATAATTTAGGATTTATTCCATTATACAGGTGGACTGTTTTCTACTTGATCACTAAGCTCAAGAGGGTGTGATACAAAGCAAGGATGTTTACAGATATATGTGAAACATTGGGCTATCTGTCCTCTAATACATAGCACCGCTCAACAACAAGCAATCTTCAACAGTACTAAAGTCCAATTCCATCCCTTTCTCCTAGCATCCACATCCTGGTATCCTCACAGTATGCTTGTTTTATAAGCCCTTCAGGGACAAAGAGACCTGACCACCCTTAAAACTGACTAGGAACAGAGAGCAAGCAGAGTTCCCTAGGAAAACACCCTGATTCCATCATATTAGGAACTGCTACCAAGATTTCATAGGAAATGAATATAAACATGGAACAACTCATCTGATTGCATTATGATTTAGCTTATCATAAATCTCCAACAATGCAGATTCCTTTTAATGATATTAAGGCAAAACTGTAAAGCTGCCACAACTATAGAAACACTCATCTTCCCTGTTTTGTGGAAATATGAAAAAGACAGAGAGGCTACAGGAGGAGGAAATTTGCAACTGTCTTTGCAACACTAAATCAGGTATCTATTCTGGTGTAGAGATAGGATGTTGAAAGCTGCCCTGCTATCACCAGTGTAGAAATTAAGAGTAGTACAATACATGTACACTGAAACTTGCCATCGCGTGTTTGTGTAAACTCAATGTGCACATTTTGTATTTCAAAAAAGGAAAAATAAAGCAAAATAAAGTGTTTATAACTCTACTGTCTACATTCTAGGACTTTTTTTTTCTAACTTGATTTAGGATTACTACATTGTTTTTCTTAGGGAAAACACACACACACACACACACAAAGTGAATTATAAAGCAAAGCCAGTGCACAGGTAACTCACATACCTGGTGTGACCTGAGAATGTGACAGGAGCTAGACATAAGGAAATGAGTTCCAGAAAGCCCAAGGCAAATGTCTGCAGGAAGATAGGTCTTTCAGCTCTGCAACCCCTCAGAAACTATCTGTGTTCTCTCACTTAACAACAGTGAGACTCTGAAACAAGAATTTCAAACAAAGTCAATCCTGGTGTTGCAGAGAAAGAGCAAAGAAGGAAAGGGTGCTCTCGGCGGTTCTGGACTACGGGATTGCTGTCTCTGCGCTCTCTGAAGTATCACACTGTGGACTATGGGATTGCTGTCTCTGCTCTCTCTGAAGTATCACGCTGTGTGAAGGTGGTGCAACCACACAAATCGCTGAAAGATTTTGTGCCAGTTCCAACCTCTTACTCATTTTTCCCATTTTTCTTTTTCTACTCTCCTCTTACAGGTATACAGTCCATTCCAACTATGTCAAAACTTCTGAATTTTATCTATAAATTATAATTTGAAAACTTTTAAAGAGGGCTGGGAAGGTGGCTCAGTGGCAGAGTGCTTGCCTTGCATGCCTGAGGCCCTGGGTTCGATTCCTCAGCACCACATAAGCAGAAAAAGCTGGAAGTGGCACTGTGGCTCAAGTGGCAGAGCTCTAGCCTTGAGCTGAAGAGCTGAGGGACAGCGTCCAGGCCCACAGTTCAGGCCCCACATGCAGAAAAAAAAACAACACTTTTATTTATTTTGGTCCAGTCATGGGGCCTGAACTCTGGGCCTGGGTGCTGTCCCTCAGCTCTTCAGCTCAAGGCTAGCGCTCTACCACTTGAGCCACAGCGCCACTTCCGGCTTTTTTCTTTTTGTTTATGTGGTGCTGAGGAATCGAACCCAGGGCCTCAGGCATGCAAGGCAAGCACTCTACCACTGAGCTACCTTCCCAACCCCCCCCAAAAAAAACTTTTAAAGAGCAAATCATTGTTAAATACAAGCCAGAACAACAAAACCATTGAATGCATATAAGTATTTTAATTTTTGAGTATCTTTGTATGTATATCAATATTTTCAGGCTATGAAATTCAACTAACACCTAAAGTTTAGGCAATTTTAACAAGTTGTAAAAAACAACATAGTTACAATAGAATTCGAATATTAAAAACAAACTTCCTAAAGTAGAATTCTCTGGAATGAAATCCTTCCAACCATTCTACATTATAAAATGCATATTTAGAAAAAAACTATTTTAAATTTCTCTAGCTCTAAAAAATAATACAAAAAGCAAAAAATAGCCAAAAGAACAATCGATAAAAATAAATACACAGCTACAAAAAATTGGCAAAGAAATGTTTTAAATAAAAATGTACTAGAAAATAAATACATCTGATCATATAAATTCAATAATGGTTTTTCATACTATGATCTAACCAAGAAAAAAGACCTACAAAGTTGTACTATATTATAGAATTCTTTTAATAGCTTTCCATTATTACCTGTCTGTTTTTGTTGACAACATTTACTATGATTCGGCTGGACTACGAACACTCCCCCTGATCGAACAGCTAGTGAATTGTGGATGTGATCTATAAAAGAATAAGCTGAACTGAATAAATGGTCCATGTGTACATGTGGTTCAGTGTGTGACACTTGCAAGAAAGAAGCAGGACAACTCTTGTGGTTTCCCTTTGTCAACAGCATATAGAGCAGTAAGTTGGAATTTTGGATTTGATGATTAGAAGGCTTGCCTGTCAACAGGAAAAAAAAATATAGCATCATTAGTACTATTTAAAATTAACCTAGTCTGTATTTATTACACTTGTAATATACCCCAATAGTTAAAACTCAATTCAAAACAAATAAAAAATAAGAACAAATTTATAGGATAAATAGAACTTTAAGAAAAAATACAGATAAACATTCTTGAGCATTTAGAAAAGTAGAAACCAGACCCAACTTTAAATTTAGCTTTTCTTACCCTCTTTTCTGTTAAACCTGGACCAACTTTCCCATCTCATTCCTTGATCTTTCAAGGAAGGTATCAGCAAAAGCTATCTCAGAAGATTGTCAAGAATAGATAAGTTGACATGATGAATTGAAACTACTTTATACAACTACTAAAATAATTTTTAAAAAGGTTAATTGAAGCTGGTGGCTCATGCCTGTAATCTTAGTTACTTAGGAGGCTGAGATGTGAGGATCACAGATCAAAGTCAGCCCTGGCAAGAAAGTCTGAGAGACTCTTATCTCCAATAAACCACTCAGAAAACTGGAAGTGGCACTGTGGCTCAAGTGGTAGAGTGCTTTCCTTGAGCTGAAGAGCTGAGGGACAGCACCCGGGCCCAGAGTTCAAGCCCCATGACTGACAAAAAAAAAAAAAGACTGAGTTTAATGACTAAAAAGTGTTGAGCAAAATATGCTAAAAGTGCTTATACATTCAATAAAAAGTAAAAATTGGGATTTGTATAAATTTTTGCCCTTCTGAAGACAAATGATCGTATTTCTTAGAAAAAAAATTAAATCAGGCTAAGAATGAACAGATTTCAATTTAAGGTAGGTAAAACTGAGTAATGAGAAAGTGACTCAGTAATAGATATTTTCATTAAGACTTCACATTATCATATTATATGGGAGCCATAAGAAATGAGTCTCATTGGTCAGGGAAGGTGGCTCAGTGGTAGAGCACTTGCCTTGCATGCATGAGGCCCTGGATTCGATTCCTCAGCACCACATAAGCAGAAAAAGCCAGAAGTGGCGCTGTGGCTCAAGTGGAAGAGTGCTAGCCTTGAGCTGAAGAACTGAGGGACAGCACCCTGGCCCAGAGTTCAGGCCCCACAACACCCCCAGCCCCGCCCCCCCCCGCAAAAAAAAAAAAGAGTCTCATTACTAATGTTTAAAAAAACTGATATGTCCTTTTGAAGTTCTTAGAAAGAATAGTATTTATTGAACTCCTGAAGGAATACAAAATAACAAAAGGAAGCAGCATAATAATTAAGCCAACAGAAAGTTTTCAATATGTAATTTCAATTTTTGAAAGTCTATTGCAATGATATCATTACAGATATATTTCGTGAAACATAATCAAGAGAGAAAATAAGTCTGAAGAAAACAGATAATACTTAAAATAGGAATTTAAAAAAGAAACACTTTCTTAAGCACCATTCAAAGCTAGTAGGACTATGTGGCAATCCAGAAGAACTTACTCTATTCACGTACTGGACTGGGCAAGCACACTCCCTGTATTCACTCCCAATCTTAGAGTGTTCTTTCTAAAATTTATTACATGTCAACTCATTCCTCTCCCTTGCCAACAACATACGGACATCCATAAAATATCACAGGAAGATGAAAAAACTGTCTGGGGAGGGCAGGCTCATTAAGAAGCTATCATCACTTCTCAGGGAAGGAAAAGGGCAGATACCTTTTTGCATTCCAATTCTTAAAACAGTAAAGTACATTTGCCAGCAAGCCATTCACCCCTCTGCTAAAGGCAAAGACAGATAGGGCTGGGTGGGCACATTGCAAATATTTTGTGAATACTGATTCTTTGTCTAGGACATAAAACCCACAAAGAAGTTTGTTGTGTAGCAGTCTTAGGGATTTATTTATTTTTTATTCTAAGTATACCATGGAAAGCACAGAAATTATTGAAAAAAATTATTGAAAGTAGGTAGTTTATATAATTTAGCCAAACCCATTTTAAAGCTGTATACAATCATACCAACTTGATTGCAACCAATTCTTTCAGAAAATATCTAAAATAAAACTAAGTTCTGCTAGGTGCCAGTGGCTCACATCTATCATCCTACTATTCAGGAGGCTGAGATCTGAGGATGGCGGTTCCATGCCAGTAGGGGCAGGAGACTGTTATCTCCAATTAAACACCAGAAAACCGTAAGTGGTGCTGTGGCTCAAAGTGGTAGAGGACTAACCTTAGGAAAATATCTCAGGGTCAGTGCCCAGGCCCTGAGTTCAAGCCCCACAACTGACAACAACAACAACAACGAAAACCACCTAAGTCCTGTAACGTTAAGAAAAATGACATGCACTTCTATCATCTGATAAAATAATCTCCATGGATTATGAAAATATTGGCAAAACTATGAGTCTGAAAACTTCTCTCAATAGTAATAAAATATCACATTCCTGCACCTTGAAAAGTTAGAATAATGAGCGGAAGTGTTTCAGAGTGCGGCTCAAGTGGTAGGGTACTTGCCTAGCAAACATGAAGCCCAGAGGTCAAACCCCAGTATTGCCAAAACAATGGATAAGAACATAAAATAAAAATGAAGGGGAAGAAATGTATACCAGTGAGTGCTCTGAACAAATCCTTTCATTTTTACCCTTAACTTTCCAATGGTCAAAACAAAAAAGTAGTTTAGGAAAAATCTAAGCCTATTCCACATAGAATTCCACACAGCAAGCACAGGGAAATTATATCACTTCTACTTACCTGCCCTGTTTTTCAAAACTGTGGCCTCAGCCAGACAGACGCCCTGAGCTCTAAAACTAAAAATAACTCACCTTCAGGGATTGCATGTAGCTGACATGAGATAACATATGCAAATATGCGGCCAGTTTATTCTAGCACTACAAGCAAAACGACAAAACAAAACCACCAAAGCCCACATATTCTACTTACATTTCCACCATGCTGCTCAAGCTTCTGTAATGCACTAGTGATGGGCTCCTTGAACTTCTTATCCATTAGTCTCTTGGAAAGCTTTTGAAGTAATATTGGGCAAAGGAGATTAAAAGATTGGAAAAAAGTAACAATACTCATCATAAACAGAAGTAAACTTTATAAGTAATTCTTCATTTAAGGGCTTGAGACTTCTTTTATGTAACATTAACATCCACATATGATCAACAATGCTCTATTTGTTTAAAAATGAACTTACATTATTTCAAGTATTACAATATCTACTATACAGCATAATACTTAGAGTAAGTTTCCTGTGAACTGGCATATTTTCCATTTGTTATATGGAAGCACGTTTGGAGCACTATGATAGAAAGCTGTACCTCTAAAATATAATGAGAATGAAAAATGGAGAAAAGTATGCTTTGAAAACATAGTTATGTAAGATAGCATATACGCACTGCTTATAATTCAAAGCCAATCCACACAGGTATAACACTATACTGTTAATTGTTTGTACTCTTTAAACTTTTGCTTACTTTTTATTGTAAGTCTACATTCTGCTCTTCTAAGCACTTACAATTAAAAAAACGTAAGAGTTTTCAAGACACCTTAATGATCAATTGGAAGACATTAAATTACAAAGAAACAAACACTCTACCATGTTCTATTCTCTGTAGCACTTACGCTTGTCAGCAGGTGTTTCAGATGGTCATTAAGAGAAGGACCAACGACAACACTTAATTGTACCAGGGCACTCAACCCTCTCACAAACACGTCATCATCTGAATGGATCTGTGTGGATGGGGGGCGGGCAGGGGGAGTAGCAAGAAGGGAGAACAGGTAACAAAAAAGAGCAAAGGGTGAAGAAAAGGACAATTAAACATTTAAAGTAAGAACAATCACTAAACACCAAAAATTTTTTAACTTTCATTGTAGGACATCCATAAACAAAAAACTAATTTTCAAACTTTCATCCTTACTAAAGCATTATTTAGAATATACCAAGCATACAAAAAAAAAAAAAAACAAAACTTGAGGCTTAGTGACGCCTCTAATTGTATGTGGCCTTGCTCCACAGGTAGATCAAACTCACAAGGAAAGGCTATTTTGTATGTAACTGTGTGCGTGATGGGGCATTCTGCAGGTGTTAGAGCTTTACTTCTCTCCTGTATTTTAAGATAAAGAAGTGCGGTGAGATAAATTACATACCAGAGCCGCCTTCAGCACAGGAATCAGTCTAGGTAGCAAAGGTACAGCCTTTTCAGAAGCACCTTTAACTAAAAGTAACTCTCTAAAACCCTCCTTGGACACAAAGGTGTATGGATGCTTTGTTTCTCTCAGACCCTGCCAAATACAACATAAAAAAACAAAAGCAAAATTAGGATTCATGGCTATTTTATTGTATCAATTACAGAAAAGCTAAATCCTCATTAGCCTGAGTGAAAAATACAAACTTTAATTATTGTTTTGCTCATCATGATGTATAATTCCAGCAATTATGATTTCAATTACACTGAGAAACTGTGGAACAAAAAGATATACATAATAAAGGAGGAATCTTTATCCTCAGAACAGGAGGAAGAAAGACAATAGGAAAAGTAAAAGGATTGGGAAAAGGAAAGAAGAGGTAAGTAGGAAGTAAGGAAAAAGAAGAGAAAAAAGAAGGGAAAGTAATGGTACATAAAAATATAAAGGAGAGGCTGGAAAGGTGGCTTGGTGGTAGAGCGCTTGCCTTGCATGCCTGAGTCCCTGGGTTCGATTCCTCAACACCACATAAGCAAAAAGAAAAAAGCCGGAAGTGACGCTGTGGCTCAAGTGGTAGAGCACTAGCCTTGAGCTGAAGAGCTGAGGGACAGCGCCCAGGCCCAGAGTTCAGGCCCCACGACTGGACCCAAAAAAAAAAAAAAAAAAAGATAAAGGAGTATAGTTTTGTATAACTGCTGAACACTGCCTGAAAGCAAATTAGTCTAAACTAGACAAGTATATCCAGTCTTTCAGAGTGGACCCTCAACCAGTACAGCTATTTTTCAGCTTGTTTAATTAATTCCTAAAATGCATTTCATCTCTCACTGTACCTGTCACTCTAAATGCATTACAGGAGTAGACAGCAGTTTTCTGACTTAACCCCACACTATGTGGCAAGATATAAAAAGTAACCTGACTATGAAAAGATTAAAAAAAAAAAGGCAACACCAACACTCCTTCAATGGGAGGCCGTAAACAGAAAAGGCTGCGCAGTCAGGCTTAGAAAGCTCATTTTCAACCATTCCTCCCTTTAGGCCGAAGTGTTTGCTTCCGGCAGCCATCAAGGATTCAGCTTCTAGTATGGCGATGCTGTTGAGAACTCTGCTGCCAGCCCCACTGGCTCCATTTTGGAACACAGATGCTGTGGTGTACCTATATCCTATCCATCTTCTAGATGGACAATCTCAAGTCAAAAACTGAAGTGGGTTTCAATAGTGGATTTCCTGAACTACTTCTCTTCTATTAAATGAATAGAAAGGTAAAATGCTATCTAATTCAGCCTAATTCTTAATACAACAGTGGTGCTGGATTGTAGATAAAGTTGGCAGAGTCTTGGCTTCAAGTGAAAGAGCAAGAAACTAGAAATTTAAATGTAAACTATCTAGATAATGCATTTCTCCTCTGTGATGCTAAAGGTAGGAATAAAATGTACAGAAGATATGGTTGTACATATCTTCTAAGATTCTGAAACTTGTTCCTGATGCTTTTGTTAAATTACATCATGGAAACATTTGAAAAACCTTCCATGATAGGATGCTAGAAACATGGAACATGTAGAACATGGAACTGGACATTTAAGAAGTTAAGACTGGCCGGGTGCAGGTGGCTCATGCCTGTAATCCTAGCTACTCAAGAGGCTGAGGTCTGAGGATCAAGGTTCAAAGCCAACCCGGAAAGGAAAGTCCATGAGACTCTTATCTCCAATAAAGCACTAGAAAACTGGAAGTGGTGCTGTGGCTCAAGTGGCAGAGCGCTCGCCTTGAGCTGAAGAGCACAGGGACAGCGCCCAGGCCCAGAGTTCAAGCCCCATGACTGACCGAAGGAAAAAAAAAAAAGTTAGGACTGGCAGGGCACCAGTGGCTCATGCCTGCAATCTTAGCTACTCAGGCGGCTGAGAGCTGGGGATCTCGGTTCAAAGCCAACCCAGGCAGGAAAGTCCATGAGACTCTTATCTCTGATAAACCACCAGAAAACCAGAAGTGGCACTGTGGCTCAGGTGGTAGAGCATTAGCCTTGAACTGAAAAGCTCAGGAACAGCACCCAGGCCCAGGGTTCAAGCCCCATGACCAACCAAAAAAAAAAAGTTAGTATCAATTCCCCTTAATTCCCCATCACATTAGCTGGTGGTAGAGAAAGAGGACACTTATTATGATGTCATTTGTCTTAATTCTGCTGTTCTCCTGATTAGTAAAAAAATAACAATAATCTTCTTATGCAAATTTCTTGTAAGTCCAATAATAAATTATGATTACTATATCCTTTATCCACAAATCCTTGTTAGCCTAACTTAATGTTTATAAAATTGGTTTATCAATTTCTAATCAATACATGACAACCATAACTACTTCTTTCTGGTATAAAGGTTTAATACTATTGTTTGGTTCTGCTTTTCTTTTTGCTCACCTTTGGCAGTACTGGGTATGTTGAATTCAGGGCCTCATGCTGCTAAGCACACTACCACTTGTGCTACCTACCTCTTCAACCTCTTTTTGCATTGGTGATCTTCAAGGCAGGATCCTACTTTATGCCTTAGCTGGCTGGGGCTGGGACCCTCATTCTTGTTCCTCTGACACTGGGGATAAGAGGCACTCAGCCATTATGCTGATTCCCTGGTAGCTAGGATAACAATTGCATACCACCATAACCCACCACTGGCTGTGAGATGGTGTCTGTCAAACTTCTATGCCCAGGCTGACCTTACATTCAATATCCCTATTTCTGATTCCCCAGTAACTAGGATATTGGCATGAACCACCATGACTGCTTATTGCTCTTGTTCTTATTTCAAAGGTACATAATGAGATTTACTTATAACATTTATTATTATATTAAGTAGGACTATTTCCATGAACATTCAGGTGAAACTCTTTGTTTACCTCAGCTAAAGTAATAAGAAGAGGGTCAAATGGAAGACTTTCAGGAGAGCAGTCCCACTGTAACCTGTGCTTTACTGAACCATGGACCAATCTACAATACGAAAGTCAGTGAGAGACAAAAAAGCACAATTATTCATTAGGAATCTTACCATACACATACTCTTCAAAGAGTATATATCTGAATATATGTATATGTATATATGTGGCTATATATGTGTATATAGCCACATTAGAATTAGTTTATAACATACAGATATCATAATTTTTAAAGATAATTCAAGGACATTGTACAAAACAACGTCTACTGTCCTACAAAGTCCTACTCTTTGAGCAAAATGGTTTAATAGCCCTGTATTTGATATTGCTCATTAAGAATCTGTTTCCCCACTAGTGTATTTTTTTTTTCTTTTGTGCCAATTGTGGGGCTTGAGCTCAGGGTCTAGTCACTATCCCTGAGCTTTTGTGCTCAAGGCTACACCACAGCACCATTTCTGGCTTTTCTTTTTTTTTTTTTATGGAAAATTGTAGATAAGAATCTTACAAAGTTTCCTGCCCAGGCTGGCTTTGAACCACGATCCTCAGATCTCAGCTTCTTGAGTAGCTAGGATGGATGATAGGAGTGAGCCACAAACACCCCGTTAACTGATATGTTTCAAACATAATTACAACAAAATAGGTGAACATCCAGAAAAGAAAATATATTAACAAAACAGTACTGTTTTATAAACAACACTGCTTTTCACAAAGATCACTGAAACATAACACTAAAAGGAGGAGGAAATACACAACATACCTGCCACCTAAGGAGAAAACTGAGGACAAGAAGGTAAAGGGGCTCCAACAGGAGCTATGAAAATGGATTCAAGACCCTGGATTAGGGTCTTTGCTGTCTCATTACTTTAAAAAAAAATGTGGAGCTGTAAGAAAATTTTCAATTATCCTTTTTATAATGTGAATAAAATTTCCCATTGTTTCAAACAGACTAAAACTAGTCCAGGGCTAAAAGACCTGACCCAAAAGGGACAAAAATATGCTTAAGTACTTACAACTTCACCAATGACAGGATTTTCTAATTTGCAACTTGAGGAAGTTTATGAATGCCTGAATTGATTGTTTTAGAAAGTGGATCATTCAATTCCTCAAATTATTTGGTAATTTACCACAGGTCTCAGTAAGTACATTTTGGGATTAAAATGGTTTTCTTCATCAATGTCCAGAGATCTATACCAATCCAACAGTGAAGAAAATAAGTCACCTTTATTTCAACCTAGTAGAACTTTCAACCCATTTTCACTGAATACTGTATTGATTTTGCTCAATTACTGTGAATAATATGGTCAGTTATAAATTGTATTGATTTTACCTGCAAGGAATACCTCCCTTAGAATAAATAGCTGCGAATGCAGAAGGAGCTCGTGACTGTTCACCAAACTGAAATAAGAAATAGAAATACTACAATTACCTCCACTCTGTGATAGCTAATCAATTTTAACTCTGCTGCTGAATTTAGAGGCAAACAGTCACCCTGTCAAATCAAAACTCTGGTATTATAAGCAGCATTCCTGCTCAGCAGGAATGAGAAAAATGGTCACACTTCCAGAATAACAAGACTACAACCAAGCAGTGCGCAGTTTTGTATCTTTAACTCATTTCAGAGGGCCTGAACATGGCTGAAAACATGGAAATGGATAGATCTTGATACTTTCTACCTTACTCTGACTGTTCAGGTGTTGGCTAAATGGAAAAGAAGAAAATGGTCTGGTTTTAGTCATTAACTTATCTCCTACTTGCCTTCAGCCAAACAGAGATAGTGTGGGTGGTAAAAAGAAAAAAAAAAATCTCTTATTTCTCTAAACTAGCTTAATGCTTCTATGGAATAAAAATCAAATATGAGGCAAAAGTCTCAAATGCATTTGAGTATACTGTCTTAGATTATATAATTTGACAAGCTTCTTGTTTTTCTGTATATTCAAGGACAGACTAATTCTATATCTAATTTCAATGGCAATTTAAGAGATAGTCACAACAAATTAAACAATCACATTACAATTTTAACATAACTGATCAGAGATTTAAATAGAGCTTAGGAACACAAGCATTTTATCAGATGGTACTTTGAACATAATTATATGAAGCACTGTTGTCTAAATCAGAAAATACAGAATAGCTTAAAGATGTAACTATTTTTAAATCACCTGCAAAAGCTTAAGAATATACTTAGACTATGTAAGTTTTCAAGTTATTTCTGACATTACAGTAAGCCCACATGAATCACAGATTCTTGGCACTCAGTTTGACCAAGAACAGTCAAAAATAATAATAAAATTTCAAACCCAAAACTTAAATTCCTGCGTGTAGGTTATACACTCAGTTGATGGAGAGGTCTCAGTCAGTCAGTTGGACTTGAGTGGTCTTTCTATCTGCTTTGTTTCCCTGCCCTTATTTTTGTGAAAAATAAAAAGCAAATGGTGCACATAAAATGCAGAAGGTGCAGTAATCCCCGTAAGACAAAAAGGACCTGCAATGTGCCTAAAATGTGAGTATTTCACCTTTAATGAAATTGGACAGTTATAGGAAAAAAAATGAATGAAACATCCTCAGTATTTGAGATAAAAAGCTGAAATATAGCCTAATTTTTGGCCAAAAATATTAGTGTATGCAGCAGTAACTTTTGTGACAGTAATGCAACTTACTTCAGTTCAAGTTATGGATGCGCAGACCTGCTCTATGTATGGCATAGGTAAATTCAAGTAACTTTTGAGTATTAAGCTCTATGCATCCTGAGCACAGGATTTTCCTGGACAGTGATCTCCATGGAACTATATATTCATGGATACCATGGGTGTATCATATGTGAAGGAATTTTTTGAACTGTGCTTCTTAGTAGGAAATATAAACTAATGTATAAATCATTCCTATTACTGTGGCATATTGCTCAGAATATGAACTGAGTTGGTAACTGTGTGTATTATGTTACTTTGTCTGTCAAATGTGTTTTCTCACAGTAAATTGGGTTAATTCTAAACTTAATGCTCTATACTACTGAACCATTTAGAATTCTGTCTAATTTCCTCTACTTGCCAGTTTTGATCTGGTGATGAAGTGTATTTGGTAATCATGATGAAGAACAGGGGTGATGTGCATACCGGAGTACAGAGAGAGAAGGTACAGAGATTAACCACTTCTGGTATGTATATCTGCTAACATTAATGAATACATTTCATTTGCCAGCAGAGCCAATCAGTCACTTTCACAATACCCTGTGAAGGATGAAATTGTCTAGCACTATCTGGGACAGATAATGTTTGGTGCTATGATGTACATATGTTAAAGTTCTAGATAATTTAACACATTTATGTACATACATGTCATGTTTGCTAAATTTGATCGAGTTGCCTTGAAAAGATCAAGGGAGATTAGTATTATAGTAAGACTTTCCAGTGGAATTAAGTTTACAGAATATTGACATTTATACAAGTACTGAAGCATAGATATCATGTAGTAACCATAGAATCCAAGTCTATTCACTGATATTAGAAGGTCAAACAGTATAAAATATTGAAAAAGCTGTTGTATAATTTATTATATCTCTACATTATGCATCAATGAGTCTGAATGGACACAGAAGCAGTAACTAGTTTAGAATAGCAACCTGGGGTAGCATTCAGAATGGTTCAAGAGTAACCGGCTAATATCTATCACATTTACAAATCCAAATTAGGATTCTGTACTTACAGGATTAATTGTTTTAGGGTTGAGTTTATCGCTTGGTCGAGGATGAACTTTTCGGACACACTCTGGAGAGCTGGTGGAAGAGGAAGATTTGCTTCGCTGAACTGTAGTCTTGCGTTTTATTTGTGTACTGGTGGATGTCCTTTGATCAAAGTTACCTAGAAAAGGCAGAGCATCAATAAAACCAGGTGAATACAATAAAAGTTCACCCCAAATCCATATGGAACACAGAACATCTCACAAAAAACGTTGGCCTCTTCATGTAAAATAACAAAGCTCTGTACCTGTTACTCTGCTTTTCACCTGTACATCTGTAGGGCAATCTGATTTCTGCATTTCTTCCTTTCCAATCCTGTAGTTAAAGGAAACTTGATTTCAAAATGTGTTTATCTCTAACATTAACAGAGCATAAAGATAGAATAGTTGACATAAAATTTTAAAAATCCCAATATGGAGCCAAATACCTGAAAAGACTAAAGAGAAAATAATTTCAGTAACACTGAAATAAAAATTAGAGAAAAATGCAGTTTCACTCATGTATAATTACACAATAGAACATGTGACCACTGTTTTTAATTTACAGCTTCCACAGAAATGAAAACTTGTAAAAATTGTAAAAAAATTTGTAAAAAATTTGTCAAAATTTGAATTGTCAAAATATACTCAGTTACAACATATACAAAATTCAGTATACTGAATATACTGTATATGGTTGGCACATCTCCTACCTTCTCCATCTTCTCTGGCCTCTATATTTCCTAAACTCTGAATGCTAATGTTCATATATCATGGTCGGAATTTCCAGTGACATAATGAACTCTCTTACCTAATGCACCATGAGCTCTATAAACAGAATGGAAGTACAACTGAGGCTGCAACCGGTTTTCTGGCCACTCAGCTAGGATTATGCGTGCCTCTTCTTCTGCACTGATAATACTCAACCCTAGAGTTGTGAGGAACAAATGATGGGTACATCTAGGGTTGTATCTCAGCTTTGGCAATTACATGTTTGATGAATTTCAGCAGATTTAACATTCCCCAGCCTTGCCTTCATGATCCACTGACAAAGAGACATAATACAACCACTCAAGGATGTTATGGGGAATATATGATTATACATTAAGTTGCTTACCCAATAAATGTTGGTTCACTCTCCTTCCATTTTTCTCATTTCTACTAAGTGAAGTGCTAATCTCTCAAGATTTCCTGCTTAATCCAACCTGAATCTAAATTTGTATCTCTACAAAGAATACGCAAATATTTCCAGATATATGCCTAACTGCCTACTGGTACACTGAGGCTGAGCTCCATGCCCATGCCAGACTCTCACACCACCTTTCCTGACCTGAGTGAAATACACATTTCACAAACATCTTGAGTTTCCAGCTTGCTCCTTTATGTTTGATTCCTGATTAGTGCACGTCATAGTGTATGATTTTCATTGTCAGTATATACAACTGTTGTCAAACTCCACAGTGTAAAAACCTTCCCTTGTGACAACACAAGTTCCCCTCCACTTCCAAAGGACAACTTTTTAACTATGTGAGGACACAGACTCAACTCCGTAGGTTCATCTGATTCAGGATAAACAGGATACTTCCATAAATGACTCTTCATCGGAGTCGTGAATTCACCTGACAATTAGAAATCTCCAAAAGGAGAAAACTCTCGGAAACAAATTTCAACCTGCTGGGGAAAATCATGTCTGTAATCCGAGCTGCAAAGGTTGCGGAGATTCGGATGTACCCAAGACCCCATCTCATCCAATAAAACCCGGGGCCTGTCCCTAGACATCCCTAGATACCCAGCAAGATGTGCAGGCCAAACCCGGGGCCGGGACCGGGAAGGAAGCGCCTGCCACCCTCAGGCCAGGCCGGGGACGGCCGCCCCCGCCGAACCCCAGGCCGGGACCGGGAAGGACGCTCCCGCCACCCTCAGGCCAGGCCGGGGACGGCCGCTCCCGCCGAACCCCAGGCCGGTCCCCCGTCGGCCCCGTGCGCTCCGGGGAGCCGACTCCAGGGTCGTTAGCAACCGAGCGGCGGCCCTGGCAACAGAGCAGGAGGAGGCGCGGGATTCCCGCACCCCGATCCACAGCTCTGGGGACCCGTCCCGAGACCACACCTCTCCCGCCGCGACGTGAACACCGGGGCCTCCGCCCGACTCTCTCTCCACAAACCAACCACAAATCACGCCGACCACCACCGAAGATACCCGGCCTTACCGGCGCCTTCGCGCCCGGCGCTCCGCAGTGACGTCAGCGGCGGGCCGCGGCCTCTCGACCAATGACAACTAGGTAGCGGCGGCCTTCCCGGAAGTGACCGTTGCCATGGCAGCCGGCCACTGGAGGTTCCAAGGATGGGTCGGGTGTTGCCAGCGCCCTCTCAAGGATGGACGGACTCAAGACAGCGAATCTTGTGGAAATTGACTGGCTTCCTCCCTGCACTCCAGGATGTTAAGGCCTAGCTTCTCAGGAGCGCTTAGCGCCCTCCACCCGCAGACTGGAGGATTGTGGAGTTCGCCTGGAATCACTGGCTTGTGCAGACGTGGGATGTGTTAGCTTCCTGCACTGTCTACCTAATTCATAAACCCTGCTGTGCAAGTTCCGGTCCTGGCCATTTTCCTAGTCCTTATGTGTGCTGATCTACACAATGCATAGTGAAAGAATATACATTTTATCCTTCATAGTATTCTAGTGAAATGAATACGGGAGGAAGATGTGTATTCCCTAGCAATCCCACCAGCAACAATTTGGACTGTCTTAATAAAAAGACTACAAACACTCTTAAGACCTGCCCACTGCCCTCTCTGTCATCTTTTTTATGCCTTGGATTTTAGTTTAAGTGACATATTGACCTCCAGGTTGTTTAGCATTGCATGTCCTGTAGCTCTATTCTTGCTGTCACCCCAGAAATGGTTTCATTATACTGTAGGATTCTTCAGGATAAGGACTATGTCATTGTTCTTTTTGTTTCTCCAGATAGATTCGAAGAAAATAAAAAATGAAGAAAATAAAAAATGAAGGAAAGAAGGAAGGAAGGAGGGAAGGAAGGAAGGAGGGAAGGGAGGGAGAGGAAGAAAGGAAGGGAGGGGGAGGGAGACAGGAAGGGAGGAGAAAGGAAGAGAGGGAGAGGGAGGAAAAGAAGAAAGCAAGGAAGGAAGGAAAGAGAGAAAGAAAGGAAAGAGAAAGAAAAAAAGAAAAAAAGAAAGAGAGAAAGAAGGAAAGGAAAGGAAGAAAGAAAGAAAGAAAGAAAGAAAGAAAGAGTAGTACCCACGTCACAGGACCCCCACCAAGAAGACCAAGGAGAGTCAGACGTTCTAATGCAAAACCAATGTTTTATTTAGACGGGCTGCAGCTTGGGCCTTGTCCTACGCTCCGACAGAGCAGAGCCTAGGAGGAGAGCCCGGAGCTAAAGATTTGCAGGGTTTATAAAGGCAAACAACTAGGTGTTTGGATTACCATCACGTGTTGCTAATTGGTGCTCTAGGTTTGCTCACAGGATTTGCTTAAACAAGCAACAAATGGTCACTGCCTCAAAAATGGAATTACTTTAACCGGAAAGAAGAAAGAAAGAAAGAAAGAAAGAAAGAAAGAAAGAAAGAAAGAAAGAAAGAAAGAAAGAAAGAAAGAAAGAAAGGAAGGAAGGAAGGAGGAAGGGAGGGAGGGAGGGAGGGAGGAAGGGAAGGGAGAGAGGGAAGGAAGGAAGGAAGGGAGGGAAAGAAAGAAAAGAAAGAAAGAACAAACTATACCAGATAGTATAGTAAGTATGTAGGTACTCGGGGAAGGTTCTTTCCATTAATGAAATTAATAAATTCTGCACATATCCAATCTCACTAATATTCTGTGAATCTTGCATACAAATTTAATCTTAAAATTTATTATGAAGTACATGTCTTCCCACTAGGTAACTTGTCTTCTAGCCCCAGTCTCTAACACAATTCATGCTTACTAGTTTAAAAAGCATGGAAAGGAAATAGTTCCTTTTAGTCTCTTGTCTGGATTTCTCAAGCTGTATTATATTTTCCTTACTCTTAATGCTTTCAGTATCCAAACTCTTAGCCTTTTATCCCCTCTTCCCTGGACCATAACAATGATTTGTATCATTTTAGGGAATAGTGTATATGTTCTGCAACACTTATAACCTCCAGAGAGGAGAGCGAGACAATCCATCGAGGCACAGACAGTGAAAGGTGGACACGAGAAGTTTATTTACACTATGTATACCAGAAAAGGGTCCTGAGCCTACCTTCTCCTGGGCTAGGTCCCAGCACCAAGAGCAGCCTCGGCCACCAAACCTCCAAGCCTCCAACAGGCAGTCCCGACCCCCGACCTTTGTTAGTGGGTCTGTAAACCACCAATGAGTCAGTCTACAAACCTCCAACCCCAAACCTCCAAAGCTCCAAAGCCCCAAAGCTCCAAACCTCCAAAGGGGAAGGCTTTTCCCTTTCTTCCCTGCCTCCTTCTCCGCAGGCCTTTCCACTCTCTCCAGGCCTGCTCTGCTCTGCTCAGGGAGGCCTCTCCACAGGCCTCTCCAGAGGAAGGCCCCAATGACCTCCAGAGGAGGTCCCAAATGACCTCCCAAGGCCTGCCCTGGTCTCCACAGGCCTGCCCTGCCCCGGCAAGCTTTTCCTTCCAGCATTCTCCACTCCTACTCCGCCCCTTCCTCCGCTCACTCCTTACCCATGGTTTTCCCTAATGGTTTTCCAACTGCCATTCATGCTCCTCCCCTAAGCTGCCCACTGTCCAATCACTTCCTGACAGTTCGACCTGTGGGCCTCCATGCTCCACCCCTCCAGCAGCACGCCCCACCCCTTTTGGCAGCATGCCCCACTCCTTCGGTGGCGTGCCCCGCCCCTTTCGGCGGCATGCCACGCCCCTCCGCGGCGCCGCCCCGTGCGGCGGTGACATAACCTCAAAGCCCTGCTCTGTCCCATGGCCAGGTCTGTGGAGCAGTGAGGCTCGCCTCTTGCTGCCCGCCCCCTCCAGCAGGCGGGACCACAGGGCCACACTGACTATTGCGCTCCACTGATTACCGGGGCCCCATGGGTTATCACATAGCCAAGCTCTTGAGATACAAAAATCACCTCTCCCTATTACTATAAGGCCATGTGCCAAACAGCTCTCAGTATAGATTTCCTCACTTTAGGGTCCCTCTGAGAGATAAATAAGAGTGCAAATAAAGTAGCTGACCCATGCAAGCACTCATTAAATCATTATTGCAATGATAAAAACAAAACCAATTTGCAGACCACCACTAGTGGCAGAAGTGTCAAACTATGTGCAGGAGTAAAGATCATAAATGTCATAAGCTGTTCACAGCTTTACAATAACCACAGTGAACGGTATTATCTTCTCCTAATGGTAATCAAATAGCCTGTTCTAAACTTTCTGATTTTGTTTTAGAAAATGAAGTAACAGGATTATTTACATTGCAACTTTGAGAGGATACCCTTCAAATGAACCGCAGATGCTTTCTTGACCATACTAACTGCAGAGGCCTGGGAGACGTTCAGATATAGATGACAGAGATCATTGGACATGCTCTTGTAGAGGGTGGGAAAGAAGTTTAGGCCGAGTTGTGAATAGGTAAATGGGAATAGGGATAGATGAAGTTATAGAAGAATATGTTGCATGTGAGAAATACAACACTGGTTCTGATTTTAAGATTTGATTCTATATTGGGTGGATAAAAGGATAAGGAAGGGAAGGTGGCTTGTGTGTGTAGACTAAGAATTCTGAAAGCAATACAATACACTATTTTCTGTTTGCTCCTACAAATACACTCCTCAGTTTCACCCTGTTGTCCTCTCTAGGGAGCTTATGGGAATAAACTACAAGGCTGCCATTCTGCCTAGCTTCTGTTTGGAGAACATGAAGAACAAAATAAATAATTAGCAGGGAGGGGAATGAAATTAGCATGATCATTTCTCTGTTCCTACATCTAAGAGACTTCCCTGGAGCTAGCTGTATCCCTAAAAAAAAATGATAGCTTCTTTTTTGTTAAGTTTGAATGCTTGAATCACCCCCCTCCAAGTTTTAACTTTTTAATTATTTCCTCCAAGTAATGGGATTTGGAGGTAAAGTCTTGTGGAAGTGATTAGGCCTTAGGGACAGACCATTATGAATAAGATTAATGTCCTCATAATAGGGGCCTGAGAAAGAACCATCACTCTTCTCGACATGTGAGAATATAGTGAGGAGTCACCACCTATATCCTGACAGGAGGTCCTCATTTGAAATGGAATCTGTTGGTGCCTTGCTCATAGTATTCTCAGCCTCCAGAACTATGGGGGGGAAATATTTGTTGTTGATAAACATTTTGTTATAGCAGTCTGAAGACTCTGAGACACTTTATCAACGTCCAACCCCAGATCAAGCAGACAACTAAACTGGATTACTGTCCTGATTTCTCAAATTATTCTGTTTCAGTGTGTTAGTACATACACCGTAGCATTATGAATTTCATAAGAAATCTAAGCGAAATTCATCATTCAAGGTGATTTTCTTCTCATCGTTGTGTTTCTCTTGCGAAGGACTGATTGAATTAATTGTGATCCTTTAGTAATGAAGCAGTTTGAAGGGAACATCAGTGGAATAATGGCTACCCTTAATTACTATACAGAAAATTTCTTCCCTTTTATACAAATCACAGACCAAGTAATCATCCCCCAGTGATGATTCCCAAGTCCCCTCATTAGGAAATGAGATACAAGACATTTCCTATGTAATTTCTAGTACACGCTGTCAGAAACTGTTAGACATTATCATTATACAGTCATTAAAAGTCACTTGCACATGGGAAAATGAAGGAGTGATGTTGATTCCTCAGGTGAAGGCAAATGAGACCAGGATGTAAGAGTGTAGAAGGCTATTTGATCCAATAGAATGATGACACAACTCACCTGGGAACAATTAAATTTCCAAGGAGGAATGTTTTTCTTATAAATAGAAACAGATAAGATTAATTGTAGACACATATTTTAATTGATCTATCCATTATAATATAATTTTGATATGTAATAAATCTAAGCTTTAATTGGAAATTTTTCTTGTTAGTATGCCAAGTCTTCAAAATCTGGTGTGCATTTTACATGACAGTACATTTTAGTTAACACATTTTAGTTCAAATTCTGAAGAATCACACGTAGAGAATGGCTAGGAAAAGAAATAGATGTATAAAGGAATAGATGTATAAATAGTTTAAATAGTACATATTGTATGTGCAATGTACTATTAGATACCTGAAGAGCATGAATCTTAGAGTCAGCACAAATAACATCCATGATGCATAATTATATTGATTTCTTTTTCAAATTCCTTCTGTCCCTGGAGGAAGAGCGTCCTTCTCTTCTTGGAATTGTCTTGGCTGCGGATGCGTGGAGGTGCATGGCATCTCATCCTCAGTCATACACGCTAGATCCAAGTAGACTATAGGTGTGTGTGCCTCATGCCAATTGTTCACTGGGCTAGTTCTGTTCCCCTCTGAGGTATTCAGGATATGCTCTGTTTATTCAAACAGAGGTGCATGAAATTCAACTGCTCAGCTGGGCACAGGTGCCTCACACCTACAATCCTAGCTACTCAGGAGGCTGAAGTCTAAGGATTCTGGTTTGACTTCCCAGCCTTGGCAGGGAAGTCCATGGGAATCTTATTTCCAAATAACTATCAGAAACATGGAAGTGGTGCTGTGGCTCAAAGAGATAGAGCACTACCCTTGAGCGAAAAAGCTCAGGGACAGTGCAAAACCCTGAGTTCAAGCCCCATGACTGACAAAAGAAAGATAGAAAGAAAGGAAGCAAGGAAAAGAAGAAAGAAAGAAAGGAAGAAAGAAAAGAATGAAGGAAGGAAGGAAGGAAGGAAGGAAGGAAGGAAGGAAGGAAGGAAGGAAGGAAGGAAGGAAAGAAGGAAAAGAAAGAAATTCAACTGCTCAGTTGTACCCCAGGAAAATACTGTGAAACTGTAACTGAGTCTTTGAATCATTGGTCTAGACATAGTCTGTGGAATGCTTTTCTGTCCTATGTATGTAGACCCAGTCTTGTTATTTTAGGGGTATTACCCCAAAGACGGAAGGAGAATGGACAGGATAGTCATGTTATCTCTGATTTCATATCTGGACCTTGCCTCTGACTGGTGACTATTTTTCCATCTCTTGCAAATAATGACCAACCCTGAACTTGACTTTGGATTTTCCAAAGAATTTCAGATTTTGTCAGGGACTATTTATAACAACCCTGCTCGCTCAGTGAGTCTATGTAAAATACTCCAGGGGCAGCATTTCTTATGGAAGAATTCAAAGGGTAGGAGAAAATATTCTCTTACAGAAATGTCTTATCATGCCAATTTATAACTTAGAATTGGTACTTCAGAATCATTTATAGAAATTTTCTTTGTATCTTTAGATAAACAGCATTTTTAGAAGTACTTGGGACTGAAATCAAGGCAGATTCTCTATCATTTGAGGCATGAATGCTTTCAGCCTAGTTTTGTGTTGTGATAGAGTTGATAAAAATTGTTTGGTTTTATATATGTGTATGTTGTAAAGCAATTATTGCTATGAAGTTAATTAACCTATCCAACAGCTTACATAATTGTTTGTATGTGTGTGTGAGATAACTTAAGGTCTAGTCTTAAGTTTCAAATATTCAAAATAATATTAACTAGGGTCACTCTACTGTCATTTCCATCTCCAAAACTTCCTCATTGTTCATAACTGAAACTTGATATCTTATGTCCAACATCTCTTATTGCTCCCACTCCTCAATTATTTAAAGACACTTCATGTAGAATAAAGTATACTTGATGAATACCTTATTTCTAGTATCCTGTTAAATTGAAGGTTAAAAATAGGAAAGAGATTGCTTCAATGTCTGCCAGAAAATAGAATTAACCACAAAGACATTAGTCCCTTAAGTCATAGGTAATTAATTTTTGTTCTGCTGATTGTGGGCTAATGAGTGGCTTACACAGTCATTTTTTTAGCAGCACTGAAATCAGTTGCAAGTGTTGACTTCCTCTCTGTCTGAGCTCTGACTAGTGTGCAGCGTGGTGAGGTCGGGTTACACAGCATGTCTCCATGCTTACATTCCCTGGCCCACTGTCAATAGTTCAGATGTCTGGGATCGTCCTTTGCTGAGGAGAATACATTGGGAAGCACTTTTTTTTCTGCAGCAGTCTTGGTTTCTTATTCATAACTGGATCTTTCCATCTTTGAGACCACTGTGAGGTTCTCAGATCAGTATTGTGGCATGGGACATGATGGGAAATCCAAGTTCTGGGGTCCCATCTTCAAGTCCCTGGATGAGAATATGCATTTTACTAAGGTAGGGAAGTGCTTTATTCAACTTGCAAAGAACTGAACTAAGCAACTGGAAGGCAAAAGGAGTGACGATGGTATACATGATTTACTTCAAATCTTTAATGAGAACCCCATCAAATTGAAGGATAGCATTGTTCTCCACTGAGATCTGAGAGGTAATAACTGGAGAGGGGTTTAGTTGAAGTCTGTAAGTTTAGAATAAGTCTATATTTCGAATAGTAGGACAACTCAGAACTCTATTCCTTTGAAAGTGCATGGGTTGACATCTTAACTTATCTGGCAATGGAATAATTCCACATGAACTAGTTAAGCTACAGTGAAGTCATCCTGGAGTAGTGGGAGATCATTATCCAATGTTCTGGTGTTTTCATTTACGGGGGAAAGAAGAGGGATTTTGAACACATCCAAGCACAGCGGGAGAACATTCTGTGAAGATGTTCTTGGAAGCAGAGATGGAATGATGTAGCTACAGACAAGGAATACCAGTGACTGCTAATAAAACACCAGGAAGAGCTTGATGGAAGACATGCACAGGACGGCTCTCTTTCTCACAGCAGTGAAGAGGAACCAGCTTCACCAACAGCCCCCACCCCCCAGAGCAAGGTGCACAGAGGGTGATACTTTGTTATGACAGAGCTGGAAAATTAATACATGCCTCAGAGACACTCCCTGAACTTCCTACTTCATCTTCTAATATGCGTAGGATTCTATTCTGTTGAAAGTTACATTAAGCCTAGAAACAAATTATTTCTTTTAGAGGAAATAAATGACTTGTTGACAAGTCTATGAGACATTGAGCACAGGATTTTAGAGCTTCTATGTAATCTTTGACATAATTACTGAAACATGAAATATTTCAAGAAAACCATTCCAGCTGGGCACCAGTGTCTCACTTCTGTAATCCTAACTACTTAGGAAACCAGGCCAGGCAGAAAAGTTTGAGAAACTCCACTTTTAATTAGTTAGCGAAAACTCGGGATGGAGGCATGGTTCAAATGGTGGAAATTTCAAGTTGAAACTCTGGGACTGGCAGAAAAAAAGATTCCAGAATTCTATAATTATGTGTGTACTTAATGCGGTCGGAGGAAGGTTGAGATTGTCTTTTTGTTTTGTTCACTCTAAATATATTTTGGAATTCTTGAAACAGCTGTCACTATTACATTGACCTAACTAAGGGTTCTAGATGTATTTTTTTTTCTTGTAGCTTTCATCCTAATAGAATGAGAGAGTATATTTTTGCTGCTACCCAAAACTGTCAAGAAAAATCTCCCAAATAGGCTATTTGTGCAATAGACTCTTCAGAATTTTATTATTCTGAAGCTTGAGTGTAGACTTGTCAAAGGAAATGGTAAAAGAAATCAAGCTATGAATAAAATTTGTGACTACAAATAGAAGAAACGATTGAGGGCTGGGGGTAGGGAAAAAGGCCCATAAAATTAACATAGTAACACAAAACAATAATTATTTAAAAGACTAAATTTTCCCAAGGTGAACCTGTTGTTGAAATTGATTTAAGATTGTGAAAGAAAGTTACAAATAATAGCAGGCACTTGAATGAGATTGTTATGTACTATAAGAAACTTATTATGTAAGCAAAACACACAGAAGGCGTGGGATAATATTTGGTATTTCTTCTTAAAACCAGACTGCTTATTCAAATTGCATATTGAAGTAAACAATAACTGACAATTGGAGCAATGTAGAATTTCCTTGAGACAGAAAGTGCATTGCTCACTTACCCAAGGGTTCGCTTCGCAAAGCTGGTAAAACAGACGGTAGTTTCTGCTGTTTGTGGAGAGAACTGAATGATAATGTCCTGGAGCTATTTGATTTCTACTGCTACTATGACCATGTCCACATGTTAGGGTTTGTGCAATGTGAATTTGTCTTGCAGTTCTGAAGATCCAACATAGATCTGACCCAAGCCCTAATCAAGCTATTTGTAAGGCTGTATTCTTTGAACTCTAAAATGAGGCTATTATGGTTTGGATGCCAAATGTCCCACACAGACAAGTGTTTTGAATTCTTGGTCCCCAGGCTGCACTATTTGGGGAGATTGTGGAAACTTTCGAGGTGGGGTGTAGAGGAAGAAAGTTGATCATTGGCGGTGCCTTTGTTATGTTGGCTTCACAGTCCATTTCTCTTTGCTTCCTGGACTCCATGATGTGAATTGCTCTGCTCTGCTCTCTCTACTCTCCTGTGCTCTCTTGGTTCTTATCCACCACAATGGACTGAAATTTTTCTCCTTTTGTTTTATCCTGTCAGTTACGTTGGTCACAGTAAGAAAAAGCCAGTACAGGGGCTCATTCACGTGTCATGGCTTGAGAGATTGGGTCATAGTAGAACTGCAAGCAAGATGGAGATTGCACGCCAACATGAGCAGATAGAGAGAATAAAAACAAGTATTCAGAGCATATGAAGATGTTGTTACAGAAACTTCTCATCCATGGAGAGCTAATGCCAAACACATATAATTATAATTCAAAAGGAAAAGCACTCCAATGGAAGCATATGTAAGATTTGTTGGGAACTGACTCAAAGGAATACTTACTTCTACTTTAATGGTAAAGAGGGAGCAGTTATAGGAAGCTACAACTATGTGGCATTTGAACTTGGCCAGGAAGGAAAGTATGAGTTTTTTCAGGTCAAAAAGGAGTTTAGTTAGGTAATTCTGACCCATGGAAACAGCAGCAGAAAATTACAATGCAAGGACTTTCCTTGAAATACCTAACTCCACCAATACAAAGAGCAGGGAAATGGACAAGCATAGTACTATATACTATATACTATATACTATATACTATATACTATATACTATATACTATATACTATATACTATATACTATATACTATATACTATATACTATATTTTAATGGCAATGATGCTAGACCCTTGCTAACTGGCTCAGCAGAAGTGGGAAATGCAAACCCCAAACTGTAAAGAGAGCTAACAAATACTAAAATACTAAATCACCAAATCCCAAAGTGGCCAGCAACTTAAAGAGCAATAGGCTAATCTGTGTAGCTCACAGAAAAAGAGGTGAGAGCTCTTGGAAAAGATGGAGATACTATGCAGATCCCTCTGGTTTACTACTGATGTCTTCTTGGAAAACATTTCTGTTACCCTGGAAGATGTCTCTAAGTTTGTTTACTGTTGAGGGTCAAGTGGAGGGTCTCTGATATTAAACACACCTAAGACTGACCCTAAGAATAGGGGAATCTGAGACTAAATACTCCTAAAGTTAGATATAGCAATCTTGAACATTAATTAATATTCCATTGTATGTAAATAATACAATTGCTTATCCCTTCATCTATCAGAAGAAGGAGGAAGATGGACTTGTGTTGCTTCTCTATTTGGGCTGCTGTGAATAACACAGGAATGGAAATGTCTCTACACAATCCTGCTTTTCAGTCTTGTGGCTTGTGTAATCAAATGGCATTCTGTTTTCAATTTCCCATCATTAACATTTACTATCTTTGCTATTAGCTATCTTAGTATGAGGTGATATTTTTCTCAGTGTGTTTTTATTTCCATTTCCCTAAATATGAGTGATACTGAAAAATCTTTCCATATGCTGGTAGGTCCTTTATGCTTTCTTTTAAGTAATGTTTTTTTCAAAATGTTTACCCCACCCCTTTTTAAAAAATCAGTCATGGGGCTTGAACTACAGACCTGGGCAGTGTCTCTGATCTCTTTTTGCTCAAGGCAAGTGTCTACCACCTTGAGCCACAGTGCCACTTCTGGTTCTCTGGTCATTTATTGTAGATAAAACTCTCAGACTTTTCTGCCTGGGCTGGCTTTGAATTGTGATCCTCAGATCTCAGACTCCTGAGTAGCTAGGACTAAAGGCATGAACCACTAGCATGCACCTGCCCATTTTTTAATTTGGCTATTTTTGCTGCTGTTCTGGTGTTAAGTTGTAGTTCTTTATGTAATCTGAATACTAGTTCCTTCTTGGGTACTTTATTTTCAAGTATGTCTTACTCCAAGGGAAGCGGTTCACTCTGTACATTGTACCATTGATAAATGGAAAGTTTAAAGTTTTATGTTGTCTTACTTAACTATATTTTACAAAGTTATTAATAGCAATGAAGGATTAGAACGCAGTAGTGTTTTCACAGATAAAACCTAAGATGGAGGCTGGGAAGGTGGCTCAGTGGTACAGTGCTTGCCTTGCATGCATGAGGCCCTGGGTTCAATGCCTCAGTACCACATAAGCAGAAAAAAGCCAGAAGTGGTGCTGTGGCTCAAGTGGTAGAGCACTAGCCTTGAGCTGAAGAGCTGAGGGACAGCGCCCAGGCCCAGAGTTCAGGCCCTATCACCGACAAAAAACAAAACAAAACAAAACAAAAAACATGAAAATGGCCTAATGATTTCCGTAGGTTACTAATTATGCACTTAATGTACACATCCCCTTCAATTTACACAGGATTTTAATCTCATTCTAATTAGTGAAGTATGGCAAAAGTGAGAAAACTTAGGTTTGAGGCTAGCCTCAGACAAATACATGCAAAACAAAGAGTTCTGGGTGCATGACATAAGTGTCAGAGAAGCTGCCTCATAAATGCAAGGTTCTGAGTTCAAATCCCAGTACCACCAAAACTGAAACAAAACCAGATGAACAAATAGAAACAAATGCAAAATTTCTCAGATGATGCAGAGATAGAGTGTCACCTTGTTTGGCCTCTCTGGGAGAGCTGTGTGTCAGGCGGTTTTTGCTGCTCCATGCAGTTCTAGGAATGACTACAAAAGAGCTGCGAGTGCTGATTTTGAAGTTAAAATATAGTTTGGCAAACAGATGAATCAGCAAATACGAATACCATGAATAATGAAGACTGACTGTACTCTAACGGAAAAGTTCTAGGTAAACATGTATTTGCTATCGTGGAGTATTTTAGTCAAACTAGTGAGTGTGGTGAGGGCTGGTGCTCGTTTCTAACTGAGCTGGATCAAGTGGATGAAGAAAGAATGACCTTAGACTTGATAGTTTTCAGATCAGGCTCTCTCTATAGACGAAATCTTTCATACCTTTCTTGAAAGATACCTTTATGCTTGCTAGTCACAAGATTCATATTTCTAAGCATCAAACCCCAAAGGACTTAATTCTAAGTAAAACGGATTTCTCAGCTTCAAGGGATAGCTGCTCTCAAAGTGAGGGCATTGATTGGAAAGACAGTTGAGTCTTGGCCCGAGTATGATGGTTTACACCTGGAATCCAGCTACACAGTAGGCACCGATAGGAGAATTGTAGTCCAAAGCCAAACAAAAGCAAGCCTACCTGACTAAACTTTTTTAGAAGGATATATCACAAATCAAATGGAAAAACCATAATGTTAGAAAAAAATCTTTATTAATTAAATATCTTCAGTGAAGTCCTGAATAATACTTATGAATTTTTGCTTTTATCATTTTGCTTTATATGAGCAATGTTATGTGATTTACTATTATTGAGATATGTTTAGTACCTGTAGACCTAAATGTAATATAGTTGTTCATCTGTTATAATTTTATGCAATTTTTAAATAAGTAAGACCTTTTAAATGGACAGACCAAACACAAGCACATTTATTTCTCTTGTTAGAGGAAGATACAAAAACCAGTCATCTTTCCTCATAGCCACTAGATGGCAGTAAAAAACTATCTCTTTTTACTTTGAGGCACTCTACAGCTTTTTTTTTCTTTTTTCTTTTTCCTTTATATATTTATTTTTGTCACCTGGCAAATTGAAGTATGTAAGGTTTCTTGACTAGAGATGTTGAACAAGATAGGCAAACAAAACAGGTTTTGCAACTCAATTGCTAGCAAAAGCATATCTTTTATTGTTATGTATTTATTCCATTAAAACACAAAAAAAATGGCCAGGCAAAATTCAGTCAGCATTGACTAGAAATGTTTATCTTGACTGAATAATAAGGGAAGTAGGTGACCATGATACAATATATCTGCCAAGATGCTTTGTAAAAATTGTTTTGACCACATATAATAGACTATTTGTGTTGGCCTGATACCTGCGTCCAAGAACACGGACAGGGCTTCAGAGTGACACAAAGGATCCTTTCTGCTTGAGTTTGTTTATGCCTCAAAGTCATAAAAATAAAAGGTTTCTACTGAGAAAGCTTGATTCAAGAAAGATTTAAATGCGATCGCTGGTCAGCCCTTCCTTCAGATATTGTACTTAAGACTGGGTTTTCCTGTCTTGTATGGACATTTACCAATGGCAAAATTCTGACCTTAAAATACATCAGGTAGAGTCTTTGGCAAGTGGAAAACGTACGGAGAATTACAATAATGGACTGATGAGAAGCCCAGGCCTGCTTCCCTATGAGCCTGACAAGGGGATATTAAAAGCCACAGACCACTGTATTCACAGCCATTAAACACTGTTTAAGCAACAGGAGAAACATTCATATGCAGTATAGTTCTTTACCAAGCAGAAAGACGCTAGATGGTTGGAGAAGTTGAACAGAACCTGACCGCAATATTTATCAGTATTGCGCAGATAGACTACAAACAATCACCTTTCATACTAAAGTGAGCACACTAGTCCTGGTCCCACCCCCACCCCCTCCACCCACTTCCTGTGTCCTTTCAAAGCAAGACCCCATGCTCAGCACATCTAAGGGGGCAGAATGTCAATGTATGCTGGGGGGGGGGGAGGTTCTCATTCCCAGCCATACCATCACATTATTGTTCACTTCTTTGCTTATAGAGCTGAGACCCTAGGCCTTCGCACTTGCTGAGCAAATGCTCAGTTACTGAGCTGTACCCCACCTTTTCTTCGTAAGTATGCCTGGCTGAAGCTCCCTTTGCTTAAGGTGATGAACCCCTGTCCCTGTTGGAAATAACAATGGAGAAGTAAACGTTTACATATTGCCTGTTATGTTCCAGATCTCCAGGTAGTAATTAGGAAAGAATTTTACAGGACACTTAACCCAGACTCCAGGGAATCTAAAACAGTTAATCTCTCTCCTTAGACAATTGCTACCAAAGGGTTACTTCTGGGAGGAAATCTATTTTATTCTCTTCATAAAAGAGAAGCAGTTGGTGGACCGAGTGAGATACGGGTAGATGTACATTCTTAGTATCTTTAAAGGCAGAAAAGCACAGGCTTCAAAAACCTTCAATAAATCAAAGCAGAGACCTTTAAAAGAGTGATATATGCCAGATGGCACACATAGGAATCGATCTTCTAAATCCTTCAGGGATGGGACTTCATTCTTTTGAATAGCACGTAGCATCTAATGTAGAGACTTGTACTTAGTGGGCACCTAGTTAATATTTATTGAACTGGATTCAATTTGGCACAAGCACACACACAAGCACACACACACACACACACACACACACACACACACACACACACACACACACACACAAAGCTAATCAAAAAATCCATAGCCTGAAGAAGTTGCGAATGCTCCAATCTTACCAGACAGGGATGGGAGAAAAGACATGTTTCAGCTACAATTGCTTACTTGCCAAAAAACAAACAAACAAACAAAAAACCCTTTTCCCTTTCTGATCTCAACAGCTGAAAAACTTGGTTTGAGAGGAAAGAAGGTTACAAAGAAAGAGAACAATAAGATGTCAAAGGCGTTGTCTTATTCATTCATTGGTCAGATAAATAGCCTGTGATAAGATAAATAGCAGCTCGCCCGTGCTGTGAAGGCATTTACAGTATGATGAATGGCTCTTTGGAAGCACAGCCATCACAGGACAACATGACCAAGACGATCTTTGAAGCATGGGTAGATAGCCTGGGCTCCACGGCCCTCTGGTGAAATGGAGGCCTTTCAATGCTGGAGAAGAAAGTTCAGTTCCGAAGCCTCAGGCCTCTCTTCTCCATCTTCCTTTAGGATAGACAGGCTAAAACCTGCCTATTCCAGCTGGCTCCCTAATGAACACTTCCATCGGGGGGCGCAAAAGGGAGGCTGCAGGGCAGAGGACTTCAAGGGGAGGCTCCCTGGGCTTTGTGCACACACATGATGTTCCCAGCAGCGTTAGGTCAGCGTAGCATCTGCTTACATTGAAAAGATTGGTGCTATGTTTCTCCCCATGGGCAGAAACAGCGGTCGGCAGAGCCCTTTCTCCACGGGTTCAGATCTAAGCTCACTTGAGAGTTGCCCAACATTCTAGCTCCTGAACGCTCTTTCCTGGGAGAGCCGTGCGCAGCCGCCTGCAGTGATGTCAGGTCCGGGTGCCTTCAGCATCGTCCTCCAGCCCTGGGGTAACTCACTGCTAACACGACCTGCTCTTGCCACTCATGACACCTTCTCAGATTCCCTCACCCGGCCCTGATGAACACGCGCGCCATGTTATTGCTGTATGGCTAGAAAACAGAGCAGCCGCCTTGGGAAGAGGTCGAAGCTGAAATCTTCATTGAAAGGCCAGCGACTGCATGGTGGTCTCCTGTCTCCAAGACCTGCAGTCAGCAAAGGCACTTTAACACTGTTAGGAAACTGAGCCACGAGGAAAGAAAGAACAAAAGCAACACCAACAAGCCAAGTCGGCTCCAATGGAGAGCTGAATTGGGACACCATGGTGACTGCAGGCAAGCAAGGAGCCAGACTGGACAGAGCATGGAGACTGCAGCGGCTTGACGGCCTGGTGCCTGAGCTGGTCAGGGCCTAAATAGGGTCAGGTCAGGGGTCCGGGTCACAGGAAACGCCCAGCCAGGCACTGGACTGACAGGTTTAGTCACCAATCAGCCAAGTGCCCGCCCCTGTCTCCAGGGATTCAGCCATCCCCTGAGTGGGTGGGGCTTCACCTTCCCCCACCAAGAAGACAAGATGGCAGACCCTACCATCCACCAAGTGGATGGCCAAGATGATGCGGGCTAGACCCGATCTCCCCACTTTATATCCTCACTTTTCCTGAACCACGTTCATCATAGCACCATCAACAACCAGATACACAAGGTACCTACTTGTGCCTGTGTCCTCCAGCTCTTGTGGACTAGACCCTTCAGGGAGCACCGAGGGGCGGGCTTGCTTCACTGATGAATCTCCACACCTGGAGCACTCCTTCGATTGTGTACAGGTTTTCTGTTGAAAACTGATGAATGAAGGTCCGGTGAAAGAATGAATGAGAGAGCTTTGGCTGTGACCTTTACACTATGATTTCCCGTGTGTGTTCTACTCACCTAACCTATCATCAGCCGGGTCTGTTACCTTCCGCAGACTGAATTTATCTTTGACTTGACACTTTGCATGCTAGTTGGTAAAGGGATAAAACTCTTTAATATTGGAGTGTTTAGGGAGCATTTCTCCACGGTCATCTCCAGGGAAAGTCTGAACATATCTGGAACATTTAGGTTGTCACATTAGAGGAGTAAGTTCTTTCTGCCAGCAAGAGTGAGAGCAATAGGGATAGCTAAAATGTCCACTAATATTTCCAAGAGCTCCCCACAACAAAGATTTATTTGGTCCAAGAAATGTTAATAGGGGCCACTCCAGAGAAACCCTGGTTTAGACATTAACCCCTGTTTAGAAGCAAGGGATTCCAAAGATCATATTTTAAAGCACCTTTCGGTCCTCTGAATTTTTTTCTGTGTCTCTCCAAAGCCAAGTATTCACAATGGGAAAAGAGAGAGAGAGAGAAACAGACAGACAATTTGGTTGATCATGGCCAAAGACCAGATGTTTCTTTTTTGTTTAAAAAAAAATGACATTTGGAATCAGGCAGACAGAATATCCAGATGACTGACTAACACTCAGACTCCTTGGCTGCATGTTGTAGAGAGTTATTATAGACAGACCCTATGATTAAAAGTGAGCTAGTCATACGAGAGCTGGGTGTGCTGGGGGGTGTAGGGTGGTGCTCAGTGTGTTGTACATGAAGCTACAGAGGAACTGTTTCAAAGGATAGACAGAATTGTTTTTATTGATCCAAATCCCATAATAATAATTATAAGAGCCAGCTGGTCTCCCTCCAGATAATCTCAAGAATAGCCATTAACCAGAGACACAGAGTTTAAAAATGAATAAATCACTTGGGTATTTGCATTTTGAAGGTCATTTAGATGAACCAGGTGGTTTCCTCTTGGATTTTAATTATCAAAATCTATTTTCTTAAAAAAATAAGAAAGGAAGGAAGAAGTGGCTCACTTGGGTAATTGCTATTCTGATGAACTCCAACCCTAAACTTCCCCCTCTCCTCCCACATTTCCTTGAACAAGTTCACTCTATCATCTTAGCTACCAAAATATCCACAAGATGTATTTTTCTTCTCAGTGTATGGCAGTAATCCCATCTAATATATCAAATAGAATACAAAGGACTCTGTGATCATTATAAATTTTCCCGGCACAATTCCCAGAATCATTACTTAGTGTCATCTTCTTTCCAAACGATACTCTCTAAACCTTTTTTTTTCAGTAAACACAATTTGAGCCTTCGTCCTGATTCATCATTCTTTAAATTACAACTTTGCTAATCAAATAATTAAAGATGGTCATTAAAAGGACATTTAGTTGGTCTCACATACTTACAGCTAAAATTGCAGTTGTTTAAAGCCATTAAAAATACTGTGTCCCAGCGGGTGCCTATGATATTTTCCAGATAAAATAGAGATGTCAAGCTAAATGTAAATATTAGATAAATAAGCACTTGCTTTCAACATAAGTATGTCTCAAGCAATATGTGGGATGTACTTGTATTAAAAAATGATTGTTTTAGCTGAAATCCAAGTTTCACTAGGTGGCCTGTATTTTTATTCAAAAGAACTTCACAGCCTTTAGAGCCTATCTATCTAGGCTTACATCTTTGTAACAGTCTTTAATAAGGAATTACTTTTAAACAATATCAGAAATAACTTTGTTTTTAAGATCTGTTGATTTTTCTCTCCCATTGAAGACATTCATAACATAGTTTAAATCCACAGGAACGTCACTGGAAAATCATGCAGTTGTAAACTGATTTCAGGTTTTGTACCCATAACTACTCTGCAAATCTCTGTGATAGAAACCATTTGCAAAGAGAGTAGTTGCTGTTTCTTTACACACGGAGGCTGCACAATCTCCATCCCAACTCTCCCCTTCTCTTAATCGCAGTTCCCCGAGGGAAGCCCAGTGATTCTCCCTCTTGGTTGATGGTCAGTGGAAATGGCATGTGAAGAAAATAACTACTTATCTGTGCCACACATGGTCATCAAACTGGACTTGGGCTTAGCTGAACTGATTACCTGAGTTTTCTCCTGATTAATTCAGAATGACACAGAGAAATCAATCATGAAGACAGCCAAAATAATCATCAAGTCAGTTGATTCAGTTATATAAACTTGACCTTCACCTTTTCCTCTCAACCTATGTTTATGGTAAAAGGATTTCAACAAATATGAGGAAAAAAAGAAACAAAAGTTATGGAGGTAATGCATTTCTCAGATTCTATTGTCTTATAGGCCAATAATTTTAATTGATTGCATTAAGAGTACAATTTATTAGCTCAAAGAAATCTTTTTGTTTTGTTCTTTACAATTTCCTTTCTACTAAAATAACACATAGTATAAAATCTTAATCGCATACAGTATCTAATATGCATCGACTATTAAACGTTATGTAATTCCAGAGGAGCCATTCAGAACTCACAATACCTAAACCAAAATTCACGCTAATAATAAACAGGTGATTTGTATTTGTGTACAATATACGCTTCAACATGAAATGCTTTTTAGCCTTTTTTTGTTGTTGGTTGTGGGGCTTGAACTCTGGGCCTGGGCACTGTCCCTCAGCTCTTCAGCTCAAGGCTAGCGCTCTACCACTTGAGCCCCAGCACCACTTCCAGTTTTCTACTGGTTTATTGAAAATAAGAGTCTCATAGACTTTCCTGCCTGGGCTGCCTTTGAACCATGATCCTCAGATCTCAGCCTCCTGAGTAGCTAGGATTACAGGTGTGAGTCATTTGCACCCAGCTAGCCTTCTTATATTACAGAGCACTGTGAGAGAAGTTTCTTCTCCAGATCAAACTTGAAGAGAAGCTGTTGAAAATTATGTCTGCTTTCACTAATGTAAATATCTTTCTTAAAATTTCAAAGAGAAGATTCCTAAATACCATGAGCTCATGAATTATCCAGGTACACCTAATAGATGGATTATGTTCCCAACTCAGTGTTGCCTTGTGAGCAAATTTAAATCTATTTGCAACCTTCATCATGATGTACTTTGCCACATAACATGTCTGTAGGTCAAAGGAATAGGTGGCTATCTTTGAAGGGGAGGCATTGTTCTGTGTACTATATTCTTCTTAGACATTGACGTTCTGAACCTAAGGATTTGGTATCCCAACTACAGATGCCATGGAAGCCTTATATTATAGGATTCAGGGGAGGAAAAGTTTCTATTCTATCAACTGTTCTCTGCTCAGGGAAGAGCCGCAACCACTCTAGAACCCAAGTCTCAGTATTGATACTTTGGTAGGTTTATTAGAATAGAGAACTAGACTACTTGGGTTATGCTTTACTGAAAGTGGAATAGTCTGAAAAGAAAAAAAAATAGAGGAAAAAGTCATTATTAAGTAGAGTAAAGATAAAAGACCAAGTAAGTTGGAAGATCTTTTCCAGGTGGGGTGAACATGTAAGTCTCAGAGGACCATGTTTTCCTGTTGCTAGGCTGACTAACTCTGGTGGTTGAGTTGTTTATCTTAAAGAAAACATCCCTATATCTTTTTTACTTGACAACTACAATATAATCTGTCTGGGAGTTGTTCATCATTTAAGAAAGGGTGAAAAAAAAAGTCCTCTCCCAGAAAGTGTTCAAATCCGTGAGCTGAGATGATGATAACATCATGAGAGGTATCATAATTTATCTGGAGCATGTAAATCACCAGGGGACCTCTCTGAGGATGCTTGCTGCAATGATGGATAACTCTGCACGTCGGAAGAGCAACCCTGAGGAATTGGCCTGGCATCTTTTGACAGGATTGCTGCTTCCAGTCTCTCCCAGTCGGGAAGAAGCTGTGACTTAACAGATTTGCAAATTCTGTTTCGAAAACCACTTGTTAAAATGTGATGTTCAAGACTTTACCCACAAAGGCACAGAGCATTCAGCAATGAAGAATTGCCATAAGAAATAGAACAAGAATCGAGGCTGGCATGAGTCGTGCTAGCCTACTGAATTGTTGTGTTTTGTTGTTGTTGTTGTTTGTTTTTTCACATGACATTTTCTGCTGTGTCTCAACTTGCTGTCCTTTTGGCCAGGGCAATTGGTCTTAGAACCAAACCATTTTGTGTTTTCCAACACAAAAAAGGTCTCTAATGCGTTCACATAATCTTTCTGCCACCTGTGTAGTATTCAAGTGAAAATATTGGAAAAGGGGAAATGGCCTATGGTGTGTTTTCCTATGGAAAAATCTAACATTTATAGTCAGCAGATCGAAAGATAACAGTCTATTGAGTTTTTTGCTGTATCACACGGTGCAGGTGTAGATGAGAAAAATCGATTTCGTTTTTAGCAACTGTTATGTGTATGGTGAACCTTTCACCTCAAGTATGATGATACGTAGCAGAGGTGGGAACTCAGCTTAGATGGTGTCCTGACAGTAAAGATTCTGTGATGGGAATAGAGTTTGTAAAAGCACAGAGAGCCTGCTCCTCTCTCCTGAGCACACATTGGGAGATGCTAGGTGAGCACCTATGAAAAGATGGCTTTCTGCAACCAAGCACAGAGTTCTTGTCAGAAATGGAATCTCCCAGTACCTTGATCTTGGACTTGCCAGGAGTTGACATTGTGAGAAACAAAGGCCTGTTGTTTAAACCAGTTTTGTTTTGTTTTTTTAAGATAACACCAAGTTATGAGAGTCATTTAAAGGAGAAGAGATATCTTATTTTCCTATTGCCTGTTACCCATCACAGTGCTTTGAGTATCCGAAACAATCGTTACTATGAGGATGAATGAATTATGGCTGTGACTGTGAGGAACGAGGGTTGACTGCTCACTCTGCTCCGGCCACTGCGATCAGCACCTCGGGTACTGTATATCCATTGTGTGCTGTATATTTTATATCTCACTGAGTTCTCACAGTACCTTCACATCGTGGCGGTCCACCAATCAAATCTCAGCCCCACATTCACATGACCACCTTTTCTACAGCTCCCCATGTGTCCTCTCTTCTCCTTATTAGGTTACCACTCAGGGGATGTACAGCCACTGGAGGCCAGTTTGACCTCTACTGACCTAACTTGGTTTTCTAAGACTCTGTTTTCCGGCTGGGAAGGTGGCTCAGTTGTGGAGTGCTTGCCTTGCATACATGAGGCCCTGGGTTCGATTCCTCAGCACCACATAAGCAGAAAAAGCCGGAAGTGGAGCTATGACTCAAGTGGTAGAGCACTAGCCTTGACCTGAAGAGCTGAGGGACAGCGCCCAGGCCCAGAGTTCAGGCCCCATGACTGACAAAAAAAAAAAGTCTAAGAATCTATTTTCCTATAATATCACATCCTGAAAGTCACAAAGATATGAATTCTGAAGAGACACTAACCTGGTACTGTTTATCTCATTTTCACCTGGTATGGTCTAAATGATTACATCCAGCCTAGACTTCTGTGCTGAAACCCTTCCTTTCAAGGTGATAGCATTGGAAATTAAAGATTTTGAGATTTGATCAGGTAGATTATGGAGGCAAAGCCCTCACCAAGAAGATGATAGCTTTCCATAAACAGGAGTAAGAGTCAAGTATATTGACAGACGCCTGCATCCCAGCTACTCAAGAGGCAAAGGTAGGAGAGGCATGTGCTTGAGGCCAGTCTTAGTCAAGTTACCGAGTCTCTATCTGAAGTGCAAAATATGAAACGAAAGGGCTGGGGGCATGGCCTAAGTGGTGGAATGTATGTGTAAGGCTCTGTGTGTGACCCTAGTCCAGACAGAGTGAGGAGGAAGGGAGAGGAGAGGAGCAGTGGGAAGGGAAGGGGAGGAGCAGTGGGAAGGGAAGAGGAGGAGAGGGGAAGGGGAGGGATGGGAGGGAAGGGAAAGGAAGAGAAGGGGAGGGGAGGAGAGGGGAGGGGAGGGGAGGAAAGGGGAGGGGAGGGGAAGGGGAGGAATGGAAGGGAAGGGAAGGAAAGGGAAGGGGAGGGGAGAGGAGGGGAGGGAAGGCAAGGGAAGGCAAGGCCTTCAGCCATAGGATGACACATTAAGGAGGTCTCTGTGAACCAGAAAGTAGACTCTCACTTGATACCAAATCTTGCTTGAATCTCGCATTCTCAGTCTTTACCATGGGAACTAAATGTCTGTTGTGTATACGCCTCTGAGTTTGTTTTATTCTCCTGCAGTAGCCACAGTTCCTCTAAGACAATGCCTCTGGAGTTCCATTTCTTCTAGTAAGCTGAGAATGCCACACAGGCTTTGATCAAGAAACTAGAACTCTTTCTTTGTGTGTCTCTTCCTAACTCTAGGGACCTTATCCTCAGCTTCCTGGCAGGGTAGCAAAATGCGAGATGTGTCCTTGTTATTCTGTCTGTCCACCTGACGTGCTTCATTCATTCCTGAATAACATCTTTGATATGGTCCTACAAAGTCCACTTTCTCCCTCTGTCTTCACATGATCATCCTCTCTAATGATGTATGTCAAAGTTCCTTCCTTTATATTGAATTAAGACCATGTTAATGAACTCATTTTAACTTAACCACCACTTTAAAGACCTTATCTTTAAATATTTCTATATTAAGACATGAGGGTTAGAACTTGGACACATGAATTTTAGATGAGGCATTATAGAGGAACTGAAGAACATCAGAGATAGACCAACCTCAGTTCAATTCACGTGACATGAATGGGTCACTGCCTCTGTGGGGCTTCGGTCCGTCAATTATGAAGCAGGATTGGGGAGACCAAGGACGGACAAAATGCGATGATTGGTCATGGGAACTATTTCTTGGTTGCTGATATTCAGTGTCACCAAAAATCGGTTTTGAGACTTTGGACAGCAGATTCCCTGTTGCTATTGCTTTTCCCTTTTCTGCATAGTTTCTGGCAGCCAGAGACACTTACTAAAATAAATAAATAAATAACTAAAATTGCCTAGCAGAGTCTTCCCTGCTTATCAGGGAAGTCAGGACAACGAACAGTTTTCTGGCGTCTCTTTTGTCTCTGTTCCAAGCACTGGGTCTGCACTTTGTGGACCTCTTCTTGACTCTTACTGGAAATTGAAAGACGGGGGGGGGGGGGGGGGGGGGGGGGGGAGGGAGGGAGGGAGGGAGGAAGAGAGAGAGAGAGAGAGCGCGCGCGCACGAGAGAGAACAAATTGTGGTCTTTGCCTTCCAGTAACATAATGGAGTCTGTTTCCTTGGGGTTTGGCAGAAAGAGGCAGTGGTGGCAGCGTGAAGGGGTCATGCCCTTGTGCGCATGCTCGTTGTTCCAGCAGAGCGCCCCCCCACCCCATCCCTAAATACAGACAGAAGCCATGGGGAGCCCACAGTAGACCTGTCACCAGGCAGCCCTGGGAAACACCAACCGTGTTTTGGATTTAAACAAACAAACAGCCAGCCTTTGAATACTCTCACGCCCAAGGTCATTTGTGTCACCCACGTGGACCCGTGAGACCCCAGAGAAACATAAAACCCGCCAGCAGCCCTTTGATCTCCCACCTTCTAGGGAATGTTATAATCAATTAACCATGAAGTCCATCCCCTTTGCTCATGCAGGCCTATATATTAACATGACTTTGGTCTGGCTGACACTTTACTGCAACTGCGATCAAAGATTGAAGTAAGTGCCAGGTTGAGCCAGGATCATTCTGAGACTTTACCTCCCCCAACTCACGGCCCGCTCAGCTCTTAGCAGCACTCTATTTTTGCAAGGACAGAAAGGGGGGTTTGGGGGATGCTGATGGATGCGCGCATGCGTGCGCGCGCACACCCACACCCACACCCACACCCACACACACACACACACACACACACACACACACACACACACACACACACACACACACAGAGGGAGCCCACCAACACAGATGGCCAGGGAAGGGGTAGCTGGCTGAAGAAGCTTGGGGTAAACTCAGAAAGAAACCAAGTCCTTTTTGAAAGTTAACAATGTATGTGGAATTCTTCTGAAGGAAATTGAAGAGTTGGCCTCCTCTCTGGGAATCAGTACAGAGTTGCGATGTTAATTAGATTAATGGAAGCAGTCACTGAAACCCCTGGATGCTGGTTTCACCTAATCACTGCAATTAATGATAGATGATGCCATCATTCTCTAGGATAAAACTCGTTTCCACACATGCATGCATCAGGGAGTGGACTTTGGGGAATGGATCAGAAACCCCCACCATTTTGTTCCAATAGCGAAGTTGGGGGTGATCTTTTGTAAGGAGCCAACTGTGACTAAGAAGAGCTGAAATTTTACATATACTATCAGTCTGTGTCATCACAATAACTCTGAGAGCAGGAAGAATATATTACCCTCATTTCCTACATGATCAGCCTAAATCTCAGAGCAATTCAAAGGTGGTCAGACAATGACTTCCAAACCCCAGCACTTTAATAACACACACTTGTCATGGCTCAATTGTATAATTTTTCACCAATGGGCTTCATCTTGTGAAAGATTTGGTCTGCCATAAACCCTGGAAAAATTATTTTCTTGATTTCAAGCACAGACATCTCTAACGGCAGATCATAGCTCTTGGTCAGCATGAGCTAACTGATGTCAGGACACAAAGCTCATCCATCTTCAGAGAAAAGAAAGAAACTGCACCATCATCATAGGAAAATAAATCGCATCTTCTCAAAAGAAGGAAAATAATCATAATTTATTAAGCCTCTTTTATATACCGGACATGGCTCTGGACACCTTGCTCAGAGTATTATTATCTTTTATATAGTCTTGAAACATAGATATTTCGGCCCTCATTTAATAGATATAGAACCCATGACTTCAAAGTTTCTCAGCTGGTAACTGTGCTATTACTACTTTTTAAGAAAAAAATGTGGCGAGGAAGAGTGAGCAAATGTAGTCACTATATTCAATGTGTATTATATAAAAATTGAACTAGAAGTAGTTCAATTTTGGGGTGGGGATGGGAGGGGAATAGGGAGAAAGAAGGAAGGGTGACATTGATGAAGAGGTACTGTACTCATAAGTTGAACCAGAATAACACTCTTTGTACAACTATTTAACAGTAAAATTAAAAAGGAAGAAACGACGTTCTTAAAAGACTCCGAGAGTTCATGAAGTGATCGGGGTCCAGCTCTTGATCTGCATGTGAGCATCCAATGGCTACATCACATGGAGTTCCTGGATGCCAGCACCAGACCAGGTAATGGGTCGTAATGTTTAATTTTCATTTCTCTTGAAAGTATTCCCTAATACTGATCCTAATAGGAAAAGACAAGGGGTTATTTGGAGGCTTTTAAAGATAAGTGGCATCCCATGCTGTCATACTAAGCAGAAGAAAAAAAAATTACAAAAGAGCAAAGTAAAATAAGATTTCCATTTAATTCCCAGGAAAAGGACCAGCTGGAGAAACATCCAAAGCCTAAATAGGCACGGTTGAGCCGCAGTCATCCTGTGAAGCAAGTGGAAAGTTTGGGGAGAGATTTGGAAAGGAAGATAGCATGGCCCTGTGGCTTGAGGATGGTAGTGCGGAGATCTGGGGATACAAGTCCCCCTCCACCTCTGGCACCCTTAACAACCCATGTGGGAAAACTGAAAGTATTGAGTGAACCGGAAGACGCAGATGTCTGTGTGGTCAGAGGTCAACGTGGTTGAGCAGGAATTTTCAATAATAGAAGGATGCTTTAGGTTTGTGATCAAGGAGGAAAACAGCACAGGAGGAGGTTACAACACTGGAATCAGCTCTCACATGCTCTGATTGGGTTTGGAATATCCCTGTCCAAGACAGGGAGCCTTCAAAAGAAATAAAAATTATTTAAATAGGAAAACGGAAAGAAAGAAGAATGGGAATGCCTGGAAGGGGAGCAGCATGGGTCACAGTAGTTCATACCTAGAGGATCTTTAATAAAGAGTTAGTCTAACCCCTTCCTATTGTTGAAGTTGTTTGATCCTCAACCTTAATGTGTACACACTGTTTATGGATGAGAAATCTGAGCAGTTGGAGATAAATCACCTTGACCAAGGTCACACAGTGGATACATCTGAGAAAACAGTTTAACAATCAGATTGACCATGGCAGAAGCTCACTGTGCGGCCATATTGTGATGGTTTTCAAAGCCTGAGAGGACCATGAGGCATTCAGAAAGCTCCCAGCCCTGCTACATTCCCTCCAGTGGGTTAGGAGATTTCACTCCCAATTGAAGAACCAAATATTCCCTTATTATTGTGTCTCATTTTGCCCAAGCGTTCCCTTTGCTAAAATACGCAAAGTAGCACAGTCTCAATAGAATGATTTTTTTTTTCCCTCTAGGAAACCACTTCAGCCAAAGTTTGGCAAATTCTGTTTGTGAAGAAACTGCCTCAGGGATAAATAAATGAGAGGTCTAGTCACCAGAGCAAAGCAGTGAACCCGTAAGATGAGGTAAGGTCTCTTACTCTGAACAGCTGCTCTACATTAAGCACCTAAGTTGTAGCACTGTCCACATGAACATAAATGTCATCCATCCCTGAAGAAAAGGAATTGGAATGGCATCACAAGCTCACAGAGCAAGAGGCTCAGCATATTTTGTTTCGTACAAATATAGGTGCCTTTCCCACTTACTCTAGTGCCTTCTCCAAATAAGGGAAAAATCAAAGGATGAACAGCCTTGCCTGCTGGGGCCACAGCCTATTACATTGGTTGTCTGATTTGCCATTTATACCTACAGTTCAATTGTGACAAAAAATCGATTCAATATTCATGGACGATTTACAGAGGTCTTCCATAGCTAATACTTTTTAAATGGACTGAAGCTAATGTAACATAAATGTCATGATTTTAGTGATTTTTGTGTGCCTGTTTCAGTAGTGTTGAGTACACTCACCTTGTTGTAAATCCATCTCTTCTATCCATCGCTAGAACTCGCTTAACTTTCTGCTGAAGCTCTGTACCCACGAGATAATTTCCCTTGCTCCCTGCTATCTCTGTTCATTTTCTGACTCTGTGCTTCTGACTATTCTAGGTAAGCCTTGTAAGTAGGAACCAGTACTTGTCATGCCTGTTCTATTTAATTTACAGTTATGTCTTAGGACATATTCAAGTTGATTAAGATGAATTATACTCAGCAACTGTCATGTTGAATGGAAACTCCTACATACAAATAAAAATCAATGAATAAATAAAATATATCCATGGTGACACATATATCAGAATCAGCCACATATATTGATCTGTTTGTTTGTGGATCGATCATTGTGTTTCTACCATCACTGAGCAATTGTTTAAAAGTTTTTTGACCATATAAGTCCAAGAATTATTCTTAGTATTTTTGCTAATATGGATATAAGTTTTTAAGAGATTATAGACATTGAGAAAAAAAGAGAAACAGACAGAAAAGGATAGGATACAAATTATACAGTTGCCAGGCGCTTGTGGTTCAGGAGGCTGAGATCTGAGGATCTCAGTTTAAAGCCAGCTGGAGCAGGAAAGTCCCTAGGAGATTCCTATCTCAATCACCAGAAAAGCAGGAGTGGAGCTATGGCTCAAAGTCATAGAATGCTAACCCTGAACAAAAGTGCTCAGGGACAGTTGCTAAGGCCCTGAGTTCAAGCCCCATGACTGACTCCCCCTCCCTAAAAAATTATATACTTGTAATCTTTTCTATCTTTGCCCCTGGATAGTTTGCATATATGCATACTATGCATGTTTATAGCCCCCCCTTTTTTTAACCTTCTTTTATTGTGAGAATACCATACAGAGGGGTTACAATTACATGGGCAAGATAACGAGTACATTTCTTATCAAGCATTGTTGCCTCCTCCTTTGTTTCAAAAGCACGGTCACCAATCATGCCTGAGGATCTTTGTGTGCTTTTCCTGATCAGACAGCTGCTTACTTGGGCTTTATTTTATTAGCCCTTATAGAATTAGTTTTTTCTTTCTTTCTAAATTTGGTTTTGGTCATAATGTGCCTTAGGGGGAAATTACAATGAGAAATAGTTCTAGAAGAATTATTATTCATTTTGGGCTTTGGTGGAGAATGTGACCCATTTTCTAAACCATTATCCCATCCATAAAACCTCTCTCAAGTTTCCATGTCCATAAGTACTGGTTTCTCTGGACAGCTGATACATTTCCAGGTTTGGGATATGAACTATGCTTGTATTTCCCACTGCTAGAACCCTGGTTTGCGAGAATTTAAAGTTGGTCTCTTGCCTCCCTCCCCCTGCCTTTTTTTAAAGAACTTAACACTAATTATACTAATTACATTGACTCTTTCTCAAAACTTGTTTTATCTTTCTCAATTTATGAAGCTGATAGTTCATCATAGCACAAGCCACATTTTATCATACATTCACTTTTTGATGGACATTGTGTAACTTCTACTTTGGAATATCTCACCAAAAGCATTACAGTTTTACAGAGCTCCACATTCTAATCTCTGTGTCACGCATGCCAGCAACCAATGAACAAAAACGTCCATTAAAAATCTCTCCTCTGACGTCTGACCACTCATGGTGTAATATTGCTCATTAGCTATCATTACCCTAGCTCATTTCCTCTTTTCTCTAGGAAACAGCTAGCCTCGTTTGTCCAGCTTCCCTCAGGCATTTGCAGTCACCAACACTCTCCTAAAACGATGCTCTTCTGCTTGCTCACTAAGGAGCGGTAGAAGATCACCACAATCTTGTTGAGGACACTCTACCTCTATGCAGAAGGTAATGTGGAAGAAAAATATCCATTTTTTTTGGTTTAACCTGAAAAAGAAACTAACTTCTATTTTTGGAAAACTTCTGAGATGTGAGGTTATTTATTATAATGGATGACTCCCTTTTCTGTAAATTGGAGAATCAACATTATTCTACAGGGTTATTGTGAGGAGCAAATGAGAATTCCTGTACATATGCTATCTGGAGTCCAGCAGGTGTTCCATTAGCTATTGTAATCATCAGAGCAATCATTTCATAACTCAAGTGTCTTCAAGTTGTAAAGTCTTCTGAGAAGCCCTCCATGGGGATGTAGCCCAGATTTCTTTCTGGTTTCTCTGGTCTCATTCCTCTTTTACTTTAGCTTTATCTTTCCTTCCTTTTCCCTCATCCTCTGATTTATTCATGAAGGCAGTGCTACCATTGGGCATAGACTGGGTATCACCAAAAATTTATAATAGAACAAGGTTATCACAACACTGAACATTTCCAGTTAGCTGGTGGACTTCATTATTCTGGAAGATTCACAGCTGTGTTCTGTTCCACAGGCTTCCTGTGGGTCATCTCTGTCACTAAAACATGGTCTGCAGCTGCATTCTCTACCGTGTATTCCTAAGAGCAAGATTGTCAAATACCCATATCAGACTTTCATAGAAACCTTTAGAAATACCGTAACAGGCATGAATTTCTGAACACAGTGAAAGCTCAGCCTTGCCTGCATTCCCAGCTTTTCATCAGGTCCTCCAACTGCTTTCTGTAGAGCTGAGATTAACCCTATGAAACACCATGCTCAGATATGCTTTGAAATGGGGATCTCTTCAAATTTTTACCTGGATTATCCTTAAATTGTAATTCTCCTAATCTTCACCTCCTGAGTGGCAGGTATTTCAGAAGTGAGCCATGGCACCCAGCTCTTTCTACACACTTTAAATATATACTTCTATTGTCTGGCTTTCTTTATATTCTTCAATTACCCAGTTGTTCTTGCCTCAAAAGGTTGGTCATCAGATTTTTGTGTTTTTGTCGGTCGTGGGGCTTGAACTCTGGGCCTGGGCACTGTCCCTCAAGGCTAGCGCTCTACCACTTGAGCCTCAGTGCCACTTCTGGCTTTCTGGTGGTAAGAGTTTCACGACTTTCCTGCCTAGGTTGGGTTTGAACTCTGATCCTTAGATCTCAGCCTCCTGAGTAGCTAGGATTACAGGCATGAACCACCTGGGCCTGGCTAGTCACCAGATTTTAATAGGCTTCTTTGTCATACCGTTTCCAAAATATCTGTGAGACAATATCTCAGTATTGAGTTTTGGCCCTTGTAACTGGATGACCCATGGAAACACATATTATTGAATGATCTTTGCTTGGCTAAATGAATGGTGAACAAATGAGGAACAGCTGAGTGAGTGGGAGAAGGGCATTGGAGGTGGCACTTGAAGAAGATTCTTCCATCTTTACCTGCTGCTAGAGCCTTTGAAATGAGGGTAGGCTTTGCAGTACAGTGGATGCAGCCATATATACCATCTATAATCCTTTCAAAATCAGCCACTAACCCAGAGAGGAGAAGCAGTGTTGAGATCTAACTTTTTTTATGGCACCTTGACAGGAACTTCTTGGTGGAAGCAGAGAAAGATCGTGTTTCTTCCACGGAAAACTGCTGGAGAAGGAGAGGTTGCAGGGGCAACATTTGGTAGAGAAGAATCCAAGATTCATCATTGGAACTCACTTAATATCACCAGATGTGGTTCTCGTTGGAAACACATGTGACACCCATAAATCCAGCTTGTTGTGACAGATATGCATACTACACTTTTGTCAACACAGACAGCAGTGAGGATTTGAAGGTAATCACAAGAATTGCATTACCTGGGTCAGCACATGCCTAGGCACAAAATAATGGTAATAATAATCCCCTCTCTCCATTTTTGTAGGCAAACGACCACAATTCCAGGAAGGGTGAGAGAAAGTAGCCACCAGGCTGCCCGTGAGGGATCTGAGCAGGGAAGCTGTTACGTGTGGCCTCCTCCCTCTACCTCCCTCCTTTTCCCAATTCCATGGCCCAAATCGGACACTACTGACCTATAGCGTTATGTAGATGCCCATTCAGGTAGCTCATACTACTTCTCCAAGTATTTTTATCTCTCCTTCCCTCTTGTTCTTCAACCTGCCTCATTTACTAGCTTTTCTTCTCATTTGGCACCAGCATTGAAGATTTACACCATGTACATTACTTTGCTGAATGGCTTTTTCCTTATACAAATAGAATTCACGTGTTAAACCTAACTCCATGACATTTATCTACTTGAAGGGGACACAATAGTGTCCATTCAGAACAGCAAACCAAGTGGCTGAGATTGCTGGAAATTTATATTTGTTATTCTTGTATTTCTCTTATGTGATTTTGGCTTCTGAGAAAGCCTTTTAGGCAAAGAATAGAAGACAGAAGCTAAGATGTCTCTCTAAGTCTCTTATCTGGGAAAGTACTTAAGGCTAAAATATAATCATAAAATAACAAGCAATAAATAAATAAAGTCCACTGAAGGGTACTTACTCTGATGCCAGGAACTATTCTAAGCACTTTAGATGTTTTTTTAAAAGATATTTTATTAGCATTTATATGTTGTGTAAGGGGGGGTTACAATGATATTTTCATACATATAATGTACCCCAATCAAACCCACCCTCCTCTATCGCTCTCCCTCTTTCCCCTTCTTCAAACAAGTTCAACAGGTCTCATTATTTTATTCCCATACACAGGTATACAGTATTTTGACCGCCTTCATCCTCCTTTACCTTCTCTGTTGGCCTTCTACTGTCAATATAGCCGGGTTTAGTTCCCTGATTCTTTTTTTTATTAAAATAGTAATTTCAAGTGTTCTAATCAATCATTTCACAGTATCTCATCTTGTGTTCCCAAGTGAAAGAAGTAACGAGAGACTTGCTCGACTTCACAGATCTAGTTGAGGATGGTGGCATCTGAATCCTGGCTGGAGAGTTTCTTACCTGTTCAATAACACCATGAGGTGTTATTGAGTCTCTAGTTAAATTTCTACTCTGGTTCAGTTATTTTTATTATCGTTACGTAGTTGTACAATGGGCTTACCGTTCAACAAGTCAGTTGATGAATATCATTAATATTGTTTAAGAAAATGTGTCCAGTAACATTTGTGAAGGAGCAAAAAGGAAGAACTTTCCCAGGTCTGTAATGATAGCTATAGAGAGCTGGAGGAGAGAAGGCCATGTGCAAAGTATTCTCATATGTAATCATTTTTAATTGAATTGTTATTAATGTATTTTTGATAGTACTGAGGTGTAATTTCAGGGCCTTCCCCTTGCTACGCAGCTATTCTTGCGCTGTGCCTCTGGCCCTTTTTGCTTTATTCAGTTATTATAGATAGAGTTTCACATTCTTATTTTATTCTTTTTGCTCAGGTCCTACTGGGCCATGACCTTTGTGCTCACGTAGCTGAGGCGGCAGGCATGTGCCACTGTGCTTGTCTTTCTGTGTTGTGATTGGGTCTCACTTTTTGCTTGGGTTGTGCATGAACTGTGATACTCCCAACCTCTACATTCTAAGTGCTTGGGATTACTTATTATTGGGGATTATTTATCACATCCCCCAACAATATCCTTTTAACAGCCACACGCGACATGGCGGCAGGTTGGAGACAGCGGAAACAAATATTTCTGCCTACATGGAAAAAGTTTGTTCAACAGAATTCATTTTAGAGTTGAAAGGAATAATTTTAAAAAGTGACCTGGGATAAATGCGGTGGGGGGTATGGAACGACGTGTTTTACTTCAGACAAAGAAATATTTTCCTTTTCCTATTCTTTGTTTTCACTGGAAGGCGCAGGAGCAGGATGGAAGGAGGCAGCCCAAGGGAAAGAGAAAGGCCTGGACATGCTGGGGAGGAAGGCAGAGAGATCATGGAAGCCCAGTGCTACGCTGCACACACTTCCTTCAGGACTCGAGTCTGTAGCAAAATGCCCTCGACCAGGTCTAAGTAGAGATTCCAGTTCACATGGTACTAATTCTGACTTTACCTCATATAATGAAAAAAGCATGGTAAGTGTGTGCTAGGCTCCTGCTTACGGCTTGGTGCCCATGGGCTGCATCCCACGCTAACAGTTAAAGACGATGGGATGGCAGCCCTCCACATGTGCAGAGCACTTCCAGAACTTTTCCAACTCATGATTTCTTCTTTCCATAAGATCAGCCCACCATCGCTAAATCCTCCCACCCTCGCTGCTTTTCCCTTAAGAGTATTCTTTCTAGTTCTTGCAAATAAGGGAAACCATGGGCTCTCTGTTTCTTTGGGCCTGGCTTACTTCACTTAATTTGCAATAACTAGTATATGTCTGAGACAAGCAGAAACAGTCAGATAAGCTGATGTTAGGCGAAATGAACCCCAAGATAAGGACTCAAATGGGTTTTCTTTCTTGCTATTGTTTCTAACATATTTATAAGATAATTTCTTTGTTGTTTTGTATGTCCCTCCCCCACGGTATAACCCCTGTTTTCACTGTATTTGATGCTGGTATAATTTGGGGAGAGGAAGGGAAAAAAACAAATTGTTTAAATAGGGATACATACAGGTGGACCCATTGCAACAATGAGATGTACAAGACTTTAGGTTGAAAACAAACTTTACAACTTTGGAGCTGGGGGTGGGGTGGGGGAGAAGGGATGGGAAGGGGAAACAAAGGAGGAGGCAACAATGCTTGATAAGAAATGTACTCATTACCTTGCTCATGTAATTGTAACACCTCTGTACAGTATTTTTACAATAAAAAATATTTTGAAGGTTAAAAAAAAGAATATTTTTTCTTTCTGTCTCTCTAGTAAATTTCTTGCTTTGCCATTAAAAACAATAATGCCTGCTGCTACAAACTGTTCTCAGTCGCCAAATCATCACTGTTTTAAATTTTATTGCTTTTTTTCCTTCCTACACCTTATCTTTTCATATTATCATTTATAATTAGTAAAACATTGCATTTGCTGGCCTGTTGCTGTGATCCTTTGTCAAAAGCCTCAGTGTCACATTAATACTTGATCTCCTCCACAGTAGAAATAGCTTCTCTTTATAGTTCTGGTTTTTCACAAGGTCTTGAGTCCCAGGAGACTACCTTTGCCATGGGCGGGACAATTTTTGTCACTCACCCTACCAGAAAAGGAAATAGAGACTTGTGTTAGGAAGCTTACTTTCCTAAAGTAAGGAAAGTCAACAGAAGATAACAAACATGATGAAGCTATGCCCCTCTAGCTGTAGGAATGAATACCTGTTCTTAGATTGTCCGTGGAGAATCCCTAGTCAGATAGTCTACACAAAATTGACAGCACACTGCAGTAGCAGAAAGCCCATGGATATTTTCATGTATCTATCCTCCTTTGCCACTGCTAAAAGAGAAGAAAAATATATCACTGGGCACTCCAAAAAATTTACCACTCTAAAACATTTAGCTGAAGGGTATTGATGTAATGCCCTTTATTCGAACATTTTAATAAGAATCAAGGTTTTTCACAATAGGTAAAGAGATTAAACATGATTCTTCACACAACAAGAAAGCTGGAGATTGATAGCAATAGGTTTAGAAAGTGGGCAGACACTTCCTAACAGGACTTTGTATTGGTAATTAGGGCACAAAGGTAGCAAAGCACTTTTGTTAAAAGATTCAAGGGTAGGGAAGAGCAGGGCTTGACTGGTAAGGACAAAAGGCATTCATCTTAAATGCCTTTAGCAGAATTCCTCTCTAAACTGGGCCCTGTACCTCAAGGCTCAGGCCTACTCCAGAGGATGGCTTAAAGGAGACAGAGGAGTTCTTATCCAGGCTGCTACAGTAAAGGTGGTTATGACGGGTTCTAACGTCACCTCTGCAGTCCCCTTGGCTATCCCTGAGTGGAAGTTTTCTCCTTCCTCTTGGGAGCTAAGAAGTCCACAGCAGCTCAGAGCGCTCACTTCCTTTAGCAGCTGTTTCCTTTGTCCTAGGTTTGGTGTAAGGCCAGGGAGAAGAGGATTCGAGGAAAGAGAGTGGAGGATGTAGATGGTTGAGGGGAGGAGGGAGGATTGGATTAGCTGGAAACCTACCCAGATGGTGAATTTCCTCTTTCTGCTTAAGTCTGGAGATGAGAGAAGCTAGCTGCATACCCCTGGGGCAGTTCCTTAATAAAAATAATGAGTCTGTGAAGCAATCCTGCAGAAACTTTCCTCTGAATAAAGTCCTATCATATTTGCATACATATTTATATAAAGTTATCACCCAGGAGAGCAACTTCCTACTGTCTGGTAGATCTAGAAATGGTGACTGTGTGGATAATGATAAAAATCTCTACCTTAGCCTCATTTGGGGATCATTACTGTGACTTAAAAATTCAAGATATATCACTTTCCCAGCAAAGGAAGCCTGAGCGTTGACACAAAGTCTTTGGGTGATTAATGATTGGAGTCCCTGAAGAGTGAGCTCTGGAGAAGCCAGACAAGATAGAATTAAAATGTTGTGTGTTACTTAACATTTGCTCAGATGACTCCCTGGCCCGTTGTCATTTATTATATTCTCTTAAAACTCAGTTACATTACCAAACACGGAGAGTTTAGTGCATGTCTTGATTAAAGTAGAGTTTCTTTTCGTCCCCTGTATTTTTCCCAAATGATAATTGCCTTTAAGATGAATGCTCCATTATTTTCATGAGTCTGGTTCAACAAGAAAATACAGATATTAATATTTATGCCCTTGGAATACTGTCAGAATGAATAAAATAGCACAGAGCAACTGCCTCATACAGGAGCTAATACCACGCCTGTCCTCTACAACATTGTAACCATGGCAGGTACTGTTATGTGGGATGGGCATTCCTTGTTCAGGTTCCCAAATCCAATTCCTGTCATTCTTAAAGCAACACCTCTAATTGCCTTTGGAGCTCCAGCTCTATCCCTGCTTCTTACTCTATGTTTCCATGAGTCCAATCATATTAAGAAAGTCATTCCATAAGAAAGAGAAATAATAAAAAGGTTAATTATAAAAACGTTACCAGATACCAGACATGATATAGATCATATAGATTATATAGATGGTCACATTGTCCAGGGCCACAGGAGAAAGGTGATGAAAGAACCCGTAAAGGACACGGGAGCTTATATCTCTGTTCTGTAATTGTTCTAATGCCATTGACCAGGCAGGCTGGGAGACCTCTGCTCTATGTGGTCAATGAATACCCAGTTCTTTTTTTTCTTTTCTTTTTTTTTTTTTTTTGATCTGGTCGTGGGGCCTGAACTCTGGGCCTGGGCGCTGTCCCTCAGCTCTTCAGCTCAAGGCTAGCACTCTACCACTTGAGCCACAGTGCCACTTCTGGCTTTTTTCTTTTTGCTTATGTGGTGCTGAGGAATCGAACTTAGGGCCTCAGGCATGCAAGGCAAGCGCTCTACCACTGAGCCACCTTCCCAGCCCGAATACCCAGTTCTTTCCATCTGCAATTTCTCAGTCATTTTCAGGACATCATCCTCTAAGTTCTTGAGGATGGCTTTTATCCATGTTTGTTTTTTAGGTGCCCAGGTAGGAATACAGAATATGGGCAAGTTATGCTAACCATTTCAATTCCCAGGTCTAAAAGGGACCTGGTACATTATTCCACAAACATACCAAATATCCAGGAAGAGTTGGGTAGAACTTGTGCCCAGTTTGGTTGAATCCAGAGCAGAGAATATATTTCAATCAGCACTGAAAGTCACATATGGTGGAGGAGAAATAAGTAACATTGCTTTAAGATGGGAAAACAGTGATGCGGTCAGTGCTCCATTCCCAAATAAGTCTACCAGGTAATTCCTGTTACCCACCTGTTTCTCAATGTCTCTGCCCAAAAGGGTCTGCAGTCCTGAGGACAGGATTGCCTGGCTAGCTTACGCTGTTAATGGCTCCACATTAGGCCTCATGCATTGAAGAGCAAGACTTGGCAGACGAATTACCAAATTACTTAATATACCTTAATCTTTGTAGCACAGTTCTGAGATGAGTACCATCATGTCAGCATGACCCTTGGGAGAATGAACCTTGATTTCCCACAGCAGGGACTTTTCATTCACACATCCTTCATTATCTTTTATCATTCTGTTCTCACTTCCCCTTGTGTATCTCTTGGGATGACCTCCTGCATAAATTGCTTGCATCCAAAGCTCTGTCTTGAGTTCCTGTCTGGGCATTAACATTAATGAAGTCATGTAGTTAGTAAATGAACAGCCAGAATTCGAACCTGGGGAAGGAATCTCTGCCAGATCTCAGCAAGGCTTTCCCCTAGTTCAGAGAACGCACCCTGCGGCCTCACTCCTCTTCTGATCTGCTGCTGCTGAGTCCTGTGCTTGGTACTTGGAGGGAAGAGCAGATGGTTTGGTCTGGAATGAGGGTTTTCTGTGCAACAGGCCTGACACTAGTTACTGCAATGCTTTAATTTATTTTATCCTCCCCCCACCCACAGGTGCTGCATAATCTCCCCAGCCTTCATCTCCTGCCCTCAGCGCAGGGACTGGCAGAGTGTGTGCTCAGCAAAGGAGTGGGGAATAAGTAAACTTAATTAATTCATAATTCTTATGAAGCAGTAGTTTTCAACGGCCACAATTTCATCTTCTTCAGTGGAAGAACTCAGCCTGAGAAATAGACTGAATTTCAACAGCTGGAAAGATGCAAATGAAGGCATTCCAGGTGATATTTATTTGTTGTAATTGTTACCGTATGTTAGGAGATGCATTCCTAAGATCTTAGTTAATCATTCCAGTACAATAATCCGATGGTAAGTACTGCTTTTCAGAGGCAGAATTGGGATTCAGAGGTAGAAAATACTCACTCAACTCATTGGAGGCAGGGCTTTGATTAACAGACACATCTCTGTCCTTTCCAGTATAATATGTAATAGCCAATCACAGCAAACATTTACCGAGTTCTAATTATTTGACAAGCACTACATTAAATATCTTCCTCACATATTTCCATTTGCACTGGTAATAACCCCATGGCTCAGAATAAACATGAAATAGGGGCTCAGCCCCATTGCTTTTCAGCCCAGACATAGCATGGCAAGTCAGAGTATCATTCAGCAAGCATGCGTGGAACAAAGTGGCTCTTCTTATGATCTCCAGAGAGAAGGAGTGAGAGGAAGAGAAAGACAGGCAAAGATGGAGAGAGACAGAGACTGGGAACTCTCAAATTTAATTTGTTTTGGAAGCAAATGATAAGGGAAGAAAAATTAAAAGTTAAATGGGGGAAGGCAGTAGGTCAATGCTAAGATATTGAAATCAAAAGGTTAATGGTGTGTATCCAACTTACATTAAAAATATCAGTTAAAGAAATATAAAGACTAAACAACTGGATCAAAATAGGCACAAAGATTTATATAAGACAATTACGAATTTTCTGCTTTTCTTGAATGTCTCTTTAGATTTATATCTAGACTTCTTTGCAGGTTACGTGAGGCTGATTTAGGCTGAGGTGTGAGGGATTTGCTTTTCTTTTCTTTTTGAAAGACAGTACATGGCTTTCAGAGTCTGAGCTGCTGGCTGATTCCTCTATTGTTTGACACAAGGCTACTTGGCAGCCAGACATGGTGCAGTTGACTTTATTAGACATCTTCTCAGAGGCCCTCGTTGGTAGGCAGGTCCCAAACACGTGAAGGTTTTCCAGTGAGTCCTAAGCAATTTCCTCAGTGGGACCTACCACTGTTCAGAGGCCTCTGCTGTCTGGCCCAGCAAGAATTCCTGTTTTCCTGTCTCCTGAGACTGCTGCCTGCTGACATCGATGGCTGCTGGCTTTCTGGCTGCACCTTGGCTTCCTGAAGCTTAAAATATTTTTGGTCCTTCCCTTCTGGCCACTCTCATTTCCCTTCCCATGCCTCTTAGAAATGATTTATATCCAAATCCTGGGGTGAAGCATCCAGTGTGTTATAATTGTTTCTTGACCCAGGGCTCCCAGAAAGAAACAAAACCAAATAAACTCTTGATGGCCACTCTATCTGTTGCTCTCTGGGATCTGAATACAGAATGTCCGAAGTCTAACCTACCTCCAAAATCCCTGAGCTGGCGCTAAGGCTTACAGGTGTGCCCTTTCTCTTCAATTGAATTTGGTGGTCCCTTGGAGAGACCACCAGGCATTGACCTGGTATTTTCCTCAATGATTTCCTCTCACCCGGTTGAAGAGCTAGGAGCCAGCTGCAAACTCCTGCTGTGACTGCTGCCCTGCAGATTCCCAGGTCCTCTCAAGCCTCATTCTTTCTATATTCTTCCACTTTTCCTCCTCAGAATCCGGTCATATCTGTACCAGTGGAATCTTCTGGTTTATGGCATGAGGATGTTTTGGCTTTCCCTTTGAGGCTGGCTGTATAGCCACGTGGTTGAGAACAGAGTCCCTTACTGATGGCATCAGATTTTGCTTTGTTCCTGGGCTAGACTGGACTGTTATCCTCCTATCTGTGTTTCCTCCAGTAGTGGGAATGACAGGCATGTGCCAACATTCATATCATTTGAGATGACATGCTGAAAACTCACCGCCTGTTGAGCATTAAACTATGATCCTCTAGATCCTCCCAAGTATCTACCTTTGGAAGTCTTTGTTCAGAAAGCCTTCTTAGATGACTAGGACTGCTGTATAAATCCCTATACATTGGATGGCTTAAAATGACAGAGATTCACTCTATCCCAGTTCTACAGGGTAGGAGTTGAAACCAAGGTATCCTGGGAGCCACGGACTCTTTGAAGACTGCAGAGATGATTTCTTCACCAGCTTCTGTGATTCTCCTTCATATCATTTCAGGCCTTCATTTGGCTTGTGGCAATGTCGCGCCAATCTCTGCTTTCATCTTTATGTGGCATCATCATCCTTCTCAATTAATTTTTTGTTGGTCATCAGCCCGTCTAAGATCCATGCTATTCAGGGGTCCAACAGTCTTATCTAAGGGCTAAAAATTTCCATTTATTTAGACAGAATTCTTCTTCTATCTTCCACAGCTCTTTGCCCATGTTGCTGTTATGGTACCTAACCCTTTATGGGACAATTATTTGCTATGTCTTCATATCTTAATGTGATTGTAGGTCCTTTCAGGACAGAGAAGAAGAGTTCATTTCCTTTGTATCACAATTATTGAGCAGAGGAGTCAACACATTCTGATCTGTGTGTGAAGCCTGCCTTGCTGCCAGCTTGTGTATGAGCTGTGAGCTAAGAATGGTTTTTACATTTTTAAATGATTGAAAACAAAAGAATCTCATGATACACAAAGAGGAAAATTATATGTCACATATATTTCAATGTCCAGGATAAAGTTTTGTTGGAATAGAGCCAATGACTTATATTGTAAACTAACATTGGCAAGTCTGAATTTCTGCAAAAGAGACCATAAAACCCTCATACTGCAAATATTTACTATGCCATTATTTGAAGAAAAAAATCATTAGGCCCTGGGTCTAATGCAGTAAAGCTTTTCCAAAAGTAATGCAGTCAGTGATTCAAGAGGCAGGTAAAGTCTGGGCTAGAAAAGAAAGAAGAATTACAGGTAGTACTACCTCACCTAACTCTCTTTCTAACCCCAAAGTAATATAAGCTTTACTTTGTTGCTGCCTTCAACACATTCTAGAGGTGAAATAAGATTCCATGTCTTCATTATAGAGGACTTTGTAGCAATGGGTCGAAATAAGATTCGAGTGAATGGAGGAAAAAGGATTATCCATAGAGAAAGTGAAGAGGAAGCCTGCTGAGAGAGAGGCAGTGGGCATCATTGGTAGTGCCTCTTACAATGCAGACATTTAAGGGACGGGTTAGAATTTCAGTTAAGTTGCAATCTCTCTATTCAATTACTTCATCTTTAACTAAAGAAATTCAAATATTTTCCCTATTGCAATCCTTTAAAATCTGGTCTCTATTTCTTCCTGTGATCCTAGTTGTTCCTTAGCCTGATTATATGCTTTCTGTCGCTCAAGTCCTCTTCCTTCACCTTAGGACCTTGCTGGTTGATTTTATTCAATTTTTTTTTCCTGAGATGCTGTTTCTTCTTGACTGAGCTCATCATCCTCTGTCAAAACATTGACACATGTTTTGACAAATGCTCAAGCATTATCTACACACTTGAATCCTTTCTGATCCCCTCAGAGCAAAATGAGTTCTTCCCTGTCAACATCTTCTAGCCACAAAGCCGTCTCAGAACTTAGCACGACTTGGAGTTATGTAATTACTTACTGGTTTCTTTGGTTTGTTTTGGCTTCCTCCATATATTGTAAATTCCAGAAAGATGGGAATGAATTTCTTTTGTTGGTATGTTATACCCCACAACCAAGCTCTTTAAAATTTACTACACCACTCTGTATTTAGGAGTTTCTCTAACTTTGGAAATAAGAAAAATGAGTCACCAAGTAGCACAGAGCCCGTTAAAGAAGATCAGTATTTTAGTGTTAAGAGCAAGAAAAAAGACTCTGGTTAAATAGTAATGGTATGAAGCTATATATTATAAAGGAAGATACCAAACATTGAGCTTTATTGCATCTTACTTTACATTACCATTATCTCCCTGGTTCCCCTGTGAGGTGACTGTATGCCATTTTCTGATTCTCAAAAGGTCACTGCATTGCTGCTTTCTCCTTGCCACAGCATGGTTGAGACAAGAATGTTTCAGGTTCTGTCTCCAGGAAGATGGCTTTATATGCAGAAGGCTTATTAGGGGAAGAGGGACCTTGGGTTATCACCTGAGAATGAAGGAGAAGGGAATTTGAGCAGAAAGAAAAGTGCTATGATAATTTCCTAAAAGAAATTGTTTCAAGTGGTGTTCTAGAAAAGTCTGGAGCTGGGGTGTCTTCAGACAAGTCCAGCACTGGGGCAAAGGAGAGAGGCCTTTATTCCTCCATGAACATTCCAGTCCTTGCATGTGGTCAGTTCTGAGAAAGGTGTGTGACCTTGAGTAGGATGCTTCTTTACAGCTAAGTAATTCCAGAGCAGAGCGAGAGCTCCTAGCTGCTGGCAGGGGAAGTCTTTTAGTTTATAAATGCTTTCGTAGTTTTTTAAGACCCATAGGAGATGGGCTAGGACATGCGGAGGAGTGGGGTGTTCACACACAGCATCTTTACATAGTAATGTGGAAGTGACAGCATCACTGGGGTAAGAAAAAACTCACCAGAAGCTCCTCATGTTCTCAAGCCTCTGGACGGTTTTCTCCATTCCATGGGGAATACAGTTGGGTTCCATATTGTATGCTAACGGGCAATTGAAATGGTGCTCTGTGCACTAAGATTGAGCTTTCCAGGGAATTAAAATCAGCCAAACATAAACATAGTACACAGAGCTGCAATTATTACTTTTTAAAATTTGGAGTTCAGTTAAGTCTTTGGGAAAGATGCTTTTTACCTTTATTTCTACATGTGTATTTGTGTGTGTGTGTGTATGTGTGTGCATGCACAGGCAAAGTCTTGTATGTAGCAGAGTCTGAAGGAGCTGGTCTAGGTGTGGCTCAGTTGAACCCACTGGGCCTCTTGGGCATTTTGCTAAGATAGCAGCATGGATAAGAATCATTTTTTTCCAATAATAGACTGGTTTCCTGTTGGTGTAATACTGTGTTTATTTTTCTAAAATAAGAAAGTATTTACAAGGAAGAGGACAATGGAAAATAAGATTAAATGAGGAGACAGATACAAGGATTTCCACTTCATTTTCTGAGTTGTTAGCCCATCACACTCTCTTCTTGCCAAATGATAAGAGATTTATTTCCTAATCAAACTGGGTATTGTGCGTGTCAGTTGGCAGCGTGTTCCTGCTCATTTCACAGCTCCAAAAAGGAGTTGACAAGCATCAGAAGAGAAGAATTGTGGCTAACATAGGAATAATAGGAAGAAAAAAATCAATGTGGAGATGTAATTGAAAGTAAGAATTGGTAGTGGAGGTAATTGAATGGTAATGTTGTGCACAGAGACCATGCTGGATCAAGTCACTGCAAGATTGTCAGTTCACAGATGCGCGTCTGTCTCTTCTTGTGACAAAGCGGGCCTCTGAGATTGGGGATAGACATTATCAGACGTGCTCATTCAAATAGAAATCCCTCTCTAGTTTTTTTTCTTCCTTTCTTTCCCATGGCATTTTGTTTTGTTTTGTTTTCCTTTACAAAGGATACCTGGAACCAGTCCAAGGATGTGACTTTGTAACTGATACAACAGGTTGAGGGCATGTTTGATCCTGTTTTTGTGACTCTCTTAGCAGCTGAATTCAATTGCTCTAGGACAGCCCACTCAATCACAACACACCAGATCAGAACGATGAGAAATCCTGAAGCATTGGGATAAGATTATCCCTTCAGCGTCAGTTTTCAGAATAATAAAATAATAATAATAATAATAATAATAATAATAATAATAATAATAACCTAAGTTATAAGAAGTATTCATTTCTCTTTATCCAAAGAGTTATTAGGAATAGTTTAATATTTTAATTTTTTAATTTGGTTTGGGAAGTGTGTGTTATGTCTTGACATTTTTTCCCCAAAGGCTGAAACATTGTCCTTGAGAATTTCTTATTCTTCTAGCATCAACTCGTGAGGCCCTTTACAGAGTTTGCCTATCAATTCCAGTGAAATCAATATTGCATTATGAGTTGAGTCAGGAGGTCTGGATGGTGTGACCTTGGGCAAGTCACTTAATCTCTCTGCCACCATCTAGGTGGAAAACCAATGACAATAATTCTAGCCACTTCACAAAGGGAGCAGAAGATTAATGACGGTAAGTTTCTCTAGACAATGGTCTCTGTGGCTATTTCTCTTGCTCTCTGGTCTTGTGGGTGTGCTTTTATTTTCCTGTCCATTTTCTTTGGAATCTAAATTCAGCCACCCACATATTGATACAAAGATAAAGCTAGCTCCCAAGGCAAGAGGGTCATGCCACTCATGAGTTAAATTTTACATCTCTGGACAATGTGTTTGCTTGTAAGTTCTCTTTTACAAGGAAGAGGATGGCAACAGCATTCCACTGTGAAAAGGTTTCTTGCAAATAAATCACTCTCTTTAATTGGGGGATTGTGACTGCTTTTCCTTAGGCATCATCTTGCTTCACCCACCCTACCTACCATGTAATTGAAGACCCACTCTGACCTTGTTCTTCCAGTTTTGACCTCAGTATTCTTTCCAGAATTTATCTCCAGACTTTGTCTCACATATTTATGACTATAGCTAATAAATCAACACTTACTGGCTCACTGAATGACACCTTCCTGATCTCAACAACTTTTCAGTAATGCTTTGGATTTTTTTATATCAGAAGGAGGGAGTAACAGTGCTCTATAGGAAATGGGCTCATTACCTTGCTCATGTAACGTAACCCCTCTAAACAGTATCTTTACAATAAAATATATGTATATTTAAAAATTAAAAAAGAAGTCAGCCTATTAGTTTTAACTTCGGGCTATTCTGCTAGTGTCTTTTCAATCTCACTAAACTATTCTTTCATTTTTCCCTCCATTTGGGGACCATTAATTCTGAAAAGGTATTATCTAAAGATAGGTGCTACTCTTCTGGTCATGTTCATTCTGATCTGTTTATAAATTAGCTTAAGCAAGTTTCCTGGCTTCAATGCCCATCTTTATGTAGACTTTCTTTTTTGCTTTTCTTTATTGTCACTTAAAGTTTTAAAAATTATCTTTAAGCAGTTGTAATGCACTTTGTCGCCATTTTCAATATTCTGACCCCTTTTTTCCCTCCATACTCTTAATTTTGTAGGATATATATTGGATTCTTGCCTTCATTCTCTACCTCCTTTCCTCTTCATTCATCTATCCCTTTCTCCTTGACCCCACCCATTTGTTTTTAATACAGGCTTCCTGGCATTTTATTTGCTGAACTTTGACTTTGCTTTTCTAAGGAATTAACACTAATTTGAGTTTCCCCTTGAATAGACTGTGCTTCAGTTAATACATTTGTATTTACCGATAAGTTTATAAGCTAAATCTAGCATTCACATCTAAGGGAAAACATTCATCCTTTATGTCTCTGGACCTGACTTCACATAATTTTTTCTTGGTCTTTCCATTGCTGTACAAATGGTACAATATTATTCTTTCTAATCATGAGTAAAATTCTTTTGTGTGTGTATACCACATTCTCTTGATCCATTCATCCACCAAGGTTCATCTGGGCTGATTCCATACCTTGGATATAATGAATAGTGCTGCAATGGACATGGTTGTGTGGTGGCTTTAGTGTATCCTGGTTTGTATCTTTTGGGTAAATGCTTAGGAATAGAATTGCTGGATCATAGGATAGTTCTATTTTTAATTTTTTGAGGAATCTCCACATTGTTTTCTTATAGATATTCCAGGCTATAAATGGTTTTAAGATGCTTTTATCTTTTTCTGACATTTGTCATTCTAGGAGTACAAAAAAGAGCTGACTTAAGGAGGTTTCTTTATGAGAGTCCAGAATATCAGACCAAAGAGTTTTGGAGTTTGTCCTAGAGGTGGAATTCACCATATTTTTTTTTTGGGGGGGGTCCGGTCGTGGGGGACCTGAACTCTGGGCCTGGGCGCTGTCCCTCAGCTCTTCAGCTCAAGGCTAGCCAGTTGAGCCACAGTGCCACTTCTGGCTTTTTTTCTTTTTGCTTATGTGGTGCTGAGGAATTGAACCCAGGGCCCCATGCATGCAAGGCAAGCGCTCTACCACCCAGCCACCTTTCCAGCCCCTCACCATATTTTTATATGATCTAGAGGAATATAATGTTTCATTCCTAGAGTGGACTGTGGGTTGGAAGTAGAAGGCTGGGGCTTCCAGATCAGCAGTTGTAAATTTCTATGGTATTTCCAGTCTAGTGAAGGGACCATGAAGTACACAAAATCCAGCTTTACATTATTTTTGTATGTGGTTTGAATTCAGGGCTTCACACTTATTAGGCCAGCACTCTACCACTTGAACCACAACTCTAGCTTTAGTTATTTTACCAAGAGTCTAGAGTCTAGTGGTTTCCCCAGAGGCAAGCCTTAGACTTCAATCTTCTAACCTATGTCTCTTGAGTAACTCAAATTATAGGAGCCAACCATGTCCAGTCAATATTAACTTTAATGTACAGATATTTTCTCATGGGTTTCCAGTTGACTGATGCCTAAGTTTCTGGCCTTGAAATAAACAGAATGGAAGGAAAGCAGATTGGCAACAGTAGTTCCTCTCATTTAGGCTTCAGCAGCCTTTCTCATAAACATTTCTGTGAGATTCTGAAAATAATCTCATTTCATACTTTTGGATGTGAGCATAAGTATTAATATTTTCTATGTTTTCAGAAGCATTTTGTTTGGAATTTGAGGGGAACTGCATTAAGCATAGTTAACTCACTGCTATTTGAAAATGGAAAGCTTTTTGTGTGTCATTTTGGAAGACTGTTTAAAGAGATGCTTGAAGAAAACTGTGGTCTATATTCACAGAGGTGTTCTTGGTCCTGGTACTAGGTCTTTCTTGGTGCCTGGACATAGTTGCTTAGGTTTTTCATTCAAAGACTGACACACTCTACCACTCTGGACACAGTTCTACCTCTAAGTTTTTTTTTTTTTATTCTAGTTAATTGGAGGTAAGAGTCTTAGGAACTTTCCTGCCTGGGTTGACTTTGAAGAACTATGATCCTCAGATCTTAGCCTCTTGAATAGCTTGGATTACAGGTATGAGCCATTTGTGTCCTGATCATTTAGAGAATGTTACAAACCAGAAAGTAACCACAGTTGGTTTACACACATTAAGTAAATGCAGACACACAGACTTCTTTCACTCCTCAGTTCAGCACACAAGCAGGTATCTTTAGTTTACACCTGTGTCAACCTCTCATTTCCTCAGTGGTAGATCTTATTTATTCTTCAAAATTTGGCCTAAAGATCACTTCTGCAGAGAGCCTTTCAAACCTCTTGATGCATATTTGACTGAATTCCTTTCTTGTGATTTCCAATATACTGTAATTTCCTTAAAGTGTCTTTATCAAATTGGAATTATGCATTAGTTTTATCTCTGTGGATCCTCTATTACCCAATTTAATTCAGCCCCAAGTGCATTGAATGTGAGCACCAACAAGGTACTGTGGTCTGTTCCATCTGAAGCTATCCCAACGATTTGGCATAATTTCATGCACTTTATAGAGATAGGCACTAAAAATCTGTTGTTAAATGACTTGAGAGTACATGGAGAAGATTGGAAATGAAAATAGCTTCTATATTTTATATAGCTTTTTAAGCTTTATATAAAGCTTTACATAAAACTTCATATACTTTTTATAGCTTATGCATTTTTACAAACATTACTTTTGAAATAATGGTCACTACATGAGGCAGATGACACCATAAAGCTCAAGATCCTTATGCCCAGAATCGATTTCAAGTCTTTTAATCATTTCTCCAGAAGCAATTGCTGCTGAGAAAGCACATCATCCACGGGGAAAAAAAATGCTCAGAGCAGTTCTAAAGTGAGGGTTAGTCTATCATTGTTTAGAAATAACTTCAGGAAGTCTGTGGTGAAAACAGACTTCAATGAAGGTGGTTCTTATTCAATGAACACATGTCAGACTCCCAGTGCAATTTCTATTGGTGCCTCAGACATGAAGGATTTAAAAATAAACCCATTAAAGATATTTCAGAACTTCACTTTTCCAGATTAAAAGTGGACACTAGGCTCTTATAGTAGCTTTCACTCCAAATGGGGATGTTTTAAAAATTGAATTCTGTTGCAAAAACAATAGAATAGTTTTCTGTTTGAAGAAATTCTGCTGTGGAAGCCTTATAAGTAAGAAGCCAGGTAGGACATGAATAATTGCTCTTAATTAGTCTAATTTCGGTAGTGATTCATTGGCTACCGGCATTCTCAATACCCAGCTACACCACAGAAGGGAGTCTCATCGCAAGCCCAGCTATCCATGATGAAATTCACTAACCAGCTCAATTTCAGGGAAACATAATGATACTTTGTACCTGCATGATCATGAAGGAGGAAGAATACTATCTGGAAACTACCAAGACTTCACTTTTATTCATCTCTTGGAAAGCAACAGAAAAGTAAGATCTCTAATCCATGTTACTTAAATGCACATGATTAATACAGAAAAGCTTCCATGGACTAACATTTTTCCAATAGAAGTGGCTTAAAAATTGTCACTGAGCTAACGTTTGTTCCCTGTATTTTGGGATGTAGACTATTTGGTCTGAATAGCCAGAGGTGGAGTTCTACTGTGTTTTCAGGCACTTGATTCCAGTGTAAAATAGAGAGCACAGTAATTTCACCCATTGATAAGGGTGAATGTGAGATTTCACATAATACTCTTAGTGTGATATCTGACATCTAATAAGCCATCAAAAACATTCACCATTAAAATATTGTGCATCTATAACAAATCTAAAACATGTTATCTTTGCAACTGTTTCTTTGATTAATGAATGATTCAAAAGCCTTCAAGAAAAGGCACAACCAAGAGTAATACATAAATGTTTCATAATGGTTATAGAATATTTATATAATCTAAGTGAAGACATTTTAGACAAGAATGAATAAATGATTGGATGCCCACATCTGTGGGAGAGATAGTATATATGTTGCTTGTGTGTGTGTGTGTGTGGGGACATAGATGCATGCTTTTTTAGTTTCTTATAAAGAGATATGAATAAATTGTATCATTGTGGCCAATATTGCTTAATCTATCTGAATATCTACCAGGTCTGGATGGTCTGGTTCAAACTGAAGGAAAGAATAATAATAAGTGAAGAAAAACACTTTGTCTTATTTAGATTTCACTTAAAAATGTTTTCTTTTTTGTGTATAGAGGGGAGGAAATTAATTTAATATATACTTTATCTTAGTAAAGAACATGCTATTTTATCAATATCTTTTAGGTGGCCATTCAAAAGTCTCCAGATGTGAAACTATGTTAATCTCATTCCACTGTCCACTGTCTGGCAGCAAACAATAAAAGTTGTCTTTCTCTTTCTGTGTTACTGAGGAGCTTGCTGGGCTGGGCCTGAAAACATTACATAATTTCTAAGAAAACCACCAAGCTGTTATCAAGTAAATATCTGTTTAATTTACAAACATCAGTAGTATAACTGATATTAGTCTGGAGGAAGAGAAAGCACACTGAATTATACATGTACAACTAATTTTTGTGAAAATTTAAAAAAAAAGTTGTTTGCGGAAAAAGAACATCTTTTTTTTTTTTTTTCTTCACAGGGCATCGCGGGATTTTAATGATGGAAGAGCACAGTCCACTACAAATAATCATTTCTACATGGCAATTTAGCAGCATACATGTTAACATGGGAACATTAAAGTAACAAAGGAGCTTTATTGTTTGGAAAAATTAGTTTTTGACAGAACCGTCGTTCTTTTTTCCACCCTCCCCCATAAAGAGGCAAAAAGAAAAAGTCAAGGAAATATTAAAGTTGTAAAGGGTCTACTTTCTAGGGTTGATTGCTACAGATCATTTCTTTTCTGTGGGGATACAGTGAAGATGGACCCTTCTTCCTTCCACCCATATCACCATCTCACAATCAGATCTCACAGGCAAATGAATATTTTTCTCCTTTTAGACTTTGCATACACTCTGCAAGTATTCCAATGAGGCCCTGTTTGTAGGTGATGCCAGAGGTCAGATGTCAAGGCCAACAAACAGATCATGTATTTGTTCCAAGATGACACCATAGCACCCTATGTTAGCACTACTGCCAAACAAAAAAATTTTCCTGATTTTTAAGTTTTAAAAATGTACAAAAATATCAGGATAATTATAAATTAATATATATTAACGCATTGAGAAACAGCGAAAGGATGACCTAAAACGTTAAGTACAGTGTACTTCGATACAATAAATATTCCTCATTGAAACTGAATACTGAATAGGGCTGTTTAGAATTCATAGAAACAACAAAAAATTCATATTATTACTAATTTATTTATCAATAATCTATTGGTTCTTTATTATCTCATTTATCATTTATATTACAAAAAATTAATACTGGAAAATGGTAAATAAACACTTTTGTGTGCTGCTCTCTGCTGACATGCTGACATGTGAAAAAGAAGGTTAAATGTATCCTCTCCCATTTCATCTTGTGCATGGAACCCAGAGCTTTGGGATGTTTCTCATCCCCTTGCTTTATGGATGCTTTCTGAAGTTCCATTCCCCTGCCTGGCACTCCCATTCACACGTATGTACTTGATATGTCCTTGTGAACTGCCTGGATGGATGTAAATAAAGGGACACAGGTTTTATGCTCTGGGCAATTTCAGTGCACCATAGCTGTCAGTCTCTTGTGTGTGCTTCTGCTAGTCTTCGCATGCTCCAAAGATGGACATGCTGTCATGGTTTCCATCACGGTTGTTTAGGCTTCCAAGTATAGCTTTCTTCATACTTCTCCAGCATTGGGGAAGCTTGAGTTCAAGCGTAATTTATTATTATTATTTTTTCCAAATGCAGAAAAAAGTCTTTAATCTCATAATAAAAATAAGTCTGTTCTGTATTTTACAATATAATTCAAATATTTCCACTAGGAAGCATGAATTAGTCCAACATGGTCAAGAAGTATACAACCTTTGCCAGAGACTGAGGGGCTGCCTGGACACCGTTTAGGATATGCACCTCATACACCCACACTTCACCACCTTCTCAACTTCATCCACAAAGGAAGAGCCGTCCGTGCATTCAAAGGAGTATTTCCGTCTCTTGCTCCTAAGAGGTCCACAGCATTGCCCACCAACACACCCGCCTCTACATTCCAAACGAGAGACCTTCTTCGTTGTTTGACAGGCGGCGTAGCCCTGTTGCTTTTGGTAATAATCTCTGATCCGCTCCCCTCGACAAGAGATTTCTAGAAAACAACAAGAAAGCCCAAGCATTTAAAGGGTCCACATCTTTATCTGGAGGGTCTTGTCTGTGATTTTCTTTTATGACTGTTATTTTTAGCGTTATGCTCATATTATACTTTATGGGCTGCCAAGTTCCTGGACAAATACTTCTTTTGGGTCTTTATTTTCAGCAAAGTGAATGCCATATACGTAGACTATAAATACAATCAGATTGCACTGACAAGAAAATTGGATTCCTAAATCTTTTTCCTTTATTGCAAAAACAAAAGGGGGGGAGGAAAAATACACATCTTCTGTTTTTACACTACTAACAGCTGGTTTTGTTTACCACGGGAAACAGTTTCAGAAAGAATGCAATTTAATTTATTAGACCTGGAATTTAATATTGTCCAATCTGTTACTTAATACAAGTAACATTCCACCAACTTCATAAATTACCCTCTCTATGAAGTAGTTCGAAAACAGAGGCATCTACTAAAGCTTCCACAGGCACGTCCATTTTGTATCTTTCCTCAGATGCACAAAATAAAGACCATACTAGCTGGAGGGCAAATTCTGATCATGAAAACAAAGGAAAAAGGGGGAGATGGGTGGAAAAATCAGCCTGTTTCTGTCCCTCTCACCTGCATGATTTGATGTGATCAATCATATCAATCAGATTCTAAGGTCAAAGATGATTTTTTTTAAAGTGAAACCAGAGAGAATTATTAGCCCCAACTTTTCTGAGCAAGAAGATGAACAGCTGGTGTGTATCAGGTAAAGATGTGAGAATCCTAGAACCCTGTGGGGACTGTGCAGGAGATGTGGCTGATGGTTGAGTGATACTGGTAGAAAACCCTGGCAGTGAGTGCCTGACCTTCTGCAGTAATCTCGTCAGGAGATGGGAGAAGTCTCTTCATCTCTGAGATTCTAGTCTCTTACTGAAATGGAATGTGCCTCTTCCTTTGTATTCTTGTAATTTCCTTAAACTAGCCCCAGGCCAATCTGAAGATAAAAGAGGAGGGTGGGCGGTGAGAATTTCAGGGTAATCTTTTCTGATGTTAAGCCCATTCCTCCATCTATGGTGCTATTGGATTATAACTTATTTAATGTTAAAATGTGTAAATATGAGCTATCGCTGGCATGGGCACTTCCTTGTCCTTCTCCACAGAATCTGCTGGTCAGAACTGGCGTGAAGGTAGTAGAAGAGCAAGAGGAATGTAAAATGGAGAGTTTTCATTGCAAATCTGGTTATGTGAGGATACATGTAGAAGCTGTGTAACATCTTATAATGGAGGTGTAGGGCAATTCAATCTGGAACCTTCCTAAGAAACTTAAAAATAAACCAACAGCTGTACCTGAAAGTCACGTGGCAGATTGGCATTTTCTTACCTCGTTTCACCTTTTCCTAGTTCTTTCCCCATTGACGTCTTTTTGTATCAAGGATTAGTACCCCTCGTGCTTTGCCAGAAGAAGGGGCCTTGCTAGGCTGGCCTACCTCGGTCACAACTGTCCCCAGTGTATCCACTGCTGCATTCACAGTAGGGCTGTCCGAGTCCCGAGAGCCTGCACTTGCCGTGTTTACACTTGATGGTCTGGCAGGGGTTGAAGAGATCTTCTTCTTCATCACAGAGGACGCCCCCATGGCCCTCCAGGCACTTGCAGCTGTAGGAGAATGCGTTGATGGGCAAGCAAGTCCCATGCACGCATCTGCAGGGGAACAGGAAGGAGCATGTAGTGAGAATGGACGAGGATCACAACACAAGAATGAAAGATGCCTCACTGAAAAAGAGAAAGAACTCCTGTGGGAGGGTTCTTTGTGAGTATTATCCCTACCGCTGGTCCTTGGCTCCACCCCAGACCTGAGCTGGCCACTTCCTCTCTCCACCCAGACCTACCTGTGCGTGAATCTACCTCACTTCCAGCCCCAGACAACTTGCCAACTGGATAGGGAGAGAGGCCATGTGCTCCCTCTCCTGGGTGATATGGCCTCTTATTATAATCTTTCTCCCATGCCTGTTTGCCCCTGTGTAGTCTCCTGGGATGGTCGTGAAGGATTCTTAAATTCTTCCCTCCATCTTTCCTTCTACCTGACTTTCTCCATTTCCTTCATTTCCTTTCGGGATCACTCATAGGTGCACGGCTACCCAGCAACCCAAACTTACTTGTTTCCAAGGCAGGGGTCATTGGTCCGCTGGTCGCAGAGCGGCCCCATCCAGCCCTCCTCACACTCGCAGGTGAAGCCCGTCGGGCTGCCAGGCTGGCAGGTGCCATGGGCACACACTTTCTTGTGACATGGCTCACAGCCGGGCAGAATGCCTGTCTGCATGGGAACCTTCTGAAAGTCCTGTAGCTCACTGTTGATGTAAAGATTCCTGATGCAGCCATGGAAGCTGGTGCCGTTCTGCCCGGGGGCCTGGCGTAGAGATGCTACGTTGTTCTTCCCAGGCATGCCTGCATAGGGACACCATGGGAGAGGTCAGACTCTGGGACCTTTCAGACATGGGCTATGCAGATAGACGCTCTGGACCTTACCTCAGCTCTACGAAGTTAGGACATCTAGGCAAGGGTACTAGGTTGAAAAAGATCTGTGTGTTTTGTTTATTGTTTTTGTTTCTGGAAGATTCTGCAGGTACTTCTTCTAATGTATAATTAAAACAACTAGTTCACTAGGTCCATCTTTAATCTTGAACATTTGTTTCCAACAAAACTTTGCCCTAGACACATACATATACAAAATTAAGAACCACAGTTGCTGGACTTAGAGAGATTGGAGTTTCCTTTATTCTAGAGTCTCCTATACCAGACAGATTTCCAGGGAGCCCAGAGCTCCACAAAGCTCCTTGCAGTCCTCTCACAAGTTCTACCTGGTTAGAATAAGGCTGATTATAAAAGGCCTCGCTTTGATTTTAGCTCCAAGGTTTAGCACCGAGTTTCAGAGGGAGAATGTGGAGACTCACAGTGACCTTCATCTTGGCCCTGCCAAATTCTAATTTAAGCAAGTTACCAGGAGCAATGTTCCAGCTCAAGGCAGGATGTCAATGCCTGGAAACTCACCCCTGTGGCTTATCAACAGCACTTCATGGACATCATGATTTTTTTTTGCCTGCTACTGAGAGCAAAGACTTCACATTCCCCACATAAATCAGGAACACAAAAGAAATTCCTTCACAAACAGTATTTGCAAATCTTGGTGAAGTTACATTCCACTAATGTCAGTCATCTGGTAACTTTCATTTTGGCAAAACTGAGGAATCTTTCCATGGCATGAGCCAGACCCTGAAATAGTGCTTGAATGGTATCAGACATGAGGCAACTTTCCAGGTCATTGTGGGGTAAGGGAGGCGGGGAGCCAGAGGTCTTCCGAGTCCTTGACCCTCTCACAGTGCTCAGGTATCAACTGAGCCTGGACCAAAAGCTACTGGATTCAAGTTCTGGGCTAGGAAGTCAAACGTTTGCTCTCTTCCCAGAAACTTGTTTATAAATCTAGGGACGGAACGATCTCAGAATCTTCCCATTATACTGTCTCTTAAGTCCTAACACACACTAAAATCAGATAGCTAGGCTAGAGGTCAGGTCTTCGGTTTTGATTTTTAGTACATTTGGGCTAGTCATTTCTTTTCTCTGGAGCTCAGTGTTCTCAATGATATCATAAATAGTTGGACACAGCAGTTGTTCCTGAAATTTTTGACCCTGGATTTTTTTCAGTATCTCAAGATGGAGGGCAGGCACAGAATTCGGAATGACAAAATGCCGCACTGGTGACTGATGCGAGGTGATCTATGGTTACACTTGGACAGAGTCAATGACAAATCTTGGCTTTAAGTTCCATTTGTATAGGATTTTAGTGAGCATCAATCTGGCCTTGGAAATCAGGTAGTGACAGCAAGGTCAAAGATATGCAACTGGCTATGTTGAAGGAAGGTCTTTGCTCTGGCGTCTTTCTAAATCATATTCACCCACAACATTTAATGTCACGTTTATGGTCCTTTCTTCAGAGGGTACAAATGTACTTCTTCCAGAACTAATTTGAACAGCTCATTCGTGATAGAGGTAGGGTACCCCTATGTGTATTTGTCAGAATTAAATAGAGTCTAGCTAAGTTCCTCAGCAGGGAGAAAGGCAATCTTTTCATTCCCAAAGTTCCCAATCATAAAATGGTCTTGCTTTGATTGCAGTCATTTGTAAATTAACATGGCTATATGTTATACATTTATTGACTTTTAATAGGATATAAATCAAGAACTCTTTTATTCTATTCTTTCTATTTATTTGATGCTTAGTTAGGATTGAGCCCAAGGCCCCTGGAATATTAAGCATACCATTTTACCTCTAAGCTAGACTCATGTCAAGACATATTCTGAGTCAACCTTTCTGTGTGCTTGCTTAGGACTCGAGGTTGTAGTTGATAAACAGAAGCAGAAATATCTTTTTATGTTGTTGTTGCGGTAGCTAGATCTTGGACTTGCTCTTTTTCTTCTCAAAACCACAAAAAGTTGTGTCATGTGACAGAAAGGATGTATTAGGGCTAATGATGAATGCAAGGATAGGTTAAGCTAAGTGACTAGTTTCTCAGAGGACACTTCTGTGAATGATCAGGTGTTGAGATGCATCAACCTTGGGCCGTTCTCCTTTGGAAGTGGATGCATTGACCTCTTTTTGCTTCTGACTCTTTCTCATTGCTCTGTCATATATTCTTCAAAGCTCTGTTTTTATGTGTTTCCTTGTATTAAAAAAAATTGGCTTCACCCTTGAGACCAGAGTCTGCATGGGCAGAGAGCCAGCCCAGGCTCCGTGTGTTTTCCGGCAGAGAGGAGGGGTGAAGATGGCTTTCTCCAGGCCCAGGACAGAGGTGTCTGTATTCTTGCTAGGTACTTCATCCTCAGAGGAATTAGCACTTTTCATTTTGGAGCTTAAAACCTTTTTCTTTTTCCTCCTTGAAAAATAAAAATGTTCAGACCTAAACAATCTCAGGCTTTATTAAAGTAAAATTCGTACCAAATCCTAAAGAGGTTTTTAAAAGATCCAGTGAAATGGTTTCTAATAAAAGCATAATAAAATCAAGTGAAGGACAAGGTCAGAAATAAACAACTAAAAGCCACATAACTTAAGATCACTTCACTTTCAGATTTGTTTTGGTGGTGGTAGTGGTGTTTTTAAGGACTGAGTGGCAAAATGATGGCTCTGGAGTCGGGCAGACCTGAATCTAAATGAGGTCTCCCATGGAATAGCTTTGTAAACTTTGGCAAGCTTTATAAAAATCCTTGAGGCTGTCACTCAAAGACTTTTAAAAAATGAAAATGTTTTCTCCCTTATATCTCTAGAGATGAAGGCTAAGAGAAGCACTGCATTGGGCACATGGAACATCCTTTTTGCTTTTAAATAGTAGTTCCCATTATGACTTGCTTTCTTTTTCACAAAGCAATTTGGTTAGCAACAAGGGAAGGCTTGTTAAATGGGACTCATAGTTGGGATTCCCATGGTACAAACAGATCAGGCTACTTGCTGAGAAGGGTCAGTGTGTAAGATTTTAATTATGCAAAGATTAAACGGTGTATCTGTGGTTCCCATTTTCCTGGGAGTCGAAGGGAGATGTATTATTGTTAGCATAGACTGATTACATGAAGGAAGAGGTTTCTGGGCTGGAAGCGTGGTTCAAATAGTAGAAATCCCATCTAGCAAGTGCTGGGTTCAATTCACCAAATCACCCCCCCCCCCTTATCAAATGAGTTTCACAGTGGTGTTTCCATATGCTTTTACAGTCTACTTTGATCATAATCATCTGCTCTATTACTCTTTCTTGTCTCTCCTTCCCCCCTTTCAAATGTTTCTTTCTTTTTATACTCTCAGTACTTGGATTTCAACTCATGCCTCTTGCTTACTAGGCAGTTGTTTTAACAGTTGAGCCATACCCTAGACCATTTTTGTTTGAGAAACTTTTGAGATAGGTGCTAGAGTTTCTGGCCTCAGACAAGAATGCCCTACTCATGCCTCTCATGTAGCTGGAGCTACAATAGACATGCACTAAATACAATATGCTTATTTGTTAAGATTGGGTCTGGTAATTTTTTTGTCTGAGAGAGCACTGAACCATGATTCTTGTGATAACCACTTCACTAATAACTAATTACATGGATGAGCTACAGTGACCTGTGCAATTTTATAAAATGGGCTTCATTGTGATGTCTTCTTATTCTTTGAGCATTTCAACTTTGTATGCTCTATTCTTCCATTAACTTCCTTGGGCCTAGAGGTATGTCATAAATATTAACAGAATTGAACAGAATTTTGAACTCTTTGAACTCTTTTGCTTGTAAAAAATAGCACATTGATTAAGATACTGCAAGTTTTCTATACCAAAGTTTTTCAAAGTAGAAGTTCTCTGGACTTAGAGAATAATTCCAACAAATGATTTTGGAGAAAGCTTCAAGTGGTTAACTATAGCATCTTAAGGTTAGTGTTGTATAAAGAGTAATATGGAGTGAAAATACACATCTTGGTAAAGCATTCAAGGGCACTGACTTATTCAGAAACTTTATAGTCTCTTAACTCATCCTATTTCTAAACTGAATTAAATTTTATCAGCTCAGTTGAAGACCAATCAAATCCAATGCATCTCGATTCAGCATCACCTGCTGTTTTGGTCCTTGGTCTGAATTGTCCAGCTCTATGTCTGCATTTAAATTACTTACTTCTCTAGAAAAGGTGTGAGCTCTTCCCTATACAGTATTTCTTTTTGGCTCCTTTGAATTTGGTCCTAGGTCGCTTCTTCATTTTCTCATCTTCCTTCATAGTGCTTAAAAATAAAGCTTAGGGTTTTAAATTCACCTTTTCTAGTCCTAATTTTCTAACCTGCTATCATGTTCATTTCCCAAAAGTCTTGCCAAGCAGAACTACTTCCTGTTTACCTCATATAATCTGTCATTTGATTCTTCCATTCATTCATAGAGTTTCAAGGACAATTATCCTACCATCTACGTAAATTTGCAGAATTCATTCGCAGAAACTACAGCATGACACCATTTGGCTGAGCTGATAGACTCTGCCTCCTTACAGAAGAAGCTGGCTGGGAGTCACTTGCTCTGCAATGTTCATCAAACTTGTGTCACCATTTTCTTCTTTGTTTGGTTTGACACGAACTAGTTTTCTTTTTCTGTGAGACAAGATGACTAACTATAAGATTGAAAATGATCTGATGCATAAGTCTCCTGTCATGTGACAGATCACAAAGAAATATTAACTTTCTACTCTATGTCAATAACACACTTAAACCAGACCCAGGACTGCAAAACAGCCTCTTAATGTTTATCTTCAATAACTGTTTATCACTGATTATGGTCCCTGGCATCAATAGCTTCAGTCTGTGATGAGACTCATCATTTGAGTGATGCATTGTATTGAGGAGAGAGCTTACCTCCTACATAGAGTGGAGAGTCGAGATTCAGAGTGGACTGTTTCGACAAGTTGGTGATGATTTTGGGGCTCCCTCCATCCACGGAGAGGGAGAGACTCTGATCCAGGGCAAGCAGCTCCACAATATGGAAGTTTCCATCATTGATTGTCTCCACACTACAATGGGAAAACAATTGAGCTGCTTCTTCCATTTTCTTTTTATTAGAGAATAGTCATTAAAATAATACTTCAATAAGCACCATTTAGGAAAAGATAGTTGTAACTAATGTTAAGGAAGCTGAGTTTTAATTAAAAGGATATTTTCAAGGAGATAATAGGTTTCAAGTTCTCAGAGACTGTACACAAAGTTTTTTCTACTGAGATAATTGAAAATGACTGGGTCTATTCATGATCTAGTCAAATTCCCTTAATCTCTGTAGAACTCACAAAGAGAAAATGCAATTGCGTTTACTATTTTATTTTTTATTTATTTTTATTTTTGGGGGGGGTCCGGTCGTGGGGCCTGAACTCTGGGCCTGGGCACTGTCCCTCAACTCTTCAGCTCAAGGCTAGCGCTCTATCATTTGAGCCACAGCGCCACTTCTGGCTTTTTTTTTTCTTTTTGCTTATGTGGTGCTGAGGAATTGAACCCAGGGCCTCATGCATGCAAGGCAAGTGCTCTATCACTGAGCCACCTTCCCAGCCCCTACCAATTTATTTTTGAACCCAGGACCTCTCTGTACTTGCCAGGCAGCCACTCCACCATTAAATACCCTTTATTGGTTTTAGGGTAGAGCCTTTTGGTTTTCCCATGCTGGCCTTTGATTGTGGTTGTCCTGATTTCTACCTCTGCAGTAGCTCAGTGCATTTGCTTTTAATGCCCTAACTGTTCCATTTACTAAGTAAGATATTGATTATCATGCCAAATAGAATTAAAAAGACATGACACCTTCACCCATGCCAAATACATTCTAGAATCTCTAGAGGATTTCTGGCCTCTGCTCTCATGACCCTGCATCAGGACGGGTGACGTCAAACAAACACAAAAAGTACAAGAACGAGCTTAATAGGATTTTTGCATTTTGTGAAATTTATTAACTGATACTCTATTTTTCCTTCCTGTGCAGTTATTCCAAGACGTCTCATTGTGAAGTGATATTAAGGTACACCACTGTGAAGAGATGAGCTCAGTGGAAGAGCAAGGTAAATAGGATGCGTAGCAGAGTCATAAGGACAGAGATTGCCCAGTGTCCTTTCTGTAAAAATTGCTAACAATTCTTACAGTTGCCATCTAGGCACCTTGAGGAGATATATATATATATATATATATATATGCATAAATTAGATTAAAAAAGGTTACAAAATGAAGATAAGTAGACAATGAAGACTGAGAAATAAGATGAAGTTGTGGTTTCAACCCTCTTTGTGGTATTACTTCAGGCAAAAAGTTAATGGACTTATATAACAGGACCTGAGAAGAACACAGTACTTTTGCACAGTACAACTTCAGTAATACACTCACATTTCACTATACAGGTAAAAGACAGTCTAACAAAGGTTGTGAACATTTACCAATGAACATACTGGGACATTATTTAGGCTAGGATATTACTGATAAAATAACATTGCATAACACTGCTGGTCTTAAATATCAGTCTTTCCTAAGGAGATATACTAAGTTGTAATATTGGTGTGGGAATATTCAAGTCAGATAAATCTGGATTTGAATCCTGGGCCTGCATCTATTAAATATTTGACCTTTGATTATTGGAATACTAATACACTTCCATTTTCTTTTTTGTTAAATGTTACTTTCCTATGATTAATTTGAGATCTGCATGAAATTATTTTTTATAAAGATGCATAGCAGAGCCAAGTTATATATTCAGGATTTCCATCAACATGAGCACCAGTGCCATCAGCGTATAAATAAGTAATCCAATACATTTTAGGATCTTCTTCAAGAGGAAATTTAACTTGGCTCATTTAAAAATATGAAATGCAAGGTAATTTTAAAGACTGGCAGAAATAAAACTTTTTTGTTACTAAAGTTACTAGAAGTTCTAAAGCATTAAAATAAAGATATACATAACAATGGAAGCCAATTGCTTTTTGCTTTTGTGGTCAGATGTAATTCTCAAAGTGGTTTTAGATGGACATTCTATAAAACTTGACCTTAATTAGACTATAAATATTAATATATGTAGCCCCCCTTTCGCCTTTAAAATTGCAAAGAAAAGATCCATATGCATGGAGGAAGGAGTTCTTGATCACATATTGATTTTAGGCAATCAATTCAGACATGTCGGTGTTAATGATGGCGTTGGCCGCATGCAGTCCAATGACTTCAGAACTTTAAAGTTGTATGCATCCTAATGCAGTGCTCAGCTGGTAGGTCATTTTGTCACCACCTTTCTTGACCCACTTCTTCTTTACCCCTTCTTTGTTCTTCTTGTCATGAGTGCACATTTTTAATGCTCACTACTTTTAAGCCACTTTAATGTACTGGCCATGTATTGCTATTGCTGTATTTCTTAAAGAGATATTCAGAAGAATATCTCACCTAAATAGTAGATGCTTAATCAATACATGCTACGTAAATATAATGGATGTTATAAATATAAGCAAGATAACCTAGGAATAATCTTTTTTCAGGGTGTAGTGGGAAATCCTGGGGTTTGGACTCAGAACCTGGGCACTGTCATTAGGCTTTTTTTTGCTCAAGGCTAGTGAGTGCTCTACTATTTGAACCAAAGCTCCACTTGCAGCATTTTTTTTGTAATTTATTGGAGATAAGAGTCTCACAGACTTTCCTGTCCCAGCTGGCTTCTAACAATAATCCTCATATCAAAACTTCCAGAGGAGTTAGGATTACAGGCATAAGCCACCAATGCCTTGCTTTAGAAATAATCTTTTTATCAATATGAATGAAGTTATAATAAACAGGCTTCAAGTTTATTTAGGAAAGTTCTTCAAAAAGATGCATGCTATTAACAGTTTTGGATTTTCAGTGGTAGTAACTTGAAGGAAAATTCTGAGAGATAAGTTACGGTCATCTCATTAAAAGTATGAACCTGGCTTGAATTGTAACTAAGAAAAGCAAGAGTGATTTAGCACATACTATACTACTGGATGGGTAGTGTTCTAGAAACTGTATGTGTATCACGCTTTTAAAAAAATTGTTATTGTATAGTTGATAGACAGAGAGGGTACAGTTACATGAATCAGGTACAATCCGTACAATCTTTTTTGAAACATGTCTCCCCTTCCTTTGCCCTTTCCCATCCTCATCCGTAAGATATAGTTCATTTTCCACATAGTGTCTAGTGAGAGGGCAAGAGAGGGCACAGAGAAAGCGGAACAATGATGAACACATACAACAGTGATACTCACTAGACAGTCTATGTATCACTCTTATTTAAGCCCCCACAAAGGGCTATTTGTGTTAGTCAAGGTAATACAGCAGTTAATAGATGAACAGACTTGAAGCCATACTTCCCAGCTTGAATCTGTGTTCTTAATTATTATATATCACGTTTTTAAAAATACAAAATATCCCAGTATCATTCAGACGGCATGGACTGTTACCACTACATCCTCGATACACGATAACCAACCACCAAACAGCGCTAGGTATAGAGTTACACAGAGGACACCTTTATAGGATGCTTATACAATGTGTTCCCTTTACTAAAAACCATTGATTTATAAAAAAGGAATAATCTTATATGACTTATATGTAAACTTTGTGGATTTGGAAATTTTCTTTGGATTCTGTTTTCCCAGTTATGAATGAAATTCAGAGTAAGAGTTTTAAAGGTTCACTCTGATCATTTTGGAACATGCTAAGGGTTACCACAGATTTTATTCCATTTATATCCTTTTGGAATTAAGCTAGATCTAAACTTGACTTTGTGTGTGTGTGTGTGTGTGTGTGTGTGTGTGTGTGTGTGTGTGTGTGTGTGTGTGTGTGTGTGTGTGTGTGTGTGTGTGTGTGTGTGTGTGTGTGTGTGTGTGTGTGTGTGTGTGTGTGTGTGTGTGTGTGTGTGTGTGTGTGTGTGTGTGTGTGTGTGTGTGTGTCAGGTCCAGAGCTTTAACTCAGGGTTGAGCTTTTGTGCTGAAGCCTAGTACTCTACCACTTTAGCCACAGCTCCACTTTCAGAGTTTTGGGAGTTTATTACACAAGTCTCACAGATTTTCTTGCTCAGGATGGCTTAGGACTGTGGTCTTAAGACCTCAGCCTCCTGAGTAGCTAGGATACCAGGCGTGAGCCACCAGTGCCTGGTTGACCTTGATTTTTTTTTTTTTGTCAGTCCTGGGGTTTGTATGCAGGGCCTGGGCATTGATGTTGAGCCTCTTTGTGGTAAAAGCTAGTGCTCTATTAGCTGCAGTACCAGTTCTGAGATGGTTAAGAACTGTAATCCTCAGATCCTAGCCTCCTAAGTAAGTAGGATTACAGGTGTGAGCTACTGGTGCTTGGCTGATTTTGACTTCTTGCAAACAAATACTATCAAGTCAATATTTTGAGATTTTTTTTAAAGATGATAGTGTGTGCATAAATCCTAAAGTAAAACTGTCAGGATGAAGAATGGTCTAAATAGTTTTATTTCACATTGTCTTTTTCATCATGAGAGACTAGGAGACACCTAAAAGTCCTTGCACTGTGTTTCCTTTTAATACGAAAGACTGACACCCAGTTGTGTCGCTGTGAGTCAAAGTTGTCATTGATTTTACAGTCCATCACATTCAGCTCCCGTGTCCTCACTTACAGTGCATAATGTCCTTTGGGGTTCTGATAAGTATTGATAAATTCTCTCTCACCACTCCCGAGGGAACTATATATTTGATGACTCACAAAAAGTAGCCAGTGAACCACTTAACTTGGAGCCTTTCTACTAGGAACATAAATTTCATTTTATTACCATTTGTATGTAATTTAACTTTACTACCTTCATCTATTATCTTAGATTTTCTTTTCCTGAGTTTCTGGACTGTGCATGGATATATGAAAATCATGCAATTTTTATCACACTATTTGCAGTCTGTTATTATCAAGACAGTGTAAAGATGATACAGGGCTTCAAAGAAAAGAGGATTAGTATAATGTTTTTTTTTAATTTTCTTTCTCCATTGTACTTATGCAGGACACACTAACAGTGTCATATTTCCGTATCTACTATTTCAGTAGCTTAATAAAGATAAGAATCCTACTTTGCTTATGTGAGTTCCAGCCTTAGACTTGAAAGAACTTAAGTGACTGATTTGTATAGGAATCCAAGATCAAATAAACAGAACTGGTCCTTTCTCACTTTGTTACCTGTGGCCTGATGTACAACATTTGAGACATGAGAATCTCATGTCTAGGATAGTACTAGCAGAGGATTGCAATAGCTCAATAGCTATGTACATATGATCATATAAAATGATGATAATAGAAATAAACTCTAAGATATGGAAACAAAATTTATGTTTTATTTTTTACTGTACTGTGTGAAGTTCTTTCTTTTTTTCATTTTCTCCCTGTTTCACTATTTTTGATCTTGGTACTCTGTGTCTTACATAGACATTTTTCTGATTTGGGGAAGGGAAGGGGAATAACAAAATGGTGAGACAAAGGACAAAGGGTGAATCAATGCAACAGCGACACTCACAAGACACTATGTTGGAAATGAACTTCACAGCTTGGGAGGAGGGGAGTCAGGGAAGAGGGAAAGTGGGAGAAAATGAGGGAGGGGGGTGACACTGTTGGACAAGAAAGGTACTCATTACCTTACTTATGTAACGGTAACCCCTTTGTACATAATCTTTACAATATAATTAATACAATACAATAAAATTTAAGAAAATAGTAAAGAATCTCTGCCTGTCTTTTTAAGTCAAAAGAAATAGTAAGCCAAATGAGATAACACATATGTCTACTATAGTTGTCCATAAAGTTATGCTTAGGAGTTTTTCAGAAGAAGATTTTAGAGAGTAGCTTTTAAGTCTGTGCACTGGAAAATGACATCTGAGGATTGAAGTTCAAAGCCAACCAGGCAGGAACACCCATGAGACTTATTTCTAATTACCAAAAAACAAGGAGTTGGGCTATGGATCGATCAAGTAGTAGAGTGCTAGCCTTGAGAGAGAAAAAAATAAGCTTAGGGGCCTTCTATAAGTACTGAGTTTAAGATCCAGGACTGGTAATAAAAAAGAAAAAATGAATCTTCTAAGAAATGTGTTTTAATTTTAATTAGTATTTTTGAAGCAATGTTAATACAAATGTGGGAAAAAGGAACAGTTCTTATTTTAAATATCTAGATTTAAAAGGAAGATGATCACTCCGCCTAATAGAAATATTTTCCCTCATTTCTGTCTTAATGTCTAGTGCTGAGGTTAGCTTTAAGGTTAGGCTGACAACTCATTTATTTTTCCTTCATTCATTTGTTCAGACTTCCACTCATGGCACTACCAATGAGTCTTTCTATATGCCATTCTCTAAGTGCTGTAGAAATGAGACACAAATGCCAGACTCTACATGCACTCATTTACTAGCAAATCAGGTCAGCTCTGTTGTTACTGATTACTTTAAATCAGGGAGGGCTGGCAAATGCTTAACCATGGGATCTCTAGGGGAAAATGAGTCTGGATTTGCAGCATTGGCTGATTGCTGGGTGGAAATACTGCTGACATGTCTGATTTTAAGCCAGCTCCAAACATGATGTCATGGGACTTGAACACGGGGAGAGAAGTGTATCATCTGTTCACAAAGCACAACTCAAATAGAGTCATTTTCCATGCATGATTCTTAAAGTCTGGAACATAACGTCACCTGGGAACTTGTTGTAAATGTAAATTTTCAGTTGGGGGTCTCCCAAAGCAGAAAGGAATAGGGTCTTCCAGCACACCTGCTCCACTCACTACCCAGGACTGGGAATCTATGCCTGTCTCAAACAAGGCATGAATGACCAGATGTAAGAAATAACACGAGGAACTGTGCAGGCCATGTCATTCCTACTGGTAAAGGAGTTGCGTTTCCTCAAACACACTTACCGGCTTATAACCACTGTCTCTCTGTCTCTGTCTCTGTCTGTCTCTCTGTCTCTTGTAACCACTGTCTCTCTGTCTCTGTCTCTGTCTGTCTCTCTGTCTCTGTCTCTGTCTCTCTGTCTCTCTCTCTCTCTCTCTCTCTCTCTATATCATTTTATTTTATTTTGTTCAGTTGTGGGGCTTGCATTCTGGGCCCGAGTGCTGTCCCTCAGCTCTTCAGCTCCAGGCCAGTGCTCTACTCCTTGAGCCACAGTGCCACTTCTGGTTTTCTGATGGTTCACTGGAAATAAGAGTCTCAAGGACTATCTTGCCCAAGCCTCTGAGTAGCTAGAATTGCAGGTGTGAGCCACTGGTGCCCAGCAACTATCCTAATTTTTAAATACTATGTTTCCAAAGAAGCTACCCAGTGAAGAGAAGAAGAATTTGAGTGTGAAGGTACATGCATATATTTTTAATATAATTTCTTAAGTATTTGATAATCTTTAAGTACAAAGGAGTTGCCATTCAACAAAGCAGTTTATGAATACAATGTGTCTTGATCACAGTCATATAGTTTTCAAGAAACAATCTTTAAAAGGCAGAAAACTATCAATGTAGACAGAATTGTATTCATACAGATGATTTGAAATGAAGAATATCATCAAACAAAAACTTGGTCTTATAGAAATAGTAACTTTTACATGCTTATACTTCTCTAATTTTTAATCAAATTTGATTAACTAAAATAAAATCCATTCCCTCAGTGTTAAAAGCTGAGCAGGCAGTTAAAACAAAATATTTATTAAGTAAGTAATGGGAAAAGTGATTTTAACAGTTTTATGATAGATTTTACCATGATAAGAGAAATAGTACTTTTCTGTTAGAGATTTTTAGTAAGCACGTGTGCCAGTTTCTGACATTTGGCTAGAAGCCAGAAAATTAGCAAGTGCACAGTTAAGTCTCAGGACAAATTTCAAATTAAAAATGAAGGGAAGAAAAGAATTAAAGGCAAATCCAATATTTGTGGAGGACTTGGTAATGCCCTTCTATCTACAAATAATGTGACTGGAATTTAGGATTGCATAAAGCAAATAAAAGAAACTGAGTTTGGGATCATTTGAATTTATGATTCCAATAGCTACCATTATTTACTATTTTCCATTCATTTTTGGAATATTTTACATATGCTACATAATAAAATTCTTACCACAGTAACATAAAAATGGTACGATTGTACATTACCCTTATTTTCCAGATGAGGCCCTGGCAGCTGATCGAGTGCACCCAGGACCTGCTTGCTTAGGGCTGGATAAGCTGGGAATAAAATCATGGCAGACCATCTGGAGAACATTGGGTCCTTGCTTTGGCCTCAAATTTTGCGTACTGATAATATTCAGGCATAGTGGTGTTCATGTAAAAGCCTTGTTTATGTCCTAACTCCCTCTCTGTGACTCTTCTTGCTTTACGGAAAAAAGTCATAAAAATAAAAATATGCATACCTTCCTCTGACATGATTGTACTACACACATTTGTTTTTCCTTTTGAGTATGGTATCTTAGAAATCTTTCAATATTGTACATAGACCTTCCTCACTTTCTTCTTCTTTCCCTCTTATTTTTATAATGTATTTTCTTCATATGTAATTAGCATAAGTTAATCCATACTCATCTCGAGCACCTGTGTGTGTCTTTGTTTAATTTGTAACAAGGCCTTACAGAGAGGTACAAACAGTAAATCCTCTTTTGCAACCCAGAACTCATTGCTGATACGAGATTTTGGTACATGTAAGAAGGAATAGGATAAAAAAATATATATGTATATACTCATCTCAACTTATGATAATTTTTTTTTTTGGCAGTTGAGGGGGCTTGAACTCTGGGCCTGGGCGCTGTCCCTCAGCTCTTCAGTTCAAGGCTAGCACTCTACCACTTGAGCCACAGCGCCACTTCTGGCTTTTTCTGTTTATGTGGTGCTGAGGAATCAAACCCAGTGCTTCATGCATGCAAGGCAAGCACTCTACCACTGAGCCACCTTCCCAGACCCACAATTTAAGATAACTTTGACTGTCTTCTGTTACTAAAATGTAGTAGCTTTTCCAAAGTTGTTACATCACAACTCACACATCAAGATTTAAATTAAAGCTACATGCCTTACATGTTTCAATTGACTAATCTTATAGAAGAAACATAAAACTTCTGATTTTGAATAAAGATTAATATTTTTATCAATGTCCCAGGTTCAAGAAATTGCTAGGAAAAATCTATATTGCTTGGAAGAGGAGTAACAAGAACATAACTTCAAAAAGAAAACCTCTAGTGAGTTTCTCACTTGGATATAATCACTTAGCTTTCTAAAACTTACTTAGAAATCCTTTTGGCATATATTACCCACATTTAGCTTTTAATAATCCAGTTAAAAAACTCAGTAGGACCTTTAGGAAATTCATATGGTTTCATTATCATGAAATATTAGAAAAATAAAAATGCACTATAAATGTATGAAAGCTTTATGTGGGGTGCAAGACTATAAAATTGAAGGCTTATTAGTACCTAATATGCTGGCCTCTGTTCCTCACCAGTTGGAGGTGAAATAGGCATTGTTTACCACTTGAAAACCATCATTATATGCCTATATCCATGCTTCACATAGTCTCAGTGGAGGTTTTGCTCACCACCAAAAAGAATAAAGTCCACTCATGGTAGCAACTGGCATCTACTTTTCCACAACTACTTATGAAGGATCCAACGCGATGTGAAGGCTTTTGAAGCAAATGTCTATAAGCAAGGGTAATGCCAATAAAATCAAAGTCACAAGCATTCTTTTATGAGTCTCAATCAAAGCCCAATTGCTTGTGACCAAGTGTGTTTGGCCTATAGTGTGTTTTGTTCATAAACATGGTTCTAAAACCTGAACCAACAATCTTTAAAGAAGAGAAAATTTCACATTGACTTCAATAGAAGAGATTTCTGCTTTTCCTGGAAAAACCCAGAGTATGGCCAAATCAGACCCACAGAATTCAAGGACAAGCGAGCAGGCACAGTCTTTTGATGAAGATCTGATCTGAGTTCCTTCCAGACTGCCCTTGCTGTATTGTCAACAGGAAAGCTCTTTGTCGCAGGAGTCCTTACTGCCAGAGTTGGTTCTGTTATGGAATAAATTGGTGGGGGCATATTCTGCTCCTCTCTTTGACTTTTTAATTTAGTTATGCTTGGGAAAACTGACTGTATATGAGTTTCTGGTCCCTTCTCTAAAGGAAGATTTGCAGTTCTTTCTACATATGATAGAATTCACTTATAAGATGATAGCAGGAGGATGGCAGAGAATAAAACGTGCACTGTGGCTTGAATGTGTCCCTGAAAGTTCATTCACTGGGGGAAACACCAGTGCAGCAGTACTGAGGGGAGAATTTGTAAGTGTTGACTACGCGTTCAGGGCTATATCCTCACTCTCACAAATGGACTGATGCTGTATCAAAGGAAGTGAGTCTGGGTGCTGTAGTCCTAGCTACTCATGGGGCTGAGTTCTGAGGATTGTAGTTCAAAGCCAGTCCGGGCAGGAAAAGTCCATGGGACTCTCATCTCTAATTAATCACAGAAAAAGTGGTGCTCGAGCTCAAGTGGTAGAGTGTTAGCCTTGAGCAAAAGTCGCTTATGGACAGCACCCAGGCCCAGAGTTCATAGCCTAGGACTTTCAAAAAGAAAAGAAAAGAAAGTGGGTTAGTCATCATGGGAATGTGAGCCTGATAAAATCTGATGAGTTTAGCCCTCCTTCTCTCTACCCCCATCTTTGGCTTGTGTTCTCCTGCCTCTTCATTCTCTCATAGGATGTCACAACTAGAAGGACCTTGTCAGATGTGGGAATCGTGACTTTGGATTTTTTTCAGCCTCTTCTCAATCTCCTTTTATTAGAAATTACCTCGTCTCAGGTATTCCATTACAGAAGCACAAGAGGCACAAGAGAGATGTGGAAAAACATGACCCCTCTCCACTTCCTGTACTGCCATCACAGAATAATAGAGGAGAAGCAGTATTTCATGAGACAATTGTTTCACCTTTACCAGTAACTAAGAGATCTTTACCTGTAAATGGCAGAAGCCGGGTGGGAGCCGGTGTCATAGCTGGCCCTCACGCGCCCGCGGTAGAGTTCCACAGCGATGTGGTCTTTGTCACCCTTATACAGGAGGATGCCACTGTCTTCATCGGTGGCAATCTGGAAGAAAAGGCCTTGACATAGTAGATGCCCACTCAACAAATGCATCCCATCAAATGAAGGAAGATTTTTAATATGGCTTACTTTTTCACAATGGCTAGTGGAATCTAATGCACACAGCTGTCTGAAAGCTAACTTGCCTATACATTTCTCTGCTGTAAACAAATTTATAAAGAAATTGAAGTAATATGACAACTACTTCAGCTATGTGCTTAGGATTTCCTTTGCTGGAGATTCTCTCTGATGTTCACATTATTCTTCTTATGAGTTTCATCTTTGTCATATACTAACGACTGCATTGAGCAAGGCAGATTCATATCTTGTATTAAACTTATTTATAGTCATGTTAGGTCCATGAGGATTTATCTGTTGTTGTTGTTCATTTTTTAATCATGGTCCTTTTCTTCTTGAGGATATTGAAAAGACTAGAGTTATGTAAAGTTAGGGCTTAAGCCTCATATACCTTGGAGAATGTTCCCTAACTATTCACTGTTGTAAAAATAAATAAATAAACAAATAAATAAATAAATGGAGTGGAAGGTAGGGTGACAGAATTTTAGAAAAGACCTTCCCAAGGTCTTGTTCTTCAGGACCTCAAAAGTAGTTACCACTCCTCAATACCCAGAGAGTCAGGGCAAAAGAAAGAAGAAGGGATGGTATCTACAGGAAATTGGTTGAAGTCATTTAGATTCAAAATATATTAAGTGATCATGATGAGCAGATAACACAATACTCAGTCTTAATATGTCCCTGCCCCATATTCTGCATTTATTAAAGAATCTAGCACCATCTTTTCCCCTCAACATTTGAATGATTTGCTTAAAGGAAAAGATTTCTTGGTGGAAAGACTTAAATATAAGTTGTTAAATTTCATGTTATCTTCCTGCTCCACCCCCCACCCCCCCGCCCTCAATCCTGGTGCTTAACTCAGGGCCTAGGCACTGTCCTTTAGCTTTTTCACTCAAATCTGGTGTTCTACCACTTGAAATACACCTCCACTTCCAGCCTTTGGGTGGTTAATTGGACTTTTCTTTGCAGGCTGGCTTTGAACCACAGTCCTCACATCTCAGCTTCTTAAGTAGCTAGGATCACAGTAGTGACACCCCACCACCTGACTTCTAGGTGAAAGATGTAATAGGCTCCAGCTGAGTTCTGTCTCACTTAAGCCTTTCTTAAATGCAGACCTCCAAGGAAAAATGTCCTCCACCCTGTGCAGTGATTGAACAGCGGTGCCATAAAATAAGTAAATAAGTAAATAGAGTTACTTCACTTGGGCATCCAATAAAGAGATGCAACTTGTTGCTGTCCCTCACCCAAGATAATGGAGTGGATAAAAAAATACCAGTTCCTTTTTTTTTTAAATACAAAGTTTGAAGAGAAACATTACTGAAGCTTTGCCCATGAGGGGAACGAACATTCTGTCACCGTCTCTGCAAGTATCAGTAGCATTCCCAAACTCCATCATGGGTGTCATCATCTACCCAGGCTGACTGTGGCTCAAGCTCACGTCTGTTCTTGGGGGTGGGGCGGCTCACCTGAAAGGTGATGTTTGTCTGTGGCTGCACCTTGGCCGAAGGAATTTGAAGGTACGACTCTTTGTTTACAAAATTCACACTGACCAATTTTTCACACTTCTCTCCCTGGTAGCCAGGTAAACACTGGCATATGGGCTCATTTATCCTGATGATGCACTGAGCTCCATTCTGACAATCAAAATTATCACAGGGGCTGGTCCGAGGCAGAACCATAGGTGGAGAAAATTCACAGAACAAGCCACTAAAAGATACACAGGAGAGCGGAAGTTAGCACAGATTTTATATGGATGGGTTCTGAAAGCACATGTCTATGCAACTGAGTATTTCTGCGTGTACCTGTAACCTTCGGGACAGATGCATGTGTAGCCGTTCACTGCATCGGTGCAGTGGGCACCATTTGTACACTTGTTATCTTGGCAGTCATCAAAATCGATGTCACAGTGCTCTCCGATGTATCCTGGTGTGCAGTCACACCTGTTTGAACAAACAGGTAAAATTTCAGTCTCAATGGAGATAAATCAATAGGCAGATGCATTCCATGTTTGAGGAAATGTCGTCAACTCAACCAACACATCTTTGTAACAGTCTCATCTCTAATTTAACGAATGCTGAGAATACCAAACTTGCTGCAAACTACCGTGTGGTTTTCAACTCTGATCTATTGGAGATGTGGCGGTTTTATCTGTTTGATGATAATGAACATTCACAACAGAATAAAGAAATCATGAGTTTTTCTCTCTCCCTTTTCTCCTTCCCTCCTGTTTTTTTCTTCCCTCTTTCTTTTTCTTTCCTTCCTCCCTCCCTTCTGCTTCCCTTCCCTGCTTTCTCTTCCTCTCTTCTCTTTTTGCCTAATTTCTGTTCTGCCTAATTAATTTTGACCATAGTAATATTTACTATGACTATTACATCTATTTTAAAGGATTAACATATTAACTTTTCCATAGCTATTAGATGCATTGGAACAAAAATATAATTTTCAGGGAAACTAGTGAGTTAATATTAGGCACTCTAATTTTTGACACATCTGGAAAATGACGTAACAAAACGTGGTTGACTGTGAAGGATCTGATACCAAAATCCATGGGGCCAAGTCCACAGACAGCTTTTTGGCCTCTGCATTCTGTTGAAAAGGTGGCAACTCCACTGAGGATGAAGAATCAGGGTCACAATGGAGCTGACATTTCTAAGCACTTCCTGTCTTCCATGGATTCACTGAATCTCCTCCATGCCCTGAGCTACTGGTGATACCATTATATCCATTGTGTAAGTGCGGAAACTAAGGGACAAGGAGCTGAAGTAACTTGCCTAACAACATGCCACTTAAGTCCAATTCAAGCTGTCTGATCAAAGAGCCTGGATTCCTGGCCACTGCGTTTTGTGGTCTGATAATCAATTTCTTAAGGTTCCCTTTAAAAATCTGTCCTTGCTCAGTGCTGGCCAGCAGACAGCCAGGACTCAGGACGTCATCATGCCCTAGGAAAATTGTTGTATACAACAATTGTCAAGCGGTGGCAGTCCATTCCATAGCCTTAGTGTCTGTTACTCATAAATATTAAGTAAGAAATTCCTTAAATAAAACAAACTTCCTAAATTTAAAATTGTATGCCATTCTCAATCCTGTAATGAGCCTTTGCAATATTTGATCTGTCCTACCTGGAATCACTCCTTTGGCCAGTCCACACTGTATGACTACCAGCACAATAGTAACAGCAATCTTTTCAATGATCTCCTTCCAGAGTGTTATGGTACTTGTGTTTAGGTCATTTATGAGATCATGAGGTATTTGTCTTTTGGTATTTAATCAACTTCATGTATCATAAAGTGTAATCTTGACTAAGATACTTAAATATCACCAAATACTTCCTTATCTAGAATATATATATGTGTACAAATATATATGTATATATATATGTATATGTATATATATACCCCTCACAAGTTAAAGTTATTGGCATAACTTTTGTACAAAATGCATTGATAAATGTATATATTGATAAATGGTATTTTTATAAGTTTCTATGTAAGTATTTGTACTCAGATAAAACTCTTTAGAATTTATTGTAGTATTCACTACTTTATTTTAAAGATAACACTATTTAAATGAGAAAGGACACTTAAAGCCATGTGGCATTACTGAATGCCACAGGAATTGTGTGTATTTTAAGAGTGAATGGAGATTGGAACATTAAAAAAAGTGGGAGTATGTAGCTTTTAAGAGCAATGGACATTCTGCCTGCATGTAGGATTTAAGAAATAAAATGATCTCAGAACTTAAGCACGCTTTCTCTGCAACCAGTCAATTTTAATGCTAAATCATAATAAGGCAAAGTAAATAGTAAGTCTGAAGTTAAATGGACCCTAAGTGGCTGCACACATTTTCAAATAGATGGACAAGAAATTCCATCAATGTTAATGTGAACAGAGCCACTGAAGTGCCAAGCTTTAAGAGAAAGGAGAAATGCTTTGAAATACTGAATTATTTATTTGAGAAATCAAAGTAAAAGACCAGAGAGCCATACATTTACCACAGAAGCTCTCTAAAAGGTATTTTGTATTCTCTTATCTCCAAATAATATTCTTCGAGCCCATTAGAAAATGGAGTTACATCACAGCCACATATTTTGTGGGAGTGCATGTGTGCATGTGTGTGAGTATGTGTGCGTGCATGTGTGTGTTTCTTCTGTTCCTTATACCAAATTTCAAAACAGAGAACGCATTTGAATCAGAATCCCTCACACTTTCCATTTTCAAACAAGTATCAGATACCCTCAAGTTCCTGTCTCTCAAGTCTTGAAGCCAAATGTACCATATACAGTTAAGCAGCCGGAGACCCAAACAAGTCAGATGCATTCTTCAAAATACTGCTTAGGGCATCCCAGGGTCTAAAAATATCTCAAGGCCATTTCAGAGATTTATGAGTTATATAATAAAGCAAGAAGAGTAGAACAGCTCTGTGAGTTCAGTAATAAGAAAATGCACTTAAACGGGACAACTTGTCCAAAAAGTATTTCTTAGAAATTTTCTTTCACTGCTTCGTTTTGATTGGTTTATGTCCATTTTCTTTTTGCAGGCATGCTTCCCACAACGCACAATTATATCTAATTATATCGACTTAGTCTGTTTTCTGCTGAGCTAGTTACAGCCAAGGTGTGAGCCTGAGAGTCAGTGGCCACTGAAAACCACGGGCTTCTACACTAATTAACCTGTACTTCAGCAAAATGCACTTTTAGAGGGTACAATCTGACTGCTCGAAATAGAAGATATTTAATTGAGAATTTACCTTTGTGAATACAAACTCTTAGTTACAATGTATCAAGTCTATTCATTTCTCTGAGGATCATCTTATTTGTTACATAAGCAATGAACTTTTGCCTTGCCAAATTCAACTGTGGGTAGATCAAAGATGACACTAGCTACAACAAGTTAACTAGAGTGGTTGAATAAAATGTAATGCAGAATTTTGCATAAAGTAAAAAAATTGTAGTGTTTGCCCGGGGCTGTAATCTGAAATAAGATGAAAGACACAATCAAATCAATCCTTTTCTTTCTCAATAAGGCATTGAATAGCATTAGCATGTCCTGCACGTAGAGTAGTATATTCTAAATCTTTAGATTTTTAACTCAAATTGAAACAAGATATTTTTGTCAGGGAATAAATATTTATATCAGATTAGCCTTTGAAAATCGGGGAAGGTTTCACAATATTGACCTCAGGCCCTTGTTTCACTCAAAAGTCTGATGATCTGTTTGAAAAGTACCTAAGATTTACGGCTCAAATACTATTGACTCTTTAAAATTGTCCCTGACCTTCTTTTAAAATTGCTCATGAGTAATTTTTAACTCTCTGAAAGCTATGGTAATTAAGCTTGGGTCACTCTCTGTGAACATAATGTGAAATGAATAGCTATAAAACACTACAAAAACATAAGATGTATAATTACCACATGTCCAGACCATGGCCAATTCTCCATAAATTCTGGGTTGGAGGAACACATAATGCTTTCGGCAAGTTATCTGGTCTAACCCCAGCTCAACTCCAGAACCCAGATGTGTCATGCCTAAGAATCTAGTCTTTCCTCTGTATCAGACCACATGAACGATTAAAATATAAAATGTCTTGAGAGAGAACATGCATTCACCAAACTGGAAAAGCTAGCTCCAGCTCTCCCAGTAAATAAGCTAGGGGTATCTGCATAGCCAAGCAAACCCTGGCTCATCATTTCCTTATGTTTATAACAAAGAATCAGCACCGAGATAACCTTGAAGTTACAGCTGCTGTAGATATACTCCAGAAATACTTCAGGATGGAAGCAAGAAAATTATGGAGTTTGCTGTGAAACATTTTTTCGAATTATTGCTTGGATGACAAGGTGCCGTGGTACACTCCTATAATTCTAGTTACTCAGAGGCAGAGATTTGGAAGATTGCACTTTGAGGCTGACCTAGGCAAAATGTTAGAGGGGGCCCCTTCTCAACACACAAGCCAAGCATGGTGGTACTGATTGTCTGTAATCCCAGTTATATAGCAGGTCATAGGTACAAGGACTATAGTCCATCGCTGATACAACCCAACCCTAGCAGAAACTAGTAATCCTGTCTGAAAAATAAAGCTTTTATAAAAGGGCTGGAGTCCAGTATCAAGCATAAAGAACCTGCCTAGCAAGTGTGAAGTCTTGAGTCGAGTATTGCCAAAAACCACAGACACATACCATGCACACATACATGTGCGCATGTGTACACACACACACACACATACACACACACACACACACACACACAACTTAAACTCCCCTCCTCCCTTTCTGCTTGGAGAAAATGAGATGATTTTGATGTTTTCAGTTCACTTGCTAGAGCTCTTCAGGAGTATCAAAGCCATTCTTTGGATATAGTTAAGTTAAAAGGAGCACTCCTGCCAGATACTGGAAGCTCAGGCTACAATCCTTGCTACTCAGGAGGCTGAGATCTGAGGTTTTCGATTGGAAGCAGGGCCAGGCAGGAAAGTCTGTGAGACTCTTATCTCCAGTTAACCACTAGAAAACTGTAAGTGTTGGTGTGGCTCAAAGTAATAGAGAGCTACTTGAGCACTTAAAATTTCAAGGACAGCACTCAGGCCCTGAGTTCAAGCCCAATGACCAATAAAGAATAAAAAGTTAAAGAGAAAAGAGCACTATTAACAGTTAAAGTGGGGACACAGTCATAAATCAGGACTGTCCTGGACCATCTGAGTGATGTGGTTATTGCGTGGATACTCAAAGTAATATTTCACAACATAACCTTTTCAATTCTGCTACAAACTTACCTTCAGGTGGTAGTGGAGCCCTGGCCTTTGAATTAGTAGAAGGAAACTTGTTGAAAGGTTCTGTTATTCCATCAATGACTTTCCAGAAAGTCGTGGAACAGAAGGAAACCTATCTTCCTTCTGTTTGGTGTACTAAAAGACACCCATGCTGCCTAGAAGCATTGATGAAACTGTCACAGGCACTAGCCAATAGACCTCTTTCTTTCATGTTGGTTGAAGGCACAGAGCTAGGGCTTGTGGGTAAGAAGAAGACAAGTTCCAAAAAGAGAAGAGCAGAAGGGCTCCTAGCTGACTGGGAGCCCCAGGTGGCTGTGCACTTACTTGTATCCTTTTGGGGTCAGAATGCACTTGGAGTCATGCTGGCAGGGGTTCAGGTCCTGAGCACAGAAGTCCAGCTTCTCCTCACACAGCTCGCCTGCAACACAGCCAACTCTGTTAGCTCAGATGGAAAAGCCAACAGCCCTCCAGCAGTCTATGCCAAGGGTCCCAGACCTGACCACCACTCATGATCGAAGCAAAACAAGAACCCACACACAAAATACAGCAAAAAAAAGACTGTGAAGAAAACACAGATAACCCCCCACCCCCCACTCCCAATATAGAACCAAGCAGAGCCCATGTCCAATCTTGGTGATGATTTAGGACAACACATTGTCCTCATACGTGGCTCAAGTGTGATCTTCTCTAGAATACATTATTGGAATCAGAAGAAGGTGATCAGAACTTTCAGTTTTGCTGATTGGTTGATATTATTTGGGGTTGCTGACTGAGGTATTGCATCAAATTGAATAATTTTTTTTCTAAAAAGCTGGTAACTATTCATAAAAGCTCCCACTGAAGTGACGGCTATCCAGGTTTGTAAACCCACCACTTACCAGCTTCGCCCAGTTTCCCTCATGCCTGCCTCTGGCTACTACTCTCCCAAGGTTAGGTTAGTCTATCTTGTTGAAGTCATAGGTCTCTGGTGTCTGCTCTTTGTAAGCTTGACAGGCACAAACAGAATTATATGATAGATATGTCCTTACTTCTAATTTATTCTGTAGCCTAAGGTTTGAAGAGAAACCCTCAAATCTTTATATGCTCTAAGGTTTTATAGAAAGTTACATTGTTTCTCTCTTATGCATCAACATCACACTTCTTAGCCATTATTTCCAAAGGTGCCAGCTACCTAATAATTTTAATAATGTGCAATGTTAATGGACAAGCAAAAAGTTAAAACCAAAACCATACAGATTCTAAGTTGTCTCTATTGAATTATGTGACTGATAGTCTCTTCAGACATTTCTTTCAGTACAAATAGCACATCACTATTTAAGATACAGGCAGACAGACAGCTAGATAGCTAGCTAACTAGAAAGGACCAGGTATAATTTTTCATGGAGATGAGTTTCCCAACCACCAAGATGCTAAGACGATAGGAAGGATATAGCTCTACTATTAAGTTAATTTTAACTTGTTTTATTTGCAAATAAAACAACAAACAAAAAACAAACGTGTTATGTCCCAGGGTAGTTGCTCTTTTCTAAGAAACAACTTAAACTTGTACTTCTTTGAAGTGTGGACTTAGCAGAACTGGCTTAAAAAAAGACAGGAGTTTAGTGAACACTCTTTTGTTACAAGGCTATCCTTTTAAGATAGGAGTACTAGAAATTGGTAAAATTAGTTGCCAACTAAATAACCTTATTTAGATGTTAAGGGCTGTTTCCATAGGTCAAGTCTATAAATGTACTCAGTTATTATATCAATCTACCTTTGTTATTTCCTAAAATGAACTTATTGAACAGAAATTCTCATCATATTACTTCTATAAGATTTTTCTATGCCTTAAATCTATGACAAAAAGTGTTTATAGTTGGTGAGCTATATTTAAACAGGCTTTAAAAATTTACAAGTTTAATTAGCATTACTTTAAGTTAGACATCTTAATGGGGTTTCTTCATTATAATTTATCATACTAACATGATTAAAGCATTTTCTAATCCAATCTATGTAGTCGAGATTAGGATGGTAGAAAGTAGCTTATTTCCAAGTAAGTAAAATTTCCTGCTAAGAGAAGGACCTTTTGAGACAGTAAATATTATTCTGTTCACTTTCAACTTAGTCCCAAATAAACTGTTTCAAATTATAAGAAAAATTATTTTTCCATTCACTAATCCAGTACAATTAGGCCAATATAAACTACAGTTCATGAAGACTGACCACGAAGTACTCGGCTAGATGGTTGGCAACTGTCGTGAATGATTTTACCCTTAACTAGCTTCCAGTCTACCAGTAGAAAGTCTAAGTTTGAGCCAGCATATAGAATGAATTTGGCCTCTTAATAGAAAACAAACAGAATCCACCCTTCTTCTCCAAAAGGAACTTCTCCATGTAGAAGAAATGAGAAGGGAGACAATTCTAGAATAGAAACTGCTGGATGAACAAATGTCTAAAGCTGTACCTCAATATCTTCCAAGTAAGCCTGCTGATTTGAAGGTGAATAGCTACATCATTGTTAAGTATATGCTTATCTCTAGAGAACAGCCCAAGAGCACTTTCAGTTATCACTGAAGCTCTACACCAGACCCTGAGAAGATTGGTTAACTACTTAACTGAACTCTTCCTTTTTTTAAAAAAAATAATCATCAACAGTGTTATTCTAAAAAGTATTACAAGATTATATTCTGAATTACATTACTGCCCAAGGCATGTTTAAAACCGAATACTGCACCTTATACTCTCACCTCAAGTTTAGTCTCAGATTTATGAATCCATTTTTGATTCATTCCAGATTAATGGTTTACTCTTGGGCTTTAACAACTTCCTTTGGCATTTCTGTTGCTGATTTTTCTTATCTACATTTGTGCTTGTCCTATGATACACATATTGCATATTTACTCAATAAAAATTTATCTAGTTCTTGCTACTGTGTGCCTGACAGGTTTAAACATATACATATGCAGCCGTCTTATATTCATGACATGCATATAAGGTAAGAGCACAAAGATGCACAGGTTCATATTCACTTTCTGTTATTGAAGTTTATCTTATTCTTTCTTTGTATGAGAAGTAAAAGCACAAGCATGGACATATTTGCTTTTGTATTTACCTAGATTATGACACAGCAATAAAGTCAACTAGTTTTTATTGAACTTGCTATTCAGACTGAAGAACTCCAATTTACCTAACTCAACTTGGTTTTCATTTCAGCTTTGAAACATTTTTCTCATCAATATTTACTTAAACCACGGTTCATGAATACTAACATAGTTTATGGTTTTCATTTTAAATATTACTTTAAATTGTCCCTGATGGAATATTAGAATAAATGTTTTCATTGGGTTGTTTGGTTCATTTTCCTAATAATATTATTTCCAAATGATATTACTTCATTATTCAAGTACTGAAACATGGTTTTCCAGTAAGAACAGGAGTGAAGTGAGCCAAGATATCCTTAGGTACTACAACGAGAAATGTCCCTAGCCTACTTATATCAAGAGGGCATCAGATGATTTGACCTGTACCTTATTTTTTCTATACAGAAATACCACTGAGTTAGTGTAAAATAATGGAAAATAAGGGGAAATTGAATTTGTGTTTCTCTGATGATCTGTGGCCTATGGTAACATCAATTACTCTCCCCTTTCTTGAGAAACTATGTGCAAGAAGACATAAGAAAAGATGACAATAATCTTCACTGCACTCCTCATAGTCAGGGTTGTGACTAATTATCTTCTACACTCGTCTTTCCAAGAATCACTTTCAGGTGAAATGATGTCAGCCCCATTTGCTTGGTTTAAGGCAATGTGGTTGAGTGAAGATTAAACAGACCTCTTAAGAGATGAGTCTAGACCAACCATGATTTGGGGTTCACTCACACAGCAGAATTTTAGGAAACTTGATCTCGTTGTTACCTGTCTTCGATCCTCAGAATCTCATCATGACAAAGCAATAACATAGGACACAATGTATGACCAGCCTTTGTGATTTAACTTTTGATTAGGTAAACAAATTAAGCTTCTTCATGTTAGTAGTGTGTGTGTGTGTGTGTGTGTGTGTGTGTGTGTGTGTGTGTGTGTGTGTGTGTGTGTGTGTGTGTGTGTGTGTGTTTATGATGTTAAAGACTGGTGTCTTGCTTGTCTGTGTTTTAGAGAGGGAATGGTATATATGATGGGGGCCTAGTTATTATATTACCTTTTAGGAAAACAGATTGAATGAATTACTCTAATGAGAACTTTCCAAAGACAAAGCACTAAGTGTCCTGAACAAGGGCATTTTTCTGTGAGAAATGTAAGTCTGCCTCTTGGCTTGTGGTTGTCAGGTAATGAACATACTCCAGACAGATATCAGTTTGAGCTATAAGGGAGCATGGCAAGATTGGTGCCCATGTATCTAAGAAGCTCAATTTCCCAGACTGAACTTTGAGGAGAGCCCCCAAAACCCTGATGTAGCAGTAATATGAATATTTCTTTTCGCTGGCTCAGGACATTTCTGTTACCATGAGCTATTTCTCAAGAATATACTCATGTCCTTACATAAGTGCCTTCATTTGAATGATAATTGTTATGGTCACCTAGGTATGGCAGTAAGGGTCATCAGAATTGATGATGCTTGGTTTGAAGTGAAGAGATCCTATCCACATGGCTGGTAATGACATTTAAACAGAATGGGCTGCTGTAACCATACACAATGTAAGAGAATTGACTGGCTCCAATAAAGTGCACTATCTTATTGTTCTGGATATCTACCCTTCACTGGTAAAATGAAGTTTGAGAACTTATACAGAAGGCCAACTATGGCTCTAATCTCTCTCTCTCTCTCTCCTGTACTCCCTCTCTCCTTTTCTCCCTCTCTCCCTCTCTCTATCTCTGTCTCTGTCTCTGTCTCTCTCTCTCACACACTCTTTTAAGATAAAGAACCTGCTTCTAAAGACATAGTATAGAAATTCTGGGGTTAACAATGTAGTTTATTCATAAATTAGACTGAACTACTTTCTTTTAATGAGAAAAGATCATTAATATCTATAACAATGGAAAAGAAATAAATAGTTATATGATCAACTAGAGAGTAAAACATGTTTAGAGAGTAAAACACATGTTTCTTTGAATATGTTGCATTTTGCGATCATGAAAAGCCTGTCTGGATGAGATCAATTGTACCCTTTTGCATTAACCCAGCAAGTTAAGGTATCAAAGGAAGCAATCAACTGGGTAAAATCCATGAACTTTAATTCCTTATATGCATCCATCTGGAAGGCAAAGGATTCTTTTTATTTACAGTTTTGGATTTTGTCTTTCCGACAACCTGCAAAAGTATGTGCAAAACGACATACTCAGTGAGACCATCTGAGAGATAACATTCCTTTTCTTGCTCTGGTGGGTCCATACTTTTCAAATGTTACTGAAGGACCTAGATAAGCATGAAAGACAATGAAAGGAAGGGGGCAAAATAAATAAAAGCAGTAACAGATTTGTGCTTTTAGAGCCTGGACTAAAGAATATCCTTGCAGGCTGGACTAGACAGTAGCTCCTAGATAATCCTACAATAAGTCCTGCCAAATAATGATCATCACAGAAGGAAAGGAGAGACAGAGAGTACATCTCAGCACATAAAAGGCCTCTTTGAGAGAGGGTCAGAGAAATAAGGTTGTTTTTTTTTTTAAACTGCAATTCAAAAAAAAATCAATCCAATGCCCATAAAAATTACACACTTTCCATTTGTTCCATCTAAAAGAAACAAAGCCATCCCTTAAGTATCTAAGGAACAGAGGTTCCAGGAATGTCCTGTTAGTACTCAGGCCCTTTGTGGTTGCTTATAACCTGGGCACATCTTTTCATGCACTTTAACTCACCTGTAGATCCCACAGAGTGTCTAATACAATGTGTGTGTTATGGAATAATTGTCATACTGTATTATGCAGGGAATGCTGATGAGAAAAGAACATGTCAGTAAATATTTACTTCAAACATCAACTTTCTTCCTATATGTGGGATTCTTATTGGTCAAATTCACATGTAGAAGCCATAGATATGGAAGGCCACCTGTATTTGTGTTTTCTTCTCCTCGGCTGCTAGGCCACTTCTATTTGACATAATGTATATTAGCTTATAATCTCAGGGATCAGACAGAACACATTAACAATGTCACATTAGTGAGAGTCCAGTCTGCACATGGCAAAGGCAATAATTACCTTTATATTCATCAACAAGGAAAGGATGGCATAGGATCTGCATGTTTTCTGTAATGCGACTTTCTAAAAGAGAACATTCTTTTTGAGGATTCCTTTCAGTAATCTGTTTTATTTTTATACACATTCAGTCTTCTGAAATGTGTTCCCCTAGTTAGCAATAGGCATCTGACCGTCAGGCTATGATCTGTGACCTAACTAGACTCACTTTTTAAATTTAAGAGCATCCAGTTATCAGTGTAGAAATGTAGGGAGGGAAGTAGTCTTGAGGGGCTGTGAATTCTTGAAGCTATATTAGCCACTGAAGGCCACATTTCTATGGGAAAGGTGTGCCAAGTATGACACATGGATATTTGGGACATTTTTGGGATATCTGCCATAGAGATATCCCAAGATCAAGGCAATCACAATTCAATCGAGGAAAAACCTGAAAGAATGTGGTATTATGTACCTATTAAGAGAAGGCAGAGCATATTTAATGTTAATTTTCATTTATATATGAGATAAAATGAGTTCCTCCCTCATGCTTGATTGCTAGACAGTCTGATCACTGTTCATATTATGAAGGAGTGCTTCTCCTTATATGCAAGCAAATAAAGTCTGCATATTATATTGTTAATATACTCAAAATGGAAAAGTAATGCCTTTGCCCTGGTAAGCTTCTTACCTGATCTGAACTCTTTGAAAACCAAAGGCAAAGAGTTTGCCTGGTGCACAGGGGGAAAATGTTTTATGGATTTTTATATAATTTTCAACAATTAACTTGGTGTTCTGCATAAGGTATTTTCTCAGTAAACACTTCATGCATTTTTAAATGGAAAAACTTACCTCTCCAAATAAACAGACTAAGAAAAGGAGGTAGTTTTCAGTATTTCCTCCTTCAAACTCAGATTAAATATTATAGCCAATTTCAACAGCTACTGAAAAGTCCAGCAAATATTTGACTCAGTGTTCCAGATACATAAATCTAAATTAGACTGAATAAGTCTGGTTAAAGTAAATTGTTGTTCTGAGCTCAATGGGTACTGTCAGTCAACTAATGAGAGCCAACAGTTCCTTTAAAATGTTTTCTAAGATTCCAATAAATTTGCAAAAACCTTTGAAAGGTTTTGAAGAGGAATGTAATCCACATGATATTGGTAGGCTGCCAATATATATTCCCCAGTGAAAGAACCTTAGTTTTTTCTTATTTGAGGATCTCAAGTATATTCACAGCTATGTTGACTTTGATATACAAACCCTGCCCCATTTGGATACAGATTAACAGGAGTCACTGTTATGAAGAGATCATGAAAATCTACAAATATACAGAATGCTAAAAAAAAATACAGTTGAGAGTTCTTTAGCTTTCACTATGTCCTTGTCCTTCAAAGTAGAGTAGGGGTATAAAGAGAAACCAATACCTCTGCATAAACAAAACATATTTGACATGAGCAAATTAAGTATAGTAAAAAAATAGCAATTTAAAAAGAGAGAGCTGTGAAAAAGATGTGAGAAGTCATAATTTACTTTAGAACTTGTATCCTAATTTCTATAGAAATTCTTCTGCCCCTACCAGTGTGGCTTCAAATAATTCAAATCATGGTGGAATTTATGATGTGAATTTTACGCTTGACACCAAAGGTTGCCTACTATGTTTTCTGAAGTATAGATAGTTCACACTTTCGTCTTTCCTTATACATTCTTCTTTTAAAAAAATTCCTTTTCTTTTTGTGGAGGGAAGAACCAGACTCAGAACCTTGCAATTACCAGGCAAGCATTCTTCCACTGAGCTACACCATCAAACCTATACACTTTTGCTAGTTACTCTCAAACAACTAGGTGAAGAGGAAGATACGTCAATGTCCACAATTCACCAGAGAAAATACATTGAAACTGAGAAAGGTCCCAATCTGAGTCCAGGGAGGGAAAACTGAGCTTCTCTTTGTAATCCCCGCACCCTCAGTATCATTCACTTTATGTGACAGAGAAGGCAATTTAGGACTCAGGAGAGAGTAACCAATTAATTGTACAGGCGCTGATGGAGTACTTTCTTTTTTTTTTTCGTGTTTTAAGTCAAACAGACTGCCTTTCCACATGTGAATATTATGGTGGCAGCTTTATTCTTTTCAAACGTTCATAAGGGATATTATGTATAGCAAGCTGAACAGACAGCAAGGGAGGCAGAAGAAAAGCTTGTTAAGTATAAACAATTCGAGTCATTGCACAACAGGGAAAGAAGCCACGCCTGAAAGGTAGCAGCCAGTAGGAAGGGACTGGTTCTAGCAAAAGGCATCCAATTTGCCATGCATACCTTCAGGCAACGTGCACGCTAGTTTCCCTGGGTCCCCATCTACAAGTATATGTGTGTCCTGGAGTAAGCATTTTAGCTTTCCTTTGTAAATGTGTGTGCCTGTCCTCCATTTTTGCTGCTCATAGGTAAAGAGTTCTGGTAAATGAAAAAAATGTGTCAGCTATTTGGGAAGGTTCTTTTGATGTAAGAAAGTTATCCTAGATAATATGGAGGCATGCAGATTCTATTTTGAATCAATCTTTGCCTTAAGAATACAGAGAAAGGTTTGACTCATTTTTTTTAAACCAAATTCATAAGTAGCCAGTTTTTAGAACTTGCAGAGATCTTTTACTAACCTGAACTGTAGTGAGCTGTAGTGAAGGTGTGAAGTCATGTCATGATTGTGCTGTCAAGCTGGCTCCTGGGGGCCTAGATTAATATTCTTTAAGGACAGAATAATTGATATAATTGATATTGTGTTTGTGAAATAGACTCAGGTCCTAGACCATTAATTGTGGTAGTATTTGTATAAGGTAAGATAACATTTGGCCAAGGAGGTGTTAGTGTATTCATTGAGGAAAAAAATAGGAAGTTATCTTTTTACACCTTCAAATAAGAAAACATTCTTTTCGAGATTTTCAACTTCTGTCTGCACACAGTATGACTAAGTGGGCACATGGGAAATCATCCAGCCAAAGCAACAGAAGACAAGCAGAGAGGGAGCTGCTTGTGTATTTATCCATTGGCCTTCTAATTCTATGCATGCTCATCCACATCTGGAACTATCCAGACAAGTACATGATGTGGTTGATTTAGGACACTGCTCCTGAACTTGGTACTTGCAGGCTATTAGCAACTGGAGTCATTAAAATCCACTGGAACCCGAGCACTGGTGGCTCACGCCTGTAATCCGGCTACTCAGGAGGCTGAGATCTGAGGACTGTGATTCAAAGCCAGCCTGGGCAGGAAAGTCCGAGAGACTCTTATCTCTAATAAACCACCAGAAAACTGGAAGTGGTGTTGTAGCTCAAGTGATAGAACACCAGCCTTGAGCTGAAGAGCTGAGGGACAGAACCCAGGCCCAGAGTTCAAGCCCCATGACCACCACCACCACCACCACCAACAACAACAACAAATCCACTGGAAAACTCCTTAAGTTTCTAAGACACAATTTCTTGAAGAGTCTGTTATGATTCACCAGGTAAAGATAAATTAATGAAATAACTTTTCCTTTGGGTAGCTAGGTGAACTAGATTAACACCAATGATTAGAAAAAGCTCTTTTTTTTTTTTTTTTTTTTGGTCAGTCATGTGGCTTGACCTCTGGGCTTGGGTGCTGTCCCTCAGCTCTTCAGCTCAAGGCAAGCGCTCTACCACTTGAGCCACAACACCATTTCCGGTTTTCTAGTGGTTTATTGGAGATAAGAGTCTCATGGAGTTTCCTGCCCGGGCTGGCTTTGAACCACAGTCCTCAGATCTCAGCCTCCTAAGTAGCTAGGATTACAGGTGTGAGCCACCAGTGCCTGGCAGTAAAAGCTCTTTGTATGGTTTGAAAGTTGACCTACTAACTCCTGAAATTCTGCAATACAAATGTGACAGTTTCATATGCTAGACCATCCTCTTGGGTTGTGTAATTTACTTTATAAAATGTTTTCAAGAATATTGTCTTTAGTGTGAAATGCCCTGCGCTAGGCAAACCCTCTACCATTTAGCTCTTCATAGCTCTAGGTATATCTGGTAAAAATGACTTAATAAATGTATCTAAATTCAAATCTTTTTCATGTTTGCCACTGATAAGATTCTCTATTTAATGACATAGGAAAACCCATGCTACTTTAAAATTTTTCTAGCTATAGAAGATCTAGTATAATAAATGACCTGTGGTTTTCATTAAACACACACACACACACACACACACACACACACACACACACACAAAAGTAAAAGCATGCCCCACTGGGGTAGGGTGGGGGAGGGGCAGGCATAATTTCAAATGTTCAGCTTTATGTCAAATGATTGAGCTTTTTTGGCATTTGCTATGTTTAATGTTTATGGCAAATAAATATAAAAGAACAAAGGTAAACGCATACAGACAAGTAGAAAACAGAAAAATGTTAGTCTCTATTTTTAGCAATCTCTTTTTCCCAGCTGAGGGTTGCTGCCACAAGTTTCTAGAAATTGATAAAGTGCATTTCAGAGCCCGGCTTATGGTGTCTGACATAGCTAGACATACATCAAAGATCTGAACGAATGACTTAACATATTGCTTTCTGACTTCATATTTTGTCAACATTTATTACCAGGTACACACAGTAAAACCTATGGAGCTTTAAAAGAAAGAAGAAAAGTGAAGCGAAAAATCATAGTAGACTTAAAAGGCAACTAACCTTTTTCCACCTCATTCAGATTAGCAGCTGGCAGCGACAAAGACAGAAGAGACAAAAGACTTTTTACATTGCAATACAACAGCAGAGCACAGGAAGGCAAGGTGCAGCATTAAGGACAGAGAAGCCAGGGTGAGAAAGCAAAGTGAAGCCAGGCTTACATTTCTTACCTACAGCAGGGCCAAACGCACAAACATGGAGAAAAATGAGGCCAGAGGCAAATGCCATTACAGGGGGGTCTAGGTGTCTGCATCTAATCCAGGTGCTGAAAGCACCTGCTACTTCACTGTTTTAAGATGTACACTGAAAGGTTTGTGGGTGCATCTCAGAGACTCGGAAAACAGAAATAGTGGCACAAAACAGAAAAATTAAAGTTCTCTGATTATTTTTCACAAAGAACAGTGTAAGGCTTTCCATGCCCAATTTGTAAGAAAAGAATAGTTACCATTTGGTAACTTGAAGGCATAAATTAGGATTCATTTGTGTATGTCCTTCATTGTGTGGATCTGTACTTAGGACATGTAGTCTTGACATGTCAGACCAGTGCTTTCACAGTTGGGGTACATGAGAAAACATAATTGTCAATCTAACATCTCACCTAATATGACATGTAGAAAAGGCACCGAGGCATATTTTCAATATTTCAGAGTACAATACTTCTAGTTTTCATTTTATAGGCTTATGACCTTGTCTGAATTACTGAAAACCTTGGAAATTTAGCCTGGTTTTGAGAACAGATATTAGCATGCTTTGTTAGAAAAAGCAAAATCAAGACCTACCATTTCTCAAGGTAGGATTAAAACCACAGAAATAGTTTTTTTTAAAATTATTTAACATTTCCAATGTCTTAGTCTTCTAATACTAAGCATGGAAATTTTGCTTGAAGATCATAGTAAATTCAAGTTGTCAAAAGTTAATCTTGCTTGAAGAACACCATCATTCAAAGATCATGCATTATCTAACTAGAAGGGCAGATGGTGAATGAAGCAGGCAGACAGAGAAAAGTTTTGTGGTGTGTGATGGAGAAGTTAAAGTTTAAATAATAGAACAGTTATATTATTGGCCTTTATAATTTATGTTGTCAATCTCTTTGGCAAAGGAAAAAAACCTATTTTCTTTTTAATAAATCATTAACTTATTCTGATCTTACTTAGGGTTTAAATAAACTTTGATAAACTTCTCAAAGTTTTTTTTCTTTAATATTTCTAGCCCTGATTTGTAGCCAGTTCATCATGCCAGGATTTCCTTGTCATATTACCTTCGGTCCTCCGAATTTTCTCTATATTATGCTCATTTTGACTCTTGGCATGCAGGCCAAATGCAAACATTGACACTATAATAACTTATAAGCTTTTTCTATGAAGTTTTATTTGCTCCTATTAGAATTCCCTTCCTCATTGTATGCCTTTGGGATAAAGAGTGAAAAATAAATCTTCAAAGGAAAAAGAAAACTTGTGACTTGAATGAGTTTTATACAATGGCAACATTATTATAGTCCCTGATCACAGCCGGGTTCTGGTCCCAGAGCTCATGCTCTTTAATGAGATTCCAAATCTAAAGCCTAATTGTGAACTCCTTCATTGTTCACGAAAGTTGCAATTCGCTATCCTCATGATCTCCAGGCCATGCAACCATGCACTTTCTTTTGAGCTTAGATTTGCCTAGATCCTTTGCTCAAATTAAGGCAAACTCGTATTTGTAAAAACACTGAAAGACTCTGGGTCTGGTCTGGAGCCAAAATGGCTCTCGACAGGGAGTCATGGTAGGTTCGTGCATGACAGGTTTTCCTTTTTATATATAAGCTTCACATTTGGCTAAGTGGTTTTACTAAATTTTGGGTTACTCTAATGTTTCAAGGACAGAAATGTGACATCCCCAGGGAAGAATTGATGACACTTCTCAGAGTAAGGTATAATGAACTGAATAGCTCTGTAGAGCAGTGGATGTTCCCTGAACATAAGGTGGGCAGGAGATTGGAAAATGAAGGGTGAGTTGTAAGACAAAGACTCAAAAGATAAGAATAAGTAATAACCATTCTACGGCCCAAACACGGGACCTGTTCAAAACCAGCTTGGAAGTGCTCGTTGTGTTATTTGATTTATCAACAAAGAAACCTGAATACAGCTGTACTTCTAAATCTAGGTTTCATCAAATAAGAAACATACAGAGATTCCTGCTTTCTGTGCTCAGGATAGCATGGCATATAAAATTATGTTCATAAGAATGAGGTCCAATTTTCTGGTGAAGTCAGAGCAGATTGGCTCAGAGAGGCCTCCATAAGTAAGTGGGCTTCTAAGTCCTTTTTATAATGATCAGAGCAATGACAGACATAAGGAGCTAATCTATCCTAAGATGATGCTACCAAGTAGTAGAATTTGGCTTCTTGCACACATTTAAATTAGCCCAACCATGGAAACCGTAAAGGCTCCGTAATCTGTGGCCAAAAATTGATGGCAAAAACCTGAGGTATGACCCACATTGTTTTGGTGGAAATTCAAAGCTATGGGACATCTAAACTCTTTCTAGCCACTTTAGAACAGACACTTGTTCTAAATATACTTGTTAACCTTTCTTAATGCAAAATATCAAAGAATGCTCAATTCCTGCCCACTAAGCACTGTTATGTAATCAAATAGTCATCAAAAACATCCACATTGCTTCAGGGAACTTAATATGATATAATTTTATGGAGAGTCTAGTGCTCTACTGGTATAAATAAAAGTATATCATGGAAATGGTAGTTTCAGAAGGACTCCAATAGATCTGGGTTTTAGAAACTGATCTTGTTCTATATAGTACGTTGCCCTAGTGCAAAAGAGACTTTGCCACTAAGAAAAGGATTTAGTAAAATGTGGTTTTTCAATATTTCATAAAAAGTTGATTTTTCTAAACAAATCTCTGGGAAAACTGTTTATACAGATCTGCGTTTCTCTTAAATGCTTAGCGCAATTAACCCTAGCTACCCACAAGGTTATGTCAGTCTAGGTACCGTTAACCATGCATTCTACTATATGCAAATTAGCCAGGTGCTGGTGGCTCAGGACTGTGAGCTGAGATCTGAGGACTGTGGTTCCTGCCAGCCCAACAGGAAAAACTATGCAACTGTTATCTCCAATTAAGCCTGAAGTGGAGCTGTGGTGCAAGTGGGACAGGGAGAGGCCCAGGCCCAGAGTTCAAGCCCGGGACTGGCACACACAAAAATTTAAACAAAAAAGTACATGCAAATTAAAATTCAAACATCTAGCAAAATGAAAATAGTAACTTTCACAAGGATGGCAGGATCCAATTTCCTACTCGATACATATTCTCGTTTTTCTATTAAATTTGAGTAATTTCTTTAGGACAAATATAGCTATGGTATTTCTATTCAGTCTCAGAAATAAATCATAAAGCTATCTTTTCAGATAGATAAATTATAAACTTGATGACTTTATAGAGAATTGGTGTGAAGTGGAAAGAAGTATGACAGTGTGTGTAGTCATATTTATCCAACAGAGATTAAGCATCAAAAAGGAAGTGATAATCCCATAAAAAATATCCTAATGCACCATATGTTCCTAAATGAGTATCATCATGAAGGACATGGAAATAAGTTATCTCAATGCTTACTCACACTCTGGCAAAGTAGAGAGATTCCCTCTTTTTACATATGGATTAGTGAGTCCGTTTGCATGAGGAACCTGCTATAAAAACCTCATTGGAAGGTGGGTACAGGTAGCTCATACCTGTAATCCTAGCTACTTAGGAGACTGAGAGCCGAGGATCAAGGTTTGAAGCCAGCTTGGGCAGGAAAGTCTATGAGACTCTTAACTCCAACTAACCATCAAAAAGTTGGAAGTGGAGCTGTGACTCAAGTGGTAGAGTACAAACCCTGATCCAAACATCTCAGGGACAACACCTAAGGCCCTTAGTTTAAGCCCAGGACTGGCACAAAAAAAAAACCAAACAAACAAGAAACAAAAACAACTACAAGAAAAAAAACACAGGGGGTAAAAAAAACTTCGCTGAATTGTGGACAAATGTTTCTTTAGAAAAGCTTTCTTTGTTGCTGGGTAAAATGACTTTGTGATGGATGTGTGTACTGAAATGAGCTTGCTGGGTCTTTTATTTGCTTGGGTGAAACCACCTTAAATTCCTCTTTTTTAATACTACATCTAATTTCTAATACTTCTACCAGTTATTGAATTATAGACAGGCTCAGTAAACAAATTTAACATAGTGTCAATCATGCGTTCAAACAGATTCACTGATCAATGGCATATTATTTCCTGTTCTTCATACCTGTGTACTCAGGTGGACAAAGGCATGTGTAGTTATTAATTCCATCAACACAGGTGGAATTATTTTCACAATCATTATCTTCACAATCATCAACATTGATTTCACAGTTTTCTCCTTCAAATCCATCAGCACAAATACACCTGAGCATCGAAGAAAGACAAGGAACATTTTCTTTTTCTTTTGCTGCATTTTAAAGCGTGTGATCTAAACAGTTATCAATTATAAAGCTGTAAACTACAAGAAATTGATTTTTAAAATGCTTTGAAATGATATGTTGCAAGGCTCAATTTAAGGTAACATACAACAAACCAGTAAACATTCAAAAAATTAAAATTTATGCTGGCTGCAAGATGACAAATGGGTCCAGCATCTTAAAAATCAATAAACTCAACATATTTGCAGGTCTAAATCACAAGCCAAGTTTTACTTTACAACCCTAACTATCTTAATGTCAAGCTTGCTCTCTAATAAAATATGTCATATTTCTTTGCTCAGCAGTGGGAGGAACTGGTTCTGATTTTAAAAATTGTACCATCTCCTATTCTATGTATAATGTCCTTGGTGTCTAGTAGCAAAAAAAAAAACAACACACAATATAAAATGTGACTATTTTAAGTCTCAATAAATTCAATATCTCCCCCTAGCATAAAACATTGTATATTTAACCATGACTATATATCAGAATAGTCTCTGAGTAAAGTCTAGATGAAAAAGAGACAATTTCATAAAAACTATAAGTATATTTTCTCTAAAATCTGATCATTCTAACAAGCTATAATGGTACATTTGCATCTTTATGTGCAATATTAGTGTCATTAAAAAGAAGTCTATTTAATAACTGGTGAATTGTTTCTGAAGTAATTCTATTGTACAATTAAGTGATTCTAGGTTCAAGGTTCACAGCTTATTTGTCTAACTTATAACTGTGGCCTCGGTATGAATCATTAATTTCCTGTTTCAGTGGAATATATAGAAATAACATGAAACTCAACCAATGAAGACGAGATTTGAGTTTAGGGATCAGTTAGCTATTAAGTTACCCCACAGAGCCAATGGTTTCTTTTGTCCTGATCTGACTCGATTAATTATACTATGTGTACATGGGTGCTTTCAAGTTTTTTAGATTGGGTTGCATCCTAAACCAACCCGCGGTGTCTCCATTTGTTTTTGTAATACTGCAAGGACTAATAAATATTTTCCATATTCTAACATTTGTTTTACAATACTGTCCTTTCCTTTGAAAAGGAAAATGCATATTCGCTTACTTATTTCTTGCCACCATACTTCAAACACAGGAGATCACACCCCAGTGACTCACCAGAATCCCTCCTTTTCTCCTTCTTTCAGATGGCAAGTCCCTCCGTGCTTACATGGGTTACTGATGCAGGCATGAATTGGGACATCGCAGTCTTGCCCCTGGAGGACACACGGCCAAGTAAGGGTGAATACAAGTAAGGAAGTTCTTAGCACATAGAGAAGGCAGAGTAGACAAATGAAAACAATACCTTGAAACCATATGGACAAGTACACCGGTAGAAGTCAACTGGATCGTTGTTACAGGTGCCGTCATTTTTGCAGGGATTTGACAGACAAGGGTTACATTTAGCCAGAATATTGACATCCACAGGACCTAAAAATGTAGTGGAAAAGAAAATCACATGAGAAACAGATTCAACTTGCAGTAGTTCACTTCAAATGTTTGCAGTGCCTTCTTGTAAAAGTATATTTGGCACACACAGTTTTCTATGTGGCTATGCGTGTTTTTCTTCCATAACAAAACTAGGAGTCTCCATCATTCATGCATGTCAGAAGGAGGCTTTTTCACTGGGAGGTACTGTGAGAATTTCTGAACCCAAATTGGAATCTGAGTTGGTGGTTTAGGTAATTAGTAGCTGATGTTAATGAGATCAAAATCCCTTCTGGGCTAATTTATGCAGATGTATTCATAATTATCACCTACATCTCAGCCTTCACTAGATCCACAGAAATGCATGCTAACAACATTCCAGGAGAGAACTACCTGTGCGGTGTGTGTGTGTGTGGGGGGGTAATGAGTTTTATAAACAAGAGAAATGTATTAATATAATTAAAAATTGTATATGTATATGTTTCTTATTACTTTCATACAGGTAACACTAAAGTGCTTTCTTTCCTCTCTTCTTTCCTCCTTTTCTACCTCCCTTCCTCCTCTCCATTGCTTCCTCTCTCCATTTCTTTTCTCCCTTGGTTCTGTCTCTCTATTTCTCTCTGTCTCTATCTGACCCCAGGGCCACACACACTAAGCATTTTCTCTACCATGAATGACTCCAGGCCCAGCGCTACTTTTATGCACATGAAAATGCACCCAAAAGGCAGTCTCTGTTGTATAACATTCTCCTTCTTATCCTTTTGAGCCACTGTATTTGTTATTTCCTTAATGCAATATGTGATAAATGATGCATCTAGATCTTTCTTTTAGAGAAGAAAATACATCTCAAATACCTGTGATCTTATAGTTTGAGACTGTTTAAATGAGAAGCTAGAAATAGTTTTAACAGAGAAAGTAATTGGATACATTTCGAAGAATTTAATACAATACATAGGTAACAAAACTACCACCATACTGGGCATAGTCCCTATTCAGTTTAACCATATAGTTAAAATTTACTTAATAAATGTGTATAGTATATTATCTGCATAATAAGCACGAACTAATTTTCCAGGTTTTTTTCTGGGGAAATTTAATTTCTGATATTGTAAATTATGCTGAATTATTTTAACATCTAGATTTTTAAGGTTATCTGGAGATGGTTGATCTTGTGTGCATATTACTTTATCTAAAAAGAATCAAGCTAATCAGCTTTCATATTCTCAGTCCTGACATTTCTTAAGTTTCTGAATCATTCTGGTTGCACTGAGTTTTGAAGTAGAGTATTAATTTCAGTTGGTAAAGGTGACTACTGCACATATCATTCTATTTGATATCTATCTGTCTGTCTGTCTGTCTGCATCTACGCAGTGCTAAGGCTTACGTCCAGGTCCAGTTAAGTGCTCTAACTCTGAGCTCCTCTCACCTCCAGCTCCCTCTTTTACCCACCTATGTTATTACTATCAGATTAGTTATTTATATATCCCAACCCTTTGGAAGTATATTCTGTGGTTCTCTGTTCTCATCCATCTTCATACTCATATATTTACTATTTTGTAAGTTAATTTTCTTTTGTTTGACTGAAAATAGTGATTGATTTTTTTTGTATTCCACCATGCCTTCTCTTGCAAACTTCTGACTGAACGAAAATATTCAATGGCTTCAACCTATGTATATAGAATAAAGAAATGTAGTCAGAGAATATGGGACATTCTAAATAAAGTCTCATGAATTCATAGCAGCAGCATCACAGTGTTCTGGAAGTGAAATAATATCTGATTAGTCCTAAGCAGCAAAACAACACCCAGGAGTGCCCCTGGAAATGTCAGGTTCTGAAGTCTAGCTGCTCAATTCACTCCTGTAGATTTGTCATTTGTGTAATATTTGGATAAATGATTTTTTTCACTTCATTGAAGGTGAGAGTAACAAATGTCTAAAGAACATACAGAAATTTACACTGCTTTATAGACTTCCAATGTGTGTGGTTGGCTGTAGGAAAGTGATTCATTTGACATGAAAGACATTCATTTACATGTTTAGTGAAATTTGGATACATTTAAAAATGAAGCAAACCCTGCCATTTATTGTTTCCTTCATAGGGGCGCTCTCTGCATAAGGTAAGAGTGGTAGTCATCTGAGGGGATTGTAGGAGCTATTATGACAATAATCAAGACTACAAGGTCCCAACAAGAGGTAAGTGACAACACCCAGAGTCATTTTCTTGTAGATGAGGAACAAGATTGAGTTGTGAATTTGGTTCAGACATCTATCAGAAACAACAGAATAACTTCAAGAAGCAACCTAGGTCTTCTTTGTTCTTGCTTTGTTTCTTAGAAAGGAACTAAACTTTTCAAATCTTTCTCCTGTTAAAAGCCATTTCCAAGAACTGTTAAAAAATTCCCCCAAGAAATTAGCCCTCATGAGATGTGTGCTATAGAGAGAAAAGAATCTTGCTTGCAGGAGACAGATATTTCCTAGTGTCATTGAAATGAGGAAAGCCTGTCTTGGGAGACTGGGTGAAGATTTGGTCTTGACAAATAAAAGCACTGTTTTATCAGCTCTATGTACCAGAGGTGTGTTTAGCTTAATAATTCAAAGAAAAATGAGGAGAAAGTTTGATTAACTACCTGTCTCTGTCGCTTACTTTAATCTTTTTGGAAGAACTGCTGGACTTCAGATCCATTAAAGTTTGTAGGCAGACTTGCTTACTTGGCTCAAATCTCTGGCTATTCACCTGACACCCAGATAGCCACCCACTGGGAATTGAATCTCATTTTGATTTATTACCAAAAGGTCCAGACAAAAACTTCTAACTATAACCCAGAGTCTGCCTTCATTCCAGCATCCATTGGAAACATGACTCCAATAAGAAAATCCTCTAATTCTACCCCTATATAAAGTCAGAGGTACTTCAATGTTAACTCAAGAAAATCAAGAATATTTTAGGTCAGATGTAATGAAGCAAATGGAGTCTTTAATTCAAAACCAGTGATTTTGTGTTCCACTTTCTATTACTGAATTTCTCGGCTTTTAATATCAAAGGTATATTAACATTCCCTCATCAAATCGTTCATTTATCAAATATTTATGGAGGATATACTTATTGCCAGCAACTAGGATAAGTTTCCAGGGATTAAAACCAAGTGAAATGTCTGTGTTTCTGGAAAAACAGAAAAGACATGCAGGTATCAATTAAAGGAAGAACATGAGGAATGAGAAGGTATGCTTCAGAATATGTGTTTTGAGGATCTGTAAGCTGTTTAGGGGGTGAAATATAAGTGAATCATAACAGGAATTTGAAGCTCAGAAGGAAAATCATGGCTAGGAAGGTATTTGAGATCACATGCTAAAATCAATCAGGAATTTAATAGGATTTAGGTAAAAACCCAATATATGTTGACATTAAAGAGTGAGTAAAAAGAAAGTGATGTCAGCAAAAAGAATGAAGAAAAGAAGGAAGGAGAATGTATAGAGAAGAGAAGGCAATCCACCCCTAAGACAAAAGGGTAACTAAGGATCTCTAAAAAGAAACCATTGAAGTTGGCAGATTGGAAGTGCCCTTTTCGTTTTAGTTTATAGCTGAAAATAGTTGCCAGATGACATGACTAACTATCCTCTAAATTTGCCTTGCATAAATTGCTAAACAAAAACACAAAGACCAAGTATAACTCCTGTGGAATCATTAGGCCTAGTCATTTGCTGTATAACAAATCTGAGGCTAGTAAAGGAACATTTGGAATCAAAATGGGAAACAATACCCAATGTATAGGTTATTGTTATCAGAGAGAATATGAATATGAAATATTCCTGGATGAAACATGTTCTCCATGCTAAGTGTTTTAAAGTACAATGAAAGGTGGCTGCTTGTTATTTTATGTGAATGATACTTTTGATAAATAATTATATATATAAGCTCATTTTTTTTCTTTAGCCAGTGAGCACATCATAGCCTCCAAATTATTACTATTATTAATCCTTAAGTAGTTTTACAATGGGGTTTTAATTCAGTATGTCAATTTATGATTAAAATGCATCTTGCACAACGTCACCCACTGCATCATAGTTTTTCTCCTTCTCTTCTAGACTGCTATGTAAACTCAGTTGATTTACTAAGACAGTATTAATCAATCATATGACACAAAATAAAAGGCCTCAGTCTAGCTTGTCAGAATCTCTTCCCAAAAGGAAGATATTTCTCTTGCTAAGAAGATAAATAATACTTCCATGTCATTCCTGAGAGATGGGAAATTCCAGTTTTTACAGAATTTTTAGCATATAAAATAAAGGGGAAAAGACCAATCAGAGAGAAATGTAACGTTAATTACTTAAAAAGATGGCCACATTTCCTTGACCCTTGAACTGGCTTTTACGGTTGAAGGGATAAACCTTCAGAAGCATCTCCTCCCTCATTCTTGCCAGACATATTCTTATGTGGGTCCCCATTTTTTCTTAAGTGCTCCACTCTCAGGTCCCCTTGGCTCCCTCTGAGAATCTCCTGTTACCCCCCCGCCCCCACAGACCAAATACTCCATAATTGTTTGATATAGTTATCTTATAAAATTTTCTCTTCACCAACTTTTTTACAATGGCCTATTTTAATAAATGGATTAGTAAACTATAAGCCCCATGAGGATAAGGGTAATTAGCATGTATGCCATTTTCACACTTGTAGCTGTTCCTGGCATATAATAGGGACTTCAATAATATTTATATAATGAAAGGGGAACAGAAGTTCATTTCTAATCGAGTGTACATTCATTAGCATATTGAAGTGGTTAAATGAATGTCCATCAAAAAATGGAACAATCCAATTGCCATATAGCTGAATCTTCCTAAACCAGGACCTTTAAAGAGACTACTAGTAATCAATCATGTTCCATGATCCATTTTAGTTTTCTCATTGAGAACCTGAAAAAGACAAAAAAAACCCTAGTTTTTTTTAAATTGTAGAGTGCTTGATTACTCTAACATCAACTGATAATAAAAAAAATGAGGATAGGATATTTAGGTTATAAAGACATATCATGACTACTTCCTACTAAAGAATGCTCTCACTTGGGTGTTAATTATATGTGCTGCAATCATTGTATTTGTTCCACATCAGCTATATGAGTTTGTATCATAAGGAAAAAAACATGAAAAAATGGAGATAGTTTTTATTAACATATTTAACCATTAAAATTAATAATGTTTAATTTTGTAAAAAACATGTAAGTTATATTTGAATACAGCTATGTAAACATAAAAGAATATTTACCTTCCTGATATAAATTGAAATTATAGACAACTTTATTGTGTTTACAAGATTCTCACGAGTAAAATAAAAATATGATACTGGTATAATTATGAGAACAGCTAAATTTAAATATAAAAAACAATTAAAGTTTTTTTAAAACATATTAGTATATAGTTTCAACCAAACAAAACATGTGCTCAAGAGAAGGCCCAGCAAAGTTCCTTGAGTGATTTACTGTAATTAATAGGTTACAATGCTTTGCTGCCTACCATCTGTTTATTATGAGCAAGCATTTCTGTTAAAAGATACTAGGGTAATTCAAACTTTCCTTTTCTCTGTATCTGCCACGGTAAGGCTGTAGGCATCCATTCTGATGATTTAAGAATCTTGTGATTAAAATTTATAAGGTAAAATTTACTAGCAAGTTCTGGAATAAGAAATGCAGGGATCAATTATGGCTCCTTTACCAAGAAGCTGAATAATAATATTATACAAGTTACTTAATTGATCCAAGTGCAATATTTGCATCTGTTAACTTTAAAAATTAGAAGTAGCCCTTATGCAGCAATAAGGTACAGATTAAAAGATAGAAATATATCTCAGTACAATGCAAAGCATTCCAAAAAAGCAGTGAGCAATTATTGTTATTGTTGCTATTACGCCCACCATCAGTAGCAGTAGCAGTATTGGCAATAAATCCAGTGCTCCCTGTCATAAATCTTGAACTAGCAGAGAATTAATAAGGCACTGAAAAGTCACAATGTTTTGACAAATGCTGAGATAGAGGCAAAAAAAGCACCATGAGTTTCAGTGTTTTCCATCATTTTAAATTTATATTAAGGTATACAAAAATGGAATAAAGCCTAGTCTTCTCCATGCAATTGCACTGCATGTGTTGAGTACTGAATGTCTCCCATGCTTGCTGTCTGGCTTACATAGTGACTCTCTAATTTAAGGTATGACTTCAACTATAGATATTGATTTGATTGATATTGTAATGAATGTAAATTCAAACTGCCAAAGTTCACTTGATAGATCTTGGGCCTTCTGTCATCTGTTAGTTAACAAGTCTAAAATCTGCTGTCTCCTGGTGGCCCTGGAAAAGGCACAGAATTTTCTAAAGTACATCTCTGTTTCTATAGATCTGCCCACCTGGCACACCATCTTCAAGTTTCTCTGAACAGCCAATGAGACACCACAAAATGCTCACAGCCATCTCCTTGGAGACAGTGCTTCCTCTGAAATCTTTCAATCATGGTGCTATACAGCATGATAGCCGAGGGTCATGTACCAATACTTCAACTTATATTTAAGTGAGATGAAATGAACAGACAGAGAAACAACCTCCTGAGTCACATTAGCTGTGTGATAAGTGCTCAATAGCCAACTGTGGCCAGTGGCCGTCATATTGGCTGATAATACAGAGGACATTTCCTTCTCTACTAAGTTGTACTGACTAGGACTAAAATGACTATTTTTCTTGCCAACCGCGTTTACTCATTTCTGGTGTACTAAGTATGTGAGATAATAATTGTTAAATGAAAAAAAGAAAGCAGACAGTTTAGTGAGATAAACCTTGCATTGAACATGCATGCATGAATGGTATGTATATGTACACTGTTACATATATACCATTATAATTCTTTTCCAGAATTATCTCAGACAAATAGAAATTTATCCAAGGAATGTAACATTTAAGAAATAAAAGTAAGCATCGGGATTCTTCATGAACATGTGTTTCTCTGGGCACAGGGATATAACACAACCAGTTTGCAATTTCTCATTCCTCCACAGAAGTGGCCAGCTAATATGTATGAGTAAAAATAATACTTCATGGTTCTTTGACAATTATCTCTCCCTCACTTTACAACAGAAAAAAAATGGAATAACTCTCAGCCCAGCAGACCCTTATCATAGGGCACTGCCCCAGGAAAGCCTTGGGTTACAAAAAATAAACTATAAATGCATATTCTTTATAAAGGTCCTTATGGTCAAGGACCATATCACTCAAGAGGCATTACAATAAAGTTTTACCTTCAGTATCCAATAAACAAAGTATAGATTAATGATTATAATCTTTCAATTGATAATATATTGGTATGAATGGCTAATTTAGAGAAAAATGTAAAATAATATAGGGATTTATTTTTTTCCCCCAGTACTAGAGTTCAAACTTTAAGGCTTTGCGCTATCTCAGCTGGAAATACCACTACTTAAGCACACCTGCAGCTTGGCTTTTTGCTAGTTATTTTGGAGGTGGAGTCTCAAGGAGGACTATTGTTCCCGGGCTGGCTTCAAACTATGATCCCCTGGATCTCAACCTCTCCAGTAGAGTAGCTGGGTTATAGGCTAGAGCCACAAGGGCTGAGCTAGAGATCTTGCTTTAAAAATTAACTCATATTTAATTTCACCAAACATTTAAGAGAAAAACAGAAGTTTCATTTTAAAAGCGTAAATATTAAAAATATGCTGATACTTATGATACGTTTTACAACTATTTAACCTTCTGAACAAAGCAATAGATGCTGATTTAATAATGTTTGGGATTCCTAATTTTGAAAATACCTTCTTTAATTATGAAATCGTGGAGTGTTTCCCACCCCCATTTTTGGTACTGTTTGATGTGTTTTGCTTTTTTTTTTTTTAAATGAAAATGTGAAGTTTCAAAACATTAGCACTGTTACTTGTTGACATATATTTGGTGCTTACCCTGTCTGTAGCACATACTCTGTACATATTAATTATTTATTTTTTGTTTCAGTGTTCTGTACTGTCCCTGGGGCTTGAATTTAGGACTTAGCCTTTTCACTCAAGGCTGGTGCTCTACCACTCAAGCCATACATAGCCCTACTTCTGAGTGTTTTGGTTGTTAACTGGAAATATGAGTCTCATGCATTTTCCTGTGCAGGTAGGCTTTAAATCTGCATCCTCTGATCTCTGCCTTCTGAATAGTGAGGGTTACAGGCATGAACTGACCACTGGACTCAGACTGAGACTCAGGTTGGCTAAGTCGTTAAACTCGAGTTTCTATGTAATGGAAAAATACAACTAGGATATAACCTACCAGAATGGGGTTTTAGAGCTCATGCTGTGAGCCACTGTGTAGTGTTACCTACTTAGAGATGTTTTTCTTACAAAAATGTTCTGGTGATGAAAGTTGCTTTCCTCAGCTAGGTTCAGAAGTCGTGGAAGGGTGATCCCACCACAAACTTGTCTGTGCAATCCAATACTTAAGATTTACTTCTACACAGAAAACATGCTTAATCATCATTTCTTGATTGTGGATTTACAAATTTCGAGAGTGTCTTTCCTCTTTCCAGTTATTCTGAACATCTTTCTTGAAATGTACCACTTAGGAGTAATGCAAACTCATTTCTCAGGGGTAAGGGTTCTAAATTCATACGTTTGACTGCCCTAAATGGCAAAATACACCAAACAAGTTCAGTAGAGATCACCTGCAGGAATTTTACTTAATGGTTATTTTTATTTCTTCTGCCAGAAATAAAATCTTGCTTATTTTGTTAAACATTTATCTTATTCGGATTGATTTGCATATATCCCAATAAGAGAAGATAATAATATTTACCACATAATCACCATTTAGAACTTACAAAGCTATGACAGGGAAGAAGAAGGGATGTGAGCAAGCCAGAAAAGGGAACATGGGAAGGTCAGCAGCACAAGAGGCAAGTCGGAAGGTTTGGTTGTAACACCGAGGAGGGCCCGTTTCCCTTACCTGATATTATGAAACCACAGGGCCCTGGAATCCCTACAGCAAGTGGCAGATTTGGACAAGGCAAAAGCAAAAGATTTCACTTGTTAGAGGCTATGAAAGCAATTTCTAGAAGTTATCTGCCGCTCTCCCTCCATTTCAAGAAGTTTAATCCATTTCCAACAGGCTATTTCTAAGAATTATTTGAAAAGGTTACTCCTTTAATTGGCCATCTTCAGTAATTGCAATGTCTATTTTCTTAAGCAGAAGTATAGAAAAAGCAAATGTTTTCAGTGCTTTTTATGGTGACCATGAAAGTCTAGCAGCATATGGTTGTGCTTGTGTTTTCTTTGATAATTCCTCTCGTGATTCTTAAAAGAGGATATTGAAATGTAATATTTCTGAAAGACAAACAAAAAGCATAAATAATTCAAAGCTATACCTTGACAGGTAAATTTCTTGGAGGGAGTTGTAAGTAACAATTTATCTGCCATTTCTCCAGGACCAGCACAGCGAGCAATTCCAGGTTCCTTATATTCCGACTTTACCCAGTCGGATAACCACTGCATGTTACAATCACAGTAAAGAGGGTTGGCTCCAATTGCTCTGGAAAAACAACACCACAAAAGCACACATACACACACACAACACAGGTACGGAAGCATTGTTATTTCCTAAGGGAACAGAATTCAAAGTGATTCTCAGTAGATCTCTATAGATTTACTGGTGGTAAATAATAATAATTAAGCAGAAGGTTGAGACAGTGGGAATTCTCCTTTTCCTGAATGACGTGCAGTTGAGGGATTTATGAAAACTCGCATTACATTAAGTTATGAGCTTTATAAGATCTCCTTATACTTGTAGAAACATAATTTGTATTGGATGTACGATCCACTTCTTTGCTGAGAAGTCAGTCCATTGCAAGCTCCCATGGACTGAATCATGAATAAGACTTTATTTTAATTATGAAGACCTCTTATTGCACTAACATATTTCACAAGAAGTGTTACAATATTCTCCAACCATTCCCTTCTGTAAATTGTCTATATTTCTTTCCTTATTAAAGTTTGTGAGTTTTGTTCAGGCACAAACTGACTGACATTTATGCAGAAGTGGATAATCGTAAGCACGTGATTTGCCATGGTCTTTACGTTATGACTGGTGGCAAGAGAATAAAAAAAATTGTTCCCTGTGAATAATTAGTCAGTAGAAAAAAAATTGAATAGTTCCATTGCACTTCCAAGAACTTTGGAGGTACAACGAGGCTTCAGTGAGGGAAAATACAAAGGGCCAATAGTTAACATCAACTACGAAGATTGGTACACCTTCCATTAGGAGACTACAGAGTCCTGAAGTATGAAATAATGGTGCATGGTGTCATTATCCATAATGAATACATTTTGCTTGACAAATGAATCTAGTTTGAAGAACTCAGGGTAGACCATACAGGAGTAACACTTTGGTTGTGACTTGGAAAAGTCTGGTTGGGCCAGACCGAATTCAAGGGGGGCTGAATATGCTAGAACCAAAAAATGAGAAAAAGGTCTGTAAGGTGGGGGAGGCATTTTCACTGAAGATACACTTTTAACTTAAAAAAACCCCAAACCTTCAGCTAATGGAAAGTAAAAGCTGAAAGATTAAATTAAAACTGTCTTGGCATGAGGGCATAGCATCTAGGTTGAAATATTCACTTTTTCACTTTTTGAAGATGAAACCAATCAGAGCTCATAAATTAGAATAGGAGCTGTAAGAAGCTGTTCAAAACTCTCTTTATAGAGAGGTCAGGATCTAGATCCACAGAGCTAAATACTCACAGGTGTGATAATGCAGAAAGATCATTGAAAGCACCTTCAGGGACGACAGAAATATCATTTCCATGTAAAGATCTACAAATAAGTAAAAGCAAAATTAAGCTTCCTATATTTCATGCAGTTTAGAAGAATTCTCACACATGAATGAATAGCTTATATAAAGCATTTTAAAGTCAATGAAGAAAAGGATGGTTGGTTCACTCATTAACAGACTTGATGATAGAAAAGTACTTTATATCTTACAAGACCTTACAAAGTAAATTCCAGATGGAAGATTTAAGTATAAGAATAAAAGTAACAGTCTATTAAAAGGAAATTTGCTGTTTTGTATAAGCAGAAGATGGAAAAGCCTTCAAAAGCATGACATAAACCCAGAAACCATAAAGAAAAAAGAGTAGCTGTTTTAATATTTTTTTGGTGCCATTCCTGAGACTTGAACTCAGATCTGAGGCACTATCCCTCAGCTTTTTATTTTGCTCAAAGATAGAAATCTACCATTTGAGCCTCAGATCTACTTCTGGCTTTTGGTGGATAATTAGAGATGAACCTCACAGTCTTTTCTACTAGGTCTGGCTATGAACCACAACCCTCAGATCTCAGCCTGAGTAGGATTATAACATGAGCCACCAGCTCTCAGGCGGAGTAGCACATTTTTGACAAAAACAACAAAAATCCATGTTACAGAAGATTATATTTAAGGAAAAGAATATAAAATGTTCAAAACCACATTAAGATAATCTTCTATCAAAATATTATCACATGTAATAAATGCATAAAGATATCTGTATTAATATTAAAAAGATAAAATGTTTAATAGATGAGAAAATGATAATTAGCCTTTATTAGAATAACAAGTGCAAATGTTCAATAAACAAATTAAATATATTCAAATGCGGGGCTGGGAAGGTGGCTCAGTGGTAGAGCGCTTGCCCTGCATGCATGAGGCCCTGGGTTCGATTCCTCAGCACCACATAAACAAAAAGAAAAAAGCCGGAAGTGGTGTTGTGGCTCAAATGGTAGGGCGCTAGCCTTGAGCTGAAGAGCTGAGGGACAGGCCCCATGATCAGACGCCCCCCAAAAATATATATTCAAATGCATATTAGTAATGCATGTCCAAACAGGAAGGATGATTTTCAATTTCTCACATGGGGACAGAAGTAAAAGAATCAGTATTCAATGTTTCTAAGAATGTTTTCAGGAAGGTATTTTACACCATAGCAGATGAAGAATAAATTATTGTTAAAATGACAAAATCTTGTTTAGGAGAGAACTTGACTATCATTTTTGACACCCTCCCCATTAAAGTCAATGCTGATTTGCCACCAAGATGAATGTAGAAGATGTAAATTTGAATTATGCATAGAATAATGAATTTGAAATCAATACAAATAGTAGCAAACACGGGGGTTATTACCTCAGCAATGCCTACTCCAACCTATAGAATATTTGTACAGTTTAATAGGTAAATATCTAGATACAATAGAATAGAAACCTTCTAAAGCATATGTTACAACAAAATAGCTCCAGGCTGTTAAACAATGGTGATGCACACCATAGGCCTAGCTATTCAGATTTTCTTCTGCAGGATCAAGCTTTGAACCTGGCTTAGACAGAAAAGCTTGTGAGACTCCACCTCTCATTAGCTAGGCAATTGTTGTATTGGAAGTGTGGCCCAAATGGCAGAGCTCTAGCAATGAGCCAGAAAGATGAGTAAGAGTGTGAGATCCTGAGTTCAAGCCCCTGTTGGTGCACTGCACAATAATCATAGTAAAAGCCAGTAGCAGAACAATAAAATATATTATATACAGCTTTTAAAAGTTATATAAACTATGGGTAGACAGGAAGGGTATATTGAATAAGTATATTTCCACACTAAAAATGTATTCATATTCTAAGTGATTTCTAAAGAATTAGGCTTTCTTAAAAAAAATTAACTGGAGATACATAAAGCATATGTTTCAACATAATATATTAGCAAATAAATGACTGTAACAGCAACAAGTATCACAATGTAAGTCCTATTGTCCACATCAAAGTGGCTGAACAATGACACCTTATTAATTTTCAAATACCCAGGCTCTGAAAAGACAACTCAAAACTTGACAAGAGAGGAATTTTGTTGGACACAAGATACTTACAGTAATCGAAGAGACTTTAATCCATCAAATGTTCGGGAAGGAATACATCTCAGCCGGTTATAACTAAGAATTCTGAAAGCACACGTATGTCAGTTCATTTTATTCAGCAATGGAATAATGCCCACATGTCATTTCAACAATAAAGCAGTTAAGAAATTGATTATTTGAGCATCCTACAAATTGAGACTATTCATACACAACATATTTTAATTCTTGAAGTATTCTCCCTAATATCACAATATATTTTCTAAATACAACTGAGAATGTTTCTCTCTGTCTAATTTGCTCCCGCCATTCCCTGATGTAATGCTTCAAATCTTGTCTTCAGGTTTACTCCCCAATTTGCCACAAATCTCATCATTTACTCATTCTTTCTGCGATGGTTCCCCCTGCTTCTTCATTGAGGTCTTGCATGTTTTTCTCAATGGAATTTATAATCCTTTTGGCCAGAGACTACCTTCTTTACCAGAAATGGTCAGTATCTAGTAAATACATTTATGCATCATAAATAATGAATTCTCTGAATCACACTTTCATACTTACAAGGTGAGAAGTTGGGTCATGTTGCTGAAGCTTTGATTCGAAAGAGTGCTTATTCGGTTGTTGCTTAAATCTCTAAAAGGAAAAAGAAAGATATGGAGTTCACTATTAACCAAAATAGAAATGTTAGTGATCTGTAGAAAGACATAGTCCTGGTAGAATTGCAGCACTGTACTAGTATCAGAAAACAACAGCAACTCTGGACTACATCCAGGCAGATTGTCATGTTTACAATGTTTTATTTATACCTCTCCCTGTTGAAATGAGAAGTGACTACGTGTCTTGTTCTAGCCAGGGGAATATGAGCACAATGGCAGGTATTGCTTAAAAGGGGGATCTGTGAAGCGGAGGGGTCTCCTTGCCTCTGATCTTGTCTCTGCAAGACTTAGAATATTCTTGGAGATATTCCATGAAGACTACATTTTTATGGATGAGATATAAAACGTTTCTCTGGAAAGTCCCATCAAACCCACATTTGTTATCCTTGCAGATACAGAAATTCACTAGTACACACACTCCGATTTGACAAATGAATGAATATATTATTTAATTCTATCACATATTGGTATTAAATAGATAAAGCAAATGGTTTAGAACCACAATGCTCTAAGAGGAGAGCACCTAGCCATAAAGGATTGATATTATCTCAAAGCTTCACCAAATCCTGAGTTCTTTGATATCTCCTCCTATATGAAGTAGAATAAAATAAAGATACAAAAATACATCACTCACATAAGTGTTAAGTGCTTGTAGTTAGAGAGTTCCTTTGGAACCAGTGTAAATTGGTTACCATCCAGATACCTAAAAACAAGGAAACAACATGATTTTATAAAGTAAGTTAGATAGATATAAAACAATGGAACAGTATTATTTTATTTTCAGCCAACACAAGAAAATACATGGCAGATATATGTCATAATTCAAGCTGAGATCATTATTCTACAAAAGAAAAGAACAAAGAAGTTGTTTTATCCAGAGGAATATTTGGGGGTCATATGTGCTACACCATAAAATCTAGGATAGATTGGTAAGTCTAAACTGTTTTGAATTATTTAGGAAAGCAAGGCAAGCATCTAGATATTTTTGTGGCAAAAAGAAATTTCACTCAACAAACTGTATTTTTAATTGCCCTCCAGTTTACTCTGTACAGCAAAAAAATAATAGCATGAAATTAACTAACTACTAAGATAATCTAACTGCGGTAATGATGTCTATGCTTTTACCTGCATGTGTATGTAGCACTAGCTCAATAAGTAAGATTTAAGTAGATATTTGAATGCAATTTGGTGTAAATTAAAATTGAATTTGGTATTAAATTAAATTGGTATAAATTAAAATTTAATCATTTATTTTCTTGGTGATAATATATTTAGAGGTTTCACCGATAATCATAACACTTAACAAGTATACAAATGTCATATATCTGTAAAACAAGAGCCATATATATCTATCTATATATAGATATATATTCTCTTTCTTATAATCAGAATAATTGGAAAATGGACAATACATGAAAAGAATCTGCTAAATGGAAGAACAAAATAAAAAGTCTTGCCTATGATGTCACATACAAGAAGGACATTTAGCTCCTCTCTCAGGGTTTTCTTTCCCAAATATAGACAGTGAGAGGGAGATGAGTATCTATCAACTTGGTCCATCTGGGCATAAGAGGAGCTGCAAAATAATTCTGACACATTGTGCATATGGTCTCTCCTATCCTATTGTATGAGTCAATTTTGAGATTTCTGGTTGAAATTAGACTTTTCCCTAGATATAGAAGTCACTGAGAAGATGCCTAACATAGTCAGTCATCCATTTCTAATACTTTAAAATGACTAATAGTTACGTCAAAGCACAAGTTGACAAAATATGCAATTAATATGTGATTGAGACAGGAGCTATCTTATGACTCTTGAGGTCTCAAATGTTATGACTCTTCTTCCTTCTTTCTGCTCCCTATGTTTTCCTTGCTTCCAGTAGAGGGAAGCATTGTTCCATATACTTTAGCAGTGTCTTTTCTTCCAATGTCATAACAGAAGAACAGAAAGATCCAGAACATTGTTCTATGAAGGTCTGTATATAGGACAATCTAAGGAGGATTTTATATGGAACCAATTAAAAATAATGGATACCATTTGCTCAATTTTGTTCACCACCACATCCTTATTTTTACCAAATTCTTTAATAATTTGATATAATACACACATGGATGTTTTCTACTATATGCATATATGTGTACACACACACACACACACACACACACACACACACACACACACACACACCACTGGCAAGAGGGATCTTGCTGACTTGGTAAGGCCTCTCTGGGAGGTGAAACTTGAATTCCAAAAGATGAGTTAGTATTCTCCTGATCTGTGTAACAACTTATTTTAGAGAAAAACAATCCTATTTTTCAATTGTTTTTGTAATTGTCAAGGTGATGCATGGAGGGGTTACAGTGATGTAAGTAAGGTAATAAGCACATTTCTTGTCAAACTTGTTACCCTTTCCTCATTTTTCTCCTATTTTCCCTCCCCTCCAACCCCCTCCTCAAGTTGTACAGATCATTTCCAACATGTTGTCTTGTGAATATTGCTGTTGCCTTGGTTCCCCCTTGTCCTTTGTCTCACTATTCTGTTGTTCCCTTTCTCTTCTGTAATTCAAATAAACATAAATACATCCAAATCAAATCCAGTGACAACAGGGGATAAACCATAGGGGGAAGAACATATAAAAGAAACAAAAAATCACATAGTACATTAAAAAAACAACAACTACGAAGAAAAACCTCTGTGTCCATGTCTTGGAGTTCATTTCACTTAGCATCATAGTTATTGAGCTATTCTGCTCATCTGATAAGATTATCCTAGATATATACTAATTATTGCAAATAAGGGAAACCATGGGACCTATGCTTCTCATTTCCTAACAATTGGGGCGATGTCATTCTTTTTGATGGAGGCATAGAATTCCATTGTGTATATATACCCCATTTTCTTGATCCATTTACCTACTGAGAGGCATCTGGGTTGGTTCCATATCTTAGCTATGGTGACTAATGCTGTGATAAACATAGTTGTTTTGGTACAATGTTTTTTGGAGATTCAAATGGCAGAATACATATATAGAATATAGATAATATAAACAGGGTAAACTAAACTGATTTTCTAAAGGAACTTTATATAGAAATTAAAGAAGATTTGACAATTTTTGATAGGACTTGGCAAAGGGACCAAGGCACAGGCCAAGTAAAATGGTAAAAGCAGTAATTTAGCATCAGAGACAACCTGAGTGCTATGCTTCTCACTGGGGCTATTTCTGTAATCAAGGCTTTGTATAATGTACACACATCTAATCCAGTCTTCCAATAGAGGAAGGTTAAGATGCCCATATAATCTTCTGATGTAAGGAGAGTAATTAAATATTGAATTATATGCACATAAAGCAGTGCTTAGTTAATTAAGTGGAGTGAATGGTACTAACAGGAACTGAGTGAGCATGTGACTGCAGTTCAAAGGTAGGGGCAAAAAAAACCCACAAAAAAAACAAAAAACAAAAAAAACATGACTAACTATGTGGGATATTGTAGCCCCTGTAATAAATTAACTATGCATCATTTCCCAAAGTGTATTTGATTGACCCTATGGGTCTTAAAATGCTACATTAAAGAACAAAGCTACATGGACAAGTAAGCGGAGGCTGCCTAAAATTTTGCCATGCTACTTGCCATGCTGTGCCTCAAAGGTACTAAGAAATGGTCCCATGGAAAATTAAAAAAAAAATGAAAACATTCCCGTAGCAATTTGAGATTGAGTTTTGCATTACAGGTCTACACTTTTATATGGTGATTATTAACCAGACCTAATTTGCAAGCAGTATTCTAATGATTTTTGGTGCATCTCCATTCCTTTGGTATAGGAAACGAACTGTCTAGGAAAGGGAAAAACTGGTACTTACAACTCTGTGACATCTCTTGGAATTCCTTTTGGCAAGATCTTTAAGCCCTTGTTGCTACATCGGACAACAGTATCCAAACAGGTACATTCCACAGGACAGCGAGACAGTGGAGAGCAACTATTGTCATCGTTTCCTGAGTTGCCAGAGGAAACAGGAAAACAGTGGGTTTGCGGTATATCAAGAAGGGATTTTACGTTATTAGGTTAGCAAAAACAAGTGTTAATTCTTGATCACTTACAGTTAGTAAAAAGTTGACACCATACCTTGTGTTTTCAGATCCTCTGGGGATAGGAATTCAGAAAATAATTTACAATTTCTATTACCAATATAATTGTAATAGTGAATAATTTGTCCAGGTACTTAAAATACATTTTCATTTAGAATTTGTGTATGTAAAATGAGTTATAGAAAATATTAAGGAATAGATGTGAAGAGACATAAAGAACTGTATTAACTTAAAATGTTAAGCAAAAATTGCATGCATAAATCTCATTTAATAGACAGGATTTAATCTAAGTACCCTTGGTTCAAGCCTGTGAGCCCAGCTATGTGTAGAGACTGCAATTCAAGGATTGCCTTGGCTGAAAAGCTTGTGAGACGTCCTTCTCAACCTATATGTACACGCGGTGATGTGTGCCTGTCATCCCAAACTACATGGAAAACTGGAATAAGAAGGATCATTCTTCCAGGGCAGCAAGGGCTATAAATCCATGAGACTCCATCTTCAAAGAAGTTACGTGGTACCAGTGTACACCTATATTCCCAGCAACTATAGGTAGCCTAGAGTAAGCAGAGAGAAGTCTATGGGCAGCCCGGGGGGAATGGAGACACTGCTCTAAAATTAACAAGTGAAAAATAGGGCTGGAGGCATGGCACAGTGGGAGAGTGCCGACTGAGCATGATGGGTGAGTCCTGAGTTTAAAATGATACTGCCAAATATAGTACCACCCTCAATATAATAAAATTTTATACTTAAATATATAGGGTCCAAATTAATTAGCTCTCTGCTCTCAAGCAATGATAATAGGACAGATTCTACCTACTAATAAGGCTCTTATGGAAATCAAATTCATTGATGGGGAGAAAATATTAAACTGTGAAAACCGGGAGGTTGGGACAGATGGGGGAAGGAGGAGGCGATTGATGCTTTTGCACTCCTAAACTGACATGTTGAATTGAAACCATTTTGTACAACTCCTTGATAATAAAAAAAATTAAAGTGAAAAGTTACTTTTGTCATTTTTACTAAAAAGTCCATTAAACAGTCACTTTACTTATTTGAAACTTGTATTTCTCCAAAAACTGCTGAAGATAATAAAGGAAAGCCAAACTGAAGTTACATAAATACTTTTGATTACAAACTGGGAATCAGAAAAATTCGTCTAAAAGACTCAGAAACACACATCAAATTAGATTCTAACTATGAGTCAGAAAGACTAACTGACAGTCTTAATAACATAAAAACCAACAAACTGGTACATGAGATCTTGGGGGTAGTGTTAAAGAGAGGAAGGTAGAGGAATGAAGAGAGAGAAGGAAGAGCAGGTAGAGAATGAGTCATAAAATTCAATGCCTATTCTACAAAATGAAGAAAACTGAGAGAAGGGCTTGGGTTGGGAGAGATGGGGGAGAAGGATAAAATGGTAGACACTGATCAAGACACATTGTATTCATCAGCAGATGTGTTGAATAGCAACTCCTTTGTACAAATACTTAAAGATAAGAAAAATACAATTTAACAAAGAAGTGCCCTGATGATAAAATGAAACAAACAACAAAGCCAAGAATGAGACAGTAAGGAGATGACATAGGGAAGGAGAGACGGCATGCTGGATTGTTTGTATGAGCAACAGTAGCACAGACTTTTGGACAAATGCCTGATGGCCAAAGAAACATCTCAAGTTTAGCTTACCATCATCACAAGTGAAATCCTGAATGGCCACATCCTGGATTGGGATTTCTTTGAGGAAGTATGGCTTTTGACAGCGAGGATTTCCGGTTACAATCCTTTTCTTCCTGAGCCACTCTCCCAACCAAGCCAGGTAGCAGTTACAGTTAAAAGGATTGGCCAAGAGGTTTCTAAGCACCAGATGCAAACAATGCACAGTTTAGTTCAGGGCTTTATTTGGTTACTTTTGAAAACCCTAGGTGACCATTTTTTCCCCACACGATTTCTTTTGGAATGATTCCTTCTTCATCTCTGTATTCCTGTCCCTCTATTCATGCTCAATCTCACGCAACATATGCTATGCATTTTTCTAAAATATTTATGTCTGGAACTTGGTAACAATCAATACTTTCACATAAAAGAATTCTTCAAATAATTTCATGCAAAAAATAATGTGAAGGCAGCAATTTAGTGTTTATGTAGTGGATCCTGGGAGATACCTCATTGAGAAAGAATTGAAACTTGTCAGAAATCTGACTTACTGTCAAACTTTCCTGCACTGATAATGCAGTAATTTAATATAAAGATGAAGGCTGATTACCTTATATTATTGAGTTTAACCTGACATCACTATTTCATTAATTTGTCACTGCACAATTCCTGTCTCTTATTTGCTCCAGAGAATAGGTTTCCTATCTGAACTGACAGCTGAGTTGATTAAATGCCAGTTATAAAAATGAATTTACTTCTACAAATCTCAATACTTTTGGCATCTCACCACTACAGCACAAACCTATTGACAATCCTATTATTTATAAACATGCCAACTCTAATATGCACAAATTAGTCACTCCATGTAAAATGTCACAGTCTGTGTGGAAAAAAGATTAAGTAGTTTACTGATTGATGGCTGCTTTCCTCAGGTTATTTCTTCAATGACTTGAAGTATGTTAAACAGGCTTTTTATTTTTTACTCTAATTATCTTTATACCCAATGCCACTCGTATTGAGTTAGATTAGTATAGTGTTAAATATAGATAGATAGATAGACAGAAAGAGAGACAGATAGATAGATTTGATGCCCTCATTAATAGGAAGTTATTAGTTATAACCTTTATCATTTCATGGACTGCTTTTCAGACATTGATTTACAAGAGCCCAGAAATACATATTGTTTATAAATACCTTCTGAGTTCTATAGACCCACTAGACTCTTTATTTTCAAATTGTCTATATAAAATATCTCTTGGACAGACAACTTTGTCTTCAATATTTCCCCATGAATGTCCACTAGTAAACCATTTCTATTGTTGACTGACTCGTCTCATTGTCATTGTCACTGTCATTGTGAATGATCCTCTTGAGTGTAGTTTGCTGGCAATGACCTTGTCAATTCTATTTTTGTAATACTCATACTAAAAATACCTCAATGTGAGAATTCTGGAAAGCTATACCATTTCATTTTTTGCAACACTGTCACATAGTAAAAATTTTAACATTTACAAATTAAGTGATATCATTGACCCTACTACTATAAAAAGGATGTACTGAAAAATAATTTGCTAATTTTAATGTTTTTGTTTTTTTGGGTCTGGTCATGGGGCCTGAACTCTGGGCCTGGGCGCTGTCCCTCAGCTCTTCAGCTCAAGGCTAGTGCTCTACCACTTGAGCCACAGCGCCACTTCCGGCTTTTTTCTTTTTGCTTATGTGGTGCTGAGGATTCGAACCCAGGGCCTCTGGCATGCAAGGCAAGCGCTCTACCACTGAGCCACCTTCCCAGCCCTGCTAATTTTAATGTAAGACAGTAAGTTACATTTAAAAAAAAAACTAAGGCTAAAATTTAACAAAAAAATCCAATAGGTCCATTTATAATACCTAGATCCTTGTTCATGTTTTTATGTAATGTCCAATAATGCATCAGGATGCTATTAATATATATGAAGAATGCAATACATTGGTTAAAGCAAGACATAAGGACTGTTTTTCATACTTACAGAGTAGATAAGGAATGGAGTGTGTCAAACGCCCCTGGTGCAATTGTAGTAATTTGATTATCATACAAAGAAAGCAAACGTACAGAACTGAGTCCTATAAAGCTGTCATTCCCAACACAGCTTATGCGATTACTTCTCAACATCCTGAGGGAAAGAAAAGGACATGTATGGAGACAGAGGCTCAGGCAATCCATTTTGCATATCTGAGAATCAAAAGAACAATCCCCCTTTGCAAATACATAGTATTTTCTTTACTATTTTTTAAATGTTCTTCAGCCACCAGGAAATGCTATGTGTTGAACATACTGTAAGAATGAAATACTTAGAGTTACCAATGATAAAACTCAGTTGCCAAAGGCATAGTGATCCTTCCTGTGTGACTTACAATCTCTGGTGAGGGGAAAATGTTGGCTTTTGATGTTATTTGTGTTTGCATGATTGTGTAATGTCCTAATTCACCTACAGCTGAGTCCTGGAGTCCTTGGAGCTCTGTGATTTGTGTATTCAGGGTACTATGGCATTTGAGGTTGCATAGAAAGGAGGAGAGAAAAGAATCAATAGCTGCTGTAAATGAGGGCAGCTCAGGGACTTGGATATTGAGTCAATGTCAAACAGGGCCTGGCAAGCAAACAAGATGGAGCATCCACAGAGCTTACATAAATTACTTTGTGTATGAAAATCTGTCTACTGTTTCAAGTTCAGGACCTATAAAAGAGACACACCAGGAAGTTGAAATAGATTTACCTTGAAAACACCCTGATTGATTAGGGTTTTTTTAATTGATATTAATTAATACAATTAACATTGCTGTACTTTCCCCATCTTTGCTAACGTACTGGCTCACTTCGAAATTCTCTACTATCCTGTTGATTTGTGTGGCTTCCAAAACTTTGCAAAAGCTCTCTCCAAATCCCACCTACAAACACATAGCTGCCTTAAATCTTATTCAGAATACCTGAAATTAAATGTATTCATTTTTCCCCTTAAACGTGAGCTAATTATTCTGCTAGAATACTGCATGATATAAAAGAGTGAATGAAATGAATAAAAGTGTTGCCTTGAATTTTAGAATGCCGGAAAAGAGATAAGAGATAAAAACGTTTGCATCCTGCTAAATCATAGATAGGAAGAAAGGATGGTTTCCTGTATCAAGTCATCATTCCATGTTAAGAAACAAATACAAAATGTGAAATACCCTTCCTTATCAGCTCTTTCCTTGCTCATAAATAATAAAGAACACTTGATCTTAATCTGGTTGGAGTCATGGATCCCTAGGAAGTCTTGAAGAAAACTTTACTCTCTGTTGCTAGAAAAAAATCCATAAGGATACAAGTACACCAAGATTACCCTGAAATCTCAAGGGATGAAAGAAACTTGCTGAAGTATGCAAATGTCTTAGTAAGGGGGTGATTCACCCTAAGGGAAATTATACTCTGCTGATCAAACCTATCGTGAGCCAACCCCAAAAGTCCCATATGAATTTTATAAATATATAATATAGATAGATAAGACCAGCTAGATATATACATATAGATATGGATAAGTTTAGCTAAACCTACTCTATAACTTGAAATACCCTGTGTCTGGGTCTCAGTTGCTCAGCTTTGCTTGTGATGGTACAACTGGATTCAAGAGATAGCCAGTAGGTGTGGGGGGGGGGGGAGGGACACTTGTGGGTTTCTCCCTATTGTATTACCAAGGGCTCCCCGCCTCTTGATTACAAATAGTTTCTTCCTTGTCTTCCAAAAGCTTCCAGATTTTTATTTTTCTCTCTACTATTTTTTTTTATTTTTTATTGTGAAAATACTGTACAGAGGGGTTACAATTACATGGGCAAGATAATGAGTACATTTCTTATCAAGCATTGTAGCCTCCTCCTTTGTTTCCCCTTCCCATCCCTTCCCAGCCTCCCCCTACCCCCCCCCACCCAACCCTCCCTCCCCCACACCAAAGTTGTAAAGTTCGTTTTCGACATGACAACGTGTACTTCTCATTGTTGCAATTGGTCCACCTGTATCCTTATTTAAACGACTTGTTTTTCCCCTTCCCCTCCACAAATTATACTGACATCAAATACAGTGAAAGCATGGGTTATACTGTGGGGGAGGGACATACAAAGCAACTAAGAAATAATCTTATAAATGTGTTAGAAACAAATGCATGAAAGAAACAAAACATTTAAATACATATCTTAGGGTTCATTTAAAGTCACTATTTTTTCAAACATGATTCTTGTACAATTAAATTATAAACAATTAAAAAATATATATTTACTGAAGAGAATTCAAGTAATAAAAAGATGTCACTTATTATCAATTTAATTCTTGGCTATTTTTTTCAAATCTTTTTTGCATTTTTTGCAGCAAGGCATTAGTGGCTCTGTAATCCTAGCTACTCAGGAGGCTCAGATCTGAAGATTGTGGCTCAAAGCCAGCCAGGTCAGGAAAGTCTATGAGACTCTCATCTCCAATGAACCACCCCAAACTGGAAATGAAGCTGTAGCTCAATGTGGACAAGCACTAGCCTTGAGCAAAAGGGCTCTGGAACAGCACCCAGGTATTGGTTCAAAGCACATGACTGAACAAAAACAAACAAACAAACATAAAAACCTTTTTATTTTTTTGCTGCTGGAGTCTTGGACTTGAACTCAGGGCCTGGGCCCCATGTTTTTGCTCAAAGCTGTTGTTTTACCACTTGAAAGACAGCTCCACTTTCATCTTTTGATGTTTAATTGGAGACAAGAGTCTCAGGGATGTTTTTTTGTTTGGGTAGGCTTCACACATCTATTCTCAGGTCTCAGACTCTTGAGCAGTTATGATTACAGGTGTGGACCACCAGTGCCTGGCTATAAAACCTTTTGGAGACCTAAAGATTTTCTTTGTCCCACCTTCTCCAGCCCTGAACAAGTAGGCACAATTCTTAGAATATTTTCCTTACAACAGAGAGTTAAATATTGACAACCAAGAAGTATCTCATTTTTCACAAAACTTGGCAGGAACAGCACAATGCAGTCTCCAGATAAATAGAAAAATTGTGTTGCAATTGTTGGTGTACACTCTAAAATTTGAGTCCTTAGATCAAGAGGGGATATAAGGTAGATATGACTGAGGAAAAGAAAAGAGGATGAACATTTAGAGGGACGCCGTATCTATACAAAACAAGAACAATTTATTTTGATCAGGGGTTAGTAATGGTCAGGAATGGCTTTCTTGACCATTTGTTAGCAGCATATTTACAGCAGAAATACTGGATTTAAGAGACTCTGTCTTTAAAGAAAGTTGGTATATTTGTGCCTCTATGTGTGTATGTGTGTGTGTGTGTGTGAGAGAGAGAGAGAGAAAGAGAGAGAGAGAGAGACAGACAGACAGACAGACAGACAGACAGCTATTCTAAGATAAAGAGAACAAGAGACAGAGACTGAGTCAGTCAGAGACTGTTTGTGGGTAGCACAGTCTTCCATCCTGCCAGAATTGCATTGAACCACAAAGCCCAAGGTAAAAAAAGAGTACTTACAAAGTTTTGAGGCTTTCCAATCCTTTGAACATCTTATGCCGAACACTTTCCAAACGGTTACTAGTGAAAAGTATTTCATTTACCCCAGATGCTCCTTCAAATGCTCCCTCCTCAATATCTGTGATTTTATTGTTGCTAAAATTGCTAAATAAAAATTATAGAAACAAAAGCTCATAAGTGATTCCACTCTAACAAAGACATCAGGATCATTTGCTTGTTCTGAACAAATCTCCACAACCTTTTTATTACCCAGTATTTCATTACACTGCACTGCAAGAGTTCTTTCTGTTCCTTGAAGCTAAAAGGTCAGTAATACTAAGACAGAATGTACCATCTCAGAATGTCGCAAAATGTTCTACAAGGGTCTCCTCCAGTACAAAATTCTGGAGGGTTACATATAGCTTTTACTTGCTCCATAAGACTTAATAAGGAATTATTGGAAGACATTTCTCTGATTACAATGGTTGATTAATTAATGGTACAAAGAAGATATCTCAGTAGTAGGGTGGTGAGAAGAAGAGACTAGGATGTATCAATGCTTAGAAAGCATCAGATATCCATATGGCTACTGGTTTATTTCCAGTTAAACTTTTTATGTAAGAATATTTTGAAACAGACAACTCTTAGCACTATAGATAAAACTTTCAACTAATATACAATGCTTGCCCAAAGAGTAACAAGGTCCCCATTAAGGTAACAACTTTGCCGAGGCTCTTTGTTTTTCTTCCTTCCTTGCTCACTGAAGACCACTGGTGGCTCCCCAAAGAAGATGATTTTTATAGATCTTTCCTCTATTCCTCTCTCAATATTGCTCAAAGCAGCTGTCCAAAAATTACTGTATTCAAAAGTATAATACAGCTAAAAAGAATCAGTATGTAGCACCCAAAAGGAAGACAGCTAAGAAATCAGAAAATGCTGAGGAGATAGCATATTAGAGTGAGATGGTTCAGCTGGCTAGGCCACTGAAAGTCTGGCTGACTGAGGTCTATGCACCTGTCAGCTCATGGGGAGGTAAGGCTCCTTCTTATCTAAAGAGGCTCCCTGTCCCTGCATGGTGGCCTTTGTCCTGTCCCCCTTCCCTCCTGCTTAGGAATATGTAATGCTGACAGAGTATTGTTGAAACTGCTGAGTTTATGAACTTAAAATATGAGTTGTGGACATGTAGGAACACAGATGAGCTATCAAGCTCTAGTTTACCAGCCATTAATTCTAATGAAAGTTTAATGAAGCAAAAAGACAAACAGTTGGCATGAATGTGCTTCAAGAAAATAACAACGTGATTTGGGGAATAGTCAAGGAAGTTACACAACAGCGCAGAGCCCATTTTCCCATCCGCTGCAATGGCTGGATTCATGCTGTGGTCACAGCCAAACAGCTGTCTATATCAGAGCAACAGACAAAGGCTTTGATTGGCATCATTTGAATGAATATGTGGGGGAAAAAATTTTAAATCAGATTTCCTGCTTTATTTAATATTTTCTAAATAAAATGAATTATCACTCACCTGAAAGGCATAGGGAAAAGACAACAAAACACTACAGCTATTGAAAACCACCACTCTAAACCACTTACATTTTACGTAATTGAGGAAGTTTCTTAAAGATTCCTGTGGCTTCCAACACTGTGAATTCATTGTTATTGAGACGCCTAGGGAAACAAGACTGCAGGTTACATGATCAGTGACAGTGGAGGAGTTTCATTTTTACTTATCAGAATAAATGATACCATTATTTAATGACAATAACTAAAATAAGACGATATCGTGCAATTAACACAGAGATCTATGGGAAGTATTTTCCCACTGCAGTCAAATTTTAGTCATCAAATGGTCTTATAAGCATTCTTTCATATTAAGATTCAGGCGGTCAGAAGAAAAAAAAGCATCAAAACCAATTCTACCTCAGTAATGTCTAGAACATTCTCACCAACTCTTTTCCACTAGTGCCTCTCCGTTGAAGAACACCATCTGGTAATTTGTAGCATTACATTGGACTATACACACACTGCTAAGACATTCTGTGTTTTCCTTCTATGTTTAGGACACTAGCACTATATAAGTAAGAGTCAATACATGGAATCCTTAGTTGGTCCCAGAATTAACCAATAATTCCACATACACACTTTTTTTCACATCTAGTACATGTTAGGTTCAGGATCAATGTGAGGCTTGTAAACATAAATCACATCACAGTTGCCTTTTGTTTTCCTTGCTCTGCTGTCTACTAGTGAGGAAAACAAAACCGGACACTTTGCCCTTGGCTGCAGGTCCATTGCTGAATCTTTCTGTCTGTGAGTCAGTGAAGTGGTAACACGGATCAAAAAGGACTCCTTTGATTAGATTCAAAAACTTAACTAAGATGTAAAATGTAGACACTAAACTATATCCAATTTCACTTATCTCTGTAAGGAATATATACATTATGTTTAAACTAAGTTCTTAGAAGTGGCTTTGCGTGTAGATGACACCCAGAGTAAGTTCAAAAACTCCAATACTCATTAAGTGTAAACTGAATCAACTAATTGTTCCTTCTACAGAGACAAGCTACTTTCAGGGCTATGTATATATATCAAGATAAATGCACATACTCGGAATAAAAGTGGCAAGACAAAAATTATTCTTCTTCGATACTTTTAGTCCTTTTCTAAGCCCAATGAGGGATTTCTAGAATGAACTTACAGCTCTGCAGTGTACTGGGGAATGTGGTCTGGGATTTTGTTGAGTTTCTGGTTGGAGCAATCTACTGTGGTCCCTTCACAACGGCACTTTTCAGGACAAGCCAAATCTGCGAAGCAGTCTCCACTTAATTTTGATCGGTAATCTTCTGTACCTACGGAGGATTCAAACCAAAAATAAAGAGAAAGATACTGAGTCGAAAAGTCAGAATATTTGTTAACTTGTAGGCAGAAAAGAGTAAGAAGGCTATAGATTATGCAGCGGGGAGACAACTTAGGGAATTTTGGTCAGGAGAGGGTTACAAGAAAGGCTTGGAATTTTCTGGAAAAAAAAGAGTGACCAGATTCACATGACAGGAAAAACATTAATAAAGTTGAGCTTTTCACAGCCGTACTTTCTGCTGATCCAGTTCTGAGCCATTCTAGACTATTTCAACAACTTAAGCACACAATGGCTATGTATTGTTAACAAAGAAAAGAAAAGAAAACAACGTTCATTTTTTTTCTGAGTCAAAAATTGAAAATATCTCCAGTGATCAACATCGTCCTGTGTTATAACATTAACAAATGAGGGCTTTCAAGGCAAATACATGTCCTCAGGTTTGTTTGTTTTGCAATTTTCTGTGCATTTTTATTGTTCTAGCCCTGTCGCATAATCTTCAGAAGTACCTAAAGAGCCCTCTTTGGGTTTTTTGATATTTTTTTTTGGTTTGTTTGTTTGCCATTTAGATTTTATGCAAAGAGACAAGTAAATCCCGATTGGAGCCTCAGCAGCGTGTTATGCTGTAGAAAGCTGCGTGACGTTCCATGGTGCTTGACGGAACCATGTTTTACTCATACCTCGCAACCACATGGTTAAATCAAGCACAACAGAAAATCTCGCTACGTTATCACTACACCAACCACTAGGCCAGAGGTCAGACCAAGAGGAGAGATGAAGGGAAGCAGGAGAACAAAGCTATACAGACATTTCTGGAAACGTAATAATACTGTTTACATGACATGCATTCTTCCTGCAGAATGTGTATGACCATAGTAAGAGTATTACTACCGGAGAGTTCCTGGAAACACAAAGAAGGGGCTAAGACTCAAAGGTGCCTCTCCAATGTTCCTCAGAACTGCGCAAGGGAGACCGTAGCTTTCAGGAGCAAGGAGTGGAAGGTAAAAGCTACAAGGACAGCAGGAAAGCTCAGAAGATTTGTGGTTTACTTCTAAGAGAGGGGAGAAAAAGGCGCAAAAGACTGAGACAAGAAGGTACATCAGGGATTGAAAAGGGAAGATATCATGTTTCAGATCAGACACTTTTACTTACAGCCCAAGTGGTGAATTCCTGCAAAAAATAAAAATCACCAAAGAAGGAAAGAAAGACAAGAGTAACCCCAATTAAGGTTAATAGGCACATATCTCAAACTATACTTTTGTCTTTTTTTTAAGCTTGTCAATTGTAGGGCAACAGCATGGGAGGATGGATTTGTCATGCTTTGAATAATCTGTAATTTTTGGAAGCACACTGGCTTCATGGGAAAAGTAATGGCATAAAAGATGCAAAGAACGTCAAATTCTTGTCAATTTCCTTAAAAAGTTGGACTCTCTGCAAGATGTATCACTAGTATTTAGAATGCTGTATAGAATAGAAATTGGCAAGTACATACCTAAATATGAATGGAAAACCAACCAATCGTAGGTATCCTTAAGGGCTATAGTTAAAAAGTCCATTGAAGTAGAAGCCTAGAGAATCATTCTGTGTCCTGGGTATTTTAATCATCATTTTGAATAAAGTAAATAATAAAAAAAGTATATTCAAATAGAGTAGTTGGAATGATTTGATAATAATGAGATACATGAAATGCTACAATTTGGGATTTAAGTCATGTTGATATGCTATTCCAAACTTGGAAAATGGCTTTTCTTCAGTTTGATAAAGACTATCCCATGATTTTCCAATTTGTAATTATGCAACAAAATAATACATTTCAAATATTACCAATGAAGGCCAATCAACTATTCAACTTGTTACATGTTAGTCAAATGAACATAAAATATAAAATATTCCTTGATCAATTCAGAATAAGTACTATACCTAAATATGCAAATCATATCTCAATTATACTTCAATAATTACAAACAATAAATATCTCCTTAAAATAGCCATCAAACACCAATTTTTTTGGGGGGGGTCCAGTCATGGGGCCTGAACTCTGGGCCTGGGCACTGTCCCTTAGCTCTTCAGCTCAAGGCTAGCACTCTACTGCTTGAGCCACAGCACCACTTCTGGCTTTTTTCTTTTTGCTTATGAGGTGCTAAGGAATCAAATCCAGGGCCTCAGGCATGCAAGGCAAGTGCTCTACCACTGAGCCACCTTCCCAGCCCAAACCCAAAGTTTTTATAAGAAAGTAAAGATGGTTTTGTAGCCTGACACTGTAGAAATGTCATTTTGTTTACAGCTTTTATAACACATTGTAGTCTAAAATATATGCAGGAAGATGGTAAATGTTGCCAATCAATACTTAACATATATTTTTAACATAATGATTTAAAACAATTCAGGAGACATTTTACACAATTGGCAGGCAAGAGAAATAACTGATAGAATGCAGTGTAAAGAGCTAGTTCTCAGACCATCAGTCTTTAGTGTGCTGAACTGAAATGAGGTCATAAAACAACACAATTACTTTTCTTAGAAGCATTTAATCCATCTGCCTAAATAATTCAAGGCATTTAGTACCGTGATCTTCTAAGGTTTTCCTGATGGACACCAATATTCTAATTGTGGATTCATATTCTCAGTCCATACAGGCAAGATTGCAAAGTCACAGATAAATAAGGAACCAGTGCAGTTAAATCATCACAAGGCTTCTTTATTTTTATTTTTTATGTTTTGGTATAAAAAGGTAAACCAATAGGAGTCAAAATGCTTTCTTTAATGTGAAAGACTTAAAAAATACAATTCTCCTGTTGAACATTCAGGTCTGTATGTTTATAACTGATTTCATGGAGAGCTAGCTCTTTGACATCAGAAAGGCTCTGTCTTTAAAACTAGCTCAGTAAGCTATATTTTAAAAACAGCCTGAAAGATCTGATATATAATGTAGAGAGGAAAATGATTTAAGTAGAGAGCCATAGGTTCAAATATTTTTAGCTACTGTGAGGAATTGTAGATAATATGCCAAAGTAAAAAGGAGAGGGGAAAAAATGTGGGAGTTTAATCATAATGTTGAACATCAGAAGCTGCATGCAAAGTTCAGGTATTCAGGAAGACACTACAGGTGATCTATGCATAAGTCACTCTATCTATAGAGTATTCAGTGTTCTTTCGAGAGCATGCATATCAAAGGTTTAGAAGCCATATTTCATAAGGCTAGGAAAGGGTGTCTGCTGTTAGTCCTACCACCGAGCAAAACCTACCTGGAATGAAATACTGTTCTTTAGCTAAATAAAAAAAAAAAAGAGAAAAAAATAGAAGATGCACCTGAATGTCAGCAAGCAGAGATATGAGTTATATTAGATTAAGAATGGACTACAGTTACCATAGGTAAGTGAAAAATGCATATTCACTAATGTTTAATAATGTACAGTGAATAACAAATGCATCTATTATCATGAACAATATAGACAGCCTGGTTCTGATATTAGCTTTTTAGTATGAATTAATTGCCCAACGTAAAATAGCCTGTAACAGTTAAGTAGCAAACTACCAAAAAAACCCCCATAAACAAAACAAAAAAAAAACAGAACAAAAAAACCCCCACAACATAGATAATACATTAAGTGATCAGAACACAGATAAAAGACTGTCTCAAAACAAGTATGGTCAATATCCAGTCTTCTACATAATAGCAATAGTGTTGAATTTATATTTAGCTCTGTATCCAATGTAACATTCAAAGTTGGGTTTGGGGAATTAAAATAAAAAAACAACAACAACAAACAAACATGTGTCTCCGCCGTGCTATTCAAAAGAAGAGAATGTAAAGTGACCAAAGTACAATTAGAGGATTGAGGACAGTTTCCTCCTATTTCTGGGCCTGACCGAGTCTCAGGACTCTGAAGAAACGAAAACATGACTGATTATTTGAAGCCGGTCAAAGAGAATAATAATACAGCACACACGAGACTTCACATATTTTTAAAGGCATTTCAAGTGCACTAACAGGCCCTGACTACCTATAAACCCTATGAATGTCGTATAACTGCCTCTTGGCACCATTTCCACTTGACTCATTAGGCTACTTCAGGGCTGGCTAGGAGACAAGGGAGGGTGTGCCCGCATTTCTCCTGCTTTATTTCTTCATGGGCAAGAAAGGGGTGCTACAAGGTCTGGTCATCAGCCTTATAGGCAAAATCTCGGGGTGAACGACTTGCTTTTTGTGGGGGGAGGTCCCCAGGGAAATGTCTGAGGAAGTTAGAAATTACCTGAACAACGGAATTTCTTGCTTTTGATCTGTCCGATTCTTTTGTTTGCCAAGCGGCGGGGGCTGGTGCAGCGGGCACCGCTGGTCTCAATGGGGTTGGTATGGAGATAATCCGCCAGCCACTTCAGATGGCAGTCACAAATAAAGGGGTTCTGCGCCAGATGCCTTGTAACAGACAGAAACAGCTTGATATGGAACTTGCGTGGGCCTCAACTCCCACGTTCAGAGTAAAACAAAACAAAACAAAAAGTCAAGGCTTGTCACATTTGGTCTGGATTTTCCTATACATACATCGTTTGGATAGCCCGGAGAGCTGAAAAGGTGCCTTTGGCAATGGTCTGCAGCTTGTTGTCGTACAGGGAGAGCAGGTTCAGGTTGTGCAGATCCTGAAAAGCATCTACACGGAGGCAGTTTATCTTGTTGGCATTCAGTAATCTGCATGATCAGATAGTTGTACAAGGTCAACATGGCACCCGCTCTAGCGTGGTTGTAAGCTTTTCCACTTCTTCAGGCAATGTGGCCAAGAAACACATTTGTTTCCATCTCAACAATGACATGCTACCGGAAATACTAATCTTAGATAGAAAGGGCTGGAGATTTGAGGTTTACCTGAGTAAACCAAACAGGCAAGAGCAAATGAATCTCCATCTGTGATATTTATTCACCTATCCAACGAAATTGGCTAAATATATGTTAAGGAGGCTGTAGAAGGAAATAATAGACAACACTAGGTGCAACTCAGTCTCTAGAGTTGAAGATGCTTAGCACAATGAAAACCTCTCCGATCACTCACTGGGAAAATTCAGTCTGTTTTCAGCCCGAGTAATTATTCCAAAGCACACACATCAGCTCAAGTTACTCTTAGTCAGTTTACAATCACCAGCCCTACAGTGCTCAACAGGATAGGTTACCCACTCCTGAGAACTTAGCACATTTCATTTTCTCCTCCTAGCTCCTGTGGTCCAGCTACACAGGTCTTTTGTTCTTTTTTTTTTTAATCCTCTCATCCAACATTCTGCTCCCAGATAATCTGCCTGGCTAGCTAGTCCCTTTGCTTTGATCTGCTCAAATGTTTCCTCTTTCCAGCTTCCCTCACCACTCTCTTTCATGTTTGTATTTTTGATCCTTCCCAATTTCTAGCTCTCTCATTTCTTCATATTTAATGTGCTTTTTCTATTTTCTTTTTCTTTCCTTTTTAATCTTCCCTTCCTTCTTTTCCTCCCTCCTTCTCTTCCATTTCCTTCTCTTCTTTTCCCTTCCTTTCATTGTCTTTTATTTCCTTCCTTCCTTCTCCTTTCTTCCTTCCTTTTGTATTTTTTTGCCATTGAAGATTAGGCTCAACATTTCCTATACACTGGGCAAGTACACTATCACATGAACCATGCCGCTCCACCCTGCTCCTTTAAGCCTCGGCCTCGCTGACATCCAAGTTGCTGGGATTCCAGATGTATGCCACATCTAGCTTCTGCTTTCTAAAGTGCACATTCTCTTTTATTACATAGAATTTACTACATTAGGCCTGGATGCCACAAGGGCAGATGTTACACAAATTCATAATGATATACACTTAATGTTCATATGCTAATGACAGTGTAGAGAAAGGTATTTTGGGTCCATTTCAAAGTGTTGTAATTTCAAGCAAACAGCCACAACCAATGTTAAGTTTACTTGAGTAATCTTGCCCCTTTTACTTAGTTGCATCATTTGGGGTTGAATTGTCTGAAGCCTCCATCAAAATAGAAAAGGTAAACTAATAAAATATAATATTGGGTATAGTAGATCCTCAACAGATCTGAAGCAAACAGATACTTACAGCAGCTGTAAGGAAAATAGTCCTTCAAATAAACTCTTGGGGAGTTCTGTGATTTTATTTCCATAGAGGACACTGAAATACATTAAAATAAAAAAAATCAGCCATCAAACAAGCATAACAAATTCATCTAATATGAATGTACTCAAGAATAGAGCAGGTAAGTTGAACCTTGACACATTGTAACAGGTAAAATTGAATAAAAGTCTTTGGTTACATTATAGTTCATATGTAGGTTTCTATATAAAATATGAAAGACAAAGAAAAAGATTAATCTCAATTCATATAACAATTTAATTGCCCTTTCATAATCTTTTCCATTAAATTATATGCTTTCCTATACACCTGTGCAAATACACACATATACATATGTAAATAATTCACAGGCAATGAGACCACAGCATATGTACACTAAATATATGCACACTTATTTTAAAGACAACTTCTGGCCTCATTATATTGGTCAATGGTAGAAGAAATCCATATAAAGATAGGACTTTTATTTTAAACATACAATATATATTTTTGAGAATTGTAAGATCTGTTTAGAAGAGTGATCATGAATATAGATTTATGAGTTTTGAAATATATAACCCCGGGGGGGGGAGGGCAGGGATGGTAAGTGGAAATAATGGAGTACATTTCTTAATAAGAAATGTGCTCATTACCTTGCTCATGTAATTGTAACGGTATTTTCACAATAAAAAATATGTATTTTAATGTTTTCGTTTCTTTCATGCATGTGTTTCTAACGCATTTATAAGATTATTTCTTTGTTGCTTTGTATGTCCCTCCCCCACAGTGTAACCCCCACTTTCACTTTATTTGATGTCAGTATAACATGTGGAGGAGATGGGGACAAACAAGTCGTTTAAGGATTCAGGTGGACCTGTTGCAACAAGGAGAATTACAAAATGTCATGTCAAAGCAATTTTTACAATGTCGGTGTGGGGGGGGAGGGGGGTATGATTGGGTGGGGGGGAGGGGGGAGGCTGGGAAGGGAGGTGAAGGGTAAACAAAGGAGGAGGCTGCAATGCTTGGTAAGAAATATATGCATTATCCTGCCAATGTAATTGTAACCCCTCTGTACAGTATGTTCTCAAATAAAATAAAATAAAATTTAAATTAAAAAAAAACTTATTAATATAAAAAAGAAATATATAACCCCCAAGAAGTATAAACCTGAATGAGTTCTCACGGTATGTAACTCTGTTCAGATATAAAGTGGAGACATTAAATGCATCAAGGAGCTAGCAGATCTTTCTCAACATTGAATTGACAAATAAAAAGATGATCAATTAGCAAAGAAATAAAGTAAGGACTAAATCAAACAAAAGGAATGAATAGGCAATAGAAAGAGCAAAGGAGTGGAATGGAAAGGTTGACTTACACCAGTCACTTGTAAAAGGCACACAACACAATGTCTTATCTACTTATAGTCTTTCAAGGTGAGCATAAGAGCTATGTGTCAAAGAAGGCAGAATTATATTTTGGGAGAACATTTTTGTTAGTGTACTTCAACAACAGTCATAAAATGTTTATCTAAATTTTAACTTGACTCCATTTTGCACTCTATTTTAGGAGCTCAATTTTTTAAAAAGAATGATATACCATACAATATTTACATATAAAATATCAGTCACAGCAAAATTTGTAACAGCAAAAAATTAACCATGCACGAAATGCCTCCAATGTAAAAATAAGAATTTGTTAATATGCTTTCCTTCAATAAGATTCAAACTTTCAAGGATATTTAGTGATGTGAAGGTGTTTGTGCTATAACATTAATTTTTTTAATTAACAAGTAGTACTTTACAGCACTGTATTACAAGACTATATCAATTGGAAAATATGTAACCATACAAGCAGAACAAAAGTGTTTTACCATGTAGAAGTGTTAAAAATTTGGGTTTATATACCTTCTGGTATTTTCGTAGCTTGTACAATAAACATATATTATTTCCCAAGGTAAAAAGATATTCTTTTGGAAGAGAAATAAAAGCATGTCATGATATATGCAGGAAAAAGCTGAAATAACAATCTAAATAATTAATATGTTTGGCAGCTGTACATTATTTCTGTGTGGAAAGGAAGAAAATAACATATAAGGTAGATGAATAGAGGGAGGGAGATGCTATTCCCCTTTTAAGATGTCAGAGTGAGGTGCGATGGATGACAATAAATGAAGAAAACTCTCAAGGGAATAAGTAAAGCTGGGTGCTACATGGTGTGAAGAGACAGCCCATTTGTTCAGAAACCAGTATTGGGGCTGTAAAGTACAACATAAATTTCATTTGTATAGGACATAGATTTTCCTTTAGAAAGGCAAATGAATTACGGAAAGAAAACGATTTTTTAAAATTGAAAGAACAAAAGGGAAAGTTCTGTATGTCAGGGGTAAGGTGGGAAAAATTAAGTAAAAGTAAAATGTATCAATGTATTGTCTGAGGTCAAGAATAAGAGAGGAGAGGACAGTAGGGGACAGAAGGGAGTAGATTAATTTGGCAGTGACTCAGGATTTTCAGTTCAATACCTTTTGATTAATTTATTCAACAACTGCTATTGTATAGCTATCTGTGCCAGCCACAAACCCTCTCGTACAGAAGATGTTATAATGCCACACTACTTTTAATTTTGCTAATATCAAGGGAAGGCTCTGACTTAAGAAGGGAAAACAGTGAACACTGCAGAAAATGCTAAGTATTAAAATGTGTTGGTTTCTTAAGAGAATGTGAAATATAAAAATGCTGTTACTGTCTCAGTGAGAAAAAGAGTCTGGAGGATGAAACGGTTCAATAGATGCATTTTGAAAGCTACATTGCTAATAAAGACTTGTCTTACATTAATTACATCAAATAATAATAAATGGAATAACCCAAATTATAATGACAACAAACATGTCACTTTATCTATTAGGAGAGGGCTTACACACATTGGCCAAAAATAGTTTAGTTTCCTTCAGCAGATAGAATTTTGGTGGTCAAATACCAGCTTAAAACTGTTAGGAAGAAGGAGTAGAATGGAGTGGTCATTCACTATGCTTACCTGTTCTCTAGAGCCCAGCACCCTGTGTATCCTTTCAAAAGAACTGACAGAGTCCTCAGGCCAGGGTCAATGGACTTAGAGACCACAAATAGAGCATCCTCAAGAGCAAAATGAACTTTTCTATTTATTTCAAATGGAAACCGCCATTCTACAAATAGCGCAGCTTAAGGTTCCTTTATTAACAGCAAAACTATCAAACCATAAAATACCTACTCCTAAACCTGGCCCATTTTAGTTACAGAGGGTGGTCCCCCATAAAAATGATGAGATCCAGCAGTACTAGTTTATATTAGTCACGATTCATGTGTTTTCCTAAGCCTAAATTGAACGTTGGCCACCATGCTGTTTTGTAGATTCTTCTGTCCTTCAGCAAAGCTTTGCAGACTGATACTTACAGTGAATTTAGAGAGCGGAGTCCTTGGAAAGCATCTGGTGCAAGTTCAGAGATCTGATTATTGCTCAGGTCACTAAGATCAGAAATAAGGTTAGGTTAAATTAAATAGGATGCAGTGAGGTTTACTGTAGCAGAAGGAAATTTATGGGTTCTATAAGTTGGCTTTGCCCTTCTCAAGGGTTCTATAAAACTGAACATCAGAAGAATCATAAATTCAAAGATAAATCACACTTTTAAAATCCAACTATTGGCTATTTCCTTAAGTTCATATTAAAGATTTGCCATATCTTATTTTAAGGAACGGAATGGGTTATAATTTGTTTTATGTATGGACCACATACACTCAACCTGCTGTGAATTAATATGCGAAATTGCAGAAAACTTCAAAAAATGACATAGTTTAGTTACTAAGAATAAACATATTATTATAGAACTAGACAACAGATAGTCCAATAATTTAATATGCTTAAACTGTCAAACTCAAAAATATTTTATAGTTATCCTTGCATGTGGATAATCTGTATAATTTTATAAATTTCTTTTTTCTAGAATATTCACTTACATTCTTCGGAGCTTTTTGTATGGTGAGAAAGCTCCGGGAGGAATGACCTTGATTGAGTTCTGTTCCAAGCGTCTAAAATAAAATTTAAAAAAATCCAAGTTTTAAATGACAGCTTGTATTCTAAGTTATGCTTAATTTCCACTCAGGATTCATATCAAGAAAAAGCTAGTGTTGTTTCTTTTCTCTTCTCCAAAAGGGACTATTAAAATTAATTGTGCTTCCCTTAAAGGTGGAGCAAGACTGAAAGGAAAAGACAAAGCAGAACCAGACCATCACTCTGTAGTCTACACACTTGAGAAGAGAGACAGCATTTTTAACCAGCTAACTTGTTAGTATAATTCTGTGTTTGTCTTCTGTTTCCTTGTGGAGATCAAATCCAGGGGAGTGTTCATGCTAGATAAGCATTTACGAGAGTTACGTCCCCAGCCAGAATACATGTTAATACACTAAAGATAAGTAAAAGAAATTCACAGTAAACTCAGTTTAAAAACTGTTTAAAAGCTAATCATCACTCTTTCACAAAGAAAATTAGTATTGAATATAGAATTTTACAAAACCATTTTTCCTCTATGGCAAGATATTAGGTAGAAAAACTTAGTATATTCCCCATGTCATTTTGAATCTTCAAACGGGACAAAATTTGAAATTCCGAATCCATATATGCTGTAGAGATTTTCAGTAGGAGACTCTGGATTGTTGTCTCTGTCATCATGTGAATATTTTATATAAAAACAATGGCTGCAAAATGCATTCGAACAGAACTCTATTACTTTTGTGGCCCACTGAAATCCCTGATTTGAAAATAACTCTGGCATCATCTGGTCTATGGTCCTGCTATCAGAGAGAAGAATTTTATGTTCCTAGTTATAAAAACCCCAAATAGATTTCATTAAGTCACATGGTGAATATTTTTATTCAACAAAAAAATGCTGCTTCTCGACCCATTATCTCAACCTAAACATTGTCCACCCATCTCCTCCACTGTTCCACTCTGAATCCCAGAGGTACATCTGCAGAAAGCCACAGAACACAGGCTCCCTTGCCACTGAACTGGCCTCTGTGAAATTTGTCCACTAAGAGCCACATTAGAACTTTGCTTTCTTTCATCTTTGGTGCTTTGGAGATGGTACAAAATTTCTCTCTGCCAAATTCCTACAATTGGTCAACGCATTTTCTTCATAGTAAGTCCTTTTTGGTGCACTACCTGGCATGAGATGCATTTGCTTGCCCAAATTAAAAATATATACATTTGCCTGTGTATAAATGAGCATGCATCTATACGTTTGTGTACATATATGCATATTAATGTATATATATTTATGCACATGTATATACTTATCAATACAAACTTAAAAGCATTTTTGCATATGTGTATATATTTTCTGCTCAATGGACTGTAGCTCTGAAGGGATAAGTTTACTCCAAAAGACAGGAAATAAATCATATGAAGAAAATTTGGATTTAACACCTATCTTATTTATCTAGGTCTTAAGAAAGAGGATTAATTTGAAATGTTCTAAATGTAGTAAAGAACATTTAAATCATTTCACTGTTACATTATTGATTAGTATACACTGAATTGGTAGTTTACAAAATGTTTGGGCTGTGACCCGTTTTTATAATTAATGTTTAAGTTTTATGTAATAAATAACACAAAAACAAGAAGCTATGGATAGAATGTCATCTAGAGACTTTCATCGAATCCAAAAATGTTTCATACCAATGTGTTAAAGATTTTTTTCTCAGCAATATAATATTATGATGACAAAAACAATTCTTTGTGATGGAAGATTTCTTTTTTCATAAATAGATTGTTTCATATAAGAATCATTTTCATAAGTATCATTTCAGGACTTTAAGAGTAATATAAAGCATCCAGTAAATTTTTTTCAATCTTTCATTAATGCTTAAATATTTTATTCCTTCCCTGTGAAAATTATGTCGTATATTTGGAATTTCACTGTAAGCAAATGCAGACCTATTCATACTTCATCTTTTGTAGATGAAGCACTGCATTTTTCAAACAGATTTCACAGCTTAATTCTTTGATGCAAATTTTTCCAAATGTTGCATTCACCACTGAAACTTCAAAATGTTAATATGCTGAACTAAAAAATGTGACCACACTAATTCTATCATTTATTAAAGTCTCAGATCCCAGATTACTTACATAAAAACACAAATTATTCTAGCTGCATGAAAATATATATTGCTATGATAATTGATGCTTAATATAAAATTAATTTCATTAGTAAACATACCTAGTAAGACAAACAAAACAGAAAACATACTAAAGGCCATATTTTTTAAAATATGTAATGAAAATGTTATATAAATGATAAAATCACAATAATTCTTGCTGAAATAGCACTAGAGCTTATATGTGAAAATATTGATTCTAAAACAGGATAGTGATATTACATTGCTCATTGCTGTAACGCCCCGTGGCTTAATCTTCACATTGCAATTGCTTCACTAACACCCTACACGGTACAACAAAAAGCTGAATTGGTGCTCAGTGGATTTGTTTGCTTTTCTTTACTTTTCCGCTTACTTTCAAACTTGTTCCAAAACAAGTACTTGAAAGAGATCAGGTAGTGATATTTATACTGACTCAGTAGCTATTTGTGATTTTGTTACACTGCCTCAGCTGTCTATTAAGACAAACACTACTTCACTGTACATTTAGAGACAGAATCTCAACCATAAAAATGCGCTCACTTCCAGAGATAAAACAATTTTTAAAAATATTTTCAAATATTGTGTGTACAAACCATAAGCTAATGTATACTTCCTGTGACATACTGGGATTTTAGGATTCACTGTCTTCCTTTTGTTATAAAACCTTTATAGTATCATTGATGGACTAGAAACAACATCCATCTCAAATAGTTTCTCTGTATTAGAGAAATGGAAAAGTATTTCAACCAACAATTGACAAAGAAAAATATCAATTTTCAGGTTAAAGTTAAAAAAATTAAAAAATTACAATTTCTAACTCTGCTATCCTCTAATCTTCTCCTTTATTGACATAGAATCTGCTGGATTTTATAGAGTGCAAATTTGAATCCATTGTTCCATGAAGAAGCTAATTAAAGGCATTCTAGGGTTAAGAAAACAGCAGAAAGGCTAAGATATATGCTCATGTACAGGATGAAACTTGTCATAATTAAGAGGCTTCCAAATGCCAATCCTTCCGAGAAAGGGAAATATTTTTATTTTGAAAATAGTAATAAATTTAACAAAGAGAATAGGGAAGGATATCCTCTACAAGATATACAGTGTAGAAAATTATATTTTTCATGGAAATGTGACTAGAACACTTATATCTACTGCATTTATGCTATCACATCCAAACTATTTTATCACTGTGTATGTATGGATAAGTGTATCTACATAAATGCATATATATATATAATTACATATATTATATATAGCAGGCAGCTACCTATCAATCTCCAAAAGATGGTTGTTACTACTTCTTCAAACCAATAAAGAAATTTTAGTTGCATGCTTAACTGAATGAGAACGTCAACACTTTTGTAACTGCTACCTCCAAAACAATGTTGTGTATATGCTTAGTCAATAGAAGTTGGCTTTCTTTCCTTGGTGTTTCCTAGCCTAGCATTTCCCCCTCCTTTTCCTATTGCTGATTTATGGTACAAGTTTTTATTCCTTTGCAGTTAATTCCTACAGAATTAATATCAGACAATGTTTTACCACTTCTGGTTCAAATATCAACTGTGAACAATCATGAATCGCCCTCTTCACTATTCCTGGGAACTCTTAGAACATGGCAATTAGGAATGTTTAGCAGCTCAGAGGAGTCCAGTTGTATCACTTGTGGATTGTTGACTCAGTGACATATAAAATAATCTGCTGTGGTTACCAGTAAGATGATCTTCCATCTAATAAAAATGAGGCTATACTATGAATGGGGAATTAAAAAAGTACACCACCTCATTGGGATGATGTTGATAGTAAATCCTATTAGGTTATTTTAAATTATACTTTCTATACACTAGCATTTAATCCTTATTATTCTTACATTTTCAGTTCAATCAGTTTTGGAAAAATTTTACAATATAACATTTATATAATGAATCGTTAATAGCCCTCTTTAGTACATATTTTAAAGTTACTCTATTTGTAGATAATCAAAAAAATCTTTCTTTGGTGATTGAAAGTCTATGAATAGAAAATAAAGGAATGACACCACTCTTTGTATAACTAATGTAAGCTAAAAATGGCCTAAAACGAACAATGTAGAAATATGAGCTTTGTACAGAACGACTTGCATTAAGTTCCAATGCATCCCTCGGTAGCATTATGTGTCTTATTATAGCTATTCTTCCTTTTTCATGAGTGGCTTGGATTTAGGCAACATGGTGAAAATGGAACTTACTAGAATGTTTTGTGAAAAAGTAATGAGATATAGAGAAAATATGTAGTATTTTCCTTGTCCAAAAATTGGGGCAGTAACAATTTATGGATCTGTACGTGCACAAGTATCTGCATATATAATATACTGCATTATGCAATACAAAGTCTGCACTGTAACTGTCACCAATGCCACACAGGTAAAATTTCAACATGACAATCTCTGGTGTGAAATGAATATGTATAAATTCTATTTTCAAGCCAATTAGCAATCCAGCTTTGCAGTGACCACCTATGAGGTACCTACACCAGCCATCATTCAGATCAAGATGGTTGAAGTTTCCATGATTGCCATGGGTAAATCACTTTCACCAATTAGGATACTCTCTTAGAAACTAGTAAGCCTAGAATTTAGATTGAGAGTATCTATTACACACAGCCCAGCTGTGGATAAAACATAGCAAAAAAGCTGAGAGATTAGTATTTTTTTTCGGGGGGGGGTGCATTTTCCCCATCTACTTATAATATAAATAGAAAACTGCTACCAGGTACTAGAACATATATTAAATGGCTTGGGTGCAGTGATTTTGGCTTCTGAACCCTGAATTGTTCTCTATGGTCAGTATCTCCTCAGAGGTAAACATCAGCCCTGAATCTGACAAAGAGACCACAATATTCTTTGGCATTTGTTATTTCATGCAAATTCCAAAGTAAATATTTTATATTTATTTGTAAAGTTAATTCTAGTTACTTTATCAGTTGAAGTCCTTCACAGGACCCTCATAAAATGACCGGGCATATTTTAAACTCCAGTATTATATCTGTTTTGTAATTGCAGTCCCTAGAACTTTTGGAAATTTAATAAGTATCTTCAACAGTCGAGTGAATATTGGCCTCTAGAGGGAAATGCTTTGCATATGGCTAGCACTTGCTTCAAGACTATATCCATACTAATTGATTTTTCAGCCATCCCTGTCCTAGGATAACTTATGTCTAAAAATTATGTTTATTTTTATTCTGATGTCATTCTAGGATACATTCCCCTCAGTGTAAATTCAATTCAAAATATTATAGTACAGAAATGATTCTTTTATTTCTCACTTGGTCTTTTAGCATTTATAGAAAGACAAAACTAAATACATGTTTACTCTTTATTTAACAAATATGGGTACTGGGGTTTAAACTCAGGACCTTATGCTTCCTAGATTGAGCCATTCCCCAGCCCCTTTTCTTTTGTTATTTTTTGAATATCATCTTAAATTTATTTACTCATAAGCTTGGACTGTGATCCTCCTATTTACACTTCTTGTCACAGCTGGGGAAACATAATCAGGTTGGGTATTGAAAAATTTTTTCAATGGGTTAGCCTCAAACAGCAATTCTCCAAACCACTGTCTCCTATATAACTAAGATAACAGGAGTCAGCAGGACTATTTTGTGTGTGCTTGTGAATATTAAAATTTTTATTGATGCCAAAAATGAATTCAAGTACATGATTCATTGATTTCAGAAAACAATAGGTTCATAATTTCAGTAAACCATAAATCCTTATATATAGCTGCTCACTTCTTAGCAAATATTACCAAAAGTGTGATTAAATCTTGTTTTTTTAAAGAATCAATTATGATTTTTTAAATTAAATGAACACACAATTCAACAAAAAAGGATAAGTATCAATCTGTGTATACAACATATAAAGAATATATGGACACATATGTATGTACACACACATATAAATAAATATGCACATATATACACTCATATATGTCTGCAAATAAAATGTAAGTCAGAAAAGAACATAAATATAATTTTTCCTTGTAAGCATGCAGTCTAAATAAAAAAAATACTTTCTCTGTATGAAACAAACATTTGCAACCTTTTCAAGATAATTGCTTTTTTAATGGTCATGATTTCTCAGATACACATACATAGTTGGGAATTTTGCCAAAATAAACAAGAAAACCCCAAGTGATTAGTGGTGAATGCATCTATGGATCTACAAATGTATTTTTCATAAGTTATCTTATACAGTGTTATTATGGAGCTATACTATATTATAAATACTCCACTGTGGTTGCTGGTGAATATGAATTAGTGAAACATTTGTTCTAAACAAACACACTAGACTACTCTTTTTATACTAAATAATATTTTGAGGCTCTGTATTCTGTAGGGCCCTAAGTTATTATGTCTTTATTTGGATCCCTAGGATAAAACCATGATATGAAAATTTCAGGAAACAAACTCTAAAACTTTGAACAATAAAAAAATATTCTGGATAATAGCTAAATTAAAATGTTTTACATAAAGTTACTTTATGACTATTTATGACTATTCATAACTAGAAAGGTATTTTTCTAATATATATGTATATATGTAGATACACACCCATAGTTGAAATCTTAGACTTTAAATATACTTTAATGAGTCTTTTTTCATTATTATTCTAAAACTTTTCATTAAATGGCATATCTAGACAAAAAGATATTAGTTAATAAAAGTAAATCTTGTTCTTTGATAGTAATTAGGCAATAAGGACCTCATTTCTATTCTCAATAAGTTTAGGAATTTAGCTTTGAAACAAGATTTTTATGACAACAAGCAATTATTTTCTATAGGATAAAAAATAAAAATATTTTAATAGCCTTTAGGGTATACAGCTTCCTGTGTTCTATTTTACAAAAAAAAGTAAGATGAACAAGTTCTTTTTGCAATTTTTTTTCTCATAGAGGGTATTAAGAATGACACAAGATGTTTTTAAAAATGTGTTACATGTATTTCAAAAACCAAATTGTTTTTATATATTAATGAGTCTAAGAAACAACTCTGAAAACAAAAATTTCAAAGACAAAGTCATGCTGTAGGTTTGCTATTTCTGTGTAGTCCATGAGCTGCAAACACATTACAAATAAATTAAACTGAAAAAATTATCTAATACTTCAGTTATTAATATCCTTCAGTAAACATAAGAACTTACATATGATTGTTTGATTTTTCCCTTTTGCAATATTTTCTTAACTCATAGGGAAATAAATCATTTCATGGTGAAACCAGTTTCACTTTTAAATTATTAACTTATTCAACAAGAAGTCAGATAGACCAGTTCTTTCTTATAAACTACATAAAACGTCCTACCATTTGCCTCACTTAAATGCTTTTATCAATGTTGTCCAAATAGCAAACTCAAGCTATTTACATATGAAGAATTAAAGTATAACATATTCATTTTAATAATGTCAGAATGAAAGCAAAATCATCCAATTACATATGATACTTGTATAATTACTTGGGATGTTATTAACTGCATGCTAATTGATCGATTGTATGTCTTTTCTGTATTTCATGAATATTTGTATTTCTTCTAAACCAGACTATACAGAATGGACTATCTAAAAACAAGTTCATCAAATCTAAATTGCCCAGGCAATTTAGAATACCTTTAGATCCCTAGACTCAAAAGTAAATAAATATAATTTAATAAAGTTAAGGATTCAATATCTTAAAAACCATAAATGGGCAAATAGTTTAACATATAGTTGATAAAGAATTTGTCCAAACCCAAATGACATTTCAAAAAGTTGTATTCAGTATCATGAACCTAATTTGCAGAGAAGTAGCACTTGAGATTCATTGTTACTTTTATTTCTCTATAAATATCCATTCAAATTATCCAAAAGAATGTGAAGAAAGAAAAAGTCCCTCCCAGCTATTACTTCAGCATGATGAAATGTTTTGCAAGAGACTTCCTCTTCCTCTATTATTGGACTGGCAAAGAATAGATTAGCCAAGTAGATGCAACAACGTGAGTTTTCTTTACAACTTATTTGCTTCGCTCACTCTCCCTTAAGAGCAGGATCACTTCTGTGAATCCTGCAACTTTGGAAGAGCAGAATTTACCTTCCCCAAATTTGAGGATCTCTCTGATCTTCCTCCAAACAAATGAAAGGCAAAGAGCTGTGGAGGCTGCCACCGGCAGCCACAGGAGGGCATAAAGGTAAACAATGCATATGAAATGGTTACAATCTATGGCTTGCTAACCAGTTGCCACAGTTTTTGGAATTTCTGTACAGGGGTTTGAAAAGGTACTATGCCACAGAAAATCTATCCCTGCATAGAAGAGAATAAAATGTCTGCTCGGTGGTATTCTAATCACAGCCCATTCAAAATTCCATACCTCACAATGCTATCGCAATACTGGCAGTCGATTTGCTATTCATGATATTGTTGCTATGGACCAGAAGGTGCCTAGATGTTCCCTAGAGGTCACATCACTTTGAGAACAAGGTTTTCAGCTAGCAGAGTTCAAAGTAGGCAAATGTAGAGAACAGTCCAAGAGCCTCTTTTTAATACACCTAATTTTATCTTATAGTACCCATTCAACGCTTCTCACTACAGTTCTCTCTTCATTCAGTCCATATCCTTTCATTGCTTTTGCTTTTATTCTGATGAAAGGAAAAAGGCTGTGTGGAAACTCTCCAGGTTGTGGTGGGACTCCCGCCACCTACCCCCAGCAACATGCACCTTCCATCCCATGCCATGCTACACAGTGGGGCAGAAATGGAGAAAACAAAACACTGATAGGACTTGGCTTCCATCAAAGTTAATATTTGGAAAGTTACCAAAATATGAAATTAAACTGTGATATGCTCCCTGCAGATATGATTCAGGCAACTATGAGAGGTTGTAGTGGAGAACAGGAAGCCAGTCATGATAGCATTTCAACCACTTGAACAGCTGAGGCAGGAAGATCACAAGTTCTCAAAGTAGCCCGGACAACAGAACAAGACCCTGAGGCAGAAAAAAGCAAGAAGGATGGGGAAGATGACTATATTCAAGGCTGTGGGCAGCGCATAACACGAAGGAGTTCACAGGGTTGCAAACATTCTTGCAGCCTAAAGCTCAACTTTCAACTTCCAAGTTCTCATCATAGGTTTCATCTTTTCTTCTTTTTGATGTGATACTGGCATTTGAAATCTAGACTTTGTGCTTTTGGGACAGAAGCTTAACTGCTTTAGCCATGCCTCTAGCCCTTTGTGAGGCTAGGTTATACTTTTTGCCCAAACAGATCTGGACTTTGATCTTCCTATTTTTGCTTTCTATAGTAGCAAGCACTGTGATGCTCACTTTTCCTGTTCAGATGGGATCTGGCAAACCCTTTCCCCTAGGTTTGTCTGGCTATGATGTTCTCCTGATCTCCTCAGCATCTCACGCAGCTTGGATGACAGGTATAAACCATTGTGCCCAGCTAGTGATTGAGATGGAGACACACGAACAATTTAGCCTGGGTTTGTCTCAAACTGCAATCCTCTAGACCCTGTCTCCCATTTGGCCTGAGCACTTACTGTTCCTCTTATCCTCTTCTGAATGTCTTACTTGCTGGTTTCTTTTCAATTTTTTTCTACAATTTTCTAACAAGCCCAACCTATGTCTACTTTCGGGGGCTTTGGATTTAAGTAAATCTAACATGGAGGCTAGGTTTTTTGTTTTGTTTTTGTTTTGCCACTTCACAGCTGAATTTTTTTAAATAAATTAACTCTTCTTAGTTACTTTCTTTGTCTAGAGATCTGAATTAACTGCCTATTAGTTTCAAAAGAGAGGAAGCATGGCGTTAGAAGAAGATGTTTATGACCCATTTTAAGATGATTGAATTCCTTCACATATCTCAATGAGTGAACTTCTGAACTGCCATGTTGGTCAGCTGAGGACAGAGAAGAAGATCTTGAAAACATATAGAGAGCAGGATATAAATTAGTGTGGCAATAAGGAAAATTAATGAATTGTTAATGTTCTAGTCCTATTGTAGCTCATTATATTAAACATTCTATTCAGTATTTTTTCCTGAGTGTAGGCTTATACAGCATTATTTTCTCAATAAGAAAGGGATACTTTTAGTTACTAATACTGGTTAATACATCTCTCCTCTCAGAGACAAGTCTGCTTTACATAAATTTCTTGGTAGTGCATTTAAACAGCATGATGTGTTGACATCATACCATGTGCCAAGGTAGTACATTTGCCATTTACTACACTGTGGTGATCAGAAAGAGCACATTTCTGTCTGTGAAAAATTCATGTTTTAGTAAGGAAGACATGAAAAATCTGGGGATAGGGATATGACTCAAGTGGTAATATATCCGTCTAACAGATAGAAAGATCTGAATTCAAATCCCAGATGGGCAGTCAGTTAATTAATCAGAATATGCACAACCACACAGTATTTATCTTGCACATTCTACTTTTCCTATTTCTTTTTCTTTTTGTCAGTTGTGGGGCTTGAACGCTGGGCTTGGGTAGTGTCCCTCAGCTTTTCAGCTCAAGGCAAGCGTTCTACCTCTTGAGCCACAGCACCACTTCCGGTTTTCTGGTGGTTAACTAGAGATAAGAGTCTCACAGGCTTTCCTGCCTGGGCTGGCTCTGAACTGCCACCCTTATGTCTCAATCTTCTGAGTAGTTAAGATTATAGGTGAGAGCCACTGATACCCCAGGGCCTATTTCATTTTATCTTATGAGCACTCTCATCACAGGTCCATGAGAAAAATAATTGATATGATCTGTGCACAGTACCCAACTTTGCAGATATTGGATAAATGTTAGCTTTTTTTTCTATTTTTCTGCCTTCAAACAACTTGAGTTCTTACACCATCAATTTCTAATCTACAGCTTAACTAATAAAAGTTTGGGCATATATCAATGTATGAATTTATACTTACAAGAAAATCTAGGTTTTTCTAATCATACTTACAGTAAGATCACTCCTAAATAGTAAAAATGTATTTTCTTTCTTATTAGGAATACATTATAAGGCAGTTGCAAAAATTTCATACAGCAAGAAATCAACATTACTGAAATATCTGATGGTGTGAAATGAAGAAATTCTACAGATAATGTTTGATAAAATGCTAATTAAAATATTTGAATAAAAATGTGAGGCATGTCTCTAAGTTTCAGTCCATGTGTTAAGAATCTGAAATCTTCAAAGATTAAAAATGAATTCCATATTTAATTAATCTTACCGGTGCGCTCTTTTCTTATAAGAAATAAGATTAATTAAGAGAAAGGAGTTACAAAGCTAGCAAGTTATGCCACTAACAAATGATAATGAAGGCATTTTGTTGCCATTGAAGATCAATATGATATATTACCAGATGCTCTACTGATAAAGCTGATAATGTAATAATCAGAGAAGTAAAATTCACCTAGAGCTTCACATATGCCTTTGTCTCTACTTACAGATTTATTTTTGTTTTACCTGACATGTCAACTCCTCCATACAGGCAAACCCACTGGGATAGATGATTTGTATAACTTTCATGCTACTCATTATACAAAATTCATAAAGCAGACAAAGTAGAAGAAAAGTGCTGTGATGAAAAATAGACTACATAGGATTAGCCGTTTCAAATGGCTCATATGACCTCCAATGTACTGTCTACAAATACCTCTTCCATTGACATGCCACAAGAGCTTTCTACTTTCTCATGATCACATCTGATCCCTTGCTTTCTGTGACTATACTGATTTTATCCCCATGTGTCTTTGCAAACTCTCAGGCTCTCATTTCTTCACAAAACTTTTCTATTGTTTATTTTTATGCTCTACTTTAAAAAAATATTTGCAGGTTGTGGTCCTTTACAATCTGTTTGTTCTCTAGAGTAACAACCAACTTCTTAAAAAGAATTTTCACTCAGCCCTAGTCTTCCATTGGCTCCATACCATCGCTTCCCAACCTTCTTTTTATTACCATGAAGAAGTGGCTGACTTACTATCTCTAGGTCAAGATGGAACTCTTCAGTACTAAACACTGGTCAAACTCCAAAACCACCTACATACCTGAGTTGGTGCATTAACAATGTGGTACTGTACCTGCCTCTGCATTTGTTTTTTTTTCGCCCCTACTGGTTCCTTGCTATCTTCCCTAGTGAGGCTTATTGCTGTCGCTATTTAGGTCCTTGGGCTTCTCTTCTATTTCTCTCCTTCAAATTTCCCATTTGATAAACTCTATCCACTTAGACACTGTTATTTCAATTATCCTCAAACTGTCATCTCAAGCCCTTGTCTTATCCCACAATTATTAAAGCCAGCATCATTTTACTATCTGTATACATGCCATTCCTAGTTCAGTGCTTTACAAACTGAAAACTCACTTTCTTCCCAGATTTCTCCCAGATCCGCTAATTCTCATAGGCACAACCAACCCAGTTCCTCGTCCTTGACACTCTGGCATGAAGCTCGGGCCATTGTTCCCCATCCTGCATCTGATTATCTGCCAAATCCCACTAATTCTGTTTCTGCACTAGCTATCATATCTGCTTCTGCCTCACCATTCCACGGGTACCCAATAGTTTCTTCACTTCGGATTGCTCCCTTCAACCAATGTATTAGACTCTTACTAGGCTTCCTGGCTTGACGAATCAGTGAAATAAAGCTCAGACTAATTATTTAGAATTCATCTAAGAATTCTTGTCCAAACACATTAAAAATTAAAATGTAATATATTATCAAGACACTTTGAATTAGCTCCAAGTTATAGGTCAAATTTTATTGACTTCTACATTGTTACCTATGAAATACCAAGCAAAGAGAGTTTCTCTTTTATTGCATCTTACATTTTGTCCCTTACCAAAAAATGCGTGCGATATGTTATTGATGGAGAAATCCCATCTTTCATCTCTAATTCCCTTCACACCTATCGTTCTCCAGGCCTCAGTCAAGTGTTTTTCCTGGGCAGCAATCCCTTGACTGCTTTATCATTTGTGGCATGTTCTCTGTATGTTAACTACAAATAGCTACACGTGTTACTGCAAACTGATGGCAATCCTTAGTTGCTTGCGAAGAGACAAGATCATCGAAGATAAGTAAACTGAAAACATAGCATCACGATGTCACAAAGTAACCCTGGAAATTCAACTAAAACTTTCTTTAACCACTAGAAATCCTCGTCAACTTAATGCTTTCTATCACAACTTTATGTGTCTATCACATAACGTTTTACTTACTTTGTACGTCATTTCGTAATTACTAAATTGGATACCAATTCGTTTTCATTTGATGAGACACGCCATAGAGAATTTGTGGTGGTTTAATTTACTGAATGAATACTTGTGCCTGGATATACAAATATACACTTTGACAGTTCACAAACGTACTGTGTCTTTTTACCACTAACTACATGCTATCTACTGGCTTCTCATGAATCTTCAGGGTGGTTGAAAGTTAGATGGGGATTATTTGATTGGACATTATTTTCTTGAAGTCTCACCATGAGTTGAGTTTATTACGCAATTAGGTTCAATAATATGATCCCTGTTGATGATATTCACCCCCCTCTCTGTCCTGCCCTTACTTCTCTTGCATAAGATACCATTTGTCACTTCCAAACATTACATAATTCTACTTCCAGAACTCAGCTAAGGACATATTTACAAATGACATCTGTGTGGATCAAGCTATCACATAGATGAGAACACTACTACCATGTACACATATTATTTGGTGTTTGTGTCAAATCTCAGATTGTCCATCTCTGCAGAGGACCATGTCTGATGTTTGGTATTCAGCACATGTCAGAAACTATAAATAGTCGTAGTATAGCTATTGATATTTTCATATAAACAATAATACTAATGTAGCAATGAAATAAATGCATAGAAGAGAGAGCAATTTTTAAAACCATGTACTTGTTTTCCTCTATTGCAAGAAGTAGAGGTCCCTGAATATTTCAATCAAAAAGTCAAAACACTTAATTATTCAGTTATATTTTTGAATTGACCTATAAAGCAGTAATGCAATAGGATAAGTGCCTGGAGGTACTTTCATTAATAATGTGTATGGAGATAAAGATTTTTCCCTAGTACCAACTTCCCAGGATGGTAAATGCATTTAGATTTACATGTTATGTGATCATGTTTTATTTACATGACTTAGCTTTAACAAGGATACAGGAATGCATTCAGCACTTGTATACTCAGTATGTTTGAAATACTTCCTCATGGGAGTTCAGCTTTTTAACAGAGGTAATCACTTAGGATAAAATATATTCTAATTAAAGAGGATCTTTGTATTTGACATTACAACGCAGGGTGATTTTCCTTTTGATTCGTTGCCACCCCTGTGAAATAGTGGATTTATTTTAGGACTCAAGTTCTTGACCAGGCAATGTGTTACCTCGTGATCTTTTGTCTATGTTTCTATTCAGTGCATCTGGGTCCCTATTCCCCACCCCCCACCCCCCACTGTACTGAGTTGCTAAAGGACAACAGGAATTCTACAAACACAAAGTTTAAGACTGGTTACACACATTTGGATTTTTTTTCTAAATAGTCTAAAGAAAAAATAATATTCTTTTCTTGCACTGTATTTCTTTTAATTCTACATGTAAGAAAAAGTATTCTAGGTCCCTAATCAAACAGAATGGAGATGAATACATTAAAGAAATGAAATTAATCAGATATGATAAACCCAGGAGGTGCAGTGATAAGAAGGAATTTTAGAGCACATACATTTCTGTGATGGTCTCCGGCAGATTCGTGGGGATCTCAGTAAGACCTTTCCCACGGCAGTCCACAATATTATTGCTGCAGGTACAAGCAGCAGGGCAGTGCAAAACACTACAAGAAGGAGCCATGAATGACTGGTGACCTGGAAGAAGGGATCGTAAAAGCATCCATTATATTCTTTCTTTAAGTCTTACAGTTGTAAAACATTGATTTAGCACAGTTCACAAAGCAGAAGACAGAAATTTCTCTAAATGACTGATCCATGGTTCTATTATTTCCAAATTGTTATTTTAGGAAGCATGCAATTTGTACTTTGGGTTAAATATTCAGATGAAGAAAGAGATTTTCAAAACTGGTCATACAAAACTTGAAAAATCATGAGGAAAGCTAAATTCAGATTGAGTTAGAATTCTATTTAAAACTATTCCAAGTTCCAAAAAAAGCAGCAATTTCAGACTAATGAAGAGCCATTTCTAATAAACTTAACTAGAGCTTGGCTTTAATAAAATTAATCTGGCTTAATTTACTTTGTTTTACAAAAAAAGAATGGAAAGGTTTCCATCTGGGTAGATATGACTGTTGTTCCAATTAACTTTTTGTGTTCAGTAAATACAGGAGAAAATTGGATAATGCTAAGTTTGATGTCTATGTAGGTTGAAAATTGCTGTTTTCTTTGTAGCTATTATAATAATTTCTATGATACTCAGTTTTGTTCATCTCTCTGGCTCTTTTCAGGGCTTCATATACTATAAAATTTTAAGACATGCAGTTATCTTCATATGTGTAACAGTGCTCAGTATTTAGAAATAAAACCATTTTGAAATGGGATTTTACGTTTGGATGATAGACAACACAGTATCAGCAGAGCCATTCAGTACAAGCCCCTGTAAAAGCCTGTCTTCTGAGGGTCAGGTGGCCTCTCTCTGGCCTGTGGGGGAGTGTGCTAGCAGAGGTTGGTGTACCAAGAAAGTGGCAAGTCTGCCGCTGACCCCACCCCTTCAGACACATCCCCAGACTACAGCAATATTCTAAGTCTAAAAACAAAACAAGTATGTGAACTTGCCTTCTTCCTCATCTAGAAAGCAGGAAGGAAAAAGTAAAGAGAGAAAAAAAGTGGTTAGTAGTGAACTGTTAGTCATTTCCTTATTTATTTTCAATAGCAATCAGAACTAGCAAGAATATCCGATGCATTGTAAAAAGAATTTTGGTAAGATTATAAAGATGGAAAAACTGTACAAAATGGTCTGAAAGATATCGTTAAAATCACAGTCAGCACTAGCAATGTCCCCTCACTCTTTTCAAAACCTGTTAATTTCTTATATCACATTTTCATTCCAGAGTATGCATGAGGGATAGGATCTAGGACCTCTATAGCTAACGAAATCTACAGAGCTCAAGTCCTTTATAAATGGCATAAAAATTATAGATAACACATGTACATCCATCCATAGACTTAAAGTCATCATAGAATACTGTTACCTAAATTATATACCTAATACCTAGAGTAAAGTTACTTACAATATCTAAAGCAAATATTTTTTATGCCATATTACTTTAAGGGATAATGACAAGAAAAAGTATATATATATATATTATATGTACTTATATACACAATAATATATATACTTATGAATATATGTATATATGATATATGCAGATATATACATAATATGTTCTTCTATAAACTTTTATAGGTATAAGTATATATGTTACATATATAAATATCAATATTATGTGTAATTATATATATTACATATATGTCTACTTATATGCTTATATACTAATATATACTTATATATGTATATGTAATATGTGTTATATATGTAATATATACTTATATAATATATTATATAAATATATATTCATATATATTATATATATTCAGTGTAGATACAATTGTTTTTCAGATTTCTTTTGCTTGTGGTTGGTTGAACCACAAGGAGAACCAATGAAAATGAAGAGCAGTTACAAAGGCATTCAAACTGTTTGACAGGCATAGTGGTTAAGGCTTATAATCTCAATTACTTGTGAATGTAGAGATAATAAAGATCACAATTTAAGGTCAATACATGTAATCAGTCAGGAAGACCCCATCAAAACCAGTTAAGATTGGAGTGTAGTGGGCCACACCTGTATACCAACTACATGGGATGAAAACAAAGTACTCCTTGGTTCAGGCCCACCTGGAGGCCAGAGCCTATTTGAGAAATAACTCTAGCAAAAAGAAGAGGTATATGACTCAAGTGTTGAACATGTGGCTAGCAAACACATGCCTTGGGCTTCAACCTCAATATTCACCCCCCAAATATTTTTTGTTTTTTCTTTAAGGCTGGGTATGTGGCAGGACTTGCTCAGTATGCATGAGGTCTTCAGTATAATGTCTAACAATGCAAAACAAAACCAAAAATAAATTCCAAAGTATATTTTATTATACATCCTAAACAGATACTTCTGAAGTAGACTTACCCCTACATTTTATAAAATATTTTTACATGTATATGTATATGTCTGTGTATATATATGTATTAATCAAAGTACTTTATAAATAAATACACACACACACACACACACACACACACACACACACACACACAAATAGTCTCTGTCGGGATCCTTGGACTTGACCATATAAACCAGGGCAAGATTATTATTTTAAAAATATTTCAGTCTCTAATGTAAAGGTTATATATTGAACATGAATTAAGAGGGAAGTAAAATGAAGCAGACTATGGAATACTTAAGATGCTTTAAGCATAGGGAACTCAGTCCATATTAGCTACCAATATTTTATATGGCCATGCTCTTGTTTTTGTCTTCAGACTTCCATTGCTCAAGCCTGTCATTTACCTACAATTGAATCATGATAGTATCTGTGCATACATGAAAAATGTGTCATGGCTTTCCCATTCCATTTGACTTTGAATTTTAGAGCAGGGCTCCAGTGAGCGCCCGAGCAGTTGTTAATCTGAAGAGTGCTATAAATGACTAAGTAAAGAAAAGACAAGGAATTTCAAGTCTGAAATATAATCTCAGAATTTCCTATATTTCCCCTGGAATGCAAACTGAAAAAAAGTCTTCTATATAAGTCATGGGTCACTGCCAATGAGGTACAAATATCCTAGAATATCTTCTCACAGTCGGGAAGTGCATCATTTCGTGTCAGTAAGGAACGCTAGACGCCTGGAACGCATACCTCACATTCTGCCACTTAATAGAGCACAATGCTATAAGAGAACTGTTCTTTCACCCTTACCACTGCAGACAAATTCTCGTTTTTGAACCTCGGCGACATTATGACCCCTCAGGTGGGAAGGGCCCATACACTGTGTGTACAGGCCTACTCGAGGCCTTTGGCGAAGCCAGTCAGAGAGCCAGGCCAGGTGGCAGTCACAATACAGGTTGTTGGAATGGAGTCGACTAAATGAGAAAAAGGAGATTTAGGAGGGAAGAACAAAACAGTTATGCGAGAACGTGACAAATTCATACAGAACAATAAATAGCTATTACTTCTCACTAATAGATACAGGAAAATAAAGTAGCACACTCCAAGCTAAGCATTGTTCGAAAGTATGAAACTGGTTCACAAGCACAGAATCAAGTCTTTTCTTTTACTCAGAGTTAAGCAAATATCCAGAGGTTAGAGTGGGATGGTAGCCTTATTTCCTCTATGTTTACCCGAAAAGAGTAGAGAGAAAACAAGGCAGGTTCACGGCAGTCCTAGTATCCTGAGAGTAACCAGGGGTGGCAGGGAGAAAGTGGAAATAAACAAAGAGCTGTGGATCTCAGCTGGAAATATCAGGAACCCCCCACCCCCCCATGAGTGATCTCTATAGCAAGCGCTTGCAAAATCTTTTTAGCAGGTTACATTTTTGCTAAAGAAGACAGAATAATTCATTAGAAAAAAAATAACTTGTTCACATCGGGATCCTAATTTCCTTCTTTCTTCTTCTTCTATTTTTTTTTTAATCAAAGAAAGGATTAACGGCTTCTGGCTCTTGGGGACCTATCTCCAAAGAGCAGAGACTGAAATTAAAAGGCCTAAGTGGCTGGGAGTGAAGGAATTAAGTGTGTCCCCTCTCTATCGGCGGGGTCCACCCCAGAGCATGGATGGCTTCCAAGTGGCAAATGGCATTTCTCCATTAATAAAATATCAGACAAATGTATCCACTAAATTAAGTAAATGACTTCAAACTGGCTTTTATGGTTTTTTTTTCAAACTAAAGGACAGGGCCATCTAATGCTATAAATCAAAGCATCCTTCGCAGAATAGTCTATGACACAGTAATACCATTTTAGTCCTTTTTGCTGATGTATTCAATTCTAACCCAATAATGCTAATGGATACTAAAACATGGAACTTGGTCCAGAAAGATAATTGCACTATAAAAATGGAGTTTCTAAGTAGCAATGATAGTAGAGAATAATGAACCAACCAAAGCCAAGAGAATAAAAAAGTTAGATGAACGCTTTGTGCATTCTGCTAGAGCTTGTGGAGAAGAACCAGGATTTTCTACACCAATACTAGATGGAATGTGGCTAGAGCCATGGTTCAAGCAATAAAGCACCTGCCTTTCAAGGGTGAGGCGTTTAGTCTAAATCCCAGTACAAAAAAAACCCAAATCAAACAGAAACTCTAAATCTAGAAGTCACTTACTAAACCCAAACCAGTATTTTGGCAAAGTTTTTTGGGTAATACCCTCACAGGTGGCTTAATTGTCAAAATGCCATCATTTGAAAGCAAAGAGACCACATTTCACATCATTGTCCACTAAATATTCCCATCTAAATGTAGCATTGCTACAAGGACACAAATTAGGTTTATGAAAACTTGAAATGAAAGCAAAGATATAAAAAGGTTTTTAAACATATTGGGCAGACAAACAAGGGTACCTCTATTAGAAAATAAGACATGTTCTAAAAACTACAGATTGGTTTGTATTTTAGAGGCTGTTCTATTGCAAGGATTTGGAATCATGACCACTTAAAAAATAATTAGATAAAGTTAATGGTAGAGAAATTTTGTCAATTATACTTTGAATGAAATGGGCTATTCATTTAATTTGATAACCCAAGAGTTATGTTAATTAACTTTTAGAGTTCTTTTCTTTTGCTAAATCATATTCCATGGGGATTATAATGTTGAGATTTCATATACAGGGTCAAATTTTAGTAAGAAAAATGATATTAAATTGGTATTGTGTAATTCATGGAAAAGCAGGCAATTCCATTTTTTTTACTAAAGAGAGAAAATAAATGTAATATGTTCCAAATTCTAAACTGTTATAGAGTGAGAACAATTTTGAAAATTGAATCAAAATATATTTGCCCTACTTAAACATAATTTTCCCCAAGAAATACACTGTTCTGGTTTTCTTTCCAATCATTTCTCACATGCTATGTATAATACATTTTTTAGGTCAGTTCAAGTGAGTTTTACCTGTGAAAATTCTATAACTGTATATACTCCCAAACTGGAGTATAAGGGTTTCTTCTTTTTAAAGAGAAAACAAAAATGCTGTAGCTGATACTTTGTTAGAGAAGCATTTTTATTTCTCCATATATCTTGAGGTCTATCTTTAAGCCCTGAAAGAGTATTTTAAAATCTAAACATTAACACAACCTTAATTATAAAAGCACTACATGGTGATGCTATAATTTTACATTACAAAGAATGTAGAAAAACCAGTTTAGCTTTATTAAGTCTGCTTGCAGTACAGTAATAAAATCATAAAGACTTCCCATTTATCATTTCTGACAGCCAATCAAGGAGTCTCCTATTTCTTAATGAAATGTGACCTCTACAATATTTCAAAGTAATTTTTTCTCCAAACTTCCGTAATGCATACATTTAAAACAACACGCAAGAAAGTCTTCAAGATTTCAATATAATTGTATATATACTGAACAATCATTTCTAGATTTTTCTTTAGTGTGTTTTCCATTTCTTATTCCAAAAGAAGCTAGTGGTCATGTTCCTTAACTAAACATGATGTGTGAGAGACATAGTTAAGTAATTAAATTCATATACATAAATGATAGATGATAGATATTACAAATACTTACAAAGTTCGAAGTTTTGGCATATGGTTGAAACTTGCCACAGAAAGCCTTGTAATATTGTTATTGTTGAGAGTGCTGTAGAATAAAAAAATTAAGATATTTTAAATGGGAAAACGTGACCATTTATATAAAAGTATATAGACAGCATCTGATGGCAACATTCATTAATTTATTTATAAGCAGAGCAACTAGCTGCTGGAGATAACACAGATAATACACGATTTAATAAGACTGGTGATAAATGCTCTTCATGTTTTCACATACATTCCATTTTATTCAATGTTGACTATAAGAAAAGTATGACTTCATCGAGAGCATTCAGACTTACATGGTATTTTTTGCATCTGTTCATAAATTTTCTGTTGGTAAAATATTGGTCACACAATGAATGTGAGGCAACCACAGTTGGAAATTTTTCACAAACATATTTCTTTAGAGTGGTTTCACATGTAGTTCAACATCTATGAATTCTCCAAGTGAACTCAGAATAACAACATATAATCATTACTGCCAGGTCTTAAGAACGGAGTGCCGCTTATTAGTCTTTAAGACACATCCACTGAAGTTGCAATTTTGGTAAAAGACATACCTCTGTATTTGGTATTTGAATCAGGTGAGAAAGAGTTAGGATACTCTGGCACTGTCTTGAAAAATTAATGTATTCTAACAGATCTATTATATCAAGATGCATTGGTCTTTTGTTTAGTGTGGTCACAATCATAGTTTCTTGAGGAAGAGTGAGAAAAATGTGTGGTCCAGGGAGTTACAGTAGAAATAAGTACAGTCATACTTGCTTCCTATTTTTCCTACTATTCTCCACCACACACATACATAATTTAGTAATTATTCCTACTTTGAAGATGGTCAAAAGGATCAGTTGAAAGTAAGACTTCTAGATCACACTGAAGGATAAATTTTAATGGTGTCTGAAAAAAAAAGCCCTCATTTTTCAGGACACAAATATATGAGCTTTTGGATAACAGGAGTCAACTAACCCAATGTTTTACAGGTTCTTTTGTGACTTAATTCCATTGACTAGTTAGTTCCTATGTCTTTGAATACAAAGCAAAACTGCTGCATTGACTGTAAATTCAGTGGGTGACCTGAGCAATGTAGGTCTGTAGCCAATTCGCTTTACAAAGAAATCAATCCAATTCTTCAATCTCAGAACATAAATTTTCATGTAAAATACACTACTAACAATTGCGACTTCCAGGATCACATAGGTATTTTATTTAGCCCAAATATCTTTACTTCATAGACTGAGAAATATCTGAATTAGTTGCTATCTATCTATCTATCTATCTATCTATCTATCTATCTACTATCTATCTATCCATCTATCTATCTCTATCTCTATCTCTGTATACATATATATATATATATTTTTTTAAACAAGACATCTCAGTGTAGTGGCTCACACCTATATATCAAACTGCTCAAAATTTCAAGCCTGATGGGGCAAAAAGGTAGTGAGATTACATCTCAATCTAAAAGCCAGTGTGGTAATATAGACTTGTCACCCCAGCTATCTGAGAGGTCCTGGGTAGTAGGTAGTCATCTCACAGTTGAACACTAAGTCCCCATCCAAAATTAACTTGACCAAAAACAAGAAAGAAAAAATGAAAAAGAAAAAAGAGTGGGATCATGACTCAAGGAGAATGCTTGCTTAGCAAACACAAGATCTTAAAAACCAAACAAACTGAACAGGACAACAGATCCATATTTAGCTTCCACGGGAAAAGTCAATTCACTTGGCAGTCTTCCATTTACAGTAGGATAATACACACCTGGATTGAACATTAGCTGTCTACCAGAGGCCTCAGTGTCCCCGGCTTCTGTATTGCTTTTCCCAATGAATTTTTTTTGTCCATACCCAGCTTCTCTCATTTGTGCTCCTTGCCTCATTTGCAGAGGCAACTACATGGATAAATGCAATGCAAACACACTCTAGGATCAACTACTGTCCTTCTGGATCACTGTTCCCAGCTCTGTGGCCTCCTTCAGACATCTGCTCTCTTTACTCCCTGTATCAGTGCATTACCCATCTAGTCCCAGCCTACAAACATTTCCATTTACACACTCCACTCATATACTTTAAGATGACTATGCCATCACTTGTCTGTCACAGCCAGACTCCTCCTCAGGGAATCAAAATCTCTCTTCTTACTCTTTCTTATTAACTGTCATTTGTCTAATTCATCCCCCACTGGTTTTAACCTTCAGAAAGATTTTTAACTTTCCAATGCTCTCTTTTCCAACACTCAACATTTAAGCTGACACAAAATGGCTAAAATCATCGGAGTATATGACATTCTGCATCGTGGCTTTGGGAATATGTTTGTTTAAGTAGTTCATAGAGAGTAGACCTGGATTAGTTTTGAAATGCAATTTATCACATCTCCATGCAAAGAGAGTTCTTATTGCACGTCAAAGCCCTGTACCTACCATTTTTTAAGTCTTTTCCTAAGACGTTAGTTCATATAAGACAACAGGTAAACTAAACAAATCTTCTTAATATTTTATTCAGCATATGTTTAATTTGAGTACTTTTGGAGTGAAAAATAAGTGAAACCAACAAAGTTATTCTGAAAGTAAGTACGAAGTGGCATTGTTCTAATAGGCAAGATGACCGGTATATATTGTTGTTGTGACCAATTCCTATTGTAAAACAAGATAAATTTATATATCATATTTAGTTTGGAACACTTTCTCCTTTGTGTAAAATATAGTCTATAAATTACATTTTTATTATTTTTAAGTAGTTATACAAAGGAGTTACCATTCAACAAATGATATGTACAATGTATCTTGAATCATGTGATCTACATTTCCTCTTTACCATGTGAATAATTCTAGAACAAAAGACATTTTGTGTGTGTGTGTGTGTGTGTGTGTGTGTGTGTGTGTGTGTGTGTGTGTGTGTGTGTGTGTGTGTGTGAAATATAAGCCTTTATAATCAGGAAGGACTTCTCACACTTAGATTCTGAGTTAACCTTTCTTATTCCCTAAGAGACAAGCAAGAACAGGACTTGGCAGAAGTCTTGTATTTGATGGCTATGTCTCAATTAAATTAAATCATGTCCATTATGTGAACAAGAAAAAAAAGAAAAAGTATAACTAGCTGTTTGGGATCCATTTCATTTTCTGAGTTCAGTGTCTAAAGGAAAAGAAAATATCAATCTAGATCTTGTTTCCAATGTTACTTTTGCAATAGTATATTCATATTAAGAAAATAGTTAATTCTACCAACCAAAATTCCAAACAAAATCCGTTTGCCACAAGCAATAAGCAATGAACTATACCACAAGACTTTTATGTTTCTTGACTTTTCATTTGAATGCTTGTACTTTCTTTGCTCCTTCTACCAAACACATGCCCTAACCTAAAAATTTTCATCATCACCCACAATAACTACTCTGTCTTTTCTAGATTGACCTCAGTATAGCATGACATTTGAATATGAAATTAAAAGTAACATGTAAAAGGTGAGAATATAAAATTATTCTGATATACCAGTTATTGTCCCTTCATACTTCTCCAAAAAATAGAAAGATACATCCTTAATGCATAGTCTCTACTGTGGAACTCTTTTGCATGTAAGTATATTTTTTAAAAGCCCTTGCCTGAATGGTTATAATAGGCAAACATTTTCTATGCCTGAAAAAAGATCTGAGTTTAATTAATCTTACTCTTTTGGGTGATTTATCTAATTTGGCCTTAAATTCTTCATCAAGCAAGTTTTCTAAAGGTTACTGAAGTATGAAGATTGTAAAAAATAAAAATGATATCTGCTTGACTTTAGGAAGTTTTACTATAAAAGATTTAAATATTTAAATGGCATTCACATTTTCTTATCATATGATAATTTTAATTACTTTCTCTATGAACAGGTTCTTGTCATCATTTATCTCTTTGAAATGTATTAAGGACTCAAAAGAGTTCCCAGGATTGTCATTTCTTTTCTAATTTCACGAACTCTCACTCTCCTAAGTTTCCTCCTGTTAAAATAATCTTTTAGATATACTGTACTACGATGACAAACAAAATGATCGATTACATTTCCAAACTTATGGCTTCTAAAATAATCCCTTCAGTGTACAACAAATAAATATATACATGGTTATTGTATTTGTGGATGAAAGTTGGTTTCTGTGCCTAGCAGAATGGTTGGTGTCTCTCTCTCCTATTCATTCTCTCTTTTTCTCACATATACCAAGCAGTTATTTCATACACATATATGCACATATATGATAAAATATGTATTACAGGATCAAATATATGTACATTATATAATGATGAAATATAAATAACAAGCTGGAGAGTTGCCTACCTAAAAAATTTAGGTTTTCTCACTTAATAATAAAAATAAAGTACTTTGTGGTGTTAAGTTCATCCAAACCTTCAGTAAAGATTTTAAAAATGCCTGTATTTCCCTTTTCCATTAGGAACATTAGCTTCCTATCAGATTCTGTGGCTTGATTGGCTCTGTGCAGCTCAGTGCCCTTCATCATAGACCCTTCACCTTGGAAGTTCAATGACACTGACAAGGGTTTTAGCATCAAAGTGTTCTCATAAAACCATCCTTGTGACCTAATTCTTACTGAAATAGCATTCCTGATTTCTGTATGTTAAAAATATAGGTCTAGTATACATGGTCTTATCACTAAAATTACTATAATTAACACTTTAAACATTTTTTGTTCTAGAAAAAATAAAGACTTTTCAAAAGAAGTAAAGGTGACCTTGTACACAGAAAACATACATATTTATACAATTATCAATTGTAAAGAGCGACAAAATCTTATACATAAAAAATTTATGTGACAAATTTTACATGTGAAAACATTCATATATAATCTCTAAAAGCAATTGGTTACTGAATACATAGCATAGCTAGAAATTCTATTCACTTCTATGCAATAAAATTAAAGATCATTCAGAAAATCCTGCTAGTGGAAATATTATTTTTATTTTTTTTGTTTGAATTATATTTTGTTCCTTAAACTCAATCAATAATAAATCTTTTTAGAGTGTCAAATTTGATCATTTCGAGTAACTTTTAACACCTGGACTAAAAATTCAAAACTCTTTGAAGTTTAATTTTGTATTTCTAATTAACTTATGTGGAGGATGACATAAGCCTGGTGAAGAATAATTTGTCTTTAGGGAGATAAATGGGTAAGTATCTTTTAAAATTTGGAAATGTGACTCATTGATGAAAAAGGAATTCTAGAAACTTTCGGCGACATAAATTTCTCCAGTAACTAGAGGTTTTACTAAAATGAAATGTATTAAAAGTCCTTCATCAAAATTATTTTCATATATCAAACTCAACATATTTTACTTAGTTGCCTCTAACTAATTTTCTCAGGCATGTATGAATATCAAAGAGAGAACTCCAGTTACAAGCCAAGGGTCTAAATTGTGCATAGCATAACAGAGTCAGTAGTGAAGACGTTGAAATGGACCATTGAGCGGCTTATTAAAATTAAAATATAGACTTTAAAGCCATACCACCAAAGTTAAAGTTCAGTTACCTGGCTTAAAAACAAAACATCTTTTCATTATATAATAACCACAAAATAGACCAAGATACCTGCTATTAAGAGAGTTACTTTTTGAGGTTATTGTTTCTACAACATTGATTTTTTTGCTTCCATGTTTAGCAATTTAGAAAATACTCACACATCCTGTGTATCCTATCAGAATATTTTATCAAAAGGAAAATACTTAAATACACAGTTTTAGCTATTCCATAGATACAATACACAACATTTTGCATACATACATGGTGTTGATGGTCGGTCTCTGTCTTTCCCCATGAGTTATTTCTGGTACTTCTTTAAGAAGAACATTTTGACACAAGGATTGAAGAGAGCAGATAAGCCTTCACATTATTTTTCTGCAGACACAAAGCTCCGGTGAACAGAGTAAGAGAAATGAACCATACTCACAGCACTTCCAGGTCCCGGAGAGCCCGAAAAGCCCCATCTTCAATACAGCTGATCTGGTTGTAATCCAGTTGCCTGTTAAATGGATTAAAAGAATATATGTAAAAAGCAAAGCACAGTAGCCGGGGAAGGTGACAAGAAGATTCCTGAAGGGACTAGGAGGCTCTAGTCACAGTAACTGGTTTCCCAAACACACTCATCTGCTTAAGAATGTCACAAGCCATTCTGGCCTCCCTCTACGCTGCTACTGAAATCTCTTTTTGTTCTGTTCTGAACTGTCTGTGCAAATAGCAGCCCTTGGAAAGCTCCAGTAAATAATAACTGCACCTTATATTAAATGCCATAGGAATGCAATTTCATTACATCAAGAAAAGCTATCCATTAAGAGCTTTCAGCGTCATTGCTGAAACAATTTCATTAAGGTAAAGGACTGTAAATCACTTAATGTCACAGGCACCCCCTCGGTGACCTAACGGAATCCATTTATCAGAGAAGACCAGCTGCATGTTAATTTCACTATCCTTGGCAAGAACGACTAAGACTACTTTTAGGTTTCTGCCTTTTAAAAGCAGTTTCCTTCCAGAACTCCAAATTGAGAAAGAAATAATGTTCTTGATTTCTCCCTGCTGTTCCCAATCAGAAATATACTTTAGAAGGCTGGCATTTTATAGATAGTTTCATTATTCTCTAATTCATTGTCATTATATGAAAATGTCCTGAAATGTAGATATGGGGTTAAAAAAAACTTTCAGAATTGCCTGGCTACTGGGAAAAATAAGTTTTGAACTTGTAAGAGATTCATAGAACTTTTGATTTTCTCTGAAGTGATCATTTCAGCTGAAAAAAAGTCACACTACAGGTACATTATTAAAACACTACACCTATCTATGGTAACAAAAATAGTTCTCATTCTGCATCAGTGCATTCTAAACAATATATAGTTCAAACAAATGAATCTGAGTAATCTAAGTTCTCTGTGTTAAAATCCAGTGGTGGGAAATTATATATATGAAATGGATCCTCTAAACTGGGTTAGCCTTGTCTTTTCTCCTTAGTTTTTAGGATTAAAAACTTCTGTCTATATTAAGGATCTACTCTCTTAGAATGAAGAAGGAGTAATGACTATCTGCACTCTCCCTTTGATCAAACAAACAATTGCTGTTTAAGGGAGTAGCTTGGTGCTTAAGGATAATATTATTCCAATAAAGAAAAAGCATGTTACTACTTCTCTGGAGACAGTAACGAAATGTCTATCTGTACCATTATCAGCTCTATAGGCATTGCCGATACAAGGTAGATATAAGGAGCTAAGACTAGGGTCATTATACGAATGAATCTTCTTGTTTCAAGTTGGAAATTCAGTCAAAGGGCTAATTCCCATCAGTGGTCTGTGTTGAAACAACTATTAAGTTGCTGATTCCCTTACACAACCAAAGAATAAAGGTGCAGTGATTTCACCTGGGGATTTTTAGAAGAGTCTCTTCAGATTGCTTACTGTAGAAATTATGTACGTAAAAAATGTCTCATGAAAAATGCATCTTGTTTTTACAAAGGTCCCCAGGGCACGCAAACACATACAGGATTATATTCATGCCATGCACATACAACGATCTAGGACATGCTGTATAAGAACTGGGGCACTTCAGAAAAGATCCCATTTTATTGCTTTTATAAATTTTGGCTTTCACCAAATAATAGCTACCACTCATGCTGCTCTAAGAGCCTAAAGCATTTCAACTTATTAAGAAGCAATGCAGAAGTGTAATTTCATTTTCCAAGACTTTTAGAGCCTCATGATATAAAATGGCTGCTGTGGTTCCAAGAAAACACTTAGATCCTTGGACACTTTTTTCTTTTTTTTTTCTTTTTTTAATAGATTAAATTCAGTTAACAATTAAGTTAATAGCCTTTTTATTTCCAAGGGCTAAATATGTATCTACACTAGTATTCTCTAACCCCTTGAACAATCTATCAAAGCCATTTAAATTAGCCCAATAGTATGAAGTGTTACCCTTGACACACTACAAAAGAGAAATTGTTTCCAGACAAATTGGCAAAATCTCTTAATGCTATCAAATTTGCCTAATGCAGTCTCCAGGTTAATCTGTAAAAGGGTGAGCAGTAGGTTTGCCCACATCTTATTATCCTTAGCTGTCAGTGTATAATATAAATCAGTGCTGACACAGCTTCTTCTAAATCATGCATTCAACATACAAAAGGGAAGCCCAGGCCTGCCCGAAAGCACTCAAGCAAATCTGTCCTACAAGATCTGAAAGGCCGTGCAGTTCTTTTCCGATCAGAAGAAGTTGTGCTATCCAGTAGTGGGGAACCTGGATGATTTTACTCCTTTCGTAGTATTCTGTTTGCGCACCTACTGCTTTTGATGCTTAATTATATTTAGGATTTAGTGGCTTTTTGAAACAATAGGAATTTTCATGGGACCAATGTTTTCTTAAAATCTTCCAGAATAATGTTCTATCCGTTAACACCTCTTCTAGGGATAAAAGGATTTCATTAAGAAGTTATTCACAGGACAGCATACTCAAAATAGAAGAAGTGAAGTTTGTTCATCTCTGTATGGATTGTGTGATATTCAAGCAATTGTTTATAACAAAAATGTGACTGCAGGAGTGAGCATGAGCAAACTCTCTCCATGTGGACTTCCACTTTTTTTCTTGCATATGTGGGAGATAAACAGTGTCAAAGCTGTATGAAAATGTAATTTATTTCAGGGTTTCTGGATTCTTTCCTTGTTCCTTGTTTCTCTCACGCTGTGCACGTCTTTCTCTACTACCTCTTAAGCTCTAGGTACTTGTGCGTTCTATAAACAGGAAAAGATCTGTTCCCAGCCATGTGTTTAATGGTATGCTTTATTTAGGTGTGATTTTATCCCCAACTGCATCCTAAAATTATTCTGAATTAAAGAAATAGTTACAAAGTGTCGTTGTGTTTCATTTTGCTTGCACATCTCCATAAATAAGGCTTCGGCTCTTCAGTTTTACCTAGGGTCAATTTGTTGGTTGGTCTTTAGCAGAGATTCAGATGAGAAGGGCCTTCCATACAACAAGGAAAGCTTTAGGATGCTTTCCTGGTAATGCAACTGTTTTCCATGGGGTACTGTATGGGACTTCTCTTATTTCGGGGGGGGGAATTATATAGTGGTTATATTTTATTCAGAACTTCTACTCTAGCATGTATTTGGATGGCTTCTTCATTATTTCCTGCTTCCAACCCTTTGCATCTGTTCAAATTCCAAATCTCTCTTTATCTGACCCTTCCTGGTACTAATCTGTGGTTGGTTTAAAGCACAATTTTAATCTCATGAAAATAAGGAAGTAGAAAAGGAAAATACTCCTGGTCTCTCTAGAATTAACATATGATTCTCTTTTTAGAGGTGAGAAGATGGCCTTAGATATCCTAAAAAGCCTTAGACTGCTCTTTTTTTTAGTATGGTTTGTGAATTTAGTCTTGGACAATGCCATTTGCCAATAGAACTCATACATTAAAAAAGATCGTTCCCTCATTATCTTGCCCATGTAATTGTAACCCCTCTGTACAATATGTTCACAAAAATTAAAATTAAAATTAATAAAAAAAGATCGTTCCGTATCTCTGGCACATGAAATTTCTGAATTATAGTCTGATTTTATTTAATCATAAAATTAACCCTTAGATCACAGATGTGACTTATTATAGGCATGAGATAATGTATAATACTTCTAAAACATAATTTTTAAAATAGGTATACTAAATAACAAAAGGTTAAAACATTTTCATAGTTAATATATAAAGATAATTGGAATTGTATTCTATTCCATTAAAGTTTTCAGAGATTTCTTACTTCCTTGCTTTAAACTTTAGATATCATATTGTGTTTGTCTTATACTATTAAAACTTGCTTTTGTGTATTATTTCAGTTGATATCTCTCTCCCTATACTCTATTAAGTATGTTGAATATTTTCGGCATGGTAAGATCTTATTTCTAATTGATTTTCCTTTTGTAAGAATTAGAATACAAGACATATGCTTAACTGCGAAACAATATAAAACATAAAAAAACCTTTAGTAATGCCTAAACAAAGCAGGATTTGTCAGTATCACAACAAAATAGGTGCAAATATATTTCAATTTATGTTACATTTTGTTTTAGCAGTGATTTTGATCAGACAAAAGATTTCAAACATGTAGCTTACTTAGAACATTGAAATAATTAGAATCAACAAAATGCAAGAACATTTCACAATCGTCGAAACCCTGATACATCAGGAATCATTTGTGGTGCGGGAAGAGGGAAAAAAAACACTGTTAAGGTACAATCTCTTGTACTTCTTCCCTCTTTGTGTAACATTCAAGTCAATAAAATTGCCTAAATATACCAATTTGATGCCCGCAAGTACTCTAAGGAGTATTTACAACATATTCACACAATACAAACTGAATCAGATAAATAATCCTAGCTTTTATAAATTTAAACAATTACATATTCTCTTCAGTAGTAAATGGGCATTGACAAGGATTCTTCTGGGGAATCTAAAATGACTGACTTGATTTGCAGCTAATTCTATTCATAATCTTTTAAGTGACAATTCCTTTTTGTTAGGAATGAGGAATCTCAGTGGTATATACAGATATGTATAGCTAAATTCATGTGTCAATTTTTAGGAAAAGAAAAAAAACATATTCTAATAAAAGACTGACGTGAATCGCTTTTTAACAGAAACCATGGGAAATAAGTAGTTTGGTATTTATGTTCTGATATATGTAAGCAAAGTGATCAAGGTGGCAGCAACTACAAGAGTTAATACAAGTGTTAACATTTACTGAGCACATAGAATGTTACTCCTTTTAGTGACTGTGAAAGGTAAATAGTTGCATCTCCTTGATTTTGTAGGTGAGAAGATGGGGTTCACAGTGGGGGTGGTAAATATTTTGTTATACTTTGATGAGGAGATATTACTCTGTCCTGACGTTCTCAAATATGAGGAGGATAAAGTAGGTAGAATGCAGATAGAAAGGAAATTAAGCGCTCTGTGTGGAGTAATTAGCTCCATCCATGAGCAGATGGGAGCCAAGGCGCTGTGATGCTCAAAGGGAACATTTCCAAGAGAGCCGTTCCATGCCGAGCAAAGAATTTGCGCAGAGACGTTGAAAGTCTAAGGTGAAGTCAGAATGTTAGTTCTACTCTGAGGGCCTACAGGGAGTGTAGGTTATAGCACTCAATAGAAGCTGCTGCTTTCTTTGGGAAGGGTTTATACTCTGATATAACTTGAATAACTAAGACAGCATTCTTCTGTGATAGCTTAATCTTGCCCTAGGCCTAAACTGAATGACATTGACTGGCTAGTGGTGATATGGAGAGGAATGTTTTATAGGAAAGTAATTGAGCACCTCTGTTAACATTTTCTTACAACAATATAAAGTGGAGTCCAAAATTCAATGAATGGGCTATTGTCATAGTTCAGGGGAGCTGATCAGTACAGAGGAAGCAAGCAATTTGAAGGCTTTTCCTGTCTCTCAGTACAGCGTGATAACCAAAGCAAGGTCAGGCCATTGCTTAGTTTACAAAATGTACACTGGATTTCCAATTAATCAGTTTTCCTATGTTTTACTTCTGTATTCAAGGCATTTGTAAAGATACAGTGCATAAATTACATATTTATGAGACAGACTTCATTACTGAAGAAAATCACTTAAGGCACTCTAAAGACAAAGTAAAGCTCAAAGTTCAAGCGGTCACTGGCAGCTAAACTCATCATAGTTATTTGAGTTATCAAAACCCATGTGGTTTGAAAATGCGTATAAATGGGAAAATTACAGAACCACGGACAGTTCCATGGTACTGAGACTGGCCTCTGCTAAATTGCTAAATTATCTATCTATCTATCTATCTATCTATCTATCTATCTATCTATCTATCTATCTATCTATCAAAATATCGAAATATCGAAATATCTATCTGACGCTTAGTACCGTAGGCAAAACCTGGCTATCTTTTAGATCCATGGGACTAATCCTGGCAGAAATGGAAGTGTATTTATTTTCTACCAATGTAGATGATGAATGATCTCCACAGCTTGGTCAGCAACTTATTCCCTTCTAAATAGGCCCTGTGAAGGATAAGACAATTTACCTTTCAACATCTTTTCAGCCTCCCAACTCAGGGAAACATTCTAAGTGGAGACGTAGTGTGGGAAGAGTTTACAATCTCCATTTGATAATCAAGGTGTTTTATTTTTATGATAAAAAGTATGACAAGGAAAACACACACTGTCTAAAATTAATATTCTGCCATTGCCTTACTATCAAGGCCCATAAAATCTTGTATTTTGTGTTGTATAGTTTACACAGGAAAAAAAGGTGGCAGAGTTACAACAAATAAAATCCCTAAGTAATATATGTATCTATGTAAGAACGTATCGATTATCTCTTTTCTGTTTCCCAGATCTTCTTGTTGGTAATAAACAAAACACCATGAATTAGATGTTTCCTTTCCATACATATTTGTTTCCCCAAAGATATCGTGACTTACCTAAAGAGAGCCACACCAAACGATTGTGTGACTTAAATCTTTGCCTACAAATTAATGCATGTGCAAAAAATGATATCAATATTTCCTTAACCTATGTCTCACCAAGGATTACATTTTTTTCTAGAAAATGAGAATAAGATCCATACTAAATGCAGGATGAACAGAACTGGGATAATGTAAGGACATAGATAAGAAATATGTTCATTTCCTGGGTGCTGGTGGCTCACACTTGTAATCCTAGATACTCAAGAGGCTGAGATTGAGGATCGCGGTTCAAAGCCAGCCCGGGCAAGAAAGACCATGAGACTCCTATCTCCAATAAACCACCAGAAAACCGGAAGTGGCGCTGTAGCTCAAGTGGTAGAACGCTCGCCTTGAGCTGAAGAGCTGAGGGACAACGCCCAGGCCCAGAGTTCAAGCCCCACGACCGACAAAAAAAAAAAAAAAAAAGGGAAGTGGCACTGTGGCTCAAACTGGTAGAGTGCTAGTCTTGAGCAAAAGAGCTCAGGGACAAAGCCCTGAATTTGAGCACCATGACCAAAATAAACAAATAAGTAAATAAATAAGCAAATGAAACAAAGAACACAATTTGAAGAGGTAGAACAAAATAAAAGAAGACAATTTGCTTAACATTATCTCATGTGGTCATATGTACATGGCCTTTGACTTTCTCTGCTTGTCCTAGACATGTACTAGTCACTGCAAACAAGGGAAACCATGGGACCTATGTTTCTTTGGGCCTGACTTACTTCACTCAATATAATTTTTTCCAAGTCTTTCCATTTCCTAACAAAAGAGGCAATGCCATTTTTTTTCTGATGGAGGCATAGAATTCCATTGCATATATATATATATCACATTTTCTTGATCCATTCATCTACTGAGGGGCATCTGGGTTGGTAACATATCTTAGTTATAGTGAATAATGCTGCAATAAACATGGTTGTGCTGGTAGCTTTAGTATGACCTTGTTTGTGATCATTTGGGTAAATGCTCTAAAGTGGCATTGCTGGGTCATAAGGGAGCTCTGTGTGGAGTCTTTTGATGAGCTAATGTGAAGCAAAATGTACCCCAAAACAGGGACACAAGAGGTTATGTTTTTTCTTTCTTTCTTTCTTGCAGGTGTTTCTAATGTATTTACAATGCACTATGTGATTCTTTTGTTTCTATTGTAAGTTCTCCCCCATGGTAAAACCCCTGTTTTCACTGGATTTTATATGGGTGCTCTGCATCTTGTATATATCATTTTGTAATTTGGGGAGGGGAAGGGATATTGCAGAAAGCTTAAATGGGGATGCAGGCTGACCCATTGTGATGACGAGATGTGCAGGACACTGTATTGAAAACGAACATTACAAAGTCAGGGTGGGGGCGGGACGAGTTGGGGAGGTGGAGAGGGAAGTGAGGGTAGGGGTAAAATAAAGGAAGAGATAACAATGCTCACTATGAAATGTACTGATTACTCTACTCATGTAATTTGTTACCCCTCTGTACAACATTTTACAATAAAAGAAGAAGACAAAAGCAGTCTTGGCTTAATTTAGAGGGTACATCTAAAATAATAACAATAATAATACATTCTTATTGGAATTCAATTATTTAAAATCTTCATACTGAACTCACCAGAGAAAACTAAAAATAGAGTTTGTTTTACAATATGAATAAAAACTAGCAACCTATTCAATTTTCAAGTATTAGTTTCAAGTATTGGTATTAGTTTCTTCTTATATCCAGGAGTAAGTACAGCAGACAATGTTTTCTCATAAAAACAAGAGGCTCTAAAATATTACCTTACTAATAAAGCATACACTTTGAAAACAAGCTCAGAAGTTTCAGCTATAAAGCAAAATTTTAATGTGAATCTTCTCCTCAGTGATCAAATGGAAGCACCTAACAGATACTTGAAAATATGAAGGAGAACATTATAATGTTTGTTTTCACCATTTGATTAGGAGGCAGCAAAATCTTTACCCTGTGGGTTTTATATCTTTTGATTACATATATAAAGTTTTAACGACAAGCTTTCTATATGGTTTCGTCTACCTTTAGACGAAGCATAATTGGGTAATGATAAGGTAGAGGTAGCTTGTATTTTGTATCTGACTCTAAAGTGAGAGAGGTAAATGGTACAGAAGAAACTAGGGAAGGCACCATCAGCCTGATCATTTTGTTGGGATCGTAATATGATTTTATTTCTTCTCATACCTCACTGTCTAAAATGCTAAAGAAAATAGTTTAATTTGCGATTGAAATAAAAAAGAAGTAGCATAATAAAATAAAATCTAAAAAGGTTTGAACTCAACTATGAAATAAATAGATAAGCAAAGGAAAAACCTCTTTGGGAAATTCTCCCTGGAGATACTTAAGAGCAAGATAAATGCCCATCTGTCGAGAATAGTTTTAGTGTGGCTTGCTTGGGGGAAGGGGGATAAAATCTGCTAATCGGCAAGATTTCCACTGCATCAATTTCAGATGGCAATGATGCTGCCCTGAGCATATTTAGCCAGTCTACAAGACGAAAGTGAGTTCTCTCATTGGAAAGTTTGTGGAAACCTGAATTTACTGAGAAGGCCTGAATGTGGCAAATCCAAGAAACCTGCTAGAGCACACAGGACTGGGCTTTAAGGCACTGTGATACTAAATATGTCCTGGGTGTATTTTCTCATCTCTGAATAACTGTATGGTAGTTATCAGCACACACTGCAGTTCTAGCCAACTTTCTAATTTACATGCTAGGCTGATAAATAGAGCATAGATCCTCTGTTTCCCCCCCGCCCCCCACTGCAGAGTAGTGTTACTACAATCAGTGGTATTTTGGGGTGGCACGGTATTGGAATTGGAACTCAGTGCCTAGCACTGAGTAGGCTGGTTTGCTTAGCACTGTTGCCCAATCACGTAAGCCATGCCTCCAGTCCAGCATTTACATGTTTTGGAAAATGAAACCTCATGAAATTTTTCTGTCCGAATGGTGTTTTACCCAGTCATTGCTTGTCAATTTACAGTCACGTGTATAATAATAATAATAACAATAATAATAATAATAGTGTGAATTAAAATTTACTCTCATATTTTCTCTCTTTCTCTCTCTATATACGTATAGTTTTGTTTTATAAGGCTGAAAGGCATGGCAAGCCTCATGGGATAAGAACTATTTTTAATGATATAGCATTTTTTAGCATTTTTATTAATTTAGAATACAAAGGAAGGTTTCATTGTTATATTTCAATATCTTTTACAATATATTCCAATCAATCTCATCTTCTCACTATTTTTAATCATATAACATCAATTTTAAATGTAAAATGCCATAGTAGTCTAGTTCTTTAGCCTATTTAGTTAAAGCTGTTATGGTGTGGTATTGCTATGTTGCCTCTCATACAGTTGGATGGACACAATGAGAATAGGAGCAATAAATGGTATATTTTGCTCACTTTCTTTATTCAGCATTCATACAGTCTCCTAACCCCATTTGTCCATGGAAATGCAAGTCTCCGAAGTATTATATAAATTATACTCTATAAAATTTCCTCCAAATGCTTCTTAGGATTCATAGTGCTTTGTTTAATATATATATATTTTTTTCAATTTGTTACACACACTCCTCTACAGTTTGTGTTGAATCTTTCTACCCATTCAAAATCCTGAAATGTGGCCTCAGATAACCTCCTTAATAAATCTTAACTTTCTCAACTCATTCTTATCTACATGTACATAACAAGCCAACCTTCTTAGGTTCTTTCCTATATTTATTTTCATTTTCTTTCCCCAAGCATTCCATGATAACAACAAGCAATACTCTGAACTTTTCTCTCCCTTCAATCCCTATACTATTTAATGACTTGTCTAAAATTAATGGTCTTATATATGCATATATTGCAATATCTAGTGTGTTTTTCCTGTGTTGTAGTTCTAGGTCAAATTGATTCATAATAGAACAAATATTATTATTTATTCATTAGAGTCTAATGAATCCTCTTTTTATACACATTTTTAGGAATAATTTCCAGGCATTGACTAGTTAAATATTGCAGAATGAAATACTATATTGTCACAATATTTTACTATTTTGAAAGGTCTTTCATTTCCTGAACAATCACAACAAATTGAAACAACTGTTATATTCATTTTATAAAATTGAATAATGAGGCTTAATGAAGTTGACTGCTTATATCTAAACACAAAATATAACAAAAGCATTTGGAGAATGCAACGTCAAACTCATCTCCTGGTGTACATAATAACATTCTTTAAATTGGGAGACTCTGTGCCTCAGAGGAAATAAACCATTTAAAAATACACTTCTTAGAGCAATTGGCTCTCATCTCCCTTTAATCTCTAAACTTGTTTTAAATTTTAAATGAAGAATAAATAGGGACAAATCTCTCACAACTGATCTTTCCCCTCAAATAAATCCTTCAATATGGAGGAAGTGCTTTTTATACACTTGGGAATATCTGAACAGCTGACCTAAAAAAAGTTGAATGTTACTTGTTTTAAAAACTTAGAGATAATTGCAAATGATATTTCTAAGGAGTACTTACCTATAGTCATTGTTATAGTTCTTATAAAAACATAAAAGCAATGTGGATAGGTGTGATGGAACAATTTTATGCCATTGTAGTTAGATAAAATATAAAGTGACAGATTTGGCTAGCCTGATTCTATCTTCAGAGTTTTTCATGTACTAGCTATTGAAGAAAAAAAAATCCTTTTAACTTGAGTGCTCATAAAATCCTAGGGTCAAAATTTTAATGGCCCCATGGTCTAGCCACTTACACATTTATACTTATAAGCCTGTAGTTTTCTGTTTTAATCTGTATATTTCGAAAATAGATGCTTAGTACAAAGCCCGTTTATACTGAAGAGAAGATGTAAAGGCTGACATCTGTGGCTTTATAAACACAAGTCTTCATTGGCAGGGAAAGCATCTGTCTCACTTTCACTACTAGAAGAAAGAGCACTGGATTCCACGATGGAGAAGTCTTGAATATAAGTTAATTCTTCAAGAAGTACAGGCTGTGTTTTTATTACTAGCTAAGAATGATTGGGTTGTGATCACTTCAGCAGACAGGAGCTTTTCTTTCTTTATATCCACTATTATTGAAAAAGCTAAGGGAAAAAATTATGTCCTAATGTTCAGAGTTCACTGAAGACAGCAATCTTTAAAGATTACTGTGCGATATTAACATCTATAAAGACAGGTTTTGACAATGTGGAGATTGTCATTATTGAGAACCCAAATTCTATGGGTAGCTGAAGAGCTATAGGCATTCAAAAGATACTTCTAACACAAGAAAACAGATAAAGATTTATCAATGAACAATAAACAATGTACTCTATTTTCTTTTTAATCAGAAGATAAACACATCTTCTTCCAGGAAATGGGAGGGGAAAAAGATATGGGAAAAAAACCTTACTGGAACAGGAAGTCATAATTTTATCATTCTCAGATCTTGGTATTTATTAAAAATGTTGACCTAAAAGCTCCTAAAAGAAAACTCAAAACCTGAAATGATTTGTTTTAAGTATCTGTAACAAAAAAACATTATCTAGACTTTCCAGAACAATTATTCATATTCTGCATTTCCAATAAGAACCAACAGAAACAGAAACCAACCAGCATAGGGGAAGAGAAATGTATCAAAAACAGCTTTTCAAAAATGGTGCCATTGATTTCTGAAGATTAATCACAATTTTTACATGTATTCAAATGTTTTTTCTTTCATGTGATTGTTTCTAACACATTTATAAGATTATTTCTTTGTTGCTTTGTATGTCCCTCCCCCATGGTATAACCATGCTTTCACTGTATTTGATGTCGGTATAATTTGTGGAGGGGAAGGGGAAAAACAAATCGTTTAAATAGGGATACAGGTGGACCCATTGCAATAATGAGATGTACAAGTCATTATGTCGAAAAATGAACTTTACAACTTTGGTGCGGGGGGGGGGGGTGGGGGGGGGAAGATTGGGTGGGGGGGGCGGGTGGAGGATGGGAAGGGATGTGAAGGAGAAACAAAGGAGGAGGCTACAATGCTTGATAAGAAATGTACTCATTATCTTGCCCATGTAATTGTAACCCCTCTGTACAGGATTTTCACAATAAAAAAAAATTAAAAAAAGAATAAATTTGGTAAAAAAAATGGTTTCCAGATTCTTCTACAATAAGATTCTTTTCAAATGTCAAACATATATATATAATACTATTACAATGTCTTAGAAGCAAGTCAAACACAAATATTTACCACAGTTCTCTTGATATTTTTGAAAAAATATAAAATTAACTTTTAAAAGATGTAATTTAAAACTATCAAAAATGGAAGAAAAAATATGTATACTTACAAATTTTTAATGTCAACTGCCCCTCGGAAAGCCTTCCTTGGAATGGCCTGGATTTGATTCTCACTGAGATCACTAAAAAAAAACAAAAAGAAAAAAAATGAGAATTTACATCAGAAGATTTTACTTTAAAATGATTCTAACCGGAGTGTTAAGTGGTAGACATCAGCAATGCAGCAACAGAAAAAGAAACTATCATAATTGTGTTCACAGCAATTAGTAGAAATCTAAAAGCTTGAAAAAAACCTATGTAGCTATAGAATATAGGTATGCCAAATAAAAATATTTTACATTCTTACCAGAACAAAAGTAGTGAATCTTAATTTTATTTTGTCTATTGTAAATTGCTTTCCTAAAGTATACTTATATTACCCTTTCTTTGATTTTATAATTGATTATTGTACTCTTTCAGAGTTGCCCCAGTTCGGCAAAATAAAATATTACTTTAAAATAAACAATAAATTGCCCATAACTGTTGCTTTTGTTCTTGATATTTCTCCAAAATCACTGGCATAAATTAGCTTCTTAGAGAAGGCTGGGTAAAAAGTGATAAAACCTTGGAAGTGTCATTAAGTTTCCACAGCACTTTAAGTAATCTTGAAAATGGAATATGGCTGCGCCAGTCCAACAATACAACCAAATTCCAATATGAAATATTAATAGTAGGCTGATTTAAAACCTTCTTTAAATAATTCTATTATAACCATAAATGCAAGACTGTCTATTTTCACATTTTAATTTAATTAAAAGATGCATTTTAATCAAAGAGAAAAGCATTCTTTGAGTTGCGATGGGAAGTTTGCAAAAATCACTCATTACGGAATGGATCGTTATTTTCCCTTCAGATTCCAAAGAGAGATAATTCTATAAGCTCACACAGTATTATTAGCTTTATCAAGTAGGATTCAACACAAACATGTTAAATAAAAAATAGAAATTTCCCTTCTAGTTAACTCTTTTTTAAAATGTTATCGTATAGCAGAAAGTGGAAATAACAAATAAATTGCCAAATTTGCAATGGTAGTGCTAAACTACCCTTACTAAGAGAACTGACTTTTCACAAAATAGATGAAGTTACTGACCATGAGTATGTAGCAGATGAAAATGGAGTGATTTTCCGGCATGTGTAAAGGACCTGGCGAGATGCACCTACGACATCCTTCTCACAAAGCTACCAAGGCATAGTGATTGCAATTCGCACACTTGTAGCCACAGGAACACAAGAGGAAACTGACAGCTGTGGAGATTTAGTGTGTGGTCCTGACCTCATTAGCACCAAATTCTGTATAACTAAGATTTGCTTTTATACCCCAATATCCTCAATGTTCCAATAAAAATAAGTTCGCTAAGCAACTTGTAAAGAAATGTGAATTATTTAGACAGAAGGTCTTTTGCAAGGACCTGGAAATGTCCTCTATCAAGTTGTAAATTTACAATTTGTGCTTATGTTGGAGTTAAGACAGGCATCCATTTCCTGAGCCATGTAGCTTTATACTGCTTTCAATAGTTCCAAAACATCCCTATGAGTAATAAAACTTCATTTCCTTAAAGATTGCTTATTTCTCCAGCTTGTCATTGATTTGGACTGACTTCCTTCCTTTTTAAAATTACACTTAGTTAAGAAATATTTAACAATATATATACATACACACACACACACACACACACATATACTAAAAAGCTTGATGACAGAAACAATATTCAGGAGACTAAGGAGCAGAGTTTGGAGAGAGAGAAATCAGAAATGGTAAGAAATTAGGAGGAAGAAATGATTGCACTCAAGCAAATAGGTTCTACCGTGTACCTTGTCAACCATAAGTCACATTGTTGCTGTGTTTCCTTGCCAGCCTCATGTTTTTGAATCTTTCCCTTCCATGTCTTTTCAGACAAAGAATGCTTCAGAGCTTTTAGATGAGTAAAAATGGCAGTGATGTGCACTTCAAATCTTGGTTGTTCCCATCCTCTGCTGCTGCCACTTCCTCTCCCACCCCCAGCTGGGACCACTTCAGTCCCCACCTGCAAACTCAGTTACGGAGTTAGGTTCTCAACTGGGGCTAGTGAGTGAGAAGAAGATCAGGGAGATGACTTTAGCTGGCTCCCTGAAACATCACTGACAAACCTTCAAAGGCAGGTCAGGTCACTAGGCCTGAATTTATTTTCATCTTTCTGATTACCTTTGGAAGACTCCTAGGGTACAGAAAAGCTTTCTCCAGTGAGTATTGACCAATCTTGTTTCTTCACAAATGCACAGACATTTGTCAGGCTCAAAGCCCTAATTCCCCTAGGGATAATACTTTGTGTGTGGCTTCATGGCCTGAGCGGACAGCGCCCCAGACAAGTGCTATGAGCTCTCAGATTTAGTGCCTAGACGATCCACGCAGGGGCCAGGATCCCAGTCCCTTCAGTAAAGTGTTTACCTGGGGAAGAACAACCTGACATATTTTCTGTACCTATCCTTTGCCATAGATGATGTTTTAAAAATATTTTAGCCCAATTAAAGTGTGCTTGCTTTCATCCTTATAAACCTCTTGTAAAATAAGTGGGTTATCTTGATTTCACAGGAAAGAAAACAAAGCTTTGAAAGTGCTACACAAAGAACTAAAATAAGTGAGAAGAGAGGGACTACCCGCAACACTGGGCAGATAGGAGAGCCATTTTGGAGTGTAATGGTTATGAGTGTGAAAATCTTTCTGTATGATGGAGGGATGTACTCCTCAAGTGTTTGGAGGGTGGCTGACTGAGGCAATGTTCCAAATAAAAGCAGATCTGATTTGGACCTTGTTGAAAAGTTTTTATGCACAAAATTCCTCAGCCTCCAGTGCTGAGGAAGAGGGGAATAGGTGGTGAGTAGTACTATTTCAAAGAAAAGCAGAATTCCAGAGCAGTTAGAGGCTTAGACTTAGGAGACCCAGACTCCCTGAGAGTATATTCCAGCACTGCTATCTATTAACCATGTGTCTTCAACTCTGTACCTTGGTCTTTTCAACTATGAAATAGTACAATAATAATGCCTTGTAAGACTGTTCGGCGAATTTGGTTCATTTATACTGGGAAAGCGTTTAAAACATGCCTGGCACAGCTAGTGTTACCGGCTCATGCTTATCATTCTAGGTAATAGAATGCTGAGATCTAAAGATCACACTTGCAAGTCAGCTGGGGCAGAAAAGTCTATGACGCTTATCTCCAGTTGGCTACCCAAAGGCTGGAACTGGAGCTATGGCTCAAGGGCTAGAGTGCTGGCCTTGAGTAAAACAGCCAAGAAAGAATGCGAGGTCCTGAAGTCAAGCCTTAGTATTGTGACCAAAAAAACAAAAAACAAATAAATAAAAAGATCTGGGAAACAGTAAACACCACCGGTGATTGTTTACACACTAGTGATCGGTTGTTGGCCCCATGTGTTGTGCCTGTACTACTCCTTGAAGATCACTGAAGGCACTGACAGCATTGCTAATAGAAGGAGATTGTTCTGTGAACTGTATAGAATGAGCAAAATGAGTCCGAGCTACTGCGTTAGCTAAAGAAGCTGCCAAGAGAGGAGTCTGGAATTACATCACTAGGCAATAGAGTGTAAAAACTTGTTTCAGAGGAAAGAAATGGCCTGATTGGAGTTGATTTTTAGGAAGATTAATCTGGAAATTGAATTTCAGAGCAGGCAGGGTTAATGACCAGAGCAGTGGTGTTGGAAGGTGTTTGACAGACAGTGGTCTCTGGAGTTCAAGGTAATTTTTTTTGGAGAACATTAAGCAATAGAATCAGGAGTTGCGCCCAGTTCCAAATATAAGGTCTTCAAGGCAAGTTAAGGTGACTGTCATCTTGGGACACGCGAGCTTGGAACCACTTGAGTTTTCTAAGTAAGGAAATAACGAAGTGAGAAGCGGGGAAATGATATGTGCATTAAAGAGACTAAAATGATTCGACTAAACTGGCTAAGGGTTTATCACAAATGCTCAGTCATCATATAGAATTTTCTTCAGATTATTTTAAAAAAGCCAGCATCGAACCCCTTGAACTTGAAAGGCTAACTTTATTCATTATCTGAGAAGGCAAAGGAGTGAGACTGGCCAGCCAATCGCTCCCACTGGAAGCTAATCACTTCAGCAAAGAGATGAATGACCTAAAAGTAAAGCACTCCCAAAGAGCGAAGAGCTTGCATGGTTGATATTTGCACTGCTGGAAAGACACAGACCCCAGGGAGCCCTACACCTGACAGGAATCCTCATGGCCAATCCCAGGAGCGCAAAACAACAACAACAACAACAACAAAACATAATCACGCTGATTGGCAGTAAAGAACCTCATGTAATTACTAGAGTTCTTTTTTCTGTGTGTGGTTTTGCACATTGAACTTAGGGCACCTTGCACTTTCTAGACCACCATTCTACCACTTAGGCTACACCCACCCCTTTTTAAATTTAGTTTGTGTTTCAGATAACATCTCACAATAACTGTGCCTAAGTCAGTCTCTTAACCACAATCCCTCAACCTCTGCCTTGAACTGCTGTGAATAAAGGCATGAGCCACCGCTCCAAGCAGTTCTGTTTCCTTTACAGTGTGCTGTAGAGCCCCATCGGAACTGATGCCTCTTGTTACACATGCTGTTTCTTCTACATAGGTCTTTTCTTCTCCAGGTCTTTATGTATTCTTTTATCAATGAGGTACTTTGATCATTCTTTGTCAGCTGTGTGAATGAGCTCTTGTTAAGATATTGTTGGGGTTGATCCATTATTGATTTTTTTTTTTTATTGCTGGAACCCTGCAGCTCCTTCTAATACTGAGCATCTAACGTTTTCTGGAACATAGTAAAAGTAGACACATTTTTCTTCTAATCTCTAGGACACTTGAATACCAGTGCTACCAGATCTGAATAGAAAGTATTGAAGAAAATTTTCTTACAGCATAATGACAACATTTGTACTATTCCACTGACATTTAAGTATAAATAATAGTATACCTGGAAATTAAAGAAGATAATACTCAAAGCTAACAGTTACTGAGCAATCACTAAAAGGAAGATAGCACACCTTGCCCGACTTATTTCTACAGTCACATCAAGATGGGCTCTTTCAGTCTCATTTTGGAGATGAGGAAGGAAAGGAAAGGAAAGGAAAGGAAAGGAAAGGAAAGGAAAGGAAAGGAAAGGAAAGGAAAGGAAAGGAAAGGAAAAAAGGAAAGGAAAGGAAAGGAAAGGAAAGGAAAGGAAAGGAAAGGAAAGGAAAGGAAAGGAAAGGAAAGGAAAGGAAAGGAAAGGAAAGGAAAGGAAAGGAAAGGAAAGGGGCAGGGAAAGGAAAGAGGCAGGGAAAGGAAAGAGGCAGGGAAAGGGAAAAGGAAAGGGAAGGAGGGAGGGGGCATATGTGGGGCTAATGTGCAAATGTGTTTATGTCAAACATTGCTTATATATTTCTTTAAGCTTTCTATTTCTAAAAAATTCAGGTGACTTTCTGAAGTATTGTTTCTTTCTGACTGGTGTCTGTAAGGGTTCGAGAAGGTAGAATGTCATCTGCCTATGTGGAAACTGAAACACCACATCAGCATTTAACAAAAGAGTCAAGACTGCAGTGCTGCGATTTTATTACCCACGACGTATGGTTTCTAGTTGAGTATCCCATTAACCTTAGAGTGCAATGATATCATTTTAATTATATAAATTGAAACAGCAATGTATAATACCTATATCATGTAAAAATGGATTTACTTTATGTGAAAGTGTCTAAACTATCTTTTAGTATGAAGCAATAAATTTGCTTTAGATGGCATTCCTGGCTGTAAATTTAATTACTGGTAATTTTATTTTCCTCCACAGTTTAACCTCTCTTAGAGACTGACCGAGAATACCATAAATCTGTACTTCCATGAACTACTTTGGAAACTACTGAGTAATGATAAATGAGTAGTGGCACAGATTTTTACTTTACAAAGTAAAGAAATATTAATCTAGATAAGAAATAATAATTCCTACATGTAAATATCATCATAGTGTAAATTCCTTGTGTCTAAAAGGCATATTATTTACATAAGGAAATAGTTTTTTGTTCTGATTTTCTAATCAATTGCATGGAAAATGTTTCTTTGTGTTTTGGGTATTCAAATAATTGAGTGGAGTAAGAGATTTAAATGAACAAATGTGAATTTAACATGAGAGGCAGATGTTTGCAAAACGTTAAGAGAAAGGCCAGTATATACATAGATTAGTTGGGAGTTGATAGAGTAGAACAAAGGACACAATGATGGGACCTTACTTAAGAGCAGGGAGGGGTTTAGGGATATAAGTAAATGCTTTATTATTCATCTGTACTTTCTCTACAAAGTAGCTATTTCTAAAGGGAGTAACATTTCAACATAAATTCTAATGTTGACTACACCTGGTGAAATGGCCACATCTCCATGTGAAGAGAGAACAGAGAGGGTAGAACATGGATATAAGAGACATTCAAACCAGGGCATCTGGATCCACATCGCCCTCTAAATGGCTTTGTAACAGGGACAAGCAATTTGACTTCTCTAAAGCTCCCTGCACCTGCAAAATGTTGATTGCTGCATGCATCGAGCTCAAGGAAAGAAGAAATTTTCGATATTGCTAAGTGTGCCAATTAAAGCTCTGTGCAATTCTGCATATTGTTATCTCTTTATTTGGGGGTGAACTTGAGGACTTGCACTTACAGTATTACCCTGGATGTGCCCTTCATTAGTTCTATTAGCTTTGACCTTGAGATAGTTTTTTAAAACTTTGCTAAGCTTCAATTTCCCAATCTTTGTATTAGGCTAACATTTGAAACACATGTCATAAAGCTGCTGGGAAAATTGGATGAGATAGTCACATAATAATATTATTTGGTAGGTACTATATATTATCATTTAATGTGGAAATACACAGAAACAAACAAGAGATTGGAAGATTTAGATTAAAAAATTAGCACACCAAATCATACCCGGGGAGTATATTTTCAGATAAAACAGAAGAGACTTTTCTTGTTTAAATATACTATTTGTGAATTATACTGCTGTACTTATCAATAAATACTTAAAACCAACCTCAGTAAGCTCTCAGTTATATTAAGATACACTTTAAATTCAGAAAATTTAAATTCATCATATTCCGTTTTGAATTACAAAACAGCATAGAAAGTTCATAACCCATATCCGGGCATGTCATAATGTTCTGAATGTAAAAAGCCATTTTATAAGTTTTGAAAGGCAAATCTAAGGTAATGCTTCCATTAAGAGAATAAATCATCCTTGATTATGCAGCTAGCAAATATTTTGAAGGGATTCAAAGTCACAGTTTCTGATATCATGGCGTTAGAAGTATATATGAAAGAGCAGCAGATAGAGAAAGGCAACTTCCAGTTCAAAACGATGAGTGGTTCATGGGTAGGCCCGCATGGATTGGAGATCCTGGGGGTACACATGTGGGAACCCCATTACCCCCATAGCTTACTGTGGCAGGAAGGAGCAGAAGCAGTTAGTCTGCTTCCACGTTGATGGCCAGAAAGGAAATTGCCATAACACAGAGCATTCCAATAGGGAACTCAAAGGAATGACAGAGAATGATCTCCAAGGCAGAGATGAACAGGGAGAGGGGAAGAGGAGAGAAAAAAGTTATGTGTATGAGAGTGGTAGATAAAAGAAGTGTGAATAAGAGGAAGAAATCATAGAAGACGGAGGGCGTGTAACCAATGAGAGAAATCTAAAAGAGTGGGAGCTGAACATCTCTCCTTTCTCAAGATTTCTAATTTTGTTCTTTTATATAATGTATAGCAACATGTGAGGATTCTGAGACATTCCTTTAATTGCTTTGGTTCTATTATATATCTAAACCTAAAATGACACTGGCTGGATTGGTTGAGTTGGCAAAAGATGCTTACTATTTAGAGAAGAAAGTACAAATTCATTTTTCCCAATATACACATGGAACACAACCTTTGTATCCATCCACTTTGTATTGCTTCTTTTTTGTCTGTGCATGCAATTAGAATGCTGCAGATTAGAAGATCACAAAGTTTTGCAATGAGAACACTGAACATATTCTACCTTGACCCTGTCAAAGGATGCCATTTCAGTGAGAGAAAATTGACTTTACAATTAGAATGCCACTCAGACGCTTTGTTTCTGTGCCAGTTGTCAATAAATATCTTAACCCATCATACTTTACAGAAACTCTTTTAATAATGCACGTCATAACATTTCACAGCTTAAGTTGATGAAGAACTCCATTGCAATACTCACAACCCTGCCATTTGCTTAAAATTCTATTTGGATGCCAGAATAAACCCAGACACAGTTTTGCTGTGTAAGCCAATCTACTAGCCTCTGAATCAATTCAGCCCAACAACTGCTCCAAAAAGGCACTTAAATCAATTTGCTACAAAGGTAGCGCATAAAATGACATATGCACAAACTGTACTTCGTCATTTTACACAGATAATTAACCCCAGTGGATTGAAGGCTCACATTTGAGTTCAGTGCTCTGTCTCAGTACATCTTTGTGAAGAACATCCATTGAAAAAATAATTTCAATACACATGTGCCATTTATGTGTGTAATACGAGATTAACCTACAGAGTATGAATAACTTTCATTTTGTATGATTTCAGAACTTTATAAACCTTCACAAAATTCAATATATCTTTTTCTGACTTGTAGTATTTCTTTTAGGTACATTAACCACAAAAGAAACCATCCATAAAAGAAACAGTGTGAATTAACTGTTTTTTTTTTTTAAGTCAGTATATTTTTCCATGCTCAACTTGAATGAGCAGTTTCAAATCTATGCCTCCTTCTCTCTTTTTTTCCCCTATGTTATCCAGGTTACAAATATATAGTAGCCGTATACAAACTCCCATGAGACAAGTACAGATTCTTTTTTAGCCAGTCAGCTAGAAAGTCCTTTATAAAGTTGCTAAAACAAAAATTTAACTGATAATTTTTATTTATTTTTCTATAGTACTTTTTTATTGTAAAGGTGATATGCAGAGGGGTTACAGTTATGTAAGTCAGGTACTGGGTACATTTCTTTCTGAAGAGTGTTACCTCCTCCCTTATTTTCTCCCAGTTTTTTCCCCCTCCAGACTTCCCTTTCCTGCCCAAGTTGTATAGTTCACTTCCAACACAGTGTCTAGTGAGTACTGCTGGTGAATTGGTTCAACCTTTGTCCCAGTGTTTCTGTGCTTCCCTTTCCCCTCCCCAAATGAGATAAATTTATATATAAGACAAAGGGTACAGAAATAAAAACAGGGACAAAAAGGGAATAAACCAAAGAAAAAAAGAAAAGAAATAAAAGAACTGCAAACACTACAACTTTTTGTATTCTTTACTCCCAGTGATTTATCTAAAATGAGTTCACAGTTCAAAGAAATTTCTTTTGTAGTCCAGAGATGATTTAAAGATTGGAATCCAGGAGAATTCTGAAATTATCTAATGACAATCCATCCATAGGCTTAAGATAAATATAATACTTAGCTAACTTTACAGCAGCTGATTTTTTATTATCCAGGTATTTGATTCAAATACATCAGTCAAACATGCAAAGAAAATGAGTGTGAAAGGTTACTGTAATTAATTATCAAAGCAGTTTAGTTGAATGTCTAAGATCAACTATAGTAAGTCACGAAGAGCTAAGATTTCTTTGTGCTCAAGCATTTGGAAAATAAATAAGTCAGTGGATTCATTTCAAAAACATGTACAGCCTAAGACTGAGGGAGATATATGAGATTGTGTTTATTTCCCCATAGAGGAATCCACATTTATCCATCAGTAAATGACACTGAGTGACAGCTGTTGCTGGTGAAGAAACTTCTAGAGATCTGCAGAAATGCATTCACGCACAACTGCTGTCAGTACAGCAGAGTGGATCGTGAGGTCAGCAATGTCTTAGGCCCCTGACTCAGACTGTCCAGAGACTTAAACATCAAAGAAAACTGAAACCACTTTGGAGGATAATGTAAAAGCATGTACATACATGCACACCCACATGCGTGCATAATCTAAAGTTTCTGTATTGACTGAGTTTGTCTATTTCTATTTGTTTTGTAAAAATAGATTATTCCATGGTGCATGCAGAGGTCAATTTGCTTAAAAAAATTCTTTTAGTCAGGTGAAGCTTGCCTCCTCCAAAATACATAGATACAGATGCTAGGATTGAATAGTTCATAATTAAAGCAACAACATGTAACTCTCACTGTGTTACATAAAGTATGACTTCATTTAAAATTAAGATTTATATGGTGTTTTCCTTCAAAGAATCCTAATCAACAATTAATTACTTTAGTACATTTCCTCATGGAGGTCACACACACACACACACACACACACACACACACACACACACACACACACACACACACACACACACACACACACACACACACACACACACACACACACACACACACACACACACACACACAGTGTACAGTTAAAATTACCATGGCTAGTTAAGTCAATTTTTTTCCTTATTAGAAATACAGGTATGATGGCTGAGAAGGTTGCTCAGTGGTAGAGTACTTGCCTTGCATGCATGAGGCTCTGGTTCAATTCCTCAGCACCACATAAGCAGAAAAAGCTGGAAGTGGTGCTGTGGCTCAAGTGGTAGAGAGCTAGCCTTGAGCTGAAGAGCTGAGTGACAGTGCCCAGGCCCAGAGTTCAGGCCCCACGAACAACAAAAAGAAAAAAGGAGATACAGGTATGTGGATTTTTTCATTCAAGGAGATTTTTAATAATAGGGCACCGATTCCTAAATTTGCTGTGACCCTTGTATTCTCAGATAGTAGTAAGTAAGAGGAAAGACAAGGGACATTCTAGCACTGATCTTTGGTGTTTGTCATTTTTTACTTGTTCAGGTATTAGAAAAGTGTATTATCAAAAATTCAGATGGAATAGAATGAAATAGAAGAGTTAACATATAAAAATATGTGATATATAAATGAATTATATACAAATTAGTAGACTAAAATTTTAACTTTTTTATAGTGTAAAATGCAGCCCAACACTATATGAAATCTATATGGCTAGAATGGGATTTTATCCTTATCAGATTGTTACAATATTAATCAATATTGTTTTTATTTTTATGTATGGTAAGTCTGAGGGTGGTATATTTTCTCTTATTCTACTAAAGCTAAAAAGAGCCCAATCAAATTATGATGATTTCTGAGGATATTCATGGTTCAAATCATGTTCTCAGGCATTCAGATAAAGGCCTTGAGCTGTCAATTCTGAACGCACAGGAGGTCAAGCACTGTATGGCAGCTTATTCAGCAACATGGTAAACCAAATCACCTTCATGGTTTTATCTTCCAATGTAAATATTGTAGCTTTTGTATGCCTTGTGTTTTTGCTGTGATGTTTCTAGTTCTAATTATTAGCATTTTAAAATTATTGACAGTGTGTCTAGCATACCACTGATGTTCTCTTTCCTTAAAGAAAACTAAAGAAAACTAAACTACAAGATGCATTTACTTCTTTGCAAATTATGAAATAACCCAATCGAATAGTCACTATGTCAATAGTCTCTAGAAATCTGTGGGAATAAAGATATTCAAACATTTACTATGAAGAAACTTCTGCAATAGTAAAAAATAATAGTTATTAAAACTGCAAGGTAGACCCTAGCGGGTCTTGGGTCCACCTTGCTTCTTTACAGGCTCTGGGTCATTGTAGACTGTTGAAATTTCTATAATGAAAATAATTACTTTATTTAAAAGCAATTACATTAATTGCTTTTAATTATTATTCGTATATCAAAAGCAATTAATCTAATTATCAAAAAATCAATAAATCTTCCTAATTCCATACCAAAAATCAATACTGAAAGCAATTCTAGAAATAAGATGGAATAGGTTCTTTTTTCCATTCCTGCTAACATGAAAATAATTCCTAAAAATCATACTTTCAAGTTCTTAAAACTGTAGGCACTGGCTTATATAAAAGTGTATACTTAAATTAACAGTGTACTTAGTGACAACAAACCTGTTGTTTATGTGCACATTGCTACCAATTAATATTTTTGAAGGAGTGGAGAAATGGCTCATTTCAGAAAGCTGTGAGAAAGACAATGAGTAACAAGTACAGGAGGTAGGCACGGAGTAAGCCCTGCATGTTCTGGCTCCAGTTGTGGCTTTGTGGAGATAACATTGATTAAAACCTATGAAACTTTCCTTTTGATCAATCTTTTTCCCTCCTTCCCATTCACTTTTAATATCTCCAACTAAGAAAGATCTGTGGCGTCCTCTAACACTCATCATTCTTTGTTTTCTTTCTCTGCCTTTTATCTCCTTGGTGAATAGGTTGCTGAAAGCCCTCCATTCTCAAGTTTACTACATGATTATTTCTACATTAATTGTGTGTGTGTGTGTGTGTGTGTGTGTGTGTGTGTGTGTGTGTGTGTGTAAAAGAGAGAGAGAAGAGAGAGAGAAAGAGTATATACGAATGAGAATGAAAGAATGAGAATGAAGAATGAGGTGTTACTTTTTTCTTTAGAGTTGTTTCTCACCCCAGATGCTGGTCCTTTCTTTGCTACCACCTCTCCTACTCCTCTCCTGCAGAAAGGGCATGTGCTTTTGGCACTTAAAACCTGTGTCTTTGCAGGAATTCCAGCCCATCTTTCTCTCCTATGAGACTTTCCTAATTATTACTTTCTCCTTTTTCTTTCTGTATCAAGAGAGGATGCTGGTATTCACAATGTGTACAAAGAAAGTTTGGGATAGACTTGTTCAGACAGTACCATCTGAAATAAAGCTAGTTCAGCTTTTGCTGCTGACAGTTTGCCACAAAATGAAACCGCCACCTTTCTGTGAGAACTCCCACTTCTTTCTCAAGACAGTTGCATCTGCTTGACCCCTTCTCCCTTGCTCACCAGATGCAGGAATCTCCATCTGACGCAGATCCACCCCCATCTGACAAGAAATGTTGCTGCACTTCAAAGTTTCTACCAAAGATTTAAGGGTCGTTATTAATAGACCTCCGAAGTCAGAATCTTGTGGATAATGTGTGACTAACAAGAAAGAAAGATTTGATGTTGTCTCTCCAAAGAATGGTATTAGGTTAGCATATATCAGGATCAACCCTCTGCTACATTTCTATCCTATTCACTCACTGTCCCATGGTTCCCGGACTACAAAAATTCTCCATCTAACTTTCTCTGCCTATTTTGTTCTGGGAAAATATTAACAATGAAGCCTATAGAAAACTATAATTTCTAAGGCAATCTCACCCCTTTGTTTCATTTGATAAAAGGAAGAGAAATTTGTCATCAGTTAGATGTTCTGAATGTCATCTGTTTTGTCAAGGTTTCTTGTTTGTCCTTTCTTCATACAACTGATAATGTAACTGGTCTGGAAATTTAGGATTTGTAATATACTCCATCTGAAACTTAGCTGATATAAGATGAGGGGCCTTTTTCAGGCAACTATTTATTTTAAAATGATACACTTTTTTTTTCTTGTGATTTCCACTTTTGAAACATTAGGGCTCATTCATTAGGTACACCAATGTCAGACAGATTAATTTTATAGGTTAAGAAAAGAGATAGCAGGTTGGTTAGATCTGAATATGAATTTTGGACTGTTCTTGGCTTTAGACTTACCAGAAAACCTAGGTACAATTTCAAAAGCTTTCTCCAAACACCTCCTCTTGCATATTCATTCTTTCTTGCTTGTTATCCATTGTCTTTGTTGCTCCTAACTCATACCCCTTTTCTAGGTGAGGCTAGCGTTCAGGGCGGATGGGAACCATCAAGTAGAGGTAGACGGGGCTACCATAGCAAAACACAAACCAAGCTCATGGCTGTGTTATTACCAATAGCAGGCTTCCTTTTCCACTGCTCACCTCCAGAGACAGACTGCCTTAAAGTGGGCGAACTGCTGAGAAAATTTTCAGCTGACAACTGTCTTGGAAAGAGGGTCAAAGGAATTAACCCGTTGTTAAGGGAGGTAAGGATGTGCTTAAGTACTTAACGAGCACAGACAGTTGTACACTGAGCTTTGAGCAGCTGGTTTCCATCTCTGATGGAGAATGAATGAAAGGAAATGGAATAATGTTGTTACGGTAGGAATGATGACTTTTAAACAAAAAGAAAGAAGTCTCCCTGTTTATAAAGCACTTAGTGTAGCCCAGGGCTTTGCATACTTTCTCTCAATTAGCCTCCTTGCCATCCGAAAGGAACTCTTGAGAACTCCAGCTTAGAGACACACTTCATTTGTCCAAAGCTGAAAAACTAATAAGGGGAACACAGAACGTCTACTTCAATTGAATTTTACAGAATTGCAAAGTCCTTGCCACTACAGCAATGACTCATATTTTATGAGACAAGAGGGAACGTAGAACCCTTGGAAACTCTTATGAAATCCATGGGCCTTTTCCTAGAAAAATACACAAGTATACACTCACATACATGATTTTTACCTGGTGCTTGAAATACAGAATCCTAACAAAGCCCCATGCTCTTCAGCATGCTGTGGCTCAAAAAATAGGAGCAAAAAGTAAGCCTGGTTACAGTGTACGAACAATACCCTGGAGAAAAAAAAACAACAAAACCTGAGCGATGGCCTAAGACCATATCTACTTATCTGTTTAAACATATTCTTCAATGGGCATCCTATATAGTTTTACCTATAGGAAATTCATTTAGTTCAAAAGCTGTGTAATATCTTTGAAATGAACCCAAATGCACAATCGCAGCAATAAATAGTTAAAAGTATGTTGCACAGATAAGAAATATTTCCTTTTACAGAAGCGTATTAATTTTATAAAAAGGGAATTCTAGAAAGAGTTGTCTTTAAGTCCATTGAATTACTGGAGCAGAAAGCAATTTATCATTTTAATAATAGATAATTCAATAATAATGTCAGATGTACAGCTCTCTGAATGAATGAGTAGGAGAATGACAGAAACGGACATGATTGTTAGCAAGACTGGGACTATGGAAGGAATCGGGACTCTACTGAGTCACTCCTGCCTCAGGTCCACTTACTACAGACGAAATAAGATTTTCAGTGTATGATTGGAGGGTCTAATGCTATGGTAAATAGGAAGAGAGCATGTGTTATGGAACCCAGGCCAAATGCCACTACATCTCAATGTGTGAAACAGCGACAAAGACAACAGAGAAAGCCAGCAGAGATGGTAACAGTATTGCCTTGGAGTTAGAGAAAATGCACGTGGTCATTGCCCCTGATAATTAGGTGGGGTCAGAACGGGACAGAACACAGAGAACTGAGAAAATGGCAGGGAGCAATACTTGAAAAATATTTGCTTAAAAATGATTTTTTAAAAGCACTGCACCTTTCAATGCGATTGATCAAATAACAGCCATCACAAACATTTATCCCACTGGCTCTGAAATGGGTTCCTCACCTTTAACTCTAATTCTTCTTGAATTGAAATTCTATTCTTAGATTCCCTTGAGACTTATATTCTTAATAATGTTAAGTAGAGATGAAACTTCAGCTATCATTTTTATTGAAAGGAAAATTCCATGGTGCTAGCTGTAGCAAAACATCCTAATCTTTCTTATTTATTTTTAGAGTAAAGCTCACAATTCTATTACTAATTCTAAAGTGAATGCTGGGATGGGGTGGAAATGGTCTGTATTTTTAGCTGCCGAACCTTGCCATAGCTTAGGTCAGGCGTCTAATCTAAGTGAGTTTGAATTTGGAGCCTGGGAATGAGGCATTCTAGTTATGATGAGAGGTATGGTAACTGTAAAAAAAAGAAAAGCAAAGAAAGTAAGTTCAATTCACATGTCAATTAGGTGGATTTTACACTTTGTTTGCCTGCGATAACCTTCAGGAAAACAGGAAAATAAAATAAGATTCTCACATGCACTTTGATTTTCAGCAAATCTCCATGAAGTGAGCAAAGGGAGGGGAAAAGATCACTCTACTTTTATTCTTCAATTCCATTTCAGTGCTTTGGCTTTTCAATGTAGGAAAAAGAGCCTGCCTTCTAATTTGCTCAAAACATGGAACTATCTGGAGAGAACCTTTCTTTTCCTTCTCTTTCTGCTCTGTCTGGGGGTGGCTGTCCATTTCCCCTAATGCCCAGGACAATTTCCTTTGTGCACACATTCTTCTAGTGAGCACATACTTTTACCTGGTATTCCTCTTCCTCTCTAAAGCAAATGACCTTGTCATGGTTAAAACAATGGACTCTTCAGCTCAACATCTCACGCTGGGCTTTCTTTGAACTCCTCAAATTTCTATCTTTCACCTGGTTCTCTTGGCACGCTGAGAACCCCACTTCCATGCTGTATCTGATGCCTTCCCTGGTGAAGATGTAACATAATGTAGCTCTTTTTGCTTTATCCAGTGGTCTTATCTATCAAGATTTCAGTTATCACCAAATATTCCAAGATAATTTCTAAAATAAACAGCTCCAGCACCTAAAACTGCCTGGTAAGTGTTCAAAACACAGTTGTTAATTGTGATTACAACGTCATACAAGGTCTAGTTCCATATTACATTTTTACTTACTCTCTTTACTTTCTTTTTTTTTTTTAGATTTTCTTCTTTACCAATAGCTGATGACTTGATGCTTTAGATGTGGCTCAATGAACTGGTGATGAATGAATGAATGATACACTCCAGTGCCTTAAGCTAAAAGGTATCTTCCTGAGCCAAATGCTTTTAAACTTTATGAGAAAATGTATCATTTCCATGCCCTGTCCCCTAGAGCACCAATCTTTGGAACCTTTAGTCCTTAAAGTTTCATCCTGGAGAAATATTTTAAGCCTGTTCTCAAAAAGGAGAGCTATCTCTCATGTGGAAAGAAATTAAATCCAATCTGTTTGTGTCTGCACACAATAAAATATAAGTCAAGGTTTCCATAGCTCTTTTAGAAAAGACTAGAGTAAATCCTTAATGCTCTGCCCAACACTTCTTTTAATAAAAGACTTTCTAATCACCAAAGCTGTGTGTGGTATGTGCACAAGCCCAAATAATGTGAACACTATCCACTGAAAATGTCACTGCATTCCCTGATATATTGCTATAAAAAACTTGGAGATTTGCTGGACGTTCAGATGATCTATGAAAAACCAAATCCGACTGAATTCATGTGCCTCATTCCAATGCTTTTATACTACAGAGAAAGGGGAAAAAAGGTAGGCTTCTTCCCCCTAAATCAATATAGTATTAGAAAATTTTGTTTTATTTTCCTCACTAACCTCTCTCATCAGAAAAAAAGTTCCAAACCATTCTATATAAAAACATGAAGTAGTTATAAAACTTCAGTTATAAAACCATTCATGTGAAGGAAAAATCCCAGGGCTCAGGGTGGCTCTCTAGCAAAGCCTTCTAATGTTTCTTATTTACTCTCCGGATAATGTGTACATGGAATAAGAGAAAGCGGTCTCCTGTCTCTACCTCTCCAGTGTACTGTATCTCTAAGCAACGTTTTAAAATGCAAATGAGGTCATCTGACTCCTACTGTGCCAAAGCCCCAGAGCCTGAAAAGTGGGCAATGTTCCTGCCCACCCTCAACTCCATCCACATCCACCCGTCAGTCATCACGAAGCTCATCTCCATTTCTGCCTCAATTCTTTCTGCCTCCTACTTTGGTCAAGTGCCTTTGACCTCACTATCCTGTCTATCTGCCCCTGGACATATATCCTCACCAGAGAGAAGAAAGCATATGCTCACCCAGACTTTATTGACCCAGTTTGCCTTTTCCCAGTGCATTACTCTCTGCCTCCAGCTGTAGCATTAGAATTTCCTCACTTTGCTCTCACAACTACATGAAATTGCTTACTTTTCTTGCTATCTCCTTGTATAAATTATGTGTTTTGTGTTTAGGGCTCTCTGATTATTCAAAAGTAAGTCAAGGACTTGAAAATTATCTAGGTAGTATTTTCTTAATTAAGTACTGTATAGACTTGAGTGGGAATGAGATGATTCAAGAGGGAATTGTAGGTGGAAAGCTGATTCAACAAGGGAATTGTCACAAGTGGTTCTGGGAATGTTGGTGTCTTTGTACCTGGGGGAGGGTATGTGGGGATGGGGGACGAAGGGAGGAAGACAGAGACAGAGGGAGAGAAAGAAGAATGAGAGAGATAAAGAAAGAAAGAAAGAAAGAAAGAAAGAAAGAAAGAAAGAAAGAAAGAAAGAAAGAAAGAAAGAAAGAAAGAGGGAGGGAGGGAGGGAGGGAGGATGGAAGGGAGGGAGGGAGAGAGGGAGGGAGGATGGAAGGGAGGGAGGGAGGGAGGGAGAAAGGGAGGGAGAAAGGGAGGGAGGAAGGGAAGGAGAAAGGGAGGGAGAAAGGGAGGGAGAAAGAGAGGGAGGCAGGGAGGCAGGGAGGCAGGGAGGGAGGGAGGCAGGGAGGCAGGGAGGCATGGAGGGAGGTAAAGGAAAGTGACAGACAGAGAGACACAGACACAGAGAAAGACTGAATGAACAAACCTGTTCCTGTTACCTGAAAAGTTCATTTTCACCAGTTCCATACTGGCAGCATGCAACCTGACCTAAATAAACTGTTGGTCACAATAAAATTAAGTATGCGAAGTCAACTTAAGGAAGAAAAATGGGAACATTTTTTAAGTAATATCAAGACTTGAGGTAAAAAAGTGGCTACCTATTCTGCAGATAAGAACAACAACAACAACAATAAAAACCTAACAAAACAAAATAAGAAGAAAAAATTCCCAATGCTGGTGATGAAAGATCTTAGCTCTGCCATGATACAACAGCTCCCTTTCTCACACAGAGCCAGGATTTTTCACCCTTCTGGGTTGAGGGGCGAGTTAAAGTCCACATTAAAATTATTTTTCCTATTAATTGAAAGTTTGCTGTTTGCAAGATGCTTGCCAAATGAAGGCTTCATACATGTTTCACTGAGCTCACTGTGGCCCTGATTAAAAAGAACCATTACAGTGACAGCCATGTATTCGAGTGTGTGGTTAGGATTTTGATTAAAGCATAGGAGCTCACAATCCTAAAAGGCTTTATAAAGGAATACCAATTCCATCACTCACAAATCTTAGAAATTGTGTTCATATCACTTCCAAACAGAGTATAGCTGAACATATTTTACTTGAGGAAATAAAAACTACCTCTCTATCAGTATGAACTCCATTTCCCAAATGAATCTATCTTCTATCAAATCATAATAGCCACCAAAGAAAATACTAGAGTCTTAAAAACCACTGCGATTCTGCATGGACCTCAGGAAATTGCAATTTTAGTGTTAGAGGGAATGCTCTTCTAAGGATGACATTAAATAGACCAGATTATTTCAGCAAATTTAAATATGCCTTTTTTCTTTTTACATCTTTGTGTTCTTTCCTGCTGTCCCACAGATTAGTGGGTTTTCTTTTTTACAATATACTATGCTATTTACAGACCTGAAAGTAGACAACATCTGTAGAAAGGTTTTAGAAATTGATTTAAAGTCTGCAACATAAGCATATCCAAACCTAAGAGTACATAACACCATATATCTTCCTAGGAGACACATGGTCCCTTCTCTGACTGGTAATAATACATCCTTGCCAAGCACAGATGTAGCTTCAACTCCAGGGAGATGTGAGCTAATGATGGATCGGTAGAACCCAATCTTGCTAACATTTGTATTTGGAATCTCTACAGTGGAGAATGAACAATACTTTCTTTTCTCATTTCTACTACCATATTTTCTTCAAGTATATCAAGATGTTCTGCCAGGATGACAAGCATAAGATCAAATTTAATGGTAAGGAAAGAGAGATGGCAGACTGCTTTGTGAAGCAAAATTTCATCACTGCAACTTTTAACAACTGTCCTTCTGGAAATCGCACTAAAATTTAAATGAAATGGTGGAACTGTTTCATTAGAAGGATTTGGCAAAATAAACCTAATAGAGAAGAAAGCTTAGTATCATTAAAACTGGCAAGTCATGTGCTTTTTGGGTGCTTTTTTAAAAATATAATTTTATGGTTGTCAGTAGGGTGTTGTACAGAGGGGTTACCATTTCACAATCCAAGTAATAATGTGTACGTCTCTCTTTTGAACAATGTCACCCCTTCCTTCGCTTCCGAGGGTTTTTTAACTCATAGGCTTGAACTTCATGATTTCTTGTTCTTTTGCTGTATAATCAGTCCCTCAAGGACACAAGGTGCATTCTATTTACTAATCTCTGACATAGGTCACAGCACAAAGTAGGCACATGAAATGTGTTATTAAATTCATGTATAGGTGTAGATGTCAGTGCACTGTGAACTTTGAAATCAAAACTGTTTGTGGCTTGAATTATGTCCCTATATCTGCCCATTGGCATGCTAACTTTCAGTACCTTTGAATTTGGATTTTATGAAGACTGTTTAGAAGTTAAAACAATCAAGTTACATGACCATCAGAAAGTTAAAATTGGGTCATTAGCATGGGTCCTAATCCAACATGATTTCTTTCCTTGTTTAAAAAAAAGAGTTGGGGTGACTGTGAACAAAAAGATAGAGGTCACAGCAAACCTCAATACGATGGTGGAAACAAATCAGAATTCCGCTGCAGGTTGAAGAACGCTAGCAGTGGCTGCCAGGATGCCACAAGCCACCAGGAGGAGGCGCACACTCAGCAGGCACCATCTATGCCTGGCCCTTGATCTCAGAATCCCAGCTTCAAGAACAGTTTGTAAGATAACCCACTTACTATTAGGCCAATGCAATGTCCTATAAGAAGTTATTTCACTTTTCTGAGCCTTGTCTCAAAGAGAAACAACAGTTCCATACTGTGTCTTCCACATGGTGAATGGACAATGAATAAAAAGTGACAGTAGTAAAAAAGACCAAGGAAGCCAGACATTGGTTCACGCCCTCCATCCTAGCGAATCAGGAGGCTGAGATGCAGAGGATTGTAGTTCATGGCCAGCTTTAACAGAAACCTCCCAGAGACTCCATTTCTAAAATAATCACCAAAAGGCAGGCAGGTACTAGAGTGTCAGCTAAACAAGCTGGGGATTCTGAGATCAAACCCTCATACTGAAAAATAAGAAATGACCAGGGTAAAATAAGCCATCTAGACTAACTGACCTAGCACCTTTCGTAAGGACAGCCCTATGACAGATTCTGAGAAAATATTCATCGAAACTGGCACTCACAGACCTATGTTTAGTACAAGAAACAGATTGGACCTGACAGGCAAGCAACACACCATGCTAGATGATAAGACTTTTAAACTAGAGAAGTGGGAGGTGAAGTAATGGTTGAAGGAATAAATTCTGCCTAAGTTGGACAGCATTGATTAACAGCTGGTGAAAGACTTGTAAACCGCCTGAGAAAGGAAGTGAGCTCTGTGGAAGCTGGGAAGAAAATATTCCCCAAAGAAAATATTCCACAGCAGATACAAAGGTCCTGAAGTAGACATCTACCTGACAGAAATGATGAAAGGATAGAAGCAAATGTTGCCCAGTAAAATGATTGAAGAAGAGTAAATCACAGGTGAATGGAGCATCTGTGAGTTTGGGTGGGAACCACTGTGCTGTTTGGGATTGGTGACAGGTTTAAAGGGGAGCTGTTATGGTCCAATGAATGCTTTAACTGGGGTCTGCCTGCTGTTTTTAGAATCACAGGAAAGACACTAAAAGCAAAAAAGACCAGTGAAGACTTCATTGTAAGCTGTGTTCCAGGGATCCATGCCTGCAATCCTAGCTACCTGGGAGGCCAAGATCTGAGGATCACGGTTTAAAGATAGCCAGGGCAGGAAAAGTCCATCTGACTCTCTTCTCCAATTAACCACTAAAAATGCTGGAAGGGAATGGTGGCTCAAGGGGTAGAGCACCAACCTTGAGCAATGAAAGGAAGGGACAGCAGTTGTGTCCTGAGTTTAAACCCTAATCCTGGCAAACACAGGCAAAACAGTTTACGGTAATAACTAAATGAGTGTGGTAGGTGTAAGGTCTGCCCTGGCCAGGCAGGCCCTGTGTGCAGATGCCTCCCTCCCTACCTCTTGGCTAGGTTTTGACCCTGGATCTGTTACCTAGGTAACTGACAACCCTGGAAACAGTCACCTCCCCCTCCTGCTAAGTCACATCCTGGACCACCTCTGGTCACATGCCTCCCATCTGACTGTAAGGCAGGTCCCAGGCCCTGAGATCACATCCAGATCCAGTGTGGCCACACCTTTCCCCCAGATGGCCACACCTCTTCCTGTCCCTGGCCACACCTCTTTCTTGGGCTAGATAAATCCTAGCCCCTTTTGGCCATGCCTCTCCTCCATGCATGGCAAGGGCAGCAGTTTGGTAAATAAACTTCTTTTCCTGCCTGAACACCACATGGTGTTCTCTTCATCAGCTACCTAATGAAACCTACCTACTTCATACACCTTACAGTAGGTAGCTGGGGTCAGCAAGTTGGAATGTTGAGAATGGATGAGATTCAGGACACATTTTGAAAGTAAAGCTAACAGGAGTTACTTCTCATTGACTAGGGGTTGTGAGTTAAGAAGACTCAGACTCTTGACTTGAGTGAGTAGGAAATTCTACTATCAAGAGGGAAATATTAGAAGCGATCCTTTTTATTTTTTTGGAGAAGCCGAGAGAAACACAGGTTTTGCACTCGAAGATCAAGACTCTGCCTGGAAGACATGCAAAGGTTGGAGAGAATGTGGTCTTTAGGAAGTGGCTCCTCCTGTCTGGCCAGGGATGTACAATTTGGGAGATTTTTCACAGAGTTTAAAGTGTAGAGACTGTCTAAGGACACAAAGTGAATAGGAAGCCAAAACACTACACTCCAGGGAATATTCTAAAGGTTTTACATATGCTATCCCCCTAATCCTTGTTACCAACTCTGTGCAGATTCAATTGTTGGCATTGTGCATTGCCTCTGATGTGTGGATTTCACCCAGTTTTACAAAGGAGGCTGTTGCTCATCAATTTAAATGTCAGAGATCATAACAATAGGGAATACTTTGGAGCTTCACAATAGAGTGGTCTTCAGAATCAAAGTATTGTAGAATGCATGAAATTCTGTACAAGTGTAGCCCAGTGAATCTCACCTGGATGAACTTTAGATTTTTCCATACAGATGGAGCCTGGAGCTGTAGAAAAGGGTGATTTATATGTACTGAAACACCATATGTAACAATTCCCGTTTTCACTCCAATAGGAAGTGTGACTCTGATGAAGCTAATAGAGGTTTGTATTATCTGAGTCCTGATCCTTCACTTTGGAAAATGATTATTTGTAAAAATCTAGTTATTATAAGAAACAAGGTCCCATGCTAGCAAACAAGACCAAATCTAATACACATGATACTAAATTCTGTAAGAAGCATGGGCCCTGGACTGTACAAATCAGGTTCCCCATCAATGTCTTCTGATTCACTCCTTCATTCAAGACAAACTCTCTGACTTGCTTTCAGTTCTCCAACTCAAGCTATTTACCCAGATGTTTACTTACTTCCACTTGTATCCAGTGACTGGGTAGTACATTACTTTCCTTCCTTCTCTGCTCTCAGACATCCTACAAATGCCTAGCACACTGAATTCTTCCACACGAAATGGTTCACTTTTGATGAGCACAATAAAATGATCCTTTGGCCCAAGCTTCCAATTATACAACAATCCATTTGTACCTATGTGTTTAAGCTTTACGGGTTCAACTGGAACATTTTGGTCCACTTATTTCTAAACTTCTTATGCTTTGAGTGAAATATTTCTAGGCTAATTTCTAAGATTTGTAGTCATGTTTTTCTCTATGTAATCTATTTCAACCTGTCCTGTACCAATATAATTAATGTTTGGTATGAATTATAGTATAATTGTGTTTAGTCTTCTCCAAAATTTTAGACTTTTTGAAGAACATTCAAACTACTTACAGTATGTTAACCCAAGTCTCTAAAGCTTTAAGCATTTATTCCATGCTGTAAAATTGCACTGTCTTACTGAACTGCAAAGCCTTGAAGTATAGGACCTTGCTTCCGCTATATCTTCTTCCAAGGGATTTCAGAGTCTTTACAGCAGAGATCTAATGATACCTATTATAAGCTTGGAAAACTGATTGTCTTACTATCTAGAAATTTAACCTCCCACATGTCAGATACTATTTATTTTTTATTTTTTATTGTAAAAATACTGTACAGAGGGGTTACAGTTACATGAGTAGGGTAATGAGTAAATTTCCTATCAAGCATTGTTACCTCCTCTATCAGAAACTATTTATACATCCTGTAGTAAATACTGAATCCATAGCACCTTCTCACAAGTATTACGTGAAATAATGAAGGAATGTTAGCGGAAATCATAGCACAATGAAATAATGAGGGATGTCAAAAATTTTCCGAACTAATATGTTCTTCTTTATTAAAAGCAATCTAAACAAGATAAATACCTGCTCACAGAGGATAAGACAGGTTAGGTTATAGTTCAATATTATCATCTAATAATTATGATTAGTATTTGCAAGAATAATTAAAAGTATATAGAAACTGTTCTATCATTGCCTAGTGGAAAGTAAATATGTCCATATGTCATATACTCTCAATTTTTGCAAGCAAGGTAAGTTTAGGGTGTACCTGTTATAAACTTTATTTAACAGCTCTGCCGTCATTGTTTTGGGTCACAGCTGATCATTTTTCATACAAATTATAATACGAGCTTCCTGAATTCTTTCCAGCCACCACTTCTTCCTGCAGATTTCCAGTCTTTATACCGTTATTTCTCATCAAAGCATTTACTTGTTGTTTACTTCCTACTTAGCTGTGCACATACATCTGTAATCCACTGTACCCACTGACTAAACTTACCTACACACATGACCCAAGTCCTTTAACCTGTCACTAAGGCTCTTACACATTCACTTCAAGCTGTAAGTCTCTTCTGGTATTTTAATAAGGAAGTACACTTATCCTGCAAAAGAATCTTCTATTGAAGTTACTCCTTCTTTTCTCATGCTACAGTCTTTCTTTATGTTTGCCCCAATCTGTGTTGTAGCAGTTTCTAGGGTCCTACCTTAGTCAGATGGAGAAGCAGGGATGGAATTCCGGACAAGCTTAGGAATCCTAAATCTCAGCAGCTCTGTTATTTCTATTGGAATTTCTCCAAATACAAAACGTGGGGCCATATCTACAAAGAAATCTACAGATTCAAAATTCTACTCAAAACGTTGTTTATTTATTGTCCCTACTAAATGAACTTTAAGAAAATCTGCTTCTGAAACCATCTTTTGGGGTCAGAACTAATCACTTGAAGAACTTTACCCCACAAGGTACCTATCATTCATAACCCTTAAAGATGAATACCAAACATTTGAAATCCACCACACTATGCAAAAAATCTTTAAGATAATCAGAAAGATGCAGATAAACTACAAAGTTTCACCTTCTGCCAAAAAGAGAAAGCTAGAGTGAAAAAACCTATTTTCTGTCCACTCCTTTATTCAGAAAATAACTTGTCAAACCCTACCAATGAGCCTATATCACAGACTGTGTCTTTTTCACATATTAATTTCCAGTATTCTAATGCTAGCTAGATACAATATCCAAAAATGATTTCATATATTTGGAGGAAAAATAATGCAGCATTTTATTTTGACAGGCAAAACATATGTAGTTTATGATCTTTGGTTTCACTCCATGTAATGTGATTTCCTAAGTAGGAGAAAGAACAACCCAACTGAACATCTGGGAATATTGCTACACACCTACTTAACCTTCACTATTTCCATCATTTATTACCTTGTATGGTAACAGATTCTTATTGTAGGTTTAATTGCTTTCTTTAAGAAGTTTTTTAAATTATTATTATCAGATTCACCTATAGTTACATAATTGAAAGCTCCACTTCTGCGGAGTTTCTGGACAGTTCATTAAGGAGGAACACCTGCTGTTTCCTCTTCAGCCTTAAAGCCAACCCAGCACAAAAGGCTTTGGAACAGCCCATGGTGGCCTTGAACTCCCTGGTGATTGCTATAAGACTCAAAAGCTAACTAAATAAAATATCTAGTGCTCACCCAAACAGAGATGTTTTTCTATCACTCCTTTGTAATTAGACTTGAATGCTTAGATATTAATATTATACTGCATAACTCTAGGAAATAACCTTTCCTTCTTTTTTGTGGACAGTAGGGAGGAGCTGGGGAGGGTACAATGTTGCAGTGAAGAGAAAATGGCCCATATGAATTGTTTTGAAAAAATTCAAATGACTCTTAAGCATATTCTGCATGGAGAAATCTGCAAATTAGAGCACAAGTACTTCCACAAGTGAGCACTTCAGTTAAGCACTGAATACACCCCTCGCATTTCTGTTTGTAAGATTTTTTTCTTCTTTCTGCAATTAAAGTAATGAATCTATTCAACAAAATCAGATTTTTTTTAAAAGAGTTCTCTTAGTTGTCTAATTTTTTTTCCAGCTTATAAAATGCCTGAGAAGAGCTCTACAGATTTTCCAGAACATTCCCTTTCTATGTCTTTGTGAGTGCTACTTTGAAGGCAGCAGGATTCCTACACTGGGGCAGAATACTTGGGGTCTAGAGACAACACAGGCCAGCCCTAAAATAAGTCAGTCATTTCTTCACACCTCTGGTGGCCAAGTTTTGTTGTTGTTGTGTTTTTTACAGCATAAAAAAAGAAGGCAACCATTCTCCTGCAATGAATGAAGGCTCCAAAGCCCTCTCATCACGTTCCAGCCAACTGCGTCCTCATGAAGAGACTTTACCTCATTCCCACAAGTTTTCTGACCTATTTTGTCTGCCTTTTTTTTTTTTGCAAAGGATTTCACTTGCTCCACTGTGGACCAAGCAGTAAACTAATTATCTTGTTTAAATCCCTTTGAAACGCCCCTAATCCTATTAGTTAAAAGAATGTCTGAATACCGATGGCAAACTTTGCTTTCTTCCTTGCCCCCCCCCCCCCCCCGCCTTTTTTTAAATGAAAGAGAAATCCAGGAGTTTGATTCTGGTGAAATTGACATAGAGCCACTTGCCAGTGTTCACTTGACTAGAGTTAAAGGCAATTTTGGCTGTCTAAAATGACAGGCCACCAACCAAGAATAGGAAAAGAGAGTCACGTTTTGTATACATTCAGTTATTCATTCATATTCTCTGTCTATCTCTATTTCTGTCTGTCTGCCTCTCACTCTTTCCTACACACATCCATACACACACTCACGCTACAGGGAGTTATACTGGGATGATAGGAATACTGTAAAAAAAAGGCAAGTTCTAAATACTCCTACTCACAGTAGAGCGCTGTGAACCTTGGCCCCAGCTAGGAGCTCCACTTTACTTCTCTCTTTTTATCAGGACTATTTTAATGAGAAGGGTGACGCTATTCCAAAAAAGTCAAAGAAGCCATACGAGGTAGAGGAAATGAACAAATGTTACGACAGACCTCTACCAGCCCTCGGAGTCTTAACTTCTTTTCTTCAAAGAACTCTCACAAGTCTTGTTAAAGGACTCTCTCTCTCTCTGTAGAAGACGCCAAGATCATTGCCTCCTGCTGTCTATTACTGAGGAAACTTTAATCACTTTTCCTTTTTTGTTCCCACTGGGGAAGGAGCCAGACTGCAGGGAAAAGCCTGCAGTCAGAACTGATGTTAAAGAGCATGAAATTTATCTGACTTCCATAAAAGCTATGTTCAGCCTTCCATTCCTGCTTTTTCTGTTTAGGCTGTTCTTGGTGGGGGGGGGGGGTAGTAATGGAGAGGGGAGAGCTGCAGTGGTGTGTGTGTGTGTGTGTGTGTGTGTGTGTGTGTGTGTGTGAGTGTGTGTGTGTGTGTGTGTGTGTGTGTGTGTACATATAAATATTTGCTTTAAACCTAGAGGCAAGAAGCTACCTCCTGGGATCTAGTATGCTTAGTCTCCTCTTCTCCCACCTGCAGAGAATGCTTGTGTTCTTGTACAGTGTCTCCTCTTGCATTATTTTGTGTCTGACTGCACAGAAGATATTATGAGAGCAATTATCTTGCAGAGAATATAATATGTATTAAGGAAGAATCCATCTCTTTAACGTATTTCTGCCATCTTAGCACCATGGAACAAAGGAGCATGTTTGTACCATATTCCTTGGAAAGAATAAAAGACTTCTAATGTAAGACTGCTCCCAAACTTAGTAATTGTATACTGATCTACCTTCATCTTCAGTAACCAAGAGTCTGTTTAAGATACATGAAGTTGAGTCCCTCCTGGACAGTGTGTTGGCAGACAGGGAAGCTAGTGTGCACTGGTGGATGTAGGAATGGTGTGTAATATAATACGCTGACATGTCGATGGTGTGGTGTGTATCTTGGGGGTGTACGTGTATTTTGTGATGAATGGAAAGAAGTGCAGCGCTTCTTAGATGTAGGGTGATCTTAGATATTGGGAAAGCAGACTGCAGCATAGTAATACTTTGCTAGTAATAGTTCCAGTGAGTTCGAGGCTGGCGGCAGTGGTGGCGAGGGGCCGTTGAGCAAGTTTCGTGTTATTTATATATTCTATTTTTTGATGCAGAAAAGAGTCCCCGTTGTTGAAAGAAAATGTACTGGATGCAACAGGATGCACAAATCAATAACGTGGTAAGTACAAGTAAATTTAGAGGTGCTCAAGGAATGAATAAGTAAATAAACAATACAAATAAACTTGTGGTACAAATAGATTCACAGACACCCCGGTCCCATTTGAGAGGGAAAGTGATACCCTTAGCTCTGTGTGCCTGCCAAGGGTGGAAGATGCCATGGCTTTGATCTTGACATGACATGCATCCCAGCTCTCTGGGAGAAACAATGTGTTCTCTGACTCTACAAACAGGGAGGAAGTTTGCCTAGGAGGCCTTGTGGGGAGACAGGACATGCTGTCTTCAGACACATAGTGCTAGTGGTGAGTGCGCAGCCATGCCCGGCAGAATCCCTCTGAAAAGTCAAGGGTCTGTGAGCAAGAGAGGTTTTCTGGAATCAAACTCCCACAGCTAAGCATGAGCAGGCAACTCTAGCTTGTCCATACTATCTAAATGTGAACAATCCTGCGTAGGTTAAACAAAAAACAAAAAACAACCAATATGGCAGGACCATGGAAAAATAAACATAGAAAAGAGCTTTGCCAGCCTGTAGAGTAATCTCATCTCAGCAATTCTTACATTACCATGTCTCATTTGCCTTTGTCTGTTTGCTTCATTATAATGTACTTATACCTTACTGGTAAAAACAATTTAAATTAGAATCCATGTTTGCCACCTTTAGGAGAATTAGGAATGCAGGACTCCATAGAGACACAGGAGAGAGAATTTTTGCCTTTATCATGAAAAGAAATGGAGACCTCTGATGGAAGAAGTCTTAAAAGCACTTTAACCTGTCCTTTCTTTCCCGTGCTATAAGCACTCCTGTTGGCCCAAGGCCAGGCCCACAGACTGCGCATGTACAGAAGCAGCCTGGTCCTGCAGCTTGGAGAGAGTAAAAGGTCACAGCTTACTCTGTGCCTTCCAGGATCTGACAGGTCATCAAAGAACCACGGCAGACAGCCTTGTTCCCAAAGACACAAGACTGATGAGCAGTGGGTGGACCGACCATCGTTCAGACAGATGATCGAGGAGAGGAAAAGTGACTTGGATTAGCCACCAACGGCTCTGGGGCCATGGCTGCTTCTAATCCACCATTGCCACCAATAATGGACATTGTAGCCTATCAGCAGTTTCCCACTTTACATTACCATAGCTCAGTTACCCTCTAGTAGGAAAAGTCAGTCTTATATCCTAGGAGCCTCTATTAATTACACACACACACACACACACACACACACACACACACACACACACACACACACACACACACACACACACACACACCCCATTAAAAAATGAACCCAAGAACCTTAAAAATCTAGCAATCATAGAAAATCTAGCAATCATAGGGAGGACTCATCTAAGCGTTGCATAATGTTGTATTTTCTCTCATGGCCACAGAGGGGCACTCTAAGGCAGGGAAATGGCCTTTTGAGTCTAAATTTTAAGAGATTTTTTTTTTCCCCTTGTGTGAAAACTGCCAACAATATATAAAAAACATAATGCTACATACCTTCCTAATGAATATCGACTCTCTTCACATGAATACAATTAACTGTTGTTAACAATAAACCCCCTATATTAAAAAAATAAAAATCGAAAACAACAAACTCAAAACACATTTGAAAGAAAAGAAAAACAAAAAAGCCATTGCCCTGATATCAGCATAGTGTTTTCCTTTAGCTAGCTAGAGGTAGGCATTGCATGTCTAAAGAGAGAGGCTTAAGGCAAGCAGGGGTGATGGCAGGGTCCCTCTAGGCATGAATGACAGGTGTGTGCATCTTTAAACTATTGTGTGCATTCCTGTAGAATTGATTCATTCTATGAATCAATTCTAATTACCTTTACATTTCTCAGTAAGAATTTTGAAATATATAGACTAAAAATAACTTTACAAAAAGACAGTCTCTGAGTACAGAGAGGAAAACATGGGTTGAAATCTTCTTCCATCTTATGCCTGTAAGAAGTTGCTTGAGTGACTTCATTTTCCTGGCCTCAGTGTCCCACAGTGATATAAAAAGAAAGGGACTCATGATTCCCGGGGCTGTGGTGTAAAGTTCCTGAGTATGAAGACAAGTAATTAGCACAGCAGAGCCTCAAAGTGGACTTTTCTTCCGCTCTCCCTTGTCACCATTAACTCTTTCAACGTAGTCATTTAGGATAGAAATTTACAAACAAATGGAAGCATAGTTAAAAATAGTAGAGAGAATATAGGTTTGAGGGGAAAAAAGTGAATTTAGGTAACATGCTATATATGGTTAGGAAGAAAATAAGATGGGTAAAAAAATCAATTTTCTGCTCCTCCTATCAAACCATTACTGGTAACTTTTTAGGGATTGTTAACTGTTATTGTTAGAAAACTTCACGGAAAAAGAAATATGGGACCAAGCTAGAAAGATAACCATCTAAATGGGAAAAAATATTTACCAGCAATATATCAGACAAGGGGTTAATATCCAAGATATACAGGGAACTCAAGAAACTAATCCCTCCCAAACCTAACAAACCCATTACTAAATGGGCAAGGGAACTAAAGAGAGACTTCTCAGAAGAAGAGATAAAAATGGCACAGAAACACATGAGGAAATGTTCACCATCCCTGGGTGTGAAGAAAATGCAAATAAAGACAACCCTGAGATACACCTTACCCCAGTCAGAATGGCCCACATCCACAAGTCAGCCAAGGACAAATGCTGGAGGGGATGTGGAGAAAGAGGAACCCTATTAACACTGCTGGTGGGAATGTACACTTATACAACCACTTTGGAAAGCAGTCTGGTATGACTCAGTCATACCACTTCTAGGCATCTATCCTGAACAACAGGAACCAGTATACAAGGACACATGCACCTCCATGCTTATTGCAGCACTGTTCACAATAGCTAGGATATGGAAACACCCAGATGTCCCACCACAGATGAATGGATCCAAAAATTGTGGTATCTATACACAATGGAATATTATTCCGCCATTAGAAAGGACAAAATAATGGCATTTGCAGGGAAATGGATGGAGCTAGAAGAAATCATGTTGAGTGAGGTAAGCCCAGAGCAGAGACAAATGGCACATGGTCTCGCTGATAAGTAGATGTTAATTCCAAAATGTAAGGTGATATGACAAAATTAACAAGACTTAAGAAACAAAGGACTTCCACTCATCTGGTAGAATCACTACTAAATAACCCCATGCTGCTGATCACATATATGGTTTCTATGTGCACACCGGAGGGAAACCAGGAGGATGACACAGAACTAGAGGGAATCAGGGAAAAACATACAACAGCAGGACCCATCAGCTGCACTGGACATTGACCAAAATGAACTAAGCAACTCAATGGCAGCGATGGGAGGAAGGGAACAAGTGGGAAAGAGGGAACAGCTGATGCTATGCAAAACAAAAGAAATGCACATATCACCCAATGTGGAAGAAATAACTGTATCGCAAAGCTCATAGAACTCATAAATGTTATAGACCAAGATGGACAATTTGCCCCATGAAAATTAGAATGTGTTTGTGACTTTAACTAAGCATCGCTATCCCACAATACTGTGAAAGTTGGGAAATTATGTAACCACTTAATCACAATAAAGAATTTGGGAAAAAAAAAAAAAGCACTCTGGAAAGCCTGGGAAAGGCTCACCTCCATTACCCTCCACTACTCAGCAGGCTGAGATCTGGAGAACTGTGGTTCTCAAATCATCAGATAGACTCCATCTTCCAAATAATCAGCAAACATTTGGCAGGTAGCCTGGCTCAAGTGGCAGAACACTAGCCAAGAGGAAGATAGCAGAGGGAGTGTGAGGCCCTGAGTTGAAATGATGGTATTAGGAAAAGAAGAACATAAATTTCCAGCTCTCCTCCATGGCATCATTCCAATTGTTCCCAAACCCTGACAATATGGGGTCCAAACAACACTTCCTCCAAAAATGCAGTGTGAGCTGTTACTAACTAACACTGGGTGCCACAGCAGTATGCATAACCTGTAGAGAAGACTTAACAATGTCGCTGTACATTTTCAACCTTTGAATCCATGATGATAAATTTTTCACAAAAATACCTTCGACACCACCACTTGTACAAACCTACCATGGAAGAGCACAATGTTTCCTGTGACTTTCCAATGCATACATATATACATATATATATATATATACATATATATACACTATATATATATATATATATATATATACACACACACACACACACACAATGGATCCTGTGTACAGATCAGACTAGACACATACATTAGTGTTTCATAATAAAGACAATGATGGCATTCACACCCTTTGATCTGTGAGTAGCACTCTCTGGGGAGGTTGTGTGGTTTAGTGGAAAGTACCATGTCATTAGCACTAAAGCCAATGGTTCTAGTTATGGATTCTGGGGCATAGCTGGGTGGGGGAAGGTTAGGGGAAACTATTTCTTTTGGACCAGCTTATGTGTCTTAAGGTTTAGGATGATAAACCTTCTCTGCTTATTTCAGAGATTTTTCTGGAGAACAAATAACCAGGTGCCTGATTGTCTGTGGATGGCCCTACCACCATGCTCCATCAGGCTTTGTTATAGCTAGGACTGGAGAGCAGTAGTGAAAGGTCAACTCTGCAGTTCCTCTCCTTACCTTCCCAGCATAGACAGGTTCTGAGACCCATGGTCAATGAACTGTCCATCCTTCACTGGGAATTCTCTGGGGAAAACAAGGACATTTTCCCCAGATGGTTGTTCTGTGGCTTAAATGAAATCATGTGAGTCTGACGAATAACACAACCTTTATCATTGTATTTTATCATCATTATTAAGCACCAAGTAATCTTTTGATTCTACATCATGGCTTTTCAGCCAAGTCTCATTTCCTGTTCACTTGGCCCCCAGCTCTTCTTTCTTAAGTTACAAGTGCAGCCTCTCCCTGTCTCTCTTTTCCTCTTCAAGAAATTTCCAAAACGTCAAGCTGTTTTATTTATCTGTTCTTAACAATTTCAGCCATCACTCCCCACCTATAAATGATCCTCCCTGTCAAACTCCGGAGTCTTGCCTATTAATAAAATGTTACACAGTGATTTTTTTATTGTTGTTGTTGTTCCAGGTTGTCTCTGATCGGATAACACATGGCCAAATCAAATGAAATACGATTATTTTGCAAAACAATTTTTCTTCTGGAATCTTCTGTTACACTAAACTCCCTATTTTCTACAGAATCCAATTTTCCCGACTCCACATTCATTCTGAGCTTTGACTTTGTCTGTGGTGAGATCTATAAATCCTCCCTGTCTATGGCTGTCTCCCACACAGGGAAGGTTTAGCCCACGTGCTCATCTGCCAAGAGTCCTGGTGATACCCTTTCCTTCCCTCCTGCCTACACATTCCAGGCTGTGAACTCCTCCATCCAACCATAACCGGTCCCAAGCAGCCATGTGTCCAGCACTACCTTGGGCATTGTGATGGAACAAGGAAGGCATCAGCGCTTCTGCCCTGGAGAAACTCAGGCTAGAAAGAGTGATGGAGTCAAACACTTGTGTGAAAGCAGAATCCCAGTCTGCAGGCAAGCTCCTAAAATGACAGTGAAGCCCAAAGCTGGAGGTCAGGACAGTGCCAGGAATCCTAAAAATGCCATCAGGCAAAGCTCTGGGTAAGAAGTGGCAAGCAGAAGGTGTGGATAACAGAGATGTGGCAGTGGACTGGAGGAGGAAAGTAGCTCAATAAAGTTGGGAAGCAAGCCAGATGAGCTTTCTTCCTCTACTACTTTAAGGGCTATTCTTCTTGTAAAGTCTACATATGAAATCTCTGATCGTTGATATTTCTAAGACTCTAAAACATTTCCTAGGGACTTCAAATTACTCAAAAGAATTTCCTAGTTATAGTGGGTGGCTTTCTTTTTTCTCTCAAACTGACTTATGGACAGGAAGATTTAAGGGGGGGGGGGAATCTTTAGAAAATATCTGCTGTCCAGATTGTGGAATCTCACAAAAGAAAATTTCTACATAGAGAGCCATGTTCTCTATAGTAGGCATACTACACATACTTTTCTAGACCTTATCCCCAAGACTTTCATTCTTACATGATCAGAAGCTTTGCAAGTACTTACATCAGAAAATACATTTTGAGAGTCTGGTATCAGTGGCTCAATAGCTATAATCCTAGCTACTGCAGGGCCTGAAATCTGAGGATCATGTTTCAAAGCCAGCCAGAGTAAGAAAGTCCATGAGATTCTTTTCTTTATTAAGCAGCGAAGACCTAGAAGTGGAGTTGTGGCTCAAGTGGTAGAGCCCTAGCTGGGAGTACAAAAGCACAGGAACAGCACCCAAGGCCCCAAGTTCATGTTCCAGAACCATAAAACTCCCCCAAAACAAACAAACAAAAGTCTTCTTGAGAGATCTGAAAAAAATTAAACACAGGTTTTAAAAACCTCTCAGTTAACACAATCATCAAAGATTACAAAGGAAAAAAAAATAATAAGCACAAAACTTTGCAAGGAAATGAAACATCCCTGGCTATAAAAAATGGTAGAAAAAATGGAAAGAGTGACACTGATCAAGATGTAATGTATACGAAAACTCACATAGTGACTTGGATTTGTTGTAAAATTACTTAAAGATAATATTTTAGAGGGAAAAAACTGGAAGAGATCAAAGAAACTCACCTATAAACTGTAACCCACCATACATCACCTTTATATTAGCAATTAAAAAATTAAAAAAGATAAAGATTTTACATGCAGAAATACTATCAAAAGGATACTCATTTTCAAAAACATAAAGTTTTCCCAGGTCCTCAAAGTGTGGACATCAGACACAATGTAGCACTTTTATAATACAAAACTCCCTTATAAGCAAGCTTCAAGTAGTGTTTAAAATGCACTGAAAGTTTAGGTAAACACAATGCTTAGGGAGCAAGAAAGGGGTTTGGATGAGGTAGAGTATGCTCCATCTACTGGGAGAAGTACTCAAAAAGAGCAAATAAGTGAAGAAGGGGAAATAAGCAGATAATGTTGTGTGTGAAAATTGGTGCATGGTACAGTCACGTTTGCTGTCACTACAAAGTTTGTGTTAACTGCAGAATTGGGGCAAATGGGCACACATGGGCAGGTAAACAGCTGGAAGCAATACTCAGAGATTGAATAGGAATGTGTTGTAAAGGTAAACCTCGGAAGCAAAAGGCTGTTATACAAAAGGCTGTGACACAGAGCCTTCTCTGATCACTAATAACACACACACACACACACACACACACACACACACACACACACACACACACACACACACACACACACACACACACACACACACACACACACACACACACACACACACACACACACACACACGGCCTCAAGGTCTTTCCTATCCAGACTGGCTTCAAACCATGATCCTCAGACTTTAGCCTCCTGAGATCCTAGAGAGGCAAGAGCCATTGGCACTCTGCTTGTGACTGTTGTTGCTGTTGTATTTGTTGGTCATGGGACTTGAACTCAGGGTCTGGGCTCTGTCTCTAAGCTCTTTTGCTCAAGGCTAGCACAATATCACTTTGAGTTACAGGGCCACTTCCTGTTTTTGAGTGGTTAATTGCAGATAAGAGTCTCACAGGGACTTTCTGCCTAGGCTGGTTGGTTTCAGACCTGGGCTGGTAATCCTCAGATCTCAACCTCCTGAGTAGCTAGTTTTGCAGGCATGAGCCACCAGTGCAGAGTGAAACTTTGTTTTTTAACCATACAAACTTCACAAAAACAAATTCAAGTAGGAAGGCGAATTGTACCAAATCAGATTGGATTTCTGTAAATCTAAGTATTTTAATAAAGATAATAATCATGTGAAAATGATCATCTAAGAAAATTATAAAATATTGAACATCACTACTTAAATATTAGAATATTTCAACACTGAAATTCTTACATGAAATTGTACTAATTAATCTATTTATCGATTTTCACATACAACAAAGTATATAATTTAGAGAACAAATGTAATTCAACTTTTAACACTTTGTAAAATTATCACTACATAATAATTGAGAAAATCCCACAAGTGAAATTTTATTATATAAAGTGGTATACTATAGGGGTTATTTTGGAAGATTTGAAAAAGAAACTTGTACGAGCCTTTGAAAAATTTAAATTCATGAATGATTTTTTCCAATTATTTCAATTTTTTGTGACATAAAGTTAAAAATTATTTTTATTGTCTTTATGTAGTTGTACAAAGGCGTTTCAATTCAGCATGCCAATGTATGAATACAATGCATCTTAATCCGTGTCAGATTTATTCCAGAATTCAATAGGATGGATAAGTAATCTAGATCAAAAGGAAAGAGTTTCAGAGGATGATGAAACCTTGTTAATTCTTAAAAAGTTAAGATACTCTGAAATTGATAAGCACATAAAAGTATTCTCTTCAATCAGTTTAACATTCCTAAATTAAATTGATCCTTGCCAGCAGAAAATAAGCCGGGAATAAAATTGGTCCCGTGCACCTTCTGCTGTGCCAGTACCTTGACAGGAACAAGTGATTCCACTTAGAGATTTAATTTGTTCATAGCAGGAAGCAATGTAACACATTACCTTTGGCTAAACAATCAATCAAAAAAGTTAAATGACAAAGAAGGACTGAAACTGGCAGTAGAATTTTAACTACCCAAGTAAAATATCAAGTCAATCATGTGCCTATGATTTCATCCTCATAAAAATAGGACAGGTGATGCAAAGATTTACTGAAACTTTCATGAGCCTATAATTGATACTCAGTAGTAGAGTAAATAATATTAAAGACAACTTGCCTTACCAAGAGAACTGTAACACAGGACATTTGTATTTGCATTATATTTTATGATATGACTTCACTTTTGATTTGTTCTATGAAGAGAGCGGCAGTGCTTGGACTGGGAAAAAGGAGAGGAGAAATAAAAGTTGGAGAAATTGCAAGGGAGAATCAAATGCAGGCCTCGTGCACACATGAGAATTCTACCATTTACCCACGCATCCTCAGGAAGCGATCTCAGGTTCCACCTAGAAGTATTATTTAAATCCTAAATGACAAGTTTATATAAACATGTTCAACACATACACATCAAATTCTGATGTAGACACAGTAAAATAATACACGATAAAATAACCACTTTGCACAATGTTTTCAACGTTGGTCAAGATTCAGGGATGTTTTAAGACTTGCAGAGAATGATCACTTGTTTTATATTTCCTGAGGCATCTGTATTCCCTCTGTCCTTTGGCCTCAGCCTCTCCTTCTGGCTTTAAATAGCTTTGCACTATTATAGTTAATTTTGTTTTCCAGCAATTTGAAAAAAAATCAAGAATTCTCCCTTCTCTTCATCAATCTTAATGATTCCTTTATGTTCTGTCTGCGAATTAACTTTGAATGTACTCTGAAATTTTTATTTAAGCTAGGCAAATTGTGCATCACTTCTCTTGGACGGAAAAAAAAAGGAATATGGAATGAATGCTATGAAGAGCAAGAACAGAGATTCCTGGTGTGAGGTGTAGGAAGCAGAAAGAAACTAGGAGAAAAGAAAACAAAAGCTCCCCCAAAGGGAAATAATAGAAATATGTATTAAATGATAAAAAATGTATTAAATATTTGCATATCCACATGCCCAAATATCCCCTTCCTTTCTCTCTGTCCACCCTTCTCTTCTTTATGATCGCTGTTTGTTTGTTTGGTTTTTTTTTTTACTTCTCAACACTCTTGTATTATTGCTACATCTTATTCTTTAGAGAAAACAAAACCAAACAAGTCTAGGGTGGTCTGGTTTGTCTAAGACCACAGTCCAAATGTCTCCTCTGGGAGACATTTGTTTTTCTCTACTCTGTCCAGTCTACCTGCCTGATCAGCCTCCTACACTCTTTTGGCTACTACAGCTTCCTATACTGAAGGTAACATATTTGTCTGTGTATTTAGACATGTTATATGAGAATATAAGCCTCCCGAGGGCAGGACTCCTAGCAGATATATCCATATGGATGACCCTAGTGGCGTGACGAGCCCTGCATGCATTAAAATGAAGGAAGTAAAGAACAGAACATAGAAACACATTGATCCATAGGACAGTTTTTTATAATCAAGCAAAATAAACACTTTCATATCTGTAGATTAGAGTAAGGGGAAAAAACAGATTCTCAGGAAAGAAAACACATGGAAATGAAAGTTAGGATGTTTTACTCTAACATCATCAATTCCTGGCATCTCTCAGCATGAATTTTACTGTCAAAGGTTTATTCATTCCCAGTAAACAGCAATCTTCCATAGCAAATCCCTTTTATATGGTCTCAAGGTCAGTCTATAATTATGCATTCTCCTATAATTGCACTCTTCAGAAATCAAAAGCCTAGATAAAGCTTAAGGAAAGTATACTATATATCAAAATCTAAACAGCCCAAAGATTGCATAACCACATTGAAATTGCTATTACTACTACTACTACTTACTACTACTACTTTCAGTCATGAGGCTTGAACTCAGGCCCTGGGTGCTGTCCCTGAGCTCTTTTGCTCAAACCTAGCACTCTACCTCTTGAGCCACAGAACCAATTTTTGAGTGGTTGATTAGAGATAAGAGTCTCACAGAGACTTTTCTGCCTGGGTTGGATACAAACCATGATCCTCAGAGCTCAGCCTCCTGAGTAGCTAGGATTACAGGCATGAGCCACTAGCACCTGGCTGAAGTTTAATACTTTTATATATCAAGTAGAATAAATATACCTTATTAATAATGTTCCTTATGTATTTTTATTTTTCCATGTGTTATTTTTTTCAAAATCATGCTATGCCCATGTTAAAAATCTAAGGGAAACTGATTCAGGAAAAGTTTAATTTCTGATAAAATCTTAACCTCTTTACTAAAGGTCTGACAAATTGGGAAAGTATTTACTTATTAACTTTTATTTAATTGTCCTGTTTATTCATCTCATGGTACTGGGCTTTAAATTTAACATCTGGATTGGTTAGAAGTGTTGTACCCCTTGACCCATACCTCTAGCCTTCTGTATTTTTAAGCTATGTTTTTCAGATAGGCTCCCACTTTGGGACCCAGGCTGACTTACTGTATGATACTTGCATCTGTGATTCTTTTTTTTTTTTTAAATTGGGTCTGGTCGTGGGGCCTGAACTCTGGGGCTGGGCGCTGTCCCTCAACTCTTCAGCTCAAGGCTAGCACTCTACCACTTGAGCCACAGTGCCACTTCCGGCTTTTTTCTTTTTGCTTATGTGGTGCTGAGGAATTGAACCCAGGACCTCAGGCATGCAAGGCAAGCGCTCTACCACTGAGCCACCTTCCCAGCCCCTCTGTGATTCTTTAATAAGAGGTTCTCACTAACTTAAATCCCCCCATCATCCAGCTGGACCTGCCCTGAAACTGGTTCTCTTGATCTGTCTGCTGAGTAGCTGGGATTCTAGTCATTCATCTCCATGCCCAACAAACATTTTCAACAGCAGGCTATTTCATGCCGGAAAAGCTTCCAATTTATAATTTCTTATAACACACATATATAATTTCTTATCATACATATCTTATATACATATAAATGTAACTCTCCTTGATGCCAAAATGTCTCAGAGGGTGAAGTAGTGAGTCTGATCACGAATATATTAATTAAACCCTCTTGGACCACTAATTGATGATAATAAAATATGTGAAAAACATAAAATGTAAAACTAGAAACAAAGTGTGAAGTAGGACCAGGGAAATAAACATAAAAATAAAAATCTCCGTATCATGAGCACTGGAAAGTTCTGCCTCCGGTGGACCAGGAGCACGGCAGTGACTGCCCCGGGTAGGGTTGTTCGCTTGTTCACTACGGGGCACAGCTCTGAAGCAACTTTGTAAACTACTGGTGAGGATAGACTCCATTTCTGACAAACATGAATGAAAAACTGAAGCACAGATGAGCCACATGACCTTGTATAGACATACACCAGGACTAGGGAAAGGAAAGAGGAAGGAAGGCAAAAAGGAAAGAAAACATTCCACCTGGGATCTGAATAAACCTACTGTTCCTTACCATTGGGATTATATGACCGAATCAAAAGACTTAGCAACTCTCCACAGGACTCCTCTCTTCGCACCACAGTGACACAATAAATCTTCTTGCTATATTATTTCTTAAACAGTTTGGGCAGTTGAGCCAAAGGGAATATTGCTGCTTCCGAGAGGAATCTCTTCAAATTGCAAAAGAAGTGATTTGCAATGCATTTCCAATTGCGTTGTAAGAAGATGTGATCCAAGTGATTTAAAAAGTTGGTCATGAAATCGAAGTTTTTCTTTGTATCCTTCCTCTGTGTTGCACTTTTTAATGCCAACAGGAAATCAAGAACAGAGATGAGCCATATGGTGGAGGGAAGGAGGGGGGGGGGGCGTGTCATGAATCAGCTCTCTGCACTGTAGGCGGGAAATAAAATGTTTGTATTTTTAAATGTTACTACAAGACTGTTTTTCTGGCAGAAGTGGGGATTCTGAACACTACGCGATGATCCCACTCCAGTCATTGCTGTACCTCCTTGTATTTAAAAGCTGTGGCTACCTGAGGGGAAGAGAACTAACTGTCTGAGGAATAGTGATTCGTGAGTCAGGTCCTTCATCTGACTCTTCCTCAAATTTAGAACACTGAAGTTGATCTCTACCTTAATGTCTAGAGTGCAAGGCTGGTAGTATTAACTACCATTTTGTCTTTATTCCTTCTGTTCTATTTTATTTTATGGTGAGGGATCACCCTCATAATAAAGAAGGGTTACAGAAGGTTACCTGAGTAAGGTAATGAGTACATTTCTTGTTGAACATTGTTACTCCCTCCTTTATTTTCCTACTATCCTTTCCCTCTTTTTGTTCTTGTTCTAGGTACCAGGGCCAACCAAAGCAAGAACCATACCTTAGATTGTTCAGGATGTCCTAACAAAATGCTATACATTAGATGGCTTGAACAAGAGAAATTCATGCTTACCTTTTTCCACAAGTTTACTTGATTTTTTTTCTTGATGCTTCTTAAATTATCTTTAAGTAGTTGTACAAAGGGATTTCAATTTGTCAGTTTCTAAGTACAAGGCATCTTGATCAGTGTCATCCCTTCCATAATTCTACTGTCTCTGTCCCAATCCCAGCTTCCCTTCCACTGACCTGGCTCCAGATAGACTTTGAATAGTACAACTATTCACCCACTCTTTCTGTCTTTACTTATCTACCACTCCACTGCCCTGACCTTCCTGGTATTCATTTTGTTCAACTGCAAGTAGGATGCTAATAGAGTTCTACCATTAGAATCCTTCCTTTAATATTCTGTTGCTTTTCCAGAGGCTGGAAAATCCATGGTTAAAGAGCCATCACGGTAGGTTTCTAATGAGAACATTCTTGCCCTGGTTGCAGACAGCATGTTTCTCTCTGGTACCTACACTTGGTGAAGAGAAAGAGAGGAAGAGAACATGTCTATTCTTAGGGGATGGATGCAAACTCAAACAAAATATTATTCCCCTTCGGTGTTTTTTCAAAGACTAGATTTTTGTTCCTTTTTAGAGCCAAGTAATATCTTTGTAGGCCTGGGAACTTACAGACTTTGATATCAAGTGTACTGTAAAAACCTCAGCTTTATACTTACAGTGACTATTTTAATACAATTAATATATTTGTAAAATGTCTGATGAGCAATGCTTTAAAGTCTGACTTCACTTTTATATGATGATTAGCAACTTGTCTTGTGTTTCTTGAAGAAAAATGACAAAAGCACTAAAAAATGTTATTTGCAAATTGGAAATGAAAGTAATAATAGTACTTAGCATTCTCATATCACTCGTGGGTAACTCAGCAATTTGCTTTTTTTTGTTTGTTTTGGGCTTTTTTATTCATGCAACCAAAAGAGGTACAAGTACCTTTCAACAACCTTGAGAAATACAAACTAAAATATTCCCTTTCTTCCTGATCAAGAAACTTAAAATTGTGTCCTAAATTGCTGGAATATTACTATCTCTGAAAATAAAAATAGTTCCAAAATGTTTTTTTAATCAACTCAGAATGAAGAGAGAGGATTTTTTATGCTTTTGAGTTGCTGTTTAAACTATGATTATTATTTTCCCAAGTTCTGCAAATACTGATGCATATGTCCAACTGTGAGTCACCTTCCCCATTTTGTTGACGGGAAGATTGAGTTGCATGGAAGATGTGTCATTTATTCTTGATAATATTCTTTATTCTTGCTAATACAGGCAGCAAACTAAAGAGCTAAGGTTGGAGTCCTTTGCATTCTGGATCTGAAATCACTATCCTAGATTTCTTTCTTGCAAGAGAGTTTGAGGATGAAAGCTTCATGAAGCCCAAGGTTAGTTTATGTTTCTGAGGAGCTTGACACAATTGATCTCAGTAGCAAAAATTAGCAAGAGTCATAAGTAATTGAATGAATCAATGATTAAAAGCTAAAAGTTAAAAATTAACTGGGCAGGCACTGATGCTATTTAGTACCAATTCAATCACTTGTTATTTTTATCCCCCATTGCCTCAAAGTGACAAAGGAGTTATGAGAAATCAGCTTAAAATATCATTATGCACTACTCAAGCCTAGGAATAATTGCAATGCTATTCTTGGAGGAAAATGGGTTTCTGATTTTAAATTTCATCCTGCCAATGAATCACTAAGCTACAACATGTGGGAATTGCTTTTGAGTTGCTAGTGGAGTCTTTATAGACATTACTATGGGCATCAATAGCATCGAAAAGCAAATGAAGTATCATCCCTTATCAGTGAATGCTACTCAGCAATGTGTGAATCTAGGTAATGTGTAAGTAACTCCTAGGTAACTCCTCTGTGTTAGAGAAGGGCAAATTCAAGTCAACCAAAATGAGCAGAGATGCCTACATATAAAAAATGTGACGTTAAACTGTCCTTATATTATCAATGGACATTTGGAAAATGGGAGTGAGAAGGTAAAAATTTACAGAAATAGCTTGAATGGTTTCTGAATTTGTAAGAGGGGGCAGAAAATAAAATATATGTAGACATCTATATGGATAGATCTATATACATTCACATGAGTGCATATCTGTTCTTTATCAAAATGTATGTAATTACAACAATTTAAGAGTCACACATCTGATTGTGGGTGTTTTTTGTAACACTGATTTTGAGCAGTTGATTCACATTCTAGACACTGTAGCTCTATGCCTGTTTCCTATGACAACACTTCAAGGGTTACTATAGTTTATGAATTCTTTGATATTCATAAAGTACTCATAACATTTCCTTAGCAAGGTTGAAGCAACGTTCGGAGTCACAATGGTGCCATCTACTGGAAAGACGATGAAGTATAAAAGTAGAAATTCCATGTAATGGAAAGGGAGAGAAAATGCTAGTGTCTAGTTAAGTGTGCTAGAAAGCAAGCATTTGCACCACAAACTTATCACACTAGTTTCCTTCTTTATAATTAGACATGATTAGAGTATGCACATGCGTGTTATAGAGATTATACCTTATAGTATAATCTATCTAACTCTACCCTACCATTTGGAGCAAGAGTTAGAATTAGGTGCATGCCATATGGACATTGTACTCCAAATCAATCACTGAGATAGAAAGAGAAGCGAGAAAACAATTTAGCAAAATAAATGCCAGAAACCTGTTTTGGAGGGAAGAAGAAAGGAAGCAGACAACTGGGAGGGCAGGCAAATGCAGCCATTATGCTAATGTATATGCATGAAATGGAACCAAAGGACTTAATGGTATGGAAGGGGTTAAGAAAGATGGGGGGAAGAAAAGGGAAGGGGTAACATTGATGAGGATGCCTTGCACTGATGAACTGACATGTTGAATCACAAAGCCTTTCCACTTAAAATAACATTTATATAAAGAGAAATGAGCAAAACAACAAACTGAATACCATTAAACCTGAACTCCAATGACGTGCCTTATGGAACTTTATATTTGACTTACATGTATCACACACTACACACTTTGACATAAATAGAGATGATCGGAGATGCTAACCATCATAGTTCTCCTCCGCTGCCTTTCTTTGTCTGTACACCCAGCTCAGTACCTCTCTGTACAGACTTGGCTATTTTAGGCACTGCCAGTCAAAGTATTTTGTCATACTTTTGCTTTTGATCACAGAACAGGCCTTTCACAGTGCTGTAGATATAATCCCTGATCTTTGGCTTTCCTTCCCTATGCTAATTTTTCATTAGATATTGTATTAGGGGCTTGAACTTTGCAAAGAAACTTGTTTTGTTTTGTTTTGTTTTCCCCAAGTATTTCAAAAGCCCACAACTCAGGCAACCATCCAAGATTATGGGATGCTACATTGTTTTCCCCCGAGTTTGCTGTCCATTAGTTGCATTCGAACAAAAATTCAGGCAAGTGGCGATTTTAAATTATACCATTTGGCCATCTGAAGATTCTTTTAAGCTCCTGCCAATTGTGACTGCGGATGGCAGGCTGGCTTTTGGGAAGAGCTAAGCTGTTCCGATTCCAAAGTCTGGTGTCCCACTATTGTCTGCCAAATCACAATGCCAAATTATGGTAGCTGAAATGATGACAAAGCCAGTGAAAGAGAAGATATTTTTAAGAAATGAGAAAGAACAAGATATAGCAACTTATAAGTTTTCGTTTGGTTTCAGTTTTCCAAAATCTGAAAAATGAACACTGCCCCTTATTAGTGTGATTGTTAATACTATGATTCTAGTACAATGATCAAAATAGCCTTAAAAGTTGTTTGCAGACAGTGTTAAGTTTGTGAATGTAAACAAACCCCAGGAATACTGCTGCATGGGGTTTAATGAAACGATTCCATCTTCATCCCGGTAAAAAGAAAACAATACATTGCAAGCAACTTCTTTCCCTATAACTATTTTCAGCCATATATCTCCCAGAAGTAAAATTAAATTTTCATTTTTATAATAGATTGGCCTTTCTAATTTGATAGAAATAAAGTGTATACAAAAGATGTCATGCACAATTTGGGGCTTGGAATTTTTCCAACATTTTTTTCTGTACAACTTTATGTCGTGTGCAGAAATATTTATTTTGGTGGCTCTTAGGTTGTTTTCATTTAATGGTTTCTAACTCCAACCTTAAAACCCCAAAATGGAAAGAATCTAACTAGAAGCAATAAAAATAAATGGAAATTTATAGAGCTAATCTCATCTAAATGGACAATAGAACAATGGTCAGTAGAAGCTAGTAAAACTGAAACCTGTGATGAACATGTTTTGATACCCAGTTACTAAGAAGAATTCATTTTAGTGTACATCCCAGTAAGGCAAACACTGTCTACTAAAAGGTATTACATATTTCAATGTAACTTGTAGAGGAAAATCTAAAGGTTACTAATATGCAGAAATGATGAGTGAGAAAATGGAAATGCTAATTACCATGATTTTTTTATCCATATACCACAGTTCATATGTCAAGTTTTCATTGCCTACACTGCAAATATGTGTAAATATGTATTCATTAATGCACAAACTGTCACACTGTTTTTGAGATGCAAATGTTATCATGATTACATACCTAGAAGTGAAATTGCTAGCTGATAGGACATGCATAAATTTAATTTTAGTGGCTACAACAGAGGCATTCACAAAACAAACAGAAGTGCCTAAATTCTTGTAGTTAGGGTTTTTAGTTAACTGTTTCTTATGGAGAGATAAGTAGATAGACAGACAGAGAGAGATAGATAGATAGATGATTGTTTCAGATAGGGTATTTTTATGCTCCCCAAAAGCTGCTTATTAAACTAAAAGGAAATCTGAGAAGTCCAAGGAAATCTGAGAAGTTAAGTTACAGTATTTAAATCATATCCTAGACAATTTGCTTCATGTATTTACGAATTTGCTAAGATGTTAAGAATAACTAAATAATACTAAATTCAGAAAGATATAAACTAAAGAGGTGATCAGACTTCATTCACTATTTTAGTTACATCCCATGATCTTCGAAGGTGCCTCTAAGTACTAACACAAAAATCAATGGGACTGGAAAATGGAGAGAGTTTCAAAACTTTAGGACAAATTGTTCAATTTCACATTTGGACATCACTATGGACAGTCAATTCTTCACTGAAGCAAAAGCAAAACTTTAAATTTGCATATGGCACAAAGAACAAATCACCCAAGCTTCCACATTCCAGGCATTTTGTTTTGTTCAGTTCTGTTTATTTTGTTAACCCAGCTAACAGCCACTGCCTCGTCTTCAATGTCTGCCCTGGATGACTAACCATTATAAACACAGCAAGCAAGCCATTCTACCGTAGCAAATAAAATAATTTAGGAAAGCTTTGCACCTGTGATGGGCACTGAAATAAACAATTCTCTAGGACTTTGGTCACAGCACTGACTCATCTGCATCAAAAACACAGCATACTCCTACAGCACACTCCTGCCTAATGAAGCCATTCCCTCTTTACTAATTAAGACAGTATCAAATGAATGAATGAATACATAAGCAATAAATAAAGTTACTTATTCCATCACAAGTCCTGAAAGCTCCCAGTAGGTAGTCTTTTCACAATTCAATTTCCCCAATGGGATGAGAAGAGGAAATGAAACAACAAATTGTTCTCCTGATGAACTAAGCAGAAGCTGCAATACTCCAGGGATTCCTGCTAGGTCAATTAACGTACCACACTAGTGGAATAGCAATCTAGAAACCAATGCCCCAGCAACAGGTCGAAAAAGCCAAGTTCCTTCTGCTCTTGTAACTCTGTCTCCAGTAGAAAGTACTAGAAATTAATGTTAATTGTGTATTTTAATATCTGATCATGAACAATCAAAAAATGAGAGAATGACTGCAGGTCTTCTTACCTAGATAATGCACTTACCAACTAAGATATACTGTTTGTGGAATGCTACGTTCTTATTTTAAAATTATGTGAACTAGAAAGATTTAAATAAGGATGATTTCTCTCGTTTACTATCATGTTCGCCCCAAAAGGTAAAATGAAGCTATCTTTCACTTCTTCAATTTTACAAGTCAAATTACACACACACACACACACACACACACACACACACACACACACACACACACACACACACACACACACACACACACACACACACCCCTGCACATACCAAGAACAACAGCTTATAACCAAATATAAGTTGGTGTGAACAATTACCATTAAATCGATTACTATTATGAAAATAAGCTGTTGTTGCAAAAGCAGACTATTTCATATGAATGTTTCTGTAACAGCATTATAAGTTTACATTTATATAATATTTATGACTTCCAAGTATATACTTATATTTGCTTTGTAATATTTTGTTCCAAATATCATATAATTTGTAAATATAAATCTTTATTGCATTTTAATTTAAAAATAAGTTCATACACCAGTGGGTCACACCTGTAATCCTAGCTACTCAGGAGGCTGAGATCTGAGGATCGAGGTTTAAAGCCAGCCTGGGCAGGAAAGTCTGTGAGACTCTTATCTCCAATAAACCACCAGAAAACCAGAAGTGGTGCTGTGGCTCAAGTGGTAGGACACTAGCCTTGAGCTGAGGAGCTGAAGGACAACCCCCAGGCCCAGAGTTCAAGCCCCATGACTGACAAAAAAACTTTAAAAATACATATCAATATCTTCTTAGATGAGTATTCGTTTTGTTTTTTGAGTATAGCTCTGAAAATGACTGTTATTCTCCTAATTTTTACAAAAGAAGTGAAGGTTTACCATGAATCTTGTTAAAATCCCTGGTTTCTTAGTTTCAAACAAGCGCTTGCATATTTTAGGTACATTGATCCAACTGCAGATGAATTAGCACAGCCTAATTGTCCCAACCACATAATGTGTGTCCCAACCACATTATGTGTCCCAATCACATAAGTAAGATGTATGGAAGAATGTGATGAAGAAAACAAAACCTATATAACTTGATCAATGTGTATGTTAAAATCAGTATTCCATATCATTCTTGGTACCTTCACAGCTGTCCTTCTGTATCACAGCTATATTCCTTGTACTATGCTAATTAATTTAATTTTAAAAATTAAATGTAGACAACCATACTCCACTAGAACATCCAACCATAAAAACCAATTACAAATGTTCTGTCTTTCATAGAAGTAAAAGACACTTAGAATATTTCCTCTTAGGTTTCATCATCTTTAGCTCAAAGATGATGATGGATGATAGAAGTGATGACAAGGCTGAAGGGCATGCTTCTTGATTTAGTGCAGCTATGTCCTAACTAAAACTTAAACTCACTTGTCCTTTTGGGCTTTGTAGCAGATGCTTTAAGACCCCTAATTCCACTGGAATCCCAATGGCTAGCCCGCTCTGTACATGCAGTAGCTGCTGAGTACACACCGCAAATCTCAGACTCCATGGCTACATATGTAAACTTCATGGTCCCATTCGTCGACCTCAATGGGACCAGTGTTCCCCACATGCTGGGAAACCACTGCATTGTAGGCACCATGGAAATACAGAGGTATTAACTAGGAAATCTTTTCACATCCAACAGCCCAAAACAAACCAGTCTGCTAGTACAACTCACTCTACTGTGTCTCTGTCTCTTCTCAGTTGCATTTCTTCTTTTCTTCTTGGGAATATCTATTTCTCTAGTATGACCTTTGCCTTCTAACTCTGGTTACTCTCAGCCTACTGATGCATTCCTATTCTCAAAAAAAAAAAGCCTTACTTAATGCCTGCCCTCAATCCTCTTTCCTCTCCTGACACATTTGTTCATGTCTTTCAAATTTCCAATTTGAAATTCCTCCATCTTTGTTTCTCCACTTTTCCCACTAGTTTGACTAAAATGTTCTCAATACAGTTAATTTACTCTCATTATTCACTCATTATATCTAATATAAAATACCTAATTTTTTATTTTCATTTAACACAGTAGGCCCATTGCTTATTCCAACTTTTGCCTAGATACCTAAAGCATCGTATTTCCATGTTTTACTTTTCTTTTTTCATTTCCTTTACTAGTCCTTTCTCCTTTAGTTATTTACTGGATATTAGCAAGCGTTGGGTACTAGTTATTCTGGAGTATTCTGCTTGTCCTTGCTGATTCTTTCCTCCTTCCTAACTCAATCTGATTTTATATGTTTAATTTCTGTCTCCATGTTGCTATCTACACATTTGCATTGACATTCCAGAACTTTCTCCTGCTAGCCAGAATCCTATGGTCATCTTAGCATTTTATTTGACCCTATAATAGTCCAGGTATAATTTGAAGGAAAAATAGTTTTACAACAAACTTACAAACTTCTTCATATTCAAGAGGAATATGTTTATAAACTTATAAGCTTATAAACTTACATGTCATTTACAAATGTCAGAAAACTGGAAACTAAGCTATTCTCATCTGTCTTACTACATTAAATCTTGCAAATTCTGTCTTTTAAAGATTTCATAATCTTTCTTTTTTCCTCATTACAACAGCCACCATTCTATACCACAATGATGACCTCTCTCTCCTAATTTCTGCATATCCGCTTACAACTCTTGGTTAATTTTCCTCACAATCGTCAAAGTAACATCAAAGTAAAAGTCACAGGACTTAGAGGCATGCTCACTAAACCAAATTCATGCAGTTTAAACAATAAAGAGCACATGTTTTTTGTGACATTCTATACTCAAGCCTCCTGGACGTTAGGGTTCAGAATGTCATTTTAAGGTTTAATTCCAGAAATTTCAGTTTTATGGGAGTAAGAAATCAATAATAGTACCAAAAATACTTGAGTGCATCAAGTCATTGACCTTAATAGAAACTCTGTGGTGTGTGAGTCTAGACTGTGCCCTGCAGCTTCCTGTATCCACTCATTCAGTGAATCACTAAAATGAGAACTGTAAGAACATCTTGCACCAAATCAAGTCTATATGCTGTTTCCTAAACAGATATGTACATACATTTATATGTAGATACATAAATGCTTACCAATACTACTTTATTCAAGGACAGTGATTTAAAAGTAGAAAACTTTCCAACGTGACTGAATAAATGTCCTTGTTCACCTTTATTTGTTTTAATATGTTCTTGTCCAAAATATTTCCGAGAAATGTAGATGGATGTGAAGATACGGTAATAGAATGCAACTTGGGGATACTTTTATGGTATTTGCTTGTGATTCATCTTTGGAAATTTTTCTTTAGGCTAAGTGTGGCGGCTCCTGTCTGCAATTTTAAATATATGAGAAGCAGAGGTAGAAAGATTGTAATGCTAGGCTGCCTCCAGGCCAAAGCGGGGTACCTTATCTAAAAAATAATGTTCAAAAGTCCAGTGATACGGCTCTGGGGGGTGAGCTCCATCTCCAGATGTTGAGGTCAAACCCCAAGAAGGCTAATTTTTTTCTCAGTTTATATGAACTTTTATACTGAAATGATTAAGCAGAGGAACACAAAATAATCCTTATCTAGTATGCTTTGAAAATTTTACCATCATATAATAAATTGCTTGAAAAGTGAGGGTCTTATTTAATTATTTCCTCTTGGTCTTCTGTTAATTTTTGTTGTATTTCTTTTCAAATTTTCAGTGATTGGTCATTATGAAATGAGTTCATATGTTCAGGGCTTGAAAGTCATATAATCAGAACCTAATGTTTGATTCATATGAGACAACTGTAATGACTAAAAATTCATAGTTGAATGGCCCATGTGAAGATATTATTTATGTATTCATATAGGTAAGGTGAACAGTTAGCTCCATTAATGTCATTTAATTTATTCTCCAGTAATGCTTTGACTATTTAAACCAATCCATGAAATAAAATACCTTAATGACTCACCCTCATTCCTTTGCTGGAAGAATTTTTCCAAATAAATAAATTGATCTCATCATGTATTCCCTGATAATGATCCAAAATGACTATAAAATGAGGTCCATATTCTTTGGTTTCAGGCCATGGATGCCCACTCTCAGAAACTCTGCCCCCTATAGACACCTTAACAAAGCAGCTGTGAGAGAATGACCTTTCTCCATTCACATATCCATTCTACCCTTCAAATCTCTCTGTGCTTTTCTCCTTCTCCTGGGATGGAGCAACAAAGCTTTGTCCATCCTTTATATTTCAGCATACACATTACACTCTAACTATTTAAGCTAGCAAAATAGTTACTCTGGAATGCTTTACATTTACAGGATATGGAGGAATCACGATTGGGAAATTCAAATGGTGACATGTGACCTGATATTTTCAGAGATTCTCTGTGCCATCAGAGTTTACCAACCAAAACAGCCAAGTACCACAACCAACAAAATCTTCAGATGATCTTTCTTATGACTGGCAGCATGCTATCAAGACAAAGAAAAAGCAATTACTCTGTCTACAATGACTGCTATCAGCTACTATAGCATTAGACCTCAGCGTTTTATTTACAGAACTCCCTATGGATAAATGAGAGAATTGCATTATGAGTATACAAATGCCTATTCAAGAATAGCTCTTGAAAGCTGTGTTTATAAAACTGCCTTCTGGCTGAATTATCTAAATGCACAGTGGGCTGACAGCTAGGAGAGTTAGTAATACAGAAAGGCTTTGTTACTTCTAATGGATTCGGTCCTGAGAAGCATGAAAGGTAGGGGCTAAAGTACTTTAGGAAGGCTGATCTCTCTCTCTCTCTGTCTTTCTCTCTCTCTCTGTCTCTCTGTCTCTCTCTGTCTCTCTCTGTCTCTCTCTGTCTCTCTCTCTCTCTCTCTCTCTCTCTCTCTCTCTCTCTCTCTCTCTCTGTCTCTCTGTCTCTGTCTCTCTCTCTCTCTCCCTTTCTCTCCCTCTCTCCACGTGGTCCTGTAGTTTCTAGAATAACAGATATGTGTGCAGTAGTCTTCTATTTTTAAAAAATAGCAAACTGTAGTGCTTTCAGAAATCCAAATTTGAATAGACAAGATAAGTAGGTTGCTTGGAAAGGCATACACCCGAGGAGGTGGAACATGATTATTTTGAGATAGTAATCCAACAAAGACTGTAAACAAACTTTAGATGATTTCACATTTCTTAAGGGAAACTTTTTCAATCGAGTTGTATACACACTACCAAAAAAGACTTCAAGACACATTTTTAAGTAACAAAATGCTGTTTTGAAATGAGATGCAGGCTGTAAAAATTTCCAAGGCTTCAAGCTTCTTTTGACACTGAAATACCTTATTCTATCTGTCTGTCTTAAACACAAAGGTCAAGAATACACCCTCTGAAGTAGTCTAAGGATGCAGTTCTCATACTTCTGACTTCAGCCACCAAGAATTCTTTTAGTATGTGTTTGAGTCTGATGCTATTGTAATGGATAAATTAAAAAAAAATAGTGTGGCACCAGTGGCTCATAGCTGTAATCTTAACTACTCAGGAGGTTGAGATCTGAGGACTGTGGTTCAAAGCCAGCCCATGCAGGAAAGTCCATGAGACTCTTATCTCCAGTTAACCATTAGGAAACTAGAAGTGGTGCTGTAACTCAAGTGGTAGAGCTCTAGCCTTGAGATAAAGAGCTTAGGGACAGTGCCCAGGCCAGAGTTCAAGTCCCATGATGACAAAAAAAGAAAGAAGGAAGGAAGGAAGGAAAGAAGGAAGGAAGAAAGGAAAGAAGGAAGGAAGGGAGGGAAGGAGGGAGGGATGGAGGGAGGGAGGGAGGGAGGGAGGGAGGGAGGGAAGGAAAGAAACTACCCTCCAGAATTAAAATAATACCTACAACCAGCCTTGATGAACTCGTGCTATGCAAAAGCAATCTGCACACAATTCCAAGCAGAAGTGGGACAGGTTATGAATGATGCAGATCACAAACTGGCCCAGGAAAGGATGCTGCGCTAGGTTTTATGAGTACCTGCCCAGCCAGCATTAATGCACACGCTATGCAAAAGAAACTCAGCTAGTCTGCTTCAGCTTAACAAGGCATGAATCGTTGGTAATAAGCATCATCTTTAAAGGTCTAAAAAAAATGACGATGGCTTCATCTTTCTTATGCAGGAAGTTCTGGCAGAAAGACAAGTATGAAGGGAGGATCAGCAAGATGAAAGCATGCAAGTCTGTATTGTAGTGTTCACAAAGCTAGTAACTCCCACAGCTTAATTCAGCCCTTGGCAATTGTGAGGATGCAATGCTTTGCTTAAAGCTAGGGTGTCAGGTAGGCCTCAGGACAAGTCTGTATGTCTTTTCTAAATCCACCAAGAGGGTACACATTCAACCAGAATTCAAACAGTTAGGATATGAACAACTTTCAAGATGCAAGAGCCAAAAGAAAATAGATTATGGAAAAACTAATGACGGGATGAATACACTTGTCAAAAGCTAACAATGCCACACATCAGGCAAGGTTTCTTCCTGTTCCACAACTCCTTTCCAAGTTCCTGGACTCATAGGGGTGGGGGTCGGGGGGTGGCAGCAAGGGAGGGAACTGGGAGCAAAGAAATCAAATCAGACTTTTGTTTGTTCCCAGGGGAATCTCAAAAGTAGAAGTAGACAAAAATTACTAATGGCATCCATAAGAAATCTCATGTGTATCTTTTGAGAATTATATTAAAAGCACGCAGATGCAATAATTATATTGGGGCACCCTATTTCATTTTTTAATTTTTTTAAATTTTTCCCCGCCCCCCACAATCCTCCTTCCCCCCCGCCCCAAAGTTGTAAAGTTCGTTTTCGACATAACGACTTGTACATCTCATTGTTGCAATGGGTTCACCTGTATCCCTATTTAAACGATTTGTTTTTCCCCTTCCCCTCCACAAATTATACCGACATCAAATACAATGAAAGCAGGGGTTATACTGTGGGGGAGGGACATACAAAGCAACAAAGAAATAATCTAGGGCACCCTACTTAAGCTAAAGAACATGGCACACTTCTCTGCATTCAGCTAATAGGTGATTGTTAGAATCCTTTACGATCCCCTACTCCTGTCTCAAAGTCAGTACCCTTTCTTCGTTTAGGGGTCAGTATACTAGTGTTAGGAATGATAGCCACTTCGAACATATTTCTGTTGAAAGGATATTTTAAGGATGTTAACGGGAAAAAAAGGATGGGGAGGGGGAGAAAAGAAGTGCAAAGATGATAATCAATTTACTGAGCCAGATTTTTCAAATACTCTCATTCAGAAACCTCTTCTGCATCAGACATCTGTGACTCACGCCTGTAATCTAGCTACTCAAGAGGCTGAGATGTGACAATCCTGATTCAAAGACAGTCCACACAGACCAAATCCAAGAGACATATTTGTGTATTTAACCAACAAAAAAGCTGGAAGTGGTGATGTGGTTCAAGTGGTAGAGCACCAATAATGAGTGCAAAAGCTAAAACAAGTGTGAGACCTTGAGTTTAAGCCCCCATACACAAGGAGAGAGAGAGAGAGAGAGAAGAGAGAGAGAGAGAGAGAGAGAGAGAGAGAGAGAGAGAGAGAGAGAGAGAGAGAGAAAGAGAGAGAGAGAGAGAGAGAGGAGACCTCTTCTTCAAGCTGTATCAGTTTAGTAATTATGGGAATCTATAATCCAGATGACCCAGTCATCATTCCTGACACAAATATTCTATCACCAGTACCATCTTGTTGATGAATCATGCTAAAACATGTTTCAAGCCATCCATTTAAAAGTCCTCGGGTTTTCAACACCACTTTAAACAAACTGTGTCATAAAAATTCCAGCTTCATTCTCATGCAGCTTTCATAAAAGCAATTTATCCGCTAAGCAATACAGTCAGCTTCTGAAAAGAATGTACTTTTCTATGCCAACGATGATGTATCCTCAGTAAAATAAACACTCGCTGAAATGCAGTAACTGGAGGTCCACTTGGTGGTCCCACGCAGTCGCTGCGGTGGTCATGTGGCATTCTCACTAACGTATCTCAGTCAGAGTCCTGTGATGTTTGCTTCTGCCATTTTAGTAATTTATACTTGAATATGCTGATTGGTGAAGAGAGGATCAATATTCTCAATTACCTGAGGCCTTGTATTGTTTTCCTTCAGATATTAATTACTTAGAACACTTTCTATCAGATGGCTGACTCTGCATTTAATTAGACTAGTGAGTTTCCATCTTAGCATGGTACATTTTGATTAAGTAAAACTTGCATCGTCTACAAAAGTGATCCAAGCTTCTGACAGAGAAATATACTGTACTGTGCTTTTTCTTTTTCTCATGTGAAATATGATTACAGAAATTTTGGAACCTCCAGAGAATTTTGAATTCTAGCAGAGCAGAACTGCATTTCTCAGACTAGGGAAAGGTAGCTTGTGTTCTTGAAGGCAAATAAAAGAACTCAAGTAATTTATGCATTTGGAGTACTCACTAAAATACTAAGGAATCAAGCTCATAAGCAAGTAGGAAATAAAAAATAATTTTCAAGTTCCTAAAAAAAAATCACTGCCAGGTGCAGTGGCTCACACCTGTAATCCTAGCTACTTAGGAGGCCGAGATCTGAGGATCACAGTTCACAGCCAGCCCGGGCAGGAAAGTCTGTGAGACTCTTATCTTCAATAAACTACTCAGAAAACCAGAAGTGGTGCTATGGCTCCAGTGGTAGACATCTAGCCTTGAGCTGAAAAGCTGAGGGACAGCGCCCAGGCCCAGAGTTCAAGCTCCATGACTGACAAAAAATAAATAAATCATTATCAACAAGTGTCCAGCAAGGAAACGCCAGACATGGATTTAAGCTCACAGAGCCAATTTTGCCACACATTATAGCTGCATGTTTCAGTAGGTGCTGAGCCACTAGAATGAACTCTTCTCTGCATCTCATCTAAGATACACAGGGGATTAAAAGAATGAAAAATAGGACCATCCAGCAGATTGAAGAACTTCTGCCCAACTCTTGTGACTAAAGCTTTAGAAAAGCTAGAGACCAGGCTCTTGTATTTATGCTACAGAAAGTTTAATAGTTGGGACTAGATTATGCTGTATTAAAAAAAAATCCTTACATTCTCAGTTAATTTAAGGCAAAAGGTAGTAACTTTATTTCTCACTCTTAATAACCTCCTGTTGTATATCAGCTACAGTATTGGCTGCTTGCATATGAACTACAATGGAAACACTTATCCTTTATCACGTCAGAGACAGAGTTCTAGATGAGGGTTCCTTCAGATAAGATCTAAGGTTCCTATGTACCTCCAAGTTCACAGCTCCCTTCATGACAATGTTTGGATGCTATTTCCTTTTTTTGTTTATTTGGTCACAATATAACTCACCTTCAACAATAATAGTAATTACAATTTTCTATTGATGATGATAATAGTAACTCATAATAATAATTATGATGGTGTATTGAGGGAGATAATGATACCTCTTATAACAGATTTAGTTATAAATTACACCTCCAGAAATGATCTCATTTGGTTATCATATACTTTAAAGATAAGAATTAATAACTGCCTAGTGCACATATACACATAAACTACGGAGAAGACTAAAAATAAATACTGAAAGTAGCAAAACTCACTGGATATACTTAAACTTTGTGCCCATATCTCAACAATTTTGATGCTGCTCTTCCTTCTGACAATTTCTCCATTTTTACCTTCATGTTTTATCAATAATCTAAATATTTTTAAAATTAAGCCCAAAAGTCAGTCCCTTCATTGCTCTTTGGGGGAGCTTAGCAAATACCATGTCTATACAGGAAATACACCTTTTATCAGTTATAAGATTTATGAATGTGTTATCCTAGTATGTGGCTTGATCTTTCTTTCTTTCTTTCTTTCTTTTCTTTTTTTTCTTTTTCTCTTTCTCTGTTTGGTTTCTTCCCTTCCTTCCTTCTTTTTTTCCTTCCTTCCTTCTTTCTTTCCTTCCTTCCTTATTTCCTTCCTTCTTTTTGTCCTTCTTTTTTGTGCCAGACCTGGATTTAGAAATCAGGATCTAGGTACTGTCTCTGAAACTTTTTTTTCAAGATTAATATTCTACCACTTGAGCCACAGCTTGATTGCTAACTTTTCATTGGTTAATTGGAGATAAGAGTCTTACTGGGATGGCTTTGAATCGTGATTCTGAGATCTCAGCTTCCTGACTAGCTTACTCCCATTACTGCTACTTAGGCTTTATTTACCCAAAGTAGTCAGGAACTAGTGAACCAGGGTCTTATTAAGTAGTCCTATCTGGTGAGACAGAAAGCTGGAAATGTTTATAGAGAATAATTTTAATGACCACCTTAGAATTTTTACCTCCACCCAGAATCAAACTCAGAGATATTTTCCAAAGGGCTAGTATATAAATGACTAAGAAGCTATGAGAGTAACATAGCCTATAACTATATGCTTCAATATTAAGAAACTACCACCATTCAGTGCTTCCAGTTAAAACACACTACTCAAAATATGAGAGGTCAGGATAACTCATTCACATAGCTATTTTGGTTTGGTAGGCTATATAAACCAGATTATTCTCTTAAACATTCTCTGATCATCCCTGGAATCAGTATATCCCAGTGCTAGTGTTAAGAATATGGATAGCCGGGTGCCAGTGGCTCACTCCTGTCATCCTAGCTACTCAGGAAGCTGAGATCTGAGGATCATGGTTTGAAGCTAGCCAGAGCAGAAAAGTCTGTGAGACTCTTATGGCCTGCCAATAAACCACCAGGAAACTGGAAGTGGCACTGTGGCTCAAGCAATAGAGGGCTTGCCTTTAGCTGAAGAGTGCAGGGACAGCGCCCAAGCCCAGAGTTCAAGCCCCACGACCGACACCCCCCCCTAAAAAAAGAAGAATATGGATTATGTGATATGTGATATATACAATTGACTCTCAATAAATCAATAGTGAAGAACAATGCTTTTAGTACCAGTTCTGAAATATAAAAAAAGTTGAAATGAAGCATGGAAATGAACTCCTTCCACCCGGACACTGAGGAGGCTGAAATAGGAGGGTAAGGAAATCAAAGACATCCTGGGCCACCCTGGAGATGTCTCAAAATAAAAATAAAGAAATAAGTATAATTGTTGCCTTTATTTTACAAATGAATAAAACAGGCACCTGTGAAGGTGCAGAAATGACCGCAGAGTTGGTATGATTAATTACTCTCTTTACAGTATTTCCTTTCCAATGAGCCAAGCTTTGTGACTTTGGCCAAGTTACACAACTTCTGTGACTTTCACGGATTTCATTCATATCACCATCCATTCATTAAGTGCTCTATGAACCAATTCAATAGATACTGACTGAATTCCCCCTCTGAGTCTGTTACTCTTAAAAGAGATGGAGATATTCATTTATATGCATTCGTCCATTCAAAAATAGTTCCAACATTTTCACAGAAATTGGATGGAAAATAGTTGAAGGAAGTTTTACAGTCTAAAATGGCAGTCACGACATAACTACTTCTGCTAAGAACTGCCACAGATAAGTTGGCATAAGTTGCAGAAGTTCTGCTTGCCCATCTGATCGTGTTACAACTGTCTACATTGAAAACCAAAACAACCCTTTGTTCTAGCAGAGGTTTTCTAGTCAATCAAATCCATTCTCTATGAATTAGACCATAGAAGGCCTAGATAGGAACCTTCAGAATGCAGGAGCAAGCAAAGTAGGCAGGTTCTAGGACTTTGATCTTCTTTTGCATTCTGAATAACATTACCAGCTTGGATGACTTTCCTTCTCTGCCCTTGAATGTGTCTTTGCTGTCTGGCTCCCCTAGCCGGAGCATTTACTCAGTTCTTGGATTTTTCAAGTTATACAATAATGTAACTTGCTTTCAAAACTGTAAAGAATATACATATGAAATATGTCACCACTGCTTTAATTACTAACAAGTGCTGCTTGGCCCAATTTCATTAAATAGCAGAAGCTTTAAACTTTAGGCGATGATACACTGTTCTCCTTATGTGGCTATATTCCAGGACCATCCTTCAACAGTTCTTTTCTAAAATAATATTAAGCTTTTTTTTTTCTTGGTTTGCTTTAATCCACTTAACAGCCCACAGTTTTGAAACAATTACTTAGAAATACCCTTGGTAACACGACTGTCAGTGTAATTATTAAGATTTGTCTAAAGATAGAATCTGGTATCTTATTTTTAGTCAGTTTTCCTGAGGCGTAATTTATGAGCAATAAATTAACTAAGTTTAAGTATACAATTCAAAGGCTTTTACCAAAATGTATTCAGTTGTGTAGCCACTACCACTGTGATTATATAGAATACTTCCAAGACTCCAAACAGTTCCTTTATGTAAATTTCCTGGATACGATTATACCCACTAATCTTTCACCCTTGCTATTCAACAATCAGTTTTCTATCCTTATAAATGTTGCCTGTCTTAGAAAATCACATGAATTGAAGCACTGAGACTTTTTACCCAGCTCTTTACCTTATATATCTTATAATGCTTTTGAGAGTTTTCTGAACTAATAATTTAGACTTGTTATAGCTGAGTATCAGTAATCCCTAGTATATATTATGGATACACATTCATTTACCTGACAAGAAACTGATGAACAGTTCAATCATTTTTCTGGAGGTTTACAAGTATAAAATGTTACTCTGGCTAGTGTAGTAGTTTCTCCTTATAATAATAGATACTCAGGAAATGGGACACAAGAGGATGGTGAGGAGGCTCAGGCCAGTCTGAGCAAAATTAAAGAGATCTGATCTTTGTAACAAGATAAAAACCAAAGGCCTGATATGGTTCTGGAAGTAGAAGCCTTGGTGACTTTATGGAAGGCCCTGGATTAAATCCTCAGATCCAGATCTATAAATTTTAAAACAAATGGTTGCGATTTTTTTAGCCAGTAAGTATTTGGGCAGATACAATTTCATTTCTTTTAGAAAAATACCTATAGTAGAAATACAGGGTCAGAAAGGAAGAATCAGTCTCATTTCATAAGACTGCCTAAATATTCTGCAGTGCGGATAAACCTCTTTGGCATGCCTACCAGTAATGTGTGAAAACCTCACTTTTGCTTCCGTTGTTGCCAACACTGGGCATCAGCAGTCAATTTAAAGTTACCCATCCAACTGTGTTTATGATACCACTTTGCATGTTAATGTTCATTTTCCTAGCTCCGAGATGCATATTTTCAGGTGTTTCCTTGCCATCCAGGCATTGTCTTTGGTAAAATGCATTCCCAGATATTTCCCCCACTGTTTTATGGAGCTTTAAGTGTTCTTTATGTATTCTGAAATAAAAAATCTGTTCTGAGACATATGAGTTTTAAATATTTCCCCTACAATGCAGCCTTTTTTTTTTTTTTTAAATCTTTAGCAGATCCAAAATTCTGATTTTTCTCCCATGATTTCTCCATGGCTTTATTACTACTTTTAGGTCTCTGATGAGTTGAAAGCTAATATTTGTATGTGGGATGAAGTTAGAGCTAAGGCTTATTGCTAGTGTGTTGCAAACAACTGCTTGTTCACAAGTATTTCTTAATTGATGTAGTAATTTCCTTGACAACTGACTAATAATATGTACATGAAGGTCTATTTCTTTCTTTCTTTCCTTTTTGTCAGTCATGGGGCTTGAACTCTGGGCCTGGGCATTGTCCCTCAGCTCTTCAGCTCAAGGATAATGCTCTAAAGTGCCACTTCTGGTTTTCTGAGTGGTTTATTGGAGATAAGAGTGTCATGGACTTTCCTGCTCGGGCTGGCTTTGAACCGCAATCCTCAGATCTCAGCCTCCTGAGTATCTAGGATAACAGGCATGAGCCACTGGCACCCAGCTGTAGAGATCTATTTCTAAAACTCTGTTTGCTGTTCCAGTAATCAATATGCTTGTCATTATTCTAAAATCACACTGTGTAGGGTAGTAATTTACACTACATATTAAAATTAGATGTTAACATTTTTCCAAGTTTTCTTATCTTTTGCAAATTGTTTTCCCATGAATTTTTAAATTACTATATCAATATGATAACTGAGATTACTCTATCAATATGATAACTGAGATGTCAATTTCTATAGATAGAACTATGGAACACTACAGTGATTTGCAATGAATGTATAGATTAATTAGTGTAACATTCCCTTAGTTAATAATATGAATCATCTAGTTCACAACAACCTCCATTTATCTGGCTGCTTAGGAGTTTCTTTTCTTTTGAGTTCTTCAATATTCAGTAAGTTCACTGGCATGAATTTTATTTTATTTTTTATTTATTTATTTTTTGGGGGTCCGGTCGTGGGGCCTGAACTCTGGGCCTGGGCACTGTCCCTCAGCTCTTCAGCTCAAGGCTAGCACTCTACCACTTGAGCCACAGCGCCACTTCCGGCTTTTTTCTTTTTGCTTATGTGGTGCTGAGGAATCGAACCCAGGGCCTCAGGCATGCAAGGCAAGCGCTCTACCACTGAGCCACCTTCCCAGCCCCATGGCATGAATTTTATATCTATGACGTGAATGTGAATAGTGGTTTTAATTTTCAAGTATATATAATTGATTTTTATAATATGAAAGTATTATCTTTAAAATTGGTACTTCATATTACAACGTGACAAATCGTAAATTGGAATAGACTTCAAAAAATCTCCTCTAGGTTTTCAATGAAAACAACTAGAGATTTCTACCCCTTCTCTTCCAAGCAGTATTACTTTGTAATGAGACTCACCATGTTGTCCAGTATGCCCTGAGCTATGCTATAGCGAGTTGGGATGGACTAGCCTTGCCCTGATCTTGAACTTCAGAGGATAGCATTTCACTTACTTGATGATAATAACCAGAGGTTTTACAATGTTGTTCACTGACACCTCACAGAGCTAGCTCTCTTCTATTTCTAGCTAGCTGAGCATTTATGTCATAAATGGGTTCCAAATATTTGCAACATTTTTTTTTCCTTTTTGAAAAAAATCGGATCAGGCACAGGTGGTTCATATCTGTAATCCAAGCTAAGGATCTAAGATCTAAAGATCTTGCTTCAAAGCCAGCCTGAAACACAATCTAAGAGATTCTTACCACTAAATAACCAGCAAAAAGACAGAAATACAGGTGTTGCTCCAGTATCAACCTTAGCAAAAGTGCTAAAGAAGAGACCCAGGCCCTGAATTCAAGTTCCAGTCCCAGAACAGGAAAAAAAGCAAAAAACAAAACAAAACAAAAATTATGTTAAGAGACTAAACTACCTTGCTTGATTTTTCAAAGATTGAACTTAACCTTACATTCTGGGATAAAATCCACACATTTTATTTTAACTACATTTGATGCCTATGTTATGAATGTTAACTTATCATGATATAAATTACTGAATACCTTAAAATTTTAATCTATAAATAATAAACATTGTTATCTATTCCACATAATTGCAAGCTCTTTGTGGGCCTCTCTAATTTCTAACAGTTCTAAAATTAAAGTTTGATCTTTTTCTATTTTCAGAATGATATAAATATTAATAAAGATACTGGATTCTAAGAGGTAAATACTTGAGAAATGGCGACATAAAATATTTAAAATATGACAACACATAAGGCTTGCAATTCCTCTCCTCTGTCAGTTTTATATTTCAGGAGTCTACAAAGTATAAAACTAAGCTCTAAAATTACACCCTTTAGTAGGTTGATATGTAGATGCCATTGTAATTTTATGAGTATGTCATTGAAATATAAAAATATTAACTCATAAAAACAACACTTTCAATTACTGACCAGATACCCAAAGCCATGACTAATTGCATTAACTTCCATGTCAAACAACTAGTTTACCTCCAGATCAAAACTAAACATCCAAACAAAACAACCACAAAAGAAAGTCTGCGCTCATATCTACTAACCTCTATGCTTCATCTGTTGACTTACAAGAAAGAACCTCTTATTCAATATCCATTAAATTTTCATATTAAACCATTTTTCAAAGATTTTTCAAATCTCTAAGCAAAAACATGAATATGAGTAAAATGTTTTAAGCAAAGCTTTATATATTCATCATCATCAATGCTGTATTTTTTCTTATTTTTCACATTTAATATCATGATGCACATTAAACTGGAAATACACAATTCCTCCCCAGGACTAATGTTTTGGTTCTATCTCAAAAAAGTACAGCGGAGAGATATCTCCCATTAGTTGCTAACTTAAAATCTAAATATGACAAATTTGATAATCAACCTAAAAAATGGTGCAGTTCACCAAGCCAAAAAAGAAAAAAGAAAAAGAAGAATTCCGAAGTCATTCTAACTGTGTCTAATTGCTTAATATCCATTTATACTCATGCACGCTACTTATTTGGCAATTAATAAATACGTTTCATGTTTCATTGTTTGTCTTCCTAAGTAGAATTTCAATGCTACAGAGAAAGGGAGAGAGAGGAATGGAGGGAGGAAAAAAACAGAGAGTAGGATGAAGGGAGGGAGGACACACGGGTGATGGAAAAATGAGAGAGGCAGAGATAGATAACAAAGAGCCAGAGTGACATGGAGGGAGACATGAAGAGTGACAGAGTCAGGGAAACAGAGAGAGAAACAGAGAATGAAGCTCAACACCGATCTTGAGAGCAGCATCTTGATGGCCAAGATGGCAACAGCTTTCAACTCCATGTCCTACTGATACAAGAGGGGTAGAGTTAACCACGTAGTATTATACTCGGTGTATACTGTACTCTGAGGTGTAGAATCATAACAAAGAAATCATATAGTGATTTCTTCAAAGTGTTCAAAGAAAGACACTCAGTTATCAAACTGAAATCATGTTTACCAGTTACACGTCTGTTCAAGAAACACACAGGAAAAGTAGGGAAGAATAAGGGTAGCATGACAAAGGTAAAGGGGAAGCAAGAAGAGAAGCAAGATATAAAGAGATGGGTTCTGAGAATCCTGGTTCAAAGCCTCCCTAGACAGGAAAGTCCATGAGCCTCTTATCTCCAATCAGTCACCAAAAAGCAGGAAGTGAAGCTGTGGCTCAAGTAATAAGCACTAGTCTTAAGCAAAAATGCTTAGGCGCAGCAACAAGGCCCTGAGTTCAAGACCTTGGACTTCTTTGCATGTGCATGTATGCGTGTGAGCACACACACACACACACACACACACACACACACACACACATACACGAAAGAAATGAAACACAATTGCACTACATTTATTCACTAAGAAATCCTTCTGTTAGGGTTAAGAAGGTAAGTTTCTAAAAGCAAGCAAGTGTGGACAAAGGGTAAATATTTCTCAAAATGCTATTCAGTTACCCAGAACAGCTCACAAATCTTCTCTCTATTCAGGACATTTGGTTGTTTGTAGGGACATGCAGCTGGGTTGGACAGTACATGCTGTATCAAATGTGGCTTCTGCAGTTCACATTCTTCCTCTGATTCTTTGCTCTGAATAGGTTGCTTGAAACTAGCCATCTCTTAATCCCAATGAAGGTTAAACATACATAATTTTCATTTTCACTAAGAAGTGGAAAACATAGACATTATCTTCAACATGAGCTCTAAAGAAGTCAACTATTACATAATGAAAAAATATCGATTTGGCATTTTTCAAGTAATAGCTATGAAAAAACATGAAAATTCACCTCTGATTTTTACTTTCCATAGGTAGGGGTGTCTTTCCTCAATTTTCCTTATTTTGCTTACCAAACTTATCCAACACATGTTCTTTACCCCCCTCTCAAAAAAAAGACATAATCTATTTTTCAGCACAATGCTAGTTAAATTGTACCCATTTTCGACCACCAAATTTATTGTTTTCTTTTACTTCTTGATACCACAAAAGATGAGATCAGAGAAGTTAATTACCTAAGTCAGGTAGTGAGTGCATTTCTTTATGACAATGTTACTGCTTCCCTCACTCCCTCTATTTCTATGAGCAACCCCACCCCTTGCTTACTTTCCCAAAGACAGATAAATGAACAAACCAGATTAAAAAACAAACAAACAAAAAACAGCAACAAAGGAAAAATAAACCTTGTGTTTCCATTTCCAGGAGTTCATTTAGATAAATATTATTTTATATGATGAGAGGCACACGGGCTTTGTACCTTTGTATTCCTCTCCAAAGAATAGCCTTTTGTAATTCACTTTTTTCTTTTAAGTTCCAATGTCAAATAGCTAAAAATATGACCTTATTTAGAAACAGTATTGCTACAAATGTAATCAGAGAAGATGAGGTCATTTGGGAAGAACTTGGTCAAGTGTAACTGGCATCCTTATTATAGATGTAACAGAGACGCACAGGCTATTCCTGGTGGACAGAACTTCACCAGACCTTTTTTCTAATCTATTTTTTTTCTAATCTATTTTCTTCTATAACTTTCTCACTATATTCTAGCACAAACCCCTCTTTCCTCATGGGGCCCCATAGTATCTGTGTTGCCTGGTGGCCTTTCCTAGATTAGGCTGTAAGTCTTCTAGTACTACCCTAAAGAAATACTTCACATATAGCATACCATTATAACCACTGTTTAATTATATGTTTCTCTTCCGAGTTCCTGAAGGAATTGGAAATCAGGTCTCACTTGGTCATTTTCATATTTGTGGTTCCTGGAAAGGAGCTTGTTACATCAAACAGATTCCATATACGAATACTATAATAAATTTGAAGCAACTTTGCAAAAACAGGACTGAGCACGGTGGCACACTTGAGTAACTCCAGATTCACATGAAGTGAGTGTAAGGCGGTCAAAATTTGAAGCTGAACCCTGGGTAAAGAATGAGAGAGAGAGGTGGGGGAGGGAGAGAGAGAGAGAGAGAGAGAGAGAGAGAGAGAGAGAGAGAGAGAGAGAGAGAGAGAGACAGACAGACAGACAGACAGACAGACAGACAGACAGACAGACAGACAGACAGACAGACAGAGACAGAGACAGAGACAGAGAGACAGAGAGACAGAGAGAGACAGAGAGACTCCCCATGAGACTCTTATCTCGTTAACCACTCAAAAACCAGAAATGGTATTGTAGCTCAAAGTGGCAGAGCATCTTGAACACAAAAAGGTGCAGTAACAGTAGCCAGGCAATGAGTTCAAGCCCCACAACCACAAAAAAAGAATCAGATAAATGCAAATTAAACTACATACTGTGGGCTCTCTCTCTCTCTCTCTCTCTCTCTCTCTCTCTCTCTCTCTCTCTCTCTCTCTCTCTCTCTCTCTCTCTCTCTCTCTCTGTTGTATATTAGAAGACAAAAAATAGCAGGACTATCATCAAGGCCTTAGTAATGGGTATCATTAAGCTGCTAAATGAGTTAAACTTACCTAAAAGTATTGTAATACCTTATAACTTTCCTTGAAAGAAAATAGGGTGCTTTATGTTTTTAATAAACTACTTCATATGTTTGTAAGTTAAACATCTCAAAAATACATTACATGGAATTGTAATTGGAAGCATAGAGGAACTGGTTCGATGCAAGTCAACAATGTAGTTGACAGTGGAAAAAAAAAGTGGTTTCCTTGGGAATAATAACAGAGGCAAAATAATCTGATGTTTTTCTTCCAACAAGGAACATTTGGTTCTGTCTTTTAGAAAGCTGCCAAATTAATTTTGATTATAAATTTCCTAACAACTCTAAAATGCCATGGGGAAAACATGGGGTCAAAGGCAGATGAGGAGGCGCTGAGGGTGAACTGAGATTAGGAATGCTGCCTCACACACAGATAAAATGACATTTAGCATCTAATATCTATTATTTATGAGAAACTAAGTAGGCAAAGGGAAGATAATATATTTGCACATGTAAACACACTCCTGCCATATGCCTTTATCTGGTGATCCCATTCCAGTCAGCTTCTCCTGTCTTTGGGTTGTGAAGGAAGATCTGTATTTCTCATAAGTATATTTACAACACAGTGGTGTTTTATAATAAAAAGAGACATACTCCAAGAATTCTTCATAAACTCTACAGAGAAATACTACTTAGAAACACATTAGATTCAATGTTGGCATCATGGTAGATGAGGCTATAGGGGTTTAAATACCTTCTTGTCTGTGCTTTGACTTTATCTGGTATTTGTTGAAATTATGTAATATATTGGGAGAAAAGAGAAAATGTATCCACAAGCATCCTAAAATCAGACAAAAAAAAGTTCTTAGTGTAAATGTCAAAATGTATCACAATCTTCTATAAAAATAAAAATTAGCAACGATCCTTTATTAAGCAACACAAAGTTAACTGTGGAAGCTAGGAGATTATTACTAGGCAATACATGATGGAATTAAAGTTTTTAAAGCCCAAGGAACACTTTCATGAAACACTGTTTTATACCTTGGGCTTCTTTTCATTTTATATTTTGTAAAATATATTGGAAGGAAAAACTAATTTCTAGTTATTAAGTCTATGAAGATCCCACACTCTTAAGGCAGACAAACATAGGTAGGGCCAAGCCCTACTCTTTAGGTAACACTTCATATCAACTAGATTCCTGTGAAAAATCATTGATTTTTATAACCTATAAGATGTAAATAAAAAGTACTTACAACTTTAATGCTGTCTTGAGAACTACATGAGGTCAGGCTAGCAAACCTGGTATAGCTAAAAAGTGCCCAGGAACTGTTAAATACTTGAACTCTGACAGTTGGTAAGGAAATAGGAAGAGAGAGCCCATTTCTCCTCTTGAGGACCATAGGGTTGCATATGATAATGGAGAAATTGAATCTCTTGGCTGAAATGTCTTACACAGAATAGTCCTTAAAGAATCCTAAGAACTAGTTAAGCATGTTTTACAAGTTCTCTTGTAAAACATCTTTCATGACTGCTTTGGGCATTCTTCTTTGTATTTAAAATAAGCAAATGTACCATCACCAAACAAATGCAGAATCTTTTAGAAGAACAATATTTGTGGCTGAATCTGTATATATCCTCAGCTACATGGAAAATCTCCATGAAACATGTATTATCCATTCTGTTGACAAAAATTAATTTACTCCGTAGCTCTTTTGGATGAGGCAGTTAGCAGTGGTAATCCCAGTTGCTTTCAATGGCAGGTGAGTGGCAGAAAAATAAATAAATAAGCCCTGTTCTGTGTGGGGGTGGGGGCAGGGGGCAGTTTACATGAGAGCTTGAAACAGTGCTTGCATTAGAAGTCATTCTTGCAACTGTTGAACAAAAGTCGGATAAAGAGGAGCAGATATTCCTCTGGCACCTACAACATGAATTACAGAAATGTGATGGATTGGTTCTGCTCATGAAAATCATCTGCTGTTTTGTCATAAAAATGTGCAAATATTCAAAGATATGCTTGGGTATGAGTGTGTGTGCGTGTATGAGTGTGTGTGTGCGTGTGTATGAGGGTGTCCCTGAGCCTGCCTAAGTATACATGTGGGTAAGTTCCTGTGTGAATATTAGTGTGTGAGTCTGAGATTGAAACAGACAGACAGACAGACAGACAGACACACACACACACACACACACACACACACACAAAGCGTGAGCAGAAAATATGTGAACTGTGGATTGCTACCTGTGTGCACACTTTTATTGTGCCCTTAGAGATAATGCTTCTGTGCATTTATAATCCTGAATCCTTATAGGCTGATAGTAAAATCCTGACTCAGCAAATAGCGTTGTTGGTTTTAGGCATATCCTCTACTATTTACATACATATATCATGAATATATACAAGAGCATGTATTCTGAACAATGGGAAATTTCTGTTGAAAGATATTTCCTCATGAATAGATATCCCATCTTGGGCACAGGCATTATATCTATTGCTTCTACAGCAATTAAAGTTAGCACATCAGAAATGCAAGGACAGACTATAACTATTCAATTATTTAACTTTCAAAAAAAGTTGTGGGTTTGCTCCAGCCAATCTATGTGATAAAAGACAGGAATATTCTGCATTGTGAAAACCTTTTTGTTTTATTTTATTTTACACATCAAAAATGACCCCAGTTAATGTACTACATGTAGATTTATTGCCAGATACGATGTAAGACAGAGTCCTCAAACACTGGCAGATTTTACAATCCTCTGGAGTACTTCATGAAACATTACTTGCTTGGATCCCTCTGGATACTCTGACTCTTTAGGTCCAGGATAGGCCTAAGAAATTTTGCTTCTATTAAGTTCTCTGGATATGCTATTGCAGAAGAGTATATTACAAGAGGCATGCGTGCAAGGAAATTTTCCTCCAGATACTAAGCAGAAAACCTCAATAAGGAAGAAAGGAGATGTTCAAGGTTGAAATGACAGGTAAATCTCTGAGAAGATACCAACATCCTTCAATCAAAATAGTGAAAGCTTCAAATACTAACTTTGCAGATACCCCCAGATATGACCAATGATAGTTAGAAGCTGAGATAAGACTGGCTCATTGCTCCCTTTCTGCATCCTCTGTGTTACACAAGCAGTGAAGCAGGGGCAGGAAGTGATTTAGACATAGCTTCCTGTTCTTATCTGCCTGGCTTCTCTGAAGAAGTCCCAACTGGTCCTGTATGCCTGGAAAAAATGAAACATGTCGACAGGAAAGGCAGAATAAGAGTTTACAACCCAAGCATGCTAGACATTAGAGGTCAGGAAACACTTTCTGTAAATGTCTAGAAAATAAGTATCCTGGGCTTTGCAGGCCACATGGTCTTGGTTTCAACTGCTATTCAACTAGACCATCCTTATGCCACGTGTAAATTAATGAGCTGGATTTGTGTACAATAGTTTGGTTGAGAGCTATATACCTTGAGGACTCAAGCACCATAGTCTTTGAGTACCTAGTACTCCAGCACTGCTCCCTGCATAAGAATTTATGGGCACAAGTGGTCATACTTTGGTGAGCAAGAAAAAAAATGTTACTAAGAAATCATATTCTAGAGATCCATCAGAACAAAGACTGAATGTGTCTCTCCCATCATGAAGATATAGAGATTTATCTCTGCTCACATGGTCATGTTGAGAAAGAAATATAGACACAGAAAGGGAAGAATTCCTGACACAGAATTTTACCTTGAAGTCAAATCAAGACTTAGTCAATTCTAATTGAACTCTTCTCAAAGAGATTAGTATAAACTTGAGAGGTGAATGAAAAAACTATTTAACAAAGTTACATTCTCTTGCCATCATTTAGGATGAGCTCCACTCATTGAGAATAAAACATTGCCAAGGTTTCTGCACAGCTGAGTGCGATGTATAAATATAAACTTTTTCTTGAAGAGAAAATATGTCACCTCTGATTTCTTACAAGCTCACAAGGGCCTTGCTACATGTTAAGTAAGGATATAAAACAGTATGTCAGAACATATGGTATCAAAAGTAGAGGTTTCTCTAATTCCTCATACTTGCTGTTCTCAAAGCACTTGTAGAAATTTACGATAAGCATTCTTCATACACACACACACACACACACAAAACTGTTTTTTCTCACCCCAACTGAAATTATAATTCTAGGACTTAGTGAAAAAAGATGTTTTTAACAGATCCTCCAAAGATCTAAGGCACAGAGTAGGTGTTCAAATTTGACCTTGAATTTGACTTTTATTTGACTGAAATTCAAGGTGTTTTTTTTCTTTCTTTCTGTGAAACCCCCTCATGAACTTGTTCTAGCGGCACTCATTTTAATCACTACAATGCAGAAAGACTGTTGTGGTTTACCACATACACATATAATTATTTTCAATTGCCTCTTTAAAAAGGCCCAAAACTTATGTTCAGAAATTTCTCGCACCAGAAGGCTATTGAGAGCTTTAATCTGAGTCAGTCTGTAAAATGACTAGTCTGAGAAATTCTTTGGAACCTCCCCCTCCCACTCTATCTTATCAAACTATTTTGAAGCCTAGAAAATCCAACAATATAGTGCTGGATTAGAGAAGTCATTTCAGCTGAACTAAAAGTTCCCATTAAAAGTTCCTTTGGCTTCAAGAATCATGTTGAGAGAAAAACAACCGAAAGCACACATACGCAATTTATCTTCTGAGTCCTCTTATTGTACTACAACCATTCAAGACTTCAAGAAAGGAAAGTGAGGAGAGTTGTGTTATCTGGCTTCTTCAGGAAGCCAATCAATCTTGAAGAGAAAAGGAAACTGAGTGAGATCTCGCTTCCAAAAGGCCCTATTACCTCTTTGAGAATGGACTGCCTAGATTCAGACTCAGGAGCTCTGCCTGCCAGATTCAGGAGATAATGACCGATTGCTACAGTGACAAAGGCATGCTTGAGATGGACATGTCATATAATATATATTTTATGTATACAATATATGATATAAATTATCTGGAGTTACACTTGTGCATAGGATGTTTTCTGAGGGGCCTAAAACATTTCTTTGTCTGGTTTAAAATAAATTCAGGTAAGTATCTACATGCATTTACTTAAGCTGCTTATTTCTACATACTAGAGTTGCACGAAATACTCCATAGCTTGTAAGAAGCTTCAAGGAGACAGTGTTCCTAGAATAGACATTAGTTGCAAATTCTGCATCACCTGTTAAGTTTTCTCTCAGCTTAGGGCATTCTTCTTAAGCACAGACACATTTCAATTACCATCACTAAAAAGAAGAAACATTCTCCATTCATGGCTTTGCACCAATGCGGCTAGCAATACAGATTTGTTCAAGGATCAGTCGCAGACATCACATATACTATAATGTGATTTTGGACTGCAGTATTTTACAGTATTTCTTTTGTAAACTGGACTGGCTCACTAACTGGAAATTGGTAAGAATTCAAGACATAAAATGCCATTACATGATTTAAATACAGCTCATGAAAACACCAAAATGCTATTTGCTTTATCCTTCGGTTGCCCTCCTATTTATCCATTTCTTTTTTTATTCTTTTAAAAAATAAATTTTATTGTAAAGGTGTTGTGCAGAGGGTTTACAGCTAAGTCAGGTAAAGAGTACATTTCTTTTTATCAGTGTCAGCTCCTTCCTCATTCTCTCCCAGGTTTTCTCCTCCTGACTTCCCTACCCCCAAGTTGTATAGTTCACTTCCAACGTAGTGTCTAGTGGGTTTCACTGCTGACTTAGTTCACCCTTTTCCCCACCATTTTTGTGCTTCCCCTTTTCCTCCCCAAATCAGATAAACTTAGATACAAGACAAAAGGTACAGAAATAATTTTTAAAAGTTAAAGTAAATTTGAAAAAGAATTAATATATAGGTTGGAAATGAAGTTTAGTGGTAGAGTGCTTGCCTATTATGCATGAGGCCCTGGATTTAATTCCTCATCACATAAAGAAAAAATAAATAAAAGAAATAAAATTGAAAGAGAAAAAATGGTTTAAAAGTGTTAATATATTTTTATTGCACTATTTGCAATATCTTTCTCTTTATTTCCTTCTTTTTTTCTTTCCTTTGGCTTTTTGGTTTATTTCTTTTTTTTTATTAATCCATTCCTGTAAAGATGCAGAGACACTATACTTACTTTGTTGGCAAGTGATGTCACTAAAAGCTAATCTTCACAGTGATTGGTCAAAGACTAAAACTACAGCCAACCAAGACTACTAAAATGACATTTGAACAATGTTATTTGGGACACTGGAAGAAAAAGGGACACTCTGAATCTGATGCTATGAGTATCATATACAGTGAGATAGGCAAATGGCTCACATTTACACAGTGTTTTGAGAACCTGTGTAGAATGGGTCAAAGCCAAGAAAAAAGAAGATTAAGAAAGAAAAGGAAGAAGTGAAAGAAGGGGAAGAATAAAGATAAGTAAAATTTAGATTAACAATAGGGAACAGATCTAATATTGGACCTGTTACTTCCTTCAGTAGCATTCAACCCAGCAATTTCCTGGATTCCCAAGTTAAACAGCATAAAAGATAAAGTGGTTAACTTTACTTTTGGATAGTTGTACCTCGAAGAATCTTGACTCATCATATTATAATCTTTGACGTCAAGATTAAAATATAGCTACCTAATACTTATTACAGTTCATTGGCCTTTTATTATAGAGGTCAAAAAAGATATTCCATAGGAAAATGAAAAGGCATCTTGTAGGTGCTCAGCCAGAACTGGAGAACCAGGCAATGATCAAAGGCAGCATGCCTACCACTGACCAATCCCCATCAACATTTCCTTCTCACCATTCACTTTCCAGCTAGGGCAGCCATAGATAGTGTTGGACAACAGGATGTGAGCCAAAGATGGCTAAAGAGAGATGCTGAGAAAACTTTATTTTCCTGAAAAGTGAAAGTTATTACTCAGTTTTACTGAAAAGTGAAAGGTGAGATGGCCTTTTCTTCTTGCCCTATTCACTATCTTCAACAAAGAAGCAGAAAGCTCAGGTTCTCTGAAGTCATTTCTGACAAGGTACAGTATCCCTGAATGATGGGCCTACCCGTAGAGATTTTTCTTATATCAGTATGAACAGGGTACTTAAGAACTGGTATATTTCATGTTCCTTTGAATGATTTCTTCTAAAGCAATACAGGAGTGTTAGAAACCACAGAGAACATACAAGGAAAAATTCGAAATGAAACCAAGAACTCCAATGCTTATAGGATATATAAATGTCTTTGTTGACAATGGAATTTTATGCTTCTATCAGAAGGAATGGCATCGCTCCTTTTATAAGGAAATGGAAAGACTTGGAAAAAATCATATTAAGTGAAGTAAGCCAGACCCAAAGAAACATAGGCTCTATGGTTTCCCTCATTTATAATAATTAGTATATGCCTAAGATAGTCCTGGCAGAGAATCATAATAACTCAAGAGCTATGTACATATGACCATACAAAATGATGCTAATTGAAATGAACTTCAAACCAGGGAAACAACAGGTCTTTTTTTCAGATGTCATCCTTGATGTCACCAATGTACTGTATCAAGCAAGTTCTTTCTTCTTACTTTATTTCATTTTTCTTTTATCTCTGTCTTTGATTCTGGTATCCTCCATCTTTTCCCTTCCTTTCCCTTATAAATATACAATTATCTGATTTGGGGAAGGGAAGGGAAATATCAAAATGATGAAAGAAGTTCAAAGGATGACCCATTGCAACAATGATACTAACAAGACACTATGTCAGAAATGAACTTTACAACTTTGAGGAGGGGGAGTAGGGAGAGGGAAGAGATAGTAGGAGAATGGAGAACCACAATGGAATGAGTAATAATGTTCAACAAGAAATGTACCTTACTTGTGTAACTGTAACTCCTCTGTACAGCATCTTTACAATAAAATAAAATCAAAGACAAATAAATGTCTGTGTAGAACAGTCCATTCCTGTGCTAAAACTCTTGCTAAATATTGTAAAGGACCAAAGAATAATAAAGGTTGAAAGGAGGAACATAAAGCAGCAAGAGCTGAAGATGGAAAGAAATCAGAACTAATTATGAAGGGATTGATATATCATTCTAAGGAGTATGACTTTATTTAGGAGAGCATATGTAAAATTTATCTGCATGCACAGGTGAAACACGTTACATGGATGGGTTAATTCGTAATAATGAGAACTTTTGGAGATTCTGTTATAGTAGCCTACAAAGCAGGAAGACCTTCAAGGTATGGCTGTTAACACTGATTTTGTGATTTTATAGTGCCTTCTCATCGCGTCTAAAAGTTTCCGTAAAATATTACCAGTTATCAAATTCATAGCCTGTAATTAGCTATTAGATCATTGAAACCACCTGGCTTTTCACTGAGGCCAGGTGCTTGCTTTAGATGATTTACATATGCTAGGGAAAACGGAGTTCAAGCTTTTCTCAAAGCACCTGTACAACAGGAAAATATCATCCATGGGAAAAAATTACAATTAAAGATAATTATGCAAAATTGCAGATCCATTCTTATATGTAAACATTTTACAATAAAACTTGGAATTGGAAAACAAACTGCTTACAGGCTAGTTACTATCTTATTTTTTAAAGTTATCTAACTTTGACTTAGGTTTGGGGGAGAGGTTTCATTATTTTTAGAGGCCAAAACATGCAAATGAGCAGTTGAGCTTTCTTTCTGGTAGAATGCTAGTGAGTGAGCTGTCCCGATATTTTGAAATACAGATTTTTTTATGTTGTGATCCTTTGAACCATTCCTGAAAATCAACACTCCCATTTACAAACATGTAGGTCTACAGGACATAGATGGTCTTGTGGATACACTATTCCATTTTTAAATATTCTGTGGGCCACAGACACCTCATCCCACTAAGTATAAAGTCTTCTATTCAGAATAAATCATTTGCACAGAAGCTGACAGGCATAATACCCAGATGGACAAAAGCATAGACCAATTTGACTCTCCTTGTTCCTTTCAAGTAGAAAAATCAATTGTAGATGGCTTGACTGATCTGATTTCCTTTGACACCTGTACAAGAAAATAACTTTTGGCCAACTTAAAGTAGAACCTGGGAAACATTACTTGAAAATACTTTTGTGATTTTTCAAGCATGACTTTTTTCCCCTCTACCTTCCAGAATTCTTAGCCATTCTTTTCAAGGAAGATAAATTTCCAGCTCCCTAAAAGCTCTACTCTACAACTATCTGGTTTTTCTTTTTTTAAAAAAAATAATGTGTTATAAGAAAACACATGTTACCTAGATTTTTATATATAAGCTTTTCCATTTAAATATTCAACTTCCCATCCTTATGAAAATAAACTGATTTCCTTATTCATAAAACTGATTCATAAGCTTTAAGTTTATGCAGGAAGTTTGCAATGTCTGTTGCCATATTTCTTCACTGGGGAAGGGTGGTCTTCCTGGAGTTCATTTTGTTGATGACAGAGACTTTTTTCTACTGTTATTGTTATCATTAACTTACTTCAGATTTCCAGAAAAATTCTGATTAGGAATACATAGTTGTGTTGTAAGAATTAACCCATACTGAAAGCCCAATGGAAAACAGGTGGGCTTACATTACATATTACTGTGGGAGAGAAGTGAAACCTAATGACAGAAACGAAATTAAGAAACAAGGATCTCAATTTTCTCGACCCTATGTTTCATGTCTGCAGAAATAATTACAGTTGAGGCCGAAACACTATTACAGTCCAAATTATCTTTCCAAATTAATGGAGAGAACTTTAGCTTTATCTTGTTTTCCAAAATGACTTTCTGGCTTCATCATATTTTTACTTTTATTTTCATTTCTTGCACATGTTTCCAATTAAGAAAATGATATAAATTACAAATATTTGTTTCTCTTATTTTATATAAAGATTGTTTCGTTTCTGTTTGCTTTTTTTGTGAGATTCCCCATAAATCACCCATATAAAAACATAAATTTTAAATTAGACATTTGAAGCAGAATATGGTTCTAGGAATCATTTTCTTTTGGTTGCTTTTATCTTCATGGGTCAATAAGCTGCAATTGCTGTTACTGTTTCAGTCCTGGATGATATACTTAGCCACGGTCCAAGTCACAGAGTTTATAAACATTAAAATCTCTTTTTCAAATCTTTCACTCCTAGAAAATGAATTTTTCAGAGGACAATTTTAATAAGAATGGCAAGAACAGCCAAATATTAAGTCCTTTATAACTATTTTTGGTTAAAATATATTAACATAAAAAAAGTAAACAGGAAAGCAAAAGTTTCTGGATTATATTCTAATAAAACTATGTCTGTATAAACTTACTTTACAGTCTTCAATATAGAATATCTATATTTTTAAAGAGAACATGCACATTGCTGGAGGACACAAAAAAACAAAATATAAAGGATTAAAATACAACATTATGACACTTTGCAAAAGTGGGAAATTAAAACACACACACACACACCACACACCACACACACCACACACACACACACACACACACACACAAATATGTTGTTTTTCCCAGATGCTCTCAACTCTGCAGGACTGTAGAATTTAGAGCCAGCCATTCATTCTATACTCAAGTGAGTTCTTCACTTCTCTGGATATTTTACTGTGTTCTTTCTCATTTTTTTCATTCTCATCCACCCTCTCCCCCACACTGAGTCTGAGTCTCACCAAAGTTTAAACCAGCTAAATAGATGCATTTTTAATGATCGGTTTAAACCTTCAGGTGAAATTCAGCTTTGGCTGTGGTCACCCTCACCTACCTCAAGAAGGCTGAAATCCAGTGCAGGAAAAGGAAATGAGGAGAGGCGAAGAAAGCATATGGTAATTAGAGTATTCCCCTAAAAAGACTTTTAATCAGGAAAAACTAATATATTTTGCTTCTGGTATTTAACATGAGGTAGCAGAATGACAAAGGAAGGAAGACAAATAGAGAAAAAAAAGGGGAGAATATTACAAATGGTTTCTTTTTGAGTTAAAGATGACACATGAAGGTACATTTAACATTTCTTACTGAAAAGGTTTTTGGTTGTAGAATCTTTCAGGGTTCAATGTCTACATACATTCACTGAACATATTAATGTACCAAGACATCAGTAATATTTTTATAAGTTGGATGTAATGACATTGCTAATGTTAATAAAGTGATGTGTATCACCAAGAGAGTGTGACAAATACTATCTTAAATGTAACGTTTAAATATATCTTGACAAATATGGCAAATAAGATCTTTTGATATAGGGAGTTTTGATCTTTTTCCTTTTCAAAAAACAAATTATACTTTCAATTGTATTCAATATTCTGACTACCATCTGCCAATTTAGATCAACATATCAATCAAAGTATCAAGGCCTGATGTTTTCCAAACTTCACCTCACTTTGCTCGAGGCTCATGAAAATTTAATATTTTTTTTAGGTGTACTGATGTGGACAGCATATAGGAGAATATGCCTCAATCACTACCATTCCAGTCTCTATAACTCCGTACCTGGAAACAATTTACATTTTAATGGAGGATATCTGATTGTTTTAGAAAGGAGTTACAATTATTATTTTTTTCAAAATCATTTAGTAAAAGGTGGGTATGGTGGTACACATTTGAAATCTCAGCTATTTGGGACTCAGGAAAGAGGACTACAAATTAAAGGTTAAGACATTATGTTAGAAAACCTATCTCAATAAAATGAAGTAAACCATAAAAGTACAAGGGGTGTGTGTTTAATTATGGAGTGCTTCAATAGCATTTGTGAAGTGTAGGTATCAATCCGCAGTGCTGCAATAATATCTTTTAGTAATTTAATTTTTGTACTTTATTTACTAAAATATTGTACATGTTTTGAAAGAATGTAGCTGCTGCCATCCAGAGTGGTTGGTGCATACCAAGCACATCCCAGAGTTCAAACCTCAGGATAATCAGGAGAAAAATACATTCAGGATTTTTGTCAGTCATGGGGCTTGAACTCTTGGCCTGAGTGCTGTCCCTGCACTCTTCAGCTCAAGGCGAGCGCTTTACCACTAGAGCTACAGCGCCACTTCTGGTTTTCTGAGTGGTCTATTTGGAAATAAGAATCTCATGGACTTTCCTGCCCCAGCTAGCTTTGAACTGTGATCCTTAGATCTCAGTCTCTTGAGTAGCTATGATTATAGGTGTGCGCCACTGGCGCCCAGCCTGCGCAGGATTTTTAAAAAATATCAGTAAAATAAAGAATTTCACTTTCAGTACATAAAATATAAAACAAATATATTGAAGATCAGTTAGTAACTTATTAATTTCCAATTAATAGTAACTTATTAATTTCCAATGAATAAATATTGAGAGTCTTAGTTGAAAAAAAGAAGGATTTCTATCTCTCAATTTTCTCCTTTGTACAGGAGGATGATAGCTCATGGATGGCTTACAGATTAAACATGCTCATGTGGGCAATGTGGTGGAAACCCTGGCTGGAGCCTCCTAAGCACTGAGTAAATGGTATCAATTAGGAAAAAAAAAGCACCTCTTAAAGTTATTATTGCCTCTAAGGGTAAAGTATGCACCATGCGTAGTTCTTTGTAAATTGCATTAACAAATTTAATTTAGCTATTCAAATCCTAAATTTAATTTAATCTCGTGTACTTTTTATGATTTATACAGTTTGTGGAACTATTTTCTCAAATTTTTCCACCACTTTAAGACTCGGTACTCTCCATAAAGAATACAATAAGCAGTAAGTCATCAGCCTTTTGTCCTTAAGGATTCCTAGTTCAAGAAAGTCTATTTACTAAGCACATTAAAATTTACTAAGTGTTTTCCCACTGCATGTGAGTATAAAAGATCTATTTTTACAAAATATAAATAAAACTAGTAGCCCTAGTTCATAGAAGAGGACCTGAATGTCCTAGGAACTTAATCACCTACTTAAAGTCACAGAAATTTCTTAGAATAGAAACATTATAGAAACTAGGTTATGTCATACAAAATCCTTTCTATCTTTTCTTCATTCTGAATTGATTACCTTTCCTCCCTTCCTCTTTTCCTTTCAATAATTAATCTGTCAATGAAAGGTTTCTACCATGTCTAGTTTGTGATTCTCCTCTACGTGAAACCTCATGCACTTGTATTGACAAAGTATTCCAAGATCACCCAAAGTTCCCAGTGATCTGAACAAGGACCCGTTTATTCAGTTTTGTTCAGAGGTTAAAAAAATTAATTAATTAGTGACCAATAAGATTTGAAACGTGTGGAGTAAATGTAGAGGGAAAGTGTGAGAAGGAAGAAGTTTTCTTATCCTTTTGCATCTTTTTTGTCTGGGTGCCGCGCTTTCTTGCAGCTTGAACTCAGGACCTAAGTGCTATCCATGAGCTTTTGTGCTCAAGGCTAATGCTCTCCCACTTCAGCCAGAGCTCCACTTCCAGCATTTTGTTGGTTAATTATAGGTAAGAATCTCCTAGTCTTTCCCACTCAGGCTGGCTTTGAACCCTGAACCTCAGATCTCAGCCTCCTGAAGCTAGGATTATAGATTACAGGCATAAGCCACTGGTGCCCAGCATTGACAGAGAGGAAGGAGCAGGTCCTGTTACTGAGCCAGAGCAGGGAGAGAACAGGAGGAACACTTCACTACTTACTACACGTGTGTGTGTGTGTGTGTGTGTGTGTGTGTGTGTGTGTGTGTGTGTGTGTGTGTGTGTGTGTGTGTGTGTGTGTGTGTGTGTGTGTGTGTGTGTGTGTGTGTGTGTGTGTGTGTGTTGCAAATTCTGGGGCTTGAACTCAGGGCCTGGGCACTAGCTCTGAACTTCTGCTCAAATCTAGCACTGTACCACGAGCCACAGCACTACCACTTCCAGCCTTTTCTGAGTAGTTTATTTGAGATGAGAGTCTCATGGGCTTTCCTGCCCAACCTGGCTTTGAACTGCAATTCTCAGATTTCAGCCTCCTGAGTAGCTAGGATTACAGACAGGTGTGAGCCACCAGTGCCTGGCTGTTTTTTTAATGTTATCTTTAAGTAGTTGTCCAAAGAAGTTTCCATTTAACAGTTTTTTTTCATTAAATGATAATTTTTGTAAATATTTTCATTGTATAGATACTGTACAGAGGAGTTACAGTTACATAAGTAAGGTAGTGAGTAACCCCCTCCTTTGTTTTTCCTCTACCATCCCTTCCTTCCCCAACTCCTCCCTCACCCCAGGAACCAAAGTTGTAAAGTTTGTTTTCAACATAGTGTCTTGTATATCTCATTGTTGCAATGAGTCAGCTTGTATCCTTGTTTCAGCATTTTGTTATTTCCCTTCCCCTCCCCAAATTAGAAAAATGTATATATAAGATGCAGGGCAAGCTGGGCGCTGGTGGCTCACGCCTGTAATCCTAGCTACTCAGGAAGCTGAGATCTGAGGAACATGGTTCAAAGCTAGCCTGGGAAGGAAAGTCTGTGAGACTCTTATCTCCAATAAACCACTAGAAAACTGGAAGTGGTGCTATGGCTCAAGCGGTAGAGCGCTTGCCTTGAGCCAAAGAGCACAGGGACAGCATCCAAGCCTAAAGTTCAAGTGCCAAGACTGACCAAAAAAAAAAAAAAAAAAGATGCAGGGCAACAGAATTAAATACAGGGACAACAGGGATTATACTTTAGGGGGTTAGACCATACAAAAGAAACAAAAAAGATCATGTAGTACATTAAAAACATCAGTGATAAAGAAAAAACGACTTCAGATTCCTGCTTTTCTAGTCTTATTTCTCTGCTTTGTTCAATCAAGCCCTAGCTTTTCTTTCTTGGATCCTATAGATCCTTCGAAGAAAGTAGTATTACCAAGCTGATATTATCATCTCCAATCTTGTTCTCTTAACCAAAGCCACTAGATTGCTACCTTCTCAACACATACATCTGAACATTTTCTATACTGCCATTCACAACTTTATTATAGATTTCTATATCTATCAGGGTGGCATGGCCACATTCACATGACTTTTTATGATGCTGGCCTCACAACTTAATCAGAAACTTCTCTCTGTTCACCAAAAAACCTCAGCATGTAACTAGACTTGAATTCCCTTCTTGTTTTAATGACATACTTTGAGATCCCACTCAAATTCACCTCCTTACTGACCTTCCAAGAACATTACACTCTATTCCCCAAGTCACAAAGTGGATTATGATGACATTATATCATTGTTGTGACTTTGAAGTACCAGCTCCAAAGGTAAGAGAGTGTGTTCTAACTTACTTTTAGACCCTTACTGTGGGATTAGTACAGAATAATTCTCAAAGTTGTGTGCTAATTGTTGTAGTTGTCTGTGCATTAGTATGCATTATTCTTCTGAACAATACTAATTTGAACAATTCAACAGACCCAGGAATTCTAGGTTTATCTATCTTTAGGGTGACTACTTTACATACCATCTGAGATAATCTGATTTCTACATTAATTAGAAAGTTAAAAGTCAAATGGAAAAGAATATCCTTTGGAATTAAAAATAATTGAGAAAGTTCTGAGTGTAGTTACTCCATAAGCATAAGTTACTCAATTTATAGGGTGAGAAAAAGGATACCAAAAGACACAGAGATCTTCTGGTGATTAAGTAAGGTAAAATATGAAAAGCACCCTGGAGACAGATGGTCTCAAAGTAAGTATTGGTATTTCTTTAAACTTCTACTAGTTTTTTTGTTTTATGTATGCCATATAGTGACTATACAGAGATACTGTATTCCCATGTTATAATTCACTGTCATGAATTTGGGCTTATATCTCATATTTCAATTCTTAACGTGCTACAAAGTGAGTTATAAAAGTTATCAAAGAGAGGTCTGGGAAGGTTGCTCAGTGGTAGAGCGCTTGCCTTGCATGTATGAGGCCCTGGGTTCGATTCCTCAGCACCACATAAGCAGAAAAAGCCGTAAGTGGTGCTGTGGCTCAAGTGGTAGAGCTCTAGAGTTGAGCTGAAGAGCTGAGGGACAGCGCCCAGGCCCAGAGTTCAGGTCCACGACTGACCAAAAAAAAAGTTATTAAAGAGAAAAGAGCTTAATTACAAAGCCAATTCTGATAGTATGAATCAGTAATATCAAACGTCACAGCAATTTGATACTCCTCAAGACACTCATAACTAACATATAATCAAGGGGAGAAAAAGTGAATAATTACCATATGTTGCTGCCTTATAGCAGTACTTTCTTAAATGTTAATAAAATCATTGAAATTTGGAATCAAAGTGTATCTTTCAATCTTCCCTTAATCTAAAAGATGAATAAGAATACAATACAGCCTTGATAAGATCATCTCTAGGTTGAGAAGTGAAGGTAGATGTTAATTTATTCAAATTTTATATTAGGTTTATTTATTCTCGTTACAAAATGAGAGCTTAACCAATTTTTTTTTTTAATCAAGTTAGGTTGTAAAGAATACGTTGTTCTAAGTTGTAATTACAAATACAAAACGTTTGGAAAAATCTGGTGTGGTTTTAAGCAGAGAATGGGAAGCTCTCTTTCTATTTTTGACAATTATGAGATCATTAGTTTACTAGAAGATTTCAACGAGGAGCAGCAGTGGCGGGATTCCCTGTGTCTCTGAGCACTGGAGTCGGAGGTAGAGGAAGTGGCTGGAGGCCTGCACTAGAAGAGCGTTTCCAGGCAACCTTGCACAGTGAAGCAGCCACAAGCTCCCGAAACAATGGCTAACGCTGGCAGAGATCCAATACAAGACACTCTGCAGAGTACATTGAGTGTGTGTATCCTTTCAGTACAATTTTTTTAAGTTAAAAAAAAGTTCAAATTGGAGGTAAATAACATTAAACTGTACAGAAACCAGTCCGTGGAAAATGGGTCTTTACTCCTATTCTTTTAATGGTTCGCAATGCATGGGTCAGTACTTCAGGAGACTGATTTGTGTAAACTAAACGTCCATCTTTTCCTTAGATGCCTCTCCGAACAAAACATTTTGCTGTGAAGGAACATATAAAGAGTTGATCAGATCTCTGACTACTGGTAACCTTCATTTCCATGCCTGCTTCAGCTTGAAACGAATTGTACTAAAATTAGAATCGATAGGAGTTAACGATCATATTCCTGGTCTGGGCCGAGATGGAGGAATAGAGTCAAAAGGTTGTCCCATATAGCTTTTGTTCTATCTTCTATTTTGTAAATTCAAGAGAGTAGATTCAAGTCTCAAATATACCTTCCGATACTTGCTTTGTCTAACCTTGATTGCATTTCCACTTAATGATTTCAAGGGAGAGAATGACATTCCAGAATAAAATAGCATAAACAAGAAAAATCTAAATACTAAAAAAGGTTCCTAACATTGTCTTAATTAACTGGCTGGCTTCCCAGTTAATAATCTGATATATAACTTTACTTAATACATGTATTAGAAACATATTCCAAATGGTTGCTCAGTTCTATTAGTCTAAACAATATGAGATAGCTTAATAAAATCCGTAATAATTAAATATCTTTTATGAGGTTATTAAGAATGGTCAGAGATCTATGAAGAGTATATTCAGGTAGATCATATCAGCATCTCTGGTACTGACATGTTGACATCTCTGGTACTGACAGTCTGAAAGACCACTGGAAATTTCTGAAACAATATGAAGTTTATACTTCATCTAAGACAACATATCACAGTATCTTCTTTGCTTGGTATTACAAGACTATATGTTTTCATTCAAAGGTTTAATTTCATAAGTTCTCCACACTTAGGTTATCTGAAACTTTTCAGAAAAGCAGTATTTCATAGGTAAACTGCCATTAGGAAAATTCTTCTTGGGCCTAGGAAGGTGTCTCAGGTTAGAGTGCTTGCCTTACGTGCATGAGGCCCTGGGTTCCATTCCTCAGAACCACATAAGCAGAAAAGGCTGGAAGTGGCGCTAGGCTCAAGTGGTAGAGCGCTCGCCTTGAGTTGAAGAGCTGAGGGACAGTGCTCAGGCCCAGAATTCAAGCCCCACGACCATCATAAAAACAAAAAACAAAACAAACAAAAACAGAAAGAAAGAAAATTCTTCTTCCCCTTTTTTAAAGTCATCTGTCATGAGCACAATCTTCCAAGCAGTTAAAGGATATTCTAGGAAGTAAAATGTGGGCAGCAATTAACGTTCCATATCCTTGTGAAGCAAAGTAAAACTTAGTTTTCTGTTATGATCTAATAAAACACAAATCTTAAAAGACACAAATGAATCCCCACCCAATGGCATTGCATTGAAAGGAATCTATGAAAAAGAGATCAGTTCACAGCCAAAGCCTTATTTGTTTAGTAGGAAAGTAGGTGTAAAATGTATGACTTAAAAAATTCATTCAGCCAGAAGAAAAGCACTATGCATTGAGGCTATGTGTGATGCTGATAATTACATACCTGTTGCTACAATACTTGTGGAGTCTGCAGTGGATATAATTAACATTCCAAACCTATAAAATAACCTGACCAAATCTGGGTAACTTTAATCAACTCAGAATTTACTGAAAATTCATTCACATTATTTTGATGATAACTGACAAGAAAAGTAAAATAGAAAGCACCTCTAGCTGATACGCTTTCTCTCCTTTCTTTCCTCTTCCTCTACCTCTGACACACACACACACACACACACACACACACACACACACACACACACACACACACACAGGCAGGTTTATGTTTCAGTAAAAAAGTTTGTTCTTCCTTCCAAATTCTGCAAGTAAATGTATTAATTCTGATATCCTTTTTCAGCAAATGGAGACAAGACAGGATTACATTTTATAGGCTTCGCTCACTAAGATCAGTTTCTATAGATCCCCCCCCACCATTTAACCAGTTAGTCTGTTTGCAAATCCTACTTCATAAAGACATTTGCAACATGATGTGCTCATCCATGCAAACACATTGCCAGTTTATTTTAAGCAGCACAAGGTACTTCTTGTCTTTTCAGTAACACTCCAGGAGAAAAAGATGTGCATGCATATATATATATATATATATATATATATATATATATATAGTCACCAAGATTTTAGAACACGTTGAGGGACCTTAACAATGTACATGGTGTTTACAGAGTTGGAGGGGAATTTTGTGCCCTTGGTTGTCCAATCAGTTGAGGACTCAGTTAAGACTGTCAAATTGAGTCAGGACTTTGCAGTGAATGATCACTAGCGTGCCTTTAATCCTCCAAGGCTTTCTCCAATGTCATAGCCATCTGGAGGAGAAGGACCTGCCCTGCTGGGCTCCGCTGACCACAAATTACCTTCTACAGAGGAAGACAACAACAAAAAGCGCTTAATAAGTATTTGAAATATTCTCCAGAAAATGAAGCCTAAAGGAAAACCCTACATTTCCATCTCAATTCAACTCAATGTTTTAACACACGTGTGTGTGTGTGTGTGTGTGTGTGTGTGTGTGTGTGTGTGTGTGTGTGTGTGTGCATGACAAAATAATGCCTTGCTGGCATTTAATTGGAGGTGGATTGCAATATTGTATAATCAATTTTCCCAACCAAGGAAAGGATATTTGAGTCCCTGTTATGTAGAGTTCCTTATTCTTTGCAGTTCCTTCTGGTTTTATAATAATATGATCATTTTATCCTGTGGGATCTTCTTTTTTCAGAAGTTAATATTTCAATGCTATCAAACTTTTGGTAACTTGAATTTAGAATGAGCTAAAGTTCATTGGAATGACTAGAATCTCTATGATTTCTAAAAAGAAATCTAGTTCTAGTTTTATCCTTTATTTATACAACTATAGTGTTTTTCTCTAAGAAAGGTCACTTCCTTTTCTGGAACAAAAACAAAACACACACACACACACACACACACACACACACACACACACACACACACACACACACACACACACACACACACACACACACACACACACGAAAACCAAATCTGCTGCCTTATTTTAAGGAAAACAAGATCCATTAGGTTTTTAACTGTGCTTATCTGAACAAAAACAAAACACACACACACACACACACACACACACACACACACACACACACACGAAAACCAAATCTGCTGCCTTATTTTAAGGAAAACTAGATCCATTAGGTTTTTAACTGTGCTTATCTGAACAAAAACAAAACACACACACACACACACACACACACACACACACGAAAACCAAATCTGCTGCCTTATTTTAAGGAAAACTAGATCCATTAGGTTTTTAACTGTGCTTATCTGAGCTATGCAACGTCAAGGGAAAAAAAACCCTAATCACAGCGTTGCATAATAGTATAAATTGTTGTTGCAAACATGTTCCGGTTCTTCATTTAAAAACAAAATTTCTCTTTTCGCAAAATGTGGTACATTATATTAACATAGGGCTATGTAAATCATGAAGAATTTTTATGACGTGGGTGCATCATATCACAATATGACATCATATCACAAATAAACCTGAGTACTGTCATTTTAATGGATCGTAAGGTTGTCTATGAATGTATTTTCTTTAAATTTTCAACAAAATTTTTTGAGTTTCATGCAAATTCCACAACCCTCTTCATACTTTGAAATGAAAGCCTTCCTTTTCCCTACAACCTTAAAATTTTAACTGTTATAAAGATTAATAGTTTTCCTTTGGAAATTGTTCTCTGTCAGAAACCACGATATTCCTACATGCACATCAATCTGAACAGTATACTGGTTCTTTCCTCCACTAGAAAGCCATTACCCAAAACTCAGGGTCTAACCAGAAGTGAAGGCAAGATAACATTTCTCCCATAATGCATTTGTGCTTCTCCTTTAATATAGACACATTCAAATATATTGCCTAATCACAGAATAGTTTGTTTTATAAGGGTACAAAATGTACCTTATTTTTCTGTATTATTAGAAATGTGTTCACTGAATTAAATCCTTCCACAAGTCTATGATGAAGTTTAAGATTCCTTGAGAACCAGTAAATTTGAAAATCCAAGTTATCCCATCTTTTGCAATAGCAAAGGTTGATGTGCCGTTGACAGAATTTGGTATATTATAGGAACATAATCTTTCACCCTGGTAGTTAATATGCATTTTCCACAAACACAGTACCCTGGTTTCCTGTTTGTATTAATCTGGGTGCAAAAACTACTTCAACTCTTGAAATAACACCACATAAATAATGCCAACATTCCAGTTAAAACCTGAGTATGAAATATAGAAACTATAACTGTCATCCTAAGGAAAAAGTATAACAGGTGAGGAGAGGCTTTTATTCCACACGATCAGCAGGAGTGACAGGTTCACGGATAGAGAGCAGCATTAGGCAATAAGCTGTAGAGATGACTTTAAGTTCAATAAGTGACACTTTAAGTACTGCTATAACACGGAAGGTCAATCAATCATTAGAATGCTAAGAGAAAAATGACTGTACAATGGGAAAAGATCATAGAGGCATACAGTACTGACATTTGGCTAGCATAAACTGAGACTGTATTGACAAGCAGCAGCTGCAAAGTCATCCTCCCTCTTGAAGAGAAACTCAAATCTCAGCATGATAAAAAAAAAAAAAGAAAAGGAAAGTAAAATGACTGCCATATGCCAATCATGAACAAATGCAGAGACAAAACTTAGTAAAGCTATAAAGATTCCCCATCAGGAAGCCACATGAAGACACAAACTGCATTATCATTTACAGAACTGTGCTGACGGTGGCTATCATAAACAAAGCCAGCTGCTTTAGCAGGAGTACTTCTCAGTACCTCATTAAAGCACTGTAGTTTATGTGACATGATAGGTGCTCACATACTCATTATTAGCACATTCTAAGACACCACTGTCAAAACTGTTTGTCATAGACCATAGGTTTAGATCACTGAAGAAACAGAGACCAACAGAACCCTAAAACAAAAAAAACAAAGTTGTATGTCTAAGATCTATTCTAAACAACTCCAATGTTGCACTAGTCTTTTTCAAATATTTCTCTGGCACCATTAAAAGCTATTTAAGGGGCCCAGTGCTGGTGTCTCACATTTATAATCTTAGCTACTCAGGAGGCTGAGATCTGAGTTCTGGTTTCAAAGCCAGGTAGGGCAGAAAAGTCCATGAGACTCTTATCTCCAATTAACCACAAAAAATGGAGCTGTACTCCAAGTGGTCAAATATTAGTCTTGAGCAAAAAAGTTCAATGCCAATGTTCAAGTCCTGAGTTGAAGCCTCAGGAGCAGCACATATGCACAAGGCTGTTGAGTAGGATATCTATCAGAAAAAAATGAATATTGTTATTTTATAGCATTTATAAATGCCAGTTAAACGTATTACAATAGTCAAAGGGCAAAACAGAAATTATGTTTCTGTAGTAATCAAGGAATTATTACAAAAATATTAAATATCCTCATAACAATGGGATTTGGGGAGAAATGTACTAATCCCAGACTACATTTTAGAGTCTTGAAAATGTATTCAAACAAGAAATGAAATACACATTCAAATGAGAAAATGTCATCTACTTGAAGCAAAGAAGTATTTCATGATCAAAAACAAACATTTCTTAGCCTATTAACTAACTTGCAATACACCTGTTAAAATTTAAACTTCAGAGGATTTATAATCTGAATGCAAAATAGGCAATATCAAATTCTTGTCTTTTTTGGTAACATCTGAATGACACAGAGCTACTTCTAGAATGGATTTAAACATAAATACAGACAGGCACTAAATGTAAATAATAAGGTGATTTTCTCCACACTGTACAACAGTTATGCAGATTCGTAGGTTGGGAGTGGGACTCCAGTGGTAAAGCTGGTGCTTAGCAAGTCTAAGGGCCTGAGTTCAAATCCTACATTATCCAAACCTATTCAGATTCAGGTCTTGATCTCAAAGAGAAGTGCAGACATTACATCGTGCAGCATGCGGTTGTCAAACAGACATGTGTTTCTTCCCTAGATGGAAATCGAGAGTTGGACAATGCTGTCCCAGGGTCCTTCAAGTCAGCCCAAACCTCTCAGCTAAAGCCAGTGCACAGAACCAACATTTCATTATCCATAGCTACATAGATGTCTAATAGGAAATTCAAATCATTTTTTCCTTGGTTCCTTTTTCCTTTTTTCCTTCTTCTCTCCCTCCCTATTTTCTTCCCTTTCTCCTTTCCTCCCCCACGCTCATTTGCTTCCTTCCTTCCTTCCTTGTTTCTCTCTCTCTCTCTCTCTTTTTCTTTCTTTCTTTCTTTCTTTCTTTCTTTCTTTCTTTCTTTCTTTTTTTCTTTCTTTTTTCTTTCTGTCTCTATGTCTCTCTCCCTCCCACCTTCTCTCTTTCTTTCTTTCCTTCCTTCCTTCTTTCCTTCCTTTCCTTTCTTTCTTTCTTCCTTCCTTCCTCTACTTTCCTTTCCTTTCTTTTTTTTTTCCCTCTGTTGCAAGTGTTCTACCACTTAAGTCACTTTAGCCTCCAGTCCTATCTGCTTTATTCACTTTTTAGGTGCATGCCTGCGTGTATGCGTGCCTGTGTATGTGTGTGTGTGTGTGTGTGTGTGTGTAAGTCCTGAGGCTTGATCTCAGGGCCCGGCACTGTCCTTGAGCATTTTGGCCTAAGGCTAGTATTATATCACTTGATCCACAGCTCCAGTTACATGTGGCTTTTTGTTAATTGTAGATAAGTGTTCATTGAGATAACATGCTATGTTTTTGTCGGGAGCTAGCTTCAGCCCATAATTCTACCTGCGCCTTCTGTATAGCTACCAAGCACAACTTATTTATCCAGATGCCATTTTGATTATTTTTTTTTTCATCTAGACAAACCCTGATTTTTCTAATTTCTTCCTAACAAGTGGTTGGAATTACAGGTGTAAGCCACCAGGCCCAGCCTTTAAATACATAAAAAAAAATTAAGATACTATCTCCTAATTTTTACCCAAAGGAAACTTAGAGAAGTTACAAAAGGAAGTTCTTGTGATATGTTCAAATTTCTATAGAAACATAGTGATACAACAGCTGTCAGAAAATTCACCAACTAGCATAAGGAAATACAGAGATTCAAGAAATGAAGGGCTCAGCTACATTCCTTTTGATGACATCATAAGAACTTTAAGTGCTTGCTTTTAGGCTAAAGGAGCACATGAATCAATGTAACAGAAAATGAGAGTGACAGTGTGCGATCTCAATGTTAAATCAACAAATTATATAGAGCCCAACAGGTGCACACAACCCCATCAGGAAGTGATGTTAAGAATGAAACACAGAGATTATTTCCTTTTTAGATGTATCATTTGATCGGGCAGCTACTTAATGATCTCAAGGTATTATGTTCTTAGAGCCTAAGTGGCAAATAAATTAACTGCTAGGTCTTTCTGTTGGACTGGGGGCATCATCAAAACATTCAAGAAATGAAGAACATTTGGAAACCTTCTGCTCCACAACGAATTGCTGTACCTTGTGGAATCCAGCCCCACTTCCCGCTGAGCATTCTGGTTTTCCCATGAGGGAATGACGTACCTCCCTCATTATCAGTACAAGCATTTAAATGAAGTTGGCTCTACCCATCAGCAAACTCATGCCAGTTTTACTTTGCCACTTTCTGCTTACAGTACTTTTACTAGGGTGACTTGTTTAAAAGCAGACATGTGCTAAATTTCCACATGTCATTTAATTTGATCCAGCACAATTGAATGAGAACTTTTTGTTGTTGTTAAGGACTGTTGGCAAAGGGGCCAGGAATTCATTTCTACAAAACTAGAAATTGGGTGAATGCGCTCCAGCAGTACAGGAGCCCTCTGCATTGAGTTGGAGTAAAGCCAACTCAGGAAGATCAAAGCTAAAGCAGGAAGCAAGACTCTTAAGAGGTAAGGTACAGCACCTACCTTCCAGTCAACCATATCATGAGAACCACGTCCTGTGACATCATAGTGACTTGCTCTTCGCAGTACTAGCCATGAATTAGAAGGACAAGCCTAATGTGGCTACATTCTAGAAAAGACTCATCTTGGGTCCCCTCCATATCAGCAATAGCAGAATCTGACTTTTAATCAATGATTTTATTGCAAATTGAAGTTTGAGAAGTTCTGCACTGGAGAGAAACTGTTCTGGAAGAGATGATGTATGGTCACCACTGGAAGGTCTCGACCACTGGAAGGTCTCGGTGCAGGACCTCAATGTTCTTGATTGGATCATAGCAACAGCAACTACAAACTTCTCTCTCAGAGAGAACCTGGCTCAAAGTCCAGGTTCAATTCTGAGCAATAATGGTGTTTAATTTTTTTTTTTTTTTTTTTACTGATTTGAGTTGTTGCAATTGTCTTTAAGTAGTTGTAAAAGGAGTTGCCATTTCACAAAGCAGTTTATGAAAGCATTGCAAAAGATATATTCAAAAAATAGTGTGATCATTTAAAATCTTCAGCCACTCCCCAGTGGCTTAGAAAACAATGCCAATGCATAGACATATAGCATAAAATAGCCTGACAGCCAAGCCCTTCGCTTCAGGATAAAATGACTCTTCCTCTGCAATTCTTTTCATTCTTTATGCGTGTGGCACCTGCCACATTAAGACATCTTGTGAGCTTTATCACCCTCCTGTTCCATCTCTTTTTGTCTTTCTTATGCTTCAGAAGTCCTCTGCATCCCCACCCCCTCCTTCCCTCACTGAGCTCTCTCATCCCCTATCTCTGATACCTTACCTGCCCTAAACCAATCTGTCTAACAAAAGAGCAAATAGATATATGGGATTGGAACAAATACGCCTAATGCATCTGCACAGATCAATTTATAAAAGACATACCCTTAGAATTCTTGACACATTCATTCCTCATATGTGGAAGAATTGGTTGGCATTACACATTTTGACTTATGCTTTAGATAGCCCATTACATATGTCATATTACAGACAAAAGCAAAGAAGGAGCTCCTGCTACTCACTGAATGGTTGGCATAGTATAGAGTACACACGAGAGAACTGAGATGCTGAGGCTGGAAACAAATGAGTTTGACACAGGGCCTATAGCAGAGAAGCCAGCCTGGGAAAGAAACGTTTATGTTCTACAAAACTGCAAAAACATCCTGCTGACATATTGGTGCCAACTCTCCTTCTTTCAATTAAGATTACCACTTGTCTACTAATTGACTAATTTTCTGGTGATTTCCTAATAAGATGATGGATATTCCAAAATACGTTTTTCTCACAAAGTAACTCTGAGGAGATCTTCATATCTTAATATATTAGGAGGATAATCACAGGTCCCAAAGTATCCATAGTTGCCAAACGGCAAATCATTGGATTTATAAAGGCAAGGGCAGAATTTGTCTACGAGATATTTAGTTCATTGGTGTTTCTTTTCACAAGGCCAGGCTCAGAAAGCTAAGGGAAAACAGGATCAAGAACCGATAGAATCCCCACATAGATCAACATTCATTCCAGATCAGGTTTTGGCCAAAGCTTCTTAAAGCACCCACAGGATGTGGCAGGATCTTTTCAGGAAAAGGGGCTCTGTGTTTAATAAGAGGCCACCCTCTCAGTCTTGGGGGGAAGAACTCCTGCCCTAAATTGGAGCACAGAGACAAGCAATCAAAAGTTTTCAAGGAAATATTAATGTTTGGACAAAAATCCACCACTATGAAGCAAAATGGACTGAAAGAGAGATGTTGCTGTTGATTTCTGAGCACTAGTTTGTGTGTCTTCAGTCTTTTTAGACTCCCAGGAGACTTTTATATCAGGTGACATTTAATTTTCCATCTTCCGTGTGGAATTAGAACTTAAAAATAAGTGTAACATGGTTTGAAAGATAGGTAGCAGCTTGTAATTTCTTATCACAAAAATTAGCGTAATTCTATCCACATGCATCACACAATTTATAACCCATAATTAATAGTGGGTACCACAAATATGACTCCTCCCCATATTAACTGTGCATTTATTTTATTTTATTTTGCTTCTATTTCATGCTTAGCTAGGTAGGCATTAGAGAAAATAAAATGAACCTTGTCTTGCCTGGCATTAGAATAGAAGAGAAGAAATAATTTTCAAATGTATAAACAAAAGAAAAGAGAGAAAGAATTAGAGGAAAGATACTCTTCTGAGAGAGAAAAAGGTTTTAGGCAGCTGGAATTCCCTGTATTATCAGAGACTGGAAGAGATCCTTTTGATTAGAGGTTTTACATTTGGCTACGTGGAAATCAAGGTGACCACTCAGAACATATTTCTGGCTGGTGTATGCAATCCCATGTCCTGATGGAAGAAGTCCATGGAAGAATTCTGGCCACGTGACCAGGTTAAAGTGGGGAGGAGTGAATGAATGTTGCCATGTATCTCTCCCTTCCTCAACCAGGAACAACAGATGATGATTCCAAGTTAAACTTTCGTATATCAAATTGTTGCTAGCAGTGTCTCAGTACAGGCATAGCTGGAGTGACAGCAAGAGAGAAGGGAGAAAGGGAGAAGAAATACCATCAAAATATTGAAGGAGAAGTCCATAGAAAGATGGACAATATCTAAGGAAAACATTTTACAAGAATTCTTCCAGTTCATGGAATCAGCCTAGGTGCCCAGCAACACACGCATGTATCAAGAAAACGTGGTATATTCATAAAGTGGAATTTAATTCATCCATAAAGAACAAAATTACGTCATTTGCAGAAAAAAATAGATTAGACTGGCAATCATCATGCTAAGTGAAATAAGTCAGTATCAGAAAGACGATTAACAACCATCTGTCAATAACTCTTGCCTGTGTACTAGCTACTCAAAAGTTTTGGATGTGAGAATACAGATTTGAACACAGCCCAAACAGAACGGCCTCAATCTCAAACTCAGTCTCTACCTTAATCTCTACCTTAATCTACTCAATCTCTTACCTGGCAAAAATAGTTGACTAAAGGCATGGCTCAAATGGTATAGCACCAGCAATAAGCAAGAAAGTTAAGCAAGTTTCTACATGTAGTATCTATTTGTTTTAAAATAGATGAAGAAGTAGAAGGAGAACAATTGGGAAAGAGGAGGAGGGTTATCAGGAGGTGATCAGGGGATAATTCAGTAAATATGATCATATTGAAGAGTGGATATTTGTATATATTCATATTCATGTATTTATATTTAATATATACATATATATATGCAAATGTCATAATGAAGGTCATTTGTGTACAATTAACATACTCAAAAAAATGAGAGAAAAAATGAAGTTCTCAAATAGTAAATTCTAGTAAAAAAGACACAGTAGAATTAAATATTAAGATAACATATTAGTTCTTAGAAATGTAAATATTACTAATACATAAATTTTATGCATCTATAAAAGTAATGTCCTGGTCTTCTCATTTTAACAAAGAAATATAACAACTGAATTCAAACCACTGAACAAGCAACAAAATGTATTATTTGGCTTTTATACTGTTATAGAATTGTTTATAAATCTAACTTAGATTTTTGAGTCCAAGAAACAAACACATTCTAAGTAAACCATCTGGAGAGAAATGCAATTTCAAACAAAAATTATAACCTTCCTGCTTGGCAAATATTAACTAAAACAGAATCAAAACTTGTGCAATCACAAATAAAGAATTGATTGCAAAAGGCACAAAATTAGAAAATCACAAGTCAAGTAAAATCTGTCTGATAACAATCAATAAACACAATTTCAAGTACTTAGCGTGAACACACAATATAGGGAATTAATAGCATTTGTTTCTAAAAAGCAGTAAGAAGTGATTTGATTCTTCAGTGAATGGTATTTTTTAGCCTCACACAAACTTAAAAGTGTATGAAACTTATCAAAATGCAGAGGCCTAAAAACTTTTTCCTGATTTGTCTCCTGCCAAGAGATTCTACTAAGTGTGTTCCACTAAATTAACTTGCAGATGGAATTCTCCACTCACTCCTGGCTGCTTAGGTTTGTGTAGAAGTTAAGAATGACAAATGCCTGGAGGAAATTTTCTATCACTCCATTTGCAAACAAGCTTATTAAAATGCATGGGGAAATGTGTGTTAGGAAACAGGGAAAGTTACTGTATGCAAAACAATAGGTGTGGCTATGTGAGTGACTGGTGTGCCTGACTTGAGTCAGAAAAACTAATGTGGTCCAAACACTGAATAAATATAACATCTCATGAACTCTTTCCTGAAGAACACAAGACACATTTTTCCATGGGTACTGAAGGGGAAAGCAATTAATTCACCCACTACTTGCTAAATTCTTTCTCTTTAATATATTTGAACACTCATGTATAAACGACTTCCAACAGAAAAGGTCTTATGGACCCTTCTCTTTGAAGACCCCATACTGGCTGTCATTTTTATGCATCTCCAGGTATATGTGTACCTCTCTATATTGAAATACGCTTTCATGTCTCAACTAAATAAGATATCATTCTACACTGGATCTGAAATTGAAACTATCTCTTTATTTTCAACTGTACTAAAACATTCCTTCTTCTTTTATCTCAGTGAACACAACAGTTCACTGAAAAATATATACATTTTAATATTTTCTTATTTTTATATTTTAATTTCTAATGTGTAAAATATTTAATAAATATTAAAGTATCATATCACACAATCTGTGCATTAGCAATGCTATTGAGCATTCTTTAAAAAATTTATTCTCCACCTCTAAGTTGAACTCCATGATGAAAAACATCAGTAATTTGTTATTTAGTAATATAAACACTCAAAAAGAAGTAACATTGTAAGATTTAAGCACAAATTTTACTCATCCCATTAGAAAGAATAATATTATGTCATATACGGGGAAATGGATGGACCTAGAATAAATCATGTTAAGTGAAGTGAGCCAGGTTCAGAGAGATGAATGGCACAAGTTTTCCCCATATGTGGAAGCTACATGTAGGCATGGTAACACCTAGCTAACACCTAGGCAGGGCTCAATGCACTACAGGGAGGAGGAGGAGGAGGAGGAGAAGGAGGAGAAGGTGGTGGTAGTAGTGGTGGTAGTGGTAGAAGAGAAGGAGGAAAAAGAAGGAGAAAAAGAATTATCATCTCACTGGGCTCCAGTAGTCCACCTACCTGTAATCCTAGGTAATCAGAAGGCTGAGATCTGAGGATCACAGCTCAAAGTCAACCCAGGCAGAAAAGTCATTGCTCTACCAGTAAACTGGATGTGGAGCCGTGGTTCGAAGTGTTAGAGTACTAGCCTTGTCCAAAAGAGTTCAGGGACAGTGTCCAGTCTCTGATTTCAAGCTCCAAGATCAAGCCAAAAACAAACAAAAAAACAAACAAAAAGGATCCTTGCTTAAAATAAGGTAACTCTAGATGGAATGAAGTGGCATGGAGAATTATCACATCCAAGTAAATATTCAGAGTGTTTTCTGATAGTCCTCCAATCTACACTTTCTGGCTCTGCACAAGATCAGAGAGATAATGAAGGACAATAGGGAGCAAGGGAGAGAAAACTCCCATTAAGGGAGAGATCAAGACATACTGCTAATTTGAATTACAACTGTTTTATAAGTACTTAACGAACATATACGTGTATATATATTTTGAAAGAGAGAGAGATAGAGAGAGACTGATAAGTAAAACCTAAGATTCTGGAGAATACAGCTTTGTGACCAAGTATTCAGACAGAGAGGAAAAAAGAGGCTTAGCAATGTACTGTGAACAGTTTGCTACTAAAGACAATTACAGTGGCTCTTGGGTTACTTTGACAATGAACAAGACAACAAACCAATGACATTGGAGCCCTAGAGGACATAGGGGAAATAAACAGCATTAATAACCAGAATGGTATTTCTGACACTGATTTGAGTGATGTGATTTTGTTTTTCATTGCTTTTCTTTTTCCTTCTTGTTTTTTTTTTTCTTTTGTGATCTAGGGCTTTCTTGATAGAAATACAAGAGACCCTGTCAGGGCATATACAATCATTTCAAAATTACATGAAGGCCTGTCTTCAGAAACTTAGATTTTGTTACTACCTTCCAAGGAGTCTCTGATGCAGCCATATATCATCCCCAGTGGATAATAGCAAGGGTAATATCATTTCATGGATTTTAATTTCACATTTGCTATTTTCCTAGAGGGCCTCTGCCCTAAAGTCCGTGTGAAAAGCACACACGTGTTTATTTTCTAAGATTCTTTAGCCATTTCCTCTAGGATTTGTCCGAAATGACAGAAAAATTTTGGAGCATATATTATTGCTCCTGAAATCCAGATTTTCACGTCTGTCTTGATGTTAAAACCTGAGTTCCTGGAAAGCTAGATATATGTATACTTACTGTTCATACTCGTGGCACTAAGATACTTTTTTTTTTTTTTTAACAAATGGCTTTTAACAAATGTTTATAGAAAATGCAAGAAGTAGGCTCTTGAGAAACAGTAACCCCTTGTCAAAAAATTAAAATCAGGCTCAGCTATATGACACACTAAACAGTTGGTTATTAACTTTTCAATATTAGAAACATTTGCAATCCATGTGGATTACAGCATGTACATCATTTTGCCAAAATTTCAACTCACCACACTATACCCTCCATGGATTGATCAAGGGAACAATAGAATGTCAGTATTTGTTCTCATAAAAAAGGAATTGTATAAATAATAGAGGTACCTTTCCCTTCTAACTTCAAACAATTCATTCATATTCTCTTATTTTTCTGGAAAATGTTCAGACAGTGGGCTCATGAGCTCAATTTTCCTGAACATATGCATCCATTATCCCAAAATAAGCTTCCCTGTGCGTGTCAGGGAATAAAGTAAGTTTGTCTAGATACAGGGCTCTTTGCCCATTTTCTATTATTTACATGAAACTCCATGGGAGTGTAATATGTAAATCACGTTAGCAGAGACCTTCCATATTTCTGACTAAATGCAATGCTGGGAATACCGTGCCCCAAAGCTGACATCAAAGAATCATGTTCTGAATCTTTTAGGGGAAGATTGCAACCCCAGCCTAAGTCATTTGAATATTACCATGGAAGTAATTTTTGCTATCGAAAAGGGTGTCACTGTGACCAATAGCATACGCTGTAAAGTAAAATTGACAATTGTAGACTGGATAGCACCTTGTCCCTTTCAGCGATAGATATTTAAAAATACTTTCATCCTCTGTAATTCTAACACAAGGGAATGAAATCTTTATGAGCAATCCTGTCAGGATGTGACACTTTGAATGAGCACAATTTAAAAATGTATGAGAAACTGAAAATGATTCATTTAAATACATCAAAAAAATCCTCACTTGTGAGTGATATCTTTGAAAAATTACCCAATAATTTATCCAAAATGAGCAACCCTTTTCAAATGAGTGACATTTGGCAGGTTTTTTCTTTTTGCCTTGGATTTTACAACTAATTTATTAAGTAGCTTTCAAGCAATTGCTCTGAACTTAGGGGTTTATTCCACCAAAAAGCCTTGCATATTTGATGGTATCATTTCTTCCTATAAAATATAAATCAACTAGTACTTCTTAACTTTTTTTTTGGATCTTCAAACAAAAGAGGTAAAAAAGAAAAGGTCAAATTTGATCAGTTGAGAAAAGAGTATGAAAGCATTTACTACCTGTCAAGATCAATCTGTGTGCCTCTCTCCACACTCAGGTATATTTGAGCCTGAAAATATTTAAAGATCCAATTCTGGCTTGCTTTATGCAGAGGTGTCATGGTTGCATTTTTAGCTCTGAGCTCTAGAGAGACAATTGAATTAAATGTCAAAATTCTAGGTTTCAGCCCTAACTCTACTAAGTATGGCGTTCTTTTCATATCAACCAATCATTCCATACTTAATTTGCTTCATATTTAAAAATAATAAGAGTAACTATTTCCTACTGCGACAGTTTATTGAAAGAATTCTAATAAAGGACTTTGGAAGCCCTTATGAGAGAAAGTAGGAAATGATTAGATTCCTTTAAATAGTGCAAAGTTTTTCAATGCTTTTCTAAAGACAACTCCAAACAAAAAAAATCATCAAGCATTAAATCCTTTAAGAAAATGATGTCGATGTCGTGAATGGTATTGAAGCTTTTGAATTAAAGATGCTGCAGATGTTGATCAAATGACCACAGCCATGATGAAGGAGGAGGGTAGTAGCTGAAAGGTTAATGATGTACAGGCAGCTGCTTCATACTTGGAACCTGAGAAAATTATTCCTCAGTGTGTTCCTCTCTAGAAATTTGCATCTCCATATTTTAAGAGGGGGACTAATTTCAGCTCAATAAAAGAGGGAACATTGGAATTACTTGTCAGAGAAAAAAAATGTGGGCTTCAGAAGCAATGAAAGAACTCTCTTTCAGTGCTGAAGGTTCATGCGTTATATGTAAACTTCAGTGTGTTCAAATTCCACAGTGGACTGGGAACTTGTTCACTATCACTCCATGTACATGCAATATAACTTGATAGGGCTTTGAAATGAAACTTCCTGTCCGAGATGCATCTAAAAGAGCATGCTGGTCAGCTAAATTGTTGTCTATCCTTCACTACAGTGAAGGATAGCATAGCATACGATTGATATATAGCAATATACTAGATAGCAGGATTTGGTTGGGCCTGCTTTGAAGGATCAGAATCTGTACTTTCCAGTCATTCTGCCTTGAATGGTCCTTCCCCTACTCACATCATTTATCTTCTGCCATGTGACTACTTCCAACCCCCTTTGCCAGTCTGTGGAGCCCAAACAGCATCTAAAGAAGTTGTCCTCTTCCCTGCTTAATATTTCTCATGAAACCTACCAGTTGGCATTCTATTCTATTTGCTTATATTTCACTCTCTGAGTTAGCAGGAAGTTTGTCTCCTTGATAACTTCAGCATATAAAGTGCCCAACACCATCGATCTTTAAGGTTTTATAGATGAATCAATAATGAGATTATTGAATGACAACCTTATAATCACAGGCAATCTTATATGTGATGGTTATAAGCACAACCTAACATATCTGTAAAAGTATGACAGCCCACAATCAATGATTGTAGGACCAAGGCATGCAGGGCTGTTAATGTGACAGGTAAAATCTGACACTAAAAGTGAGATGAATAAACAAGAAGAGATAGGAAACTAATAGTTCACTGGACAGCAACAATGGAAGATTACAAAAAGTCAGATGAGAGACATGTCTCCATAAACTTACTATCATATTAATTTGCAGATGCTAGTGAACTAGTATGAGCTTCAGGTGCCTGTGTTAAAACAATTTTTTAACAGCTACTAGTGTAACTTATTTTGAAGCGATAGATGATACATGTAAAATAATTAAATACTTACCATTATATTTGGCATATAGTCAATTCTCCATGTGCAGCTGCTGTTATTTAATTATTGTTTTTAAGTACTATTGCCATGCACTAGCACTTCTGAAATATTAGTAAATATTCAAATCAGTTTTGCTCTATGACTAGTAGTCCATAAAGACTTTGGCTGCCCTTCTCTGGTAAGCTGCAGTATTATTCCAACCAAGATTTGGTTATCCAGTGTTGATTCTTTGATTCCTGCATTGTCCTGTTTCCCAACTAAGAAACAACTACTGCAGTGAGGGAGTTCATAGCTGAGAGATTTCAATTCTCATTTCTTGACTCACTCCATTCCCTAAAAAAAGCCCAGTAACGTTGATAAAATTCCTATTCATATGATGACAAAGCCTATGAATTATATAGCGCTGTCAAATTCACATCCCTTCATTAAATAATCATCCAGGCTATTTGATGTTTGCTTCATATTGATGCAACTTCTATTATCAAACTTGATGAGGACTGACACTGACCCTGACCTGTTCATCCTGCTTGTTTTCTCTAACCAGATCCAGTCTGCTCTCTGTCTTGATTTGTACATGTCGTGTAGACTCTGAAGGTGAATACCTCACCATCCCCAGTCCTGTTTTCCAGTTTGGTTTGCCCAGTGGAGAGCACTGCCTAGAATATCTTTTTAAAAAAAAATTTTATTGTCAAGATGTACAGAAGGGTATAGTTATATAAATAAGGTAGTGAGTACATTTCTTGTCTGACTAGTTACCCCTTCCCTCATTTTTCTCCCTTTCCCGCTCCTCCAATCCCCCCCCCAATTGTACAGACCATTTCCAACATATTGTCTTATGAGTATCGCTGTTGCATAGGTTCCCCTTTTTGCTTTGTCTCACCATCTTGTTGTTGCCTTTCCCTTCTCTAGTTCAGAGAAACATATACACAATACCCAGGGTACCAAATCATATTAAGTGAAGTAAGCCAGCCCCAAAGAAACATAGGTCCCATGGTCTCCCTTATTTGTAATAATTAGTATATATCTAGGATAATCTTAGCAGATGAAATAGCTCAAGATGATGCTAAGTGAAACAAACTCTAAGACAAGGACACAAGTGATTTTTCTTTGTTGTGGTTGTTCTCAATGTACTGTGATTTCTTTTTTCTTGTACTCTAGAGGATCTTTGATTGCACATCTTTCTTTGGACTTTTCTTCTGCAACAGTACTGCCTTTCCTTCACATCAACTATCAATGGCCATGTTGCCTCTCTTTAGACATCTGGGCCTAAAGAAATGGCATGTTTATTTTGTTAATTGTTAATCTCTGAGACTGTCACCATCCCTTGTTGATACTTACCCCTTGCCTAATAAATATTTAAATTTATCATTGAAAGACTGTTGAATCTTGATTAAGCACCATCTTTCTATGTAATCCACAGAAACTATTTCAAACATAAGCTAGGCTCAATGACTCATATCCTTACACCTAATACATAATAGAATAGCACATACTACATATATGTTCTTATTCATAATATCTGATAAATGTGTATTCATTAGTCTCTTGTACATCTCTAGCTCCAGCCTTCAATAATGTTTTACAGGGCTTCTAACCATCTCTGATCATGAAGTATGGAACATGTGTGATCATCAAAGGAATTTGATTGTACAGGATTGTATTTATCACCAAATTCAATGGTTTTTGACATGTTTACATGCCTATTTTCTGGCTCCTGGAGAGGACAGATCCTTTCTATTTCCCACATCACCATTTCTGTGAGCTTGGTTTCTACAAATGCAAACAGTCTCTTGAAGTACAATACTAAGCTCATTAGTCACTCCCTGAAAATTTTCTGCTAAATTTTTTTTTTTTTTGGTCCAGTCGTGGGGCCTGAACTCTGGGCCTGGGTGCTGTCCCTCAGCTCTTTAGCTCAAGGATAGCACTCTACCACTTGAGCCACAGCGCCACTTCCGGCTTTTTTTTTTCCTGCTTATGTGGTGCTGAGGAATTGAACCCAGGGCCTCATGCATGCAAGGCAAGCTCTCTACCACTGAGCCAACTTCCTAGCCCTTTTCTGCTAATTTGTGACTTAACAGTAATATTTACACTATGACAATCACTTACTGTGCATTATGTACAATTTCTCCCTCTCTGTATTTTCAGTCTGTTTATATTAGGAACCACTAGTGGCTATTGAGAATATTAAGAATTATTAGTGGATTATGTGAGAACAAACCTGAATATACTCTATTCCAAATATGATGAACTTATATTTTTAATTGAATAGGAATTCTCCTGGTCTTGACTCACAATCAAGGCCTTGTGATTATCATCTATGACTGAATCTCCCTGCCTTGTCTCCACATAGTGTTAGCAACTAAATCCACTAAATGTGTTCTCACTCACAAACTGGATGTAATCCATTTTCTGTATTTTTGCTACAACTGGGTTATCAGAATAGCTTAACATATGTTTTCAGACTTTAACTCCAACCTACTTTGCACACTGTAACAGAAAGTTCAAAAAAAATCAGTGATTCCCATTTGACACAGAAGAATAACGACACCCATTCACTTGGTATTCAAGGAACGTATCAACTTATTCCAGAGAAATGGACCATTCCCAGTGCCAATGACTTATTTTGGAACTTCAATTTCAAGGAAATGTGAACTAGTACATCACAAACATTCATCACTGCTCTAAATCTGTGCCTTTGTTCCATGTCTTCCTCGAAGACACTGAAATTCTACCCCCAATTTGCACATCTAAATTCGATTTTCAATGACTTTCTCAAAAGCCACGTACTTCATAAATTCTTTTCTTCCTTTTGGGTTGAATTAATTATTTTTTGTAAAGGTGATGGACAGAGGGGCTAGGGTTACATAATTCAAGTAGCAAATACATGTATTTATCAGCATCTCTTTTCTCATTTTTCTCTCAGGTTTTTTCGCAGTGACCCCACTCCCACAAGTTGTATAGTTCATTTTGAACATAATGTCTAGTGAGGAACACTGCTGTATTTGTTCACCATTTGTCCCATCATTTGTCCCATCATTTTTGCGTTCCCCCTTATACTCTCCAAAGCCGATAACCTTATGTACATGACATAAGGTACAGAAGTCAAAAACAGCAACACAGGAGGAAAAAAAGCCTCATTTCCTTTCTTAGTTTATTTCAATAAACATTATTTTATATGATTGTATGCACCTAGCTATTGAGCCTTTGTGATCTTCTCTTAAGAATATCCTCCTTCGCTTTACAATGTCTGTGGGGGGGGGCAGGGGAGAGGGAGGAGGCTGGGAAGGGATGTGAAGGATAAACAAAGGAGGAGGCTGCAATGCTTGGTAAGAAATGTACGCATTATCCTGCCCATGTAATTGTAACCCCTCTGTACAGTATGTTCACAAATAAAATAAATTAAAAAAAAAAAGAATATCCTCCTTCTTTGGTCTCATTGTGTGAATATTTAGAGTCCTGTTTAATTTACCATACCAAAGTGTAATTTTTTGTCTTCTACTATCTCTTACATTTACTTATAGATTTATAAGCACATTCTAGTTCTACAAATGAGGGAAGCCATGCAAGTTATGTTTCTTTGGGTATGGCTTACTTCACTTAATGTAGCTTTTTCCAAGTCTATTCATTTCCTTAGGAACGGTGCAATATCATTCTTTTTTATGGAAGCATAGAATTCCGTGTGTGTGTGTGTGTGTGTGTGTGTGTGTGTGTGTGTGTGTGTGTGTACACATGTTTTCTTGATCCATTTGCCCACCAAGGGGCATCTGGATTGATTCTATATCTTGGCTATGGTAAATAATACAGCAAGGAACATGTATGTACTGGTAGCTTTACTGTGACCTGGTTTGTGGTCTATTGGGTAAGTGCCTAGGTGTCGAATTGCTGGGTTATAGGGAAGGTCTATGTTTAGTCTTTTGAGAAACTGCATAAGTACTCTGCTTTCCAGAGTACTTAAACCTTCAAATCTGTGTGTGTCTGTGTGTGCTGGTCCTGGGGCTTAAACTCAAGGCCTATGCTTTGTCCCTGTTGTTTTTGTTTATTTTTATTCTTGAGGCTAACACTCGACAACTTGAGGCACAGCTCCCCTTCCACCTTTTTGCTGTTTAATTGGAGTAAAGAGTCTTATAGATTTCCTTGCCTGGTCCAGCTTCAAACAGCAGTCTTCAGATCTCAGCCTCCTAAGCAGGTAGGAATACGGGTATGAGCCACTTGCACTTAGCCACAAATGCTTTTGCTATTGCCTAGCCCTTTCCCTTTGGTATTGTACTTGTATCTATTGCTTGGTACACTTTTCATGGTCCAGAGAACCTTTTTCTTCCTATATTTATTATCATACAGTACAATAAAACCCCAAACTCAGAAAGCTCTTCCTTAAGCTAAGTACCTTTTTAAATGGATTTGTTTTGCATCTTTTGAAATAGGTAAGAAATAAAGTTAAAACTACAGGTCAAGGTGGTTTACTGCTACATCAATCCATATTTCCTCTCTATTTGGAAGAACTGTTTGACATCTGTATCTTCTGTGGGTTGGTGGAACATAAAGCTGTCAGTCTACATAATCCCATTCCTGAGAGTATCTTGAAAGCAAGGAATTCCAGGATCCTGTGAGATAGATATCTTCAGTTTTCTTTCTTACTTCCCACATTAATGGTAATACAATATTTGATGGGGAAGACTTCTCTACCCTTCTCCTTTGTTATCTTAGTTTTTTCTGTTCCTTGTCTGTTGTAGCAATTGTATAAAAAGAATGAGGGCTGCATTGTTGAGACACCCTAAGGACAGGACAAAGATGACCATTCGTCATAGCTTAATTAAGTCTTCTCATCCTACTAGCTTAGAAAGCTCTATAGAAGTTTGTAATACAGTTTGGATATAATTTGTCTCCAAGAGTTTCTGTGGTTCTCCTTTGTTGAATAGGCTAGACCTGTAACAGAGGGGACTTGTAAAAGGTTGTTACAATAATTGGAGACAGATCCTTGGAAAAACTGTGGGACCCTAGTCTTCCTGGATTCCTGTCTGGCCTTGTAATCTCTATTTCATGTGCCTCTACCATTGCTTGTCTGCAAGAGGTGGTGCAGACAAGTGGTGTCTTAGCAGATGCTAAGATGTATTTTTTTGGAGTCCCATCCTCCAAAATTGTAAGCTAAATCCTCATTTTTTTTATAAAGTTAGCCTGCCATGGTTGCTTCATTGGTGATAGAAAATGGACTAATACAAAACTTAACAATAAAGAACACATGAAAACTAATTTTTAAACGCTTTAGGATAGATACTTGCATTGATGGGAGTTATTCTTGGTCTGTAGGGTCTGAATTCAGAGTTAAGAGAATGTTCATAAACCTGGTCTCTGAGTTATCACTTCTGTTTTGCTTCCAAATATTACCTACCTCAAATTCACCATAACTTCTTCATACCACATTTTACCCTCATGTGTTTTTCTTTGGACTCTTTATAACCTGATATTTTGTAGTAGCTTCTATAATTAGACTGCTTAGGTTTAAATTCAATTATACCAATGACTAATATTATGAATTAAATTTCCAGGAGACTTGGTATTCTCCTATGAAAAACTAGGTTATTGAAACATTATAGGATGGTTGGGAGGGTTAAAATAAGTAATATGTGTAATCTTAGCTAAAAAGCCAGCTTACTAGATTGTTTTCATGTAGAAATTAACAAATATTTTAAATAAATACAATCGTAATCCTCCAATAGAGTGGCATCATAAGTTGCAGTAAATTTAATATTGAGTTAGTTCTCAAGCTATGATACATGCTATAGATTTCTCCAGAGGAACTTATCATCTTTCTTTCTACAAAATCACTTAAAAGGTTTCGTAACTGCATAATAGTATTCCTGATACTCTTTATCCCAAAGCATGGATCACTTAGGTGATTGTGAGTGCCAACTGTGCTTTATAGATTGCTTTATCAACAAAGGATCTATGGTTTATGAGGAATCAGTTAAAAATATTTAGTCAGCTGCATTTACTTTGGAACAATGCCTAATATCTAACAAGAAATGGATCCTTCAAAAACAAGTGCCAATTAACCCAATTAGTTGCAGCTTGAAAATAATTATTTAGATACATTTTTGCAAGCTCATTGTGGTTGGCTGGTGGAACAATGAAAGTACTCAATAAATTATATATTATATGTTATCCTCATGCCTATACCTTTGACCATATTTTTTATTACCTCTTAACTCTGAAAAGAAAAATTATATTAAAAATAATTCTCCTTTACTAGGGAAGTGAAGCCCTGAAGGGAAAAGATTAAGTTGAATTGGGTTGAACTCTGAAGTATCACAAAGCCTGGTTATATACTAGACTTGTGCATCCCCACAAGGACTTATTGCTCTTTCTGGATGACATTGGCCTTTCTAAGACTTTATGCTGCATATTCTCTATTTATAGAACTATATTTAAGAAATTCATGACAACTGGTATTGGGTCAAATTATAAGTCTTTGGAAAGAACAAAGTAGCAAACTGAAGAGACTAATCTACGCATTCCAAAAGGAAGTCTTCCTGCCTCAAAGAACCCAATAATGAAAAGTCGATTTTTTGGCAAATTGAATTGGCTAGAACATCTTTTCCCTTTGTCATACATAGCCACAGGGGACACCAGAGACATATTTGTCAGTGAAAAAAATCCCTACTCCTGGACTAGAGTGTCCCAGAATAATAAAAGCAGGTGTATTCTCAGTCTCTGAAATGTGACTGGTAAAGCAAGTTACCGGATAGTCTGAAGTCAATCTGTTCTCAGTAAAGGTAGAGGAAGAGAGGTGATGTGATTTTCTTAATTTTTTTTATTGTAAAGATAATGTACAGAAGGGTTACAGTTACATGAATAAGGTAATGAGTACATTTCCTGTCAAGCACTGTTATACCTTCCTTTGTTTTTTCCCTACTATCTCCTCCCTCCCTCACCCCGAAGTTGTAAAGTTCATTTGACAGTGACCATCATCATAGTTGTCACAGGGTACTAAACCAAGTCATAATTGCTAAATAAAAACCTACTTATCAAAAGAGACTCCTAAACTGTTATAGAATATTTCCCATTTTCAGAATTAATGGAAATGTTTTAATTTCTGCCTCAATATTAACTTATTACTTCAATATTTTGCTTCTGAAAATCTATAATCAGGCTCTGATAAACAGTATTTCATATCAGCAACTGTAAATTGCAATCCGGTTAGTCTAATTTCTGAGAAGTGCTATTTTTCTAGATATACGTCTATAAAAAAATTTTTCCAGATGTCACCATAACGTTCTGTCTGTAGAATGTCAGTGTGGACTTTCTTACATGAACGTATCAACCCATACTGAAAAATCATACACTGAGAAAGAAGCGCAAGACCAGATGTGGTAGCACATGCCTATAGTTCAAGCTACTCAGGAAGCTGAGGTGTCTTGAATGAGATTTATTAATAGACAAACTTATTTCAAATGATGCTTTTGTAAAATTTTAGAACTATTTTACAATATAGTAGTCATGGGTGCATCCTCAGTACTATGGTGAGCTTTTTTTTAAATAATTTTTTATTGTGAAAATACCATACAGAGGGGTGAAAATTACATGAGCAAGGAAATGAGTACATTTCTTATCAAGCATTGTTACCTCCTCCTTTGTTTCCCCTTACTATTCCTACCCTCCCATTTCTCCCCCACCCCCCCTCCACTCCCACCAAAGTTGTTAAGTTCCTTTATCGACATAATGTCTTGTACATCTCATTGCTGCAGTGGGTCCACCTGTATCGCTAGTTAAACAATTTGTTTTTTCCCTTCCCCTCCAAAATTATACCAACATCAAATACAGTGAAAGCAGGGGTTATACCATGGGGGAGGGACATACAAAGCAACAAAGAAATCATCTTATAAATATGTTAGAAACAATAGCAAGAAAGAAAAACCATTTGAATACTTATCTTGGGGTTCATTTCATCTAACAGCAACTTGTCTGACCATTTCTGCTTGTCTCAGACATATACTAGTTATTGCAAATAAGGGAAACCATGGAACCTATGTTTCTTTGGATGTGGCTTACTTCACTTAATATAACTTTTTCCTAAGAAATGGGGCAATGTCATTCTTTATGATGGCCTACAAGGAGTTTTTGTTTGTTTGATTTGTTCTGTCTTTGTTGTATTTTGTTTTTATTCTTTGATGGCTTTCATATAGGCTTGCTTTAAAGACAATTCTAATTGAAGATCAACATTTCACATAAAATTAGGAATCAGTCCTTAATCTACAACTTATTCTATACATTTTAGAAGACCTCTTTTTTACTTGACAGTGAATGGACTGCAAGATCAACACGATCAGGACTGGGGCTACACCTGAGGTGACCTGTGATAGAGCTCTTGTCTAACATGCTAGAGGCCCTAGGTTTAGTCTCCCTCTAGAGGAAGGGATGAGTATTCTAACTTCAAATGTGAATTTACATCTTCTAAATTATTTGTTAGTATAAATTCCTCTTCACTACTACACAGAGTGTCCCAAAATAGCATGTTTCTAAAGAAATGAAGAAAATATGCTTCCCAAATCAAATAATTCTCAAAACAAAGGATGAGTTTTAGTGAGTGTAGAATTTTGCGAATAAAAATTTTGCTCTTATAAGATGATATAATCATTGCATATATAATACTTCATATTTTTATATTCTTTAAAGCTATTAATGTATTCTTCCTCACAAACATCCTGAGAACCTGGAAGCTAATATTCTCCTTTAGATATAGGAAGAAAATGGAAGTAACAACTTGTCAAAATCTAAAACTAGTGTTGTCCGATAAATGTCGAATATTTTATTAAGGTGTTAATCTAACACTAACTGCATCATAATTACAAAACTTATTCATTTTGCTCCATGTTTTAAACAATTACATTGAGAATTTCATTTACATTTGAAAGTTCAATTCAGGAGAAAAGGTTTAGTGGAGCCATCTGTCTTGAGCTTTGCTATGCTGTCTCCTGAAGATGGATTTGTTCTAAACTTGAAATTAAAAAAAAAATACATGTACCAGTTAATAGAAATAAAAGAACCACAAAGTAAATGGATCATTATGATAGATTCGCATAGCCAATACTTAGGACAGCTGAGGGGGAAGGGGTGTAAAATAAGTAAGTTTGTAGAGCAATGCTTTTGTGTAAGGTTCAAATGGGGGTGGACAACAAAATCTCAAGTAGGGAGTAGAAGAGGCAATGAAAGTTGTGATGGTTAATCATGTCTGCTATTTTGTTTAGGAGATTAGTAAAGTGCAGCTGTGGGAGAAGCCACCATGAATGCAGATGTAGGTGGTACCATCCCATTGGCTGGTGAGCTGAAACCCAGCCAACTCAGCCTCTGTCTACGTGTATGTACATATGTGTACAGGACACACACAACATACACACATACACCTTCTCATATTTTTTTTCTTACTCTCTCCTCATGCTTTCTTTGTTCTCCATGAGGCAAAGGACTTTCTTTGCTACAATAATTAACACCATGAGTCAAACTAAAATGAAAATGATTAAAATTAAGGTAGCTAATAAACTTGGTACCGCCAAGAAGACAGACAAATAAAGAAAAGCTTGCCAGAAAAGCAGCTTATGACATTTCTCAGGATGCTTGAGACACAAGGAAAAATAGCATCAGTGAGGAGTGCAGTTGGTTATAACCCCATACTTGTCTATTACAAATTATTCATATGCATCAGAATATATTCCCTCTCCATTAAAACATCAAGTATGGTTTTATACACATATGATTAAATCAGCTTAGATGGTTACAGGAGCCATAGTAGCATCTGCTGTAAAGAATTCAAAGCTTGACTTTGACAAGTACAAGCAAAATTCCTTTTCTAATTTAAATATATGTTTAACTAACATCAGTTGATAGAATACTGGCAGTGAATTCTAGTGTTATCCACCAATCTTCTACACCACAAACTGTTTCATGAAACTTTCTAGACAGGATAAGTGGCTCTTTTTATTTTAAAATAAATATTCTTTCTGAATGTCCCTCTAAAGCAATACTCTTTAACAGAACAACAGAACCTGATTTTTTTACTTATAATGATAGAAAATTATAATAATTCTAAAAAGATTGCAACCTGTATTTTAGTTAAGTATCTACTTCATATAATATCAATTAAAATTCTCAATAATTTTATGATAGTATTTTATACATATCTGTCCCATGGTGGGCTGTATCTTTCTTGAAGAAATAATCGATGTGTTTTCATCTTTGCCTTTCATAGCAGAGTACCAACTACAATTCCTACGGCACAGTTAACACGTCAATAATACTGTTTGAGTGAAGGGCTCGGTGAGTGACTATCTTCACACTTGGCTACTTGACTAAAAGCTAAGCTCTTTTCTACCTACGGGTCTCTCCAGCTCAAGATTTATGGGAACCAATTTGTCTCATTTCCCATATCCTTCCAGAAGTGAATTCAGCAACATCACCACTGGCCTCAGTTCCAGACAGGGCTCACTCTGTCTGTTGTAGCAGTAATCACTCTGCTACACTCCATGGAAGAACAGACAACCATGTTGATTTGTGAATCCCTGGCCTGGGATTATGCTTTGTTATGTTTCTTTGTTTTGGTTCCAGGGTGTTTTGGGTGATACTGGGATTGGAACTCAGAGCTTGGTTGGCAGTCTCTCACTGAGTTAACACTTCCAGCCCTACTTTTGGATAGTTAATTTTGAGATGAAGTCCATTGAACTTTTGTGCCAAGGTTTGCTTATAGACCTAAGTCTCCAGATTTCACCATCCTGAGTAACTAGGCCTGGGCTACAAGCACACAATATGAAGATGGTTATATGGCTTTAAATAACTTTTCTGACTTTGCTATGTCAGAAGTGTAATTCATATTTGGCTCATGCATCAGATAAATTTATAATGTTCTAATAAAGGAAACTGACATTACTATCAAAGTTCTTAGGAAAGTGCCTTGCCTACAAGTTACCAAATAAAAGCAACAACATTGTATTTATTTATTTATTTTTAAGAATATAGTTTTTTTTTCAGAACTTCCCCCCCAGTCTAGTGATGGGTATTATATAACCAAACTCATGTATACTGGATTATGAAGTTTCATTTTATAACAAAAGCAAATTCACTTCCTAGAAAATAAACATGCAGTTAGAGGGAGAAAGGTATCATACTCAATTAGCCAGACCTCTGCTGGTCCATGTTTAATGTCATAATGCAATCCGATAATCTGGCACACATCACTGTTAGGAATGAGTTTCATTAGTAAAGTCAGGAAAATGCTCTAGGCCGGCATGTCTTCAGTATATACTTGATAATTGAAGCCATATGCCTCAATTGATCTGGAAAAGAGTATGAATAATGGGAAGAGAAACAAAGAAACTTACTTGGAAACCTGTTGTGTCAGATGGTGTAATGCATCAAAAAGTGAGTTTTACTTTTTTAACATGAAATTTAATTTTTTTCTGGATACAAGTCTCATGTTACCACCTAATAAAATGTTTGTTAAGGCAAACATAATCAATAATCTATGCTTTAATCCATAAGTCTTGGAGTAAACATCATTGAACTAACATTCCTTCATTCCTCGCAGATCTACAGTACGTTCTTTGGTTTGAGTAGAATATACAAAAGAAAAGAAGAAGCAATCCAAGAGCAATTGCCAAATGTTCTAACTAGAGAGCCAAAACTAATTCAGATACTTAAAAAAGAAATGTCTTTAGAATATTATTAACATGTCATACAAATAAGGGTAAAGTATTAGAGGCGAAACTGAGACTGGCAATGAGTCAATTAAGCTTATTAAGTCTTACCTAAAGAATAGAGACTTAAGACACAACAGAAGTGAATGGTTGAAAAGCAAAGGGGGAGACAAAAGCATTCATATTCAATGAGATGAAGAGGAAGAGAAGCTCAGGTTTGTGAAGAGTGAGGTGAGTAGTTATGCTTATGCACTATAGAAATCTATATGGTTGTTCACACATTAAATAAAATATAGGGCTTCTGACAGGATTTAAAAGAATCAAATTCCTTCAACAGAACAAGTTTGAATTGATAAACTCAGCCTGAGCCATACAATACCCTTAAGGAGAGAAAATCTGAATGAGACAATAACATTAAAAGGAAAAACTCTGTTGGCTATCTGGGAAAGACTTTGTGACCATGCAAATTAGTGTGGAATGTATTTAGATACATAGCTAATAACCTTACTTGCAGACTGAATAACCCTTAAAATAGAAGTAACCTTACCTACTCTGTAAATGTCAGAATTTACAATTTTTAAATGCTATTTATTCCAGTTACTTCATAAACCAATTTCTGAAGGGTACATAGAGAAAAATCACAAAAGAGCATTAAAATAGTAAATGGATGCGAACAGGCATATCTGGAATGCTTAATTAAGAAAAGCCATGCTGCTGAACGCTAAATGTCTGGAAGCCAAAGGAAAGCTAAATACAACAGGTTTCTTCATTCCTTTAATTATTCCATCATGAAGAAATACCTTGGGCGAAAATCATAGCCAGATATGAGAGAAAAACACTAATTCACACCTTTTTATTTTCTAGCACTGAACACAAAGGAGAGTGATTTTTGATATTTCAACACAAGGTATTAAATAGAAAAATGAAGGAATATTCATATAAAAATAATCCAATTCAAATTTTCAATGTATGACTGCATGGAAAAAGAAAATAATTCTGATGTGCATAGGGCCAAATACTTAGACTTAAAGAGAAGCCATGCTTTAAAATATGGAATATTCTCTCTTGTTAATCTGACCTAAGAAGTTAGAAGGTGAGCCAGTATAAAAATAATTTCAATAATTCTACTTCAGGATATTTCCTATTGGCAACCTCTTGTACTTGAGGAAGAAATATTTGATTATACTTACACCAAGCTATATGACACAGGTGTATTCTATTTTGGTAATATAAAGTAAAAATCTGAAAGAATGAACAGGGAGCAGAACATTTTTAGGACAGAGACCCAATTGACAGGGTTTTATTTTTTCATTTTTCCCTCAGCATCTTCTCTTCTTTCTTTTTATATTTTTAATTTTTATTGGCTGATCTTTTGTGATCTAGCCCATCTTACCTCTGTCTTCTCCAGCATATGGGTAGGAGGATTGGGGAGTAAGTTTGTATTTCATGACCCAAGTCATACATTATGGTGGATTTGTCAGAAATGACCCTGTGACACATCATGTTTTCTTTTCTCCAAAGAAGTTGAGTATTGGCTGCTCCCTTGATTTGAGGTGAGATGTGCTTGAAAGCTATTTGAAAGTCATCTTTCACCACCCACTTCTCCTTGGAACATAGTAAAAAGCAAGAAGAAAATATAGGCTCCAAGAGAAAAGAAAAAATATATATACAGGAAGAATGAGGAATGCTACCAGTCTTAGGAGGGAGTTGCAGAAATTATATAAAATTCACATCTTTTTGCCCTTTACTTACATTGTTTTAACTTCTGAACAGAATAACCCCATAATAAGTTCCTCTGCTTTAATGCCCTTTGGCAAGGAGCACTGAGAAATCCTGGAGAGGGTGGACAACCCAACCAATGCGCCATTCTAGCTCATTTTGTTGCTTTTATGGGCCAATGTCAGGAAAGAGCAATGCTACTAATGGCTCTAGTGACTCCAGTGATTCAACTCCAGGGAATTCAAATGCTTCATGGTTTTTTTTAAATTCAGTAACCTATACTTAGACTATACATTTTGGGATCTATCTTTTACCACCCATATTCTTTAGTTGGCCTTTCCTTTTTCTCCACAAACACTCCCAATCCTATGACTTCTTTACCTGTTTAAGTGATTAATGTCTCTGCCTTGTAAACTTTTATTTGCCATTAATCAAAAGTTCTCTGATATGTTTTAACTGCAAAATTAAAAATATTTGAGGAACCCATCAAATATTTCAATTAAGTACAAGTTGATCACATTCCGTAAGTGATAAATAGTGCAAGACACATGGGAAGAATTGAAGAGGAAAAACTGATAGTAGATGATCTTAATAGTAATTCTTCAAGAGATATAATTTAGCCTATGAGAGATCTATCTAACTCCTTTTCTTATGGTAACTTAAATTCTGCTCAACTAGATTTTATCCACTGCAAAATGAATTAGAATGAGCTATTTCTTTTCCCAGAGACTGTTAAGAGCAAATTCAATTTTGGCTGAACTCTCGTTTTAATTTTTCTTTATGCTAGATTATTCCCCTCTTCATTTTCCTTGCAGAAGAAAGCAGATAAAGCTAACATTTAGACTGATTATGAGGTTGATTTGCCTTAAAAGGTAGCAAAAGTAATATTTTGGGTCTTCTTTATTAAATTTTCATAGCTTGAGCTACGGAAACTTTATTTATTATAAAATTATTCAACTAGTCGACAATTAGATATGTATTTGTTCCTCTAAGCATGTATTCTGAGAATCATTTCTATTCTCTACAATATAAACATATTTACTCTAAGACAAATCTATACTTTTCTCCATGTATATTATTCTCTGTAATTGCATTTAATGGAAAAGGCTAAGTTACTCTTGCCTGGAAAGTTAGTTTTCACCATAATGATATAGAAAAATACTACAGAAACCCAAGTCCACAATTCATTTTTGAGCTTCAATCTTCTAAAGAAGAAACATAAGATTTTAGTATGTTTGCCTAAGCAGAGGATTTCCACCATAATCGTCTCCATTGTCATTCCACTCTCAGATGGAAACCTGCACAATTCTTAATCCTCTCATGTGTACAGTGAAGAGTGAAAACATTGCACTTTTTAATGAGAATCTAATTATATATTTGTGTGAAACTGGTTTGCAAACTATATCATCTTTAAAATAGCATGTGCTCAACTAATCCAATGGCATCAAAAACTTCTTTTACAAAACAGTGTCCCTAAGTTCGGATAGTTAGCTCATGGAGTTGTATTGACAAAGAATAATGGAGCCCAGCGTGTTCAACACCATTAACCTGTGTACTCCTGAAAAATCATCAAGTAATGTAAAGTAGTCCTGTGCTAGACACGATGGGGAATTGAAATAAGGCTTAGACACTGACTTTTATTTCTTAGCATTGTTTTAGTACAGAAGACAAAAATATATAGTGATTAAAAAGAATAATGCGTAACTACTCTTAAAGAAATAGCATTGCTCTAAGATTTCATCTGAGGAGAGTGCCAGGGAAGTGAGATATAAACAAGCTGTGAAGTAAGGATGGACTGAAGTGTGTAAGGGAAGATTCTAGATTGACACCGCAGACTCAGATGACTCTGAATTCACCAAGAGAAACGTTATGAAAAAGAGGCCCAGTGGAGGAAAAACACAGAAAGCATAAGCCTCAAATCTGATTAGCCTAGCTAATGATGACTGTTTTCCAAGCTAACACATTGGCTCTCAATTCCTCTTTGCTCATTATAAACATCTGGAGAGCTCGTTCAAACACAGATTGCAGGGCCCCACTCTCGGGGATTCTTACTCAACAGGTCACGGAGACGACCTGACAGACTAACTTACTAACAGTTCCCTGCCTGAGCCCAAGTTCCATGTCCAGGAGCCATCCCTGAGAGCCAATGCCCTTTCAGCAAAGTCAAGACAAAGCGGATGCTCAGGCTGGAGAAATAACAGACAATATGGTGGATAAGATTTAGGTCACTGTAGAAATACTTTGTGTGCTGAAACAGGAGTTGAGATAAAAGAAAGACTAGATTAATACAATGTTCTGAGGAAATAAGCCAGTTGCTCAATGAAAATTAAAGTGAGTCCAGAGGGGGGGAGGGGGGGAGGGGGAGGGGGAGGGGGAGGGGGAGGAGGAGGAGGAGGCTTAAATTGACCAATATTGGGTCCCACCCAGTCAGAAGGCAAGATAAGACAGAAAGAAACAGGAAGGGAGGCAGATGGGGTCATACCAAAAATAGTGATAGGATGATTTGTCATAAAGAAATGGGCAGGGGATTGTGCTAGTCAAAAAAAGTGTGGCATTTGGAGCTAAGGACATATTTCAGTAGTACATAACATGCATGAGATCCTGGGGCACATTCCCAGCACATAAAATACAAAATAAAACAAAACAAAAAACAAAATGAATTCCTAAACATTACATTTTTATCACTGGCAGATAAGAAATGATAATTATTCACCAAGTTGCCTTGAGACATCAATATTTTATATTCTCAAATAAAATAAGCATATGTATACAGCAGACATTTTAATATTTTCAGTCTTATGTCCATATAAATATATAATGACACTAATAATTATATTTCATAGTTACATTCAAAGTACTTTCCATAGCTTGCATTAATTGATCAGAATTATACGAGTTCAATTGGTTATGATTCCAGCTTTATAAGCAAGGATTTTAGGATTCAGAGAAGTGCAGAATGTGGATTTAAACAGAATTTAGGTGGCCATCTAGAGATTCAGATTCAAGAGTAGGTGCGTCTATGTCTATGAGTCTTGGAAACAGAATTGACCTGCACTGTGGGAGACCAAGAGGGAGCTGAGAAAGAATGCTGGGGCAGAGACTACAGCAAAGTTGGTAAAAATATAAATATGCAGAATAGCCCAAATCACATATTCCCTATGTTTTCCTGGGCATTTTCTCCTACTAATACCCTGATTTATAGCAGAGGTGATGGGAATTGAGTATAGCTACATAACAAACCAGTAAGCTCACCATGGCATACAGAGATTATATCCCTTGAAGCCAGACATCCAGTGTGAAAGGGTCCTTTGATCACTGGAGGGGATCAAGATAGCTCTGAGGTCATGCATGGCCCCCTAAGATGTGCTGGGTTGGGTTTTGTCATGCCTTGGTCTTACTAAGAGACAAGAAACATCTTTATTAAAACGATGTTCCAAGTCTGGGGTCTTCAGACTCTCCCAGGAAAGTTTGCTGGCTATAGGGTTTTTTTCTTTTTCCTTTTTTTCCTTTTTTTGGTTGTTGTTCACTTGTTTTGTTAAGGCTGGCCCAATGCCAGGAGAGAGCTAATCCAACTGAGGCTCTAAAATCCAAAAGGCTGTCCTTAAGCAGACGAAGAAATCTGTGAACCCTTTTCATTTATCCCTTCGTTTTTTGAGTGCCAATAATGGGTAATGTACATTGATCTTGACCCTCATGAAATTCCAGGCTGAAATGAATTAAAAAGCACATGAATAAATATAGTGCCATACCTAGTTAAGTAGTATTAATATTCTTAATGTACCTTTGGCAAAAGTAAACATTAAAATGATCCATCATTTCCAAACTTAATACTTCTTTAATGATTCTAAGTTAGCTCTACAACAATGGTTAAAGCAAAATATCTGAAGCACAGGAGCAGTTTTCTAACTGAATGATCACATTTTTATTTTTTTCCCACCTGTCTTAGAAAGCCTTCATAGTTTTAACACACATTTGCAAGTAGCATAATACTTCTGCACTAGTACAATACATTGGGAAACAAATTTGAAAACACAGGAACTACTTAAGAGAAATATTTAGATTGTGGCTAATTTAAATAGATAGTCCACTGGGCAAAGACTGTGTCTAATTCTATGTTAGGTACAGCATATTGCAAAATGTTGGCACTCAATAAATGTAAAATAATAACAACAGTCTTTTCCCCTTTAAAGTATATAATTACACCTACCCCCTACTGTGAGCCAAGCTTGGTGACAGATCTTTTGTTTATTAAATCCACAGCCCGGCAGGCATACAGTATTGCAGCTTCAATACCCAGGGGCAGTAAAGACCTCTCTACTTTAGGCAAAGCTTTCAATGACTACAAATCCCTAAAGAACATCTTAACTTAGCAGTCCACCATATATATTACTTAGCCAAATGCAGAAAACCGTTTCTGAGTCCCAAAGTGGAATCGAAACACTAAGTGGAAATGTGCTTTCAAAGTTAGTTTGGAAATATGTCATGGAATAAAATTACTCTGAGCTCATTTGCCATTTCTCTCTCCTACGAAACATGACAAGCTGCTGAGCACAGCTCTGTAGGCTTTATGCAGGAAACTTTCAATAGGTTCTCTTGCTTGTGTTCAAAATGAGCCATTATCCAAGTAGCCTGAACTGAGAAGGGGAAAAAAAATGACTCATGTACAGCTTTATCTGAGACATTTGCACTACAATGAACCAGGCAAAGCAACAGGTCAAGTTAAAAAATATTGTTAAAAAAAAAAGTAACAGCAGCCAAAGCCTATTCAAAGGGAATTTTAGATTGGAAAGCACTTTTGATTCATTTCATCATTATTTTCTTCGAGTTTCCCGTGTTTGTGTTTGAATGCTCGCACTTGAACATTAGTTTCACAATCACCTATTCTACTTTGGGTATTGATGAAGTTCAACATATGTTCAGCAATTCACTGCGGCTAAAATAAGAAATGCAAATTCAGCTAAGTGCGCTCCAAGCCTAATGTGAAGCTAGGCCTGCTTTTCTTTGTAGTTTTTGTAGAGTATTATCATTAGTAGAGAAGGGTTAATGGCAGAGGCCTATGATTGTTTAAAAATTCACATTACCAAAGTGGATTACATTGCATCTACGAAGGGGATCAACAATGTAAGCCTATACTAAGCCATTATTGCTGAAACAAAGCTTTCATTTGAAGTCTTTGGAAACAAGCATAAAAATGGACAAAAGGAAAAATTCTTCTGATGTAAGAACAAGGCAAGCACTACATGCTTTTCATCCAAACGCAGTTTTAGAGCCATGATGAATGCAAAAAAAAAAAAAAAAAAAAAAACAGAAAAAAACACCCTCTAAAAACGCACCATTAACTTAAAGCATACCAGCATTTTGCAAGATGTGTCTGTGTTGCTTAAAATCCAATAGCAAAATTCTTTGTTTCTTTTTGCATTTTGTTGGGCATCAGTCTTAATGTGGAGATGCAGATTATCTAGGGTTGATTCACTACTTTCTTTTATCTTCTAATAAGAATAGAAAGAAAGATTCTAGGGGGAAAAATTGTTCTTTACACTTTGCTGTAGTAATTCATTAGCAACAATCTTGGAACGTGATAACTGAAGGCCCAATGACCAGATCCTGACAAGAACAGGCTTTTAACCTAGGAGGCAATTATTGATGAGTATTTTCTCATTTATGTCCCACAAAAAACAACAAATAAACAGACAAAAAAAACCCTTAGAAATTCATTATTCACGTCTCATTTTAGAGATGTAGGGAAGTTTATCTATTTTGGTGAGGGTAAGGGTAAATGGTAGCACAGAAATGGTGAACAAATGTGGCAGTGATACTCATTAGACTCTAATGTTGAAAATGAACTCTAAAATCTGTGGGGAGAAGGGGGATCAGGAAGAAAAAACTGGGGAAAAATGAAGGAAGAGGAGACCCTGTTCAAAAAGAAATGTACTCATTACCTGACATGTAATTTTAACCTCTCTATACATCACCTTTACATTAACAATAAAAAAATTTTGAAAAAATAAAAAAGAGCAACCTGCTCCCACAAAACAGTGATATAATTTAGGGACATAATTCACAAATTTTATTTTGTATTAAATACAACTTTATATGATACTTTAAATGCACATTTAAAAAAATTGCTTTCCATTATTAAGAAAAACTTACCATTTATCATTCTGAAAATTACTTTTTAGCCTATGGACAAATGGAAGTTGGAAACAACAATTTTTATTGACTCCTGTCTGTTGTAAACATCAATGAGGAATTACTATGCAATTTTTAACATTTACCTGGAATTCTATTTTTATTAAATGATAATTATCAGGCCTAAGTTTCAAATAAAATTAATTGTATTGTGAATTCAAATTGATAAATTTTCAATAAAACATTTAAATTATATTTTTAATAAAAGAAGTGAAGGACATCATGATTAGATAATTCACTTTGTCTAATTTTAATAAACGATTCAATTTCCTGCCTAATAAAAACTTTGGCTCATGTGTCTACATTCCCATACTGACTTTTAATAAAAGCATATGATTCCGTTAGGTGCATGTTCCTTTAATAAATTACCTGCAAAAGCTGGTATGCTGGGGAGGGGAATTACTGTAATACTTAACTAAAGGTTGATTTCTTTGGTGTTTTCCTTAAATTTTATGAAATAGAAACCCTTTAGATATTGTTTAAACAAATTTGAGTTGAAAAGTACTGCCTTTTCAGTAGATGTAAATTAGCTATAAATAACCGTGCCCCCCTTAATACTGTGTGATAGATATGTGTGACTTGTAACTAGCAAATTCAAGATGTTAAATGTTCCTATTTGTGTCAGGTATCCTGAAGGAAGGAATCAGAACCCTGAATTTCAGAATGCGGCTGAGAAATAGTAAGGAAAACAGCAGCTAATAAATTTTTTTAAACTAAAGATTTCCAAGTAGTCAAAATACTAAACATATTTCTTCACCTAAGCCCAGGTGTGTTACACACAACAGAATACAACAGGCCCTCATTTGAAGTCTATCAATGTTTGCTTTAAACACAATTCAACTAAATTGGATATCCACTTTCCTTGTTCAAAACCAGCTAATAATAACAAATGAGAATATAGAAAGGTAGAACCAAGGAAATAGGAAGAATTTATAGAACAAAAGGGCTCAAGTTTTTACCAAAATGTAAGAGAATACTACTAAGAAAATACTCAGAAGAATTAAAGGATCCATGAAATATACCAATGGAAAATCCTGTATAGAAAAGAAAATTATTCATATTTCTGTTGTCAGTAGATTTCTCACTTGAGTATAAAATAGAAACCAAGAAACTGTATAAAATATTGAAAATTTTCATAACCAGAGTCTTGGAAGTAAAAAAAAAAAATCAACTGAAATGCCTTTTCTTTTTCTTCTTAAAAATTCTGTCCCTCAAGAGTTAAAGTTTTATTAGATGAAAGTTATTTTTAGCAGATTAAACAAAACTAAGCAGAAACTGTAAGATAGGATATAACAGATATAAAATCCATATTCTCTATTTTTATAGTATATCCAAATTGTCTTCTGTGTTTCATCTTCTGGAGTTCTCAGTAAAATAATGCCTTTGTCCTATCTATTCACTGAAGATATATTCAAAGGTTAGGAATGGAGAATTTTTGATTTATTACAAAAGTCGATAAGGGTATAAAGATTTTTTATTCTCCTCTGATGAAAATTAAGTGACATGAAATTGATGACACTTTTATCATCTGCACAACTTAAACTTCCTGTAAGCAAAAGACCTGTGAGTAAATCTTTGATCTTACCACAAGCTTAGAAAGCACTGAACCTGGAAATAGTGGAGTCCATATATGCCTAAAGTTCTTTAACTTGTCCAATTCATGATTCTGAAGAATAGGAGAAAATGAGAAGTAACTTGATTGCGAATTCTATTACTCTATCTGGCTCACTTCCAGTAAGTGATTCAGACTATGCAGAAAAATCACTTACAGACAATGCTTTTTTTTTTTTTTTACAAACAATAGTATTTATAATATCATAAACATATATCAATATTTAATATATAATTGACGGGCAGTAAAGGAATGTTACACTAAGGGTGTATATATGTATAATGTATATGTGTGGAAAAAAAGCCCTAGTAGCACTCAATGTATTCCAATTAAGGAATTATTAAAATAGCCACTGAACAGCTATTATAATGTAAACCACTGAAGTAAGCCTCCATATTGACCCTTGCATTGACAAGACATATACTATGCATACTTAAATATGAAATATTTAGTAGCTTGGAATTTCACCTTCTCTTTTTGTTAATTACAACATGACAGGGATAATTGCATCAACAAGTAAATCAGGATGGTCAACGCTTGTGCTATAACATTCCCCATCAACAGCCCCCACACTCAGGTGACAAATATTATTGGATCTAATATTTCTCTATGCTTCTCCATGCTTATACAATACCATAAAAGGTGAAATTACCATAATTATGAGGTAAGCAGAAATGTGTTCGTGATGATTACAATAACTTCACAGAAGCCCACTTGGCTTCATCTACTTTAATGCTGATGCTTTTAACTCATTTTTAAATATCTAATAATGCTGTGTTCATTGTGTTTTGCTAAACAATGTAACTTTTAAAGAACTTACTTTAAATTTTGCAGGTTTTTTTCTTTCTGAAACACAAAGAAAGGTGTCAACATGACAGACATAATTTCCTTTTTTTTTTCTTTGTGATAGACAGAACTTTGAGCTCTGTTCTTTCTAGGCAAATGTTCTTCTTCTTTAGCCATGCCTTCAGCCATGTCATATAGCTGTAATCTCATTTTAAGGTGTCCCTTTATGGAGGAACCTCAAGATATTTGACAATATTTTAAATAGTAATGCAGTATAATGTTAAGGATACATTTATTCTACTGTTGTCAGTAGATTTCTCACTTGAGTATAAAATAGAAACCAAGAAACTGTATAAAATATTGAAAATTTTTCTATGATAGATCATTATGATTAAGTGCCAAATCAAAGTTATAAACTTTTTTTATTTTAAACCTTGCTCAGTAACATAATTTTCTATAGATGTAAAAACTCATAGCCCTTTATAGAAATGTGGCCATTTTCTCACACTTTCAGTAACTGTGGGCATTACAAATATGTTTACCTTTGCTAAGTGTATGAACAAAAAGCCCAAGTATTTTTCCTTAATTTCCATCACTCTGATTACTAGTAACAGTGTATTTTTTTCATGACTAGATTGGCCATCTTAGTTCTTTTGTGAATTATCTGTTACTATTGTTTACTCAATCTCTCCTCTATTGATTCCTTTCTTAAAATCAATGCATTAGACCAATTTTTATATGAGAAATAAAAACTCCCATCCTGTCCAACTTCTTCTACCCATTTATTCATGAAAATGTAACTCTTCTGTGATCCCAAGAAAATAGGAAAAACTGCTTGAAAATTTTTAAATAAACACTATTGACACTGCAGGAAAGCTTGCAATAGTAACTCTTGAAAATACTAGCACCACAAGGAAAGGGTCTTTTGTTTTGGTAAATCCCAGCAAATAGACTGGAGTCTGAAAAATAGCAAGGGCCTTATCCAACCATACCTTGATATACTATGCAATTTTGTGGTAAAAATGAATGTGTAGAAACATTAGCTTTTGGAACAGTAAGTGTGTATTTTCCAAGGAAAGGAATTTGAATTCTACCACCAGACTGTTTTCACAGGTCACCATATCTTATCTCACTTAATCCTGTGGATATTGTCAGAGTAGATATTGTTATTGACATTTTGCAGAGGAGGCAAATCAAGACTCAGAAAATTGCCCAATATAGTATGGACACTGGATGAAGAGGGGATATAAATTCAAGTGTTTCTCACACTAGAGATATTACTTGTCCCTACACTATACCGATTATTGGTATGCACACCTGAATTTGGGTTGAAATATGCTTCCCATCTAATTCCAACTATAATTTTCCAATAATTAATAAACAATCTAGACAGATGTTGATGGATCACATCTGTAATCTTAGCTACTCAGAAGGCTGACATCTGATGTTTGAAGCCAGTATGGACAGGAAAGTCCCTAAAACTCTTATCTACAGTGAACCACCAGAAAACTAGAAGTGACTATGTGGCTCAAAGTGGTAGAGTACCAGCACTGCGGGGAGAAAGAGCTCAGAGAAGTGGTAACGTGAAGAAAAGACATATGGGAAAACAGCCATAGTCTTTAAGCTTTGGAGTAGGCAGATAACAATTATGCTGCCATTCAATAGCATATGAAATTGCTTGACTAGCAATCTAAAGTGAAAATCCTGCTGCCCAACAGCTCACTGTGACAATTTAAAACCTTTAGTGTTCTCTTCCGTTATGTCTAGGGTTTTCTTCTTTCTTGTCAACGTAGTAGATGGAAAACATTCATAGAAAGTAAGAAGCTTGTATTATGGTTTAATGTTGACCAAATATATTTTACGTGACAGACATACCACAATCTCTCTATTAAACTTTTGACTTCAAAACTATAATCAATTTCCTATAGGCAGATCTGTATCAGATAAAATAATTAATGAAATAAAAACCTATTTCAAATTCGCCATTTTGAAGAGAGGTGAATATAAGGTCTATTTTATTTTTAGTTTAACATACAATTTTATATATAACCATAGAATATACCTTCTGCAAAACCACAAAAATCAATCACTCATAGTAATTACACACATTATTAAAGTAAATAACAATCTAAACATGCTATACTTCTCTCATATTCATCTTCTCACAAAATAGATATCTTCACATTTTTTTACATTTCAGTGTAAAGTGGTGAGGCCTATTTGAAACACATAAAAATGAATATATCGATTGGATGAGAATAAATATGATTTATTATGAAAAGGAAATGCTTGTCCAGCAAATGAACATTTCTCATAATAATGTATCACATGGACATGCATATTTATAAAATGATGTCAATCTGTTAAAGCAGTGAAATGATCAAAACTAGAGTATCTATCTCCAGCATATATTTCTACAATTTTTTTTTGAAACTATTCTATGTGTTTTCTTTTTTTCTTTCTAACAATTTTTTTTTGGGGGGGTCCGGTTGTGGGGCCTGAACTCTGGGCACTGTCCTAAGCTCTTCAGCTCAAGTCTAGCATTCTACCACTTGAGCCACAGCGCCACTTCCGGCTTTTTTCTTTTTTGCTTATGTGGTGCTGAGGAATCGAACCCAGGGCCTCAGGCATGCAAGGCAAGCGCTCTACCACTGAGCCACCTTCCCAGCCCCTCTAACAATTTTTAAATATCTTCACAACAACAAAAAGATATTGGTGCTATAGACTATGATAAATAGAACCTGAACTCCTCTGAGTCACAATGTGTGTGTGTGTGTGTGTGTGTGTGTGTGTGTGTGTGTGTGTGTGTGTGTGGAGGGGGAGGGGGAAGGGGGAGGGGGAGGGGGGAGGGTGAGATTACTACTCCAGCCTTGTTTCTGACCCAGGCACTACATTGTTGCCTGAATCCAGCTGGACTCCCTCAGCCTCTGATGGAAACTACCCATCAAGCAAACTGTGAGCCAGAGACAGGGGGCAGGAGGGAGGAAGAGGCCAGCAAGAAATAAAGGCCCCCAGAACATTCTCACATAGATGAAAATTTAAAATCCTTAATATCTCACTAAAGAGAAAACTCCCCACCACACCATCATATATGCCTGACAGTTTTGATGATTATGCTTATTAAACTCTTCTTGGTACACAATAAAATGCCTAAAAGGTGAATAACCTACATTTTCCACGCTGTAATTTAAAACTAGATATTTAACACAGTGAGTGGAAACCCAATATCAGATCCTATGAGAAAGAGTTTCATTTTCTTTAAAAATAACACTCTGAGAAACTCTACTGGAAATACAAACATCTCAGGTTGCACACCTAAACTGTCATGGTCATAAAACGAGACTAAATTCCTTTGCTAATCTTATTCATGAAATATTTCATGTGCTTTTAGAAAATACCACATTGTGGCAAAACGGTATTATTTCATTATGTTTGAAAATAACCAATGGTGTACAGCAGTATAGAATTCAAATTGCATTCCCTGCATCAGAAAGCCAAAATGCTCACAGAAATAGAGGTGATTTTGAAAGCACTGAGAAACTCAATATACTTCCATCTGAATACTAATTCAAATTGTTATAGCTATGCATTAACAGTGGCTTAATAGACTATATTTCAAACAAAATTAAGTTAATTTTGCAAGCAATCAGGCCTCAGTATCCTGTATAATTTAGCAAAAGTTCTATAAGGAATAATTCATTCTTGATCAGGAGAGTCAAACCCAAATATTATCACTGATTGGACAATTTTCTATAATTCTCTAATGTTGTAATTCCTAAGAACACAACTTACAAACCAAAGTAGTATGATTTGATGTCAGGAATGGCATTGCAATATATATTTGGGAAGACAATTAGTAAACACTTTTGTGGCAAAACTTGATAAGTAAGTTTGTGTCTTATCTTGTATTAAGAAAAATATTCTATGGAATCCTTTATGGAGAGCTGTGCATATACATCCTATCACCTCTCATCTTTAGCTGTGTATTTAACTACACTAGAAGGAAATCAATATCATTTTATGTCCTTAAAAATTTTTTAACAATTTTTATTTTTGCACTTTTATAAAGGCAAGGTTTTAAATTCAGATAGATGTTCAATTGAAACCCCTTTGTACAACTACTTAAAGATAATTTTAAAAGATTTAAAAAGATCAATAGAGAGACATACTATCAAGCACAAAAAAATTAGATGTAGTTTCAAGCTTCAAACTTCTTTTTCTTTTTCTTTTTTTATTGTGAGAATACCATACAGAGGAGTTACAATTACATGGGCAAGATAACGAGTACATTTCTTATCAAGCATTGTTGCCTCCTGGTTTTTTTCTCCTTCCCATCCCTTCCCATTAAAGCTTCAAACTTCTGAGGCTGAGGATACTGCTAAGTGTAGAACATGTGTTTAGCAGGCTTGTAGCTCTGGGTTCAATACCCGCCACCGCAAACAAAACAGAAATCTTCAGTAACAGCCCACAGCTTTCCTCAAACATATATTTCCTTTACCAAAAAAATTTTTTGGGGGGGTCCGGTTGTGGAGCCTGAACTCTGGGCCTGGGTGCTGTCCCTCAGCTCTTCAGTTCAAAGCTAGCGCTCTACCACTTAAGCCACGGCGCCACTTCCGACTTTTTTCTTTTTGCTTATGTGGTGCTGAGGAATCGAACTGAGGGCCTCAGGCATGCAAGGCAAGAGCTCTTACCAGTGAGCCACCTTCCCAGCCCCCACCAAAATTATTTTTGCTATAAAACATCATGCTCAATTTATCAAGATGCATAAACTATTTACAAAGTGATTGGTTCTGTGACTATGCCAAAATAAGCTCATTCCTTTTGAGGATTTTAAATAGAAACTAACTTGACATGTGGGAAAATGTGGCCAAGAGGCGATGCAATAGAGTTCATGACAATTACTTGGTAGGTTGGTTGGGGCGGCAGGTGTAGTCTCTAGAATAAGTATGCTTCTAGCTAGGACAGCCAAAGTGAACCAAGGTAATGATCTTAGAAAGGAATGACAGAAGGCAAAACTGGAGCAAGCATAAACAGAGTAGGAACAGAAGACAGATTCAAGAAAAGTTTCACAGGCAAAACAGACAGGGATAGAAGCTTGCTGGAGGCAAAAATGAAAATCTTAGGTGACTTGGGAATGATACAGTAGCTTATAAAACAATATAGATATGGATGACATACATCTAGATGTAGACACAGATATAAATATAATGAAGATATGGAACAAATCCCTGGCCAAAAGAAAGAGAAGATCAACAATACACCAAGAATGTTGTTTTGTTTTAGTTACTCGTGTTTTCTTTAGTGTGGATGGTGAATATCTCCGTGCCTGAATCTTGAGTCCAGTGATGAAGATACAGATTGGGGTGTTGTTAATTTGTGGTGGCAGGTAAAAATTGCTCAGACTGTTCAGACAGCATGTCTAGAATGAGAGAAAAAAAAGAACATAACAGAAATTTGGGGAAATGCTGGTGTGTGGGGAGAAGAGAATGGTAAATTTTGATCAAAGTAGCAGATGAAAATTAAGGTAAGACCTCTCAGATATAGTAGGAGATTAAAGAACACAAGCAATTATTTTAGTGACATGGGATAAAGCTAAATACTACCACAGTAGCCTAATTAATTGAAAACTGAGTTGTAGATGCAGAAAAGATATTTATGCCAAGATGTTTAAATGTAGAAATTAGATAGGTAAAACTGAGTCATAACATTTAAGGAAACACTTAACGAATGTGTTTATTTGTTGGTTACTGAATTTATGGTCACTATAACTTTGTTTTTGTAGTTGAGGGCCAGAGAGTCTCAAAACTATGTTTTCATGGAGAAGAAGAAAGCTAGTCAAAAATGTTAAAAGAAGAGTAGAATTATAATTTGTAAAAAAAAAAAAAAAAAGAAAGAAAGAAAGAAAAGAAAAGAACCTGTTGAAAAAGAAGCAGTTTCAGTGCCGTCCATAAAACAATACCAGGATAGATTGATATAAAAGTTAACCCAGGAAAAGTTAACCCAGGAAATGTGAAGTTAAAACCATTAAACCCTAACTGGTATTATGACTAAACAGAAATGTTCAAGGAACAACAAAGTATGTTAAGAAACATACGTGAATAACTTCAGTGTAAAAATCATTACTTTTTAACTTTAGAAAATATCTAGAACATAACTTTTAGAAACATAATAGCCATACATAGTATTATTTTTAATTGTTTATAGAGTTGAATACCGAGAAAGAGATTCATCAGGCAAAAGAATTACATAACTTATAGTTTGGAATTAGGCATGGTAATGCAGTTAATCATAATGATTAATAATGACAATGATGAATCTGATTATGGAATCCTTAAACCTGGAATATTACAGAATTAGACATATTTTCAAAACGTCAACATAACCCTTGATGAAGATAAAATATTTTTAATCCATACTACTAAGTGGGAAATAAACTAAAATACATTTTCATGCCCTTACCTTTAGAATTTCACTGAATTACATAGCTATATAGGAAGGTATTTCTACAGATACATGTATGTGTGTATGTAGATGGATGGAAAGCTGTTAACTAGAAAGTTGGTACTACTTCATCACTACTACATCAGTATGTAAAAATAGATGTTTTCTGAAATTTAACCCATCTTTCCCAACTATTTATAAGTATACTTGTATGGAGTGAACTTCAAAATACAACAAAGCCTAGCAGTGAAGGTGTTTAGGAACAGCTTCTCTAAACCGCAAAGCAGCCTGAAGGTAAAGAACACCTGTATTTTTGAGAAGCGCTGGCTAAATCTGCAAGGAGTGAGGTTATAGAACAAGATCATGTGGTTAAAGAGAGTCAAAAGCTTAGGAGCAAAACAGATGATGCTTCAAATTAAAACTCAGGCTTTCTTTCCCAGTGTTGCATCCTCTTATCCATTTCCTATTGACCTGACAGTATTATCAAACACTTCTTTGATACTTATCAATAAACTACACACCTCTGCATTCATATCTTTTAATATAACAGGTTACCTATTGGCACTTTCGATCACTCTAGAGACCATATAATTTGGTGACCGCAAAGCCCGCTCCCAGCTTGGTGATGAACTGGTCATTTGGACTATGCCATCCAGATTCTTGACCTTAAACTCCTTTGGCCTGAGGGGCCTTTCTGCATCTCCATGTACTGGGCTGCTAATCCTTCAAGATCCATCCTTTTCACACGTGTGGACTATAGCCCTGCATGACGGGCTTCTCGTGGCAGCCACAACTAATGGTGCCTTGCCTGGTATCCACAGGACACTTAAAAGTTCTTATCACTCAGAATCATAATAATTAATCTCTCCCCTGCTGGAGCATAAGCATTTCAAAGACAAGACAGTATTTTATTCAATGTGGAATCAATAGGTCCTAAAGCAACGTGTGTCACATAGCAGATAACAAATAACGAACTGCACTGTAGTGAAAACAGCATAGGGTTCAGAGGCCATGTGCCAGGGAGCGTGTCAATTTGAGATCTGTCTCTCATTATCCCTGGGAGCTTGGGCAAGTGACTGCCTGTGAGCCCCACATCCACCTCTGCACAGACATCACATTGCTTGTTTTAAAGAGTTGATTGGAGCATTGGATTGGAGGATTGAAGGAGACTGGGCGTGAAGAACAAGAGTTTTCTTGAGGACTTGGTAGATGTCAGTGTGTCTGGCCTTTCACCCTCACCTTCTTGGAAACCTGGACATAGCACAACTAAGGTTTGACAAGAGTCTCTGTACTTATTGACTGGACAAGCATGCACCATGTGTCTCAATAAAAATCAGAAACAATTGTGGTGTCATATATGAGCAGAGATACATTACTACACATTACTACACTCAAAGAGGGAACAATCTTATAAGGGAAATACAAATTTTAAGTGATTAAATGTTTTGTTTTTTTAATTTTCAAGTGTGTCCATGCCAGGGCTTGAACTCAGGGGCTAGCTACAACCCTTAGCTGTTTCACTTAGCTGGCACTCTACCACTTGAGACAAAGCTCCACTTTTAGCTTTTGGGTAGGAAATTGGAGAAAGGATTCCCATAGACTTTTCCACCCTGATAGGCTTCAAATCTTGATCCTCAGATCCGAGCCTTTAAGTGCTAGGATTACAGGAATAAGTCACTGGGCGCCTGGCCATTAAAAAAAGAAAAAGTAAAGTAGAAACTTGCACACTATGATTAAGGCCTCTACTGAGATTTGGGGAAGTGTGGAAGTGCTTGTCACTGGGAAAATGTTGTGAAGTGGTCACCAATAATCTGATGTAAGAAGTGATTATAACTTGTACTCATGGAAACCAATAAAAGAAGCTCTGTCCTAGGAAAAATGTACCATAGGATAAAACAAAGAGAAGCAGAAAGATTTAAAAAATACAAAAAGATATAAAGATAAAAACTGACTTTGTCTGATGCCAAAACAAAAAAAAACACAAAACGTTTCATTATGTATAGACCTTAACTATGGTAGGGGAAGAAATTCAAACACTTAGGCGAGAACTCACGCATTTCACTTACTGTCAGGTTTATAATCCACATGCTTTTTGTGTGAAGGTATTTGATTCTGCCCTACTTAGTAGGACTTTCAAATTATACAGGAAGTTAAAAGGGAATATGAAAACAAATTGGAGTTCTCTATTATACTGTGCATGGAAGCAAAGTCTGCTTTCTGATTTAGTTGAGAAATGGCAAATGGTGAAGTTCCACTGAATATTAAAGTAGGCTATACCTGACTCAAAGTTTGCAGGATTGGAAAGCAGAAAAACCAATGTAATGCTCAACTATATCCTTGTGGAATAAGAATTAAAACAAACCACCTCCTGAGAAATCACTATCCTCCATGGACCAGTCTTCCTTCTTCTATGTTCCATACTCTACTGCCCCCTGCTGCCTTCAGTCCCAGAAGCTAAAAAAGAAAACTTCCTGTCATCTTCTCTCAGTGATTTACCCACACCACCATTTTATTTTATTTTTTTCCATTTTCTTCCAGGATGACTGATGTTCTAAAGCTTACTGTGTGGCCAAACTAAGCTTTTTTTTAATCAATGAAGTTATACAAATTAAACAAAACTTACCATGGTGGAGAACTTTCAGCTTTGAAAAGATAGCATGCTGTTAAGTAATCCTGTATGCCAGCCACAATTTGTTTGGGATTGCTCAATTGCACGTTTTTGTCAGGAAGTAATAATTAGCCCCCAAACACAATGTTTGCCCTCCATTTCAATGGCAACCCAAACTTCCCTAACCATACCAGCTATGCGTATAATTAGAGATTTCCTGTACATGGCATTCTATGCACGTTAGACTTGCTTTAATATACAGACCACATACGGATTTTTCTACTCTACAAATATGTATGCGATTATTAATGTCAGGTTTTTCTTTGAACAGTAAAATTATACGAGTATCTAGAGCAACAACAGCATTTCCGAATTCTAAGTCATCCAAATAAATTTATACACAATTAGCACACACTATTAAAAATCCAAAGATAAAATAAAACCCCCAGAAAACAGTAAGTTCTGTGGCTTGGCACCATTTCCCCCCCAAAAATTAACATCTCCATAATCATCTGGAAAGAGAGCACTCTTGAGTAAAACCATTGAGACCAGGCACTATTACATATCTTAACACAGACACCAGATATTTATATTCACAGAAGTTTAAAACTGTTTGACAATCTAAAATACTGGAGGATACAATTTAAAAAGAATTATTTGAAATTCAGTTCTCTTTTTCCAGCAGAAAGTCTAGTATGAAACAGCTCTGTAATAACAACAATAACAAAAAAAAATGTTCCTAGAGTAGATCTCCTTTCATAGTGGAGCAGTTGTAAGTTTGTACTCTCTTCATGATCAACTAATATTTGTTTCAAAAAATCCATGAAAAACTAAACAACCAGAAATAATACCCAAAACAACAAAAATAAAACATGCATCATCATATTCATAAAAAGATGACCAAATAGAGCCAGGAAGACTCAACTTCCCTGCAATTTCACCAAATCTGTCATCCATATCAAGGATATGTCAAGGAACATTTCAAAGCTTTGGGCCACAGTTAAAACTCTGTACTGCTGGGTGCCTGGTAGCTCATGCCTGTAATCCTAGCTACTCAGGACACTGAAACCTAAGGATGACAGTTCAAAGTCAGCCTAGGCAGGAAAGTTCATGAGACTCTGATCTCCAATTAACTACCAGAAAGTCAGAAGTAGAGCTGTAGCTCAAATGGTAGAACATTAGCCTTGAAGAAAAAGCTCAGGGGCAGGTGCCAAGGCACAGAGTGCAAGCCACAGGACCAACATGCATGTACACGTGTGCGAGAATGAGCGCACGCACACACACACTCATACACACACTACATATACACATGTGAACAACCCACAGTATGATTTCAATCATAAGTAGCCAAATGAATATTGCTTATGTACATGTGATTGATGATGCTAACGTTAATATTTTTGACATGCTTATTCATTCATTCATGCTTATTCCCAAAAGGAGATCAGCAATGACTGTACTTTGATTATAATAACCCAGTCACCAAAAGCAGCAAGCTTCTGATAACATATACAGTTCCTCTATCTAGCATTGGCTATTATTAAAACTTCCACAACTAGATTCAAAGATCATGAAACACACCTAATATATCAGCTAGGACCAGTTCAGTCTGAATATGAAATATCAGGTTTTTATCAGGTACAGGAGATACCATTTTTCCCCATGATTTCTGCCCTAAACCAATGCCAGTTGAACCAACATTTGTTATTTTGATTTGGGTTTTTTCTTCCTTTCTACTTGGTGCATGTGTGATAGGTGATCCTCATCCAGTTATTAGGCCCCAAGGTTATTTGATAACCAAAAGCAAAAGAAAGCCATCTAGAAAGTTCTCAGATGAGTGGTTGGCCCAAATGGTAGAAATATCACTCTCAAGATGACTTGCTTTCAAAACTGTATTCAACAGATGTTTATGAGTACTTTCTCTGTACTAAAACGGCAGAAAGAGTTATCACCCTTTTTAGAAATTTAATATCCAGGATACTTGCAAGTGGCCTGTTGTTGCATTGTTGTTTTTTTTACTCAAATAAATGAAGATATCACAACCTGCTGACTAATTCAGCCCACAGCCATTCTTGCTTCACTTAGAAGTTATAACCAACAAGCTCAAAATTAGTGAGGCAAAATCATAACCACCAATCATCAGCTCTTCGACGTCTGTGGCCTACACAGGCAGCTTTCCCACTTCTCTTGGTACAGCTGGAGTCCTGGAAGGGCTGTGAGTTTTAACCGATCTGACAGAGTGGGCGGCTGGGAACACAGGTGGCGATGGAGGGAGGTCTCAGTCCATGTGGGTAAACTCAGAGAGTGTATTTCCTGTAAGATGCAACCTTTCACTTGTCAATGACTCAGATGGCCAAGTTCAGGCTTGAGAGGCATGCTATATTATTGGAAATCCTTGCTTTCCTCCTTAATCAAGTACCATTCAGTTATTTGAAATAGGAATCAGATATATTCTATATTACACATTTCCACTGCCTTACAGTTCAGTGTTTAATGGTCTCATCTCTATTTGTGTCCTCTTGTCCTCTCTTCTCCCCTACTTTCCCTTGTTTTCTTCTTTCCTTCCTTCCCTCCCTCCTTTCTCTCTCTCTTGCTCCCTCCTCCTCTCTTCCTTTTCCTTTCTGGCCCTCCTCTCCCCCTCCCCTTTCGCTTCCCCCCCTCTCTCCTTCTCTTTCTTTCATATCTTGTTTTTATTTTTCTGTAAAAACTCTGATTGGGCTTGTAATAATGATTAGATGGAGCACAAGCAACATTCACTCCCTGACTAAGCCTGGACTGTGGCCTGTGTAGTAATGCAGAACAGGAGTACCTGTCCAAGCTAAGAGCAACAGCCATGCCAGTATCTCAGCCACATGGAGAAAAGAATACACGCCTAGTCCCTCAAACCCATCCTTGAAATCACAATTATTTCTGCATCTTGCTGATTGCAAAATGTCACCACACAAATCATTCCACGCATTTTCCCAAGACCATCAGATGAAATGTAAATTCTCGCATGTCAATTAAGATCCCTAGGACCAGCCTTTTCACCTTTCTGTCTGGCTATTTTTTCACAAATCACTGCCCACTCTCCCCTACAGGTCTATGTGTTCATTCTTTCCCTTCCATCCAGCCTGGAGGCTGGTCCCTTCTTCTCCAAAATCAGAGCATATAATTCTCTCTCTACAGCCACATTCAAATTCATTAAGGCTTCTGTGAAGTCAGCACAATGAAGTCAGCACAAACCATAAGCATGGGCCTATACAGGCCAGAACCACCCCACTTCCTCACATTTGTGGCTTCATTGTGGGGGTATCCATTCATTTGGTAGAATATCAACTCTTTGAGGACTTCTGTTTATGACAACAGATGTAGGTTATACACACACATACACACACACACACACACACACACACACACACACAGCTCATTTTGTTTTGTTTTTAACTCACACATAGATATGTAGAAGAAAAAAGTTCCTTTTTGTGAATGGTACTGTTTCATGCATTATCTTCAAGTGGAAAGACACTATGTGAGTTTTAAGACCTCAGAGCTGTGCTCTTACAATAAACAAAAGTTAATTAAAATATTCCATGAAAAAATAAGTATATGAAGTATAAATAAAAAAGAGTTTTGATTCCACTGTTGTTCCAGTGACTTGTTAAGCTATGTGGTGGATTTCCAAAGCCATTGACAATGGGCCGCTGAATCTAGCCAAGGAAATCTTATAGAAGCCAAACAATGAACCAGCATTAAAGCAAGTCTTCCCAGGCTGAGACGAACATACTTTGTGTAACACTATTTTAAGGGTTGTTGAGTACAGCTTAATAGTAGAGAGCTTGCCCATAATGTATGAGACCCTGGGATGGGAATGTGGCTTAGTGGTAGAGTGCTTGTCTAGCATGCATAAAATTTCTCAGTACCACACAAACAGAAAAAGCCGAAGTTGCACTGAGGCTGAAGTAGTAGAGTGCTAGCCTTGAGCAAAAGGAGCTCAGAGACAGTACCTGGGCCCTGAGTTCAAGCCCCAGGACTGACAAAAAAAAATACAAGAACATAAAAGACCCTGGCCTCAGGTCTCAGCACCACAAATGCAAACACATAATCAAAAAGCGCTGTTGTTGTTTGGGTGTATTGGGGCTTGAGCCGAGGGGCTGAATTCTGTCCCTTAGCTTTTTCACTCAAGGCTGGTCCTCTACCACTTGAGCTGTATCTCTACTAGAAGTACGATTTTAATTTTAAACAATCACCTTCAGGTCACTGAATCACCGGAGGTTTCAAACATATAGTACACAAAGGAATTATAAAATGCCCCAACATTAAGCTTTATTTATGAAGCAGCTGTGTGGTTTTATTTATTTTAATATAGACCTTTAGGCGACAACAGAGCACACATTTATGTGATACAAGTTCCGTGCCACATGTAACAGGCACAAATAGCTACGCAACTCACCAAGTCACAGTATCCAAGCGAATGGACCTCATGGGATGATAATGGTTTGGTTCAAGACTGCACCAAGGCTGAGGGCCACCAGGGTCCATGAAGCATTCTATCTGATCCCACCTCACTCCCTCTCCTTTCTACCTCCCTGACTACACGGCACTGCACATGGCATTTCCTCTTGGAGACTGTGAAACCCCAACAGAACCTCCCTCTACCAACACACTCCCTTTTTAACTATATGATACACCTCAAGCGTGCTCTTCTCTGACGCCTCTTGTATGGTCCTAGCTAACTTCTGACATTGATCGGCTCTTTCAGTTTCAATATTCTGAAGGCCAGTCATTGCTTTGGATAAGCATGTTCTTCCATATGTCTATTTGTTGTTACTGTTGCCCTGGAGCTTGAACTCAGGGCCTGGGCGCTGTCCCTGACCTTTTTTTTTTTTTCTCTCAAGGCTAGCACTCTATCATTGAGCTACAGTGCCACTTCTGGCTTTTTCTGAGGAGTTTTATTGGAGATAAGAGTCTCATAGCCTGTCCTTCCTGGGCTGGCTTTAAACAACAATGCTCAGATCTCAGCCTCCTGAGTAGCTAGGATTACAGGTGTGAGTCCCAACACCCAGTTAGGAGCTGTGTTTTATTTAACTGGAACATCACACATTGCCTGCTGCATAACAGACTGACAGATGTAACAAATGATTGTGTAAAACAGAGTTTGAACATCATCTTTTTACTTAAGTAGTGCCTTCTTCAAATCATGAACACCTAAGGCAAACAAATTTAAATAGCATATCTTAATTTTAAGCTAATTCTTCATAGTCAGAGTTCATAAATACAACAAACTGACAAAAACTAAAAATACCCAGATAAAAAATAACAGACTACAATGCTAGCAGAATATAACTCTGAAATGTGCTATAATATTTTTCATCCTTTGGCAATGTAACAGAAAAGAAAAAAATTTGCATTTTTCTCACTCTATTTTTGCCATTTATTAGGTATGTATTTTTTTCTGTAAAATGAGGTCAACAATATCACTCTTTTGTCTTTCACAAATTACAAGTTCAGAACTAGAGATGTGGCTTAAATGGTAGACCATCATCAGCCTTAAGCAAAAAGAAGGCAAGCACAAGGCTGTGAGTTCAAGCCCCAGTAAACACATATATGCATCTGTGCATGCACACACACGTACACACACACACACAAAGAAAAAAAATAAAAATTACTAGCTCAAAATGCATATTTTAAAATGCATCTTTCCAGTATGCACTAAGATACAAGGTCTGGTTATTAGTACGAGGAAAGAATCAGTTAATAATAATCAGCATAGTTTTGTACCACAAATGTTTGAGCCTGACAAACATTTAGCCTGCTTGTGGTCTAGCATATGTACGGAGAATTTTCCTTTGAGAAATAAAATATTCATCATTTCTAATTATAAGTGGTACTGTTGTCAAGACAACTTTTCTCATGAGGCATACGATTATTTTAAAATGGTCTTCTGTAACGTTTATTTCAATTTTTATTTACAAATGAAAATATATCAGCCCTACTATTACCTCATTAAACTACGTACTCTTAACCATATAAAAGAAATGATGTTTTGAAAAGATTCCAATAGAGTTTTCTTCTTTAGTTTTTCTAGAGAAGAAAATTCATGGCATGGAAATTTAACTATGTAGCACTTCAATTAAAAGCTGGGAGCCTAGAACTAAAACTAGAAAAATGTACAAGAGTTACATGTCCTATTAATGCTTCATCATCAGGACGCTGTAAAAATAAATGAATATTACAAGAATCTAATTTGATCAAATATAAATCTACATGGTCATTCCCATAGATAGGATTCACTGCAGCATTGCAAAAAGTAGACAAAATAATGAATCTCTGGGGTGTGTGTATATGTGTATATGTGTGTGTGTATGTGTGTGCACACATGCACATGCATGCATGTACTCTTTCCCACTTGAGCCACAGCTCCTCTTCTGACTTTCTGGTGTTCAATGGGAGTCATACCACCTTTCCTGCCCAGACTGGCATCAAGCCATAATCATCAGATCTCAATTCCTAGGATTACAGGCATGAGCCTCCAATGCCCAGCAAAATACACTTGTCTGTTCTTAACATTTTAATGAAGATGTCCTCTAAAATAGTCAATAAAAAATGTGGTATTGCAGTTATGTTACAGTTGGAAACAAAGAAGATGTGTGTTTTCCTCAGTGTGTCTGCCCAAATCTATAGGTGAAAGACAACTCAAATACTTCCATCATACCTCATAACCTAGTATATATCGATAGGTAACTGGTTCTAGAGTTAAAGTTTAAAGAGTTGTAACTACAAAGAGATTTTGTAATTTTATATACTCTTCACTTCAAGCAATGTCTTTGCCAGTGTAAATCCATGTTACTCTTCAAAATGAATATTATCCTTTAACTGAAAATATTCATAATCTCTAAAAATGTCTCTGACAAAATATACCCAATGTAATTCAATAAGTAAAGCCATTCCTCTTTCTGAACCTACAAGAGAATACAGAACTACACAATTGTAGAAATTCAATATCAACCTAAATGATTCATTATGGTAGACCTTGAACTAAGTCAAAGATCTTTAGTTTGGGGGCAAAAAGAAAGCAAGGTATGTGGTTTTTTTTCCTTTTTAAATCCATACTATAAGGACATGTGATTTTCATTATTTTATGAATCTGATTACCTTAAAAAGTAGAAAAGAGGTTTTCCTCTCTTTATTAAACTCCTGATAATATACTATATCTAAAGGATGTTTATAAACATTAAAATGTCCTATATCCTACAATGATTCTGTTTTACAAAGAGGGTATAAGATTAGTTCTGCTTTAAATAAGTATACCATATAGCTGAAAATAATGACATGCATTTCAGAACTCCCAGGGTGGGACAAACCACAATGGATAAATTATTGACCCAAAACTACTTAGCTTAAAATACTGCATCATTTTTGTAGATTCTTTTAAGAGGCTTTGGCAAATGGGCAACTGTAATGAAGCCAAGTTACGTCAATGAACATAGAATTCCCACCCCCTTCCCCCCGTTGGGCCTAAAAAGTCCCACTTTGACCATCCCTTCACAGGCTTGAAAAGCAAATGAACAATTTAAACTAAAGACTTAGAGATATACTGAAAAATCTTTGCCTAACCGATTTGTTTTCTCTAGATGAAAAGAAGTCATGGAAATCTGCAATGTACAGAAATTCAGGTATCGAGAAATCCACATGAAAATCCATATGTAGAGATGGGAGTTTTACTTTAGTGAATTGTTTCCAAATGAAATACATAACTTCATGAATTTTATGGTATCTTGTATCATCATTATCGTCGTCATCATCACCATCACCACTACCACCACCATCATCATTATCAATATAAAAGTTATTCTTTGAACCAAGGGTACCAAAATGCAAAACAGTGACACCTAAGTTAAAAAGTAAACAGTTCTGTGCTAGTAAATTTTGTTTCAAGTCTTGATAATGCATATTAAGAAGGACTTTAAGAAGAGTCTGTATACTCTTCCTGGAGAGCAATTTGGGGTTTTACGTCTGTTACCCCACAGCTATGTTATGACTCCATTGTCAAGTAGGTTAGTGTTGACCTACCATTCCTAGTACATGTGAAAATAACTGCTATAGCTAGAGAAAAAATCACCAAAAACAAAGAAAATGATATAGTCCTTATCATTATGATCCTCACTTAGGTACATGTGGTGAACTCTATGCATCCATTGAGATAAACGTTAAATTACAGTATGAATCACAAAATTCCAGTTTTGCAAACAGGGAGCTACAGGTCCACCTTTCTGATATCTGTCTTGCTTCAAAAAGCCTTGAAGTCTACTGTGAAAACTGTATATAAAGAAATCACAGTTAGATATAGAGACAAAGGAATTCGAAATCATGAATAAGTTCCAAGACTACATTTTTCTTAGCAATATAGCAAGATATTTCTGACATACTAGAAGAGTTTATAAATCTTTTTTTTTAATTGTTTTATTTTTCTTGTGCAGAGTTTGAGAACCCTTAGATTATCAGACATAACATAACTATCATGGCTTCTTCACTTTGAATTGACAAATTCAAACTGATAAAGAGGTAAAGAAAAAATTCCCTACCCACATGGAAATCCACGAAAGCAGATTGGTTCTGTTTGAAAGAGCAAGTTATATAGAGGGTGACTGGCGGGGTGATTCCTTCCCCTTAAGCACATGGAAGGGCTCTAAACTACTGAGTCAGAGCACAAAAGGAAAGGCTAAGTAGAAAAATCAGTTCTGAAACTTCCTATAGGACCATTTCCTTCCCAGAAAACATAAAATACCCATCTTGCAACTCTTTTTGGCACATAGTATTTATGACCCAGTACTCAAGCAAGTATTTGTATTATCTCTTAGATATATGTGGATTAAATGGACTGCTTACTAACAACACTGTTCCTATGGGAAAAATCATTTTGGGTTCTAAATAACTCATAAATATTCAGAATATACTGACATCAAAATTTACTGAGATCTACAATGAAGACAGGATACCAATCACTGTTAACTCAGAGTGAATTCATGTGGATTTTCTTTTCATTTCCCCCCTTTCCTTTGTCATCTGCCAAGGGAATGAAGATGTCCTGATGTACATAGGTATATCATTTTTGTTTTGAAAAAAGTAATTAGCAACATGAACGCATAATAAATCTCTAAACAATCTTAATCTAATTCGGTCATTAGTCACTCTACTCTGTTCCAGTTACCCTATTTGCATTTATTAGATAGTCAGTTTTGCCTGGGGAGATCTCAAAAAGCAATTTTCCAGATTTCTTCGGTTAGGAAACACAGCTTTTACTGTACTAGGTTTGTTATTTATCTGGAATGACTAGCCATTTGCTGGCAAACAGCTCATTCAAAATATTCCAGTTCTTAGCATTCAAGTTGAATTGGGAGAGGAAAAACCAAAAAGGACCACCAACAACAAAAAACAAAGAGCATTTCTTCTCTATACTTCAAGAAAATCATGAGATTCTTAAAAACATAAAGTGATTACAAACAGAAAACTTTCTCCCAAATTTTAAAATTCAGAAAAATGTTTCATAAGAAGCAAACCATTTTTGATAGATTGCTAAATATATGAACTATTTTTTTCAAAGAATCATAGGGATACTATTCTTCCTGTTTAACTGACCAAAAATATATTAAGGTTGCTTGTAATAAATATTTTTAAAATAAATGAGAACTACAAAGTGAAATAAGAAATAAATGTGAAGTAAAAAAATTACTTGTAAAAACTGGGGGGAAAAAAAAAGACTGGATTCAAGAGAGGAAAAAAAAGTGACACCAAAAATCAAGATCTATTAGCAGAAAACTGTATTTGAGGATAGTTCAACACACTGTGATTCCAAAAAACATAAAGTGTGCACACATGCAGTGCCACCAGCCTTCACACTGGCAGGAAAAAAAGAGGCAATTTCACATTGGCCCTGGAAAAATCATAAACAGTACATTTCATGTTAAAAATGCTATTCCTTCCATTTGCTTCTAGATGGTGTCAATCTATTTACACTTTACTTTGCTCTTCAGTGTTTAAATTCAGTAGAACAGGTTAAAGGAAAGTTCCCGTTTGTTCATTTCTCAGACTCTATCGATCTCAGTCAGGGTGGTATGGTAGAGATAAAGCAAACAGCACATTTTGTTAGCAAATGTGCGATATTATTGCATCTGCAAAGACAAGCATTTAATAAAAATTGAAAGGTGGTTACTTCCTGAGGCTATGTAATATCTATAGTCCAACATCTCAGAATACAAGGGCACCCAGGGGTTGTTTACCTGTCAATCACTTGTCAGTCTTACAGGTTCTCTACAAATAGCCCTTGTACTTTGAAACTTCTTTACCAATTACAGCCATTAGAATTTTTAAACACAGAAATAGACACACTTTCAAAAACTTCTAAATTAAATCACCAGCAAACACAAAAGACAAAGGTACTGCCATGGTAACTTTTGTGCAACTGAAAAAATGATTTCTTATTAACTTGTATCCAGTTCAGAACATACATTTATTTATTTTTTGTGTGTTTTATTCTCTTTTGTCTAATGAGACATTCCACTTCCAACATCATTCTTGTTCAAAATTTGCTATTGTTTTATGTGGGAGGAAAAAACAAAAGGAGAAAAATGCTACTATTGTGTGCATATTGTATATTTCGTATTGATTCACTTCTCAGTGGTTTGATGATGCCATCTGTTTCAAATCTCTGTATTCTACACAGATATAATAGGAGCTAGCCAGTGTATTTTTGATAAGTATAAGAAATGGAGTAAGAGAAGGGAATTTGCCTAGCATGCTTGTATTTCTGTAATATCTGAAGTATGAAAAGGGTCAGTGAAAGACAATTTTGAAAATGTGTCTGAACTCTCCAGAACATGTACAAGGGTTAATCAGATGTCAGTGTATGATATGGACTCCTATACAAACTGTGAGAAGTTTCTCCTAGAGCATTCGGGGGTAAAGAATATGGTCATTCGAGCATTCAGTAATATTTGATTTAATAGTATCTGCCCTATGGCTTCCTTCTCTTCTCTTACAAAGCAGTCTGATAAGGAAAACTAAACCTATAAGTTTGAATAGACCTCTTTAAAATTTCTCCTTACATGAACAGACATTGACAACTTTTTAGAATAAAAAGATGGTGGACAGAAAAGATATTTTAAATATTTTCTTAAAATCCTGAAAAAAGAGACTCTGATTTTGCTTTAATTTACTTTATTGGGTTAAACACTTTGGGGAGGCAGTTCAAAAAACTACTAAGATGGGGAAGTAAAGGAATTAAGAGAATTGGCAATGAACTGGATGAGTGGGACTGACCAGAGGCTACGATCTTTGATGGGGTATCTTCTGCCTCAGTACAAACTTGACTGTGTACTACACCCAAAAGTCACAGGCAAAAAAGAATCAATAGCCCAAATTGTCCTTGGCCAAACTGAAGTGAAAGTGATATCATTTCATTGAAATGAAAATTAGAAACCCTTATCCCAGGAGATTTTCACATTACCATTATTGGACGCACAGTGGCTCAGTGTAAGAGGCCATAGGGAGTTTAGGGGAGTCGCAGGCTACTTATGGCTACTTGAAAAAGAGAAATTCTGGTTAATTTATTTCAGCCATTGTTACATCCTATCAGAGCCACTGCTTAAATGGAATTCAGGGGCAGGAAACTTAAAATTAGCATCATTTAGGACATGGTTCTCATACAATCATTCAAACAGTGGAGAAACTCTAGACACACAGCCCAAGCCCTCTGTCAGACTCTTGTAAAGCAGTCATTTCCCAAGTCAAATTAATTCTGTCTTTTTGAACTGTCTGGTCCTTAGTCCTTCATTGAAAAGATAATACCCTGGATGTTCCAAAACCTTTAATTAACAACATGGCTGCCTTTTCTAAACATCCCATGTGTTGTCAGCTCATTTTATTTTATTTTATTTTACTGACAAATCCTAGTTGAGAAAGTAGCTTATTTTAGATAAGTTTCAACAATTAGAATTCAGATTACTCTCATAGGTAATATACTATTAAAATTACTTTTTCAAATGTGAAAGCACTCTCTTTTTCAATAGAGAAAAAGAGAAAATGGACAGAAAGAGGCAGAAAACAGTAGATGGGAAGCATGAAGTGGAGCCTTCAGTACAAGATTCTGGTCACGTTTCCACAACATGGTGGTTATTTTGTATACATCACACTAAGCCTATAATAAAAGACAAATGCTAAACCTACATATCAAAGCAGAATCAATAAAACATATCCAAGTTTTGTAAATATTTGCAATTCTAATTATACAGACTCTACGCTGGCACATTTTTATGGAGTAACATAATACAAAAACGTGTCCACGTCTCCTGTTACTCACTTAATTTTTTCCTAGATATGACATTCATTATCTGCATAAATATTCAATAAAGCTACAAACAAAGGGATGGTAACTTTAGGAATACTCAGCCTATCTTAAACGGTATGAGAGAGCTTTTAACACCCCTCCTTTTCTTTGACTTCTTTTTCTCTTTGCCAATGGTGCTGGTAAGATACCATTTCTCGATATGAAAAATAGCATGTGTCTCAGAGCTGAAAAGGCATGAGTTCCAATCATGGCTCTAAACTTTATAAACCAGGATAAGTCCATTTTCAGTCTACCCAGCCATAACTAAGGCTTCTTCTTAAACAAATGTCACTTGTAAAAATTAAAAAGCAATACATAACTTCGTGAAAAAGCATAAAAGAAAATGTGAACTTAGGACTGGAAACGCTAGAAAAAATTAAAAATACCACAACACAAAACAACCCCAAATCCCTGTAAGTGAAACAGGAGAATTTATGTGGAAAGCTGACAGTTCAGCATTGACTCCCGTGATTTCAGTAGATAAATCTCAATGTATGATGCATCGGGCTTCGGGAAGCACTGCCTTTGTAATTGTTTGGTCCTTATACAGAGCACAGATACGTGGGCATATTCTAAAGGCAAACATGGAACAACAAAAATGGTGAGAATCATGCATCACTCTATGCATGTCAAAGATGTAACCAAATACAAACAAATGCCAAGAGTATGGAATAGTAAGGAAAAAAAAAAGATGGAAGCCAGGCAATATAAATTCTTCAGAAGACCTTCACATACACATGAAGTTTCCACATTCTGTGCTCTGAGTAGCCAGGGCAAGTCACATGAACTGTCTGGCATCTGCTTTTTTTTTTTTGTCCATTTTTTTTTTCACCTGAGTACTAAGGTCCTTTCTAGCATAGAAAGCATATAGTCTTTTTATTCTAATGTAAAAAGTAAAGGCCACACTAATACTTATGCTCTGTCACATAATGGAATAGAGACTCATGAGTTAGAAATAAAATTAAGAAGTTATTCTAAATTCTGAGACAACAGAAAGGTTTTTACTCTCATAATTGTATTTAACCTTATTATAGGTTAAGAACACCACTTAAAAGGGGTACTAGCCAGGCACCCGTGGCTCACATCTGTAATCCTAGCTACTCAGGAAGCTAAGATCTGAGGATCGTGGTTCCTTGCCAGGCTGGGCAGGAAAGTCTATGAGACTCTTATCTTCAATAAACCACTGGGAAACCGGAAGTGGCGCTGTGGCTCAAGGAGTAAAGAGCTAGCCTTGAGGCAGCCCAGAGTTCAAGCCCCACAAAGGACCAAAAAAAAGGTGGGAGTGCTACTGTGGGGGAAAACAGGGAATGAGGGATAGGAGAAAGAAAGGATGTCCTTCAACAATGCTTGAAGTACATTATATTTATGCATGAAAATAGAGTCACAGGCTGGTTAAACTTGTATAAATAAACAATACCATGCATTAATAGCCATTAATTCTACCTACTTAGGAGAAAGAGATAGGAGGATCAAATTTCAAGGCCAAAAACAGTTTCAAAGACTCCATCTCAGCCTATAGCATGGTACAGTGTCATGTGCCTGTCATCCCAGCTAAGTGGGAGGCTGAGATGGAGGAGGGTCACAGATCCAGGAGAGCTTGGGCAAGAAGGTTATGGGAACCTCATCTCAAGAGGTAAAACAGAATGCGCTAGTATCATCCCATGTGTGGCAGGAAGAATAAAGAGGAGAATCAGTGTCCAGTCTGGCCTGGGCAAAAGGTGAGACCATATCTAAAACATAACAATAGTTTTAAAAAAACAACAAAAAACAAAACACAGGTAGGGACTGAGTACCAGTGGCTCACACCTATAAAACTAGCTACTCGGGAGGCTGAAATCTGAGGATCATGGTTTGAGGCCATCTTGGGCACTAAGGCCCTTAAGATTTGTATCTCCTATTAATCCCCATCCAAAAGAAAAAAAAGGTATGGAGTTGTAGCTCAAGTAGTAGAACACTAGCCTTGAGCAAAAGTTAATGCTCAGGGACAGTTTCCAAGCTCCACAACCAGAACAAATGGGTAGAGGAGGGAGAAGATTAGCTCAAGTGATTGAACAACTGCTTTAGCAATCACAAAACCTTGAGTTTTAACTATTATAGTACCAAACAAACAAATAGATTAAATGCTGAAGGAACTCTCTCTTTAACCCTTGTTTAAAAGTTTAAGATATCCTCACCCCAAACCATCATATAATTTCAATGGCTTCACAAATGGCTTCACAAATTCTTTTCTTTTTTTTATGAACACCAGCCTGGGATTGGGACTTTGAGCCATGACTTATTTTTGTTGTCAGTTCCCTAGGTTTTTGACTCTCTGTTCAATTCAGTCACCCTCTTCCTGGAGCATTATCTTGACTAGATCCTTCCTGCCTAGGGAACAAAGTTTGAAGCAAGTCCTCAGCCTAGTATTTCAGAGGTGTTCACATGACTCAATTTGCATTTCCTAGATGGTTTCAGTCCCTGGTAAATCCACTAGCACAATTACATGAACTCCTTTCAGTCAATGAACATACTTTTAAAAAAAATTATTTCAACAATGCTGTTCTCTCTATGTAGATGTGTTCTTTCTTCCCTCTCATGCTTTCAAAAACTACAGAAATCCACTTGAAATGAAATAGTATGTTTCCTTCCCAGATATGTTGGTCCACATTGGTCTTTAGTTGTCTAGAGACTGGGGCCACTTCATTATTCAGACAAGGATACAGGTGTTGAAATATAGGGGGAAAAAATGGCCAGCAGTCTGTCATCCTCCCATTACCAAATCATTGAATCAATTATATAGCCATATTTTGACAATTTTAAAGAAGACATAGAGAAGGAAAAAGAAACTTTTTTCTCTATTCATCATGTCAAATTGGCAATGAACAGCTGTGGTATTATTACTGTTCATCCATGTGAAAATGGATGCTACAGATCAAAACTGTACAATATCTAGTTGATAATACGAAAGCCACATTTCATATATCCTCATTTAGTTCTTTTAGAGAATCTCAGAGTTACTCAATATTATTTTAATTCTTCAGAGAACAACCATGGAAATTAACTGTCATTTTACCCAAAGTCGCACATTTAGAAAATGGCTGCACCGTGATTCCAATTAAAATTCTCTGACTCTAAACATACCATTCATTCTTCATATGCTAGAGAAAAAGAAGAAATGAAGTGTTTGTTTTATATTCAAAGATTTAGAGTTTGTTAATAAGTGGGGAAAGAAAAATCCATCATAAGCTGCTCCTCTAAGAGGATAATTGGTTGATGACTCTTGAAATTTGTGGATCTGAGTTCTCAGAAGAAAAAAAATAAAACTGTATTGTGATAGGTTTGAATCAAGCCTGAAAACAAACCTTATTAATCATTGTGCATCATGCCAAAGCACAAGATCAAATGCCATTCACACAATTAAAACATGCACACCTATGCAGACACACACAGCACAGATTCCCTTCTTAAGGCTTCTGAATGTGACTATAAGAGAAAGCTGAAAATCAGTTTGGGGAAAATGGTATTCATTAGCGTTATATGTTAAATCAAAGTTCTCTCAAACTAACTTGATCACATGTGAAGCCTCAATGGCTTTTTTGAGGGTGTACCTGGATCATTTATAATTTATTGATTAGTCACTACTAAGTACTAATATGCAAATTAACTATAACCATGTGCCAAGTACAGTTAAGATATAGACAAAAACACAATTTGTAAAGTTTTCTTCCTCTTTTTTTTGGGGGGGGCGGGGAGGGTCCGGTTGTGGGTCCTGAACTCTGGGCCTGGACTCTGTCCCTCAGCTCTTCAGCTCAAGGCTAGCGCTCTACCACATGAGCCACAGCGCCACTTCCGGCTTTTTTCTTCTTGCTTATGTGGTGCTGAGGAATCAAACCCAGGGCCTTAGGCATGCGGGGCCACCTTCCCAGCCCTAATTTTAAGGTTGTTTTTTTGTTGTTGTTCGTTTTTTTTTTTTTTTTTTTTTTTTTTTGTCGGTCATGGGGCTTGAACTCTGGGCCTGGGCACTGGCGCTGTGCTCTTCAGCTCAAGGCAAGCGCTCTACCGCTTGAGCCACAGCGCCACTTTCCTTCTTCCTTGTTCTGGGGCCATATGACTACATGCACTATTTCCATTAAATAATAAAAAAAATTAAAGATGTCTTAGGAACAGTCCTAACAGGGAGTGGAAGGTAGGTTGGTTTTCAGTCCATTTCCCTCCCCAGCTGGGCACTAATTTGAAGGATTAGATCAGCATCCTGATTGTAAAATCACATCACTAAAAACTAGATTACCCCGAACAGGCCTTGAAGGATGTACACACTATACCAAAGGCACCGAATTGAATTATAGATATTTACTGACCGCTTTGCCAGGAAAGCCTTAGACATCTGGTCAATGTTAGACAGGTGCAAGCTACGCATTCATCAGCTTATTTGTCAAAGTATCTCCTATACCGCCATGCCAGGCTCTGTGATAGGCAGTGGACCAACATCACAGACTAGATTCAATGTGTGTATTTTTAAAGCAGCTGAGGAAAAAAATAGGCCTTTGCAGGATGCAAGGCCATATAGACAGGGGCACCTAGGCTAACCTTTGGGGAAGGAAAGCCCGGTGAAGGGTAAAGTCCAAGTCATCACAGTCCATTTTAATTGAGGATACTTTACAAAAATGAAGTTTTAGAACCCTTACCCATTCTGGGGTCTGGGAATCACCAGCACCGGCTCACCCATCTGGCGAATCACCTTTATTGCTGTATCACAACATGGTGAACATCACATGGTGTGATGGAGGAGCATGCTCCCCTGGCTCCTCTTATAAAGCTACTAACACCATCATGGGGCCACAGGTTGACCTTTTCTGATCTTGAGTGTCTCCCAAAGGCCCACCTCAAAATGGTATTATCATATATTTCCACCACCTCTATATTGGGAGCCATATGTACATCTTAGCATAAGCTGGACTCTAATATAAGAGAAAGACATGAAAGCTGGAGGCTGGTGGCTCATGCCTGTAATCCTCTCTTCTCAGGAAGTTGAGATCTGAGGACTGTGGTTCAAAGCCAGCTCTGGTAGAAAGTCCATGAGGCTCTTATCTCCAACAAACTAGCAAAATGCTGGAAGGGGAGGAGTGACGTAAGTGGTAGAGCAGCCGCCATGGATGATAACACTAAGGGACAGTGGTCCAGGCGCTGAGTTCAAGATCCAGAGTTAACACCATTAAAAAGAAAAGGAAAGAAAGAAAAAAGAAAAGAGAGAGAGAGAAGGAAATGGAGTGTGAATTTGTACCAAGTCACAATACCTGTTCCCTGAAGATGACAATTTTCTAGTGTTTAGATTATCATCAGAAAAGCCATACGAAAGGATACGGAACTCATAAAAATACCAACCCATTTTCTACAAACCACCAGGATGACATATTAAGTTGAAAATTGAAGGTAAGCTAACAATACAATGTTTGAGGGTATTCTTTAAAGATGTAACTAACATGTGCCAAATACTGGCCAGGCATTACAGAAAGAGTAAAAACCTATCTCTACTTGCAATCTACACTGAAGAAAGAACACATGTAAGTAACTTAATGAATACAGATCTATTTTAATACAGTCCAGGTACTCATCCTTCAACTGTGTGTGTGCTGTGGAAAGGGAAGGCTGTTCAAGCTGGAGGATCATAGAAGTCTTCCTGAAGGAAGTGACAATGGAATCAGAACATGATAAAGCTACAACTATGGATGCAGGACAGTGCATCTATATCCACTGAATGGTAGTGGTCTGAAGTGTGTATAAAACAACTGGTTGTGCAGTTATAGATCAAGATCACAGGGCCTTTGCCTATGCAAGGCGTGACGCTGTTAAGGAAGGCGTGCTTGTAAGCTATGTATGCCCTGCAGCTGTAACACAGAAAGGAATGAATCAGAGGAGAGTGGAGAAAGCAGGAAGAAGCTGTCAGGGGTAAGATACACAGGTCTCAGAGGCCCACTAAGAATATGGTTCACATCTTAAGAACTTAGAGAGTCCTTTCATTTGAAGAGTCACATTTAACCCTTTCCCTCTCTTGCTTCATCTATCTTTCCCTTCCTTGTTTACTCTCTTCATCCCTGTTCCTCCTTATCTCCCTTTCCTTCAACAAATACTGAAAGCATCTACCAGCCTATCATACGTGACATCACATATTGATGTCTATGACATGTGATATCACAGATCAGAAAGTGAAGAAAATCTACTCTACGGAGGAGGAAGCAGGAAAAAAATCTGTAACACTGCACAAATGTTACCCACATTTCTGTGATGAGGAACGCATAAGACTCCCTGATCATGGGATTTGTCAATGGTAAATCACCATGTTCAACAACAACAAAAACTAACTTTATTCATTTTTTCCTCACATCCAATGACATAGATTCATCGTGCAAACATTTATAAATAAATACAAATTATACTACACATGGGACAATAAAATAAAGAAATTCATTTGTGACCAAGAAAATATGAGAGCAGTATCAACTATCATAAGCAAACTTGAATCAGAGGCCTGACATCTGGGGCTTGACGTTGACTTTGAAAATCATATCAGATATGTAAGAAAAATATAATAGCAATACTTGTTATCTCTACATGAAGAAAATATTAGGCACAAAAAGATAATTCTAAAAACGTTACTGTTATTCGCACTGGTGAAAAGTAGCCACAATGGAAATCTGATCCTAAGTCCTGCCGTTAGGTTAATGGATTCGTTATAGTCTTTTGGTTGCAGAAAGCTCACACCTGTCCAAATCTAGCTTCCCTAAGAAGGGTCATTATCATTTCACGGAGCAAGAAGTTCAGAGGAAGGCCAGCACATACCCTTCTTTCTATCTTACTCAAGCGCTTTGGTCATGGCCTCAACACAACCATCAGTGCTAACCAGGGCATCATGCTTCCTGGCTCATTGTATGTGGGAAGGAGAAGATAGAAGAGAGGAGAGAGAAAAGGAAGGGAGGGTGAGTTGGAAGTAGGTCCCTCCCTATGATAGCATGGAACCAATTTACTTACACCACATAACTTCAGATGAAGAAATCACCTGCACTGATGATTTTAAAAAGAAACTGTGATACTAGTTTGGGCTCTGCTCTGGGTAGATAACTGTGCCCCATCAAGGTCTACTGGGAAAGCAAAAGGAGTGAGTCTACTAGAGTTAAGAAATTAGGCATTCAGAAAATCAAGAGCTACGTTTCCATATTCACAGCCATGTGTCCTACACATGTGTTCAGTCACGTGACACTGTTCTTAATCACCACAGCATAGTCAATATTTCTTAAGAATTTACTACAGACACTACTCTACTGACACCATTCAAGCTCCACACAACCTGGTCTTAGGAAGATATATCACCCAAATTGAATGAATAAGGATAGGAGATAGAGAGGTTATTTCCCACCCGGCACAACACTGAAACCCAGAACTTGAGCCTCTTCCTGTCTGTCCACAAAAGACTGGCTCTCATTACCACAACATGCTAACTCACATGCTATCATTTTAATTCCAGAATAAATTAACATGCTAACTCACACACCATCATTTTAATTCCAAAATAAATGACCGGAATATACTTCCATAATAAACATGACTAACTAAAATAACCTCAAGAACTATTCATCAGGAAATTATGTCATATTGTCAATTTGCACATATGAACATGAAAATCTTTGGCTATAATTTTTATATCTAAGAATAGTTTAAATATGAACTATTTTTAAACCATATACAATGTGAGCTCAAGTCTTATTATTATGTTCCAAAGGGGAATTTTCAGTCTCAATGAAGGAAATATGATAAAGGACAAGAATGGAAAGTTTAAAAAAAAAAGAGTATTTTAAAACAAACAAAATTAACTATGAAGTAGTGCCTTGGTTAAATTATGTAACAAGTCATTATCCAGCTCACCTGTGTGCTTAGGCCTATGGAAAAATGTTCTGAGGAGCATACAAATATTGAAGACTTTGCTCCTTCTGCTAAGATATTGAGGTCTAATAAAAGGATAACTTCACTGATACCAGAAAAATGCTACACAAAACGAATCACAGAAAGACGCTCTAGGTCCAGCTATAAAAAGAGTTAGCCCTCCAAAACGAGTCTCAGAAAAGGATCTACTCAAGTTCCTTAGGTAAAGTCTTAAATCACTCTACAAAGAACTTCCATATAGGAGCCAAAACCTAAGAGAATCATGTGGTAAAGATGACTCATTATCAAGCCAAAAGCAAATATACAGGAAGCATCCATACATTGGTGTGCTGATCTTTTTTTATTTTTTTCAAAGAGGAGGTGATTAGATTTGAGACAAGAAAAAAATAATAACTCTCCCGAGTAGCTACAAATGAACTGAATTCCTAGGCACAGCACAGTTCTGGGATGCAGTCTGCCCACTAAATGGTGTGTCAGGCTGGGCTGTGGAGGGCTGCTGACCTTTGCTGCATATGATGGACTTACCACCTTCCTTAGATACCTGCCTCATCAGTGTCTTACTCCCATATCAAGCCCTTCACCATAGCCCAGGGTTCCCCAGCTGAGCTGTCCTGATTCACTGCATCTGTATGGCTGGATTTGCTCGGATAAGATAATGGCCTTTTATATGTTCAGGCACTGTGAATTCTTCTCCATCCCTTGTACAGGGAAGACAATTTAAGTGGTAAGGGATAAAGTACTGGATTTAATACAGTGACAAACACAAAAGCCTAATAAAAATGTCACCAGTACATGGTCTAAAATGGCAGAGAATTGTAAAAACACACAGAATGAGCTACATTGTGGCTTAGCAGCCTAAGGACAAGAGATGATGGCGTTACACCATCGGCTTCAGTTCTTCCTAGCTTTCCACCATTTTAGATTTCATCGTTATTTTCTAGCGAGGTCGTTGTACTTACAAACGAAAGGAAATACCCAATCATGCATCCACACATATACACAAGTCTATATATGTAGTAGGTAAGATTTAGTAAGTGATAAAGAAGTCTAGAATAATTCCTTCGCCAGGCTTTCATAAATAAAACAAACATTTTATGACACAGGGAAGAAACTGGTACCAAAAAATACCTGTGTCTTAAGCACTTAATATACTGAATGAACAAGTTCATCAGTTGATGTTCTCTTTAAAAACACTACCAAGGAAGAACAACTACAAAGATATTTTTTAGAAAAGATAATACTTCCAATGCTTTCTGTAGCTCATTTACCATGGAGGATGATTCAATGAATCCTTTGTGTTCCCCGTAATTTTCCTTCAGCCTGTGAAAACTCAAGTGCCCACTCCACGTGAATACTGCTTTATGAAGGACACAGAAGAATGTAGCCCAAGCCCTCAAGGATTGTACAACCTATGGAAGGCATTTTGTTAGTTAACTAATAACCATCATGGAAGAATTAAACAATTTCTACAATATGCTAGGTTCATTCTGGCAGCATATTTTTAATTCCCTAGGCTAGACATTTGTGGATTAACTATGTTTAAAAAAAAAGAAGTAAGTGAAAACATGTGATGTCTATTGTTTGTATTGCATAGCAACACAAGAAAAGGAGCCCAGAGCAGGGAGGAGGTGGCACCTTCTGAATAGCAGCCGGCCCAGGCTAGGAAGAAGTAGCAGCAAAGCCAGGAGGGAGTTTCACATCCCCTGAGCAAAACTGGAAAGATGACGAGTTCCACAAACATGGAGAACTGCATTTTAAAAAATGAGAAAGCATGCAAGACAAATCATAGACTTCCCATCCTAATACTCAGGGAGAAGAAGATGGGGGGAGGGAGAATTCAGTCAAGAATAATTAACAACAACAACAACAATAATAATACAAAGCAAAACAACTAAATAGGACAAGAGTGAATGATTTTCAAGATGATAACAAACATCTGGTAATTTTTCCCCCTCAATCTAGACTCATTTGCCTACCTACACAAAATGCTGAGAGGTGAGGATTCTGATTCAAAGCCAGCTCAGTCAGGAAAGTCTGGAAGACTCTTAGGTCCAATTAACAATACCCATCCAGCCCCGCCTCAAAAAACAAAAAAACAAAAACAAAAAAATCAAGCCGAAGTGATAAAGTGTCATGACACTTAGAATGAAAAAGTTAAGGCCCAGCACCCAAACCCTAAGTTCAAACTTCTGGTACTCTTTAGGGTACAAAGAATTTTGTACCAACTATCACATGGAGGATTGCTAAAGAGGTCTGTACACAGCACATACTCCATCAAACTTCAAGGAAGGGAAATTAAGCATATATATATATATATATATATATATATATATATATATATGCACAGTACCCAACGACAAAAACATTAAAGAAAAATCTAGGGTAGGAGAAAAACAAAGGAAGAGGAGGCAATAGTGCTCGATAAGAAATTTACTCATTACCTTACTCATGTAACTGTAACCTCTCTGTACAGTATTTTTACAATAAAAAAATTTTTAAAAGAAAAATCTAAAGCCAAGACTGTTTCTTTTTTTTTTAATTTATTTATTTAATTTTATTTGTGAACATACTGTACAGAGGGGTTACAATTACATGGGCAGGATAATGCGTACATTTCTTACCAAGCATTGCAGCCTCCTCCTTTTGTTTACCCTTCACGTCCCTTCCCAGCCTCCCCCCTCCCCCCCAATCCCAATCCTTCTCCTTCCCCCCCAATCCCCCCCCCCCCCCCGCACCGACGTTGTAAAGCTCGTTTTGGACATGACAACTTGTACTTCTCATTGTTGCAACAGGTCCACCTGTATCCTTAAACAACTGGTTTTTCCCCATCTCCTCCTCAAGTTATACTGACATCAAATATAGTGAAAGCAGGGGTTATACTGTGGGGGAGGGACATACAAAGCAACAAAGAGATAATCTTATAAATGCGTTAGAAACACATGCAGGGAGCACTACATGTTAAAACAGTTGTTAGGTATCTACAGTCCTGTATCTCTCAAAGTAACAAGAAAATACCAAAGTAACAAGAAAATACCAAAATACCCACTGTCAATGGTGGGTTGTAATAGATGTATTAAGCCAGTGTTCTATAAAAAGTCAGGCACCTAACCCTGTTAGCATTAAAAAAAAAAAAAAAAGAATATGCATGTCTCCATATCCATACCCATGTCCAAAAGAGGTTTTTCACAAAAGTCTCAATCTCTTTATGCAACAACTGAATAATTTTTTAATAATTAAAGAATCTATCCCAGTATTGCTGCTTTTCTATTCATTATCTACAATAAATATTATAATCTGTAAAAAAAAAAGAAATTCTCAATCAGAATTCAGAAAAACACAATTATTCCTTGTTAACAGAGGAAATCATGACAGAACAGATCCATATAGTCAAACTCTTTGAGAAGTATTTCAAGATTTCTTTATCAGAGTACATCTTGAAGAGTAATACACAAATTTACCTAGGCATCACAGCATGGAATTGGTTTTTACTATTTCTCCATCTCTTTGCTACAGATTCTTTCCACTGCATCTTTCTAAATCACAATATAGGGATCACTTCCTTGAAATATCACACAACACAAAATTAGTGCAACAATAAAATATAAGAGATTAGAACAATATAGGCTTAAGATTGGGGAGAAGAGCTAAACGCAACAAAATTGGACAGTAACTGCATCTGCTTAGGTAAGTCTGGCTAAAGCAAACAGGTTGTAATAGCACATTGATCATGAATCCTCTTTTACAGCCTGTGGGCCTACAGTTGAACAGTGATCTTCTACTCATTTTAAATTAATGTGGAAAGTTCAGAAATATCACTAGACTATTTTTAAAATTAGGATAAAGCTCTGAAGTGAGAAGAGACTGTAGAACATTTGTCCATGTGAATAAAAGTCAGTTAGTTTCCCTTCCCTTGTGTTTCTCTGTAATAGTAGTTCAAATCCTTCATTTGATTTTAGTCTACTGTCCTATGCTAGCACAACATAATAATAGCTACAAATAATAATAGCTACCAAACGCTTAAAAAAATAGCTACAAAAGCAACAAAAACAGTAGGGCTAAGAGAAAACAAAATCCCACTACATCATGCTCCCCAGTAAGAATTAAGGGGAAAAAATTATTTGCCTGAAACAGCATGACATATTCTTGGTGATTTTTAACACAATTATTGTAGCTACAAGTGTGATTCTTGTGCACAGTTTTACGATGGCAAACACATTCTTTGCTGCAGTAATTTCCAGCCTCAGGTAAATTTCAGGGACTTGCATGGTGGGTGGGAAGAGAAAAAAGGTATTTCCTTTAATCACATGTAACTATGTTCCTTTCTCATTCCTTCAGAGTTCCTGTGCCATGACAGGAATCCCGGGTGGTCACTTGGAGTTCCGATTAACAGCCTTCCCTGAAAAGATTCATTAGGTGTGGAAGTCATTCCCCTTAGAGGGAGGGAAAGAAAACCACACCAACTCAGAAAGAGAGAGAAGGGAGAGAGCCCCTGGCCTCTTTAAACAGACTCCAGATTCCATTTTCCTTCAGAGTATTTAGGTTCCATACATTCTGTTCTCCTCAAAAGGTCAGGAAAATTAATTGTCCAGGGTGCATGATGTATTTCCAAGGGAGAATTACAGAAAATCCTCCTCCTCCATTCTCTCAAGCCTGTTACTAAAAAGATGACAATATAGGGGCAAACTTTACCAAATGTTTCCATTATTTATTCTTGATCTGTCTTGTTTAATTTTTCACTCATGAGACATGCTACCTCGAGTAGTGTTTGAAATAATTATTAAAACTTTCTTTTCTATACCATTTTCTCACACTTAGGGATTATCAAGTATCAAGAAAACTAGTTCGTAGAATCTAACTATCCAATCACCTTTGATTTTTAATCTAAATTTTTAATTATTTTTGTGCCAGAACTCAGGGCTTGGACACTGTCCCTTAGCTATCATTGCTCAAGAGTGGCACTCTACCACTTGAACCTCAGCTCCATCTCCCCCTTCTTGCTAGTTAATTGGAGATAAGAGTCTCATGGGCTTTTCTGCTTTGGCTGGCTTCAAACCTTGACCCTCAGTAGCTAGGATTACAGGTGTCAGCCACCAGTGCCTAGCTAATTAATTTTTTACCTTAAGTCTCCACACAATTCAAATTTAATAGTAAAGCTACATGAACCTTTATTACTAACAGGACAGGAAGAATCTCAAAATCACTCATTAATAATTATCTAAATCCTGGTCTCAGTATCATGAATATTATGCTCATTCTTGCAAGGAGTGTGAAGAGTTACTTACACTTACGTAGCTTTTATTAGAGCTAGGATAAATCTTAGATGTAGATCTCCTCCTTTCCCTCAATTAGTTTTTGAGCATTTCCCTAGAGCATTGGAGGCCTTTAGCTAACTTCAGGCAATGTAAGTATATTACAGATAAGGTCTCTGTCATTTGACTCCTACATACATTTAAGTAAACAAACTGATCCTTAGAAAGACTTTCAACAACTTCAATCAGGGTTTGCTTGGCTAGTCACCAGCCGTGCTAAGAATGCAACTACAAAAAGCCTTTGGCTTCTGATCTCCTGATGTTTGTCCACCCCAGCATATTTCTTCACGAATTCAATGCATTATTACTGATCTTTCTCAGGTTTAATTTCCACCAGTCATTCAACTTCAGTTGTAAAGTATGTACTAAATGAGTATAGAGGTATCACAGCAAATCCCACTGTGTTTAATTATACAAAGTAAAAAAAGAATAATAAAAAGAATTCATTTAGTTATAATTCTGCACAGGGTTTGAACACTTGCAGTCAATGCATTTTATGAATTGAAAAATTACATATTTACCCATAAGGCTGTGGATTTGGAGACTAATCTTTTCTAACTGAAAATTGCAAAAAATAAAAAAGGGATTTACTAATCCATCTGTACTAGTTTATATGCTGCATATGAACAGAGAAAAATTTAGGACAAGATTCTCTGAAAATTAACACATGTGAAGTAATTAGATTATCATGTGTGATAGCATAGTACTTGAGAAAACAGTAACATGTTTAATAATAAAAAATAAATGACAAAAACTAATACGATAAAGTACTACATGCCAAGCAACTTGTACACTGCTCCTTGCACCTGTTCATTTTGTAATATATTCCACCAGCATCCATAACATGTAATCTATAGGATCTTTTGTGTGTGTGCTAGTCATGGGGCTTGAACTCAGGGTATGGGTGCTATGCCTGAGCTTTTGTTTTTCTTTGCTCAAGACTAGCACTCTATCATTTGAGCCACAGCTCCATTTCTGGCTTTTGAGTAAGTAACTGGAGAAAGTCTCATGGATTTTCCTGCTCAGGCTGGCTTTGAAGGTTGATACTCAGATTTCAGCCTCCTAAATAGTTAGGATTACAGGTATGAGCCACTGGAGATGGGTATTATGTGTCCTTATTTTACATAAAGGGAAACTGAGGCATGAAATAAGTAATTGAGTAACGTTGTCAGGCCTTACTCCAACTCAAACATTCGGAGTGAATATATGATTCATTTGTGAGAAAGAGGAAGTAACTGGGTAGTAGAGAAGGCTTTGATGGAGTAAGACTCACAGGAGAAATGCAGGAACTAGGTAAGATGGAATCCCAAAATATGCTGAGAATCTCTAGGCAACAAGAAGAAAATCTGCTAGCCCTGAGTTGTCATTTATGTGACAGTAATGACAACGCTGAGAGGTAAAGTGGATGTCAACTCTGTACAACTTCAAAGCCACGCAGAAGAGACTGACACAAAAGGGAATCCGTTTTAACCCATCACTACCAAGGAAAACTCTGAAAGTGTCTAGATCTCTTCTCTTCAAACCTCAGTGCATGATATGACTTTAAAATAGCTGCCAAATATATTTGCTGCTGAATGATTACATTTATAACAGATAATTCTATTTTTGAGAGGCAAATTTGAGATAAAAATGGAAAACTAGAATATTTCTGTTTTAGTTTCAACATAGAGATTGAAAATAATTACTGCATGCAGTTCTAATATTGACTCTGTCTCCACATAAAATCCCAGCATTCACTTTCCTAAGAGAAAGACACTTGATCTATGCTAAAAAATTCCCATAATTCCCTGAATATTTATCCTCCATGCAATGGAGACATTAAAAAAATTTTGGTTCTCCAGTTCTCAGTATCCCTGCCTGAAAGTTTCTCCCTTAATACCTACCCACAGCCACTACCTGGATGGTTTGAAGTAAAAGTAATACAATGAAAACTATATTATTTCAAATATTGTCACTATTTAGGACATTAAATAACCATGTTTCGGTACTATTATTCTCCTAGTCTCTTTTGTGCTTATAAATGTATAGATATTTGTGTCTTCCAATTACTTCAAACAAGAGATGTAAAGGAAGAATTTTGTTAAATTGTGACTGTGTGAGTTTTTGTGAATAGAGAGTGAGGAGAACAACAGCTTCAGGGGAAAAGAAAGAGATCAATGAGGGGTAGAAATGAGGAAAGTTTGCAGAATAGCTGAAATGTGACTGAAGTAAGGCACGCATTAACACTATACACTGTCTACCTAAAGTTTGGTAAATGAGAATACAATCTGATTCAGAGCAAGGCTTTCTACTGGGAGACTTTAATAACATTCACTCCCGCTCCTTGCTCTCTTTTAATGAAATAATAGAGAGAATGAGCTTTATCCTGAGGTATATTAATTTAAACATTTTAAAAAGGAGATCAGCATTTTTCTTTCAGGAGGATTAAAGAGAGTGTAAATAGAAAAGCTACACTGTAATAGCATGTTACTTTCTAAAAGTTTCTTAATAATAGATGACTTGTGAAGTTGCAAATCTAGAAAAAGAAAAAAAAGTGGATATAAATTCTAAAACCTACTTCTAAAAAAATCATGCAAATGTGACCAGTTGCTTCTCACTATTTATGTTTTCCAAATATTATTACTTCACCTCAAAATTAGTTTTTAGCTATCTTAAAAGATTAAAAATAAAGCAATGCATAACATTTATTTTTAAGAAAAATTAATGGAATAATTTAAATTTTTCACATCAATGCCATCATTTTTAATTCACAAAATATTTTACATATACAAATATTTACCAGAATACTATTTCCAAATTAATTAAGAAAATTATACAAGCATATTTTCTGAAGTATTTTCTTTCCTATGAACATTTATTTGGGTACAGATTGTTAAAGTAATATGACTACATTGATACATATTTAAAATTAGCACTCCAAATGTATTAAATCAATTAAGATAATTCTAATGTTTTAAAGTAAAAATTTCAGAATGTGGAAACTAAGTAATATTCATACTGTAAGTGTTCACACACCAGGAAAGTGTTCAAATAAGATGTATTTTTAATATATTAGTCTAGGAATTTTTCAATAACCCTGCCAGATTTAAGAACCTAATTTAAATTAATAATTTAGGGCAAAAAAAGGGTCAAGGTTAAACTGTTTGTCTTCCTTAAAAAGTGTATAATGTCTTTTGTGTCTCTACTTAGACAAAGAAATCTCAATGAAACTTGGATATTAAAACTTCCCAGGAAACTAACAATAAAGGCTGCTAAGAATTTCACAAGTTTCTCCCCCTCCCCCTTAGGTGTTAATTAAATGATCATTTAACACTGAAATGTAAACACACCATTTTCATCTCCTGACAGCACAGCCTATTATAAATCCGGGGTAATAAAAGTCCGGGTGCTAATGCTCGGAATCTAGTTCCCACAACACTCTAAGATGCCTTGTCGTGTCTAAGGTTAAGCATCTAGACACAAAACAAAGCTTGCGCCTACTCGACTTGCAGTCCAATTTTCCCATCGCCCAGTGACCCAGGCAACACTTGGAGCAATAAAGAATAAATTTAATTTCTCCAGCATTTTGTGAGGATTAAGAACAATTGTTGGCTTGCAATGACTTTTTATCCTTGGATTCTTTTTCCTCCAGAGCATTCCCCTGGTCCTAAAAGAGAATTCTGATGGTTTAAGACATAGAACAAACAGAACTTTAAATTAGGCTTTTTCTCAATCAATTGGAACTGTCGGAGGGGAAGCAATCAACCTTTCTGTGCACTGTTCTCAGCCATTCACATACTTGAGCTTTTATCTTTCACTACTAGAAGAAACCTAGCGTGATGCGGCAGAGCTATCTTTCCCATTCTCTGTCCAGACTTATTTATTTCTCCTTTCTTTGCGATTTTTTTTAAACACTTAAATCAAGTTGCCATACTCAGCCATAAACATTCATTTGGGGTCATTTCAAGAGGCACAGATGTTCTCCAAATAACCATTCACACCACAATGTGGTAGCCTAGATTCGGTGATGTCACAAGCAAGGATTTGGGGTTTTGTTGTCGTATTTTTTTTTCATTGCCTCCTTCTCGAAGATGTAGTTTATTTTTTAATTTCCATCTTCAGACTTGTAACACCATAATTTCTCAAACTGTTCTAAGGAAAGCCCTCCCCAAAGAATTCAGTGATGGTAATTAATTTGGTTCTGGGTCATAGGTAACAATGAGACACACACCACACTAATCTGAAGGCAATACCCATGTCCCTGTGTAGCGTTAGAATGACCGCAAAAGCAAAACAAAACAAAAATAACTTCAAACCAAATGCATTATGAAACAGCACTTCAAGCCAGCATGCTAAAAGGTTAGCAGTTGGTACTGCATTTTGACAAAATATGTAGCCTAAACAAAATGCACTTCTAAAAAAATCACATGTGCATTTGTTAATGATGATCCATAGTCCAATACATAATTATCTATTATAAGACAAATGCTTTAAATGTCTTAATACTCTTTTAAAGATGAAAATTTTCACTCATAGCAAAAAAAAAATAAAAAACGAAAAGCTCTAGGAGTTTACATAAATCTTCTGAACTACATTCAAAATAGTTTCCTGCAGAGTTGAAGGAGTTTACTCAGCATCTTCTAGTTCATATTTTGCCTCATTTTATCAGTCAGGAAAACACATCATTAAAATAGCTATTTAAATGTGCAGACTAACAAATATGTCTTTGGTCACAGTTACTTTGTTTCTATCCCTAATTCATGTATAGATGAATTTTAAAACTGGATTAGTCATCAGCTGGGAGAGAGTAAAGAGATCTCATTAACAATATCCTGGATATAATGTATCTTCTGCAGCCAAGGAAAGAGAAATAATGTGGTACAAATGCACATTTTATGTCAATTTGTCATTGTGGAAAAATTAATGTGGCTATGCATATTTATATGCTATTATGCTGAGAATAAATACAAGGGGATGGGAAAATAACATCCAGAATTGTGCAACAGAGGCCAAGTTTCAAGGACATTTGAGTGACTCCTATACAAATGATAAAAATACAAATCCTTTCTAGTATATTCAGAAGTTGACAACAGTCTAGTGAATTCAGAATCTAAATGATACACGATATCCTCAGCAAGTAAGCAATACATACAATCATTCCTATTGCACAGGTAAGAGAACTTGAATTTCAGAGAGCTTAAATGGTTTCCAAAGGTAAAAGAACCACAAAACCTGAAGTTAACATTTAAGCTCCCTTATGGTATATATTAAATCAAATTTTATATAATGTAGTAAAATATGTTAATACGTATGTAAATTAACATTACCTATGAAATGCTGTAACACATATATTTAGGAAACAGTATTTATCTAAAATTCTGTCAACAAATTCTACTCTTGGGATTGGTGTGACTGTGACATTTGAATGATATAGTTGTGGTGTGTATTTGTGTGTGTGTGTGGTACTGGCATTGAACTCAGGGCCTGAAGTTCTCACTTGGATTTTTCTCTTAAAACTGGGGCTCTACCACTTGAACCAGATCTCCATTTCCCCATTTTAATTATTTGCACCCAAATCTTAAAACATTAAGCACTAATGTCTATATGTTTTAAGACATGAAAACACATTTGAAAGAACGTTCTCAATGATTGCTGTGCTTTTCATTTGCATAATACAGGACGGAAGTTAGCCAAATCTGAGGACCACATTCCCTCTGGGGTCACAATTTCTGCCAGTTTCTTTCCCCAATATCTATCTCAGAAGTCTACAAATACAGCTTGGCATATCAAGAGTATCTACAAGTAGAAAAATTAGGGTTGTGGCCACTCATTCATGTTTGAGAAAGTAAGCACTTAAATATGCAAAAGAGCATTTCATTTCCCTATGCTATTAAACCCGCAGAGGATTTCACACACAGAATCCAGTGAGCAGGTTGCTGTAACAGAATCTTGCTAAAGGGGGCCTTCTCCAACATCACCTCTTCTGCTTCTCATGCCTTTGCAGTAGCATTAACTAGCACTAGCCTGCGGCTGGTGGCACCAGTGCCTCCTAGCTACTGAGATCTGAAGATCACCGTTCAAAGCCAGCACAGGCAGAAAAGTCACAGTAAGACTTTATCTTCACTTAACCACTTAAAAACCAGAAGTGGTGCTATGGCTCAAGTGGTAGAGTGCTAGCTTTGAGCACAAAGAGACTCAGGAACAGTGCCCAGATCCTGAGTTCAAGCCCCGCAATGGAAAACAAAACAAAACTCACCCCACCAAACCACCTTGGTCTTAAAGGAAAATTTCTCAGATATAATTTTAGCACCTTTCAACGTGTGCATTTTTTTAACCTTTTTGTTCATAGTAAGTGGTAACAGTTTTTCTGAGGTATATTCAGATATCCTTATAACAAGTTTTTGGTCTCTTTGCTTAAAAATAAACCTCTGGATTACATAAAGGCAATTATTTTCAACCGAGTTCTCTTTATATATCACCATTTTATGGGTCCCACACAGTGTGTTAGGATCGACAGTGAATAAGTTACTTAATAAGTAATAACTGACCTGACACTTTAATTATTACGCAATAACAATAAGTAATAAGTTAATAAGTAATAAAGGACTTCATGTTTTCATCATTCAAAGTTAATGCTTTTCCAAGTTTTATCTCTTTTACTGATTCCTTGCTATCAACGATTAGGGCGTTACTCTATTGCTCTTACATAAGTGTCAGTATACAAAGCGAACACTGTTTCCTTATGCCAGATGCTAAGATGGAAGCCGTCTCCCCAAGAACTTGGTCCTCAGTACAGGCAGCTCCGCAGCAGCCTCAGCCACAAGTCAGGGGTAGATATCAGAACAGTTTGCCAGATGAGTCATGGCATTGAACTGGCTGGACAATGGTAACCCTAGCAACTGCAACCTGCAATTCCTGTACAAGCTCTGTCAGATTTATAGTGGCAGGGGCCAAACAGGCCAACGGTAAAAATGGCACCTGACACCTCTCATAGGCCCATCTTCAATAAGAGCTGGCAGGAATTAAATGAACAGGGATTTTTTCTAGAGACTCCACTGTCATATTGTGTTTTAATGTGAGAAGATGAGAATCCTTTCTCTCCAATGTACAGGTAAAAAATGTGGGGGTTAATTTTATGTAAGTACAGTGTTTAAAATAAGGTATAATTTGCTTTAATGTGGATTAATTTGACTGTACTGTGTCTATGGAAATATTTCAAAAGTTTAGAAAACCTAAGAGAGTCAAACATTTCATTAGTCAACATATCCTTTCAATTTACTTTATCTCTCTATTATTCATAATGCCTTTCTCCAACAGAGATATAAGTCAATAATCAAATAATTACTGAGCATTTCCAAAAACGGTACTACATACTAGAACCTGGGGACATTATTGGTATGTATAATTATAAAAAAAAACCAAGTAAATGTATAATTGCCAATTATGGTAGTAACTTTATCTGGGTGAAAAGATAATGAATGAGATTAATTTTTCTATTTTTTGAGCATTCAGAATCTTTTATAATAAGCATTTCTCTAAAACTACTTTAACAAGAAACAAAAATTAAGCTCCTACAGAAGTGGGAAAATAAAGATAGCTTCATGGTGTAGTTTTCCTGCTTAAGTAACTGTTGTTGATTTTTTTAACCTTAATAAAACAAAAATTAAGTTTACTGTTTTTCAAAATCCCACTACAATAGTTTCCAGAAACAATTTGAGATTTTTCTCTGAAAGCAAATGAGTGGTCATCTGCCCATCTGTTTAAGTCATCAAACTCTTAGTAGTCTCAGGTAAGTATATGATGATTGGTCATCAAATGAGTTGTAAGCTTTACCCACCATTGCACATACAGTGAAATATTTTAATAGCTTAAAATGCACTTGGAATAATAAATGTCACTTCTTAACCAGAAATAAAAACTCTGTTCTCAAAGAAGTAAATAAAGTGTGCCACTGAGACATAGTTTGTTAATGGCGGGGATCGGGGGGAAGGGAGGAGGAGGTGTTTTAGTTTTGTCTTTGGCTTGATAGATGCAAGTAAAAATACTGTTTGTGTAAAATGCTGTGGACGGTCTAGTTTATGTTAGAACTCTGAGTAAATATAATAATAATCAAAGAAATAAACCCAAAACCACAAACCAAATATTTACAACCCAAGACCTAACCACAGTATTATCAATGAAATTCTTCTCTAATGTGTCAAGATTTGTAGTTGCAAACTCAGAATAGGAAACTGTGAATCACACACTCATAAGCCACCTTTAAGGTTGTGTTTATCTAAAAGATTTGTATATACTAATCATCAGTTTTGACACATCAAAGCCAACGATTTCAAAATGTATTCCAATCTCTTTTGCAGTTAAACAGCTCCAGATTGTCCTGAAAATAATTCTCTTCACTTTTAGATTGATCCTAAAAAATGCATCTTTGGTTTTGGAAAAGGAACTGAACAAAGGTGGATAAAATCTTTATATACAAGGTAAGAAAACTATGTGCTGTCTCTTTTAGCCTACAACCTTTCACCCTTTAACTTTTAACCTTCAACCTATCACTTTTTAAGTTTTACTTTCCATTTACTTACACTTTTCATCTGTCAACAAGTACTTGTAATTTTATTACACTGTCCTGTAGTTTACACAGGGTTGGTATTATTTTACACAGTTCTGTTAATGGACTGGATAAATGGTAATGCTATTTAAACTAGTCTCCTGCTCCAACAAACACAGCTGCAACTGTACTACTATTTCTGAGCAAACATCTTGACCTGAACATGCAATGCTCTCTCAACCCGTCCAAAGAGAAATTGGAGCAGACAGCACAGGGAAAGCATATTTGGCCGCTAGCTGCAATCAACCATGTCGAATCATAATTCATATACAGTATACCCTCTTTTCTTTTATATTGCATTTAGGTTCTGCAAAAAGAAAGCATCTGGGAGTCTCCTGGCATCTCATTTTCAGCCAAGAGTCAAATGGTGATTATTCCTTACAAAAACTCAAAAAATAATCTGTGTGATGTCCAATTCATCGGAATAGCTTTCATCTAAACAATGTTAAAAGTCAAATACCAAGGTATGAGCTATATATGAAACTGGAAAAACCTTTTCCTGGTGATGTATTAGGAAAAATACATTAAGTTGAAAGATAACCATAAGAAAAATAAATGGAGATATTAATTAACAGCCTAATAGTTTATAGAGAAAATAATTTTTTTCATGAGTTTGTATGGCCGTCCTACGTTATGTACTTGAGCAACTATGGATTTGGGGGTGCATGTGTGCGTGTATGGGTGTATGTATGTGCACATGCCCTCCTGCATGCACATGAGCACTGCTACTGGGGCTTACACTCAAGGGCTCATGATCTGATGTTCTTCACTGAGGCTGATGCTCTACCAGAGCCACACTCCACTTCCAGCTTTTTGCTGGACCCATATATCAAGGCCTTGTCTTCCCAGGCTGACTTTGAGCTTTGAACCTCAAATCTCAGCTGACTGAGTATCTAGGGTTACAGGGGTAAGCCACTAGTGCCCAGCTAAGAGCCTTAATATTTACAGACAACAACCAAATATTTTCTTCTCAATTATTTGTCAAAATCTCGGAATCATTTGCTCTGCCACATAAAGCTGGTTTGTACAAGATTTATTTTTGAATGAACATTTTAAAGGACACTTTTGCAATGTAATTTTGGGTACATTTTCAAATTTACTATAATATTTGTTTCAGTATTTATTACTACATAAATATACATACACACACATATTTGAACCTGCCTCCTTGCTCTTCATAATTGCACTAGCTTGGTAGTCAGATTTATATGCTTTTATCCCTTATTAAAGATTCTCAATGCTTGCTGTTTAATTTAATTAGCAATCCTCAGCATTAAGAAGTGGTCACATGGAGCTTCTAAGTTTTCCTCTCAGGAGAAATACTATGATTCACAATTAACCTACATCTAATTCAAATAAGGGAGTATTAACTCAACTCAAAAGAAAGTTTCTGACTTGAGGATTCAGGAAGAAGTCAGATAGCCAGAGCCTATACTGATGGTTGAATAACAAGCAGGGTTTTGTTTTTTTTAAGCATTAAGCACATTTTGACGGGTTCTGTTTCACTCACTTCTGAAAGTTTCAAGTCTCTTTCATAGAAGTTTCAGAAACATAAAATTATAACAAATATGAGAAATCTCTTGGTCCACTACTACAGTATTGTCAAAGAGGGTAAAATGTCATGCTAATTTGCTAATAGGGGAATTCCGCAAATTCATTACAGAGTCTTATAAATGCTGGGGAAATTTATCCACATAATTCTAAAGTAAGCATTAAATATTCTTGTTTCTGTACAACATAGTTGATGTTACATCAGACATTTCCTCTGGAGCTTAATAATTTTAATTGTAGTTAATGCCCTGTCCCAATTCATATTTGCAATACATTAAAAACAACTTCCCATACTGCCATGCATGTTTTACGTGCACACTGCTAGTATTTCTTTTTAACACTTCAATGCCTGAAATCAACCATTTGAAATCTTCCCAGTCACCAATAACAAAAGCAGAAAATGAAGTACTATTTAAAAACAACCCAATACCTTTCTTGGATATATTAAGCACAAATGTTTAAATTTAAGTTTCAGCTGATACATGAATATACAATGTTTATAGCAGTCTACATCCCATTTCCTTGATTAAAGACATCTCCTAGAGAATGCTTTTTTAAGAGATATATATACATGTGTGTATACAACTGGTACATGAACATACAATGTTTATAGCAATCTACATCCTATTTCCTTCATTAAAAACATGCCCTAAAGAATGCTTTTTTAAAAGAGGTATATATACATTTGTGTACACATATGTATAAATATATATCAAATGTATATAAATATATCTCACATATATATATATTTATATATAGGAACATAGTCAGACTCTAGAGAGATGTGTGCTATGTCGCTGGGAGAATCGTATCTATGGTGAGTTAAGCTATCAGGAGGATAGAGAATTAGTAGATATGTGTGTGAGGAAGGTCCTCTTCTGGCATGAACTTAGAGGCTACAAAGTCAGATTTGGAGAAAAAGCAATAGGCTCACGTTCTCTGAAAACACTACCATCTGGGACTTCTTCCCAGGTGGAACCACTCTGAACAATTCATTTATTCCCGCAGGTTTTTGTTTTTTCCACGACATACAAGAACATCAATAGCCATTGCTATTTACTCTTCTAACACTTTGTAGCTTATCTCTCATTGGTGCAAAATCATTCAAAGGCTGAACATCTAATTTTAAAAGCTTTAGAAAATGTGTTTTCACTAGAATACATTAGGTCATTGAGCAAGCATTCATTCCAATTAGGAAAATCTGTTTCCACCTCAGACTCGTATTATGCTCCTTTATAGAACAACTTCCTTTAACAGTCTATGACGTATTTGATAGGAAAACCTTTTCTGCTGGTCATTCCTGTGGCACGGGCTGGGATTCTGGCTTTGAAAGAAACACTTAAGGGGGAATTTACAGCACTCTTTACCTTATAATAATATTTTCACACTAATAAACACTACTCCTTGAGCAAAGAAACAATACCAAAAAAGGCTGATAGTGAGAAGCCCCAACTTTGCAAGGAAAGCCTGCCAACGTCCTCCTCAGAGGAAGCATCGCACCAAGTTTTCTCTTTCGAATTCAATCAAAAAGTCTCCAATAAGAAATATGCAAATCTCTCCATCACCATGCAACACAAAATAAATGACACAAAAGCAATAACACATACATGAGCCATGAAATAATAAACCAAATAAAGCCATGTTGGAACCACATAGAAGCAATCATAAATTTACTTCAGAAAATAAGACAAATTTTTAATCTAGTAATCCACTAGCCAATAAATTCCAAGAAAGCTCAAGGAAACAGATCCAAAATACATTTAATAAAACACAAGGTCCTCCCCAAAGTAACAATAACAATACAATAACAATTTGTGTCTACTTACAGCCTGTATAGCTTCGATGTCCCAAGAAACAACAACTCAGGAAACAGCTGAAGGTGATTTCTGTTTAAACGCCTTTAGAGAAAACAAAAACAAAGCTCATGTTACGCAGAAAATACGTACCCAGGAGTCTGCGATTCGGTAGTGTCATGCCTCATCCTGCATTTCAAGAAAGAATAAAATGACATTCAAGTGAACTCAAGCATTACAAATCCAAAGTTGGTTACACCTTTTGTTATATGAATCTTTCATGCAATTTTCCATTATGCTCAGACAGATGATGATTATTGGCCTTGAACTCTTACACATGAATCCCCTGCAGTGGCAGTCAACCAGAATATGCAAACTGATGAAAGATTCCATCACTGAGACTCCAGTCTGTCTGTCAGGCAGCTTCAACAGACAGCAGAAAAATTCTACACTAAGTGTGCTTCACAATAATTCAGAGACAGTCTAAAATGCTCTCGATTTTCAGTCAAGTTTAGGGAAATGGAAATTTCAGTTTGTTACCCATTTTTTATAAGATTTTTTAAATTTTTATTTATTTTTATTGTAAAAATACTGTACAGAGGGGCTACAATTAGATGGGCAAGATAATAAGTACATTTCTTAACAAGCATTGTAACCTCCTCCTTTGTTTCCCCTTCCCATCCCTTCCCAGCCCCCCCCCCCCCCGCTCCCACCCAATCCTCCCCCCCACCAAAGTTGTAAAGTTCGTTTTCAACATGACAACGTGTACTTCTCATTGTTGTAACAGGCCCACCTGTATCCTTATTTAAACGACTTGTTTTTCCCCTTCCCCTCCACAAATTATACCTACATCAAATACAGTGAAAGCAGGGGTTATACTGTGGGGGAGGGACATACAAAGCAACAACGAAATAATCTTATAAATGCGTTATGCATGAAAGAAAAAAAACATTTGAATACATATCTTAGGGTTCATTTCACCTAACATCAACTTATCTGACTTTTTTTTACTTGTCTCAGACATATACTAGTTATTGCAAATATGGAAACCATGGGACCTATGTTTCTTTGGGCCTGGCTTACTTCACTTAATATAATGTTTTCCAAGTCTTTCCATTTCCTAACAAATGGGGCAATGTCATTCTTTCTGATGGAGGCATAGAATTCCATTGTGTATATATACCACATTTTCTTGATCCATTCATCTACTGAGGGGCATCTGGTGAAAATACTGGACAGCTGGGTTACAGTTACATGAGCAAGGTAATGAGTACATTTCTTATCAAGCATTGTTCCTTTGTTTTTCCCCTACCATTATTTAGTTGAAAAAAACTAGTAACTCAGAAAATGAGCTTGTGTCAGCCTGATCTTGCTCATCAGCAAAACCTGGAGAAAATGATCAAAGATGAAGGCTCATTCCACAGCATTTCATACTTTACCCAATTTAAGATTTGGAGTTTCAGCTAATAGTGATGCAGCACATTGTTTAAGGAACGTTCAAAAGTGTTTAACTGATAATGGCAAGTTTTAAGTACGTGGAGAAGAATGTGATTGCTGAGAAATGCTGGTAGCTCGTGCCTATAATCGTAGCTCCTCTGAAAACTGTGATCAGAAGATCCCAGTTTAAAACCAGTTTCCAGAAGCAAATCCTTTGAGACGCACATCTTCAATTAACCAGCAGAAAGCCAGAAGTGGAAGTGTGGCTCAGATGGTAGAGCACCAGCTTTGAGAGATAAAGACAAGTAAGAGTATGATGTCTTGAGTTCAAGTCCCAGTACTGGCACACACACACACAAAGTAAAAATAATAAAAGGAATTTGATTGCAACTCTAGCTCACTGTAAGCCCTGATTCCCTGTTACTGAGTTCTTTGGGGCTAGGCTACTATTATGTCTGATATACCAGAATTCCAATTAAAAATAATTGCCTATCACTCCACTTTTCCCAAATTTAAATAAAACAATAACTAGCTAATGTGAACACACACACACTAGTGTTTCATAAGCTGTTTTATTTCAGAGAAGAGCAAGAAGTTCAAGAATCTAACAACCTCACACTGAAAACACCAGCTGTGTGTCTCACATCTTTGAGATCCATGTTAAAAGGGCACAAAAAGAAGATATATCAATCCTGATATATTCAGTGGATCATTGGGGCAAAGCAGAATTACATTTACTTAGTTTTCTGAGTGCAACAATGAGAACAGTGATCACAATCCCCAGGAAAGTAGGTAAAAAGAAAGGTCTTTCTCAAGCTTAGACATACGCAGAAAGAGAGTTCTGCCTGCCTTGATAAACTCTTTACTACTGACCTCATATATTCATCTTTTTTCCTGATCATATGTTTAAAAGTAGATAAAAAAAAAAATCTGAGCCAGGCCCCAATGGCTTACAGCTATAATCGTAGCTTCTCAGGAGGCTGAGATCTGAGGATCATAGTTCAAAGCCAGCCCCAGGCAGAAAGATCCCCATGACATTCTTATGTCCAATTAACCACTCAAAACTGAAAGTGGAGCTGTGGCTCAAAGTGGTACAACACTAGCCTTAAGCAAAAGAGCTCAGGGACAGTGTCCAGGCCATGAGTTCAAGCCTCATGTTGGACAAAAGAAATAAAGTCTAGTATTAAGTGTAAAGCTAGAACAGTGTGCTTCAAAACTTTTTCTACTCCAAGATTCCATGAGAATAAACAGTAACCCATGAACTTCAGTTAAATTGATATTCTTTCTCATTTTTTATGTCAGTATGGGCTTGAACTGAGGGCCTCACTTTCGGCTTTTTCTCTCAAGGCTAGCACTATACTACTTAAGCCACAGCTCCACTTCCAAATTCATGTTTGTAAAGAACTGGTAACCCATAGAAATACTCTCAGCACTTAATAAAATATATACTAATAAGGAAAAGTATTGAAAGCTAAGTAAGAGGCAAAGAGGCTGACATTTTAAGAATAAAGCTCACTAATGTTTAAAGTGAAACCAAAAACTATTTTTTCTCTATTAGATATGATTCTGAGGATATAGTACTTCTAAAATCTACTGCTTCCCAATTTCAATAAAATATAGCTTCCTTTGACTCTCAAAAAATCCTGATTACAAATAATCACAATAGCGGTCAGAAGAAGTTTTGTAAGCAATCCACTACTTATATGTATACACACACATTGTCCAAAGAGCTCATCTATCATGATTTCGAAAAAATAGCAGAAATAGGCTCTCTTAATCATATCCAAAGCATCAGATGAGCAAACACATTGGATTCTCCATCCACAATAGACATGCTCCTTCAATCCTGCCTGCAGAGGCAGCTTTGAAGAGTTCTCTCCCTTCCTGCCAAATGGTACTTTCTTATGTTCTCCGTGTGAAACTTCCCAGTTCCCCTCCATCCAGTTAGATTCGGTCCTCTTGATAACAGTCTCTAACACTGTATTCTGTTTACCCATGTCCTGGTCTCTTTCCCATGAGGCTCTGAGCTTTTCAAGTCTCAAGTCCATATCTTTGTGTTCCCTCCTCCTTCTCAGTACTTCACTAGGTTTTGCACTGTATCAAAAGACAAAGACCTGGTCTGTTCTCATTCAACATTTCCCAGTCTCCCCTGGCACTTAGTAGATTCTTAGGAAATGTTGAATGAGAACCAACCACTCTCTGCATTTTTATGCCATTCAGCCAGGGCGAAGGATATGCATTCTGTATCAAGACCACTTTTCTCTGCCATGCTAAAATGATGTACCTGTATTCATTTAGAGCCCTACCATCCAACCTGCTTCCAGATTCCTTAAATGGAGTTTCCTCCTGCCCTGTCCATCCACCTCCTCACCTCCATTCCTCCACTCACAGGTTCTCAGAATCAACTAGAAGTTGGAAGGAACTCAATGTGTTTAAACAATGGATAGTTGCTACTTGCTTTCTTGTCAATGTGTCTGAATTTCCATCCCTTCACAAAGTTTTATTATAGATTGAGTACCAGTAGTGTCTTTCTCTGGATAATTATTTTCATTATTTTCATATTTCTGGTGTTTCTTAAGGTAAGACCAAAAGAAGCATGGTACACACTAAAAAGCAGTATAAGTTTGCTTTTGCTTTTCTTAAGAGATTAGTACAGGGCTGGGAATGTGGCTTAGTGGTAGAGTGCTTACCTAGCATGTATGAAGCCCTGGATTCAATTCCTTAGTACCACATAAACAGAAAAGGCCAGAAGTAGCACTGTAGCTCAAGTGGTAGAGTGCTATCCTGGATCAAAAGCTCAGGGACAGTGCCCAAGCCCCTGGACTGACAAAAAAAGTATAAGTACATTTTTAGTTCTAGTCTCTCTCCCAACAGTACTAAGGTTGAAGTAAAAACAAAACTCTTTCAAACTATTAAATAAAAAACACTTAAGAGAAAAGAATATTATAAAATGGCCAGGGATTAAGTTAACATATACTAAGAGCATTATGTGATTGTCATTATTCTGAGTGTCCCATGACTTAACTCTGCCTCTCCTTCACAACACTGCCACAGAAATGTACTGCTGAAAGGCTGAGGTGGGTTCATGTGGCTTTACTCCAGAACCTACCATCTGAATCCCCCTTCTCAAAATAACCCAGTCCTAAGTGGTCATTCAAAACAAAGGAAGGCTGGAAGGCTGCTGCTCACCAGTCTTTCCTTGAGAAAAACATGGTTGTATATAATCCATCTCTTAAATTAATACACTACACTGAACAGAAATCACTGTTTCAATTCTTAATAGACTAGCACTATATTCAGTTGTTTTAAACATATATTTTAAAATGAGAAAAAAAGAAAAATACATTTTAAATACTTTTATCTGAATTTAACTATCATTCCTTCATGGGTGTTATTATATTTAAACCCTCCATTTTTATTGGGAGTCTAAGACTAGGTTGCATCACATAAAAATGGGCAGGTAAGACACAAAAGCAGTAGAAGTTTGTTTTTGCTTTTCTTAAAAAGTGTATAAGTGCATTTAGTTCTATTCTATTTTCTCTTCCAACAGTACTAAGGTTAAATGGACATAAAACATTAAGGTAAAAGCAAAATTCTTTCAAAACTATTTTTAAAAACATTTAAGAGAGAAGATTATACTAAAATGACTAGGAATTAAATCTTTAATGAAAAATTTTAAATGTAGACCTACTTTAAAAACCGTTAAGATGCGACACAATTACATAATAAAATAAGCTACAGAAAATGTAATTTCATGTCTACTATCACAGAAGAATTCCTAGTGAATCAAGTAGTTTCATAATGAAAACTCTAATGTAAATGAATTGACATTAAAATGTGATGGTCCAAAGACTAGAAAATACCATGCAGTGAATTAAGGATATTGCACAGGGTTACTGATGGAAGCCAGTGAGAATCGGCATCATTGAACAGGTCACATGAGTTAATCCCACATTATTTAGAGCAAGGATGCTCAATTGTGTCCAAGAACATAACAGAGATACTGTGTTATTAACTCTGAAACTAGACTCTGAAAATTCTTTGGACAGTACATCACGGTTTTAGAAAAGCCTGTGATATATTTCTCAAGTATATTTTTTCTTAAAGGAGAGGTAAGAAGAGATCTCAACAACCGATCTGTATTGTCAGCTGTTTTTGAGTGTGACTTCCAGAGGAGTAATTTATCTGTGTTGTACAAAACACCACAGACAACTGAAATGCTGATTCTCAGCAACCTCAATTTGAGCATTATTGACAAGCTTTGTTTGAAACTATCTGCCAGCCAGATGTTCCTGGGAGTTTTCTCCTTTGGTAGAGATTGCAATCTTCTCTTTAAAAACAAAACAACAACAACAAAAAACTTTCACCTCAATTCAATTGGTATTTTCGACCTTCCATCTAAAGCAAAATGAACGCAATATTACAAAGGCCAGTCAAAAGATATTGTTTGCACTTACATATCAATGATGTATTTTAGAAACATGCCAGGATTGTAATAAGCACTCAATACATGTTGACTTGATAATTTCTAGGAAACGATTTCTCAAATACCAATGATCAAGGACAGAATGAATTAGCTCCCTTTGTGGCTTCTTTTTATGTCAACTTTCCATTTATCTTTCAAAATCTTGTTATTCTAACATTCTAGAGGAAATACTTTAACATCTTGTATTAAACTAAGGTTTAAATATTTTATAGTTATCAATTGATCTTGTTTCATAGAAGGAAAGTTTGTATTTTCAGTAATGATATCAATTGATAATTTTGTTCTTTGTATTTCAGGCTAGAGAAGTCAACATTTATTAATGCAAATGCTGCTTCCAGTTAAGTCTGTTTTCCTATCAATATTTCTCCAGATGTTCAGGGAAGATATAAAAAACACATTGAGGTAAAAATTGAAGCAGAGTTGATAGTTTCTTCCCTTTTAGTGAACTCATGCTTTGTGCTAAGAAAAATTAGAATGAAAATAACTGTAAACTCGCATGCATAAATTTACTACCCACATTCTTCAGTAAAGTCATTCCTAATATCAAACATAAAAGCAATTCCCAAACTCAACTCTTCAGAAATATGACAGGTGTGGTGAAGTCCGGATAATTTCCCATGCAATGTCTTCCAAGCTTTTTGTGAAGTATGTACAATTACTTTACTTGAATCTTGTGCTGTAAGTTTGAGATAGACTGTAACCATCATCCCTGCTTTAAAGGTGAAGAAACAGGTTTTTAAATATGAAGCAGTATCAACATCCCACAGGGAAATTGACACTACATATTTTCTGAAGTCTCTCTTACCTCATTTTTTTTTCTGAGTTGAAAAGGTTGTGTGGGGGATGGGGAGAAGGGGTGCTGGGAAGGTGGCTCAGTGGTAGAGTGCTTGCTTTGCATGCATGCATGAGGCCATGGGTTTGATTCATTAGCCCCACATAAGCAGAAAAAGCCAGAAGTAGCACTGTAGCTCAAGTGGTAGAGCGCTAACCTTAAGCTGAAGAGCTGAGGGACAGTGCCCAAGCCCAAAGTTCAAGCCCCATGACCAACCGGAAAAAAAAAAGTAAAAGAAAAAGAAAAGAGTATGTGTGGGTGTGTGGGTGTGTGCACACATGCACAAGCATAGAATCCACAATACAACTAACAAGTATTTGTCTGGCATTCCAAGGAACAACAGACAACAACACAGAATATTACAAGGAATCTAAAATCAACCAATGCTCTGTGCTTTATAACCAGAACCCTAAAACAGCAGCACACAGCCAGTGCACCAGAGTGGGTCACCTATATATCTGCAGTGGACAAATGCTGAAAAACCTTGGAAAATGCAATCTTAAAGCAATCTTCCAAGTTTAATAACATCTAATTAGCCCTAGCATGACAGGGCTTTCATGAGGAAAGCATTCCTACCAATATTCCTCATAATCCAGCAGATATATGTGTTTCAAGAAAAGGTAAGGGCAGTCCATGCAAAGTCCATGTGAATAAGGGGCTCTCACTCTCTCTAAAGTGCTGAAACGCAGTTTGGGAAGCATAATTCAAGCAGAAAGGTATGCAAAGCAATAAAAGACAGAATTCAATGTGAAATATTTGACATTCGCTCCTTCCACAAATACACTGCAACAGTGCAAACTCAACTCCTCATTTCAGGCGAGGTAGGAGGGATACAACATCCGGCAAACACTGCCACAAAGGAGGAGCCCAAAACAGATGTGGGAAAAATAAACAGCTTCACTGCCTCACAATTTAGAAAATGGTCCACAAAGAGGAAACGGGGTCTTCTCATCACCATTTGACTTCAGGGGCCCACAAAAAAAACGCAGAAGGAACTCTCCAAAGGATGGGGTACTGTAAGCGTGTCACTTGTTTTACAACTTTCTATGACTCTAGTCAAGACAGATAATGGAAAGTAGGCCATACTGCTTAGAAATGCATGCAAATAATTGGCCTTTCATGAATATCATATCATTTAAATCATTTTTATACAATGTGTATAGGCAGGCTCTGTTACCATGTCATGTATTTCTTTTTTAAAAAGTTCCAAGAAAGTGACCACAGTGTTTTAAATTTATGCACAGAGATGCCAAAGGATAATCTTTTGAGATGAGCTTGCATTCTTTTTCCAAGGAGATCTGCCCAGCTATTTTGCCTTTATGATAAGTTAAATATATGTGAAAGGTATTGCCTATACCTATATATGAGTCCGAGGAGGGTTTCTCTATATCCTCAGAGAATTCAGGATATAGCGCTTTCCTTCAGACCCTTTGCACAGTATATTTTCCCCTTAACTCGTGTGTGAAACAACCACAAAAACCAACCTCACACTGTCACTTGCTTAATAATGGGCTGTTCAAGTAGACAGGATAAATCCAGCCACGTTTCAGGGGGGAAAAAAGAAGTGGGCCTTTAAGATATTTCTTCATGAGAATGCAGTGTTTCTTTTCTAATGGAGGCCCTACTGTAAAGGAATTTAGACTTCTCTTAAGTAAAACTCTGAGATTATTTTGTTTTTGTCAGTTTGGTGGAAATTTTAAAGTATTTAAATGAACAATAGACTTATTTTCCAGAATCCTTGCCTCTGATGTGTTATAATAATATTATCAGGACTTACTTTTTCAAACAAAATAACTATCCAAAGACAAAGCAAATAGGACCCCCAAAAAGGATATTTATATACAAAGAGATTGATACTAAGAAAATGTCAAGCAATATTTGTCTGAAAACATATTTATTTACATACTATTGGTGGAAAGGGGTAAGTATACTTGCCTCTATCACTTCTGCAATTTATTTAATGAAAAGTATAAGGAATTGTTATCCACATGAAGTCTAATATCCAATATTTTCCATGGCATGATATTCCTTCTAACATAAGCTAGACATATATGTATTTCCCTTAATTTACAGTATTGGAGTATAGATCAAAGCATCTTAAAAAGCAATGAAACTCTTGACTGATCCATAATCACAACTGTCTGCAAACTTTAAGTGAGCAACAGAATTTTATTCCAGCCCACAGAATTCCAAGGCCTAAGTGTTATTTTTGTTAACCAGCTGAGAAATATCTTAAATTAATAACTTTGCATGGAGAATAAATTCTGAATATATGCAAGTATTTCTGGAAGTATAAGAAAAGGTTCCCAATGTCTGATTCTTTGCCCTAGCTTATAGTTTCTTCTGCCTTAATTTTCATTGAATTAGCTTGTCATTTAACTACCTTACATTTCCTTTGAACCCTGTGATAAAGCAATAGGAGGCCTGCTAATGCATTGTGCAAGAGACAGACACATTCTCAAGACTTCCTATATTTTTTCCCACACAAACAGATCATAAATGAGGACAATATAGATCATCATAGAAAACCTGCAGTGCACATTTTAGGTCTGGGAATACAGGAGCAAACTTTCAGAAAGGGAAGTAATGTGTTTGAGTTGTTAAGGCATGACTAAAACTGCTTTCTTTTACATGGATGTATAAGCACACTCTGATAATGATCAAATCATTTAAGTCTGTTTTCTATAAACAGAAAGTAGGAGAGAGGAATGAAGGAGGAAAGGGAGGGAGAAAAAGCCAAGAAAAGAAAAGAAGACAGTAAAAGAGGAAAGGAGGGTAGGAGGAAGGATACAGCAAATAGGGAAGGAAGGATTTAAGGAGTTAGCATTCATCTACAACTGGACAGCCTGAATATTCTGAATCACACCCATTTTTTGGAGTGGAAAAATATCTTTCTTTTGTAGCTTTGATGCTTTTTCAAATAATAGCTTCCCAATTCCATGGTGAAGTTAAATTCAACTTAAAATGCTTCTGTTTTTTGTGTTTTTTTGAAAATACAAAAAGTAATTAAATAAAATTTTGCATCCAAGGAAAATGTCAGTAATACAAAGTTAAAATGATTTTGTTTTTGAAAGACAAGAAAATATGATTTAGAGAAAAAAATCGTAGAGCTTCTGTTTTCTTTTTTCTCTAAATCAAGCTCAAACTCAACTGATAAAAAAGAAAAAAGACGTACTAGTGAAATACAAAAGGCAACGTTTAAGTTGTATCATCTTAAAATGAAAATGCTAAATTTTCATTTCCCTAATACATCTAATATTTCTATTTTCTTTTTTGCACAAGAAGAGAAAACTTACTATTCCCAATATGATATCTAAACATTAATCTACTTTGCTATATCTTTTCATGATTTAGAGTTATACTTTTATATATCTAAATAAAAATCATATAAATTTACATGATTTATTGTTAAAAGTTCTCATCCCTCTCCCCTACATCTCTCCTAGTCCCTTGCAGTTATGTGGGGAAACACATCATTTTGGTGATGTTTAGAACACTGGATCATGCTACCTGGTATCTAACACAGGCTATCATAATTTGAACAAGGAACTACAAGGTGGTTTTATTTTCTTTTTTGAAAATAAGACAGCAAACAAAATTTAAAATGGTCTGTTTCACAATAATGTGAATGGCTTCCTCAGTAAAAGTGCTTCACCATTTTAACATATTTTTTTAAAATAAATATTTGAAAAGTGTATCCACAATGTTCCTAAGAAATGGTTTAGAATTCCAGAGTCCCAAGGAGATGAATTGGCTGTCAGATAACAATGTGCTTCCATCAGATGGATTTGGCAGTTGTAAACAAAAGGAATTTTCTCAGCTTTTCCTCACAAATATGAAATATTTGCTCTTGGCCAGCAGCTGGGGTGATGTAAAGATGTCCTGCATATATATTAGTTTTCATTCAAAATTAGAAAGCCTTCTGCAATGCAGCATCTGACTTTGCCTTAGTAAAATAGAAAATTGTTCTGAGATGAAGTGACATTCCCAAGGGAAGTAAAAAAAAAAAAAGTCAAAGAACAGCACCTATTTACAACTCTAATTGAATTTCACATCACATGGCATCTGGTTAATAATTTTTAGGAAAAGTTAATTTATTCAAGATGAAAGTTCAAATGATACTCTGAAGTGACTGCAAAAAAAAATAGGAAAGTGTGTTTTATTTGATTATGTTTTTATCTGTGTAAGAAAGTGTTTTCCTTTGGTGCTCCCAAAAAGATTTAAAATTATAATATAACCAAATTAAAAAACAGAAACATTAAGACTTTTATGACTTGAAGGTTAAGAATAATAACTAGAAGTTAATTTTACTAGACTGTTAATGCTGAAAAAATTATTTAAGCTTACCTATTCATTTAAAATGTATCAGTGCCTAAAAATCTAGATTGTTTAAGAATATCTTGTGAGTTATAGGGTATTGAATATTCAGCAAAGCACATGAAACAGTGCAAAGAAGAATTATTTCAAAGTACTTTCATATGTTCACAATAGGTTATGAACTTTGTTATGAACTCAACCAAACATTTTCTGTTTTCATTTACCACCCCCCAATCAAATAAACTAGTGATTTTAGATTTATTTTTAATTCCACATTATATTCCCTATATTTACAATATTCATAATGGGTAAAGTTTCATAGTATAGTAAACTGACATTTCTGTATTTTACTCGAAGTGATAAGTATATAACCTCATATATTGACATATTTGTCAGAAAATAACAAGATATCTCTCCATTTCTACAACATTATACAGAAGTAACTTCTGTCCCTGAGTTTACTGAATTTGAATGCATTAGGCCTAACATGAACACATTTCATTATTTCAAGTAAGCTTTTATTTTGACCTAAAGTGACTATTAAAGCTGTCATGAAAACTTATTAAAATAATTGCTCCAACTTTAAATTTTTCCTTAAAATGCGAACCTTCCAAACTTGGCTAATCAAGACTTAGGAACAAGATAATTCCTATTTCACATGGTAAAGTCTGTAGTTTTGCTATTTCAAATAGATTCTCTTCTATAGACAAGTACTCTGAGCATTAAACCTGTCCTTATGTAATGTGTATCAATTCCTATGAGCATTAAACCTGTCCTTATGTAATGTGTATCAATTCCTAAGATTTTGCATATGAAAAAGGTATAACTTTAAGTTGAAGTTTACATTTACATTTCTGGGAAGAAAAAGAGTCCACATTAAATGACCACACTTTGATAATGCTGTTAATAATCTTTAATAATCATTAACTTATTTCTCCAGCAGAAAATGTTTAGAAGCTTCTACAGAAAAATGAAAATAAAACTATAGAAAATCATTACGAACAATGTTAACAAGTATGACATAATCAAAATGTAAATCATAATCAGCAACAATTTAAAACACTTCAACTGTCACAACAAAAAATTATTAAAATATTAGCTGAGTCCTTTTTATATCATAATATACCATTATTGCAAAATATACCACTCTTCTTCCTTCTTAAGCTAATAAGACTAATCAGATGAACACATAAGGATATCTTTAACTTAAAAAAAAGTGTCAGGAAAAGTAAATGTGTACTTTTGTACTTTATTATAATAGAGTCAGTACACTTTATCCAGAAACTCTACTTGTAAATTAGTCTGAAAAAAAGCAAAACTTATTCATCATGCTTTATTTTCTCTACACTTTCAGTAGATGTAAAGTTGAAGACATAATCCTCAAATTCAAGTGCTTTACAAAATGCAGTCATGTTGTCATGAGTTTGGAATTGAAAATACTTACAGTCTCTCCAGTTCCTTAAGATCCTGGAATGCTCCCCTTTCAATGGTGCTAATCTTGTTCTCCATAAGCTGACTGAAATGCAAAATATAACATGCTTCTTAATGTTTGCATCAGGAAGTTTAGAACACAGCATCTAAAAACATGTAACCTATTTGTCTTTTAAAATGTTGCTCTGAATCCCGATCCAATAGTACATACAGTGATGAAACATGTGAGAGAATTCAGGGAGGGTAAACAGACATCTATTCCACAATATATTTATAAGAAAAAATTATTAACAAAGTTCACATGATTTGCCAGTTATGAATCTGAATCTTTAGACTATAGTAATAAATGAACAGCATCTCATCATATTGAATTGTGGCAATTTCTTATTATGCTAGTTTTCAACTAAGTTCTTAACTAAGGCACCAGCATGCAGTAATTCATCGAATACATTCCTAAATTCTGACTTACAGCAATTGGGAGATTTCAAAGGTGCCTAAATAAGTCTTAAAAAGTGGAGACTGAATACAAAGAGTTTAAGGTATGTGGTGATTGAAATGTAAATATTTATAATACTATGGGGGAAAACAATTTTATGTAACACTGATTTCCAAGTGATGGTTTATTTACAGCTAATTTAACCTACTCACTAATTGAAGCTTTAACAATTTTTGTTGGCTACAAAGGCATAAAATCTGGGAAAGTTAATTAAGACCAATTTATTTATATGTACATATTTCCCCCAATTTTGCTGAAAGCCTTTTTGCTTGATTTTGATTTTAATGGAAGAAATTATATCTCTGTGCCCTTTGCAGAAAACAAGTCTAACCATTTCAACCTCTCTTATAGTAAAATGTACATCTGCTTAAATTTGTCTAAATTTGTCTAAATTTAAATCTTCAAAGTATCCAATGGGTCACATAGTTTGCTCCTATTGTTAAGGAAATTAATCTACATATTTATACGAATAAAGCATAGCATAAAACAAATATATGAGCATTTGTCTATAACACTCTGTGGCATATATCCTATCTTAAAAGCCCTAGATTTTTACTAAAAGATTGGTTAAAAAAAAAGACAAAAGACTTTAAAATTTTTGTTCTCATTGCAACACTTGTAAAATCCGAGAAGACTAGCAATTCTAAATATAGTCTTAAAAACCAAACAAAATACTTTTTAGATACAGCAAGAAACACTTACAGAACTCTGAGGTGCCTGAGCCCAGTAAAATCTGTCTTCGTAATCCGAGTGATGTTATTTCCATTCAGATCCCTAAGAGACAACCAGAAAATGAAAGTTCTACAATTATTTCTATTATTTTTTACATCACATTTGGTTAAGTCAAGTAAAATTTAAACCAAGTTAGAACTTTCAAAACTCAAAATCAATTCTATTAATGACGTAACTTAGAAAGTAAATTGGAGAGAGAAGGGCCTTTGAATACTTTGAATAGTGTATAAATGATCTAGTTTACAAAATGTATTCTGTGGGTATTTGACAGAAAAATGAAGCGATGAAGTTACCAGGGAAACTTATTTGTGTATTGTGTGTGGATGTGCTTTCAATTTTATTTTTAAAATTATCTTTAGTTGTACAAAGGATTGCCAATTTTATCCTTTTTATAAGAGTGTGTGTTGGTAAACACACCAGTAAGGATTCTCCTTCACGAAGTTAAAACTGAACGATTTTTTTTCTACTATTCAGAAAGAACTTTTAACATTTCAGACCACTAACCATAGGTAGCCTGGTGGCTGAACTTTCCAAAGCAAAGTTAAAAACAAACAAACAAAAAAATGTGCCAAGAATAGCACTGCACTTCAAAGGCTTGCATTTAGAGGAATTTATCTTTCAGCAATTTTGTTTGTTTGTGTGAAAACTAAACTCTTCATTTGCTACTAGGCTGGGATGGAGAAAGTGAAAATTGAGAGTGGAGGTTATAATGGAGGCTAGTACAGAGGCCTAAACATAATTCTTCTGACTAAGCATCACTTTGCCTGTAGAAATCCAGGCCCTCTCTCTTTCTGGCATCTCAGTTAAGACCTAAACTTTCCTGGTTCCAATGGTTGCAAGTAAAACCAAACCCGTCTTGAGTATGTTCTTTCATGGAAATACATTTGTGCTTAATTCATTATAAACACATAGGTTTACGATCTAGATTTAAAACGTTTACTTGGTCACTGATAGAAGGTTATAAACCAGCACTTCGTTTCCTTTATGAGAGATTTTTAAATTATTATTATTTTTTTATCCAAAGCCCCCCAAACTCAATGGCCATTTCCCCAGCTCCTTCCTTTAAGACACAATAGTGCTGAAACTTTAAAGGATACTGAAGAGCAGGAAAACGCCAAGTGTCTGAAGTGAGTTTTCCATTGCCTCCCTCATTCTTCTTACCCTATTTCCCCATCCTTATGGCAAAATACCATCAAGTTTTAAACAAAACAAAACATGGGGAGGGGGTTCTACTGCAATAACAGGAGTCCCTGCTCTCCAAGTCAGATGAATAAGGCTTAGCAAGACCACTCGGTAAGGTTCCTCACTTCTTTAGCCCTGAGGGCTTGAGGGCCTGATCACTGGAGGAGGGCGGGGGGGGAGGGGGTAGTGGGGGGGGGGGCCGGGACCCTGGGAAGCTGCAGGCAGGTGAATCTCTGCGGACATGGGCTGGATCCAGCAAAGGGGCAACAGAAAGCTCCGCTGGCTTCAAGGGTGCAGCGGATGGGGCATGTCCTCTTTGCCACCCAGAGCCGCGGAGCCGTGGAGCGGGCGCGCCTGCCGGGCCGGGTAAGGGACCCAGCCACCCGCAGAGCCCGGCGCGCCGGGGATGGGGGAGAGGTGGGGGGGGATGATCTGGCGGGCGCCGGGCGGCGGCTGGACTTGGGCTTTCACAAAGGGAACTGCCTCCTCCACGCTCCACTTCCCCGAGCCGGAGAAGCGCCCCGCTAGGCGCGCGTGGGCCGTCACTCCAGCTCGGCGTTTACTTCTTCATTAGAGGCGCGCGCGGAGACAGGGAGGCGGGGACGTCTGCGGGCAGCCGAGCACGGAGACCGGGAGACCCGGAGGCGGGGGGGGGGCACCTGGGCGCGGCCACGTGAAGGGGCGCTCGACTGCCTGAAAGGTGGACGGGGGGGGGGGGACGAGGCGGGGAGGGGGGGCACGGGGAGGGTCGGAAAGGGCCCAGCGAGGGTCTCCAAAGCAGTCGGCCCCTGCTGGGAGGGTTCCTAGGGAACAAAGTTCCATAGGACTTTTTGTTCGCAGGACCCTGCCAGGGTCTTCGGACGTGGACCCCAACCTCGCCCCAACGTCTCCTGTAGAAATGGGGTGTGGAGTGGGGGGGAGGGGGAGGGCTGGCTACCCACTGCTCCCGGGCGAGCTGGTGCCCCGTCCTGGGGCAGCTCAAGAGTATCCCGGAGCGTCTCCAAATCCCTGACACCCCCCCCCCTTTCCTTTTGTCCCCAGGGAGGGCGCGACACAAAGCCTGGGAGCGGAAGTTTCTCTCTTTGGAGCCTCCCCCCTCCCCCGGCCGCCATCCCCTCCCCGCCTCCCACAGGTGACAAGGACGCGGACTGAAGCCGCCCGCCGAGCGGCTGGAAGCCCAGAGTGCACGCTTGTCATTTTTCTTTTTCTACTACTGAGTCCCCCCACCCCAAACAAAGTCACCTCTCCCTTTGGGTTCTCTGGCGCCTGCATCCTCAGACACCCCGGGGGAAAGCGGGGTGCACACCCGCCCCACCGAGGCCGCGAATGGCGGGAGGAGAGCAAAGGGACCAGGGGCTGCTGCCCAGGGGCAGTGTCTTCCCCCCCCCCGCCCCTCCTTTTCCCCCACCCCGGGCAGGGGGGAAGAGCCCAACCCAGAATGCGCATGCAGGATCCGGCAAAGCCGGCTCCTCTGGGCTTGAACCCTGGGACGCTAGCCTCAAGGAGAGTGGAGGAGGGCTGGGGCCGTACTCACAGTCGCTCGGTGTTGCGGGGGATATTCCTGGGCACACTGCGTAGTGCCAATCCGTGACAGTCCACGGTGCTGCCCGAGCAGGAGCACTGCGCCGGACACGCCTGCGGGGCCGCCGGGTTCACGATCGCCAGCACTAACCCCAGCGTCAGGGACAGCATCTGCCAGCCGACGCCGGGCATCTTCCTCCTCCTCCCTCCCCGCGCCTCCGGGCTCGCAGGCTGGGGGAAGGGGGGTCGGAGGGGAGGGAGGCGTCTCTGTATAAGCTCCCTGTTTCCAGAGAACCAAAGAGTCTCTCTGAGGCCCCGTGCGGAGGACCAGCAGTCCGGAGTGTCCAAGGATGTGTGTACAAAATAATACCGACCAGGAGTAATAGTTAAAAGGCGGAGGCAATGCTCCTTCCCTACCCCCCCCCACCCCACCTACCCCCGGCCCCTGGTCTCTCCAAGTGTCTTTTAGCTCCGCGGTCAACTTTTTAGGTCCTGGCGGAAAATCAATCCTCCGGGTCAAAGCTGCCAGGCGCTGCAGAGAACGGCGGGGAGGAAGGCGACAGTCGGCGATCTCCCACGAGTAGCAACTTGGCGGTAAAAACAGCTGGGGTTGGGTTCCAAACGCCTTCGAGGATGGAGAGGGAGATTGCCTACACGTCTGCCGGCGTGGAACAGAGAGGGTTCTGGCGATCCCAAGCGCCCCGGTGGTGGCGGTGCCCCAGGGAGAGATCAGCGCAGAAGATGAGGTGCTCAAGAGTAATACCGGTGGCCTGGCTCAAAGTGGGCTCCGAGAGGCGCGGCGCGCGCTGAGCCCCGGGGCATGGCGCGCGCGCGCGGGGGCGCACCGGGCGGCGCGGAGAGAGGCGCGGGGCTCGGCTCGCTCACGCCGCTTCTCCTTTCTCTGGAGGCTCCTTGGCAGCAGCGAGGACCCCCCTCCCAACCCCCCCCCACACACACACCCCTTTCCGTCCGCCTGAGGTCTTCACGATCTCCCGACAGCCAAGGATGAGTCTTCGCCAACACACCACGCACTTTCGCGGCCGGCGGACGTCTCCAACAATCCCGCCTCCCCGCCTGGCGTCCTTGGCGACGCTGTGCACCGGGGCTGGCCTCGAGGTCACGGCCGAGAGACAAAAGGGCAAATCCGACCAAATCCGCCGCCAGACGGCAGGAATATCCACGAGTCCGAAGCTTCCTCCCGAGGAAATCCTAGAGGCCAAGATCGGGGACCAGACCCCCTGCGGGGACTAAGTGGGCACTGGCTGGGGGGGACAGCGCGAGGAGGCAGACGGGACGCCGGGCATGGGGGTGGAGGGGGTGGGAAGGCAAAGGCCCCCTCCAGGTGTTCGTGTCCCCGAGGCGGCTTCCACGGGAGTGTCCTGCACGACGATCGCGGGGAAGGTGGAAGGGAGGAAGGGGGGTCCGTCCGCCACGCCGGGGAGAGCCCCCCGGACTACTCTCCGCACGGCCGTGGCGCGCGCGCGCGCGCCCGGGTCGGCCCGGCTGGTCTCCCGGAGACACTGCAGCTTCGCGGCCCACACCTGACGGCCCAGGTAGGAGAAGCCACAGCCAGCTCGGCGGGGGGCGGTGAGGGGGGTCTCCGGTGCACCCCCCCGCACCACCTCCGGGGCCAACCTCGCCCAAGTAGGGTTCTCTTCCCCTCTACCCCTCAAGCCCTTCTCAAAGTGCAGCAACTTTTTCTTTCCCACACCCCCGGGCTCCGGGCGTCGGAACGGCCGGAGTTCGCGGCGAGACGCGGAGACGACGCCGCCGCCCGCACGCCCGCCCGCCCGCACGCCGGGACTCGTCACGCTGCACCTGACGCGGCGGCGGCGGCGGCGGCGGCGGCGGCGGCGGCTTCGGTCCCCGGGAGCCCTGCGCCTCCGAAGCCCCCTCCGGACCCCACCCCGACCCCCCCCACGCCGCAGGCACTTCCCCGCCGCCCGGCCGCTCTCCGCGCCTCCGGGGGCTCCGCGCCGCCCGGGTCCCCGGCTAGGGTCTAAACAATAGGACGGACGCCGCGGCCCGAGTCCCGCCGAGGGCTGCTGAGTGGGGGTGGGGGTGTCAACTGGAGTTGCGCGGCCGACCCGCCGGCCGCGGCGGGGGGAGGCGGGGTCCCCCCGGGGCTCCCCCTTCTCTTCCTCCTCAGTCCTCCCGGCCTGCGCCCGGCAGCCCGGACGCTCCCATCGCTCTCGCTGCCGCCGCCGCCGCCGCCGCCGCCACCGCCGCCTCCTTCTCGCTCTTCCTCTCTCTTTTTTAAACCACCATCTGCGGCAGCCACCACCTCCGCCAACCCCCCGCCGCCGTCCGGGCGCGTCCCCGAGAAAGAGCCTCAAGTCTGAAGTTAAAAAACCCCGAGCGGGGCTTTATATAGCCGCCGGAGCCCCTACTCCACCTCCCCCCCCTCCCTCCCGGCCCGCCCCGCCCCAGGCTCCGCCCCCCCGAGGCCAGGCCCCGCCCACCGGCGGCGCGCGAGGTGCCCGCACCTCGCCCCAGGGAGGGAGAGAGAGAGAGAGAGAGAGAGAGAGAGAGAGAGAGAGAGAGAGAGAGACGGAGGGAGGTGAGGCCCGCGCGCCTGCCCGCCCGCGCCGGGGCGGAGGCGGAGTGGGGCCGGCGCGCGCGTCCCCGCGCCCGCCCGCGCGTGCGCCTGCTCGCTCCCACGCTCGGGCAAAGTTTGGTGGAGGAAGGCAGGCAGGCTCCTGGAGGGGGGGGGGTGGGAGGACGGCAGCCCCCACCCCTCGACCACTCCAGAGGAGGCCTGGCCTGGGAGCTGGGGGTGGGTTGGCATGGGGAGGATGGGGGCTGGGGAGGGGGGGAGAAAGGGTGGCTTTGAACGCGGATCCCAAAGAAAACAGGGCTGCGGGTGTTGGTGCGTGCAGCACAGTCGGAGACAGAGAAGGAGAGAGGGTGATTTTTAAATTACATGTATAAATATATATATATATATATATGTTACTTTTTAACTCACCGAAATAGATCTGCCTGTGGGCATGCACACGCACGCGCACGCGCACACGCGAGTATTGGAGGGAGCTGAAAAGTTCAGTCTTGGCAAGTTGGAGAGCGGTGTTTCTCCGTCTCTCCTGGCCACCCCTTGGGTTAACCCTTCCTTTGTAGTCCCGTAATTAACAGCCCGGAGGTCATCATCCCAAGTTCTGGAGATCCAGTATGCTCCCACTGAGGGTTTCAGTGTGTTTGTGTGAGGTTACTCTCCTAGGAAGTAAAAGAGGAGGAGAAAAGAAGAAGAAGGGGGGAAAAAATCCTAGCAACATAAATGGTACCAGAAGGTTTCCTTTATTTCAGGGCAGTTCTGGATAATTTTTTTTCCTACTGTTTGAAAAGAGAATTTCCTTTTTTTTTTCTTTTTTTTCCCCTTGTCTGTTTAGTGTGATGAGAGTCTGGCAACAGCTCCCACTCTCCCAGCAAAAACCCAGTGTCACTATAGGTTTGAAATGGCATTTAAATGACTCAGCTTCTTCCTTGAATCTAAAACGGATCATCTGCTTCTTTTCCTCCTTTTCAGTCCACCTCTAAGAGACTTTCACCGGAATTCCTGCAAACCCCTAGCCTGGAGCTAGCTTTGAATTGTTTGTGGTATTATCTGTGGCTCCTTTGAAAGGAAGAAGACCTTTGCAATTCTTTTTTTTTTTTTCCCCATATTTTTAGTATCTAACAATATGCCAGATGCATTGTAGCTGATCGTTAACTCTTAAGTTATGGTCAACCTGAAATCTTTCCAATATCCTCATTAGCTTTTTTTTTTTTGGCTTCCTATTTAAATTTTCCACAATGTCCTTTCATAATGCTTACCTCTATATCATGTGTCATGCCCTGGGAAACTTGAATTCCTTTTGCGGACATTTCCAAAGGCAGGATGTCAATTCAAAATTGAAATTTGAACCCTTAGGATTACTCTTATTAATGTCATTGATTTATATTCCTCTATTCATTTCAGAGCTCCAAACCTTTAATATTTATTAACCTATATGTCCTTCTAGACTTCAGCTAAAAGGTCTCTTATGTAACTTCTAGAAAGAGAAAGAAGAAGCCATAGTCACACTTTCACACAAAGCAAGTAACTGTCCTAGGAGAAGAATTCTTCCCACCTTCGAATTTTCTCTGTAAAGTGTGTTGTTAAGAGATATTCATGGATAACATTAATTTATTAAATGTCACAGTGTTAATATCTCATTATCAATAAGATGAATTTGTGTTCAACTTGCCTATTACTATCACTGTCACTCATTTTTATACATTTGGATTGCAAGACTGCTATCTGCATTCCAAACATCTAGAAATAATACCATTGGTACTGGTACAGGAATGAGATTCCAAGACACAAGTTCAAGTTCAATTCTCTCTCTAGCTTGCTTTTCATTCTACAGAAGCAAGAGGAAGATGAAACTAATATTCATAACATACATAAGGCACACACTTTTAAGTTGCTGCAAATCTATATAGGAAGATGCATTCCATTAATTTCAGCAAGAGAAAAGGAAGGTGTGTGTGTGTGTGTGTGTGTGTGTGTGTGTGTGTGTGTGTGTGTGTGTGTGTGTGTGTGATTAACTTTAAATAGAAGTCAGCGCTCTTGTGTCACTCAGGTTTCTTGTTTTTAAAATTGTTACTATAACCTTTCTTTAGCATTACTGCAGGATGTTTCTTGGAGGCCTTATATGCTTTGCTAACATTTAACTCTTAAGTTTTAATTCCTTCTAAATGATGATGCTCCCAAATGAGTTCAGTTTTCCTTTGACTGCTACAGGCAGTCCAGAGAAAACTTTCTGTGGTGCCTCTTATCACCACATGAGGTCTCCAGAAAGCCTGACCTGCATTAAGTAGTAGAATCCACTACAATCCACATTCAACTCTTCCGTTTTTCTCAAGAAGCAATCCTGTTGGTGAAATAATTTAGGAGGAAAAAAGGGGGCACTTAAAAACACACCAGGAAAAGAAAATAAATCCAAATTTGTGGTGTGGGAGGAAAGCAGTTGTGAAGGTGTCATATGCTGGAATTAAGGGAAGAGTAATACTCTTTTAAAAAGTACATAGGCGTGAAAGTTCCAGTGCTTTCTCTCTTTTTAACAAAGGTTGGTAACAGGGAGAACAAGAACTGATCAAATTTCTGAAAGTTACGGAGTAAAGAAATCTTTAGGTTCCACTGCATTCATGATATACTGTTCCCTTTTGTGGCAAATTGTTTTATTTGGATTTTGTAATTTTCCTCACAGTATCATCTATTGGGGATGTACATATGGAAGCATAATTCTACAGAAATCAGCACAGTGGCTAAGTGTTTTCCTTCTCACTCACACAGATACTAGTTCCTGAATGACAGGACTTTAATCATAACTTGAGCACTCCGGCCTTAAACCTCAATTGTTTTTCATTCATTTAGATGTATTTGTGGATCTCTTGAAACGATGGGGATGGGGGTGCAGAATCAAGATATCCATATTTCCTTGAGAGCTGTCACCTTCCTATAACAGGCATTCCCGTTTCTCCGTACATAATGTTTATGATCATCCTAGGGACCAGTGGAGAGATGGGGCTTATGGCACCATCTCTGCCAGGGTACAAAGACTAAGCCTGCTTCTGCAAAAGGATTCAGTCTTGAGAAGGTCCTCTATCACAATTGTTTGCAGTGTGGTCTCTCCACCAGGAGCCTTGGATTTGCTATATAATTTTAGAAATGCAAATTCTCAGGTCCACCGACTATGAGTGGAGATCAGATCTAACAAGCTTTTCAGAGTGGGTTAGATGTTCCCTGAAGTTTGAGGATCCATGGTCTATAGGTACTCTGCCATTGTATTCCACTCCTCTCAGTTGAGTGAATGAAGAAGCAATGATGAATGAAGGCACCTACTGAATGGGCTTCACCCTCTCATTCCTGGGGTTTGACAAATGCGTGTTCCTGATCACCTCTAGGGGGCACCAAAATATTTTCAAGTCCAGACCCCACAGAGACATTAGTTTTATTACCATTTCCAAGGAAATTGCTTTCAGAAGTGGGAAAATGGTTCCTAGCAACCTTTACAGCTAAATATTTAGCACATTTTTACCTTGCTTTCCTGTTTAATGCTATCTTTCTATGAGAATGATTCCTATTTTCTGATTATTGTTTAGATGATATCAATAAAACTTCACAGTTCCAACAGGCTCTTATTAAACAATGCCTGCTATGACTTGGATATTCTTATTATGATCAATGGGTGAAAATGTCTCTAAAATATTTATAATGCAAAGAAAAGTTATCTATTCCCACTAATTAGTATGATTTTGGATTGAGTACTAGGAAGGGCAGGGCTGAGAGCTCTCCTCTTGGGAGTAGAATTGTAAGTCAACTTATAATTATAAAGGGCTAGTCTAGGTCCTGAGTAAAAGAGCAGAGATGGAGGTAATTAGTTCTATGACATTCATATCTGACAATGCTCTTTTGAATGAGTGAGGTCGGTTTCCCATTGCCATCATAAAATAGCTTGTAGCCTGTGCAGTTAAATTAAAATCAAGCCCTCACCTGCTAAGTGGTAAAGGCTTAGGGAGCTTTGAATTTGCCACTTTGATTGTCCAGCTTTAGTTTCCTCAGTTAGATGATGCTGAGATTAGACCAGTTGACCCATAAATCCTTCCCAGTTATTACAATGATATAACTCTATTAAGTGATGTTTGTGTTTCAAACAACTGGGCTGGCCACCATGTATATGTTAGCTCTTTAGATTCTCATGGCAACCCCTGAATTAGAATCTGGTTTTATTTCTTATTTATCATGGAGAAAATGGAGATTGGCAGGAATTCATTTGGCTGGCCATAATTATATAGCAGAAAAAATGGCAGAGGTGGCCATGATAGTAATTTAATATCAAACCCCATCTTACAAACATTATAACACACTGCCACTCAAATTTTAGGATTTGGACACATTGTATTGAGGTGGGAGACATTGGAGCAGTTTAAAGTGGCATTTAGATCCTAACTATGTAAGATTCTTCAGCAGGAATAATATAAAGCATGCTGATAATGGAAAAACTTTAATGGGACAGTTAAAACAATCCCTATAATATAAATTAATATTCAATATATGATATTCAATATATAATTAAATATATAATATTCAATAACTTTTAAAAAACAGGCACATTTCAAAAGCTTAAAAAGGTCCATGCAGTTAATATTTAAATAACTCTCTGGGATTAAACTGAATTTTTAAAGTGTTACTCTCAAGGACATATGGATATGGTCCATCTTTTGTCTCTACTAAGTCCAATAACATGCCTTCTGGATTTTCACAGAAAAAATAACATATTTCAGTGTTAGCAGAGAAAGGAGCAGAACCCGTCATAGGGTTCTGAAGGATCCTTGTGCTAGATTGAAAATGGCTAACCTTCTGCCTCCCAGGTCATAATATCAGGATAAAATTACAAAGAAACTCACTCTAGTCTCACATAAACTCAAAATCAATATTTTCAAATCCCCAAACTAAATATTATATGTTTTAGATGAAAATCACCACTGATTAACAGAGGCAGTTTATAACCACGATTGGAAAAATATAGTTGAAAGCAAATGCCTGCCTGGTGGCCAAAAAAACCTTAATTTTTTTTCACGCAAAACTCATATTTAGTGTCTGAGTACCAGAGCTGGAAAGCTTTTTCTGACAACAGCCAGGCAGTAAATATTTTAGGCTCTGCAAACCTATAGGAAAAATGCAAGGGTGTTCTATATACATGTGATAGAGAAAACACATTTCCACAAATGCCTTGCTGATGTAATTAACAACATAACATTATTATACTTGTCTTATAGGACATGTCTACTAGAAAGAACTATGAAATTCTTTTTTGGATGGATGGTGTTATATTTAATTGGGGTTCACAGTGGGTGTTTCCTGCCATCAAACTGATAACATAGTTTCATATGCAGAAAATGTTCAGTTTACTAGCTGTACAAAAACACAAAGCACGTCTGGTTTGGCTGCCCTCCTGGAGTTTGTGGACCCCTGCCTTAGTGTAAAAGGTGCTTGGTTATTGATGTACAAGGTCATCGTTTCCTGAGGGATTATGTTATATCCAAAGAAATGTTGTAAAGATAAATGTTTTAGACTCCAAAGTGACTGCTCTGTCACAGGAAGTAACTCTTTCCCCAGTATTGCCTACCGCTCTCCCTATTTCATTTTGCTTTGATTTTTTAAACTGGAAAGTGCAATTCTGTTAGAAAACACTTAAGAAATGTAAATTCATTTCACTGTAATATAAAATACATGTGAGTATGATATTCCACATGTCCATTTGCTACATATAAACCATGCTTAATTGTAGAAGCAGATCATCCTCATGTATAAAGAGCACAGTGATTCGCATGTATTAAGTATTTCTTAACACAGGCATTATCCTAAGGGTTTTTTCTTTAGTTTCTATTTCATCTTCTTCTAGAACTGCATAAAGTTAAAGACGATAAAGGTGAAGGACAGCAAGCTTGAGCAAAGTCATTCAGCTGATAAAAGATTTTCACCTAGGAAATCTTGGGACTGGTTGTATATGGTAGGAAATTCATGATAATCAATGAAAACTTCATATGTGGAAAAACTATATGCATTGTTCCTGTTTGCCTTTGTGGTTAGTTTCAATTGAAGGTAGTGAATGTAACTAAACAACACATATGCATTTGGTAGAGAATCACTGCAGAGAGCATAATCTGACTGGAACCGACCCTTTGTAGTCCCGTATTTCCATATTAATAGGATTATTTCATTTCTCTTTCATGCTTTGGGAATACACTCTCCTCAGCTACATAACTCCAAAAGAATATGTTCTCACTAACACATGGAAATTCTATGCCATATGAGAAACAAGAATGAAAACCAAGTTTATGTCAATTTAGGGGAAAACATTATAAAGAAGAATCTATAAACACACACTAACATTTAATAATGAATTTTTAACTTTTAATGATGAATATTCTAAATTTATTTTACTTGATAGATTGTTCAAATATCATAGAAGTCATGTTTCATTTTCTTCCTGATTTTTCATGCCTTGGCTGGTGAAATTATATCTGGGAACATTTTGCAGTTGATTTACTTTATAATCACAAAGAAAAGCATGCATCTGTCTGAATTATTTATCTTACAAAGCAAGACTAGTTAGAGCTAAAGTAATATTTGTATGTCTTCACACATATAAAGTTGTGGGAAATTAAAAGATAAACCACTGACTTTTAAAAGTTAAACTTCTTGCATTAACTAAGACACATTTCAGAACAAAGGAAATTACCAGAGACATTACATAATGATAATAAAAAGAAGGGCTGTGGGCATGTTCTAAGTAGTAGATCTACTGTGCAAGCATGATTCCTTGAGTTCAAACCCAAGTGTTAAAAAACACACAAAAAACTCATTTGAAAACTACCTGAGGAGAGATGTATCTCAACTGGTAGATTATCTTTTCATCAAATGTGAAGCCTGGAGTTCAAATCCCACTACTGCCAAAACAAACAATACTCCAAACACACACGCAAAATTAGTGTTTGAAATAGATTACTAACTGCAAGCAATTAAGATTTGACATAGGAAAGTATGCACGTTGCTAGGAGGGAGTCTTGTAAAAAAGATACACTTAAATATCTTGATTGTAGAAGTGAATTTCTGAAGCAGTCTGTGTTTAAATTGCATGGATATGCACACACAATAATGCACATGTAATGGATGAGATATGAGCAAACAGTGTGTTATACAAATGCTAGTATTTTGGTGTTGATACTGTAATTATACAGGATGCTAATATTTGGGGGAGTCTGGATGAAAAGTACAAGAGATTTCTCTGTACACGTCTTTGCCATGTCTTGTGAATCCATCTTATTTTATAATAAAATTAATTTGTTAAATATTTCTAAAAGCCACCACCAAAATTACACAGTATATTATTATAATATTACAAAAATATAGATTCCTAAGTGGTATATTAATATTTCATGCAAAGATACAGAAAGATTAGGAGGGAAAGATCTGAAGGAATTTTAAGTGTACACCATACTAGAAGGGAATGGGTAATCATAAGAAGGACTGTTTATGGTGAGCAGGGAAGACTGACGAAGGAGAGTAAACCAGGTTAGATATTGTGCATGAGAAAGGTATTTTCCAGGTTTTAGGAAACACTTTTAGAAAGGAGAAAGGACATAGTCATTAGGAATTAAAGCCTGGGACCAAAAGCATGCAGGTAAGGCTTGAAGGATGTATGCACAAAGAGAACCAAGTAAACAGAGGGAGGTGTGGTGTGTCATAATAACGGAGGGAGAAAGAAATTGTATGGATGGCTCAATAGCTTTCAGTGATAATATGGCTCTCCCTAGGACTCCACATGCCTCAAGATTATCCCTGTACTGTTCTGATGTAGCTGTTGAACTTGTGCTGGTTGCATAAATTCGCTGGGTTTTTGTTCCACTGTGAAAAGAGGAGGGCAGGCTAGATGATTTCTAATGTCATCCATTCTATGCAAGTCTGTGGGACTTCCTTTTGCTGAATGCTTTTTGACGTGATGAATGTTGATGATAACAGCTGAAAGTAAAGTATCATTCATCCCTAGAGATTCTACGACAGACAAAGCAATATGTAAATAATAATAGGTAAATAGTGATATCTTAAATGTTTTGTTGAAGATTAGAGGGAATGACCAAAAGAGAGGTGCATAGCTATAATCGCAACTACTCAAAATCATGATCTGAGGCTGGCCTTTTTAGTAGTGGAGAACACATTGGTGGCTGCCAAGTGAGATGTTTGGGGAGAGAAGCACTTTATCAAATGGGTATGACAAGACAGCATCTGGCAGATCTTTGCAGTTGTGAAATAGTTCTGTGTTTGGTTTGCAGGGGTGGTTATGAAATCAACATCAAAGAACTCTAGCATTAGATGTGTGCATATGAAGTTCCTGACACTCTTAGTGTCAGTATCAAGTAGTTTTTTTTTTTTAACAATTACTACTGGGAGAACAATACTACACTTCTCTCTCCATATTTTGGAGTTTATGAAATGATAAAAAAAATAGGTGTGAAGAATGAGGAGACACATATAAATGAATATACTATTAGTAATAAGAAGAGCCATATTCAATAATGCTTTATTAGAATATTATTTTCTTTTACTGTAGGACATGATTTAACTTTAGAACTAACAGCAAGAACATACTCTAGAACTGGTTGAGTAAAGAGTGATGTCTATTTTCCTTACCTAGGAAAATCAAGGCTGTGAAATAATTTAATTTACTAAGACAAGACATCAAATACAAATACTGATCAAGATTCATTTATAAAAACACATATTAAAATATGCTGTATATTGTTTCTTTTCTAAAAGGCAGTTTCAGTTAGAGGAGTTTATGTGTATACTTATATTTAACAAGTATATCTGTTATGTGTGTACACATATACCTATTTATATATATATATATATATATACATGTAGTGTTTGCATATATTTTTAAATGAATGAGATAGTCATGCCTCTTATCTGTGCAGCTTATGTTCCAAGACCTCCAACCCCACAGTAAAAAGAATGAGCAGTACTAAATAGTCTCTCCATTTCAACTGAGTACCTGTTGCATATTTACCATAAGAAATAGTTTGTTTATTTTCACCATTTCATGGATACATTTACACTTGGCATCTCTTCATAAATATAATATAAATATTTAATTTTTCTTGTTAAATCAATTTATTTTCACTAGATTAAATCTGTGAAATATCCTAATTGCCTGCATCCATCCTCTTGTGCTTTGGGGCCATTGGTAAAATAAGGATCACGTGAACACAGCACCCCAATACTATGATATTGACCTGAGAACCAAGATGGCATCCAATTGCACAATAAGCACATGGCATATACATTGTGGCTATACTGGATAAGATGATGGTTGGCATCCTGAGCAAGAGCAGAGCAGGTTGGTGAGAGAATTACTCATGCTATCCTGACTGATGCATGAGTTAAAACTTAAAAATTTTCTGGATTTTTCCATTTCCATAATGTGGCTGATGCAAATAATGGGAAGACTATTGAATTTTTAGATCTACCCTTTGGTTTAGAATTTATTCATTAATTTCCAATGTTATTTAGACATAATTATCTGTTCACTATTGCTGGAAACTTAACCAAATGCTATTAAAATGGACACAGATGTTAGACATAACAACACAAGATTTTTGTTTTCCTTTTACAATTATGTAGACATGTATTTATATTTATAGCCAGTGTATTTGTAGTTACAGATTAGGATTTATTAGCCCTAACAACTCAGGAAAAGCATGTGAGGCAGCAACCCACATACTGTTTACAGTGTTCTTAAAAAAAAACTTTAATCACATATGAAATAGATTCATTAATTGAAACCTACTTAATTGGCAATTAAAAACTGCAGGACAATGTCATCTCTCTCTATTTTCAGAATTAAGTTCCAGCTGTTTTGAGAAAAAAGATTGAGAGAAATTGCCAAGTATCCTGGGGAGAAATTGGGAGTAAAGAACCACATTACCTCTCGTTATTCTAAGATCATCGTGCCACCTGCAGCAATTGTAAATGCTCAGGATGCAATAAAAGACAGTGAGCTTAAAAAATACCTTGCTATGCAGACATGGAACTCTCAACTACAATATGGACAGGAAATGTTGTCCTGTTTTGTCCTTCTGAGGCTTAACAATGGAAACACTTGGTAACATCAGGAGAAATGACCAGTTTCTACCATTCAGTTCACCAACCTGTCAGCCCACACTACCTCTAGTAGGTCTTCTCCTAAAAAAGTCACTCCCTAAAAGACCAGCTTTGATAAAGCCTCCAGCTCAGATCTTCAACTCTCTAGGTACAATATAGTAGTTTCCACATTAATCATAAATGTGGGGTTTTTTAGTTCCTTTTGATTAACCTGAATTTAAAATATTTGTCAAATATACATTAGTACAACAGAGACAGTGGTGGAATACATAATTCATTCAACACTGCCATTGCAAAGAAGATGAATACAAGACACATGGTAGACACTAATCTGATCCACAGTTCTGAAATCTCACCCAGTAAAGTTGTTGAAAACTTTCTGTGTTGAAATGGGCCTTGACTGTATGCTGCCCTAGCTTCCTAGTGAAATTTTCCAGTCCATTCATTCAAATTGGCTCTGCCCTAATGTCTGTATCTGTAGTGAGCATCAGACAGAATACTTTTCTTCCTTATGGGCTAAGCACTACTCTTACTCTTCTCCATGCCTATAACCATGAGAGGATGAAGGTATTTAATGGTTTCCAAACAGGATATCTTCATTAATGGAGGCTGGGAGAAATACGTGGAGAAATACGTAAATCGAATACTGTCACTTTTTTTTGCCATTTGTCTTGGAACACAAATGCCAATTTCTTCACTTTTCCCCATTTACCATAATTTTAATTAAAATTAAATACCATTTTTTTCTGCCATGAATATCCAATGAAGATCACAGTCACTCAAGTCAGATTGTGTTTTGCTGAAAACACACGTCCCGCTGTCAGAAGGAAGCGACAGCCATTTTCCAGGATCATAATCTGAAAAAAAAAAAAAACCCCAACAACACTGCAGAGACTCTCATCTTTCCCCCCTTCTGCCCCATAGACAAATGCACTTTCCTTCACACTGCAACAGGGAAACCAGGAGGCATTTGTTTTTGTCTGAGATAGGAATATGATGTGAATCATTCCCTAAGCCATTCTTCCTGGTTTGAGCTGACACTGAACATGTTCAGTGATCAACGAGTATGAATTTGCTGAGATTTTTGTGTATACAGCTTCAATTGTTGATTTGATGAGAAAAATCTTCCTTGCTCATTTTCCTTGTTTTGATTAGTAAATTGTCATTAAATAAAGAAAAGGCTGTGTCTGATTTGCTAACATTAAGTGGAGCCTGCTTAAGAAGAATCTGCTCATTTCCACAATTTCTCAGCTTTAAAATTTTAAGCAGACTACTCTTTTGGAGATTTTGCATGTGTTCTCTTACCCACACTGTTAAAATATCAATGTCTATTACTGCCTGCACAGGTACACTCTAAGGAACTGAAAATAAAATCACTTACTATTCAACAATGCACAAAATATGTTAAATTTCCATGTATGGTGATAAATGACCAAAGGGTAACCTAACATTTATTTTCAAGTTTGCAAAATAGAGTCTTTAAAGCATTCAAAATTATCTATTACATCACAACTTCTACTTCTTGTGTGTTACACATGTTGTTTATAGAAATCAAAATTGTAGCTGGGCTAAACCTAGCTGCTCAGGAGACTGAGATCTGAGGATCAGGGTTTTTGAAGCCAGCCCATGCAGAAAAGTCCCCATGAGACTCTTACCTCCAATGAACCACTCAGAGACCAGAAGTGGAGCTGTATGTAGCTCAAGTGATAGAGTGCTAGCTTTTAGCACAAAGAGGCTCAGGGACAGTGCCCAGGCCTTGAGTTCAAGCCCCACGACCAGCAACAACAACAAAACAATCAAAATTGCATTAATATATCTTAAAGAAAACTCAAGAGCAATTCTAACTGGATGTCAGTGGTTCGTGCCTCTAATCTTAGCTTCTCAGGAGGCTGAGATGTGAGGATTTCAGTATGAAGCCAGCCTGGGAAGGAAAGTCTACGGGATTCTTACCTACAATTAAACACCCAAAAGCCACAAGTGGAGCTGGGTCTCAAGTGGTAGAGGCAAAACAAAATGAAAAAACTAAGAAATATTAAGTTCAAGTGACAGTACAACAACAACAACAAAAACTGAGGTGATTTTGATATTATTAAAACCGTTTGCCCAACTAAGAAATAGACACATGGCCCAATCTAAGGTGAATGTGCTACCCATGGAATCTCACATTTTATTTGAGTACCCCAAAGACAGATTATCAAGTATCTTGATTGGTGCTCAATAATTCATTGAGGACAGTACCTACTACAGGAATAATTGTATGTTGTTGTTTTTTCTCATCAAAGACTCCTGGATCCACAATGTCCTTTTTAAGCCTATTTTTTCAGCTTTTCCTTTGATTTGAGCCATGACTTCTTAGTCAAAGCCTTTTTATAAATTCCGTTGTAGTTCAGTTATTATGTTTCCTCTTTCTCTTCCTCTAATGCACACCCTCATTCCATTGACATTATATTGATATTGGAGTTGACTGTGTATCTTGTTCAGGCCAGTGTAATGTCAGCAAGATTAGCAGATATCAATAGCAGTTGATATCAGGGTAAGCTTAAAACGTGCTTGTATGGTGTTGTCTTCCTGGGCTTCTACAAATTTCCAGGGAAAGAACAGGTCATGACCATCCTTCTGGCCCCCAGAAGAGACCTATGAAATAAACTGAGGCCACACTTGCAGCCTTCCTAAGCCCAGTGTAGGTCAGCCAATTTTCACTTGTCTTGCAGGTATGTAGGCGAGGATATGTGATTATTATTTTGGGTTGCAACATTTAGATGACTTGATAAAATTTATTACTGTTGCACACAAAGCTGTTACAGTGTATGTCATTTGCAAAACAAAACAAAAACAACAAAACCCCAACACTGCCATTTCTTTCCTCTGTAAGACCATATTGCAGGGAGATAAAAGACAAAACTCAAAGTCTCACTGCAGATGCACCTCCAATGCAGCTACAATGAAAGAGATTTGTGTTCACATCATATATAGTGGGTGGTAAGGCAACAGGGAAAATCCGGTAAGTTTGTTATCCCAAACTTTTCTCGGAGTGGTAGCCTTTTATCACATCTCTCATGAAATGTTGTTACTGCTCTGTGGAAAAAAGTAGAGCAGGTTCAAGAGTGGTGCTACTTTTAGAGAATTCTGCACTAAAAGTACACTTAGATCCATCTTCTCAGGTAAACCATGTTACTCAATGGTACTGTTAAAATATTCAAGTCGAGAAAAGCTCATAGACTTTAAAATTTTTAAAAATGTGTTAATGGGAGCATTTGGAGCACCTAATGGGATACTACATCCATTACTATTTCATTAGTGCTTAAGATGCTTGAAATGTTTAGAATTTTTTTTTTCATCATGAAAACTCTTAAAATTTCAAATCAAACCAGTATTTCTTACTTAGGCAATGATAGTTAATGGTCTATTAAAGTTATTTATGTGTTGCATGGATTAGAACCCTGCTAATGATATAAGATTGCCATGAAAATAATTTAGATCTGGACGTGATGATCAATGTTCCTTTATCAGAAGGACATGCCTTCTCTTTTTTGAAAGACTAGTATTTTCTTGCTTTCTACCAGAATAAGCTACTTCGCAGTAGTCTACTTGCATTTCTTATTTCAGAATTGAAAAGGAAATGTAATAAATGGGAGCTATGTATGTCTAGAAGGAACAAAAATGCCAGGGATAAAGCAATCAATTGGTAATTATTTGTGTTTTGCTTTAGAGTTTGCCAAGTCAGACAAAAATATTCAGGGATGAATATGAACAGGGGATCTTGACTCTGTGGTTGTAGTGCAGGTCTTTTGAAAGCAATCAAGATAGTATTAAACTGTTCCAGAGTAGCCAGAAACCTTTCGGAAAATACTAGTTAATTCCCAAGTCCATATTCTCGTACATACGTGATGTATGAAGAATTAAAAGAGTAAAATATCTACTGGTCTCTCCCAGAGATTCTCAGACACATCACATCATCCATGAGCCTCATACATTAATCACTGTGGTCTTCAGTATAGAAACCAAACACGTATTCTTTTTCTGACTGTGTTGTCTGATTGCCTCGACTATTGTCTAAATCAATAGCTCTCAATTTTTAAATGATTGTAGTGATTTCAAGTTGGATGACATAAGCTTCTTGTACTTCTGTGAGTATCATTCATTGGTGACTTAAAAAATCACAGTAAAATAGTAGTGGCAAGGTTAAAGTGGTAGAGAACCCACTAAGCAAATGTTAGGTGCTGAGTTCACACCCCACTATTGCTACACACACACATACACACACACACACACACACACACACACACACACACACACACACACACAATCACAATCAATTATACTACAGTTATAGATGTCATAGTGTTGAAACAAAATTGTGCTTAGGACTATTTTTTCCAGGTGCTTCAGGAGAATCTGCAGGCTACTTACCTTGATTGGCTTATAGCTTCTTCTTCCATCTTTTCAGGCTAACATACTTAAATTTCTCTGTCTCTGTCTGCCTTTCTCTCTGGGTTTTTCTTCTTTCTTACCTAATTCTTCAATTCCTCTGACTCTATCTTGAGTACTTTTCCCTTTAGAGGCCCATGATACTAACAGTGGGCATAAACATTAATTTAAGATGAACTCTCTAAATCACAACCCTCAGCTTTAGATATCTGCAAAATCTATTTTGAGGAGTCAGAAACATATACTCAGGATAGGCAAAACCTTAGATTTTGGACACTAGTATATGCGAGGACAGGGAACGTTGTTTTCTACCAAGATTATAAATCTAATATCAAGACCAAATTTTAGTTAAAATTAATATTTGGAGAGGAAATACTAACATTTCAGAAAACATGTTGCTGGCAACATTAATAATTATCTTATTACTTTTGTGATGAGAAATGGTTTGAATTATTCATATGATACACAAATTATTTCAAAATGCTAAATGAATTTAAAATTATTCATCTTTTATCCAGGCACCAGTGGCTCATACCTATAATCCTAGCTACTCAGGAGGCTGAGATCTGAGGATTATGGTTCAAAGTCAGCCCAGGCAGGAAAGCGCCGTGCCTGTGAGACTCTTATCTCCAATAAACCATTCAGAAAACTATAAGTGGTGATATGACTCAAGAGGTTGAGCACTAGCCTTGAGCTAAAGAACTGAGGGACAGCACCCAGGCCCAGAATTCAAGCCCCAAGACCTTGCAAACAAAGTATGAATTTTTGAGGAGTGTCATTGAGAGGTAGAATCATAGCATCAAGGAAAAGTCAACTAGAAAAAATATTTGAAAAAGAAAATATGTACCTCTCTTAGTTCTAAAAGTATTAATGACAATTTTTTTTCATACTGCTGGAATTGAACCCAGGGCATTGTTTAAGATAATCCTGTCCTCTGCCCCTGAGATCCACCTTCATCCAATAATTAAATTTCAACGCAACAATTCTGAAGGGTTATTAGAAAATTATAATTCCAAACATAAAGCAATATGGTTACAAGATCATTCAGTTTGTCACAAAATTGATCATACTGTTACCAAGCCAATATATATTTTTTGCAAGATTAGCAGGAAATGGAAGGCACAAATGAGGTCACACTATTTTTTCCCCAGAAATATCATGTGTATTTGCAGTAGACAATCATCAATTTGGACAAACATATCCTGACAGCCAGAATTTTTAGGATAGCACCACATTAGTCTCTTCAAGAAACTACTTGAGAGAGGCTAATTCTAAGATATGGCCACACAATGAGTTGTCATTTTTCAGTTTACTGATTGATTACTAATAAGAAGTCCTCGTCTTATAAAAATGTTGATGCTTCTGAAATATATGGTGCTTATGCACAAGAATGCCAATAATTGTTTGTCTTTTGGATAAGAATCAGCCTAGTATGAGAAATCTTGGGCAGTTTTGTATGGTTTCAGAAATTGATGCTTGATATCATTCATCTCTCCTTCTGGGATTCACCACTGAAGGCACTTCATTCATTGAATCTTTGTTATTCAAAATATCTAGCCCATATATATATATATATATATATATATATATATATATATATATATAAACATATATATGAATGTGTGTATTATATATGTATGTGTGTATTATATATGTATATATATAAATATAGATAGATAGATCCATAGATAGCTAGATCTATCTATGATAGATGTGTTAATTGTGTGGTGAAGTCTCGCTCTCTTAGTATTGACAACATTTTAAATTTATGGATGTGTCAACTGGTCAACTGGTCAATTCTGCAATTTAGTACCTCTCAAAAACCAGAACATGGTAGAATTTGATAAATATATAAAGTAAGAAAATATGACAGAAGAATCATAATTTACAATGAGAAGATAAATTGGCCATACTCAGATGGAAAATATTCAAAGGCAACAAGCAAACAAACAAACAAAAAACAAGGCAGAACAGGAAGCAGGAAAAGGTAGAGGAAATGAGAGTGTCCAGCTGCCAAGTATCCCATTGGTTCTGTATGTTTGTCAGTTTGTGTTCTGGATCTTCACTGTGTCTTCAGCTCCCTTCTTATATAGATGGAGCTCAGAACCATCAGTTTACATATTTAAACTTTTCATGGATTTCTAATTTGTCTAGCAAAGTTCATTCTTGCATAAGTACATTTTTTCCCTATTCCACATCTGCTTTTTAGCTAGAGAGCATAAACCGAATAGAAAACAACATCACTTAAGGTGTCTGTGATAAACTCCTGAGAGAACTTAAAATTCAAGCTTTGCACAATACAGATGTAAAGAATTTAATGAGCAGTGAAAACAGAATAGGACACCTTCCCCCAATTACAAAAGCTACCTATAAAGAGGATGGACTGATCTCCAGTATAGAAAGAAATAGACATCAAATTCCAAGTGAGTTACAATGCAGACGATGTAAATACTGATGAAACAGTAGTTTCAGGAACTATACAACTTCTTCCAAAGGAACAACAATAGGTCTGTAATATTGAAGGTAGAACTTGCCACAAAATGACAATTAAGATTTCTCATCGTTTTAGAAAACTGCATATTTAGCAATATCGACAAGTAAATTTCTCCATGTTTTATGCCAAATTTCATGATCAATTCTAGTTTGCTGAGTATGAAAAATGATTGAAATTATTTTAATAATATGATAGACGGTCAGTCCCTTAAATTCAATGAAAAAAACCTGACAGCTAAAACATATTGAGAATATGGAAATGCTTTAGAAGTACAATCTAAACCAAGTTAAAATTTCAAGGAAAATATTATATTAGAAACTTTTACTTCAGTCTTTGTATCAACAAAAGTGGCATTTGTATATTTGGTCAGTATGAGACCTAGGAATAATATTAAATATTTTCTTTTGTTTGTGTAGATTCTCGATGCAGAATTGGAAGCGCTAGTGTTTTTCTTTGTGTTTAGATCATTGTGTAAAACCTCTTTTATCTAGCTTCATTGGTGTATTTCCAGACTTTGGCTTAATAGAGGGTGTACTCTCCTCCTGTCAGAATGCAATCATCAAATCAGTTTCTAAACAAAGATGCTCTACAATAAGTGGAGAAGGATGTCATAGTTTTACAGGAAGAACCACTCATTGTTATTGCTTTGAAATTAGCATAGTACATGTTCCACCCATCGATGGCCACAGATACCACTGCTGACCCTTTGTTGGTAAATTGGAGATAGGAGTCTCATAGACTTTCTTTGCCAGGGTTGGCTTTGAATTATGAATCTTAGATTTCAGGCTCCTGCTTAGCTAGTATTAAGGGCATGAGCTACTGATACCTGACCAGGATAATTTTTTTATAGCACCCCCCCCCGAAAAAAATAACTCATGGAAGACATTATTATATAGCTTCTCTCATGTGCTGTTGAAATCTACTTTCATAAAATATGTTCTGATCTCTATGTAAAATTAGGTATTCTAACTTATCTAACTTAGGAAAATATGAAGGTTTATTTTCACATGAAGATCTTTTTGGAAAACAGCACTATAAATAAAGATTTTCTTTAAATAAATAATACTTAAAATTGTGCTTACTAAGCCAAAGTGGGTTTGGTGAATTACGTTTAATTTTAGATTAGGGAAAAGTTACACAATATTTATGAAATGGTACTGATGTTTTTTAGAGAAGGGCTGGTTCTGGTTATGAAAGCATTTAAGAAATAGCTATTCTATTATTAAACAAGTAATCCTCATCACTCCTAGTCATCCAAACAGAAGAAGTGGTTCATTTGCTAATTGCTTTTGCAATTGTTAGTCCTTGTTTCTTTGAAATCAGTGATTTCTCTTTTTACATGGTCCTATTTCTTCTAATCAGTAGGACTTTGTGTAGCAAATGTGATTTAAAAAAATCCATGTAGCATTATGTGTAAATGTGTGTGAGTGATCAGAATCAAATGGAAATATTAATTATAGATATGTATATTTAATATAACTTTTTCTATAATACTTTGCTTTAAAGTATTTTTATTAATGACTTAGTTAGAAATCTAACATAATACCAAGGTATTTGTTGAGTTGAATTCTCCTAGGATTTTAATTGTATTTTGGAATGCAGTACTAAATTTGTATCCTGAAATTATAACAGATGAGCTAAAATTCTTTCAACTACAAAATAGATGAGGACTGATATTTTAAAATATTATTTTAAAGAAGCACTTAAAATTATACAATCTCTGAAGCAAGTAAGGAAGTCTTCAGATGACATGATAGCTGCATAAACAACCCCAAATTTAGAGCACTATCTGAGTTTGTGGAATCACCAAGGACACCTTCAGACACATTCTCTGACCTAGAGCTTCTAGAATGGCAACTGCTGGGACAGGTGACAAGCCTGGGTCCCTCACATTGAAGGGAATCAGGTTCTTGAACCCTGTAGATAGCTGGTAGTCCTAGGATGCTACTGTGTAACAGTCATCTGGAGGGAGCATTCAGGGGAACTATGGTGAGGAGAGGCCAGATGAAGGATCTGGTCAAACGTGCTTCTGGGTAGGAACTGGTTGAAGTATCTCTTGAGACTCTCCCGCAAAGCTACCTCTCCAAATAACTGATAGTTCATAAGTTTTAAACACAAGGTGTGCCTTGTGTTTGAAATTATATTTGGTTCTTTAAAAATACATCTATATATTATTATTATCTTTAAGTAGTTGTACAGAGAAGTTACCATTCAACGAATGCTCAGTAAAATGCATTCTGATCAATGCCACCCCATCCATCATTCCCCCACTTCTCCCTCCTCTCAGGTTTCTTAGATTATCATATATTATGACTGTATTCTTCCTCACCCTTCTCTTTTAGTTCTTTAATAGAGAAATGATCCTCCAATTCTGCACTCAAGGAATTATTGCGAGTAAAGTTTCTAAAATTACAAATTTATGGGATGGAGGTATGGCTCAAGTGGAAGTGCTCATTTAACATGTGCAAGACCTGAAGTTCAATCCCTTGTAACACAAAAGCAAAGCCACATTAGCAAACACAAAAGTAGAAGTGTAAAATTCACAAACTACAAGAGGAAACAAGGCACCATGAATGAGAACCAGCAGAAACAAGGAAAGGAAAGGAAAACTGAAGATGCGGAATTACATACAGAACTTGATTGATGAGTTAAAAAGCTTTTGGGTAGAGTTTTGGATGAGGTAAACGTTTAAAGATTCTCAGTCATGAACACAGAGACAAAGAGAGCAAGTATGTACAAAGGTGCTTGAAAGATTTGAAAGCCAGAACTTCATGTTATAACGAATACCTGTTCTAATTCACAGAAGGCAAAAAAGTAGAACAGGCATAAAAATAATAATTATTTATTTTAGTTTAAATAATATTTTGTGTGTACATTTATTAAACTTTTGATAGTATTTTCATACTACATGGTTGATATTATCATTATTATTTTATTATTTAAAGTTGAGGAAAGTAAGATGGGAGTCAATTAACTTCCTCAGGAGTCTATAAGCTAAGACTCAATTGTAGAATACTACAATCTATGTTATTATCATTCAATTGTAGAATGCTACAACCTATGTTATTATTATTCAATTGTAGAATACTACAGCCTATGTTATTATTATTCAATTGTAGAATACTACAACCTATGTTATTATTCAATTGTAGAATACTACAACCTATGTTATTATTCATTTTTCAATGTAATATCTAAAAGTTAAAGAAAATAGTTCACTGGCATGTTTTATTTCAAAACATTTGTTTATGAATAATGGCTTATGATTTTACTAATTAACATTATATGAGCTTAAGAATTTTAAGAATTAAGAATTTTCTAAAACCTTACCAAAGCATGAATCTTCAGATTTGGAAATCATAATAAAGTCAAGAGGGATTAAATAAAAGAAATCCATATCTAAGCTTATCACCATGAAACTAATGAATATCAAAGACAGAGACATAGACATTTTATTTTATTTTTATTTATTTATTTATTTTTGGATCTGGTCGTGGGGCCCCAACTCTGGGCCTGGGCGCTGTCCCTCACTCTCCAACTCAAGGCTAGCATGCTACCACTTAAGCCATAGCACCACTTCCGGCTTTTTTGTTTCTGCTTATGTGGTGCTGAGGAATGGAACCCAGGGCCTCCTGCATACAAGGCAAGCGTTCTACCACTGAGCCAACTTCTCAGCCCTGACATAAACATTTTAAAGAAGTCAGAACAACATGTTTAAAGTGGTCAGAAAAATATTTATCTATAACTGGATAACAAGCAAAAAGATTGCTTCATGACCAAAAACAGGTATTTCAGACAAATTCAGGTTTCTAAAGGAATGGGTGCATTTTGAGAGGGAATATGATTTCATAACACAGGAGGAAAAATTTTAAATGTTAGTAATACAGAAAATTGTAGACATGTTACAATAATGTCTATGGTGAACAAATTTGAAAAAACAAGAATTTTGTGAGTGTGTGTGTGTGTACAAGCATGAGAGAAAAAGAGAGATTAAGCTAGAGAGAGAGATAGGGAGGGAGGGAGAGAGAGACAGAGACAAAGAGTGACAGGGAAAGACAAATAGGGAGAGTAAGAGAAAGGGAAAGAAAAAGACAGAGAGACTTGGAAAAAATTATATTAAGTGAAGTAAGCCAGGCCCAAAGAAGCATAGGTCCCATGGTTTCCCTTATTTGCAATAACTAGTATATGTCTGAGACAAGCAGAAAAGGTCAGATAAGTTGATGTTAGATGAAATGAACCCCAAGATAAGTATTCAAATGTTTTTGCTTTCATTCAATTGTTTCTAACATATTTATAAGATGATTTCTTTGTTGCTTTGTATGTCCCTCCCCCACAGTATAACCCCTGCTTTCACTGTATTTGATGTTGGTATAATTTGTGGAGGGGAAGGGAAAAAACAAATCGTTTAAATAGGGATACAGGTGGACCCATTGCAACAATGGGATGTACAAGTCATTATGTGGAAAAACGAACTTTACAACTTTGGGAGGAGAGGGGGAGGGGGGCCACAGAGGGGAGGGGGAGGCCTGGGGTGTGAGGGATGGGAAGGGGAAACAAAGGAGGAGGCAACAATGCTTGATAAGAAATGTACTCATTACCTTGCCCTTGTAATTGTAACCCCTCTGTACGGTATTTTCACAATAAGAGAAAGAAAAAAAGAAAGAAAATTTCAATTAAAAAAAATGAGAGAAACTTGAAGTTCAAATGTTCTATTCCTTTGAATTGTTTTGCTTGAAGAAAGATAAGGAAGTTGATTTACTTTAGTGTTTTTGAGTAATGCATACGAGTGTATAAAACAAAGAGCAAGAGAAGCATAGCAAACCAGAGACAATATTGAAAATAAGAGGATAAAATTGAATCTATGGATATCAGTGATCACTTGCCAGATGTGGAAAACTTTTATTAAAGTTGCAATGAAATTATTATTTAGTTTTAATGATATTCTATAATGTACTGTTTGCTATACATACATCTTTAACTCTCTATATAAGAATAGCTGTATGAAAACTAGTACTAAATGGTCTATTAGACAAAAGTTAAATTGAATAAAATCTGTGTGGCTAGTAATGATTAAAGGATCAAGTTCCCAGTAGGGTACAATAATTGTAAACCACATACATTAAGTATCATAGCTTTAAAAATTATCAGAGTAAAATTACTCCAATTACATGAAGAAACAGGCAATATATCAACATAATTGGATGTCTTAACATACTGCTGTTAAGGTTGGATAGATGAGAAAGATAAAACAAGTAATATATAAATCTGATCCGCCATACACACGTAAAACAGACAAGCTTGATGCAGCACAAAACAGCTGGAGAATGAATATTCTTTTCAAGCTCAACATCTATGAATTGCCAAATATAGCCGCAGGCCACAAAATCTCAACTTACTTCATGTAATTGGTATCATTTAGATCCAATTCTGCTTGCGATGTGATTGATTTAGGGCCATGCGTTAGAAACAAACAACAAATTTGTATACATTTAAAAATTAAAAACTTGTTTTTAAGAAAAATTATGAACAGGTCTCTCATTTAAAAAAATAACCAAAACAGGAAGACAGCAGTCAGTAGAAGAAAATGATTGAAATGCCATTAGAATTCTGTAAAGTGAAATGATCATTTTCAGTCTCAATAGATTAACATGCATAAATGAGCATGACAATGCCAAGAGCTACAGTAAAGCTACAGGTGGGGGTCTGTGTTCCTGAAAACATGTTGGATACAAATTGTACTGATATTTTAAATTTGAGAATGAATTAAATCTTTTAGCCTCGCATTTGCATTCAAAATTTTTTTATATATGTAAAGGAAATACAAGAAGAGCCCCACCCAAACCAGGCATAGTGATGTATATTTGTAGCTCCAGCTACTTGAGGTGTGGATGCAGGAAGATGGTGAGTTTTATGCCAGGGCTGCCAAACTGAGTGAAAAACAAAGTACAAAAGCAAAGGACTGGGAGTGTTTAAAAATAGAGAGCACCTACATGTTTAATATGCACAAGGTCTGGGTTTAATCCCTATCACCCCTCCCCCTAACACAATGAAATGAAGGGTTCCAATAACAGTGTAACATGAAAACAACCAATCTGTCCTTTAGCAAGAAAATGAATAAATCGTAGTATCACTATGAGAGAATCTATTATTTTGACCAAATTAAAGAGTAATAGAAAAGTATAGCCTGTTTTTCCTATCGCAGTACTTTATTTAATATAGAATTTGAGTTTTCTCTATATTTGTAAGAGGTTGGAAATAGTTTGGACCCATCAGCCTTCATGTCTATCTTTAAGATGTCTTTCTACTTGACACCAATAACTCAGGTCTATAATCCTAACTACATAGGATACTGAGATCTTAGCAGCGTGGTTCAAAGACATCCTGAACAGACAAACTCTGATACTATCTCCAACTAATTATTAGTGTTGTCATGATTTAAGTGATAGAGTACCAGCTACAAGTGGACAAAGCTAATTGCAAAGCTAAGTGAAAATCTCTGAGTTCATGACCTAGTACTGGCGTATATAGAGATGTCAGAAAAATAACTATTTAAATAGTTGTTTAAAAAAGTAATTGAGAAACCATTTCTCCCAGGAGATAGTCTTCTCACCTTCTTTATAGTTAATAGCCTTATTGGTTTCCAATTCAGTTTCTCTTCCTTCTTTGATAATCTTTTGCTTCTTTCTCTGTGCAGAGAGTTCTGGGATTACACAGAATGCCAATGCACTGAGAGTAAAAATTATTCTGAGTTCCTTTGTTTACTAGGGATACGCGTATAATGTAGTTTTGATTGATGTTATGCAAATGGATTGGTGGAAATACATGGAAAGCTGTATTTTCTTAATAATAACAATGAAGGCACACTCTGCAAGTGCTTGTCCTCTGTTCTGTGCCAAGGATTCAGGTGAGGTCTTGGTGCTTTCACAGCAGACTGAACATGCAGGTAAATCCCACCAACGAAGGGAGAAGAGTGAGGAAGCACATATTTCACTATCCAACTCCAGATTTACGTCATGAGAAAGGGAAACAGAAATCCTCAATATACTAATCCATGCTAGTCATGCTTTCTGATGATTGGGCAACAATGTACCATTTCAAACACTGAAAGTCATTCACACACATTCTCTATCCTCTGGAGTGAAGTTATCTGACATATTTCCAGAGAAGACATCCATTTCAGATACATTTAAGAATGGGTTATGGTTTAAATATTTTATTGTTAAAAACATGTAGCTAAGCCTAATGTTTCCATTCTCATGCGAACATGTGCTTGAGTGTGTGTATGTGTGTATGTGCATGTGCACTTGTGTATATGTGTGGTAGAGGAATCTGCTCAGGTGTTTATGGGAGCTAGGCCTTATGATCTGCAGTTGGAAAGCTGGCAATGTACATGTGTGTGTGGGGTGTGTGTGTGTGTGTGTGTGTGTGTGTGTGTGTAAATCACCTGTCACTACTACAACAATCAGTAAGCGTTTCCTATCCCCTGGCCTTTGTAAATCTATTCAGTCATCCAATTGAATGAATGAAACCAGCCCTCACACTTTCAGAGCAATCTGCTTTATTCAGTCTATCAGTTAGATGTTAATCCTACCCAGAAACACCCTCACAGACATACCCAGAACAACATGTGCCCAAGAAAATGTTTGTTCTACGCTGTAAATTCTTTGACCCCCCCCAAACCAGCTATTTCAGAGCTACCACCAATAGAAGCCCCTCATCCCTGTCTTTGTGGTCTACAGTGTCTGGCTCCTCTCTTCCATTGAGAGATGAATCAACATCCAAGGATGTCGACCTCCAAGCATTCCCCTCTCATATGGCTCAAGAAAGCCAGAAAGGCACATATGCGGCATCTGATTATGTTTAATCTGCTGCAAAGAGAAGGACCCATATAGAGATCCTCATTACTCATTCGGAAAATTCCTGACTATAAACCCTGTTTCTCTGAAGGGAGATGGTTATGATGTGCCAAAAAATTTTAATACTTTCTGCCATTCCACATCATTTTTTTTTTTGGAAAGAGGAGCATAAGTCTGTCTTTCAATCTGTCTCCATCTGTAGTATACTAGTCAAAATTCCTTGACATTTTTGACTAATGGTCTTCCTTCACTAATGCTGATTAAAATGTCCTGTGTCATTACTGCTTTTTGCCTGTTTCCTTAGTATTTGGGGAAAACAGCTGGGGAGATCTGAGGTTGTCATGGAGTCTGTGCATTTCCCCTTTGTTTAAATAATGTATGATAGAATATTTTTAAAAACCGTATATTTGATATTGAGAATACAAAGCACTGGCCTGGTATGCACAAAATCTTGGATTTAGTTCTCCGTACCTGAGTCAAAACAACAACAACAAACAATGGAAATAAAATCATCATATTTTTATATGATGGCTTTTCCTGTATACTGTCCTTTGAGTATCTCCCAGCCATTCTATTTCCAAGGTCACTAGTTAACAATTTATTATTTGAAAATACAGTTTATATTCTAATTAACTGATGTGTATCTCCCATTTGGTGGGGACACTAGGATTTGTGTCTTTCTCTGTCTCTGCCTCTCTCTTTCTCTCTCTTTGTCTCTATTGATCTACACACACATATATATGTCTATATATTTATATACATATGTGAATAAATTGTTGAAGCATATAATCTAAATTTATCAGTATGTGCACCCTGTCATTATTAAAGTTTCATTCATATATATATATAGTATGGATTAGAGCATAGATACAGTAATGTATAGCATATATAGTATGTATATATGTACATATATATGACTGAAACCTTAATAATGATGGGGAGCACAAACTGATCAATTTAGTTTATATGCTTCCACAATTAATTTCATTAAGGTTATTTCAATGAAAATGAATTTGCTATCTGAATGAACAAATATGAGCCCTTTATATACCTTTGATATATAAGCTAAATTTCAAAGGATATGGCAATTTTTGCCAATTTATATTTCTTATTATCATTGGCATAATGAAAATGATGCCTCTAGGTTAAAATTACAGATCTACTAAAACTAAATAGTTTTTTTATGCTACAGAAAATCATGAAAGACTGAGCAAGTATTACAAATTACAATGTAATTATTATTGATCAGAAATATTCTGTAGATGAATGTCACCCTCTTATGCATGTAATCTGAGTTACTCAGAAAGTTGAGTTTTAGAGGACTGCAATTCAATGCCAGTCTGTGCAGATAAATCTGAGAGGCACCATATCCAAAATAGCCAGCAAAAAGCCAGGATGGAGGCCTGGCTCAAGTGGTAGAGATACAGCAGAGCAAACAAATAAGTGAGAGGATCTGACTTCATCCCCTTGTATGGGCAAAACAAAAGCACACAAAAATACCATTTCAACTGTGCCACCATGAGTTACTATTGTTTCATATAAAATAGATGCTTATAAAAAATTCTAGATGTTATATGATATTTGTAGTAGTACTTCTATACAGATTTGCTTTGCATTGGCTATTTATTATGCAGGCTAGCTTTTATGATCTGTACAATTTATATTATTATTATTATTTTTACTATGTAAACATATTGGCTATTTGTCTTAGTAAAATTGCCAAAGGCAAATAATCTTTAAAATGTATGTAAATCCAAAGGATAATTTAAAACAAAGGAATAAACAGTACATTAAGCTAAAGAAAAATTGAGCTATGTGTAATCATCAATAATTTGAAGCACAAATCTAAACTTATAGAATAGGCTTCTAAATCTGAGTTCTGCATAGTTTATGCGTCTATATTTTATTTTGTGTCAAAGTCAGAACTAAAGTGAAATCTCTGAAAGCTCAATGATCAATTAATAATAGCTACTGCCACACAGTAATACAAATACAAATGAAGCCACTTTAAGAGACTCCCTACTATATTGCAGGTCAGCCCAAGAATATGAAAATGGAATATTCTAGAAGCATGTGCTGGTTGCTATATTTCTTGCAGTCAGAAGAATATACAAGAGAAAGCCTTAAAAAACTCATTTGGAGACAATAATGTATGAAGCCGTTGGCATCCAGGGGCTTCATGGCATGAAGACAGGCTTTCAACATTCCCAATTTTATAGGTCATACTTTCAGATTTGCTGTAAGCTTCTCTTTCAGGTCTGACTTTGCCATACCAGATATCACTCACTGTTTCTTCAATCTCTGGAAGATATTCTCTTCCAATCTTTCTTCATTACAAATATCAGCCATGATCAAAACATCCAATTACCACTGCAACCCTACAGAAGGCCTTTGTTCTCCACTTCCTTGTTACCAAATAAGGAAATACCTGTTTCCTAAAACACATAGTGACCCGTGCTCATTAACTACCTGTCTACTCATGTATGTAGAGAAAGTTATAGAATGAATAACAAAGGCTCCGTAGTCAGTGTGGCTGTGTCCTATCTCTGTCAGGTAGTATCCACACAAGCTAGAATAAGGTATTAAAACTCTATATTCTTCTCCAGAATGGAAAAACAATAAATCATTAAACCACCATTACCATCTTATTTTAGATACTGAAGAATCTGAACACAAAATGCTTAAGCTAGAGCTTGGCCTAAAGTAAGACTGAAATATTATCAACTGACATTTATTCACCAAAATTAAATAGGTATGCTAATGATGTACCAGGTCCTGTGTTTTTCATGAGTGATACAATAAAGAAAATGACAAGAAAGACATTTTTAGGCCTCATAAAACTCCTATCTTAGAGACGGACAAAGACCTTTTTCAAATAAACAGAGAATTTTTAAAAAATGATCATGGTGTTCCATGTTTTAAAGAAGAAAATGGAGGCATAAATACTGAAAACTGTGGTATATAAACACAATGGAATTCTACTCAGCCATCAGAAAGTATGCAAATAGAAAAACTTGCAAAGAGATTATAGTCAGTAAAGTAAGCCGGACCCAGATCTGGGCTGCATGGTTTCCCTTATTTGTGGTAGGTGCCTATGAATCTACAAGGAATAACACTGAGTGGTATGCAAGGGGTTACAGATGAATTAACTGAAGTGTAATAGCCTCTGTGGAGAGTGCAAATAGTACAATTCTTAGAAAAGACCAAGTCAAAACCCAACACAGTAAGTACCAGGAAATGGATTCTTCCAAGAGGGGTGGGTGAGGCCAAGGGGAGAGGGGTAAAGAACTAGGACTACGTATGGAGAACACAGGCAAGAGTTCACAGAATAGAGAAATGTAAGAGAAAGAGTGAGTAGAAGGGGGGGGTGAAGATGTTCAAATGGTAACACAGATCAAGATGTGTGGTATACATAAACTGCTTCATTACATTGCAAATATTCAATGCATAATCTAAAATTAAGCTCAGCAAAGGAAGGGGTGGTTTGGGAGGGGAGGGTGAGAATCGTGAAAGGGTTGGCAGACATGGAACAAGACGATGCACTGTATTCATAAACTGCTTCAGGGAGTGGCAATTCCTTTGTACAACTACTTGAAGATAATAAAAATAACCAAAGAAAAATTCAAAACTAGTTTTGATCTGATTAACAAAGGATTGGTACTGGGGATATCTCAATCAGAATGAATTCATATTGTCATGGTCAAAAGGAGAGAATATTAAAAAAAAATGGAGGTTCTGTGTTGAAAGTAGTCATGGTAAGTGCAAATAGCTGAAGGCCAGAAAAGGTGGCATGGGAGATTGGAGACCTAGATGAAGACAGCTGATACAGGCCTTTGTTGGGGAATTTATGGATGTTGTAAGCAACATGTCCACATTATGAGATTGATATAAATGTAGAGTAGAATGCAGAGTGACCCTGTGGTCTGAAGAGAGATAAATCCAGCTATTTTAACAATCAAATTCAACAGAAACACAATGGGAGTTTCCATTAGAATTGTAGTGATAGAAATGGATAGACCTGGCTTTGTAATGAATTGTACTGGGGGAGGGAGGAGGGAGGAAGAGGAAAGGGACAAGACTCTACTTGTAGGTCTCAGGCAGCACCACCTATAAGGTTGTAAGGTCAAGTGCTTGATGATGACCTTTTTCTTCAGAATTACTCCCCAACATGTAAAAGCTTAAAGCTTTTCTTTTCATTAAACAGTTACGTTTGTAGCTTTCATGGTCAAAATTAGATGTTTAAATTTAGCACTCAATGATTTTTTTTTTTTTACCAATTTCAAATGTTTCTATTCTAACCCTGTCCACATTTTCCCCCACTGCTACTTCCGTTCAGTTGAAACAATTTTAACACTGAACATTGAATTAGCCGTTTCCGTTCCATGCTGCTATCCTTCCTTCCTTTTAACTTTTTGCTAAAAATTAATCTCCTTCAAAATAGGCTTTTATGAGTACAATAAAAGTCTATGCCCACTCGTAGCCCTGTGGGCTGACCGGTTTTTAGTGTTTATTTACATGCAAATGTGCACTTACTAATACTAGCTTTCTACATCCACTTTTACTCAGTCTATGGGCATGTGTTTCTGCTACCTCTCTTGTAAAATGACTCAAGTCAAGAACTAAGTCTTATATTTATTTTCTATTTGGCCTTTGTTCCTTAGCGTAAACTATAGTTACTCGAACTAAAGGAACAAAACCCTTTATTGTCTGATCTTTTTTTTTTTCTAAGATGGGTGGAAAGTAGGAAAATAGCTGACTAATTCATGATTTGTTGATTGTATCAAAGACACAAAAAATGTTTCATCACTATTACATTTCCAGATCTCCCCAGATCTATGGAAGGAATTCATTCAGAAATGTCAACATGTAAAGTTCCTGTGGTAAAACAGTAGAATGAAAATGAGTGTCAGAGCTGGTTGCATGCTTTATTTATCCCTGTGTAATCTTAGGCACATTATTTAACCTCTCTGATTCTAAGTTTATTCATTTTCAGTAGGAATATTATTATCTAGTGTACACATTCATAGTCATATTTTTCTTTTAAATTCTTGACTTTATTACATTTCCATGACATAAGCTACTAAATCACATCAATCCATTCACAAAGTCAGCATGTATTTCGAGTTGAACTTGTTGCTTTTCTATCAGTGTTTGCAAAAAGCAAAAGTCTAAACAAAGTTTAACTCAAAGATGTTTGGAAATAGTGCTCAAACATGGTAGCAATTTCCAAACCTTCTGTAAAGGTCAAATACACACACTGTCAGAATATTCTAGAACTGCAAATCACAAGTGAATTAGAACACCCAGAGAGAACTTGTTTTTACTTTGTAGTAAGTACTTTTTTGTTCTCACAAAAGATCTTGTTGTATTGAATGGTAGAAAAGTGCCAAAATGTAGAGGAAGTTAAGCAATATCAAAATGCAATTTAGAACACATTAGTCATAGCTGTGATTAAAGGGTATTTCCACATTGCATTTGTGAAATTCAGATAAATTAAAATTATACTGCTGTTGAATAATAAAAATTTATTGCACCATTTAAATAAGATCTTAGAAATTTGATGAATATATTTCATGGCATGGACATTTAAAAAATATTTTCCTCAATAGCAAATTCATCAATCTCTAAGTCAGGATATTCTGTATTTATATTACCAAATGATCAAAGATGAAGATTGTAGAGTATTTTGAAATATATGTCATGTATCACTTAAAATATATTTTAACTTTTTAAGGACAAGACAATGAAATGAGAGAAATGAGATTTCTTTAACCCTCAAAGTAGAAATGATCATTTATTTATATTTTTTTTAAGTCTATTTATGGAACTAAAGGTGAGAATTAGTTCCTAACATAGAAAAGGTAAATAGCTGAAACGTATCAATCAGGCAATATTGGTTGAATTCCCAGAGGTTTTCAGGACTCTTCTTTAGGACTTGCTCTAATATCTAGCAAGCAGTTCTGTGCTTTGTTTCTGGAGGCGGAAATGGATGGGGAGTTGGCAGGCATCATTGTCCAACGTTATCAGGCAGTTGGCTGAGCCTGTCCTTTGCTACTGCCAAACTCCTTCGGAGTCCTGTTCCCCCAAGGCATGTCCAAGGAGGGAAAATCACTTCACTCCTCTATCATCCCAGCCCCTGAAGATAATGCCAGTGGATGTGACATGTGACATAGGAAGGATCTTCTATCCTTTCTTCATGTTTCCCCCTTCGCCTCAATGCTGTGCATTGTTTCCTGAATTCCTTTTCATCTTTAGAAACAGTACCCTGACTACAGCGTTAAAGTCAGATTGTCTCAATTCAACCTTCAATTCACTTTCTGTTATGTTGCACAAGGGCCTGAATCAACTATAGTAACACACACACACACACATACACACACACACACACACACACACACATACACACAATCTTTTCAATATAAGTCAGAGTTCTACAAAGAAAGCTAGTGATCTAATGTGAATGATTTTGAGTATTATTAGTAGTATAAATTTAGCTCAAGTCTGAAGATCTGGGAACCAAGAGAAATACACAGAAGATGCCGTTCCCAGATCAACTAGTGAGGTAGGAAAGAAATTCATCCTCCTCCACTTTTCTTGCCCTAATCTAGATTTTAGTAGATTGTATATTGTCCCTACACATTGAACAATCATCTGTTCTACTCAGCCCAACAGTTTAATCACTGAACTCTTCTGGAAAGCACTTTCATAAGCACAGATAGATTAAATGTTTACCCACATATCTGGGCAATCTGTGGCTCAGTCAAGTTGACATAAAATGAACTATCACAGATGGCTTTACCACCTTCTGACACTAGAATCCGGGGGAATTAATCAATCAGATATGATCTTAGTCTATTCAACCGTTAACTATGCAAATGAAAATAAGAGATCCCAAATTTCAGACATATTTGAGAAGTAAAGAAATTATATTATGCTCTTGATCTAGAAGCTCAGTTCACAGGAACAGAGTCATATCCATTGAAATGCATTTGTTGAGCAGTCCTTCTTCCTTTAGTTTTCTACACTTGTCTTGATCATGATACTTGAATATTGTTCCAAGTCTGCACCAATTCTGGAGGCCATTTCATGTAAGATCCTCAGTCTAATAAAACAATTGGATGGAAGTGGTAATGTCAAGTTTTCTGTTAAAGACGTTCCTTAAAATGATGAAACATGTCTTATTCAGAGAGACTTCCCCAAATAACTGAGAGACATTACTGCCCAGGTAATAAGCATATATTACTTTTACCAAGGGGTTTGTATTCTAATATTTCTAATAATGAACATTGTGTACTTTGATTACATTTACCCATCCATTACTCTCTCCTCTCTCTTTACCCCTTGAAAGGTAGTTTTAATGGATTTCATTGTGCTACTTATATTATTATAAGTAAATATTATATATTTATGTATTTTTAAAGTGTAGACAAATATATTTTTGTGTACTGATATCATAGGTAATCTCTGTTGTGGTAATTGTTTACTTTATTTGTGGAATATTTATATTTGATACAGTTCTATTTGTCAATCTCTTTATTTCTTCTTGAGCTGTTAATATCCTATTTAGAAAATCATTGTCCAGGCCCATATCATTTTAAGTCTGACATATTTTACTTAACATAATGCTCATGACTCTATACAGTTCACTGCAAATGACAAAATTTTATTTTTCTTTATGTCAGAACAATACATGATTGTGTATATACCATATTCTCTTTATTTGCACATCTGTCAGTGGGAACATTGATTAATTCCATTTTTCTGCAATAAACATGAGTGTGTGGATTTATATTTTCTCAGGTATACATTTAATGGTGGCAAAGAAGGATTTCATTCTTCATTTATTTCACAAACCTCCATACTGATTTCAATAGCAGTTATACTAAGTTCATATCTACCAATAGTAATAAGGGTTTTCCTTCCACATCCTCACCAACCTGAGTTGTCTTTTGTTTTCTTGGTAAAAATCATTATGATTAAGATGAGATGCAATCTAATCGTCATTTTATGCATATTATCTTTATGGATAAGGGTGTTGAACATATCTTTATGTATTAACTATCAATTTGTATTTCATCTTTTGAAAACTGTTTCAGTTTTCTAGATATTAATGAAATCCAGTTTTTCCATCGTTATTTGTTCAGAAAGTCATCTTTTCCCCAGCTTATGTCTTTGGTGCATGTGTCAGATGTTAGATGCTACTATGATCTTTTCATCCATTTATTCACTATCACTTCATCTGTGTGCTTTCCAGTAAATGATAGTAATACTTGTCTTTCTCTCATATAACTAATAACTCAACGAACTTACCTTTAGGTCCATCCTCAGGACCCAAATGAAATAGTCATATGTTAACCAAGGAAATGAATTTGATAATAGACAATAGCTTAGTAGGCAAGAGCATTGCATGATTTCATATTATGGTCAAATCACATCAAATTGTTAATTCTATCAGCTAAGAATTACTGTATAGATTTCATCATCAGATGAGGCAAACTTTTTTTACAGTGATAGGATTCTAAGAACTTAGCAGTACATGCAATGTTCCTTTTTGTGTATAGGAGATTCTCTTATAGAGAATTCTTTCTCGAGACTTTATATAATGGGCTGAATTCAGCTGTTTGAAATGTTTTGAACTAACAAAAACTGCTACTTCTTTCTCTCACTTTTAATAACTTGGGTAAAGGATACTTTCCTATTATTCCAGCAACAGGGAGAAGGAATTGGGACAATCACCAGTTGGAGGCCAGCAGAAGCTATACCTTGAGATCCTTTCTTGAAAAAAAAGTGAGTAAAAGGGCTGGAAGGTACAATATTTATTACAAAAGAATCTAATATTGGAGAATATTTTACTACCATTAGTCTTGTGGCTTGCCTGATATTGAACTTGAGAAGAGGACAGGAAAGATGACTCATCTTTCCACAAAAGCATTTTCCATGTTAAGTCTAGTAAGCAATCCTAATTACTCTATAACTTAACTATCATCTATCTGAAAAAGTGACTGGTGTTTCAGAAAGTTAATATTTGATACTTAGATCAAGATATTGAATAGACCAATGGTAAATTCCTATCCGGCGTCTTATGGCTTGACTATTGCTTCTCCAAGGCTCATGTGTTCAAGGTTTGGTTCCATATTGATGATGCCTTGAGTCTAAAGTAAAAAGTTTGGAAAGTGAACTACAGTTATAAGAAATAGATCATGAGGCATGCGTTCTTGAATGAATGTTTGGATCTCCAGCCTTACCTTCCTCTTTCTTTACTTCCAGGCACCCTCTGGTGACCTTCTTTCTCTACCAGGTAATTCTGCCATGAATTCACCAGACCTAATAACAATAGGGCTAAGTGTCAACAGATTGCGGCTTGTGAAATTCTGAAACAAAATATATCTTTGCTCTTTTTAATTTAATTTCCTCAAGTATTTTGTCATAGCAGCAGAAAACAATCGCACCCGGCCTGTAAGAGGTATTTGTCATTATTTCTAGGAAAATAAATGCTTGAAGAAGAGAGAAGAGATGCTGGCCCTAGGTGTGGATAGCTATTTTCTTCTTCTACTTCATCCTTAGTTTGTTCTTATGCTGATAATTAGTAGTCAGGAAACTAAAGAGATAAAACCTTGTAGACCAGAGAACAGCTGATGAGGACTCGAGCATTTGAAGAATTTAGCATTAAGAGGTGGACGGGTATTTTCTCATTCAAATCAGAAGTTGAGAGCTGAAGGGATCCAAGAAGGCTTAAAATGATATCTAGAAACATATTGTTTCTGATCATTTCTGTTTTCTCTGTAAAATGTAAGAGGAATTTCCAGCTGAGAATTGGATGGAGAGGAGGAAGGCTGCTGAGAGGAGATGAGACAGGAGATTTTAAAAGTGAGAATATATGAAATGTTGTCAGGTCTAGGAGAAAATGAAAACAGAAAATCAGAATAGGTTGCAGAGTTGATGTGAAGATTCTGGTAAGAGCTGGGCCCGAACTTGAATTGAAATTGATGGCCTTTATGGCATCATCTATAAAATCATCCCCATTGCTACAAATACAAGTAAAAAGGTAAAATTTCCACCTGAGAATTTATGAATTCAGTAGCAAATCTGGACACATTTTGTAATAGTACAAAGACACTTTCTATAGAATACATGCACTACATTGAGACATTGAACAACTCTTTTCCCTTAGGAAATCAGCCATAAGTTTTCACATTTATTTGTTTGTTTGTTTGTTTGTTTATTTGTTGGTCATGGGGTTTGAATTCTGGGCCTGGGTGCTGTCCCTCAGCTCTTCAGCTGAAGGTGAGTGCTCTACCACTTGGGCCACAGCACCACTTCCAGTTTTCTTAGTGGTTTATTGGAGATAAGAGTCTCACAGACTTTCCTGCCCGCCTGGCTTTGAACAGCAATCCTCAGATCTCAGCCTCCTGAGTTGCTAGGATTACAGGTGTGAGCCACCAGTGCCTGGCTGTTTTTCACATTTATTATGTGTAGCTCCCTAGATGTAGAATACAATGTCTTGAATCCAGCCTACTTTAAATCATTAAGTGGATTCCCATTGCACGCCACACAAAGATGAAGATCTAAACCACTAAACACTAGTTTCAGGCCTGGATATTTGCTTCCTGCCTCCTTACTCAGGCCCAACTCCTGATACACATTTCTGCATTCTGCCACAATGGTTTTTGTTTGTTTGTTTTGTTTTGTAGGTGTTTTTTTTAGAACAGTGAACTATCTGGCACTCTTTCTCTTCCAAGTTTTAGTCAAACTTTATTACAAAGGATATATAAGAGAAGAATTGTCTTATGTAACTGTGGTAGTTAGCCAGCACAAATATATGAGCAAATGAGGACTGAGACACGGAGCTGAGCTGATAATGCATTCTCAAGTCCAAAGAAATCTTCGGAAATAATTATTTTGCTTTTAGGAACTTTCATCTTTTCCTCTATGCTTAAGCATCATAACCATAAAATAATGGTTGTACTTACCAAGGACATTTGCAACAAGTTCTGGACTTGGAAAGAGTTCAGTATATCCTTCAGAGTTCTCTAGAGATATAGGACAAAGATAAGCTATTTATCTATCTATCATTTATCTGTTTGTCTATCTACTGGTGCACCATAAATTCATGTTACATAAATGCATAAATTGAGAAAATGTCTTAAGTGATTATGGAGATTAAAAAGTCTCATCAACTTACTACTTCCCATCAGCCAACTGGAGATTCAGTAATGCCAATGGCATATGTCTAGTCTGTGTCCAAATGCCTCTGAATGATGAAAAGCAATTGGGTGACTCCCCCATCCAAGGGCAGGAGAAAACATACCCTACTCAAGCAGGAACTTGTAAGCTAATGGACAAATGCTTCTTTCTTTGGCTTTTGTTCTATTCAATTTTAATGTTTAAAAGATGACCACACTGGAGTGACTCAAATGGCAATCTAATCCAAAAACATGTAACAGACATACCATATATAATGTTGAATACCCCTTGTTCCAAACAAGTTAGCATACCTTATTAACTATTGTCATTAAGAATTTGTTATTATAACAGAATCCAAAATAATATGTTTCTCTAAATAACTTTATTATATATTAGAAAAATGGTATATGGAAAAATCTGGAGGTAAACAGTTTTATAGTCCTCCTGTCCAGACTTAGAAATTTAAAAGCACCAGAAAGTAGCTTTAAGAACTCTGGAGTCAGACAGAAATGGACTTTTAAGCCTCTTTTCACTTTTAGTTCTTATAGAGCCATTTCAAAATCCTTTCTATACAATAAAAATTATAACAATATTACTCTAATTAAAAGTTACATGCCTTTTGGGCATGACAAAAAAACTTAGTTTTTGATCATCCAAAATAACAAAAGGAAGGGATTTTTTGGTTTACTTATTTCTTCATCCAACAAGTATTCGTTCAGTATCCACCATGTGATGGGTGAGGTTCTGGATGTGAAGATGCATTGGCAAAAAGGCAGACAAAAATGACTTACCCATCTGATGATCAGAGCCTGCGGACGAGGCCAAAAAGCTACACATAAAAAACAGCTGTGTTATACAATGGTAGATAATGTTTAATTCAGTGAGAAAATTTCAACAGATGAAAAGAACAGAGTGGGACTGGAAGCAGTTCCTTAGAAGAGCACCAGGCAGGAATTTTCTGAGACACTGAGCAACTTTAGGGAAAATGAAGGAGGGGTAATGCATACAGAAAGTTGGGGAAAGAGCCTTGCATGATGAGTCACAGCAAATGCTGTGGATTCCATGAAAGTGTTGAAGTCTTTATAGCAAAGTGGAGAGAGCCACAGAAAAGGATGCATCAGTTGAGATAAAATAATAAGCTGGGACATCCAGGAGTAGCAATGATTTCAGAGACTTGGTTTGGATTTCAAATGATTTCAGTCAAACTTGATTTTTTAACTTTTTTTGAAATTTCTCTATCTCTCCTTCCTCCTTTTACCTTTCCCAGTCCTGGAGCTTAATCTCAGGGCCTGAGAACCATCCCTGAGCCTCTTTGTACTTGAGGGTAGTGCTCTACCACTTAAGCCACAGTGCCACTTCTGTCTTCTGTGTAGTTTATTGAAAATAAGACTCTCATGGACTTTTCTGCCCCAGCTGGCTTCAAATTGTGATCCTCAGATCTCAGCCTCCTAAGTAGCTAGGATTACAGGTGTGAGCCATTGGTTCCTGGCTTTCCTTCCTCTTTCTTTTATTCTTTTTCCATTTGAATTTAAGAGCTTTTCTTGTGGTGTGCAGATATTTCTATAACTCTATTCTTCATGACTGCATTGGAAGGACTTTTGTTCTCTTCCCAGTAGATCATGAAAAAACCCTACTTTTTTTGTAATATCATCAACACATAGCTACATTTATCCACATGAAAATCATAGTATTAGCAATTGCATTGTAGCCTGTACCTTAACCAGGCAACCTATTATATCTGGGATCAAAAATAGGCAAAGAACTGGGCAGAAATGCCCAAGCATGGTGAGGCAAGAACATCCAAGCAAAATTTCCAGATCTATTAATAGGACAGGGATGGCTAACTGGTAAGCAGAGGTAGCAAACAATATTGCACATGATAAATATAATAGCTTTGATATCGTCCCTATGATTATTTCCAATAATTGAGGATACTGTAATTAGAATTGGCCTTTAGCATATACTACTTTAAACTTTAGGTTAACAACTGAGCACATTTTATATTTTCAGTTCTTTTTTTTAGATAAGTAATTCTTTTTTCCTCATTGAATAGTACGTTGAATATTTTTTAACTCTTTAAATAATTCTAAATTAGAGAAATCGTTTATTGCTAGCCAGTACCAAATGGGGCTAGCCAATTACTCCAGGAAGTGGTCTGGAGCACAGATTTGGCAGATTTCAGCAGCTACCATTGATTTCCAAAGGATAAACAAGATGACCTTTCCCCTGTAAAATCATGGGATTTACTGCAGTAGTCTATAATAGAAGATAATATATGTAGACTTTAACAATATTTACAGTTGCATAAGTAAGGTAATGAGTACATTTCTTTTTGAACAGCATTGCCTCCTCCCCATTTTCTCCTGTTCCCCACATACTGCATTCCTCCCAAGTTGTAAAGTTCATTTCCAACATAGTGTCTAGTGAATATTACTGTTGCATTGGTTCATTCTTTGTCCCACCATTTCTGTGAATCTCCTTCCCTTCCACAATTCAGATAAACTTATATACAAGACAAAGGGTACAGAAATTAAAAAAAAAAAAAACACCTGAGACAACAGGGCATAAAACAAAGGAAAAAAAAAAAGAAAGAAAAAAGAAATGACTGCAAACAGTACATTCTAAAATCCTCTTGTTTCCATTTTTTGGAGTTTATTTTGATAACCTTCATTTTATGTACTCATATACACCAAGCTATTGAACTATTGTGATCCTTTGCTATGAATATACTAAACATATTCTAATTATTACCGTTGAGGGAAACCATGCTGCCTACTGTTTCTGGGTCTGGCTTGCTTTGCTTAATATATTTTTTTCCCGAGGCTTTCCATTTCCTTTTGAATGGGGCAATGTGAGGGCCTTAAATCTACAATACACTAATAGAGCTCAAAAACTTAAACCCCTCAAAAACAAATTCTCAAAGAAACAATAACCCCCATGGTCGGGTCTTCTCTGTCCCAGGAAAGAGGGATGGGGTCCGAGGAAAGGTAAGTGTGCTGCTAGCTGCTAGCCCATTCTCCAGCCTCCCTCAGCCCGGAGACAATCAGACACAGTGGGTAGTCTAGTCAAGCAGGAAAAAACTCTTTTATTAACACAGAGCAAGCCCTTTATAAAGCAAAAAAGAGCAGTTGGCATGGCAGGGGAGGAAGAGGAACCAATCAGTGTCAAGGTCACACCCTCTAATGCACCAAGGCTTTGGGCTGGTTAAGCACTGAAGATAAAGCAAATTGGGCTTTGCCCACTCAACTCCTTCTCAGCGCCATCTTTGCTGCCCATGTGCTCTACATCTCATTAATAAGTGGACTAAAGACTTAAAGAGATATTTTTTTTGAAGAGGAAATAAGAATGGCCAATAGACATGTGAAGAAAGGTTCAACATCCCTAGCCATAAAAGAATTGCAAATCAAAACAACATTGAGATTCCACCTCACCCCAATTAGAATGGCCATTATCAAGAAAACTAATAGTAACAGATGCTGGCAGATGTGTGTCTAAAAGGGAACACTATTACACTCCTGATGGGGATATAAACTTGTTCAACTACTCTGGAAAGCAGTATAGAGGTTTCTCAAAAGACTAAACATAGAGCTCTCCTGTGACCCAACAATCCCACTCCTGGGTGTTTACCCAAATGACCACAAAGAAGACTGCACTAAAGCTTCCAGCACAACCATGTTCCTTGCAGCATTAGTTCCCATAGCTAAGATATGGAAACTACCCAGATGCTCCTCAGTCGATGAATGGATCAAGAAAACATATATACACAGTGGAATTCTATGCTTCCATTTTTGTCTTTATAGAAGAGACACAAAACCAAATATAATACAGCTAATCAAAGTTAACCAGCTAAAATGAACTTTTCATTTATCAAGTAGGCTTTAGCAACATTTAATTAACTATGAAAATGTATCCTATTAGCCTCAAAGTGTCAAAATACGTTGACATTTTAGCATTTAATTTAGTTAAGAAATAACAAGAAAGTTTTATGCAAAGGCTGAAATTGTGGATATTACTTGTCAATTTCATTTTCTTATTCCCAAATTTTATTCTGTATGTTTTATTATATAAAGTTAACATTTCACCCACATAATATTTATGGTAGATAAATAAAGTTTTAACAACACAAAAAAACAACTTTCTCTCAAACATAGTTAAAATATTTTTACCCAAAATAAGCATAAACTGTGAGGAACTGAAAATTTTAAACCATGTTTATAGAAGTGGGCTTTTTAGGTTGTTTGGCTCAAAAAGTACAGTTTTCTGATTATAGGTTCAAAATCATTATTTGTGCATATGTGTTAACATCTTATCCCTCCTCATCTATCATTGAAACTACCAAAGAATATAAAATTAAGAGCACATCTATCAGAAATCTTTTCATCAAAGATTAAGAACTTTTGAAGAAGCCAACTTTTGAAATAGCCAACAGATGGAGGCAAAAAGTGGGCTGTCTGCTAGGTAGATGTGAAGGTTTCCTCATCCAAGGAGCGGAAAATAAATCCTACATTTGCAATAATAGAAGAAAGAGGTGAGGGCTTAACTAATTAGATAATCTGGAAGGGAGTAGTATTGTTAAGAACCTCAAAGAACTAAGCACAAAATATTTTCTCTATCCCTTCTTTGAAATAAGCATTGAAAACCAATAACATTTCATAATAATAAGATAATGCATAATGTATCAGCATTATAATATCTTTTACCTTTCAACTTGAAATGCAAGATAGAACTAATCCTAGGCCACTTTACAGACAATAGTGGGGACAGAAAGCAGCCACCTGCTGCTGCTTAAATGGTTGGGATCTCTTCTTTTTTGTAATTTTTTTGTATTGTGAAAATACTGTACAGAGGGGTTACAATTACATGGGCAAGATAATGAGTACATTTCTTATCAAGCATTGTAGCCTCCTCCTTTGTTTCCCCTTCCCATCCCTTCCCATCCTCCACCCTCCCCACCCAATCCTCCCTGCCCCCCCCACCCTCCGCACGAAAGTTGTAAAGTTCGTTTTCGACATAACGACTTGTACATCTCATTGTTGCAATGGGTCCACCTGTATCCCTATTTAAACGATTTGTTTTTCCCCTTCCCCTCCACAAAGTATACCGACATCAAATACAGTGAAAGCAGGGGTTATACTGTGGGGGAGGGACATACAAAGCAACAAAGAAATAATCAAAAGACTCCACATAGAGCTCCCCTATGACCCAGCAATCCCACTTTTGTGCATTTACCCAAATGTTTACAAACAAGAGCACACTAAAGCTACCAGCACGACTATGTTTATTGCAGCACTATTTACTATAGCTAAGATATGGAACCAACCCAGATGCCCCTCAGTAGATGAATGGATCAAGAAAATGTGGTGTATATACACAATGGAATTCTATGCCTCCATCAGAAAGAATGGCATTGCCCCATTTGTTAGGAAATGGAAAGACTTGGAAAAAATTATATTAAGTGAAATAAGCCAGGCCCAAAGAAACATAGGTCCCATGATTTCCCTTATTTGCAATATCTAGTGTATGCTGAGCCAAGCAGAAAAGGTGTTAGGGAAATGTTAGGGAAATGAACCTTAAGATATGTACTCAAATGTTTGTTTTTTTCTTTCATGCGATTGTTTCTAACACATTTATAAGATTATTTCTTGGTTGGAAGGATCTTTAAGTAAAAGTTAAAGGTATTTCTTGCTATTCCTCATGGCCATCTGTATCACCAGTCTAGCACAATCAAACCACAGATAGTGTAAACTTTCCTTCATTTTTAGCAGTGGATAAAAAGTTAAACACTCTGAAAATTAATCCAGTAATAGTATTCCCAGACAAATAGAGCTGTGTCAGAATATATAAAGAGTTAGGGAGATTCTGGGTACAAAAACTTCCTGTATGGCTGTGTACGGCTGTGTAATGAGAATTATCAGGGTTAAAAAGAAGAGACCATATTCTTCAAAAGTCAAGAGAGGAAAATTATTGGGAACCATGGAAGAGGAATAGGATAGTTAAAATCCTAGAGAATCAGAAAGGTGACAGAGGAAATTTAGAAGCCATCTGTTGCTCCAATATTGACTATCCATGGGAGAGGTTAAGCTTAAGGCATAACCAAAGGTAAGCCAGGTGGACCTAGTAATAGACTGGTTGACCTAACTACAGAAGAAGTCAAAACTGCTAACAAGCCATAAACCCAATTTGGGGGCCTGATATTACAGTGACAACTCTTGCACAGCAGGCCAGCATTGAAGAAGAGAGCTATTTTCTCAGCCCTGATAACTCAGTGTGATGTAAACCGATGCATCATTAAAGAGAGCCAATGGTCTAAGAGAAGTACAGTTTTCTTTAAGTATAAATGGAACATAAAAACCATTTGAGACAAGAAAAGATGAATCCTATGTATCATGGGCATCAAAGAAGAAGAAGAGCAAAGTAAAAGCATACAAAATATTTACTAAAATAATGAGAGTCTTGTTTAATCTTGTTTTATTATGTCCAAGTATAAGTTTTTTTTTAACCATCCATTGTTCTTACTTGTATATTTCTAGGATCATTCTATTTACTACAACTGAGGGAAACCATGAAACCTATGTTTCTTACTCTGGTTTACTTTGCTTAGTATTTGCTTTCCATTTCCTTATAAATGACGCAATGACATTCTTTCTGATGGAACTATATAACTCCATTGTGTATATTTACCACCTTTTCTTAATCCATTTGTCCACTGAGGGGCATCTGGGTTGATTCCATATCTTGGCTATGGTAAACAATGCCCAAAGGTGGAATTGCTGGGTCATAAGAAAACTCTGTATTTAGTCTTTTGATGAACCTCTATACTGCTTTCCAGATTGGTGAACAGATTTACAGTCCCACCAACAATGTCGTGCATTCCCTTTTGGCCACAGTCCTGCCAGCATCGGCTATTGTTAGTTTTCTTGATTATGGCCATTCTAAATGGGGTGAGGTGGAATCTCAATGTTATTTTGAGTTGCATTTCTTTTATAGCCAGAGATGTTCAAACATCTCTTTATGTGTCTATTGGCCATTCTGAGAATTCTCTATATAAGTCCATTTATTAAGGATTGTTGTTCCTCTGAGGGTTTGATTGGGGGGTGCTTAATTTTTGGAACATATTCTTAGAAGAAAATCACAAGGGCTCAATAGCTATGTGCATACAATCATAGAACATGGTCATTGAAATGAACTTCAAGAAATAGAACCAAGCAGTTTTTTTGTTATTCTGCTCTTATTTTCTCTTTGTTGCTGTTTTCGATTTCTGTACCTTTCGTCTTGTATGTAAGTTTATCTGTTTTGGAGAGGGTAAGGCGTATCAGAGACATAGTGGGACAAGTGTGAACAAATGAAGCAGTGGCACTCACTAGACCCTTTGCTGAAAATGAACTACGTAACTTGTGGGGGAGGGGAGTTGGGACAGAAAAAACTAGGAGAAAATAAGGGAAGAGGTGGCACTGTTCAAAAAGAAATGTACTCATTACCTATAACCCCTTTGAAAATTACCTTTACAATAAAAATTTTAAAAATCCAATATGGAGAAAAGCCAAAAAATTTCAAAGACTTATGGAAATAAAAAACAAAACTTACCAAAACCTTTGAAGGTATTGGTTAGAGGAAAGTTTATAGTGAAAAGTGCTATACAGTCTGTATCCTGACTGTGCATTGTCTCTATGCTATAGTATGATGCAAACTATAGGATTATATTTTGTTTTTTGTTGTTGTGGAGATGTAGCATCTCTAACTTTTTTCCTGGGCTGTCATTGACCTGTTACACTCCTGACTGCTACTCACCAGTAGCTGTGGTAATCACCTATGTCTGCCTAGCCTCCTTCCTCTTTTATAATGAACAACAGAAATGTCTCAAAAATTGGCTTCCATTTGACTTTTGTTTGTTCTAAAGATCATACAATAAAAATTAAGCAATTTCATTCAGCAGTCAGCCAATCTTACTAATAAAGGCAAACAGAGAAGAGAAAATAATACTGATTTCTTTCTAATCATAAGGAAAATTTAAGATCATTTTCCAACTAAAATTATTTTTAATGCACCAAAATAATTTGTAGCTAAAAGTAAATAATTTCATTTATTTGAAACCACAGAACAATTATATATATGTATATATATATTATTTATATATCCAAATGATTATTTGGCTAATTAGTACAACTTCTGCTCTTGTTTAGAAAGAAAAATATTTGAATCACTTGAGGCAACCATTGCTGGGATGCAGTCTTTTAAATAATGCCAACAACTCATGCTTGGAATGTTTTCCAGATTAAGGAAATTGTCTGGGTGTGGGTGAATAGTAACACATACTTGGATCACATCAACAATATTGAAGTGATTAAATACATCACAAACAGCATAATAGAAAAGACATGATATGTTGTTTGGGACATATTTAATTGTAGGTAGAGAGAAGAGGGAAAGTTCAATCACAAAGACTCAATCTTTGGGAAAAGGGCTTGGCTATGAATTTAAATATCACTGGAGTATGGATATATATATATATATATATATATATATATATAACTTTTTTCATAAAAAGTATGTAAAACGGTGATGTTGGCTGCCTGTTTAGTTTAGGAATGAAAAATCAGAATCATAGACACTTTTTATGAGAAGCTCATATTGTAAGTGAGACTTAATTATCTAAGGGTGACAGAAGTAGTGCAGCCCTGGTGGTTCACATCTGTAATCTTAGCTATTCAGTAGGCAGAAATTGTGATGATGACAATTCAAGTCTGACCCATGACAAAAGATCATCAGATCCCAGCTAGACTAATAAAGCTGAACATGGTAGTGTATAGCTGTTATCCAAGCTGTGTGTGTGTGTGTGTGGGGGTGTTAATAGGAAGATTATGGTCCAAGCCAGCCTGAGAATAAATACTAGACCCAATTTGAAAATTGTGAATACAAAAATGGCTTGGGGCACAGCTCATTGTTAAAACATCTGCTTAGCAAGCAGCTGTCCCTGACTTGAAACCTCAGTACTGCCAATAAATAAACAGAAATCCAAATAAATAAAACTAATACAATCCAGGAGTTTAAATATATAGTAGTCCCTTCCTATCCCAACTGATTAACAAACACAACAATTACAAACAGATTCATTTCTGGTAATTATACACTTCAGAAATAGTAAGTGATATTGGTAAAGTTGAAAAGTTTCTTACATGAACATTCAAAATATATCTGAAGGCACTTCGTAGAATATTTGCCTTGAGAATAGATTAGCACTATCCCATAAGAGAAGAATGTGAGGAGTATTACTAACAATCTATGGCCTGGGCCATGGAAAAGAGCCTTCAAGAGTTCATCCGTGAAGACAACATTTATAAACACTATTCTTATCTCTTAAGGAATTTAAGACTTAAAACAACGCTTTTAGAATTTTACAGGAGGTGTTATGATAGTAACTATTTTTCCACAATTCAAAGTGCTAACAAAAATTGATACATGCTTTAATGGGACCAGTTCATGTGCATTGAATTCTTGTGGGGGGCGGGGGATAATTGAGGTGCAAATGTTCCACTTGAACTTGTTAAATTAGAAAGTCAATGAAGTTACACACATGTGAACATACTTTTCTTCTACCATGTCTATGTATTTACTGTGCTTTTTTTATTGTGATGCGGAATCTAGACTGATTCAAGTTCTGAAAAACATCTTGAATGCCTTTACAAATGTTACAAAATTTCCAAAACTCTTTTGCCAATCACTGTTTCTTAATTTTATAACTTATGTGGATGTCAGGGGAAATTCAATCCTTATGTTTCCGTCTTTTCTATTTGGCCCATCCAAGTGTTTCATAAGAACCATTCCACATCCAAAAAGTCTTAAAGCCTTTTGGTTTCAAGAAGGTCCAAGATTACTTACTCAGAGCAAAGGAGCATTGAATCAGGAGCATGTGGAAATGAATCTTGAAAAGCCTTAAATTATTTTGAAAATGCAAAGACTGATAAACATCAGTATCTATAGAGCACTTGAAAGTGTACTCTCATCAAATTTAAACAAGCCAAAGAGATTACAGGCTATTTTAGCATATTTTCATACATTTATACTTTTGCCTTTGTAAGAATACAACAGAATCAGACAACCAGTCACCTGATCAAACACCAAACTGGGTCTTAAATGGTCTGAGTTAAGTGTTCCTACAATTGTGTAGATGTTTTCAGTAAAGACTTTTGTGTCTCTTAAAGTCTCTCTAGCTGAAGAGATCTTTAAGAAAATCAGCTTGAGGAGAAACTGTGGCTAGCAAATGACTGGTCTCTTAAAGTGTAACTCTTTGGTCCTCAAATGTAACATACAATTCTACTACCTACGGCTGAATCCTCTGAGCACTGCTTTTTGCCTAGAGAGGTGGCTTTGGATGACATGAGTTTGGGGTCATAGTTTTTCAGTTTGAATGCTGAGACTTCCATTTTTTAATTATGTGATGTTAAATGAGTTATGCTACATCTGAAAACCCTTAAATTCTTTACTTCTAATGTAGGGACAGATGCTCATTCTTTCTATTTCTTGTGATGTCTGTAAATTAGCTTATAATCCTGTAGCATAAGTGTACATTAAAAGTGTATTAACAAGGAACCACATTGGAAAGTGATTATTTGATTGTCTTTTATTTTTGGTAGCATACCAACATAATATACTCTTAATTTTTTAGTATAGTAGATGTTAGGAGGGTTTAAGTGTGAGATTGATGGTTAAAGGATTTATCATTTAAATAAATTCTAGAAATAAGCTTTAAGTATTACATTTAATGTTTTTCAAGATATGTAAATTTACTCTGATAATTTAAAAACATATCAATGCTATCTTTGTAGAGCAAACAAAAACAACATAGGGAAATGAAGAATCTACCTTTCGAGCTAGTGCTTTTATACTATCTAGTTGGCTTAGCGGTTTTCTTTTAAGCTGATGCTGACTAATGTGTATGGATTCCAGCTATTATAACATTGTCATCTTTGGCTGCAACCCACTATTCCTTTAAGCTAAAGTAGAGGAGGAATTTTTCCAGACCACCCATTCTAAATTTGCTTATCCCAGACACAAATGCACTGAATGGGCTTGCTTTACTTTGTAATATATTTGGAAAGTGAGGTTTGCTGAGAAATATTCAGCCAGACTCGAGGAAGTCCTTGAGGTCCTTACAAAATGGGAAGCGCATTTTTGAGGCCATGAATCATCTCAGGTATCTTGGAGTTAAAATTTTTCACCTTGCTTTCTTGAGTGAGAACTTAAGCGTAATAGTAGGAGAAAGGAATAGACGTCATTTTCCTTTTTTTTTTTTTTTAACCAAAAGACATTGAAAATCCCCTTTTTTCTCTAGTCCAAAGTCATTTGGTTGGTAGGATAAATTAAACACATATGCATGCATACTGAAACACACACACACCTGTGAGCATGTCATCTATAGGTAGTAGATGCTAAATATACATGTACATATATGAGCATATATCATAAAATATGCAGAAAATAGTTGAATAGAGTGTAATTGCTCAATATTTGGTGTTATCTTTTTTGTTGTTGTTGTTGGTCCTGGGGCTTAAACTCTGGGCCTGGGCACTGTCCCTGAGTTCTGCAGCTCAAGGTGAGTGCTCTACCACTTGAGCCACCGCACCACTTCCAGTTTTCTGGTGGCTAATTGGAGATAAAAGTCTCACAGAAGGATTTTCCTGTCCAGGCTGGCTTTGAACCACAATCCTCAGATCTCAGCCTTCTGAGTAGCTAGGATTACAGGCGTGAGCCACCAGCACCGGCCTTAGTATTATCTTATAAGTAAAAATATTTTCATTTTCTCAAAAGTCATGCAGAATTTTGAATGATGACAAAAAATTAACAACTAACATTTACATCTTGGTATTGTATTTTCTTTCTTGCTTGATTCTTTAAAGAAGTGCACATTCTCCTTAGAAAATCAAATTAAGGCTTAAGTAAGGCTTTGTGAATATTTTTCCACATGCCATGTTCTTTTATATAATGAATAGTCCCAACTGTAATTTGAGATTGACTGTCAATTGGAAGTTGGGTGCTTGAGGTAAGATTTCTTAGAAAATTGAAGAGAACTGAATCAGATAAAGATGTCTTTCTTCTTTCAAAAAATGAATGGTTTGGTACCAGAGCTGTCTAGGTCAATTGGCAGAAGTTTGGTAGAGTCAGCTTTTATTCATTCTTAAAGATTAACCCTGAACCACTTACCAAAGTTAAACTATTTTTAGGAACAGATCATATATGCTTTTCATAAGCAGAAAAGGCATATCTGTTCCAAGTCAAAGGTTGGAAGCAGTTACTTTCCTTGAAAGTTTTATGTTTTAGTTTTTTATTTTCCTGTGGCATCTTATGGAAAACACTTGCTCCAGCCAGCAAGTTATGGATGTATTTTCTTAAACTGAACAGATTCTTATTATGAATAAGCTAATTGAAGCCATGGGAATATAATGCAATTAAAGGCATTGGGGTTATAGTAAAATCATGACACTGGAAAGAATCTTGAAAAGTCGTCTACATTAACTTCCTAATTTAGGCTAAAGAACATGGTACCCTTACTTTCCAGAAATAGTGAATTGTCCTGTTTTCAAAGTTATTTGAAAAACATCAAACATGCTTATCAGGTAAGTTTTGTATCCTAGTAGTTCTTGTGATTATAAAGTTCCTTAAATAACTTTTTGTGGCAAATTAAACAGAATATAATCATAATCCTCTTAAAGTTATTTCTGTATTATTATTTGTAATTGGATTCTGGGTTCCTATACATCTTCATTTATATCTCGTTTTCTACAGCTCTCCTTTTGTTGACCTTACAATTAATACAAACCAGTTTTCATCACAATCTGCTGGCTTTGTATGGCATCATTGTTGCTATGTTGACTTTCATTTCCCAGAATGTTTTTTTAAGGTGTGTCTCTTTACAGTGGGATATAAGGAAGATTCTCTCCAGAAAAGGGTTGCAGAAGTAATTTTGTACAATCTGTATGTCCTTCTTCATCTGACTCCACTTCTCCATTAACTGATAGCTGGGCTGCAATTAATCTCTCACCTTTGCCCTTGGATCTTCTTTCAGTTTCTCTGACTTCTGAGCTGGAAGAGTGTGTGTGTGTGTGTGTGTGTGTGTGTGTGTGTGTGTGTGTGTGTGTGTGTGTGTGTGTGTGTTTGTGTGTGTGTGTGTGTGTGTGTGTGTGTGTGCGCGCGTGCGCGCGTGTGTGCTTAAAAAGATATTTTTGCCAAGTGAGGAACAACAGGAATGTTGTTTTGGCATTGTCTGTTCTGTGGGGAAACGAGCTTATACTCATGAGTTCCAGGGTGCTGTTGATGTTTTTCCTTCTTGATTTCATGGGCTTTATAATGTGGGGTCAGCCACATGGAGATTTCCTAGTTAGCCTCCATAGTTGGGTTGGTAAATGCCACATGACACATCTATGAATACTTACTCATTCTATAGGTGCTGCTCCAGTGATCAAGAATCAGGATATTTGGAAGCAAATTGTTCTCCATCTATATTCCTTTCTAAGCTAGCATCAAGATTTCTTTTGTTTTGAGATCTATTCTATACCTCTTCCCAAAAATAGTTGGCAAATACAATCCTGAAAGTTTCTGGAGTCACTTTCAGGTCTAATCAAGTGAAAAGATACTAACTCCCATCTTTCCCTCACGATAAATGGTAATTCTCAGAAAACATACTTCACTGGCCCCATTTGAGTCATATATCATGGTCTTCAATAATCTTCTGGATCCAGAAACTTGGTCTCTAGAGAAGAAAGGATTGGGATGTGTGGCCCCAACACTAGTGTGACATGAAATAAAGACAAGCTGAACCAAATGACCTTTGGAATTTCAGTGGTATTTTCATATGAACAGGAATAAATGAGGACTGAACTTATCTTCCTACCAGAACTGGTTGCTATTGAAACCTGTGACCTGCTCATCATGACTCTTTCCCAAGCTGAAGTCCACATCATCTACCTTGTTAAAGCATTTTCAACCTTAACCCTGACCACAGGAATGCTCATTTTCATCATGTGAGTGATGTTCAAATGGGTTAATATTTAATTATACACTAGTGTGTACACAACATTAAAACTGGAAGAAATGAAAATGTGCATTCTTAGATGACAGTAAAACAAAGCTATGGTCTAAGAATGCACAATTTCATAAGAAGATAATTCAACTTTGAGTGAAGAAACCATTGTTCTCAAAGGATAATAAGACTGGATGATTCTTTTTGCTTTATCATTTATTGTCTTTTTGATCTTTAATTATATAGATCAGTAAGTCGATAAGAAAATAGACTCAAGGGTGGGAAAATATGAATGGATAGAAGAAAGAATATAATCATAATATTCTCTGCACACATATGAAAGTGCAACTAGGTTCCAGGAGGGGTTAGGTGGAGTGAGAAGAGATGAAGAATGATGGAGGAGCGAATATTGATCAAGATGCATTGGGCTCATAAATTTACAATGTTTGATTAAAACCCTTATTGTAAAACAACGTAAAGATCATTTAAAAAAGAATACCAAAATGTCAAATCTTGAAAAGGAGCTTCCTGAATTCTTACCTCATCACTTAAAAATCCATATAATCTTGATTCAATTAATTTTCCTAGCTGGCTATATTTTAATAAGGACAAGTTAATTAGGAGAATAAAATAATATAAAAAGACAGTGCAGTAGTAATACATTCCCTCTTATTTCTTATGTCACTGAAAATAATTTTAACCAAGAATTCAACAATTCCAAATACTGAATTTTTAATATTTTTCTTCTTAGTACCATCATAATTTTAATCTATTAATGTATATATAGGTTTTTGATATTTACCATCCTTATATTTGTGGTATTAACCATGCTTTATCAATAAGTAATGAATGTATATATATGTATCAATATCAAGTTAAACAATGTATATATATCAATAATGCATATATTATAATGCATATATCTTGGATATAGTTTTTCAAACATATATCTGAACTTTAAAAATCTATATATAATGGATATGAATCTTGATGCACTGACTCAATTGTGAAAGAAAAATTACTATTTTTATTCTCTTCAAATCAATGTGATTCCAGCTTGAAGCACATATGTCTCTAAGTTGGCAGGAAATTCTATACTAGTTATTCTTGAGTGTCTTTCCTAGTACTAAGGCACATAAACTTTCTATGATTACAAAATACTAAGACATCAGTTGAAAATCCTGGTCCTTTGTCCTGCTTATTTCCTATTTGCTCCCTAGGCGGGCATTGTTTGATGTCAGGCTCCCAAGCCTCCACTCTCCTCAGAGCTTTCTCTGTTTCTCGGACCAGACTACAGCCCCGAGTGCAGGTCCTCACGTTTTTGAAATTGTAAGTCTCTCCTTAGGACCAGTTTGAGGAAATCTCTTTCTTCCTTCCCTTCCGCTAAGTGAAAGCTGATCTCCACTACAAAAACCCTTAATTTAATCTTTTCAATGAAGTTTTTGTAAAAGAGAAGAAGAGAATCAGTCCAGAAATCCTCCAGGCAATGAATTACAAATCCTAACAGCTTAGGGCTGAGTATAGGGAGTGGATCCAGAGCACAGCAATTTAATTTGATAACATGAATTGTGACACTTCCTATTTCTTCCATGTTTTGTAAGAGTTTAAACAGCACAAAATATAGTTCTTTCTCCAGCTTTGCCAGAATGCCTTTCTAAAACCATCTGAGCCTCTACCTTTTCAGGGAATAGCTGTCAGCATAAACTGCTATTTCTTACATGATTATTGGCATATTCCGAATTCCTGTTTTGTCAGGAGTGAATTTTGGTAATGTCAATTTTTCTTTTTTTAAAAATGTTTTTAGTTAAGTGTGCAAAGGTGTGTTTCAATTGAACAGTTTATATGTACAATGCATATTGATCAATGCAATGTCAATTTTTCTACAAAAAAGTTGTTCATTTCATTGGGATTAGCCTGTGCAGCAGAGACCTTTAAATACCACTTCAAAATTTTATCTGTGAAATCATGCAGATTTTCTTATTCCTAATATTTTGTGATTTCAATTTTAATTCATTAGACTGTTCAAAATAGTGTGCTATTTTCCAAAAGCATAGATTTCTGCTTATGTATTAACTATTTTTATCCTTAGTTGTAAATTTATTCACTTCAACCTTTTCAATTTTCTGTAGGTTTTTTAAAGTTCTTGAGTTAGCTATTTCTCTCATTTATATACAGTTATTTATTTTTAATAAGAAATGTTCCTAATGCTGTGTGTATGACACTGTTACCCGTACTGATCCCCTCTTAAATCATTATATTTATTATATATTTACAGAATGTTTTTTCTTTCCTTGACTAAAGTTTGCACTCCAATGAGATACAAATGTGTGGTCTACCCATACATTGCCTTTACATTTCTTTATCACTGACTTTGACTTTGTAATTACTTTTCTTCCAGGTTGCTGATCATCCTGCCAAATCATTGGATAATCCTTGACTCATAATATAGTTATGTATACATTTCTCCTTTCAAGCAAATTCCATGACCAGAGATATTGATTATAGATCTCTCTATCAGCATGATTCATCTTCATCACCACTGTCTTTTAGAGATTCCCAGAATGGAAATATAGTGTCACAGCTATCCTCCTTTGGATGGTATCTATATGTATCTATATGTATCTATATGTATCTATATGTACTGATAGTTTATATACCAGGCCTAAGTTTTCCTCTCTCAGCTGATCTTAGACAATTCTTCATGAAGTTGGGAGAAAGAAATATAGAAGGCAATTTGGATCTTAGAGACACTAATGAATTTAACTAACTTGTGTCTTTTAGACATGCTTGGACCTTATCATACAATACTTCAATTCATGATGTAGTTACGCTTTCTATATGCAACTTTATTACTTGCTGGGTCAGAAAAAAATAGTTCATTATGGATCAAGTCACAAGGTAACTTGATGGTCTGAGGTCAATCAAGTACAATGGCCCTGAAGTAGGCTATTTTGTTGCTCAAAAAGATAGTGATTATCTGTGGTTGACAGCACAGCCTTGTTTCAAAGCCCTAATAGCTCTACTTTTATGCAAATGAGCCTTCCAAGGGTTCCAAAAAATATCTGTCTTCCACAGTCACCTTGAGCCTCACTGGATCTCCTGGAACATAACAGATCAATGAGTGGATCTATGGTGAGCCTTCTCTTGTTTTTGGCCTCACACTCAGCATTTCAGGTCAGCCAATAACTGAACTAGAGTAACACACCCAAATGAAGACTATTTACTATGGTGTACAAAGTCTCTCTCTTGGTTGTAGCAGTGGTCAGACGCAATACTTCATTTTTGGTTTTGGAATGTGTTCACTTGTACTTTGTCTAAGACTTGTCCACATGAACATAGAAAGCCTTAAGAATTCAATAATCTCACTGTTTGATGTCTAGTATTAGCATATCCATTAGACTGTATCATAGGTCTGACAGCTTGCCCCCCTCAACCAGGCCCACCACAGCCTTTCTTGAGTATGATCATGAAACCTTTGAAACACTGGGATCCAATCACCTCCATTGTATTTGAGTTTGGGGTTTCTATTGCAACTGAGAAAAGATGGTTGGAGACTCCAGTCTATGTGAACTCCTTGACTTGAAACCCCTTCTGTCTGACTCCCTTCCCAGTTTCCAGGACTACTTTCTGTTTGCACAACTTCTTCTACAGTATTAATTCTGACCACGCCAAAAAAAGCAACAGGCTCTTCCTAAGTGTTGTTTCTCCTATTTTCAAACCTTTCTCACCCTGTGTTATTGTGTCCCTGTTACCTATAACCAGTGTATGTTTAACATAAACAATGGATGTTTTCCTTTACCTCAAGTCAAAGACACAAGAGGCAGTTCACAATTGGTATAGCCATTTTAGAAAATGTTTGAGATTATTTTGTTATTTTTCAAAAAATTTTATTGTCAAGGTGATGTACAGAGTTGTTACAGTTACATAGATAAGGTAGTGATGCATTTCTTTTCAAACTTATCTTCTCCCTCATTTTTCTTCCACTTTCCTTTTTCCCCAATTCCCTCCCCCCACCCAATTGTACAGATCATTTCCAACATATTGTCTTGTGAGTATTGCTGTTGCATTGGTTCCCATTTTGTCCTTTGTCTTGCCATTTTGTTGTTCCTCTTCCCTTCCCTAATTCAGATAAACATATATACCATAAAGAGTGTACCAAAATCAAATACAGTGACAACAGAGAATAAAACATAATGGGGAAAAAACACACAAAAGAAAGAAAAAACCAATTAGTACATTTAAAAATTATAACAACAAAGAAAACCCTCTTATGTCTATGTCTTGGAATTCATTTTGCTCAGCATCATTTTTTATTTTATATTTATTTATTTATCTCTGTATTTATTTGTTGGTCATGGGGCTTGAACTCTGGGCCTGGGAGCTGTCCCTCAGCTCTTCAGCTCAAGGCTAGTGTTCTACCACTTGAGCCATAGCGCTACTTCCAGTTTTCTGGTAGTTTATTGGAGATAAGAACACCAAAACAGTATCTAATCTCCTTGAAATTAAGGCATTACAGAGGTGTTAATAATAAAGTTATTTATGTACCAATAAAATTAAAACATTCTTGAGGACTTCATAAGTGCATAAAATTTCTTTATTTTTACAACATAATGTATAATAACGAAATGAAAGTTATCTTCCACACAAAATGCATAGTAAAAATTTAGAGCATGGATGGCCATAAATTTAGGTACATGTGTCATAATTTATTCTTCAAGCTGTATTTCTTTAGGTTTCTCATTTGGATACATTTTTAATTTTTCTAAAAATATACCATCTAAAAGTTTGAAATTGACAACTTTTCATATGCCTATAAGTTAACATATATTCTAAATAAGTATTTAGTTAGTCAAATATACTAAACATAAAGATAGAATTAGTTGGAGGGTTATTTAAAGGGCAAACTTAAATCATTCCTAAAATAAATTGCTTCTTGCCTCCAGCTTCTTTTTTCAACATCTTCACTTCCTGGTCAAATAAATTCACAGTCATATTCAATATTTGACAACTTGGAAAAAGCTCTATTAAAAAATAATTCAGCTAGCATGGATGAAAAACTTTAATGACAGTTAATTATAATAAACATGTGACTATTACAGTAACAAAGTAAGCTATGATGGCATAACTTCTGTATTAATATTGCACATCTATTTATTCAAAACAACATTATAATATCTGCTACTAAGTTTGCCTACAAAATAATGGTCATTCAACATGCTGTTTCAACCTTAAACTTGATTCAATTACATGTACATATTCATGTATTTATAGATGCACATTTACATAAATTCATATATATATATATAATATGAACTTGTGTGTGTCTATGCCAAGAAATTAACACTTTCTCTTTTGTGTCTTTGGAAAAATGCCCAAGTTTTCATTTATTTTATATTATGTTATGTTATATGTGCAGTCTTTTAAAAAATAATAATCCCTAAATAAAATGATCCCTGAACCAAGATTTTAATGAAAGAAAATTCAGATCCTACAAACAGGTGAAAATGACATATATTTGTTTATTTTTATTCTGCTTTTTATGCCTCATAAAAGATAATGGCTGAGGCTGGAAGATTTCCATTCCTTCAATTCTAATGATTTATTCCTGTTGGAAGACTTCGTAAGTGATATCACAAAACAGTATAAAACCAAGAACGAAGAATAAAAATCCTCCAATGGATCTAGAAGAGTTTTCAGTTTTTATTTCTGTTATGATATACTTAAGCAGATTCTCTTCAGAACCAATGTCATTCTAAATAAATTATAACATATGAATAGTTAGGATATTATGAAAAGGAAGAATTAGCCAATTTTCTTAAAATTCTGATAGAAATACCTTCTAATTGAACTTAATATTGATCCCTTTTAGGAGTATCATATCCTATAGTCACTGCTTATTCCAACGCTTCAGAGATGAAGAGGAAGACTCAAGATCCAAAACAAATCTAAGAAAACCAGGGAAAGAATGACTAAGTGGTATTAAGATTAATGCATAGAGAAAAAAAAACTTGGGAGAGTTCTAGGGTGCAAAGTATCTTTCCATGTGATTTTGTTTTTATCCTAAGACCTGAGCTAGAATAGAAAATTCAGTTAATCATTGCTGGATACTGTAGTACCTCATCTCTTACAGATTTAAAATAAATATTTATAATTTTCAAAATGGTATGGGTGAATGGGAGATTCTTCTGCTGTATGCAGTGTTGGTAGTGCTGTATGATAAATGTAGAACTAATCTATCACCCTTTACCTTAATTTCACATATGCTGCTTTAGCTTACAGGACCTATTTTATCTCACAAGACCTCTTTCAGTGCTTCTCTCTTCTTTGGAATAGGTTGGATTTTTTTGTTTTTAATTTTAAAAATATTTCTACTAGGATATATTGGTTGTACACAGGAGAGCTCATTATGGTATTCCCATATATACATGCAATGTACATCAATCAAACTCTTTCTTAGCATGGATATCTTTAAGAGTAGTAGAGAAGCTCAAAGCACAAGTGTGCATCAAGGCTGTGCTTCTGTTCACTTGGTAATGTCTCATTAACTTCAGTTTCATGTAGTAGCAACCATACGAAGAGGTGAATGCTGGGAAATACAGTAGTTTCCACACACACATGCAGAAGCCAGCCACATGTACTGAGGTTTAAACACTAAAAGTACTAAGTATTACTGAGTACTAGGCGGCTAACATTTATGCATGTCTGCCCTCCGACAGGTTATTTTTATTTTAAAAGATATTGCAAAACTTGTGCTTCAACATAAATATTGGCAGGGCATAGAGTTCATTTTCTTGAAAAATACTATTGTCCACCTTATTCAGCCTATTTTGTGACAAGTGTTGGGATTTAAAAATAGATATTCATCGAATTCTAATTGGCTAAGGAAGAAAAATTCCAACTCTTTACATTCCCGTTTGGGAATTATTTTACCTTCTCCTTTTGTAGTGCTTTTTCTTTACTATCATAAAGATTACATCTCATGATTAATCATATTCGAGCACTTACCCTTTTTGATAGACCTAGTAGACAACAAAACTGTGATTTATGGGGAATGATTACAAAGAGATAATACTCATCATGATGCACTGTAGTTAGTCATAAATGTTGAAAGCCCTTTGAAAATCTACTTTAAGATAAAAAGTACTTAACTCTAAAAAAAGGACCATGAAATAAGTTACTATGCCATTGGTATAGTAAACTGAAATTAGACAGAGATGATCCACTGGCCATTAATTATATTATAGGTTATGAAAATATAATTTTTAAGTCTCTAGTGGCTCTCCTTTCTCAAGATCAGGGGAGAGTTGGTTTAAATAAATGAAGACATGAACAGGAAGAAGTATGTGTCACTGGCAACTTAGTAGGCATGAATTTAGTACTTCCATACATGTCTCTGCCATTCTGATTACTTCTAGTATGAATTATTTCATTTCTCTGTAGAATTTGTTTGCTGATAATGTTATCCAGTGATCTGATGTTAGATATAGAAGTTACATATAGCCTACAGTGATAATGAAGCGACATCCTACAATACAAGATACGGGAAATAGTACTTGAAAGCATAAGGTAATATCAACTCCTATCTCACTTCAATTCTTGTTGGACACAAACATACTCCCAATTAGGTAGATATAAATCTAGAATGTTATATAAAATACATGGCAAATCATCATTGCATATATATGCATAACACAAATGTATATACACATATATAAATATAATTTATGTATGTATATCTACATTTATGTCTATATATCCCACTATGAAAATCAATTTAGTACATTAATTTCGTCTTCTCAGTGCTGATATATAAAGCATAATATCAAAGAAAATGGAATGCTACTGGCACATGTACTTGTCTCTTCAGCATTTTGTTTATCTTTATTGCTTCATTTTGATAATGTACTCTAAATTAATTAGCTGCAACAGAAATTTTGAATAATTCAAAGAGGCACTTTAGCAAAATTGCGTGTTTTTTTCCAATTGGCTACATCGTAAGTGTTACAATGACTAATTGTGAAGCAACTTGGGTGATTTATTGTTCTAACAGGAAAGTTTTCTGATTTCTTTTAGTAGAATTAAGGTTATTTATAGTAATTACCTTTTTCAAAGACATCATTTGCAGAGATATAACAGAATACATTCATTATTGAAACTTTAAAAGAAAACATGTACTACATGAACAAGAGAAAGTATCAAAGAAATATTATTCAAGCCAGTTGCTTGTACTGGTGTAAGACTGAATCCAAGAATTTTTTTTACATCTTGTTTTACTATTATTTTGGACTGAAAACCTTCTTTTCAAGAATGTTAATTTTCTTAATGTAATTCTCTTCAGTCTTTTGCTTTCGATCTTGCTCATTAACAAAATCAGTTGAAAACAATTCCTTGGTGCACTGGTTTTTCTCTGCTTTCTATTTCCCTCACCTCATCCACTTCCCCATGCCAACTATATTCTTGCCTGATTTCTCTTTTTGTTTCTGACTATTCTCTCTCTGTCCAGAAGTTGATTTCTATATATGGCAGGAGCCATGATTTCCTTAGGTTTTTTTGGCATCTAATGTATTTAGCCAGCAAGAGACACAATAGGAGGGGAATGGAGCAGAGAGAGACACAGACAGACAGACAGATAGACAGACAGACAGACAGACAGGGAAAGAGGCAGAGACAGAGAGAGACAGAGAGACTGAGACAGACAGAGGATAAATATAGAGAGACAGAGATAGATTTTGGTTTTTATTTTCCCAGCAACCCATCTGCCTGTATTTTCTGGTTCTGTTTCTAATGGCTTGTCCTTGTAAGGAATAAGCTGTCATTGGTTATGAGAGATAATTATGCAATTTTCTCTCCTTTGGCCCTATAGTATTAGTGTCTTTCTATTATTGCCAGTATATAAAATGGTCCTCATCTCTAATGGGTTTTCTCATCTCTATCCATATCATTGTAAGTTTACTTTTCATTAAACTTCTGTTAAACCCTTTAGAATAGACTGTTCTTACTACACTGTAAGGTATACTTTGTGTTTTTTTCCTTCAATTTATTTATTATTACAAAGATGATGTATACAGGGTTATGGTTAAAGAAGTCAGAAAGTAGAATATATTTGTTGTCACCCCTACCCTCTTTCTCTCCCAGTTTTCCCTTCTCATTCCCACACACAAGTAATTTTTTATTGTCAAGTAATTTTTTTTATTTTACAGAGGTGTTGCAGTTGGAAAAATAATGCAATAAATACATTTCTTGTCAAACTTGTTACCCATTCCCTCATTTTTCCCTTCCCCCAACCCCTCACTCCCAGGTTGTACAGATCATTTCCAACATACTGTCTTGTGTATGTTGCTTTTGCATTGGTTCCCTCTTGTCCTTTGTCTCACCATTCTGTTGTTCATCTTGCTTTCTCTAATTCAAATAAATGTATATATATATATAATATTAGGATACCAAAATCAAATACAGTGACAACAGGGGATATAGCACAGGGGGAAGAACATACAAAAGAAACAAAAAATCACATAGCATATTAAAAATGACAAAGAAAAACCTCTTGTGTTCATGTCTTGGAGTTCATTTCACTTAGTGTCATCTTAAATGGTCATATGTACTTAGCAATTGAGCTATTCTGCTCATCTCCTAAGATCATCCTAGCACCCACACGTTTTATAGGATTTTTCCAACATAGTGTCTAGTGAGTACCACTGCTATATTTGTTTACTTTTTGTCCCACCATTTCCTTGCCTCTGCTTACTCCCCCCAAAGATAGATAGAAAAAGAAAGGAAATGAAAACACAAACAGCAACAAAGACAAAAAGACCTTTTTTGTTTCCATTTCCTGGAGTTTAATTCAATAAATATTATTTTATCTGATCAGATGCACATAGCTATTTTGCTTATGTGATCCTCTCCTAAGAATATCCTCCTTTGGTCTCACTGTATAAATGCCTAGAGACCTGTATAATTTGTCTAGATAAAATGAATGTGTTGCCTATAATGAGGAATGAGGAAATATATAATTTAAAATATATCGCTGTGTGCTTTATATACTGCAAGTCTTTTATCTTCCACCATACAAATTTCAATCTGACTAGACAGAGAGAGGCCTAGGGGAAGGAAGGCTCTGGAGACACTTCTACCTCTTTCACTTTACTTGTTGCCTGCTTTTTTTTCCCAGCAGGTATGTGTTCAATGAACTCAGTGGTGGTAGTCAAGGACGAAGGAAGGTCAAGAAGAAGGAAGGTACATCTTGTAGCTGAAGGAGTAAATAAAGCTTCTCTAAAATATATAACTTGAAGAAATAACACGCGAATGTTATTCATAGAGGTTTAGGGAAAAATTATAAGTTAATCAGAAACATGGATGCTTCATTCCCAGCTTCAGTAACAGGTCCAAGTTTACTTCTAGAAACCATTTCATATCCTTATGTTCACCACAAACTAGGAGGTGATTTTACATGACCATGATCAGATATCTATTGTCTCATTATACAATTCCTTCTTGAACTCATCTTTGCTAAACTGTTGGGATTTCCCATCTATCAGGACTGATGGGGAAGGAGGATGAAGAGATATGATAATAAGTCTGTGAATTGTTGATGTAGTTCTTTTCTTCATGGTGGGGCTGTAGTCCAGGGCTATTTGGCATAGGAAGTTAATTAGATAACTTGCTCTAGCAGAAGAGTGATATAAAAGAGTCAAGATGGACAGTTTGCTTCTGATATACCTAAAATATAACAATGTTCCTTGGTGGAATAGTTTCTTATTTGAGCATGCTGGCTGTGATATACAAAGGCCAAGACTTCAGGAATGGTTAACAAAAATTTCTAAGGTGGATTTGTATGAAAAAACATAGCCCTAGTGTCCTTGATTGTAAATTTTACCTCTCTGTCCAGGGCCTCCAGCCCAAGATTCTATAGTTCCTTCATGACACTATTTGTGGAGTAGGGGTGACTTGGTAAGACTGGAAAATTCTATGAGAGTGAACTTATATCTCTATTTTCTTTCCTAAGTGGGATACTTGACAATAGATGTAGAATTATTCAAAGTCTAAAGTAGTACTAGTAGAATGTTGTGTGTATAGAGAAGAAACACATGCCTATATTCAATTCGATGGGGAAATTATCATTGATTTATCTACCTTATGGTTATGCACCATTCCCCATTTTCCCGCCAACATGCATGTCAAGCTATACCATATTAACATGCACAATTGGATTAAGCTGCTGGCATCCTGGGTAAATAGATCTATGCATGTACTCCAATAGTGTTCTATTGTACTTGACTCTCAATAGTACAAGAAAGCTATGAAGGGAATCAAGACAGGACATCTTTTCTATTTGATTCTGGAATTTACAATGAATATTCTTTGCTAAAAAACACATATGGCACATAGATTTTTTTCCCATGAATGCTGTCATTAATATCCTTGTTTTATTCTTAGCCATTGCTAGTGACTCACAGTGACTCCATTCCTAAGGCCATTACAAATTTTTCCTATTAAGGGAATTTCCTTTATTACCCTCTTTCAAGACTTCTGAATGTTTCTATATGCACAGGCAATTTGCTTCCAGCTGGTGTGGCTTATTGTACTAATCCATCTAGAGAGATAAAGTTTTCTGTCTCTTTTAATGGGTCACAGGGAATTTCCCATAAAGCTATTGGTTACACGTTAGGAAAAAACATAAGATAGGATGAAGAGAAAGTTTGAGAGGTATCTAAGCCACTTTAGTTTTTATATAATTTATTTGTCTTTGATCTGCTCCAGTAAAAACGTATTTTTCCCAGGTTCTTTGTAGTTGTGCTATAAATTTTAAAAATGGCATTACCGGGGATAATTTGATAGGAAATATGCTGTATGTAAATCATAAAAATCGCTAAATTTTGGCATATGTTTACCTGTGGCACAATCACCATACTCAGGATGATGAATATGTAAATCTCTCCCGTTTCCTTGTTCTCCAATGTAATGACTCTATTTTGAGCATCAGATTACAACTGTCACTACAAATGAGTTTGTATTTTCTAGAATTTCATATTAATAAAATTATGCATGGTACACCCTTTCTGTCCCTAACTTCTCTTTCGTAGTGTAGTTGTTTTGACTGGAAGTTTGGAGTTTTCCGTCAATTCTTGCCCTACCCCAAAGCTTTTTAGCCTGTCACAAGGAGGTAAATTATAATGAAGACTGGATTGAGCAAAGTTGGTATTTCTGGTCATCTTTTCACTTGGAATAATTTCCTTTGTAGGGTATTATTTTGGCAGTACAAGTCTTGATTTTAAATATTTTCAATTATTTTTCCTGTTTCAAATAAAGTTTTCTTACTTTTTTTGTTGTTAGGTGGTACTAGGGATTGAATTTATGGCCTTCTACTTGCTAAACAATCTCTTTGTCATTTTATCCAACTCTCTATCTCTTTTCTCTTTCAGTTTATATTTTGCATAGGGTCTTATTTATGTACTGGGCTAGCCAGAGACTATGATGCTCCTATTTGCCCTCTATATACCTTATATATATGCAACCATGTCCAATTTGTTTTCTTTTTTTTTACATAAGCAGTTTGGCTTCAAACTGCTATCTTTATATCTCTATCTCTAGTATGGTTGGCATTTCTGGAACTTCACATTCTGCCAAACAACTAAACCTATTGTTTGTGAAAGCTATTTTCAATGGCTTGGAATTTAGTGACACCTAGTACTTTAAGTTGGTGTTTAAAAATGGTGCATGTTTAAATTCTAGAGTTTTCATAATGAAATTTCCATTAGGAAATTTTCATGTTTACATTCATATAAGGTACTCTTTAACAAGCATTTGTGCTTTTTATCTCTTAGACACTATTAACATAAAGTCACCAATGTCCAGATCGGCATGATGCATTAGAAATCAAAACCAAGATTAAACTCTGCAGTATCTATTACAAAAGAGAAGATGTGAGTTGAGTACACAGTTTAGATTAATTCTTATCCTTGCCTTCTCAGTATTTTTTCCTCTGCTGGGAATTGAAGTAATAAAGTGTTAGTTAGGTTAGTGTTTTTCTAATAGGAAGTTTTGAGATACTCAGATTGTAGGCTTGTCAAAAACACAGATTTTTTTTTTACTTTGAATTCTTTTTTTTTGTGTGTGTGAAAATACTGTTACAATTACATGGGGTTACAATTACATGGGCAAGGTAATGAGTACATTTCTTATCAAGCATTGTAGCCTCCTCTTTTGTTTCCCCTTTCCATCTCTTCCCATCCACCCCCCCACCCTTCCCCCGCCCTATCTTCCTCCTCCCCCCCACCAAAGTTGTAAAGTTCGTTTTCGATATAACATCTTGTATATCTCATTGTTGCAATGGGTCCACCTGTATCCCTATTTAAATGATTTGTTTTTCCCCTTCCCCTCCACAAATTATACTGACATCAAATACAGTGAAAGCAGGGGTTATACCTTGGGGGAGGGACATACAAAGCAACATAGAAATCATCTTATAAATGTGTTAGAAACAATTGCATGAAAGAAAAAAAATTTGAATACATATCTTAGGGTTCATTTTATGTGGTAGAGCGCTTGCCTTGCATGCGTGAGGCCCTGGGTTCAACTCCTCAGCACCACATAAGCAGAAAAAAGAAAAGCCGGAAGTGGTGCTATGGCTCAAGTGGTAGAGTGCTAGCCTTGAGCTGAAGAGCTGACGGACAGTGTCCAGGCCCAGAGTTCAGGCCCCATAACCGGACCCCCCCCAAAAAAACAAAACCACAGATTTTTGAGCCCTATATCTAGAGTTTCTTGATTGGGTCTACCTAGAAGTTGCATATCAGATTAAGTTTTGTGTAATTATGGTGGTATAAGTCTAAGAATGAGTTTTCTGATTTGAAAACTCATTCTAGTAGCAAGGGTAATCTTGACTTTTTCCAGTGAAGATACTATATGTGAAAACGGTTCTAACAGGCATTAAGAACTATATAATGATTTGTACTTGTTCAAATGGATCATATTATTGAACATGTACTAGAAATTCCACCCAACCTTCACCAGACATCTGTGTAGCATTTAATGGCATTTTTTCTATGCTTTTCCCCTTAGGGATGAACTATTGTTTTTGGTTTAATATCTTGGCAGTGAATGTAGTTTTATAAACTTTAACTTGCCTTTAGTCTATGTAATAACATGTATATGGTACATATGATAAGTGATCCTATTTAAAACTTCAACTGTGGATTAATCTTCATGAATGGCACCATGAGTGGACCAGGCTTATATTTAGAGTCAGAACCTGTGACGATAAATCCCCTGAAAGCTTGGGTATTTTCTTTTCACTGATGCACAGCCATGTTATTAATGGCTGAAGGTCGCCAAGAGAAGACTTTTGGACTATCCAGAGCATTCATCAATGGCTGTGTTCCAAATACTTTCTCAAAGTGAACTGACTTGCCTTTGTACAGAAGGTGCTGAGTTTCTCTATTGTCTTAGGTCTTGGACCAGGGTGAGAGGATATAGCTCCCATGTGGATGACTTGAATTGGATTTTCAACACTAGATCCCAGACTTTTCTGCTTTTATATATTAAGCCATACCTTAGTAGGCTGTTCATCTATTTTATTCTGAGCAATGTAGGTAGGGATCAGCAAGCCATGGACACAGTTTAAAGCAGGTCAGATCACTGATTGCACTTAATCCTTGCCTTATGAATGTGATTTTATACACTACTTTCTATCTTGTGGTTGAACCCCTGGTATCTGGCCTGCTCTTATTCCCTCTGAAATACCTAATCCTTTCTATTGCAGCATCTCTCATCATCAGTCATCTTTGGACACTATGGGATGTTCAAAGGTGACTTGGTAAGAGTGTTCAGGACCACAATTTTCTTTTAGAGTAATTGGTAGCAGATAACTAAGCTGATTCCACATAATAAATCCACTTGAATAATCTCACCTCTCTAGCTACAGATTTCCTCCTCCATCAGCAGTGAGTTTTCAATGCAGGCTGCACATTAGAATTGTTCAGGGAGTTCATATATCCAATACCCAGCAGCATTCCACAGTAAGAGCTGCAGACGCCACCTGTGAGTGGACCTTGAACATCAATGCTCCTTAAACCTTCTTTAGGGATTTTTTTTGGTACAACTAAGGTTGCAAACCACACAGTAGATCATCATTGAACCCGGATTTCACTTATCTTGCCTTTTGCATATGGACACAATTCCATTTATGACCTGTCAAATCTCAGGCGAATACACCTAGAATTCAGAGGTTCAAAGTTCTTATCTTTCTTCCTCTGTGTGCCCACCTGTCTCAGGGTTTTAGCCCCACGAGTGCCTTTATCTTGGCATGAGATACCTGGCTGGTGTTTCAGTTCGTTGGCCTTGCCATCTGTATAGCTACATTCAAATGTCTTTGGACTTGATTTTTCTCATTCAGATCTGTCCTGTGGCTACTGAAGATAAGGTATCCTTTTAAGGTTCTCAGTGAAGCTTTTCGATGTTTCATTCATGTTCTGAAGCAGACCCTTTAGCTTTTTTGGTTTTTTTTTTTCCCCTTCCTTTCCTGCTAGTCTTTATAATAATCGTTGTTGCCATGGTGACTAAGTACCCCAGCCACTTGATCTCCGGACGCCTTCATTGTATCTGCACTTTATCTTGTGCCACTACCCGTGATTATTAGACTAATCATGATGTCACAACATGCCAGAGATTATCAGTGTCCCATTTCTCAAAGTAAAAAAGCTATCTGTGAGTGCCTCAAATATGGTAGTTACCTAATACCAGGACCTATTTTAAGGCTGTTTCCTGGGACCATTTCTTTTGTCAATTACCACATCACTCATGATCCTGACAGGAGACACACAGGGCACCCAAATGGACCAATTAAGGAGCATTTAATAGACTATTTACAGAGGTGTGAGTGGGAATAAGGGAATCCTAAAAGAGATGGTAAAGCACCCTGTGGCTAGAAAAAGCTGAGGGCTTTTAATCATCTCTAAGTATGAACTTTCCTCTCTCCTTGCTCATTCTGATCTTCTGCTTACCACCCTTGGGACAAATTTAACCAGAAAATCCTTCTCAGAAGTCAAGAGATATAATATATGCACCCTAATGAATAACCTCCTTCAGATGTACAAAGGCAGGGTAAGCATGTTGGTGCTTAGAAAACCCTATGAAATGTGTAAATCTGATGCCACCTATACATTTTCAGATATACAACTTTCTCTGTGACAACTCTAGTTATAAGTCTTTAAGACATCACACATGTAATGAATTGAAAACCATGTGCAATACTAATCCACCTAATACCACTCTGCCTGCTGTTTGAATTATAATAGTAAGAGAGTGAAGGGTGGCTATGTTACTTGAGCACTATTTTATAATTAAATTATATTTGTTCATGAAGTGTAAATTGTTGCTTTATCTTTTTGTAGTGTGTATAGTTTCTATCTTAGTTTATACTTTATAAATGAAAAACTGTATTAGTAGTTGATCTCCACTATTTGCATATAGTGGAAGTGCTGCTGCTATTGTGTGGTTAACATCCACATCTTGAGTTGGATTTTCAACACTAGATCTAGAACTTTCCTGCTTTTATGTATGCAGCCACACCTTAGGAGGCTGCTCATCTATTTCATTCTGAGCAATGTAGGGATCATCACAACACAGTTCAATGCAGGGCATATCACTGATTGCACTTAATCCTTGCCTTATTAATTATGTGGTTTTACATACTTTATATCTTGTGGGAAAAAATCCCACAGTGTTTCGATGCTTACTTTGCTTTAAGCAATCACATATCTTTAAGAGGCCTTAAATTATCAAAGCATTAAAGTATTGATCTTTCTGTATCCTTCGTCCTATGTATAAATATGTATTACTGCTGGAGACAATTATCTTTCTGCCTAAAGAACTCACTTTTTGTGTTTCATAAAGGGCGGCTCTGCTAATTATAAATCTTTTCCAGTTTTTAATGTGTGAGACAAGATCTTGCTTTTTCTGTAGCAAGTTATTTTAGACTTGCAGGTCAAAATTATTTTTATTTCAATAGTGTAAATGTTTTTGTTCTTTTTTGAAATATTGTCAAACTGAAGGTCTATATTGCTAATAAGACCCTTCACTATGGATGGTAGCATTTATTTCTGTAGCATTTTCAGGTTTCTCCACTATGAAATCAATCTTGTTTTTTGCTTTCCATCAGCATTGTAGAGAAATCCATTTGTGAAATACATTAAAAGAATGGGGACTTATTCACCACGTGCTTGAAGGGGCAACTCTCTATATAAATTCGTAAAACCTCCACTCAGGTAATCTCTTTATTCCTCTTCTTATTTATTAGTTTATTCTCTTGGAGTCATATGAATTTATTTTGTAATTTGGGTAACAATTAATATTTCCTGCATCGTATCACCCTATTCCAGTTTATTCCACAGTTGAATTTTATATGTATATATATTCTTTTTTTTTTTTTTTTTACTTTGAGCACTTTCTGTCTCTACTACACACTCTAGTTTCACACTGTATATCCCCTGATCTAGTGTTAGGCAATCATTGTCTTTGTCAAGATTTCCAGTCCCTGCTTTATCACAGAATAGCATAAGATGCAAAAGTATGGATGCTTGTGCTCATTATTTATTGGGGCAGCAATATTTTGAGGCCCTCTCAAATGACGAGGCAGAGAATCCCTGTGTGTATACATATGTATGTATGTATCTATCACTATAAACGCGTATATGTAGGATGGCCTAGATGTTCTCATTGAACTACATGTTCTATGTTAAGCTACATGTGAGTTCTATTGCTGTCTGCCCCTCTAATGGAGTGCTGCATTGGCATCGAGGTATCTTCTTGTTTACTTGGAAACTCCCACCCCTAAAGTGACAAATCTAGCTCTCATCATCTCTTAATCCATTCCTGCATGCTAAATTCGAAATTCTATACACAGCAGTACCAGGATTTCTAATGCATATCTCAGTGGGTGATTTTATTTTTGTGGTATTCGATTTTGAACTCAGAATTTCACACTTGCTGGGCAGGCTTCTACTGCTGAGCCACACTTCCAGAGCATTTTTGCAGTGGTTATTTTGAGATAGTCTGTAGCCAGGTGTTTAGGCTGGCTTCCTACTGTAGAAAGAATGAAAGCCATACTCCACGGCACCCAGATTCACACACACACACACACACATGTGTTTACATGTACATACACATATGCATGTATATATACATATACATATACATGTACATATTCTTCTATACACATACACATATATATATGGTCTTTTTGTTTTTTACAAAGGAATTGCCAGCCGGGTGCTGGTGGCTCACGCCTGTCATCCTAGCTACTGAGGAGACAGATCTGAGGATTTTGATTCAAAGCCAGCCCTGGCAGGAAAGTCCGTGAGGCTCTTTTTTTTTTTTTTTAATTGTGAAAATACTGTACAGAGGAGTTACAATTACATGGGCAAGATAATGAGTACATTTCTTATCAAGCATTGTAGCCTCCTCCTTTGTTTCCCCTTCCCATCCCTTCCCATCTTCCCCGCCCTCCCCAATCCTGCCCGCCCCCTTCCCCCCCCCCCCCCGCCCCCCGCACAAAAGTTGTAAAGTTCGTTTTCGATATAACGACTTGTACATCTCATTGTTGCAATGGGTCCATCTCTCCAATTAACCACTAGAAAACTGGAAGTGGCGCTGTGGCTCAAACGGTAGAGTGCTCACCTTGAGCTGAAAAGCTGAGGGACAGTGCCCAAGTCCAGAGTTCAAGCCTCACGACTGACAAAAAAAAAAAGCAATTGCCATTCAACAAAGCACTTTAGGAATATAATGCATTTCAATTCTTCTATTGAGGTGGATTTTTAAGAACATTTTTGCCCAGGCTGACCTGGAACAATGTTCTTCCCCATATCAGCCATCAAAGCAGCTTCGATTACAGGCATAAGTCACAACACTCATATGACAGTAACCTTCTCAACTGGAGTACCAACTAGCCTATCTATCCATCTATCCATCCATCTATCCATCCATCCATCCATCTATCTATCTATTTATCTATCTATCTATCTATCTATCTATCTATCTATCTATCTATCTATATATCTATCTATCTATCCATCTCTCTCTCCCTCCCTCCCTCCTCTCTCCTTCCCTTCTTCTCCTCTCCCCCCTCTCCCTCTCTCTTGCTAGTCTGATAGATCCAATGATACTCAGGCCATGAGGATACTTTGCTCCAGTGTTCTTAGTAACATGGATTTGTATTTGTAATAGTTGGAAGTTTCCTTCTAGTCTACATTCTATCATGGACTGCCTCAATCTCATAAATGAACTTTATTTATTTAGTACTGGAATTGGATCTCAAAGCACATATACATTACCACCTGAGCCATGCCTTTAGTTCAGGAATGAGGCTTTTTAAAAAGTTTCATATACCCTTTGTGCTCCAATGTTCTATTTCTTTGAAAAACAGTGTGATCCATGTGTTGTGTATCTACTATTGAAATGTTTTAAAAATTATTTTATTTTTCATTTTATTTCCTCTGTTAATATTTTAGGGAGAATATTAACAAATTAGCTATTTGTGTTTATATAGTTTATAAATAATTTATCTATTTCTTTGTAATACCTTCTCTTTGAGTGTATTTACACTGGGGACAGAATTCCAGTTGCTATTTTTTTCTCTCAATGCATTAAAACACATTGTTCTATTTCCACCTGGCTGCTTTTTGACTTTTCATATTTGTTTTCAAAAGTTTAGCTATGATGTACCTAGGTAAAGATTACTTTGTTCTTATTTTTCACTATTTCCTTGTTTTTTAGGGTCTGTGAGTTAAATGGTTTTCTTTTTCTTTTTAAGTGTAGAACCTTATTTCTACAAAACCTTTCTGTTTCATTCAAGAATTTAAATTGTAGACATGTTTGCTAATTTAATTTTTTTCTATATGACTCTAATCCCTTGTTCAGAATTTTTCAGTCTTAAATTCCTTATATTCTTTTGTTTGATGAATTAACACTGATCTCTTTTTATGACCCCCAATTAGTCACTTATCTGTGTACATCTGCCATTAAAGCAATCTAATGTGCTTGTGTTTCCTGTCATGTACTTCCCTGCTTACAACTGTCAATTTGTCTATTATCTTATATGATTCCTAAATCTATAATGCCTTTAATGCTCATTTATAGTATAAATGATGCAATGCTCTTACATATATATATATATATGTTTTTATTGTAAAAATACTGTACATAGGAGTTATAGTTACATAAGTAAGGCAATGAGTATATTTCTTATCCAGCATTGTTACCTCCTTTGTTTTTCCTCTACCATCCTTTTCCTTCCTAATTCCCCAACTCTGACTTTTCTTAAAGACTTTGATGACTTATTATACAATCTAAATTTTGTTTTAGAAAATAAATTGCTTTTGTTGATTAATTTTGCATTTCAATATAGGGCACATTTTCTTACTTCTCCATGCATATGATAGCATTGTACAAGCATATTTAAACAAATAGTGGAAATTTATTAGTAACATCTGTTTATCACAATATCTACATTTATATCCTGGAGAGCGCAAACTCTTTCTTTGATCAGGAAACTAAAATGAACAGCTGCTCTATGAAATTCTACCAATAGCTGGCCTGAAGCTTTTAAATTATGTTTTGCTCATTACTGATTTAAAATAGTATTGCCAAGATTAGGCTTTGCTCTTAGTTTGACTGTCAAATTGCAGTTACTTCTGAGGGGCTTATGCCTCGACCTTTCCAGGATTTGAGCTAGAAGTGTTTGCCTTCTAGTTTTAGCGAATTATGCCACATCTTTGTATCACATCTCAGCAGGGCCCTGGACTCTGAGCATGGCCAGAACTGTGCAATCACTGTTTTCTACAACACATTTCATGTTAGCACTGTTTTTTTATGCATTACTCATCTGATTATTAGGGGAGAAGATTTTTGATATAAAGTACATGCATACATGCATACATACATACATACATACATACAAACAACAGATATATATTTGTATACACACACACACACACACACACACACACACACACACACACACACACATACACCACTTCCAGATTCCAATCTGTTTTGCTACCCCCGGTGCCATTACAAACTTGCAGTCTTTTCTTTGTCTCTGTGAAGCGTTTCCAACTTAGGCAGGACTGTCCTCCCTAGACCTTGTTCTTGGGGATTGAAACTTTCTCATTTCTTTCATGATGGGTTTCTTTCTTCCCCCGTATTAATTTATTTAGTCATTTTTTCGCTTTAATGTTTTTATTTAATACAATTTCTCCAAATTCCATCCATGATAGGCTTTATTCCTTTTTGTATGTTTTTTATTGTAAAAATGCTTTACAGAGGGGTTACAGTTACATGAGCAAGGTAATGAGTACATTTCCTATTGAACATTGTTGCCTCCTCCTTTGTTTTCCCCTACCATCCCTTCCCTCCCACCTCCACAACTACCCACCCCCTTTATTTAGGCTTTTTTTTTTTTTTTACAAAAACTACTTAAATAAATTTATAGAGATGTACACTATTGTCATTATTTTTAATGTATTACCATACCTTTTTTTTAAAAATAGGGCTTAGTATATTATTTATATAAGGAGTTTGATTGTGGTGCTTCTATGTATGAATGCAGTGTGACTTAACTGGAAGGGAGTCTCTGCCACTGTTTGTTTGCCTAGATTTTCTCACTAATATCATGACTTATTTTATCTCATCTGTTTTTCTACTTCTGTCCAAAAAACTCCATTTATGCCAACACAAACAAAGTTGTCTTTGAAAATTACATAAAGCTTTGTATGCTTCCCTTGTGCACAGAATGCTTTATTTTGGCACAGGAATACAAGGCAATTTCTCTGTGAAATTCTTTAAGTAAATGCCACTTTGTAATGAGACTTTCTTTAGTCATCAGTCTATACCTTTAAATAGCTTAAATGATCTGTGCATCAGTGGCTCAAGCCACCCAGCTACTCAGGAGGCTTAGATCTGAGGATGAAGGTTCAAAGCCAGCCCAGACAAGAAAGTCTAGAAGACTATTATCTCCACTTAACTACCAGAAGGTTGGAGATGGAATTGTGGCTCAAAGGACAGTGCCTCGGCCCTGAGTTCAAATACCAGGACTGGTGCATGCGCGCGCACACCACACACACACACACACACACACACACACACACACACACACGCACACACTCACACACATACAGAGAGCTGAAATGTGTAGCCTTTAGATTTAAAGATGCTAATGAACTTAATTATTTTTCAGTTGCTTGATGTATTTAGTAAGCTGGAGTTTCCATAACAAAGTACCGTAGGACACATGACTTAAACAGATTCATTTTCTCATAGTTTTGAAGACTACAAGTCCATGGCCAAGGTGAAGATGTAGTTTCTACAAAAGGCTCCCTTCCTAGTTTGTAACCACTCCTCTTTCCCCCATGTCCGCCTTCCATGACCTTGTCTCTGAAGAAAAGGACGAAGAGTATTTGAGAGAGACAGAGCAGGGGAGAGAGAGAGACAGACAGACAGACAGACAGAGACAGAGATACAGAAAGACAGAGACAGAGACAGAGACAGAGACAGAGACAGAGACAGAGAGACAGAAAGACAGAGAGAGAGACACTGAGAGCGAGAGTGTGTGTTTCTAGTGTTTCTCTTTTTTTTTTTTTTTAAAAATAAAGGAATCCAATAGTTAACATTTAACCTAACTTATTCTGTACAATCCATTATCTTCAATGATGGTCTGTTTGAAGTTACAGCTTCAACATGCAAATTTTAGAAAAACAAAATTCAGTTCCTAAGAACTGGTATCCATATCATGTTAAAAATATAACTGTAACCTGGTGCTGGTGGCTCACGCCTGTAATCCTAGCTACTCAGGAGGCTGAGATCTGAGGATCCCAGTTCAAAGCCAGCTGGGGCAGAGGAGTCTCCATGAAACTCATATTTCCAATTAACCACCCCAAAACTGGAAGTGGTGCTGTGGCTGAAGTGGTAGAGCACTAGTCTTGAGCACAAAGAGGCTCAGGGACAGCACCCAGGCCCTAAGTTCAAGCCTACAATGCTAAAAACCAATTACAAGTGTAATCTCATTATTATGTGTGCATTTTTGACAGGAATATTGTATTGTGTTTGCATAGAGAGCTAGATAGCCAATGATCCATTCACCACTGTTCCATAACCACCTCCACTAAATGTCTGAATCTGTGGGGATATTTTTTCCACATTATTCTGAGGAGACAGCGTGAATGTTCAAGAAGTTATTCACTTATTGAGACTCATTGTGAATCATCTGTATACATCTCCCATGACCTCTCTTTGGCAGGGATAAATCAACACACCATCTTTTCTACTGAAGTATCTGGAAACCTGTCCACCAGAAGACACTCATCCTTAATTCATTCCTTTCTGCAGTCCTTCATTTATGTTCCACTGCATCATTGGTGGATAGAAGGTAATCTTCAGCCTTGCTTGCAATTTACCCATAGTTAATGGCCATTGAGACAGATTTCCAGCATTCCTTCCATCCTCGGTGAGTTATCTAAACCAATTATGGAATTCCCTTTCTTTCCATTATTGGGTGAATAATATCCATCTAATTCAACTCTAGACTCTGCATGTTGGCTTTCACTCTGAGTAAGTGAAGTATAATAGGAGTCATAGAAGTATTTGGGAGAAAGGAATGGCAAGCTGAGATTTGTGTTGCAAAGGAGCACTGCTTATCGTTGTATAAATCATAGACTGTAGATGGATTAGGTACTATATAGATTGGTTTAGAGACTACTAACATAATCCAGACACCAGTTCATCTTGACGAATAACACCTTTGTCTAGAGTGTTACTGGCAGAGGTGTGGAAATGTGGCCTGATATGGGATATATTTTGAAAGCAGAGCTCACAAGGACTTGCTGACAGATATAAGACATATGTGAGAAATGAGGAAGTAAGGATGATTCCAAGGGTTGTTTTCTTTTTTAATAATCAACTGGAGATGAAAAAGAGAAAAAGTAGAAGAGGCCAGGCCAAGAAATTCTAAGAGTCAGAGGTGTGCTTGAGAGCAGAGAAGTGGAAAAATTCGACAGAGAAGGAGTTGCTGTGGTGCAAAAGGAACAGGGAAGTGTGATACTTTTATTCCTAATAAGGAATAATGATTCTGATAGTCATGGTGATCATTTGAGCTAAATATTTCTGATAGGTCCAGTAAGATAAAAAAATTGGGAAACAACTTGGATTTAGTAACATAAGAGGCTTTTGATCATGATGAATAAATGATTCCACAGGAATTTGGGAATAAAAGCATATTTGTACAGAGTAACAAGGAACAATGCAGGAGGAGGAGGAGGAAGGAATTCAGATAATGCATGCCTCAGTTTTAAGAAGGTTTTTCTTTTTTCTTTTCTTTTTGTAGGAGTGTCCCTGGGGTTTGAACTCAAGATTGCATGCTTACTCGGCAGTCACTGCTTTGTTGAGTCATCCTATGATCTTTTTCTTAGCTCTGATTATTTTTGAGATAAGGTCTCACTGTTTTGCCCCAGCAATCATGGATCTATATGTACTTTCCATCATAGCTGAGATGATAACTTTGATTTTAAAAATCATTTTTTATGATTTTTTAACATGGGTTGGGCTGGGACCATAAGCCTTATAATCTCAACATGCTAGAAATGATAGGCGCATGCCCCTGTATCAGTCTAGCTATTTGTTGGGAAAAGGTCATAAAAACCATGTGGCCTGCTAACTTTGAACTACAATCTTACTCATTTCTGCCTCCTGAATATGTAGAATTATAAGATTGTCAAAATAAATAACCCAACTTATGCCTTTAGAGATATTGTAGTGAAGAAGGAAAATCCAATCATTCTTTAGGGACGAAAATAATTGGTAGCAGATTTTATTTTCCCCAGAAAAGCAAGAGGTAATGAGACAGCAAAACAGAATTAGCCTCCAATAAGAACATGCAGAGTCCCTGGATAGTACACAGGAGGACAAGACATGCCATGTGGGCTCAGGTGTGGGTGGCTGTAGGCTTGCATATATATTTGGGAGGCTAGAAGTTGAATTTTAGTTACTTTTGTACTATTGAGGAAACAGTCATTAAGTGATCATGAGACTGTGACAATGTAGACTGGAATTTAGAGTACAGGGAACGTTTTGCAATGAATTGGATGTGTGGGAGAAGGACTAGATTTGGCAAATAAAACAATCTTGTTGGCTGACCACAAGGTGCTCTGGAGGCCAAGGCTAACAATCCATCAAAGGGTTCTGTTAGGTTTCCTCCAAGCACTTTTAGCTAGATGCATTCAGGAATTGACTGGGTGGAAAGGTAGATTTATCCAACACTATGTTTCTCCAGTTATGAAGAATACATAAATGAGTAGGAAAATTATGTATATGCCAAGGAATTATTATAACAATGGTCTATGGAATCAAAGCTCAGTGAAGAGACAAGGCAGATATCAGTTGCTTTAAAGGAAGAGACACATATATTGGAAAAATTAGCAACAGACTTCTATTCTTTTTAAAAAATTACATTTCCTGGGATTTTTTTATTGCACAACTTTTTATTTGAAAATAACAATATTGGAAGATAAAACTAAAACATGAGGTTTAAATATGAAAAGTGTAATAAAAATACAGTAATAAACATCATGGTTTCACATCATACTCACCAAACTTGGTTTTTTTTTTAATTGTAAAGGTGCTATTCAGAAAGGTTACAGTTACATATGTAAGGTAATGAGTATATTTCTTTTTGAACAGGGTTAACCCCTCCCTCATTTTTACCCACTCTCCCTCTGCTGACTCTCCCTTCCCTCTCTAAGTTCATTGAATGACATTGCCCCATTCCTAAGGAAATGGAATGAATTGGAAGAGAAGTATATTAAGCAAAGCAAGCTAGAATGAAAGAAACACACACTACATGCTTTCCCTCATTTGTAATAACTAGAATATGTCTAGTATATTCTTAGCAGAGGATCACAATAGCTCAATAGCTTATCAGAATGAACTCCAAGAAATGGAAACAAGAGGTTTTTATAATGTACTGTTTGCAGTTATTTCTTTTTGTCTTTCTATTTCCCTCTTTGGTTTATGACTTGTTGTCATATATATACTGTACAGAGTGGTTACAGTTACATGAGCAAAGTAATGTCAATTTCCTATCGAACATTGTTACCCCCTCCTTTGTTTTTCCCCTACCATCCTTTTCCTCCCCACTTCCCCAATTCCTCCCTCCCCAACCCCAAAGTTGTAAAGTTCGTTTTCAACATAGTGTCTTGTACATCTCATTGTTTACAATGGGCCATCCTGTATCCTTATTTCAACATTTTGTTATTTCCCTTCCCCTCCCCAAATAAGAAAAATGTCGTCACTGTTTCTGATTTTTCTGTATTCTTTGGCTTGTATATAAGTTTATCTGATTTGGGGAAGGGAAAGGGAATCACAGAAATGTTCGGACAAAGGGTGAATGCAACAGTGATACTAACTAGACACTATGTTGAAAATGAAGTTTGCTAAGATTTTTTTGTCAGTTCACAGGGATTTTTATCCCATGATAGTATAGAACTCTCTCACACCCATACAAAATATACATCAACCATCATATGTCTAATCTAAATATATCCAAATTATGTAAAAATTAAATTGCATAATGTCCTAAAACAACTGGCAGCCAAGCTTGAACACTCATTTGTTTATTCATTCAAAGTCATAGAAGTACAACTAACAAGAATTTCAAAAACATTCTTGAGAATAAACATTTTCTTTTGCAAAGTAGTACATTAAATTTTACAGGTTCACAATAAGTCTGGACTGAAAGGATTTTATGGCATTATTTTCTAGAATTGTAGGAAAGATAATTAATACCCCGAGAATATGGTAGAAAGTGATTTGTGTTGATAGCAAAGTCAAGGTTAAATGATTTGATACCACGGAAGAATAAGAAATTATCTCAGTTTGAAAGCAATCATTAATCAGAAAAAAAGGGAACATAATACATGGTAGGAAATGCAACAATTCAATGAATAATCTTAGGTTAAGCCAATTTAGATTGGACTAAAGAACCTGGAGTGTAACAAATGAATAATACTCTAGGAAGTTGAAATAGGTTTGTCTCAGGTGGGGAGAAGTCTGAAAGGGAGTGGGGACAGAGGAATAGAGAGAGGAATGGTAGAGAATATAGTCATATTATTCATTTTACATCTGTGAAAATAGAACCCAGTAAATCGAAGAGATGGGGGTCCAAACGGGGGGGGGGGCGCGGTGGGAAGAGAAGGATAGAAGGGTTGACAATGACCAAGATGCATTGTTCTCATCAACTCACAAGTTGAATAGAAACCCTTGTATAACTACTTGAAGATAATAAAAACGTAAAGAACCCGGAGATATAGCAGTTACAATAATTTGGCCTTTTTTTTTTTTTTATCAGTTTTCCCAACTTCCTTCTAGTGACCCTTCTTAGAATGCATCAGAAACACAATCGTATTTTCTACAGATCAATTCCCACAGCAATCTTCTAGTCTAATTAAGGCTGACCTAGACAAGGAAAACTGTACACTATTTGGGAATCGATCTCTATTAACACAGAGAGGGACGTTGGCCGAGGAAGCTCTCCTGGTAGTGTCATGACTTTCTTTCACCTTCCCTGGTATTGGGACAGATGGATGCACTCAATTTGTTCAGTTCTGGATTTGTAGAGTCACTCCTACATGTTCAGCCTTTCATCTGTTTCTTGCTAATTCACAATAGTCCTACATGTCTAGCAACACGCAGTAGGAAATCTTTCTCCATTCAAACTAGTTAGAAATGGATTCTGTTTTCAGAAAGCATCAACGGAAACAGAGAAACATCTCTACAAAGTCACACGTTCAACTGGTCCAATGAATGCTCTCCACACAACACAATTTCTTTGAACCCAAGCTAGAAATACAGGTTCTTCTATTTCCCTCTCTATCTGATCTTGTCTGATGAAGTTCTCGTTTTCAACGGTTAAAGTGAGGATCAAAAGGTCTCTGTTTTTAACAAACACACCATATGATTCTGATGCAGCCGATCCTTAGCAGAGTTAAGGTTTGTTAGGCTTTGATCCAGAGAAATTATTCAGAAATTCTTAAGAAATTTGGTATTAAAGTATTATTATCTTGTGGAATGGTTTAAGAGAATTTGTAGATGACAACAAAACAAACACATTTATAGTTCTCAATTCGCTGGTCATGTTGATAGGTGTTTTAGACATTTTGAACATATCTTTATGAGATAGTTAGAATAATTATTATGCCACATTTCTAGAATGTACAGGGTATTAGGTTCTACATGCAACACTACAAAAATTCAGATTGTAGGATAATCAATATTTATATTTGGCTGTCATTTTGGATTAAGACAGGAATATAGGGTACACAGTGACATGTGCTGAGCATAAATTAATAAAACTGAGGATTTGTTTTGTTTTGACTTTTTGTTCAATGAATTTTATATTGGAAACATTGATGCAAGGATTAAAAAAATATAGTCACAATTCTTTAAATATTTACCTTCCAAGTTGACTTTTGAGTAGAAATATTAAATGTAAAATTTTAATCTTAATTCAAAATATCACTACAAGCACAATGAAAAGCACATAAATTGTAATTATAAAAAAATTAGCAAGCACAGTCAACTTAATATTATTGGCCTATTTGCTCATTGTTACTTCTAGAAAGTCTTTGGATTACAGCATTAATCACCTTCTGATTTTCAACTCTATGTACTAACAATTACTACAATGCCTAATATTTACTGAATATTCCTTATGGCTTACATAGTGACCTATGAATTTTAACTGTATTAAGTTTTCATCCCTATGGGTTCCATTTGTGTTTAATTACAAATAGATTTGAATCTACTTGTAAAAAAACTTCTCTGAGAAGTTATTTGAGTTGTACTTGAGTGTCTCATATCATGCATCATCTTTCTTTATTGATTTTTATAGTTACATTTAAAATATATATGATTTCCATCAAGAAATCTGTTAAGTACATGTTATATAAGTATTAATTCAGTAATAATGCTGAAGATGATTTATTATCTCCAACTTTTCTTGATATTAATTGAACTTCTTGGATATTTCACAAAATTTTATTCGAAGAAAAGCTTCAGGATATAGAGAAATAGGTAAAAACTATGAACATTTGAAGAATAGTGATTGGTATTTTCAGAATATATTATACATGCATAAGCAGGTTTTAAGTCTATGATTTTTCGTTATTGCTTTAACATTGGACAAGACTAATGAATAATTCATTTAAAATTCAGATTGATGTATTGAAACCAGTACTACATCGTGGGTTTAATTCATATTGCAATAACTAATTCAGTTAATCTTTTCCTTTTTCCACAATCAATTATTATTTTGTTTGTGCCTAATAGCATTTTCCCACATAGGAAGATAGAATATTACAGCAGAAAGAAGATTTATCTTGAAGCAGATAATGATAAGTACAGTATGAGCTGTGAGCTCAGATCTTTCACTGATGTTGGTTAAACCCATGTAACACTACAGACATTTTTACTTTAGGTATTTTCATATATGTTTGTTTGCCTTTTTCTTGGGCCTCAGAATCTTGGTTCCTCCCAGATTCAATTCCCTCCTAGCTAGGATGATGTATATATGTTACCATGCCTGGCCTGTTTTGCCCATTTTCAATGGGGGATCATTATTTATGTATCTATTCATTCATTTATTTGTTTATTTTACTATTTGAAGATATATATTTGTATATGCTATATATATTTGTATATTCTTTTGATGGAATTTAACTTGTAAATATTTTCTCCATGTATTCTGGCAACCCCACTATGGTATGTATCCCATGGGAAAAAAATCTATATGTTAAAGAAATATTTACCATCCCATGTCCATTGAAACAATAATTATAACATGAAAGAAATGGAAATAAGTCTATACATAAAGAAAATGTGGTACTTGTATAAAAGGGGTGACTACTAAGTCAGAAAAACAAGTGAGATTTTTGCTATTTGCAATAATGTAGGTAGAACTAGAGACCACTCTATTAAGTGAGAAAAAAGCTAGGCAAAGAAGAACAACACTACTTTATTTCATTTGCATGGGAAATCTAAGTAATCAACCTCATAAGGGATAAGGGTGGCTACTAGTGATTGTGTAGATTGATCAATGGTTATTAAATTAGTGTTCAATAGGACTGGGAAATTCTGATTCTTTTTTTTTTTTTTCTGGTCGTGGGGCCTGAACTCTGGGCCTGGGCACTGTCCTTCAGCTCTTCAGCTCAAGGCTAGCGCTGTACCACTTGAGCCACAACACCACTTCCAGCTTTTTTTTCTTTTTGCATATGTGGTGCTGAGGAATCGAACCCAGGGCCTCATGCATGCAAGGCAAGAGCTTTACCACTAAGCCACCTTCCCAGCCCCAGGACTCGGAAATTCTGGACTGTAAATTGACTATAGTTAATAATAATATCACTGTCCACTAAGATAGATAGATAGAGATAGATAGATAGATAGATCGATCGATCGATCGATATTTGCCCATTTTAAATCAGGTTATTTATTTTAATTTTGATGAAATATAATGTTTTGGGATAGTACTGAGGTTTGAATTCAATATCATGGACTTTCTCAACCAGTTTTCTCAGCTAGAGCTCTACTACTTGAAACAGGCATCCTGCTCAGCTTTTTGCTGGGTGATGAAGTCTTGAGGACTTTTTCCTCTCAGGCTGGCTTTGAATTCTGATCCTCCAGGCCTCAGGCTCCTGTGTCCTTAAAACAACAGGCATGAGTAATCAGCATTTCTCCTCTTTTATAAGTTTAAAGACTAGAAGAAAAGATTTTTCAATGTTTTCATTATAAAAATAGTAAATGTTTAAGGATATGATATGCTAACACCGACGTAACATTAAAATTATATACATATATCAAAACTTTAAGTGAAATTTAGTTTAGTGAATATTATAATAAAAATATTAAAACATACTTCTATATGCTTGTTTAAAACTTCCAAATTGATGAGCTACTGGAACATTTATATAATGTGAAATAATAAAATCATATCAGATAAATTTTTGAAGATTGAAAGAAATGTTTTTGTATAAATTTTGAATGAATTGATACTTGGATAAATTAAAATATTATATTAGAAACTTTGTGTGGATATTTATCCAATAAAAGTGAATACATAAAACACAAGTTTGGTGATGATTCATTTCCTATAGCTTGTTGTGTCTATCAGAGAAAGAAAAACGCTAACAATTTAAAATTTACAATTATTTTCCTTATCATACAAGAGTTTCACTGGACAGACTTCCTTTCATTTTATCCACCCAAATGCACGACAACTGTATGTATATAAACATGTTGATTCTCTCCTTCGCAGCCTTACAATATTCATGATTCTAAAATCACTCCTCTTATGTTTGATATAATAATGCTTCTTTTACGCTCAAAGAAGGCGCCATATCATTCAGATGTAAACATTGCTCTCGAAGCCAAAGCCATATGCTGACAGATGGCAACCCATCTGCGGCTCACTTATTAAAAATAAAACTTTTTGGCTATGTTCAAAAAATGTAGGATATTTGTACCCATTTCTCCCCCTTCAGACATGCTTAGTTTTCAACCAACGATTTAGCAAGCTCAACCACATTTCTCAATACTATGTGATGCCTTGAGTTTCAAAACAAGCTTCAGGTTAGAACTATATGTTAAAATATTCAGGAGAGAAAAAATATAAAAAATGTTAATCAACATCTCTAAGTAATACACTGTGGATTTGGTTCAGCTCTATTAGATAGGAAATGCTAACTTTCTTTTTGGATCTAGTGTTGAGGTAAGCGATAGTTGATGGGAAAACAAAACCCAAAACACTCACAATGTTTTTCATATTGCTCAAACTCCCAAGTTCTAGTTCATAGTTCTTTTTTCCTGCTACATCTTCAAAGCTTCTTAACATTCTCTTTTTCAAAGCTCTAGTGTCCAGTAAGGCTTTAAAGATGAGAAATATTTGTAATAAATGCTACTCACCATAAAGTGACATAATTGCTTGAAAGAGGATAGTCAATAAACATTACACCCAACTTGTAATTATTTTAATTACTTATGTATGTATTTAAATATCCATCCTATACAAATATGTTTATTCTTGTTACTGGGGACTGAATTCATGATCTTGTTTCTTTTCTCTTGAGTCAAGCCCCGAGTAATTTTGCTTTTAGTTTGCTTTACAGATGGGTTCAGGGCTAAATTTGTTTAGGCTGGCCTCTAGCCATGATTTTCCTACCTCCACCTCCTGAATAATTAGGATTATAAGCGGGTAGCATAAGAGTTATTCACATTTAATAAGGTAAAACTTGACAGCATTTAATAAGGTAGAACACATAGGACCAATTATCTCAGAAGGAAGATTTATAAGGTAAAACAATTGAGAAAAAAGGGATCTAGTTTGTGAAAGTCTTCAAGTATATCCATCCATGCTTTTCCTTTCCCTTGGGATCTTGGTCCTACTAATTAAAAGTAGAGAGACTGGTAACTTCTTCCTTCTTGCCTTTCCTTCTCTACTCTCCCCTATTATGCATACGAATAGCTACACATGGTCAGTCATGGTGTTAGCTGGTGGTGGGTCACTAAGAACCCAAGCAAATGATAAAATGTTTAAAGAGATTGACATGGTCAATCTGATTAAACGATGCACAGCTTAAACACATGTTGAAAACCCACCTGTTACTCTAGCAATATGTACAATTTTCAAGATTTTATGAGTTGGTTAGAATAAGTTCAGGAAGCTGAGAGAGGAGTGATAGGCCCTCATCTCATGAACTATGATAGTCTGAGAGCTATAATGTGGTGGTGATCAGATACCACCGTCAGAGAGAGGGCTGTGGACGGCAGAGAGGGAGCAGGAAAGAGTTGCCAGAACGCAATTTTTAAGTTAAGAGTTAGTGTCCACCCATCATTGTCCCTTTTGAAGCTTTCTTTGGAGTAACAGACAGAGGATAAACTTAATTTTATTTAGGTACACTTTTCATTTCAATTTTTTTTGGTTCAAGAATTCACTTTTCAATTCAAAGTATCAGGAGCATGAACTGGATAGGAGTGATAGCCCTTTCCACACGTCTTGGTCTGTCCTTTCTACAGGAATGCAATCATATTACTTTGGAAGAAAAGAAAGTATGGAACACATTTCTGGAATTGTTAGTTCTCACCTGAGGTACTGTAGACAGCAAGCATGTAAAAATCAACCACCTCCTTTCTATTTTTGATAACACTTTCCAAAAGTAATTTATAGTCGTAAATACAAACTGATCTGTGTTGTGAGAAACTTTTTGTAGTAGCTTTGACCAAATAGCTCTTAACCATAAAATACGGTTATACATATATGTACTCATACTCTGACCAGAAACACAAAATGTCTGCTTTATCTCAACTTCTATCCTCCATACTTTTCATCTTCACCAAGTAAAATATTGAAGTGTGTTCATTGGGCAGAATTACATTGCTAGGAAAGGGAAAAAACAAATTGTTTAAATAGGGATACAGGTGGACCCATTGCAACAATGAGATGTACAAGACATTAGGTCGAAAAATGAACTTTACAACTTTGTGGGGGGGAGGGGGAGTGAGGGAAGGGATGGGAAGGGGAAACGAAGGAGGAAGCTACAATGCTTGATAAGAAACGTACTCATTACCTTGCCCATGTAATTGTAACCCCTCTGTACAGCATTTTCACAATAAAAAAAAAATTCTCAAACTCAGAGTACACAACAGAAAGCTGGCCCTCTGACACAACCTTTCATACAGAGGCATGTACTAGAAAGTAAAATTACACTCTGGAGAGAATGAAGTTAAAGGTTTTTACATAGAAAATAAGCAAACATCTCCCTTGCCAGAATGAATCTCTAAATATCTCTAGAGCCATATACTACCACAAGTGTCCTAAGCAGGTTTGTCAATCAATGGTTAATTTTAACAAGATGATCAAGCTTTTTCCTTATATCATTAAATAAGGATGGATGAATTTGTGTGGTTAAATTATTTGTTAAAATTACATAGTAGCATGTGGGAAAACCAGTTTCAGTGTGGTGGGAACTTCTACGGAATATACTAAGGTATGTTCAAACTTTAGCTGTGTCTTTAGCATTGATCCTAGAGGCGGGAAAGGAAGGGGTGAGGAGGGCCAGAAAAGGACAGGCACAAAGAGGAAATGCAGATTCATTACGTTGCATCAAGTTGTATCAAGACATAGGTCACCTGTGCCTATTGACCTAAGATAGATGGAAGGTTTGCAGACACTAGTTAACTCATATTATGCTAGATACATGGCTTTTCTTTTCCTTTGCTTTCTGTTCCAGTCTATACCAGCAGTGGCATATATGATCCATAATTTTTCTCTTCTAATTTATTTAAATTTGCCAAATATGACAAGCTGTATTATCTTAGTTATTGCCTTTAGAATCTCCTATAATCTTATTAACTGTTGTTTCAATTTGATGATCGAGGAATGGAAAGGAAAAAGTCATATGTTCCGTTTCTTTATTATTTACTGAACCTGAACCATGCATTCAATTCTCAGTAATATTGACATCAAGATGTCAAGTTGATGCTTATTGAAGAATTTCCATTAATGAAAGATCCTAGGCTATTATAATTATTTTTCAAAATAGTAGAATAGAGGATTACCAAAATATATGTGACAAAGTATTGAATCACTTTCAATTAGGACAAAAGATTTTCACAGGACCTGGAAGCCTGCAATGTAGTTCTCTGGAGAATGTAAAACATATAAACACTGGAAATAAAATGTTTTACAGGAAACGTCTCATGCTATGTCTTAAAAATGAATTGTACTGTAGGATTCTCTGGTGAAATGAATTGTACTCTTTGATTATCTGAATAAAAATGTGGCTACTCTGTCAAAAATATCAGATTAAATCTTGCTTTCACTTCTCACTCACTGGAAGGTTATACTTCTCCACTTTCCTCTGGCCCTCTCTCATGGTACATTAAGGGTGTTGTTTAGAAAACATAGAAAGGGTTGAAGTGTTCAGGTTATTGTGTTTGCTTCAGAAGTTTTCTCTAGCCAATTCTATTCCATACCTTTCTTTTTGCTAGCGTAGGACAAGGACTGCATTTTGCCAAAGGAGGACTGTGTCTTGAAGGACTCAGTCCAAGAGCTCTTCACTGAACATGGTGTTTTATGCCTACAGTCCAACTTATCAGATACACTATGGGGTTATAGATCTGTACTATGTAACCCAGGCCCAACACTATAACAAGAACAGCAACAACCCACACGTGGAATCAAACACTATCTATTCCCCACCCCATTCTACCTTTAAGCTGCCTGTCAGCTCCACCTATTCCTGTTCCTTACCTACCAAACACAACTCTTTCACCCTTTCAATTTAACTGTTTGCTAAATATCATATTTTTAAGCTGGATTGCGGAGGAAATGCATCCTATATCCCATCATTCTTCACTTAGATGTGAATGGAGCAGTTGAAAAAATAATTCTACGTATGAACTGGCCATCCCACAACTGCAAAGCAAAACACAAGTCAACAATGCAGCTAAATGAAGCATTTTGAAGCATGTGCGAAAGAGTAATGCATAGGAATAAATACCTATAGAAGATAATGTTTAAAATAATTTGATAGTGACTACCTTTTTATGTAAAATTTATTTCCACTAAATATATATGTATCAAGCAGGAAATGAAGACTCAAAATTAACATGTATCCTCAATATATTTAACCAATTACTTAAATTAATGTGTCCAAATCTCTTACTGAAAGTCTTTTCTTTTACTCTTTCATTATATATTAAGAATATTAAGTGAATACATACAGAAAATACTTTATATTTTTCTTGTGACCATACTTATCTTGGACTAAAGGCTTTGTGTTACTTATAGAGATGCTGTGATTATCTTTTGGTTAGAATTTGCTTGGTATATTTTTTCCTCTATGTGCCCTTTTACTCTATGTGCCCTCTCCCATCTTCTTACATGTTAGATGACTGATTATTGTAGAGAAGAGTGATTCACCAGCTCCAATTCTAGCACCTATTATTCTGAGAGCATATGTGAATTATTGGGTATTTCTTAGTTTCAGTTTCCTCATCTGGAGATGGAAAGATTACAAATACACTTTAAAAATTAAAAATTGTAAAATTTACATTACTTTTTTTTTGTTTTTTTGGGTTTTTTGGTCGTAGGGCTTGAACTCTGTGCCTAAGCACTGTTCCTCAGCTCTTCAGCACAAGGCTAGCACTCTACCACGTGAGCTACAGAGCCACTTCTGGTTTTCTGGTGGTTTATTGGAGATAAGAATTTCAAGGACTTTCCTGCCTGGTCTGGCTTTGAACTGCAATCCTCAGATCTCAGCATCCTGAGTATACATTACATATTATAGGTGAAAAATAAATTTAAATCTATGAAAGTTTTTAGCTTTCCTGAGATACTTCATGGTGCTATTACTTATTACTTTCACTTTGTTTTTACTTTTTAAAGGAGATTCAATTATGTTCACAGTTAAGTCCATAACAGAGGATTCCAATTAGAGACTAAGAATAAAAATTTATGTCAATGCGGAGAAAAATAGAGTGATGGCAAGTTTAATAATCTGAATGTTGACAGAATGAAGTAAGTATTATTTTGTCTACATTTCAGAAAATGTCTTTTTCATTCCTGAAACAAGCCTACAGCAGAAAAGTAACTGTAGTAAGATACTAGATTCAGCTGGGTCTTTGACAAGCATTTAGGAATTTTAGAAAGTAAAGTGTTCATTTTGTTTGGAGTGTTTGCACAGAAATGAAGTAGCATAATGGCTGACCTTGCTATATGAACCCACTTGGGTGCAAATAATTCTCCTTATAACAGCTCTTAATGCAACTATACATAGATTTCACTAAAGAGATACTAGATGTTGCTTTCTTCCTTACTTTGGAAATGTAATGCAAGCTTCTAATTGCTGCCCTCATAGAGATCTTGTCAAGTCTGATTACTTAAACAATATTTTCTATGGTGTGTCTTCATTCCCTGTGCAATCTTCCAGGTCAAAACTTTTTTGTTTTTTATTGTTTTCTCTCCAAGAAACAGAGATCATAGTTAGCCTAGAGTCTGAGAGATTAAAAGAAATCCAACTAAATAAATATTTTGTTACTACTTACATCTAAGATGGTTGCAAATCATGGAAGCCAGCTTTTGAAGTCAATACTTGGATTTGGAGTGTGTGTGTGTGTGTGTGTGTGTGTGTGTGTGTGTGTGTGTGTGTGTGTGTTTGTGCATGCATGTGTGTGTGGGGAGCCACATGTGCATGTTTAAGTACATGTGTTTGTGTGTGCCAGTCATGGATCTTGAACTGGACTTGGGTGATGTTCCTGAGGTTCTTTGCTCAAGGCTAGTCTTCTATAACCTGAGCCACAGCTCCCTTTTCATCTTTAGGTGGTTAATCTGAGGTAAGAATTGCAAGGACTTTCCTGCCCAGCCTGTGGTCAGACCTGATGCTCAGATCTCAGCTTCCTATGTAGCTAGGGCTATAAGCCTGAGCCAGGGGCATTTAACTAATACTATGTTTTTTAAATCTGTAAACAGAACCATCACTTAGAAAATGTTTCTTATAACCTTCCTAACTTTTAGTTAAATATCCCTTTTTATTAAGAGCAATAGTAAGAATGTTTCTATAAAAATTTAAAATTTTGAATGTCCCAAGTTCTTATGGCCTCAGGAGAGGAGAAATTATAGTAATAGTGAGTAAGTGCCCTCTTGGGGAACAACAGGACATATTCTCATCTTTTGGACAATTTTCCCACTGAACCAGCCACCTTGGGATTCTAGCCCAGGTAATGATCCCTGTTTCATACATCCTGGCAAGGATACATCCTAATTATTTAATAATGTGGTTTCAATCTGCACATAATTTTCAACATTTCCTATCTTGCTGTCAGTGAAAACTATGTTAATTTCATTTTAATTATCCCTCTTCAGGAAGCTTTTGAAATCAATGACTATGACTGTGAGTGGAAAGTTAGGGAGTATGGCCTAGAATCAAATGATTAAATCCTTAAGGAATAGATTAGTTCTTGAGTTTAAGTACATTCCTATATAAAAATGCATCATGTACTACCAATCTGTGGGAGTACATACGGCATGCCTGTGTTTACCATGACACATCCCCTGCAGCAAGTTGCTTGGTAGACAATTAGTGCTTACTAAATACCTGCACAATTCAGTTCTGAATGTAATATATCAATACATGTGTGTCGGTCTGCATACATATAAATACACATAGCATGAAAATAGGCATTAGATAAATCTCTTTAGTCTCATAGTAGTGATAAAAATGTTTCCTAAATGTCTAATGCTATACCAGAATAAATGAACATAACAAAGTGCAAACTCTTACCTGACTTACCTATCCCAAACATCATGTTGGTGAAGCTAATGATTTAAGATGAGGTGCAATCCAGCAAGCAAAGTTGTGCCAAGGAGGCTCTTCTGAAATGACATTTCCCCAGTCTGTGGGTGGATAATGTGATCTGATAGACAAAAAGTATTTTTAAAATGCATGGCCTGACAACACAGGTTTCCACTGCCATTATTTGACAGTTTCAGTTTGAAAAATTCACTGGGTAACTAGTTAAGAGCCCTTGCAGAACGCATTTCTTATGTAAGTATTTATATCAATTGGTTTCCATAGTATCAAGGCTCTCTCAGAAGTTGGTTTTGCAGAAGACAAATGAAACACTCAAGAAAATCCACATAAACTCTGTCGGGATCTACTGACACTGGGGTGGAATCCTGTGTCCTTGGGAGTCCACAAAGGGAAAGACATGGAGAGGAACTACAGTCTTCTATAAAGAGACCTTAAGAACAATGGAGCTGGGAGATGATGGCTAAAATATTGAAATGAGGTTACTTCCACCATCAGAAAGCTTCCATTTGGGACAGAGAGATTGAACAAATCTCCTCCATCAAAGTCTGTCAATACCTGTAGCAGGCAACAGCCCCACCCTTTGTCCAAGGCTTTATAAGGAGGATGAATTGAGATGAGGCATTTACTTGGTAGGGATTATAGACAGAGCAATTGACAGGCAGGAGAATAGTAAATACAAATTGCAGAAATACTGAAGGGTGTGGGATCTCTGGAATGAATAGATGGAATAGATGTTCAACTTTGATAAATTATACATATACATGCAAACCAATACAGAATCAGATAGATAGATAGATAGATAGATAGATAGATAGATAGATAGATAGATAGATAGATAGATAGATAGATAGATAGGATAGACACATGCAAACAAGTCAACTAAAGTATGGAATATGAAGGGTAGGATTGCAATGGTATAACTCCTTAAAACAACAAACTTATAGTTTAACAAAATGAAATCCAGTCAGCTGAAACATGTATTTTTTTTTTGAAGGGAGTAGGGAATGAAGTTATGGGAGGGGGGGGAGTGAATGTAGAGAGGAAGGGTGGGTGAATGCAATTAAGTATTCAATGTATGTATGTGACAATGGAACCAAGGAAATTGAGAGGATGGGTGGGACTGGGAGACATGGAGATAGTGATGTACAGGGTGGCATGTATTGCAATGCACTGTACTCAGGTGTACACACAGCTGAATTTAAATTCCTTTGCACAACTGCCCATGGATATGTTTTAAATTAAAAAAAAAACCCGAAACGCTTAGGTCTTGTTCACATTGACTGTGAACACCATATTCTTCCATTTGGAGAGTGTAAATATTACATCCATCCTGGGAGTCATTGTCCAAAATATCTCCTTTCAATCCCAGCTCCAGAAACAGCTCTGACAACCACAGAGAATAGTGCCGCTTGTATTGTCATCCATGAAGAGTGGTTAGAAGTACTCATATGTACCATGAGAAATATTTGTATGCACTGTGAGAGATATTTTTGCTATACTAAAAGCAGTCAACACTCTCAGCATGCATTTTTTTAAAAGTAGGACTCAGACACATTTTGGGTCTTACCTGCTGCTGTTTACTAAGTTTCCATTCTTTCAATCTGCTATTCTCCTTCTCAGGACATGTTTAATTATCTACAAACCTTGTTTCTGGGACCATTTCTGATCATTTTGCACTACTTTTAGTTGTGTCTCCTCTTTTGCACCAATGTCTCAGATGGGCCTATGGTAGTATCTTACATACATGCAGAAATACTAGGGAGGAGCTGGCTGTGTTCATCTAAATATCAGACAATGTGAGAGTAGAGGAAAGGAAGGTCAATCACTATTTTTATGAATCGACAAACTTTTATGAGTTACATAAAAGCACATATTCATGAGGTTTATTCTCAGCTGAAAGATAGGAGGCTTTACTTAAACATGAGAGTAAAATTAGAAAGACACTCAAAATTTCTACCCTTCAAAGCTTTATTTTTTTCTCTCTTTCTCTCTGTCATGTTTCCTTAAAGGACTGTGAGTATATTAGTGTTTGTGTACTTTTTGATGTGTCATCTGCCATCTGTGACTTATGTCTTGGCGTATCACAGTCTGTGCAACACCTTTCCTCAAAATGACTCACTGCATTCGTGATTACTATCTATCACCTTGGCCTACAGCCAAATTACTCTTCAGCATTTTATAACCTTCTACATTGGGGGTTTGAAAAACTCAGAAATAAGTTCCTGCCACAATTTTGTAACCTCGTATTGTAGCTTTGCAGTGGTTAACTTCATGGCTCCAAAAATTCTGGGTCAAGTTTTCATAAACATTATTAATCATGAAAGTCTTTTTAAACCTTTTACTTAGTTATTTTCCCAATTCAACAAATTATGATCTCTTCTATCGGCATTTACATATTTTTCTTTTTTCCCCCACTTTGCCTCGATATGCATTTTACTATTACTCAAATAATTTTGCTGTTCTACATATTATGCCGGGGGCTTTCCTACCTCTATGTTGTGTTTGTTTGTTTTTCTTATTTTGTACTACTGTCCTAGGCTGCAATTCAGGGCACTGTTTCTGACTTTTTTGCTAAAGAATGGAGCTCTACCATTTGAGCCAACCCTCCCAGCTTTTGGATAATTCAAGATAAATGTCTTGCAAGATTTTCTTGTCCAGGATGGTTCTGAACTGTGATCCTCAGGCCTTAGCCAGACATGAACCACTGGTGGCTGCTGGCTCTATGTTTGTTTCTAATATACATGGACTCATCACTTCTAGACCAACTTAAATTAATAGCAACTTTATCAACTCTATGCTAATAAAGCTTCATTTCCCCTTAATTTATGGTAACTTTTCCTTGTGTCTCTATTTGGATGAACACCAGGTATTATCTTTTATTTCCTTCCTAGCTTATCCACTTTGAAATCTATTTTTATACTCTTGTTTCCAAATGTGTTTATGAACAGTTTTTCACTACTGCTACTGATATGATTGAAGCCCAATATATTATCATCTTTCACCTGAATTTCAAACCAACCCATCACCTGGACTCCTAGCTTCAAACCCCGTGGTATCCCGTTGATCACCATGAGAACAGCCAGGATAGGATGTGAATGAAGCTGACAAATCCCCACACTCCCTGAGCCCCTGGAACACTACAGCATTTAAGACAACCTTTACAAGGCTTTCACATATTTGGTTCTCATGTCAGTCAAGTTTCATATTTATAAACATTTCTTTTCACTCAAACTGTTGCAGTCATGTTAATGACCACTGTATTCCTCATGTATTCAGGCACTTTTTTAGTGTAGTGCAGATATACCAGTATATTAAAGACTAATTTATAATGGACAGAGATTTATTTCCTTTAGTTTTGTATCCTGAGGAATCTAGGATTAAGGGGTCCGCAAAGACTTTCTTAGGGTCATATAATGGTGGAAGGTGGAAAGGAAAGAGAAAAACCTGTCAAGAGAAAGGGGTGGGGGGGGGAGAGAGAAGAGGAGGAGGGAGAGAGAGAGGCCACAAAGAAAGAAAGAGAAAAGGAGGGATAGAAGACAAAGAGGGAGAGAGAGAGAACAGAGGGAGATAGGGAGAAAGATATATGGAAAGAGATGGAAACACTCAAAAAAGGCTGAGCTCAGTCTTTTATCAAAAACCCTTTCCTGAACAACAGTATTAGCCCATTCCCCAGAGCTCTGTCTTATCACCACTTATCTTCTTAATGGTCCCATCTCTCAGCACTGTTGCCTGGGCAATGTCGCTTCTAAGATATGAACTTTGAGACACATTCAAACCACAGCCTACCAGTTCTCATCTCAGGTCAGCTGCACAAGCTGCTCCTTTTGCTGGAAGTGCTTAACACCCTTCTCCATAAGTGACCAGATGATTTGAAGGAGAGCTTTCTGGGCATTCTTGTCTTTAAGGTGTGGCATACATCCTTCCAGGCTCTCTTTGCTTTCTTGATCTCAGGTGAGAAATCTGTCCTTATTCTGGCTGGTTTTCCTTTGTGGTAATTAATCATTTCTCTCTTACAGTCCTACGAACCCTTTCCTTGTTCTCTATTGATCCAGTCCAGATTACAACATGTCAGTGGGCTGCTCTTTTCTGGCTTCATCTGTTTGGAGTTTTCAGGCTTCTTGTATCTGAAAAGGCTTATCATTTTGGATATTTGGGAAGTTCTCTCTAGATTTCTGTTAAACATAATTCTATACATTTAGTTGCCTTCTCTTCTCCTTCCTCAATACCTATAATTCTTAAATTACATCTTCTGATGGAGTCTTGAAGATCTTGCAAGTCCTTTCTTGTTTCTTGGATTTGTTCTGACTAATTCCCTGTTATTTCTCTCAATATCTAATCTATTTTGATTTCTGAGAATTTGTCTTCTATGTCTTCTGTTCTGATGTTAAGACTTTCTGTTTTTTTTTTTTTATTTCCGAGCCTTTTAACTGATCATATTTGATCTATCTTTATTGAATATTTCTTTTAAGTCTTGTTTGAACTGCTTTATTCCTTGATTTGTTTATCTGTGTCTTCTCTCCTTTAACAGAGTGACTATCTTTTCACTGGACTCCTTTCCCTGTTATAATTCATTTCATTTTTAGTTTGTGGATTTCATAAATTCCTTTAATAATTTTTCTTTGATTTGTCCTATCAGGCTCATAAATAGCCTTGGGTAGACTTTATCTTTTCTTTAAACACATTTATCAGTCAGTGTTTTTAAGGCATTTTGAGAACTAACACCTAGGTCCTTGATTGTTCTTTTGCTTGGTAATGTTCTATGTTCATTGACTTGCCATTTTTCTTGTGTTTCTATGTTTTTTTCTGCCCATTTGGAAACAAAAGCACTCAAATCTGAAATCACAAGAGCATACAATATAAATAAAAACCCAACACAAGGCCCTACAATTGCATAGACTGCAAATCAGAGCTTTTAAATCACAGATAGGTATTCCCTTACCTAAATATTCCTTCACTTTTCTTTGAAGATGGTTATTGTAGTGCAGAAAATTATATATATGTGTATGTGTGTACATATATATGTGTATATTATACATATATATATATATGTATATATATACACACACATTTTTTAACCAGTGGGGGGAAAATCTATTGTAAGGATTAGGATAAACCAAACCAAACCAAACTACAAAGATAACAGGATGCTCAAACTAGACAGAATGAAAATGGACAAAAATTAAGTAAGAGAAAGACCAGAAATAAAGCTAAACAAAATAAAAATAAAAGTAAAGAAATGGAAAAATAAAGGGAAGAGAAAAAAGAATAAGAGGTAAAGAAAAGGAAAGGAAAAGGAAGAAAAAAAGCAAATAGTAAATGATAAAAATAAATAAAAAATTGAATAATTAGAACTACAGTTGTATTTAAGTATACATACCGCTAAGAAATAGGCTTAGCAATCACCATAGACTGTATATCTAACACTAAACAAAATAAAAAGACAACAAAAGAAGAAAGTAAAAAAAAAAAGTGAGATCTCGCAATATCCAGTATGCTGCATATTTGTGGAGGCTTTCTTTTTTTTTAATTTTTTTTATTGTGAAAATACTGTACAGAGGGGTTACAATTACATGGGCAAGATAATGAGTACATTTCTTATCAAGCATTGTGGAGGCTTTGTTTTTGTTGCTGAGATCTACACCTGTCCTTCAAGCCAAGATCTGGGCAGCACCTGCAGGATTAGTTCTTTTTTACCAGAGGTAGGAGGCTTCTCTGATGTTTGTATTTTGGGATCCACGCTGCTTAATTGCACAGAGCTAGGGTGTAGTTGGATTCTGAAGCCTTCTTGATATAAGGATGTGGCTGTTACCTAGATTACCACTCTCAGAAAGTTTGGGAAATGGCTAGGATTTTAGGGCCTATAGGTAACTCGCTTATAAATCAAAGAGAAAAGATGAATTCCCAATCAGTTCGTCTGAGTGGCCAGAAAAATATTCTGCCTTATGTTACTGGTGTCTCTGCAGCTCTACTCCCAGTCTAGATTAGCAGCCCAGGGGGTGTGGCTCTTTAGGTGGCTCTTCAGTGCAGCCTACCTTCTGCAGAGAGCTTGGATGTGGGCAGGGCTGTGGCATATCTGTAGCATTCCTCCATATGGAGAGGTGGCTAGCACCTGGCTTCCTACTCTGAAACTGTCAAACACTCGGCTTTTACAACCTGTCTGCCTTTTCTTTTTTCCGTGGGATTGTAGAGACTTTTAGCTTTGTAATTCCAAGGTGCTTGGCTAACCGCAGGCCTGGCTGAAATGCCACCAACCTGGCTGAAATGCTACCCTCCCGGTCCTGGCTCACTGCTGCAGGGCAGGGGTGCGTCCCGCTGGGCTGGTCTTTTGTTTGCTGCCAAGAGGGCTAGTGTCTGGGTGTCACCTTCCTTTGCCCTTTCAAAAATGGTTCTGGCTCTCTAACAAGTGTTTCTCGGACAGGTGCTCTGGAAGCCTCTATAACGCTTTCAACAAAATGCTGTTTTCTCGGGAGAGGAGGATGGCTTCTGTGGGTTCCCAGTGATGCTTCGGCTCTTCCAAGATGTGGTGGCGTTTCTCTGCTTTTGAATGTGGCCAGCTTGACTGTGGGTTCCCATTTCTGATTGGTCCCAGGTGAGCTCGTTAAATTCCTTGGAGAAGATAGACGCATGCAAATCCCGTGGCTCAGTCGCTGGTGTCACTTCCAGTCAGGGTTCTGGTTTCTGTCTTCTTAAGCAATCAGGATATCATCTTTCACGGTGTGTATCTCTGTATAATTACAGCTTACTAGGGTGTGACTCTAGACACGGAGTGCCTGATGGGACCCTAAAACCCTGCTTCTTTGGAGAGAGCTTTGGTTGTTCCCTCTTCTCTTTCCACCATCTTTCTCTTTCCTCCTCATACTCTTTTTCGAATACTTGCCTCATCCACGTCCAAAGTGAGTTCCCTGCAGCAAGCAGTATTGTATCATTTTTTTGTTCATTATGTTTTCCATAGTTCACAAAGTCCACATCATATATCATACATTTAACAAGAAGATGAATGATACATTCTTTCAGGCAAAGTGGGATAAGAAAGATTGCTTTCCTTTTCTTACTTGAAAGAAAAAAAATGCAACAAAGAAACGAAAATGAGGGATCTCCTGAGAGTTAAGAAAACAAGGCAAACTGCACAAGTTCTCCTCATTACTTTCTTGGAGAACCATTCTGCATAATATAGGGGAAGTTATGGAGGGAGTGGTGGATGGCTTTACTCTCAGGACTGGATAGCTCAGAAGAACAAGGGGGCTATAATTTTCAGAACAGTATATCTGGAAGAATATTCCCTAAATAACCCCCCCAGAGATATGCATTTTGCTACTTTTAAAATATTTATCAAGGTGCCAATTGGTATATCTATGAGAAGAAACAACCTGAGAGAATGGGAAAAAGATCTCTAAGAATTATAGATAAGAGTGTCCAGTACTCATAGTTTTGGGAAATTTTCCTACTCTTGAGTCCTGGAAACCCTCCCTCCACTAAGCTTTTTGGTTCCGGTCCTGGGGCCTGAACTCTGGGCCTGGGCGCTGTCCCTCAGCTCTTCAGCCCAAGGCTAGCGCTCTACCACTTGAGCCACAGCACCACTTTCCGGCTTTTTTTTTCTTTTTGCTTATGTGGTGCTGAGGAATCGAACCCAGGGCCTCAGACATGCAAGGCAAGCGCTCTACCACTGAGCCACCTTCCCAGCCCCCTCCACTAAGCTTTTATTTACACACTATAAAAATAAGACTTGAAAGAATCAATTTAATTATGAATCTTTTATGAATTAAGAATCTTTTAATTATGAAAATATACCACATTCAGCAAGTTAATATTTATGATTTCTGGAAGATCTAAAAATGCAAAGAAATAAGAGAAAAAAACACCACTAATGAAGCAAAAATGAAGTAATTTAATCTGACACAGAACTGAACCAGTGCAGTGCCAAGAAGATAAAGATATAGTGGTTATTATGTGTATACATACATTTGAAAGGAGAATTTCAGTATGATATATACATATTCATTATGTTGACTGTGATGATTCTACAAGAATATATATCACAATGTATCACTCTATATGCATTAAATATTTAGTTTCTTAAGTATTAAAATCCAGTAGATGAATAAATAAGCAGAAGATTATCTCACTTCATTTACCAACCTCTAGTGCTAATATCATTCTATGACGATATTACTATGTTTGTTACAGATGTTATGATACATAAAAGAAGTCATAGCATATATATGTCTATGTATATGAATGTGTGTATGTATTTGTACACATATTTGCATTATTTATTGGACAACAATGCATCCAAAGTTTACATTTAACTCATATATGACAGATAAGTGAATTAGCAAAGTTACTATATTCATCATAATACAATCTTATTTCTACTCTGAACCTCTGCATAGAGTTACAAAAGTAGATTATTGCATCCCAAGAGGGCCATTTTGAAATTGGTGAGAAAATTTTGAAATTGAGAATGTTCTTTTCCTCTTCTTGGAGAAACATCTTTTCTTTCTTTACTCTGTTAAATTGCCAATTGTCCTTTAGTCTTCAACTCTAAAACAATTAAAAACAACTAACTCCTTTAATACTCAAGAGTATTTTCTTTTGGTGATGTTATGAGATTTGAAATCAGGGCTTTCAGTCTTTACTCTTGATAATCAGGTACTCTATTACTTGAGCACAGCTTCATTCCTTTGTAGTCTGAATATGTTTGAGTTATTGTTGCTTTTGGATGTCACAGGTCTTCTAAACTGCTCCTTGATTTCATTGGGATTAAAGGTGCATGGCAACATACCCTGGTTTTTCTGATGAGATGGGGTCTTGAGAATTGTTTTCCTGGACTGACGTCAAATGGGTAAGCACTCAATCTCCACCTCCCAATAAATAAAATTGCAGGCTTGAATGACTTGCACCTAGCCTCAAAGCTGATTTTAGTTATCTATTAGCTTGTTCTTAGATGCTTGGACTTATCTATAGTAAAACACTATTTAATAGTGTGTTAAGTTCTAAGTATTTACTTCACTGGGATTCCTCATTAAACATACATTGCATCAAAGAAAGAAAAAAGGACAGCAAACACGCATATACAACATCTAATATTGTTAGATATGACAATAAACTAGGCTCCAGTTTATTATAAACATATGACATATAGCACATAAAAATGCAAGATTCAAAAAAATTACCAAGAATCTCCAATCCCCAGAGTACATGACTGTGACTGAAGAAAATGAAGAGTGACAGAAATTATATCCTTCAGAAACAACTTTGTGTGGTAACGATTTTGAGGAAGTTTCACAGGTATTTTTATTTGCATAATAGAAAGTTTATTTTGGCATCTTAAGTGTAAATGTGTTGTGCATAAATAGTGGTCTTAGGAGAGAATGTAGATGAACTTTACTTTGCCTAAATTTTGAAATCATTTTTTGCCAGAGGGATTCAGTCAAGAACGAAGCACAAAGCACATCATTGCTCTGTTCATATTACTTTGATGCATTCTCATCTTCAAGTTCAAATCCCTATCCTTTCCCGTGGACCGCAGGCTATGTATGAGCTGATGCTGAGTGCTGATTCGGTATTCATTTGACCTCATTTCTGTGCCTCTCCCCTGGCTCACACTGCATTGACCTGATTCATCATTTGAGTCTATAAAAAATGCAGAACATAGTCCCTAGTCAAGGCCTTCACATGCTCTTCCTCAGATCTTTCTGGTCTTTTCTAAAATAAAATCTCTAATTTTCTTGACTTCCCTGTTTAAATAACTATACCTCTTTATCACTGTATATCAGTTCCCCTTCCTTGCAGAACATTAACAGATAACATAATGTATTTGTATTTGTTTGTTTCATTCAGTCTTGTGTGGGGCTCAAACTGTAGAGCACCAACCTAACAAACACAGAATTGTTGGACAGCCTTCTCCCACACTTCAATACATACAGCACGAAAGTAGAGATATAGATCGCTTTCCCTCAGTAGCTGGGACAGACAAGGAAGTTGCGATTGACAATACACTCGCAAACAGGAACAAACCAGGATTTCTGCTTTCAAATAATTTACGTTCTAAGGGGCTCCAAATTTGTGTAACATTTTTCTCCTCAACACTCGAAGAATATCAGACGTATCTTTGGGGTTAAATGGATGCTCACTGAATGAATGTATAATTCAGATCTTATTGTTTGATGGAGGTCAGAAAGGAGACTGGAGAGAGCGTGGTAGAAATAGATTCATGAAGGGATAACAGCAAACATTTTTGAGAGAAGAAAGTGATTGAGTTAAGACTGCTTAGGCTCTCATGGTCACTTGTGGTGGGTAGGTATGAAATTATGATACTGTCTCACAATACTATTATGTTGCAGTCTCATAATACTTTTGAACTGTTTGAACTATTGAGTCCTTTCTTCAATATCTAAATTTGATCATTGATTGCCCTGATGGAGATGAGAATGGAGAATGGAGTATCAAACTCATATATAAAACTGAAATCTGAGAAACTAGCCCAACAGCCATAGGCATTTCAAAACTATCAGCAGCCTAATGACTCACTCATAAACGTTACTTACAGACACGTTTTTGTTACTTAGTATTATAGTCTTTGTTTATATGTAATGTCCATATTTCAAAAAGACCCAGCATTTTAAATCAAAATCTAAAAAGGCCTTGCACATTAAGGAAGAAGTCTACTTTCCCCACCCATCACCATGGCCCTGATCCCTTTATCCTTTGAAATAAAGACTGGAAAGAAATCACTACAGGCATCTCCACTCCATCATATGATAGAGATGACTGAAAAACATAAAGGATTTGCTCTACTTTTTATTAGAAATAGCATGATTGGTTTTGTCTGATTATATATTACTAGAGAATGTTCTGGGATATTGTACCAGTTTGGGAAGATTTCCCCTACAAGAAAGAACATCTTGGCAGAAGGGAAAGAAATAAGAGTAATTCTGAAAAAAGTACTGCCTGGGTAATTATTATACATTAATCTCAAAATAAATATAATAATTACTTTATTTATGCAGTTCATGGATATTTCTTTTAAACTTTATATAGTAAAACTAAATAAACAGTTCTCTCTCACACACACATATCCTCTAATATAGTTTAAACAATGGACAGTCAACAATTAACAGTTTTGATTGTCTTCAGATTGGACTGATCTAATGAAAATGGACTAAAAATTAGAAATGGACATCTTAGTGCTGTCTAGTTGACTTAACAGATGGAAATGTAATTAGAAAACACTTTAAAAAATCCAAAGCAAAATAAAAAGGAAGTGAAATTTCAACTAAGTTGGCAGCAGAAATAGGATTTTGTAAAAATCAATTTAGCACTAATTAAGGAGGGTGAATCCCTTGGTTTTAAATAGATGGTTCATTGTTTATTCTTAAATTCCTTCCTATTCTAATTCTCAACTCCCAGCTTAGCCATAAATGAAGCCAACTCAGAAGGATATGGAAAAAATAGTGTTTTAATAAAGATACTGTAAATGATAAAAGGAGGTAAATAGATCCTGAAAGTGAAAACCAAAGTGCAGAAGGGAAATCTGATTTTACAGAACTGCACTGCAATATAAAACCAGGTTTGTATACTTATAAATATACGTTGTGTCCATTATTCTTTTGCCAGGAAACTGCATTAGACACATCTGTATAAAATATATTTCCAATTTAACCAGTCTGGAATGACCACATTCATTTTCTAGTTCACTGCAAGGGTAAGTAACATAATCAGCACAATGTAGCCTCCAAATTTAATAATTTAACATGCTTGCTTAACTTATTATTACCAATGTAACATCTTGGTCTTTGTTTCTCTCTAAGTAAAATGCAGAGCACAATGAAGATACTTGAAAATTCAGAATTAATTTTTCTCTCCTTCAATTGAGTTAGTGGGACCTGGGTTTATTTTTGTGTTTGCTTCTTCTATTTTTACTCTTCAAATAGTTTTTTTTTTATTTTAAATTGAGTCCCAATAGTTAATCATAAACATCCAAACTTCTTGGAAAATCAAAATGCTCTTCTTAATGGAATAAAGTCAAGCTTAGTAACAATCTAAAAATAAGTTTAAGATGTTTATGCATAGAGTAAAGCAACTTTAAAAGGATCATACATATATTACAATTAGAAAATGGTTTATGGTTGATGGAACACAGACATTACAGAATTACTTTTTATTGTGTATTTTTAAATGCAGGAAATATATTCTATGGAGAAGTGGTATGTCATTTCCAGAGGGGCTCTTTTGGGTTACAGCTGAAAAACCAATATTTAAATACATGAAATGTGCAATACAGCAAAGCAAACCAAATTCGTTGAAAGCAGGTGTAATTTTTCTCTCAGTGTTTCCATTCTCAATTTTTATTATTATATCCAAACTCAATACAAAAAAGAGAAACCCATGTGTACTAGAATCCATGTGTGTGAATAAAAGTGCCTGTTACACAATGTTTTCTGTAAAGTTACTCATGTTTCATGAATTTCCAGACTTGTTCTTTCTGGTGGAAAAGTAAGACTCTCATGACTTCAGACCATGTTGATCTCTCCATATAAAGTCCCACCCATGTTACTCAGTGGTCTAAATACACTTGCTCAGATATTTTTTTTCTTTTCTGCATTTCTTTTCTCTATTTTGTATGCTACTTAGTATGCTAATTTAAGTTTTAATTGACTCTCCAAATTATTAATATTACAATGAACCCCAAACTCAAGATACACTAGGAATTTCTTCTGATATAAGTCAAATAAACTTCCAAAATTTCTTCCACTTCTTAGAAATATAGACATTCTTTTCTTTAACATATTTTTCTTCCCTTTGTTATAGTTTCTTTCCATCCCCTTTCCCATAATCTCTTTGTTATAAAATTTCCAGAGCCAATTTGGTAAGATTATAGTTCTCTCATTATATCTAACCTAAAGGAATTATTTCTAAAACATGAAATAATCTTTGTAAATACAGAAGAACTAGTAGCTTTGTGAATGATTTTGTTTGAGGAATATACATGTGTCTTCAAGCTTCTTTGCCACATTCCATTCTTATCTTAAGACTTTTCAAATTCTTTTTTTTTATTTTAATTTTTTGTGGACACACTGTACATAGAGAGGGGTTACAATTACATGGGCAGGTTAATGCGTACATTTCTTATCAAGCATTGCAGCCTCCTCCTTTGTTTACCCTTCACATCCCTTCCCAGCCTCCCCCCCCATCCTCCCCCCTTCCCCCCCCCCCCCCCCCCCCGCACCATTGTAAAGCTCGTTTTTGACATGACAACTTGTACTGTACAGAGGGGTTACAATTACATGGGCAGGTTAATGCGTACATTTCTTATCAAGCATTGCAGCCTCCTCTTTTGTTTACCCTTCACATCCCTTCCCAGCCTCCCCCCCACCCCCCCACCCAATCCTCCCCCCCTTCCCCCCCCCCCCCCGCACCATTGTAAAGCTCGTTTTTGACATGACAACGTGTACTTCTCATTGTTGCAACAGGTCCACCTGTATCCTTAAACGATTTGTTTTTCCCCATCTCCTCTACAGGTTATACTGACATCAAATATAGTGAAAGCAGGGGTTATACTGTGGGGGAGGGACATACAAAGCTACAAAGAGATAATCTTATAAATGCATTAGAAACAAATGCATGAAAGGAAAAAAACATTAAAATACATATCTAAGGGTTCATTTTCCTAACATCACATTATCTGACTTTTCCGCTTGACTCATACATATACTAGATATTGCAAATAAGGGAAACCATGGGACCTATGTTTCTTTGGGCCTGGCTTACTTCACTCAATATAATGTTTTCCAAGTCTTTCCATTTCCTAACAAATGGGGCAATGTCATTCTTTCTGATGGAGGCATAGAATTCCATTGTGTATATATACCACATTTTCTTGATCCATTCATCTACTGAGGGGCATCTGGGTTGGTTCCATATCTTAGCTATGGTAAATAATGCTGCAATAAACATAGTTGTGCTGGTACCTTTAGTATGGTCTTGTTTGTAAACATTTGGGTAAATGCCCAAAAGTGGGATTGCTGGGTCATAGGGGAGCTCTATGTGAAGTCTTTTGAGGAACCTCCCTACTGCTTTCCAAAGTGGTTGAACAAGTTTACATTCCCACCAACAATGAAGTAAGGTTCCCTTCTGTCCACATCCCCTCCAGCATCTGTTGTTGTTAGAGTTCTTGATTTTTGCTGTTCTAACTGGAGTGAGGTGGTATCTCAATGTTGTTTTGATTTGCATTTCTTTTATGGCTAGGGATGTTGAGCATTTCTTCATGTGTCTATTGGCCATCCTTCTTTCTTCTTCAGAGAATTTTCTCTTTAAGTCTTTAAATTCTAATACTATTTAGCCTTTTACTTCTCTTCTTAATTAAAGTATTTCCATAGCAATTAACCTACTTTTAATGATGCTATCTTAAACGAGAGATATCGAAAAGCAAGTGTTGCATTTGGGGTTACACAAAGACTTCCTTTATGGTTTATTAATCAAAGAAGATTAAAACATATTATTTTCTACATGAGTTTCAGAGGAAGACTAACCAAAAGGAGGGTGATAACTTCACTTATATTTCAAAAGATGTCTACATGTCATAATTAAATATGACTAGTATATTTACCATATCTAAACTTTATGAATGTTTTAGATGACAGTTTGCAAACTTAATAGGCTCTAGTTTGTTTGTTTGTTTTTTATAGATCCCAATTGTTTGATTATGAGAGCTTTTTATGATGACTATGGTAATAATTGCAACAATGAGATGTACAAGTTGTTATGTCAAAAGTAAACTTTACAACTTTGGTGGGGTGAGGGGGTCGGGGGGAGCGGGGAGGATTTGGGGGGTGTGGGGAGGATGAGAAAGGATGGGAAGGGATGGGAAGATGAAACAAAGGATGAGGCTACAATGCTTGATAAGAAATGTACTCATTGTCTTGCCCATGTAATTGTAACCCCTCTGTACAGTATTTTCACAATAAAAAAATAAAAAATAAAATAAAAGAAAAAGAAAATAAGAGTTGTGATGGACAGTTTCAAATGCACTTGGAGTAGTCAAGAAATCTACCCATTAAAAACATGTTATATATGCAATGTTATTTATATGGACCCCTCTGGGTGCAGGTGTATGATTTGAGGAACCTTGTAGACTCAGCCTTTCGAGGGGAGAGTGCTGTTTGGTAGAGCTGAAAACTTCCTGAGAGTCAGGATGTTCATAGGTGAGCTTTGACTGCTGTCATAGCTGCAGCTTAAGGTTGATGTTTCTGATGAGTTTCTGTGAGCTGGTAGTGAGAATGTAGAAAAAGTCTGGCCACCAGAACCAATAGCTGCTCTCACAAAGAGGTATACCAGAAACAATTCTATTTTCCACATTTTGCTGCTCAGTATCCCTCAATCCCTAACACAAATCCAGTTGGCAATGGAAATTTCATTTGCTACGATCCAGCCCTTAAACGCAGCATTTGGAAAGCTGAAGACCTACTGTGTGCCACAACCCATACTAACATATCAGTGAACAAAAAAAAGTCTTCATTTTCATACACCTTTTATTCTAGAAATAATACTGAAAATCAAAGAAAAATAAATGTTAGTCCAGAAAATAGCATATTATGAAAGAAGTTAAACTCAAAGAGCAGAGAAGTGAGGTAGAATATAATTAGAGGAGAAAAACTATATTAAAAATGTGCCCGGTACTAGTGGCCCATGCCTATAATCTTAGCAACTCAAAAGGCTGAGATCTGCGGATTATAGTTCAAAGGCAGCAAGGGTAGGATAGTTTGTGAGACTCTTATCTCTAATTAATCGGAAGTGGCACTGTGGTTCAAGTGGTAGAGCACTAGCCTTGAGCCCAGGGACAGCACTCAGGCCCAGAGTTCATGTCCCAGGACCAACAAGCAAAGAAAATGTTTTCTGAGGAATGAATGATTGAATAAAGTTCCAAAAAGAGAGAGAAAATCTTAAGTTTTGAGATAATACCATCCAAGGAAGAGGAAACAGCCAAAAAGGGTCTTGAGTTAGAACATATCTTGACCTAAGGAAAGGAGTTTTGAAATCAAGACAAGAGACACATCAAAGGCATGAGATTAAGGTTGATTGTTTTCCAGGTACAATGAGGACACTGCTGAGCTTACAGCAGTCTGATTCGTGTCTTAAGAAATTGATTTAGTTTGTTATGTTGAACATGGACTGTGGATGGGTGAGATAAATCATAAATAACCATAGACATATCAGTTGGCTTGCATAGAGTTAAACGATGAAGCAAAACTTAAACACTGGAAAATTTCTAATAAAATCATACTTCTGACTTCTGTAGAAATACTGGAATAACTGGAATAACCAGACTCTTAACATGACAAACATCTGTTTCTAAGTGTCCATTGTCTTCCTAGAGGGACAGAAAAATGATGTTCCATTTCACCAGCAATAGTTCAGTTCTCATTTATTCCCAACAACTACGTTTCCTTCACTACTACTATTTGAGTTGTGACCAAAGGTATTTTTCTTACTCTCCAGAAAATGCTTTTAATCATTAACCCATTTATAGTCATTTAGTTTTCTTTTGCCCTTACCTGTTCAGAATGGTATCAAAACTAACTCTTGTGTCCTGACATGTTCTCATTGTTGGTTCAGAGGACTACTACTGGATACTGAAGGGGAAAAGAACAAGCAGAATTCTAAGTTCTTCTCCATTGTTGTTTTTGGTTAACAGCCAGTCTTATTAGCTCCTCCTTATATCAAACTGTAGATCTCAGAATAACAATTTTGAACAGGTATAGCCAGTTTAGGGTGTCCTCTTGGCATTTTTCCCCTTTGGCATATTCCTTCTCTTGGTGACTTTTAGAAGAAAGAGCATTTGTGATAAGAAATGAACTAGCACCTCATCGGGTTTGCCAAATATGTCAACATGCTAAAGAGCTGCTTTAAAGGAGCATCTAAGAGAATGTATTAGAGGTTTTGAGAATATCAGAATGGATAGAATGTATGTGTACAGACATAATGTAAGAGAATTGTCATAGGAAGGGAGTCACAGACTTACATATTTTATATTTTAAAGACATCTTAAAATAACATTAGCTGTAAGCATTGTGTCTAATTTCCTTCTGTCCTATCCTGAATCCTGGGTTCTAACATTATCTCAGGGTAACATGAAGTAGGTGACAATGTTGGGAAGATCTTTGTATGAGATGTTCAACTATAAAAGAACTGTATTTAAGGTTGTTTCACTGCTTACAAAATGACTATAAAATACCCATGAAGCAGGAGCTTCACATGAAGCATGCCTCTTCACGATTGCAACCCTGAAAAGTACATGAAGCATAGAGGGAAAGCAAAGATTCCTTTTGTTTTTTAAAATTTAACTTTATTGTCAAGGTGACGTACAGGGGGTTACAGTTACATAAGTAGAGAATACATTACTTGTTGAACTTGTTACCCCCTCCTGCATTTTTCTCCCACTTTCCCTTTCCCCAATCCTCCCCCAGTTGTAAAGTTCATTTCCAACATAAATTGTCTGGGGAGAGAGTATCACTGTTGCCTTGGATCGCCCTTTGTCCTTTGCCTCATTTGTTGTTCCCCTTCCCTTCCCTAATTCAGATAAGTGTAAATACAATACACAAGGCACCAAAATCAAATACAGTGACAACAGGGGATAAACCACAGGAAAAAAAAGAATGAAAGAGAAATAACTTCACATTGTACATTCATAGTCTTGTTTCAGAATCTTCGTGTTCATTTCGCTTAGCATCATCTTATATGGTCATATTCACATAGCCATTGAGCTATTGTGATCTTCTAGGACTATCCTAGACATATACTAATTATTATGAATGGGGGGTCCATGGAGTCTAACCCCATATGCAGATAGTCTTTTCTTATGGACTATGTGCTCCTGGGCATGGCCTAAATTACTTGGGACTCAGTATCCATTTTCAGTCTCAACCTTATCACGTGTAATTAGATTCCTAAAGAAATCATGCCCATAATCAATCAAGAAAAGTATGATGTAATAATTTTTGTGTTTAGACTTTTTGGAGAGACCATACTGTGCTAAAATATCATTATATTCATTGAAGAGAAAACATGATGCAACATGGTTCAGAGTTATTGCAAAAAATAATCTTTTGAAAAACCACTTTTTAGTAAAGTTGTATCACAAGGTAAACAATTTAGAGACATGAAGTTGATATTCTTTCCCTCCTAAATAGGAAAATACAAAAGAAGGAAAGAAATGGATAATTCGATCCTTCCCAAGTACAACTTTAAATTATAACCAGCATAGCCAGACAAATGCTGATCATTAATTTCTTTCTTATTTAATAACACCCAGCAATCCATCATGGCTTCTTTCAACAGTGAGCTCAAGTTGCATACCCTCTCACACACCTCTCCCTTTGCTTGTCTCTGCACAAAACCAATTTGAAGAAATAAACTTGTTGAAAGGCACACACGTATACATGCACTGCAAATACTCTCTCATGTTTGAAAAAGAATACTAAGACCTGCTGCCATCAAATGTGGGATTGAAAAAAAATAAAGCCATGAAATGATCTTGCTACTATAAAAATACATATGTCTCAGACAACATAAATTTAAATGCCTTAGCCTTGAACAAAACGTTAAATCTCATATTGTTTCTGATTCTTTCCAAAGTCTTTAATAAATGTCAGTTGTTTGTACAGTCAAAAAGAGTATATACACATTCTCACCATTTCCCTGGTACTTCCACTTGGCTTAAATTCAAAGAGAGATACTTTAGAACAAGACTCAGCCTATGTATATATGTATATATTTGTGTATGTATGTGTGTATATATATATATATTATATACCTTTATATATGTATATAGACATATATACAGTATGTATATATATGCATATTTGCACATCCATATGTATACACACATATACACATATATATGTGTATATATATGTATTCGTGTATAGACTCTTTCTGAAGACATCAATTGCTTAGAAGTGTTTGAGAAATCGTAAGAGACTTCCTGTCTAGCAGTATTTGGGCAACTCTTTTAAGACTATGAATGTACTCTGATACTTTCCAAAGGTTTCCATGTACCATCGCGAAAGAAAAAAGATTACCAACCCATGTATTATACTTTACAACATTTCAATTTAACCCCATAAATGAGAAACAGAGCCCTATTTCATGCAGGATTGGTACATGCCCAAGTTCAACCCTTGCCAGAACTCCCAGTCTAGATTGGCTGGCACACAAATTTGCCTTCTGCTTTTTTCTTCTGTAAAATGAAACATGAAATGAATAGGTGCAATAGTAAATTCTGTCAACAGATTTTACACTGTGTTTTTATGACACAGTAGCTTCGGAGTTTGAGTGATTTATCTCCTAATTGTCTTCCAAATCAATGTAATTAAATATTACACTTCATCATAGGTTTCATGTAAATAGTCTAATTAGCCTCACTATAGTTCCAAAGGGCAACTCTATATTTCTGGATTTTTTAAGAGAGCATTTTAATCATTTTTTCCCCCATAACAAAAGAGCTTCTTGTCTCTTTTGCTTCTTGGTGTGATAGATAGACTAACCTTATCCCCTGTGCTGCAAGACTATTCTGCATGCTTGCATTTACCTGAAAGTTACTGCACATTCTCTACCTTAACTGCCTTGACCTTCGGAATGCCATAGGCAGTGTCACATCATTCCATATTAACATTTGGAAATGGCTTTTACCTTTGGGGTCATTTTATGGTGTCATTGCAGTGAGTTACCCATTTGGAGCACTACTTTAGCTATATAGATAAAATATTCGTTTTGCTCAGTTATAAAATCATTATTTTGCCTTTAACATAATGCATTTAAGATGGTATAAAATTTCTACTCCTTTTTTTAAGGCTCAGAGAAGGATCAGAGAAGTGATAATAGGAAGGAATAACTAAGACTAGATCAAATTCCTTAGAAAAGAAGAATAATGTAAGCAGTGACCCTAACATTTCAATAAATTACCTTGAAAGTCAAAATGTAGGTCTTTAGGCAGACAAGTGTTTTTTGGGTCCCTTTGCTCACTCTTCTGAGTGGCCTAACTTCCTCTTCGTTAAATAAACTCTTTTTTTAAAACATTACTAAAAAGGAAAAGTAACACAAAGTGTATATCTGTAAAGCCTAGAGGAATTATCATGAAGATGTATTAATATATACTAAAACAGATTCCAAATTTCAAGTCTGTTGGATAGAATGTTTTTTAGCTTCTGAATGGTCTTAAAATTAACTGTGAAACAGTCTTATCATATAGAATTACGATACCTCTCTGATCTTTCATATATTTAAAACAAACAAATGAAAAGATAACCCCAAACCTAGCAAGCTCTGCAGGGAATCCATCGGCCCTTCCTGGTAGAAGTAGTTGCTCTTTCACTCAGATTTGTGTCTTTGAATTCAAATCAATGTCAGAGGTTTCAATCAGCAGTATTTTAACTTACATTTGAGGATGGATCAAGTTTTTCAGACATGCTTAAATTTGTAGGTTGAAAAATAGACTTAACATTTCCATTTGTTTGAATAATTTAGATATTTTTATTCTGATTTTGTTTGACTCTAAAATGCTTCCAGCAAAAATGTGGCTTTTCTCTTTGCTCAAAGTCAAATTATCACAATCCAAGTCCCAGGAGTCGTTTAAACCTTTTTTTCCCCCAGTTACACAGAGAAGAGACAGACTCAGCACAAAGTTTCTCAGACAAAGTAGGAGCAGAGTAAACAAAGCAATGAAAAATGAAAACATATCTGTGAACTCTGGGCTTAATAAACCTTTTTTGGAGGATGGTGAAAGGTAACAGGACTGATTCCAGTTGGGCAAGAATTTGTTTATTCTGTTTTATCGCTGGTCAGAACTAATAGTCTTAATGGTTTTGAAGAGCCCTAACGAGTTCTGGGCTGATGTAGACATTTGCAGATTAATGCTTATTTGCAAGTGTTCATGCTTATCCCTGCCATTTGTGACATACACATTGTAAGTTGTTACCAGAGTTTCAATTAATGAAATAAATACCATCACCTTTTAATACTTTTCAAGATATTGTCCTAGCATCAAACAAATATATGTGAAGGCCTTTTCAAGTTTGGCTACCTATAGATAGATACCTTACAGTCCTGTGGCCTGACCAGGAAGATGACAACCATCCACAAATAAAAATGAACTGTAAAGCTGAAAGCTGGTGGCTCACACTTATAATTGTAGCTATTCAGGTGTCTGAGATCTGAGGATCACAGTTCAAAGCCAGCCCAGAAAGGAAAGTTGATGAGGCTCTTATATCCAATAAACTACTCAGAAAAAGCCAGAAGCGGCACTGTGGCTCAAGTGGTAGAATCCTAGCATTGACCAAAAGGAGTTTAGGGACAGTGCCTAGACCCAGAGTTCAAGCCTCAGGACCAGGAAAGTTAAAAATAAAAAACTTATATTTTACTTTGTAGCTTCAGACATTATCAACAAATAAATGCAAAAAAATGGAAGTAGAGAGTGCAGTTGTGTGGAAACAGATTGGGATAGACTTGAATAGTTAATTTACATATAATTAAACACGCTGAGGTCTGACTTGAAGGGAGGAATCCAAAAACAATGGTCTTTGGGTCTTACTGCTTTGAAATAGCTAGCAATTCTACCTTCCAATAATGAGATTCAATAAACAATGGTATGGATATTTGACCCAAAAAATCACGGATACTTGTGTGATTCACTGAAGTAGTATTTAGAATTTGGCTAGACTGGTAACTCATGCCTGTGATCTCAGTGATCAGGAAGCAGAGGCAGGAAGATCGTGCGTTTGAGGCTATCCTGGGCTGTTTAGTTAAATCCATGCAACATAGCAAAAAACTGCCCTGAAAGCCAAAAATTAACCAACAAAATTCTGCTGGTGCTTGATCCCAACAGATATCAAAGGGAATTGGTTTAAAACAATTGGGGGTAATTCTGGCATTCGATCAATGTTGAGACTCAAAAATTGAGATTCTAATGGTTCTCAAACTTCTTTTCTTGGATCACATGGTAAACATAGGCTTCACTAAATCTCTGAAGGTTTAGAGAGGAGGTGTTTGATAGGGCCAAGAATTTACACCTTCCTTTGGTCCTATGTGATGCTAGGTGACGTTGATGCTGCTGTTACAGGGAGCACTCTTTGATAGTCACTGTTGTGACTAACACATACTTGAGAAAATACACAGTAATTATGTAGTCATGCATAATTTGGCTAGTTGCAAAACTATTTTTCTTTAGTGTATAACAAGATGTTAAAAAAATTTCTGCTGAAACCTCAAACACGCGACATATCTCAAAATGAAAAATGGAACAGACCAACTATTTAAACATAAAGGTGTTCATGAAACAAGTATAAAAATACTCTCAAATTTTTTCATTAAGTAGTTGCACACAAAGGTTAGAAGTTCATACAAAGATATTCTTAAATCTCCCAGGTTGAAGATGAAAAGGGTGAATGATATTTAACTTATCTTTTTCTTGGAAGAAAGTTAGGGCCTAACCTCTCCCTGGAAATGGAGAGCAATCCTGATGATTTCTCAGTTTGCCAGGCTGAAGGGTTTGTCAGGGCCAGAAACTCTCAGTGCTATGTCTGGGAAAGACCTGAGGAAACTAAGACAGGTGTCAGACTACATCTGCAGAGAAGGAGTAACCTAGTAAAAACACTTGCAAAGATTGAAAAGATTGAGACATGACCTCTGTAAGTGAAATCACAATGGGCTTCAGTGAGACTCCTACCTGAGAATATGGGACAAGACCAGAATCATAGCCACTGAATAAGCCATATGATACACGGTGTGTGTGGAATCGGTGTGCGTTGCCAGAGCATGGAAAAGCAAACTAGTGTTTCCTGTGGATCAGATACACATCCATGGGAGAGAGCCCTGTGAGGTCACACCCATGCTTGACCAATAGAGCGTCTATGATGAGTTCATGAAGTACATCAGACAGAGGGCAAATGAATTGCTGCCTCCAGTGATAATGGAAGTAATCAATAATGAGCTGTAATTTACCCAGATTAAAGAAGTTAAGGTAAGATTCCAAACAGTAGAGGTAAGAGGATACAGTGAGTCAACCATGTAAAGTCACACAAAAAGAAAGGGCATAAAATTTTGATAAAAGTTGAGTAGATAAACAAGTGATTTGCAGATATCTTTTCTTTATAATGACTTTCTTCAACAATATTGTAGATAGTGTCATATTACAGCCCATAGTGTTGAACCTCAGACTTTTAATTCCATAAATTGTAACAATATCTTAACGATATGTAAGATTAGGAAAATTAGAGGGCACCTAAAAATGTCTCTTACTTTATTGAAAATTAAAAAGAAAAGCTCTCCAGTACATTTCATTTATACATTTTACAAAGTAAAGAAAAAGATAATAAGGAAAGAATTGTACAGACCTCCAGTGAGATGAGCATGGCATCAGATTTGATTATAAACTATTTTGTATAAAAGTGTGATAAGACTGAGAAATAACTATGAAAGACAAACTCTAATAGGTATGAGTAAAAAACACAGACACATTGAGGACTTTTCTCAGTTGTTGACAACATCTTGATAGACCCTTTGTGTCTTCTTGAATGTGTAACTGATAGCTCCTGTGCAGTGTTTTACTAATAGAACAGAGTCATGGATCATGTTCTTAAGTAACCACTTCTAAAATTAGACTAGTGATAAAACAAAAAAAATGACTCTACCTGGAAGTCATCTTCTAACTTTGATATGCAAAGGAAAAAAACATGATCCTCAACTGTTAGAAAAGGAATAATTCTTTACTTTGCTCTTAGGAATGTAAATATAAATGCATTTGCTCTTGTATTGGTTGAAGTACAAAGGAATAGAATTGTAGCAAAAACAAATAAGGCTGATGCTGAGAACAATTGTTTTATGATTGTACATTCAATATTAGATTTACAGTGCTGTCATTACAAAATCCCACAGATTGGGTTGGTTATATAATAAAAATTCATAGTTTTATGAGTATTCTTTCTAGAAGTCTACAATCAAAATGCCAGCTAGTTTGGTTTCTCATGAGAACTTTGTGACTTCAGATTTCTTTGGTATGCCTTTATATTGTCCTCTCTCTCTTTCTGTGTCCTTTTCTCCTACTCTGTGTGGCTCTACCACTCTGATAGAATTTACTTTGTGTTTTGAAAGGTCTTGGGTATATTAATCAAGATTACAAACAATTCATTGAAATAGAATTGTAAGAGTATGTAGTAGAAATAATGAAAGTGAGAGAAATTGAGGGCATCAGTTTGATTGTATTACAGTATATGCATATGTGAAATACCACAATGACTCCCTTTGGAACAAATAGCATACATTAAAAAGAAAAAGGAATGACAAGAATGTAAAGCAAATCCTGTCCAAGTTTTAGGTACTGGTGAGAAGATGGAGGGTGAATGTAGTGGGTATGCATGGTCAAATTGCTTCAGGTACAAAACACTTATGTACCTGACCATGGACAAGACACTTGCTGAGGTGAGTTAGGGAAGAGGGGATAGAGACTGACAGGAAGAGAGTCAGATCGGGGTCTGATGTGTGTACAGACATGTCAAAAGGACGTTACTAAAAATTGACATTAACACAAATGTGAATGAAAGACTGTGCTTCCAAACACAATCACCTTCTGAGGGAGTGAGCTTCAGCTTACAAATTGTAAAGGGTGTAATTTAATCTATCACACTCATTCACAATAAATAAAGCTCAGCTAGGCAACAGGAAAGAAAACCTCACTAGTTATTACTTTAGGCTGGTATTTGGCAAATGAGCACCATTCTGTTATCTACGAGAAAGCCCAGAGGTTCAGAGCCTCATCCAAGTTACCCAGCTATACTAAGTGCTGAAAGTGCACCTCAGGAAGATCCAGCCTTTCCTCTTTCATGTCTGGTTACTTCATTATCATATGCAAATTTCACTTTCTGTTCCAACTGGAGAAATGACAGCGGTGAAATGGAGAGTAAGGAAGAACATCTGTGTTGGGAGAAAAGCCATGCAATGGTGTACGGTCACTTTGTGTAAGCGTGGCCCCCCGTGCGTGCCTGGGTACCCCAGGACCGACCAAGGACAGGTCTGCACTTCAACTGACTGAGTTCACATTTGATCTCATTGATGTCATCAGGCCATTCACTGTTATTTATTAGCTCTGCTTTGGTTAATTGACTTCAAGTCAGTTCAGAAGCTTGGTAACATCTAGAACTGTAAAATGAATCAGTATCTCGTGGTTGCTGTTGCTTTAATGATTAGTAACATCATTTTTTGGATCTAGTATATTTAACGAGAACAATAAGTAGGGAGACAAGAGAGGTATCTGTTTGCACCCAACTCGTGTAAAAAAGCACTATGGTTTATCACACTTTTAAGAGGCTTGTATATTTGAATATGTTCTTCATGTGTACTTGCCAAACAAGAGGGGATATTTTGAACATGGAGAAATTCAGACTTATTAATAAGTGGTGTATAGAGCAGAGAGGAGAAATCAGTTATATTACTGGTTACCAGGAACCTTTCCCTGTGTTTTTAATGTTAAAATGCCTTAAGGTTGTCAAACATAGTATTTGAATTTCAAAGATATGTTGGATTGAATTAGACTGCTGAAATTTTAGTTTGTCGTTATTCTATCAGGAAATAAACTACAGAAGTTTTAGTATTCTTTGGTATTCTTTCTTTAAATATGCCTTCCTTTAAAATAAAATACAACACATCTATAATGCTGGATAGTAATAATAAAAAAGAAATATACTCCAATCAGGGGTAGTCAGATTTAAACAGTTCATTTACAAAATGGAATGTTGTTATTCAATCCTAAAATGTGCCATCATTTGCAGATAGATGGATGGAATTGGATGGCATCCTATGAAGTGAATTGAGTCACATAGAGAAAGGGTCCATAGCTCATGGTCTCTCACCTATGTGGACATTTGGAAAAAAAATCAAGCTGAATGTATGTAGAAATTACTCAGAGGCTAGGTAGAGTGGGGAAAGCTACAAGTTGAATAGCAAGTTCCCAAATACAGTTCAGTAGGAATAATATGTTCTGTTCTATGGCGCAAAACAATAATTATAGTCCTCAATCATGAGTCCTATACTTAATACATATTAGAAGGGATCTCATAGGCTCCAAAGTAATGATAGAACCATTGATTACTCTGATTTGATCAGTATCGATCTTATACAAAGATTGAAATATGACTACTATCCTTCATACTGTGTAAAATTGTGTATGTTGATTAAAAATTTCAAAAATGTTAAAAAAAGAACAATGGATAAGGAAGGAAGATCAAGAACAATTAAGGTATAAATCATGAAGCAGGTTGAGGTATAGAGAATAGATTGTGAACGGGGCTCTAGAAATGAAGTGTCTGGGCAGGGATGATATTCCTTGTTGCAATCAGAGAAAGAATATAGAAATTATGTTTACATGTGTATACTTTTAACTAATCAAGGATGGATTTTTTTATATATGTAAATACCAAATCAATGAGGGAAACCCTCAGTGTGGGTGCACCTAGCTGTATGCACCTCCTTGGTCAAATCAATAAATGCATATATACCAAGTGCTAATTGAATATGAGATCAAAACTAAAGTACTGGATACAAAAGTACTGGCTTAAATCCAGATGCTTGTGGCTCACGGTATAATCCTAGCTACTCAGGAGGCTGACATATGAGGATCATGGTTTGAAGCCAGCTCTGGCAGAAAAGTCCATGAGACTCTTATTAACCATTCAGCCAATTAACCACGCAGAAAACCAGAAGTGGAGCTATGGGTCAAAGTGGTAGAATGCTAGCTCTTGAGCAAAAAGAGCTTAGGGCCAGTGCCCAGACCCTGAATGCCAGCCCCACGACAGGAAAAAAAATTCTGCCTTCCTCAAGGCTGGAAATCATGCACTCAAACCTCCGAGTTTCACCATTTCCTTACTTTATTATTGAAGCTGAGCACTGTTTTAAAGCACCAACCACAAAGGGCTGAATATTATAACATGATCTACTTAGAAATGCTCAAAACACTAGCTCAGGAGCACCTTCAGACCTCCATAACTCATAAGCAGAGTGTTAAAGCCTGGCTACCTTTTTCTCCCCCAACCCCTGCAGACTTTGCTTTGCTTTTATTATTTTAATTCTTGGCTTTCAGATTGGAGCATCAAACTCTCCAGCCTTGTGCATGCTAGGCTCACATTCCATCACTGAGATACATTCCAAAGCCACACATGTGGAGCTTTGTAATCTAGCACCAGCAAACTTGGTGTAAGATAATATGCTGACATTGGGTGCTGGTTGTTTGAAGCACTGGCTCATCTCACGAGAAAGGAGGAAATGAATGAACTCATACATGTTATCTCCCAGTGCCTTGTCTTTTGCCCTTTCCTTGAGAAAATAATTTAGTTATCTGATGTCTAACTTTCTTTCCCACATGCTCTGCTCTCTCTCTCTCTTGTCCTCACCTCATCCACGCACATTTTTGGGATGATCAAATTCACCAATGAAAATATATGACAGAACATTCCCAGGAAGAAATTGTTCTCACCCATCTTTCTTCCTATATTAGAACCACATGAAATAAAATTAGTGCAGGAAGATGAGGAGCAGTCAGTGGAAGGTGCAGGATGTCGGATGGCTGAACACATTGACTAACTGGTGGAGATGGTTTGGTGATACAACTGCACCTTGAACACAGCTTATTTTGGCTTATTTCACATGACTGAGCTCATTAGTTTCGTCAGTGACTCTGGAACTGTGTGAACAAAACCTGTTTTAGATTGAAGGAAGGCAGGCTTCAGGAAGTAGTGTCCTTCACAATGCTTATTTGAAACATAACTTTAAAATTTTAACTACATTATGTACCATATTTATTTAATGTGATCACAATTATTCTGAAAGTAGACACAGCTCTTGTAAGTACTCTTTCATGTAGTTTAATGTAACTGTCATACTAAAATTTGTTTCTTCCTTTTCTGTCTTCTCTAAATATCTTTAGATAGTCAGTTGATAGCATAGATTTTGATGGCTGATAAAATGTGCTTTTATTTGAGAATATAAAGTGAAATAGTAAACAGTATTTTAAAAAGAAAACTTTAATTCTTTTAACGTAAGCACCAACATCATAGTTTAGTGAGTCGATAATTCTACTTGAGAGATATGGCTCTGAAAATGGACCAACTTAGGAAAGTTCTTTGGTAATGTAGCTTTATTATATATGTACATAGGTATTATTATTGTTTATGATGTAATTATTATGTATCATGTAATATTTATTATGTATGTATGTATGTTTTAGCTTATAGCATGCTTTCAGATCCTCAAGAAGTTTTCCTTCTTTCAACTGGAGGAGTTGCTATTAAATCAGGGACAGGATATCATGGACAGGTCAGCACTTTGGAATTCCATAGGTAGCCAGCCTAAGAATTCCACTAAACATAAATAGCTGTACATTCCAAATAAGGAAAATGGAAATCATAAGTGTAAATTGCCTAAGAGAGTTGCCTATTTCAAAATATATGAACTTGTAGGTTCTCAATAGAGAGAAATTATTTTTAAATAACTTTTCTAGGCATCGAACATGCAAGATATATACTTGCAAAAGAATTGTGTGTGCTTTTCCACACAAAAATACTCATCTAATGTGTTATCTATTTTTGGTGGCTATTTGTTCATCTCCATCTGACTGATGAGGAGAGAGGCCATTATTAGCTTATAAGGCTGGTGGCAGCAAAATCGACTTGCATAATTGATGAGTGTCTTCCTTCTTTGGAGCTGGGGACAGTAAAGAGACATTAAGAGAAACATCATCAGAAGACAGAGGTAAGTATTACATAAAGAACAGCATTGCTATTTTTAAGCTGAAATTTTATTTTAAGGCTGAAGTTACTTTCAAAAGAATAGCAAAGAAAATAATTCAAAGATATTACTTAAACATTGATAAGGGTGATTGATGATTACTTTCTTAATTTACATATGGCATATTTTGTGAAAACATCTAATAAGCACAACATTGACTCACATTCTCCATTCATTACCAGGATTTATGGAGCCTAGAAATTAATATTGATCAGGGAAAAACAGCCACTGAATTTTCTTTGCAGGTCAATAAATCTGGTCATAGAGCAAAACTGAACTAGGATTCACTACAATTTTTTTCTATGGTAGTTAAAAAAATTTTTTTTTCCTAGGAAAAACATCAACGAAGCTGCCTGCTTCCAGTGGGCCTATCATGTTGGTTTTTTTAAAAATTAGTAGCTGGACATTTAAAGTCTGTTTCCAATTTACATCATGCACTAATAAGGCACTGAATATAAAATTTCCTCAGATACATTAAATATATGTAGGTTTAATAAAGCCAGAGCATATTTTTCCACATCTAAATTTCATAAATAATGCCCTTAAAAAGAAAAAGGTAAATAATAAATTCAGTACATGTAACAATAACCTAGAATTTTCAAATAGTTTAATTATGCCTTTGAAAACATATAACTGATATCTAATCAAGTCCCTCCATCTTTATGGATTTCATGATTGCTAAAATGAATGCTTTTCAAAAGATAGAGCTTATAGGTACCGGTTTGTTACACAATCTGAAGACCTATTTTAAGTTTAGATTAAATTATTTTCATATTTAGATATAATTATTTGTTATTTTTCAAAAAAATTATTTAAATTGCTTGGATTCACACAAAAATGATTGGTGTTAATATTATAGACTTTAAAGATATGTTTGATGCTTGATCTGCCTTTATTGCTTGTGAGTGTGAGTGTATGTGTATTGTGTGTATGAGAGAGAAAAAAGAGAATAAAATGAAGTAAAACATCACTTTCTGTGCATCAAACGTTTCTTAAGTACTTAGTTGTTGGAATAGCCTTGTACATTTGTCTGGTTTTCATCAAGAGAGCTGGAGTGCATGGAAATTGTGGGGCATGCCCAAACTGAATAGCTGTGCTGTCCTTGGAATCTATTCTAGTTTGACTTCAAAGATGATGCTCTGAGAGGGGCTCAGCTTCTCTGTCCTTCGTCTCCCTCATTTATAAGTTGAGCAGTTCCCTCTGTGGTGAGAAGCACTGGGAACTTCCTGTTGTCTGTAGAGTCCAACTTAAGCTTCAATTGTGGGCACCGATAGTAGTGCTGCCCCTTAGAGACTACATTTCTCAAGGAAGTCTCTCTTGATTAACACAGAAACTAAAATTGTATGTAGACATAAAACTCAAGTAGCTCTTTATAAAACAAAACATCCTGGGGGGGGGAATGTGACTTATGAGTGGGTTTTTTTTTTGCATGTTCCTCACTTCTTGGTGATCTGTTTCCCGCTTCTCACATCATCAGATGACTATATGGAACAATCCAGCCATCATCTTGGGTGCACTTTTACAACAGTGGAGGGGCCAGAGATATAGTTATAGAGGTCAGGCTAAGTGTCTACTGTTCACAGAGATCTGCATTTGAATTTCTATGATTGAAACATTTGACTGAGTAATAATATTCTAAAACCTCTTGCCATGGGGATGACACTAGACTTGACTAAATAGCATCATTAAAGAGTAATTAAGTCAGATATTACTCATATTCAATAGGCAGTTTCCAACTCACTAGTGATACTGAGAAACATTGGCTACTAAATAAAACTTCAGAGAAGTGTCTCCATGATTTTGAAAGGGATCAGTAAGGCTTATAATGTAGGCAAATTCAAGAATAAGGACAGAGAATTAGGTTATTTGAGTGTAGGGAATCATTCTTTATGAGCATTTGCTCCATTGCATACAACAGTTTCTGTCCTACTCAGTCATGATGATTTCTGTTATGTATTTATATTAATAAGAGTACCCCATATAAAAGAGATTGTACCTCTACTTGGTCATTCCATTTTGTATGCTTTTTGAGATAATTTTTAAAACTGAAATGTTTCATGGGAATTTGAGATATTCCATGAATCAGAAAACCATCTTTACAGTAGCCAAACCATTGGTGAAAACATTCTGGGTGGGAAAATGATGAGACAGAGAGAATGAATGGCAATCTAGAAGGTCTTGTGTTGGACCTAGTCATGTCTGTCTACTGGTAGGACCAAGGGTGAGAGATTTCCATTATCTATGAAGTGTGGCTTGATACGCATTTATAGAGGTATTCGGAGCAGAAACAGTACCCTCTATTCATACAGCCATGTCAGACGTGCATCAAGAGGGCTAGCCTTCTTTTCATGCTCTTATCATTCCCAATTTCTCCGCACTCCACTTTCTCTCCATTTCACTCCTCATCCAGTCCTTCCTTGCCAGCTCCCAGGAAAACATACACTAACCTCTCTCCTTGCCACAACAGTTTGGAAACATCGTTGACTTGCCTTCATCCAGTATTTACCCATGGGTAACATCATTGCTTGCTTAGTTGCCTTGGGTCTTTTAGCTCAGGTTCTACAAGCACAAGATAGCTGAGTTGTCAGATCATGTATCATGATCCTCCAGCATACACAGGACCCCTAAGCAGATACATCACTGCTATCTGCTTCATGCTAGACACTGTAACATGACCCAGTAATCAGTGTTCATGACATCATAATCACTGGCTATAGATATCACCCATTGATTATTTCCCCAAATCATTCATTGGTTCTATGTCAAGGCGATGATACTAGCTGTGTACCTACCAGGTGTCACCAAAGCAGAACAATAAAGGCACTATCTTTCCTTTCAGAAATTTGTATTTCAGCTAGCAGAGGCAGACTGAAAAAAACAACAACAACAAATGAATGGACCACAGTGCTTCCAAATACTTTTTCTGAAGATGATGTGACAAGGAGGGCTGGAGGATGATGGGCAAGCAGACACTTTGATGGTGTGATTGGAGAACCTGGTTTTTGAACTGAGAACTGGTGATGAGATGGGGCAGCTTATATAGTCAAAGAGGGAATAGTTTTAGGTGATAAGTATCTCAAAAAGGCCAGAGCTTCCTGTGGCGCTCTTGGGAGGTGGTAGAGAGCAGAGAGGCTGACTGGAAGTTAGGACACTGAAAGTATGTCATTCAAATTTATATTGGAAATCTAGACCTTCTCTCTCTCTCTCTCTCTCTCTCTCTCTCTCTCTCTCTCTCTCTCTCTCTCTCTCTCTTGTTCTCTCTCTCTTCTTCCTGGCCACATGTGGAAAGCAGTATTGTTCTATCGTCCACCACGCACTCCCCACCATGATTCTCTAACTGGCCATGATGTCAAAAGCAACAGGACTAAGTAACTATGGAATGAGACTTTTGTAACTAAGTGTCAAAATGTACCCCTCCTGATGGTCATTTGAATTCCTGAAAGAGGGAATAGAATATCCAAGATCTCAAGTTAAATGACAGTTTGGGTTGTCCCGGGAAAGGTGACAATCCCTCTATAGCTAAAGTGTGGTATTTGAGAATAAATAATAAGGCATGAAATCAAATAAATAGGTCAAATATGTATGCCCATGTTTTTTTCATTATTGTGCTATTTATACTTAAGTCATCCGAGATATGCTCTATAAACAGCTGCTTCAACAGTCTATTTCCAAGATGGACTGAAAAAATTAAGTATAGAACAACTCATGGTTTATTTTATTTTTTGAAAAAGAAAATAAAAGAGCAAAAAAAGCCAGGTGCTTGTTAGCTCGTGACTGTATTCCTGTTTGCCCTAGGAAGAGGCTTAGAGGAATGTAGTGTGAGATCAGCCCAGGTAAAAAGTTCATGAGACCCCAACAAGACCTGTAGTCACACATGATGGTACATGCTATCATCCCAGCCATGTGAGACTCTCAGATAAGCATATCAAGATTCCAGGCCAGCTCAGGCTGATAAGTTCACAAGAGTCTCTATCTTAACAGAAAAATCTGGGTGTGATGGTATATGCCATCCATCTAAGATATGAAAGAGAGTAAAAATAGTAAGATGACAGTTGAGGCAAGCCATAGCCAAAAAGAGAGAGAGAGAGAGTTCCTATCTATCTCAAAATAACCAGGGTTTGGGCTAGGTTGTAGTTATTGCAAAGTGCTTGCCTAGCAAGTGTAATATCCTGGGTTGGATCACCAGTGAAACTCCCCCCACCTAAACAAAAGACAGAAAACAATACAGTTGACAAAAAAGGAAGAAAAATAACCAGTGTAAAAAGTGGCTGGTGTTATGGCTCAACTCATGAAATGTCTGCTGTACAGCTGCAAAGCTTTGAGGTCAATGCTCCATTCTGCCAAAACAATACAAAACAAAACAATCAAAACTAACCTAAATGAAAAACCACACCCAAAATGTATGAGAAAGATTCCACTTGTATGGATGACCTTAATACATGGACATGTTTGCAAGTGTCTGCTTTCTACACTCCACTGAAGGAATAGCTCTTAGATAAAAATGAGTAAAATGTTGGAAGAAGAGGAGAGCCTACTCTTGACTTATTGTCTGAAAAAAAATGTTCTAAAATCTTTATCCTTAAGAAGTGGACACTGGCAGACAAGTATTAGGGTTGCACATCCCATAATTTTACAGGAGAAACAATTCCTATACATTGATTTTCTTCATTAAAGAAGCTGGGGAAGGTGGGAAACATACTTTTACATGCTGCTTTATTTATAAACCTGGCAAATTACTGTTAAAAAGAAATGACAGGTCAAGGTGTCTGGCATCTTGTTTTCCTTCTAGAAAAAAGCAATACACACAAAGTATACACCGTGTGTGTGTGTGTGTGTGTGTGTGTGTGTGTGTGTGTGTGTGTGTGTGTATACTTTGTGTGTATTACTTTTATCTAGAAGGAAAAAAAGATGTCTGACACCTTGGCCTGTCATTTTTTTTATCAGTAAGTTACCAGATTTTTTTTTCTTTTACAGATACCATTATGAAATGCCAGGGGAAAAGTTGAGTACTTTCTGTGAAAATCGTTTCACTAAGGGGTTGCCGGACAGCTTAGTGATAAGATAATATAAATGGCAGCAGGCAAGACACGTGAAGTGGTTGGGGGTATAAATGACGGGAAGAACAGAAATGGAGATTTGAAGATGTGGTGTGGGCAATAACTCAGGAGACCGTGGGAAAGGCCAGCCCAAGCTTTGTGATATTTCATACTATTTCTATCAGAACTGGAATTTCTCACTGATGGAAATAGAGAAGACAGCTATCAAAAATTATTTTCTCAAGCCAAAACGAATATAAAATGACTTCCTAAAGGGAAAGAAGGAAAAAAACCCCACTGGGTTGACATCCTGGGACTGATGCTGAAGGTAATTCTTTTACTTATTTCTCACTCGATTTAACAAGACAGGAAGTGCTAGCCATAGTCTACTGGGTAGCACCTATTGGCAGGTACTGTGGATCATGACAAGGTAGGATCTTAAGAGAGGTACTCTGCTTATTTGGGGCATGTCCTTGGAAAGGATTGTGGTACTCCAGTCTCTCAGTTTTTCTTTGTTTCTTGGATCAAGATAGAAGCAGTTTTTAGCCACAGGTTCATTGATGTTCTGTGAGTCATTATAGCCTCAAACAAAAGAAACACCTTGATCCTACAGTTGAGTCTCCAGCATCACGAGTTAACAAGAGCTTTTCCATTAGAAATTGTCTCAGGTATTTCATAACAGTAAAATGAAACTTGGGAATTCTTTAGTAAAGGAAGAAGCTGAAGGTCAAAAACTGCAGGAAAAATAATTTATTAAATATCATGTCACTGCCGTGCAATGGTGTTTTAAATGAGCCATTTTGCTCTAACTACTTTTCAGGCTTTTTCTTTTTCTTTCTTTCTTTCTTTCTTTCTTTTTTTTAAATACCACGGGTTGTTGAAATTCTTCCCTAAATGTAGACTTTTAGAAACTGTATAATCATCCTTGGAGTTGTATAATCCTAAGAAAATGATTGTTGTCTACCTTAAAAAAGAGTTAAGGGTCAACCTGTATCCTGTTTCAGCATTTTGTTATTTCCCTTTCTAGACATATACTAGTTACTGCAGATAAGATAAACCACGGGACCTATGTTTCTTTGGGCTTGCCTTAAGGATACAGGCTGACCTATTGTAACAATGAGATGTATGAGGGGTGGGGCCAGAAGGGATGGTAGGGGAAAAACAAAGGAGGAGGTAACAATGCTAGATAGGAAATGTACTCATTACCTTACTCAGGTAACTGTAACCCCTCTGTACAGTATCTTTTCAATAAAAAAATGAGTTAAGGGTCTATCCCTCGACTATGCCAGCTGGGGCATTGTTGAATTCATTAATTGGGGAGGGAGTGCATTAGCCTGTTAGGATATCTGTTCTTAAGTTCACATTTGGTCTTCATTTGTCCTTGGATGAATGAAAGGTGAAGAGATTCCTGTGAGATCACCACACGGTGGAAGTCTAAGGCTCTTATATAAACTGCTTCACTTTTAGGTTGGTCGACAGGAGATCGTGATGGTAGTTTTGCAGGAGGAGGGAAAGAAAGAAGCCAAAATATCCTGCCCTCTCTGCGTCCTTGTGGTCCCCAGCTGCATTTTCCTCTCGTGCTCAAACCCTGCCAGGCATGCGCACCTGGTTTTAGTTTACTCCAGGTGACCCTTCACTTGTGATCCAGGTCCATTTCCATCTCTGTTGCTTGGCTCAGAAGAGCTAGGGTTTCCTGTGCTTTGCCACACAGCCCCACGTCTGACTTCTCAGGTTTTCTACCTTTGTGAAACAAATTCCTCACCACCTTCGTACTCAGGGGAATTCTATATACAGCTTAGATACTGACAAACACATCTGTGAACCAAGGGATTCTGGGAACACGGGGAGAAATTTGAGATGTGTTGCCTGGACTCGTACTCCTTCTCAGACCCTTTTGGCTGTTCCCAGTGGTTCCCGGGATTGCTCCTCTCTGTATTTTTCTAATCTTTGTTCCTGAAACGTGTAAAGCTCCGTCAAACAGAGGTGAACAAAAATAAGGAAAGTGTTGCCACAGAGTATGTTCTATGAAGTGCATCTGTTTATAATGAAAATTGTTACCATAAGTAAAAGAGCACAAAGAAAAGACTTCAGGCATCAGACAGTCATGGAAAAATATTTAAAACATTAAATTGTGTTTCATCTTGACCCGAAAAATGGACTTTATCTAGAGGGCAATTTGCATAGATGTAAGTTCATCTATTATCTGACCTAAGGAAATAATGAATAATGAAACCCGAGGAAATGCATAATAACACCATAAATGATAAAACCACATGCATGTACGGAAGGGTGCATTAGAAATTAAATGCTATATTGGCTTTATTACTAACTTTGCATTAGGTTCAGAGAGTTTAAATGAAACATTGAGATCAGAGTTAATAAACTCTAGGAGAAGGACTTGGGCTCATTTATTTACCTTAGCTCATTTTTTGTTTGCAGTTTTGCGAAGTAACATGGTGAACAGGGGATCTTGTGCACCATTGGTAACTAGATTTGGCTCAAAAAGAAGATGATTTGAGTTGTGTGCAAAATATGTGCAATTATTTTGAGTCAGTAGGCTAAACATGGATACGCTTTACTTAGGATTTCTAACTTCTCTTTAAAAAGTGGGAATCATAGCAAAAGTTGTTCTAATCCCTGCATCCTGAAGCAGGAATTGGGCATTAGCTTCTCAAAAGCCGTGGGCTCAACCCTCATAATAGTCTCACATTTTTCTCCATGTCCTCTTAGAATGGTTGTTTTTTATCTATAGACTAGATTCACTAATTATGTCATCTGTTTGGTCATATATGCATGGAGGACTCTTGATGAATGGCAAAGCCATGCTTGAGTTCCTAGAAGACTGAGGTTGTATCTTTGTTTTGTGGGCAAAGATGAATGAGTACTATCAGTGTTCCTAGAGTTGGAAGAAGACATGGTTTGAATGTCAACTCTATGAAGTTACAGTTGTGTGACATTGGGAAGTGACTTAGATTTTTCCACATAAATCTCTTAGATTTACCACATAAATCTCAGTCCATATAGGTACCATGTGGGATGATTGGGGAGAAATGTACATCATGCTCCTTATTGTACAATAGTTTGCAATTTATCAAGTTTCATAGCAATTGTATAAAACACTATTTCTGCCCTGATAGCAAAATGCTTTGATAAGCAAAAGTGAAATCACATCATTTCGTGCTATATCCATCAGGTATCTCATATTATTTAGAAATAAGCCTAGAGATATAGCCAAGTGAGTCTCAGCAAAAATGAAAAAAAAAAGAAGATATCTAAGAAGAATCAGCCTTTTCAATAGATGATGCAGGGAAAACTATGTTTTCTCTTTCAGGAAATTGATACTTGACTCCTATTTCTCATGCTGAACCAAAATCAACTATAAATACAGCAAAGACCTAAATACGAGACCTGAAATTCAAACTATTAGAAGAAATAGAAAGGAAACATGTCAAGACATTGGTACAGGCAACAATTTCTAGATAAGATGACAAAAGTACAGGGAAGAAAAGCAAAAATTGACAAATGGGATTATATTAAATGGAAATTTTTAGCACAGCAAACAATGAAAGAAGTAAAGAAACATTCTACAGAATGGAAGAGAATATTTGCAAATCACTCATTTGAGAGAGGTGATACGATCCAGAATATATTAAAAATCCAATACAAATGAACAATAATACCAGGTTCAAGCAGGTGAATGATCTGAATAGATATATCTCAAAAGAAGAATTACAACAGATATATAAAAGGATATGGAGATATCCTTAGGTACCAGTGAAATTCAAATAAAAACCACAATAAGATGCTATTTCACTCCAGCTCAGTGGCTATCATGGAAAAGTAACAAATGCAACTGGGTTGTGAGGAACAAATAATGTTATTGTTGTGGGAATGTTAGTTACAGCCATTATAGAGATCAGTGTGCAGGTTTTTCCAAATAATAGTAAAGAAATACTTGCATCTGATCCAGTCATTAAATTTCAAGTTACACTTCAGAATGAAATCTAAGCATGGCTATTTGGCACTACTCACAATAACTAAACATGGAGCCATCATTTGAGTCCATTAGCAAGTGAATGAAGAACGTAGGCTACATACACATAATGTAATACTATTCAGCTATATAAACAAGTGAAGTTCTGTCATTTGTTCCCACATGGATCAGAGATGATCATGTTAAGTGCTGTAAGATAAATATAGAAAATAAGTAGTTCATATTCTCTTTCATATAAGAAAGCTAAAACAAAGCAATCTGGAGGAGAACAGTGATAACTGGCAACCAGGAGGAGTTTGGTGAGGGTTTAGATTTGATCAGTGCATACTGCATGCATATGTGGGAAGTGACTGAACTCCATGAACACAGGCAATAAATACATGTTAATACATAGTATAAAAAACTGGGCTCTACAGCTTTCACTTTTAGTTGTCTGAAAAGTAGTATAATTATAATTACTTTATACTTACAGCAAATATAAAAATAAAATGTAAACATTTCCACTTAAAGAAAGTTTATAATTTCTGTATTTTAATAAACACTGTAGGCTCTTAGGGTCCAGTGTCTACAAGAATTAAGATTCAAAACAATCTCAAGTTAACCACTTTTTAACAGTTATAAAGGAATTCTCCTATTTATTTTATTCTCTGAAAAGATGGAGATACAATTCAGATCCTATAGAGTTTTGCTGCAAGTCTTACCTTGACCTTGACTCTGCATTCATTTGAAAACCTAAAGTACTCCCAATCCTTTGTCAGAAGGATTTTTAACCAACTTTTTAATCCTTAATTAAACACTACTGTTTTTATAGTGGGCTCCAAGAACAGTATTTATTTTGAATTACCTAACACTAAAGGATACTATATGTAATACAATAGGTATTTTATACCTATTCAAACTTTCCTGACACGTTGTTATTATTAATCAACCCTCTCATTCATTCATTAAGTAGTTGTGTAAGGGGGTTTCAATTCCACAAGTCAGACTATGAGTCCTATGCATTTTGATCAATATCATCCCTGTCGTCTCTTCGACTGTTCACCCCAGTGGTTACCCATTCTATCCCTATCCACAAGTTCTGTAATTCAGTTTTTATGTAATGTACGTTGAAGATAATGATCGTATTTACTCACTCTTCCTCCTTTTGCAAACACCACATTTTGTATTAGATCTATCTTTCCACGCATTCTAGCCCCTCCTCTGGCATCTCAATGTTTCCTTTATTATCGGTTTTCATATCAGACTTTTAAAGGACCAATCATCTTAGCAATGAGTTAGCGATCACTGTTGAATGCGATCAAGGCTACTTCCAATTGTTAAGCTTACTGCTTTATATTCCCAGGCAGACATAATGAAAACTCAAATTTCCGAGCATGTATCACCGATAAAAACATCATAATTAGAAGTACCACAAATATCAACAAGCCATCTGTCATCATTAGCATCATTCTTAAAAATCATTTATTCTACGGCAGCTTCCACAATGAGTCTTTTACAAATATGACCTCATGTCCAGGGACCAATAAACTCTACAGCAATCAGAAATCAATTCCTTCTATTTCGTCTGGCTTCCGCGACATGGCCCCAAAGGCCTACAGCAGCTTCAACTTGTTCAAACTCCATTGAATAGAAATGAGAGAGGGGAAGATCAAAGGATACACTCTCTCCCTGATAGAGTCCTTTTTCCTGGAAGTGAATTTGGGAGAAGCTAATATATGTATTGACCCTGGGGAAAGAATTGAGCTTGAGGTGTGGGAAATATATCTGGAGATACAAAAGCAGTGATGCCTTTCTCTTCATTTGATCAAACTGGCCATACTTTAAGAGAGTTATTATAAAGCAAGATGATAATTGAGAAGGCAGAAGACTAAGAAAACACTGCTGGCGGAATCATGCCATATATATTTTCACTCCTCTCCTTGGGTGTGACAGGGACTAGCTTTGGCCAATAAGAGCTCATCACCAAAGAGAAATACCTCCCCGTACTCCAAGATATAAGTCTGCCCTGGGAAATTGTGGAAATCACCTCAGCTTCCTCCACGAATCAGTGGATTCTGCACCCCTCCCCCCCGCCACCAGCCCCTGAAGTGTGCTTTTGGAAAACAGTCAATCCATGTAAGCGTGTCCTTTGAGGAAGGGCAGAGGCAGATATTAATGTATTCCATGTGAGGGTCTGTGTGGACAACCAGCTACTTTCAGAAATTTCATGGGGTTAGATATTATCTAAAGAGTTAAACAGGTTCCTCTCAACCTGCTTCCTTGCCTGGACCTATGGGCTGAAATATCTGTCTTAGCCTTGAGTAGCATTAACAAGAATTTTGACAAGTAGGTTTAAACAGAATCCATTAAACTGCATTTGTTAAGTTATCAAGTTCTTCATCACAAGTGGTAGAGTGCCAGCCTTGAGCAAATGAAGCTCAGGAACAGTGCCCAGGCCCTGAATTCTAGCCCTAGGACTGGCGAGAGAGAGAGAGAGAGAGAGAGAGAGAGAGAGAGAGAGAGAGAGAGAGAGAGAGAGAGAGAGAGAGAGAGAGAGAGAGAGAGAGAGAGAGAGAGAGAGAGAGAAGATGAATGACTTCAGTGGATGAGGCGCCTGGATTCTCTTGAAGCTTCTGGTGAACATGTACTTGTTTGTAGGTTCTATGTTAATTTTGCAGTGAATCTAAAAGAACTCCTCTGACAGCTATCCCATATTTATAGGCTCACTCTAATAATCCTGATCAGGATTTCATGTTCTGCATTAGAGGCCAGGCTGAACGCATCTTGTAGGACCTGATTTCTAATTTTGTAGGTCTAAAAATTATGCTACTGGATTCATTGATTATAGGTCAGCCAAAATAATTGTTTCAAATATTTCAATATAATTCCTTTACTTAGACTTATCCTGTATTTTCTTTCTTCTTTTCTTTCTTTTTTTCTTTTCTTTTTTTTTGGGGGGGGGTCCGGTCGTGGGGCCTGAACTCTGGGCCTGGATGCTGTCCCTCAGCTCTTCAGCTCAAGGCTAGTCTCTACCACTTGAGCCACAGCACCACTTCTGGCTTTTTTCTTTTTGCTTATGTGGTGCTGAGGAATCAAACCCAGGGCCTCAGGCAAGCAAGGCAAGCACTCTACCACTGAGCCACCTTCCCAGCCCTTATCCTGTATTTTAACTAACAATAAGACCCTGATTTTTATCTGTTTTTTTTTTTTTTATCTCCAGTCTCCTCCTTATCTGTACTTTTTATGCTTTTAGTTATATCCAGTCATTTGTGGTCTGAAAATATTACATGGTTAATTCCAGACATCTGAGTAGTGTGATGATGAAACCTGTCTCTGTCCCACTTCAATCCCACTTCATGTCACTTTTTCCGGTATATCCATGCTATAGATGCTACTTACAGCAAATGAACTGTCACTTCTTAACATCACAACCCTTCAAGACTCTATTGGCTCATGCTTCTGTAGCCTGACTTTACCTGATATCTTAGTAGCCCATAATCCATAAGCAAGATGCTAAGAGGCTGAGCATTCAGGAAATTTTAACCACTTATTCAATGGGAACTCTGATATCTAGTTAACCAGATATGCATACCGTAGATATATTGAGGTCAGTAAATTAAGGCCTAGGTTCTCATTCTAAGTCAACACAAGAAATAGAAAATCTTCCTGGTGACACTAACTCCTTCCTACTGGTTCAAAAGCCTCATCTTTTCAGAGTCTCAGTGTATAGGTCAGAGGTTTCATGGATCTATACACTACCATCTTTCACACTGTCAGATGGTGTGTCTGACCGAAGAGAATCACCTAATGAGGGGAAAGGGACTATGATTCACAGATAAGGGTGCCTGCCCTCTTCTCAGACTGCAACTTCTTTTTTTATTTTTTTATTTATTTATGCATTTATTTATTTATTTTATTGTGAAAATACTATTCCGAGGGGTTACAATGACACGAACAAGGTAATGAGTACATTTCTTATCAAGCATTGTTGCTTCTTTTCTTATAAGGTTCAGCAAACATTTATCCCTGCCCTTCTTTCCTAAATTTATGCCACAAAAGAAGTAACCACTTTGATCTTTATGGTGCATTCAAACGTGTCTCTAAGAGCTAGCACATAGTTTTTGTGGGTGAGTGCAAGGATAATGTACTTTTCCTATATTAAAACACTATTCTCACTTCATCATTGCTCTATGTTAGGTAATAACAAGAAAAAAAGAAAAAAAACAAAAACAAAAAATCTCAACCCACTTCCAAAGAATTGTCTGGCCTAAGATTTGAGCTAATCGAATAAATATGACTCCTAGAGTCTTGAAAGTTTTGTCTAAATGGAATATATTGAAAAAGGAAAGCACATTGAGAGACCTAAGGCTTTCTCTTCATTCATTTTAGCAAGACATTACTGAACATTTAATTTGACGCAGGCACTGGGCAGATGCTTGCAACAGACTACTTCGAAAAACAGATGTGCTCACAGTGCAGCCCAGAACCAAACAGAAGGTAACAAGGTCCACATTGGGATAACAGGCAATGCAAAGGGGAAAGTGGACAAGGAAAAAAAGATTTCCATGGCAGCCAGTCCCTACTCTCTGCTTCCATTCATTTCCATTTGCAATTATTTACCCAATCAATGTGTGTCTCTTCCCTAAAAATATAAATTCCACCAGGACAGGGTTGCATGTAATTCTTTTTTTTTCACTGCCACATAAAAAGCCTGCGGCCTGGGCCTCCCAGAAGAGCCCAGCTCCTCTGATTTAGCCTTTTGTAATAAGTACTCTGGAACTGTGGAGCTGTTGACAGTTACTTTCACCTGGTGGGCAGAGAAGCAAATACTCAGAAGGCACAAGGCAGTAGGGGAGGTCAAGAGGGTCATGAAAAATTCCCTTGGGAATAGAAAATGGAGCTCTTCAGAGCACCTGTTGAAATTCTCACCCTATTCTGGCAGCAGAGAGTGAAGCAGGGTACCTTCCTGGGAATTGGGGACCAGGACTGTTTGTTTTCCTACAAAACTTATCCAATGCAGTCCCTTGGTTTGCACAGCTGTCTTCAAAGGGTCAAGTTCATAAATGCTTCACTGACAAGAAGAGAAGTTGTATTCCTTGCTTTCTTTATTAATATTTTCTCTGAATGGTAGTTAGTTATCATTATGAACAGCAATTCAAACAACTAAATGTCCAACAGTCAATTTTTGAATGCAGGCATATAAGATGGATTAATATTAATTTTTAAATATTCAGAAGGCAATGAAGACTATTCAAGTCTAACACTCCTACAAGCAAATCAAATGTATATTACCATCTAAATACTGTCATTCTTAATATTTTCCAGTGAATACACATGAATATATAGAATACAAAATATTTCAGGAAGATGGTCCCTTTAAAAAGTATTCTAGTATTTTTTCCCAATATTTTAAGAGTATTCTATGAAATGTCCTAAAATATATTTTAAAGTTGGGTATATAGTTAGCAAAATAATTTGTTTTTATGAGCATTGCAATGTGTCTGATATTTATTTGATTTATCAAATACTTGATTTATCAAAGGTAAGGAGAAGTGTAATAAATCTTTGTACAAGGAGTGAGATTCCATGTTTTCACTAGTATTTCTAACTAGTTTCTCATATTTAAAAACACCGATGGTCAGTCATCTTGAAATATGACTATGTATAAAATTGTCTAACAGTCCTTAGAATGATTGAATCAGCATGGTCATAGTCATCACTTACTATTTTGTTTTGGTTCTGGTCCTGGGGCTTGCAATCAAGGCCCACACACTGTCCATTTCCTTTTGTGTTCCAGGCTCATCTTCTACAACTTGGTCCACAGCTTCACTTTTGGCTTTTGTGGTAGGTTAGGTAATAACAAGACAGAAGAGAAGCAAGAGTTTCAAGGGCTTTCCTGCCCCTGCTTGCTTTAAACTGTAATACTTAGATCTTAGCCTCCTGAGTAGCTAAGAGGCAATGACCTACTGGCACCATAATCTAAATTCCTTCCTTCCTTCCTTCCTTCCTTCCTTCCTTCCTTCCTTCCTTCCTTCCTTCTTTCCTTCCTTCCTTCCTTCCTTCTTTCCTTCCCCCCTTCCCTCCTTCCCTCTCCTCACCTTCTCTCCCCTCTCCTCACCTTCTCTCCCCTCTCCTCCTTTATTATTATAACTTTACTATTATAATATTCCTCCACATGAAATGTTTAAATCTTTTTATCTTTTTTCATATCTTATAAAAAATGTTCCAGTCTGCGTTTATGTACTATCTTAAGCCATATTTGATGCATTAAAATTCATTTTCAAAGATATGTAATTATTTCTCCTTTGTTTAGTTCTTGTAATTCCAAACAGCTCTATGGAGCCGCTGGGTGATTCCCTTGGGTCATTTCTTTCTCTACTTTTTTTCTTCTTTCTTGTATGTCTGTCAACATGTCTTCCAGAATTTCATTCTCACCATCTCCCTCCCCATACAAATCATCTTCACTGATTCAATATTTTAATATTCATGGGTTCCTTTCAACTTTCTTTGGAGATTTTCATTTTGACCTTTGAATTTCTTGAACTTTTCTTTCTTTCTGTATACTTTGATGATCTTAAATTACTATTTTCTGTATCCTTTATTTCATCTGATCATGCTCCCTTTAATATCATCCAGTGATCTCACAATTTTACAGTTTATGATATTTTAAGGGACCGTGCATTATTACCTCTCACAGATGAGGCTCTAGCGCAGTTATATTGCTTGGCCGTATGTGCTTCTTCCTTTTGGGGGGAATACCCAGAGGCCTCTCTGGGCGCTCCTTTCTTACATCCCATCACTTACTCTCCCCCCTGCAGTCCAAATGGAAACCATCTCCTTCAACTTGGCCCTTCTCTCTGTAGCCTTCAGTCATCTTTAGGACTCCAAACTTGATACGCTCCACTGATTCCCCAAAGTTCATGATTCTAATGAATTTCCACCTGCCCTTTGTCAGGAGAATGTCATTCTGGTTTTTATTTTATATTTTCTTCCATAAAATTAAATTTAATCTTCCACAATTCTGCTGAATTCCTTTCTGTCATCTTCTAGAACCGATCTTCCCATTAAAAGTAGGGAATATAAAGCCCAGGAATGAATGGACAATAAAGTCTTCTTTGTTTCCTTTCAGATAGACTGACTCCTCTGTCTTACGGAGATTTGTAAGAAGCCAGCCATGACGTATTTCCTTAACGTGGGACCATCTGTTTTTAAAAGTTTTTGAAATACTGTTCATATTCTGGGGGTACATTGTTGGTCAAAATGAGTTCGGGCTATTTATCAGGCTATTTATTTTATTTAAATATAGTAGTCATCTTTAGGCTTTTGTATGGGAAGCTAGAAAGACTGTAGTGAATTCTAGCAAAGTCCACCTCTCCAGAGAAATAGTTTGGGGCCAGTAGTAGTGGCAGTGGCAATCAAGGAATGGGACAGATTCATCAGCATGGTGGTATTTTAATTTAAGGATCTTGAGATTTGTAAAATTGGGAATCTATGAAGCAAGAAAGGTATTTCAGACCACATGTGATTATCTAGGTCCTGATTAAGTACACACACAGAGAAAACAACAGGAAAAGAAATTCCCAAGAGGTAAATGGAGAAAGTTGAGGTTTCATAAATCTATATAATCAGAATCATATTGTAAGATAGAATTTGGTAAGAGAGGATTGGGTTTCCAATGTTTGAACATGCAACCATTTTCTATCTTGATGTGTGATGAAGGTCTATGTAAAGCAGTTTCTAACTTATCTATATTTGGAGTAGCGTGGAGCAATTTGTAATCTCAGTAAGGACAAATGCTTCTTTGTTTATAGGGTTTTGACAACAGAATGGTTGTAATTAGATGCATCAGCACTGTGCATATCAGCAGTTTGGGGAAATCCGGATGATTTTATTTGAGAATTAGACTTCACAAAGTATAGTAGCACTCTTTGAATTCTTCATAGTCTCAAGTTCTGTTACATGATTTTAATGATTATCACTTGTTTCTTGTCACTTTTAAATAATCGAGCCTAGTCCATTCTGATAGTACCAAAGCACACATTAAAAATGGTGACATGATGTCATATTGCTTTTATCACATTAGTTGCTAAGAAAATCATTAGCTTAAGCAATATCAACTGTGTTTTAATAGACAAATTAATCTTTGCTTGATCGCCTCATCTAATCTCCCTTGTTCGACAGGAAGTTTTCTGCCTGGTAGGCATTTGTGATCTTTTTGGCAGTAAAGAAGAAATATGATCTTTATAAGTAGAACCTTAAATGATTTTTTAAAGTAGGAATGCATAAATGTTCTAAAAATAAGATTGACTCTACTTGAATGTAAGTTTCAGAGGGAGTGGATTTATAAAGTATTTATTTCAGCTAGAAATGCTATTTGGCAGAAAGCATAATTTCTTAGAGCAAGAGGAGAAAAATAGAGGCAACCCTGGAAAAACTTTATGAAAAATAACATTTGTATGTTTGTAGTCTCTTAATCTTAAGCAAAAATGTATTTATCTTTAGTTTTGGGTTTTGTGTTTAACTGTATTCATTCTACCTGATTTGGGAGGTCATTATGAAGATTAATAGTTGCTTTGCAGAGATAACTTCTGTGCAAGTTCTTTGAACAAGAGGATTAATATTTTACTATTCAGAGAAATCAGTGCAGACGGAATTAGTTCAGCCAGTTATACTGGCAGCTGATGCTTCTCAGTAGATACAGAAGTTCAGGGGAAATGATTTTTGGGAGTGCCTTCCTCGTTTATAACAATTTCCTGAGGGCTATTTCAAAATGGCACTCTGTTCTTAATTATTCGAGGCAATGTTGTCTGTCCGCTTTTATGGTTTCCTAGGAATCTGCAGTGAAAGAAACATGTTTGAAGTTAAGCCTCAGTGTGCATTGGACACTACCAGCTTCCCTACACTAGCTCATGTGGCAAATGCTTGCATATCCTGTAACAATCATGCCCTAACTCATGGTTTCCAGAAGACAAGCATCAGTATTCATAACCACAACAGAACAGTTGCATTTTAGAAATTTTTATGCTTAGTCTTCCCATGACCTCTGATATAAAATTTGAGGGAGCTCATACTATAGACTAAGGCACCATGATGTCTCACAGTTACCTTCGAAGATAGAAAAGAGCTTCTCTCCAGAATTCTGAAGTCACTAAAATGCAGCTGAAAATAGGCAAGACACAGTTCTTTTACTGTAGACTTTCTAACCGAATAGTAAAATCGATACTAAGAATAAAGTGTTTGGAACTAGTATTTACTCTCAGGTGTTAAATACCAAACTGAACTTTTAAAAATATACAATATGTTTGAAAATATTTATTTTGAAAGACACAAATAACAACCTAGGGAAAAAAGAAAAAAAGAAAGCAGGTAAACATGACAGATGACCAGCCTGAGAAGGGAGAAAAGTGATTTGAGCTAGGAGTTGTTAATGAGCACATAGAAATAATCCGTGCAAAGGAGAAGTGTAGGAACGATTTCATGAGACATCAGGCCATGAGCTGGTGTCCATATGAGCGCTTCGGCTTGCCCAGTGCCTTTAAGCCATGGTGAACAATTTGTTCTATTATGGGTTTAAGCTCCCCTTTGGCTGCTTTCATCTTGGTACATCCCTAGGTTATAATAAAAAGAAATATAAATAAACATTAAGAATCTATTTCAGCTCTTCAGGATTTTTATGGAACTTCTCAGATCAAATTAGATGGATGTGGATGGAATGATAACTCAGATTAATTGTTGTCACTTCTCTGGTGTGTAGACACTGGTATGGTTCCCTAAAAAGCAGGAAGCACTTAGTCAAATGTCATGCTCCCAGCTCATGCTTTCAACTAATTTAATGACGGTGACGAAGATGAAAGTGAGTGCTGCAATAATGCACATTTAACAATATTTGGTCCATTACTGTAGGCCCTGATTAACTGAAATGTGAGCACAGTAATAGATGTCATTTTGATTTGCACTCCAGGACAAGTAAAATAGTTGCGTGTCAACCTGGATGAGATATGTAGGATGTGTTAAACCAATCTTGTCATTTAATATCTGATGAATTACCAGTGATCACCCTGCCTGAAATATGTCAGTTTCTCCTGGTAGAACACTGGGTATTGTCATTATAGCCAGTACAAATTGCTGTCTAAATGTATGCTCAATTTAACAGCTGTCTGTTAAAGTTATCAACACATTCCAACATCCATTATACAAAGAACTCTTTTATGCATCGAGGCAGAAGTGTTTATTAAAATGATACAGGAATGGAGGAATACACTGTAGTCCACCTGATAAAAGCAACACATGCAAAACTTTGGAAACTCAACTTATTATTAGTCATTACTATTGTTGCATAGAAATATATGGTATACACTTCATGTGTCAGTAAAATTTGAAAGAGAGGACAAATAAATTAAAAAGTACGTATTTCTAAAAAAAAGTATGTATTTCATGTTGACTCATGCCTTCTCTCTCTAAAATATAAAAAGCACAAAACACTTAGAAGCTGTTGAAAAACTTAAATTAATTGACACTGTCATCATTAATTGAAAAATGCTGAAAGGAAAATATAAAAAATATCTACTGATGTAGAGAATATTTTTTAAAATATGTAAAATTTGGTTCAACTGGGTATATTTTGTTAGAATACAGCAATCACTACTATATTAAATGAGTAAATCATTGGACTGTTAAAGTCATAAGTTGTTTGGGAAGGTTAGAGAGGATATAAACTGGGGGTAGGGAGGGAGGGAAATTGCTACATCAAGCATCCTGGAGAGAAAGGGTGGTGGCATTTTAGAATGAGCATATAAATATGATACTTTCTATATTCTGCTTTGTAGATACTCTATTGGAACATGCTAAACAAATAAAAATGGTAAACATAAGATAATGTTCAGTGTACTCAGCTTTTTGGGCCTCAAATTAAATATAATGCAGTAAATATTCATCAGACATCCCTATGTATGTGCCGTTGTGTAGAATCTGTATGAAATAATATGATGACTTCTAATCCTCTTGCAAAACGGTGCAATTATTGCCTTTTACTTTCTCTCTCTCTCTATGAGGAGTCCTAGGAATCCATATTGAATGGAGCTAAGAATCTGGGTTTGAGTCTGAGTCTGCGACTTGCTTGCTGTGTAACATTGGGAGATCTAACTATTTTATGCCTCCGCCATCCCATTTATAAAATGAGGAGAAGGCCTCTTTTGCATGGGCACATGAGGATTTAGTAGAGGTTAGCATTAGCCAGGGAACTGGGTGTAGGATAGTCCATAAATCACCAATAAATTAGGTTATTTGTCCACTTGGTTACCCGTAAGAATACTTGAGGAACCCCTTGAAAATAGCCCACATTGATGAATAGAGTTTTATATATATTAGTGGTACAACATTTTCATTGTGATATTTACACACACACACACACACACACACACACACACACACACACACACACACACACACACACACACACACACACTAGACACCAACTTGGGATTGCAACTTCCTATGCCAACTCTAAGGGGTCAGATACCTAACTCCCAAGCACCGAGTCATACACGGTTGTCCTCCTCCCAAGTTCCTGCCAACTCATAGGCTGCTCCTGGAACCTGCAGAGTTCCACATTAGGAACTGGAGTGCTGGGCTCTTGGTTTTCTGACTCCACTGTCACACTACTTAAATGCTTGCTATGATTTCCAAGATGCATTGAGCATGTAGCTAGAAGATGCCTGGGTCTCAGGCCTCCACTTTTAGTCTCACATGGGGTTTTATGACATGGTTGGTATGATCACATTGATGGGAAGTTACCTACACAGAACTGGCTGGTCTTGTCCAGAGATCCAGGCCACAACCAGACTTCACGTGCCTTCCATGTCTGCCCATGCTCATAGCTCATTGGTGCCCACCAACTTGTTTATGAGATGCTGGTATAAATAAACCTAGTGTGCAACTAGAATTGGTTTCCTTAGCTTTTTAGAGAAAGTTGAGTTTGAGAATAGTTGGTGCAATTTGGTATGCCTATGAAGTGAGCAGCCTAGTGATGTTATACAACCACCACCTTGCTTTCAACTTCATAATAGATTCATCGTAATATCCAGTCTCATGCATCTAACCTGGCACTTGATTCTCAGTGTGTGTCTCCGCTATTCCACTTGGAGAACACAAGCCTAAATAAAAACCCTTCCATAAAACCATTCTTCTCACCTGCAGTGTATAAAGTTACATGACAGATTTACACTGGATATTTAAAACTAATAATTGTGCATGTATGTGCGTATATACAGTCATTATTTTGAGTAAAAAAATCCTTTTTTTGTTCATTTTGCTGTCAAATTCCTTGTGTTCACTCTAGAATTTTGGAACTGAATCACTGCCCTTAGGTTATTTATCATCTTAAGTACAGTGGAACCAAAGAAAAGAAAATTGGGAAATATTAAGAAAGCAAAAATATCATTCAAGATACTACTCTTTTGTGTGTGTGTGTGTGTGCATAGTTTTTATTGTAAAAATACTGTACAGAGGGGTTACAGTTACATGAGTAAGGGAATGAGTACATTTCCTATCGAGTTTGTTACCTCCTCCTTTGCTTTTCCCCTACCATCCCTTGCCTCCCCCACCTCCCCACCTCCTCCCTTCCCCCACAGTTGTAAAGTTCATTTTTGGCATATTGTCTTGTACGTCTCATTGTTACAATGGATCTCTATCCTTATTTCAGCATTTTGTTATTTCACTTCACCTGCTCAAATTAGAAAAATGTATATACAAGATGCAGGGCACTAAAATAAAATACAGTGTAAACAGGGGTTATACCATGGAGGAAGAACATACAAAAAGAACAAGAAAATTACATGTATGGAACCAACCCAGAGGCCCCTCAGTAGATGAATGGATCAAGAAAGTGTGGTACATATATATGTGTGTGTGTGTGTGTGTGTGTGTGTGTGTGTGTGTGTGTGTGTGTGTGTGTGTGTGTGTGTGTGTGTGTGTGTGTGTGTGTGTGTGTGTGTGTGTGTGTGTAATGGAATTCTTTGCCTCATCAGAAAGAATGACACTGCCCCATTTCTTAGGAAATGGAATGACTTGGAAAAAAATATTAAGTAAAGTAAGCTAGGCCCAAAGAAACATAGGTCCCATTATTTCCCTTATTTGTAATAACTGGTATATGTCCAGGACAAGCAGAAAAGCTCAAAAGCTATGCACATATGACAATATAGGATGATGCTAAGTGAAATGAACACCAAGATAGAGACACAAGTGGTTTTAACTTTCTTGCTGTTGTTTTTAATGTATTTATAAGATACTACTCTTAAGATTGCAGAATACTATAAAATTACTGACAAGTCCACTGAACATGTCTGGCATAGATATGTAGTAAAAATATAGCATTTATACTTAAAACCAGAGTAGGCAGAAATCATACTAATTTTAGAAGAAATTGAATGACAAAGAAACTGGAATTCTAATTTGCAGCCAAAACCTGTGACTATTCCAAATTTGAGAAAAACTTCAGTAAATTTTAATTCAGAGGATTCTATATTTATTGACTTTATGGTCAAGTCTTCTTTGTCCTTCAGCTTATTACTGCTACCTGGAAATCATGTTAAAAATGTACTTAGCAAAGGAGGAGGCTGCAATGCTTGGTAAGAAATGTATGCATTATCCTGCCCATGTAATTGCAACCCCCCTGTACAATATGTTCTCAAATAAAATAAAATAAAATTAAAAAAAAATGTGCTTAGGACTAAGGACAAAGGTGCTTAAGACATTGGTTGCAGATTTAGTACATTTATATGTAACCAGTTTAGAGTCTACTTTTCATGATTACATGGTAAATCTTCAATGTAGGGTAGAGAAGCAATTTTATTTTGTTGGTGGTTTTATTTTTGTTGGTTGTGGGGCTTGAACTCAGGGCCTGGGCTGTGTCCCAGAGCTTTTACACTCAAGCCACAGCTCCACTTCCAGTTTTCTGGTGGTTACAGAGGCTAGTCTTACAGACTGACTTTGACCCACATTATACGTGTAAGCCATTGGCACCGGCTGCCATTTGATATTTTAAATCCATAAGTAGCCAAATTGTGGGCTGTCAATCAACTTAAAAGCAGGATGTAGGCACACAGCTTTTTAATGAAACTGAACTGATCCATTTCCATTTCTCTTTTGTATGAATTTGTGGAAAATGGATGAACCAGCCAACATGTATTTCCTCTGTCATTTTGTCCATCCATAAAATCTTCTCTTTCTGTGGATTGTCTAGTACAGAATATTAGAATTTAATTTGTTCAATGTTTTGGTCAAGATTTAAGAAAGTGCTTTAGTTTTCCAGCCTCTAGAAGGATAGGTCTCAGAACTCATTGCCTGTTTACCCAAGAGGTCGTCTACTTTTTTTTTTTTTTTTTGATTGGTTGTGGGGCTTGAACTCTGGGCCTGGGCGCTGTTCCTCAGCTTTTCAGCTCAAGGCTAGAGCTCTACCACTTGAGCCATAGTGCCACTTCTGGCTTTTTCTGTGGTGCTGAGGAATCGAACCCAGGGCCTCATGCATGCAAAGCAAGCACTCCACCACTGAGCTACCTTCCAGCCCTGTTATTTACTTTTAAGATTGTATATGAATATACTTTTATTTCTCTGGGATAAATTCCCAGGAAATTCAACTGATGAGTCCTTTGTTAAGTATATATTCAGTGTCCCTTAATTATATCCCTTTATTTACATTTCTTGATTACTCAAGATGTTGGATATATTGTGTGCTTATTTACCATCCATTGATGCTGTTTTGGAAATTAACTAATTTTATTTGTTCTCTAATTGTTTCATTTTTCTAATCTTGAATTTTTTCTTGTTTTAATTATTTGAAGTAGCTGTACAATGGGATTTTAATCCAGCATGCCAGTTAGTGAGTACATGTAACAAAATTATTCCATGCCATTTTCCAAATGGCTGTAACATCACCACACTGGACCACTTGGAGTACCTTGTTATATCTTGGTATTAATGCACTGAGCATTCCCCACTTGACCTATTTCAACCCAGCTAGAGCTGAGTCTATAATCTCCCCTATTGTGTTTGCCTGGAATAGACTAGTTATAAAAAAATAAAAATAAAAAAGGCTTCTGTCTTGATGGGCTTTTCCATTTCCTGTTTCTTTGGCTGACAGAACATGTTGTATTGGATTTGTCTATTTGCTTTGCTTGTTTATTTTGGTATGCATTCCTTGACATGTCCAGGTAGCTGCCTTCTTTATTAGCCAGTTTGACACATAAGAGAAAGAAAATACAACCACGGGTACTCAATATCATCCTTTTTGTCCCAAAGTCCTTAGTTATTCTGTGTCTTTCCTCTTTCAATGTCCCCTATATTTGTTTTATGTAAAGCCTTCAGGAATAAAGAGAAAAATGACTTTATTACATCTTCCTGGAGGTTCCATTCTTTTGTATAATTAATGTCTAACAAGCAGTATTTAGCAATTGGTGGTTTGAGCTAGATCCCGGTACAAATTCTTTATAGTTGTATGACCTGTAGACAAGGTGGTATTTATCTTTCTTAGTATGAAAATTATAGAAATAGCATTTGTCAAAATATCATTGATTAAACTCAGATAAAAGCATTGAATAATTATGGTCTTATATAAGTGAATTACTCTGAGTTTTTGTTTCCAAATACAAAAAAAAGCCAAAAGAAAAACCTGATGTCCAGGCAAGAATGATTAGTCTCACTTCTGAAACAGAAGTCTAGGAGGAGTTTTCAGAGACTGAGTCAAAGCTCTTGAGCTACATTGGCAAAGAGGTCACAGCAGGACTTAGCAAGTACTTTAACTATCCAGTTCTCCACGAGAGTAATGGACTAATCTATTGACTAAGAGAAACCAGATATATTAACCTGCTCGAAGAATTAATAACACCATTCACTTTACAGAATGGGGTACTCAAAGAAAGACATTTATAGGAACTTGGACCAAGGGACCAAATAGGTTAATAAGGATATTTCAAGATGGAGATGGACAGACTTCAGGGAAGTTCATGAGATAGTGGAGAGGGTTGGTGAGGAGAAAAACCACTAGACTGGGAAACTCTTGATCCACAATTTTTGCAGGAATGTCTTCAAGAAAATCATGAAACTGTTTTTTTTTTCATTTTTTAGTTTTTTAATTTTATCTTCTTTAAGAGTAATTTCATGGAGGGAATTATTGTTCTGTTAAGAAAGGTAGCCTGTGTTTTATGTTGTGGTAGGTAAATGATATGTCTGGATGTAGACCAATTCAGGGTCAAAGTGGTTGAAAATATCAAGTTTACTAGGCATAGAAGAATTATAAGAAACCCAACCTCCTAGGAAAGCAAAAAGTCACATGTCTTTGCTATGAACATGCAAAAGTCTAACACAAATGATTCTTCGTATTCCCAGAATCTCTAGGTAGACATGGAGCTGCCCACTCCTTAGAGTGCCAATTATTTTTCAGTTTCAACCATAATGAAAATAGGTTTTGGCAGGTTTTCTCTTGTTTTCAAACAAAGCCAGAATTATATAAACATTTGTCATCACCAATACTGAGCTCACTTTTTCCCATACAATTCCAGTTTTACATCACATTCAATCAAAAGAAGACTTTCAGAGAAAGCATGAAGTTGCTTGTATCTTGGGTAAGTGATTTATTACTTTTTATGTTATTACAGCATCATTCTGAAAATTATCACAGGGCCACACAGTGAGGTCTAAGTAGAAAATAAACTCATTTTTTAATTCTTTGACTTAAACAAGTTCTTAAAAGCATTTGGCATGTTTAGGGAATAATTTGTATGGAAATGATTGTGTGTGTGTGTGTGTGTGTGTGTGTGTGTGTGTGTGTGTGTGTGACATTCCAAAAGGTAGATCTATCTTTCAATCCTACTGCTCCTCCATTACCATAAGTTGACCCATTTTCCTCTCCCATTCCAAGCCTGAACACAGACAATACAATATTTTGCAGGAACAAAAAGAGAAATGATTGTGAACTTTACTAATATCTCCTTCTTGACTTTCTACATGATGCATTAACAACTTAGAAAAACAGGTATTTTATTGTTTTAGTTCATTGAAATTATTGTTCTAGAGCCTCTGTTTTATACTGAAAGTGATGGAATATTTTTAGCTTGCTTTGAGGTGATTTTATTCTAGAGATTGAGGTATTGAAATATGGTTTCTATAGAAACTGTTAAGTGTAGTGACCCTTGAAGATAGACTTGAAAACATTTACCAGATTGCACAAAATTTTACTGTCCTTTCTCATGAGGTCATGGCTGTGAACTTCAGTATCCTAAATTAATTTGAATATAATTCTAACAGTGTGAGGCACATTTTTAGTACAAACATTCTCATTTACCCAAGGATAGCAATCACCTGTCGTGATAGAGCTAAGAGCTGTAAGGATATCTTAAGATTACTTTGCAATTGCATATAACATCTTTATTTTAAACTCAAAATTTGAGGTCCAAGTTAATGCTCAGTTTAGAATTCTGAGCTTCACAATCTTATTCTTCAGATATTCAGAGATTATGTCTAGTGAATTGAATTTGGGAAACCATATCTTCTTTTTTTAAATTGCAGATCCAAATCTTTTATAAATATAGTCTTCATTTCTTTTATTCGTTGGTCTAAATTCAACATCATATGTTAATTGAAATTTAGGAGGGCGAGGATAATCTTTAGAAATAATTAGTACCTTATATCACAAATCACTAAATCTTACATTCTCCATTAGAATAAAGAAAATACAAGTATGCCTTGCAACTCCATCCATAAAGGGATAAAACTATTGTTACGGCCTTTACTCCTGATTTGGCCATGACTCGCTTTAGCAAATGCATCAATAGTAACGTTGGAGAGAGCATTTGGGGGTTTATAAATAATCCATAGAATTTTAGAGGGCAGAAATCATCAAAACACCAGTGCTTTCACTAACATTGTGAGGCTGAGTTCAAGTGTTCTAGAACCCCCAAATTTACAGAATTAGAATTATTTAGGTAATAATTGCTCTCTAGAGTTATTTTGGTACTCTTTTCTAAAAGGAAGAATGATCTAAAGGATAGGGTCAAGAACCACAAAGGATAATGTACCTGAGGATTAATAGATGGAAACAATATGTCTCTAATCAAGATACATTTTAGAAAATGTGAGGGAATGGGTAGAATTGAGGGACTAGGGAACAATCAGAGGGATGATATTGGTCACGGTGCATTGTACGCATAAACTGTCATGTTGAATTGCAGCCCCTTTGCATAACTATTTAAAGAAAATAAAATATAAATTTAGAAAGGAAACTTAAAACTGAAAAAAGATGAGTTTTGTCTGGTAAGATTATCCTCGATGTATACTAGTTATTGCAAACAAGGGAAACTATGGGACCTATGTTTCTTGGGTCTGGCTTACTTCACTTGGGAAATAACAAAATGCAGAAACAAGGATACAGAATGAGCTATTGTAACAATGAGATGTACAAGACACTATGTTGAAAACGAACTTTATGACTTCAAGGTGGGGGGTTGGGGGAGGGAGGAGTCAGGGACATGGGGAGGGAAGGGATGATAGGGGTAAAACAAAGGAGGGGGTAACTGCTGGAGAGGAAATGTACTCATTGTCTTATTCATGTAACTGTAACCCCTCTGAACAGTATCCTTACAATAAAAATACATATTTAAAAAGATAAATTTTGTGCTTATGGTATAATGAAATTTACATAATTTACAAGGCTAATTTTCAGATGTACTGTAGAATATAGTCAGTATATAATTTCTCTCTTGAAAGAGATTATCAACTATTGTGTCAATGTGTAGCGCAGATACCTTGTGTTTATTATTCACATGTCATTCAATCAAAAGGAGAATAAACAACAGCATATCTCAGAATGTAATTTTAAATATGTCAATACCAGACTTTTTTGCCAGTCCTTTTACTTAATAAACAAATACTTACTGGTTAGCTGTTGTGTTTTTTTCTGTATTTGATATATAAAACATTTTAAAATCAGATAATAAAGCTAAATTTATGCTAAAATTTAAATTACATTAAATATAAAAGTATATAAGTAGGTGGATTTTACACCTGAAATATTTTTACTGCTGGGCTTGAACTTAATTTGAAAACAAATTAAGTTATATAGACATCTATCTAACTATCTATTTATATGTATGTATGTATCACATGGGATGCTACTGTACATTTGGATTTAAATATTATATATATGGCATACATATGGCTATTATACTTATGATATATGTTTATAAAGTATATATTCCATATTGGAAAAGAATTTAAATACACAATATACAATGTCATACTGTGTGCTTCTTAAAGTTTATTTTATCTTCCTCTTCAATATAGAGACATTACCAATCAGAGCAATGCATCTTCTTCCTAAGATGGAACTGCAACTTAATTTTGCTTTCCTGTGGTGCTAGGGATCAAGCTCAGGCCCAGACAAATGTGACAAGTGTTTGACCCCTGACCTGCATTCCTGCATCTATCTGCCCACTATGTGATTGTGGGATATTCATTACCTTATTTAAACCAATTTTCATAAGCCTCAGGAAATTATTAGATTTTTTATTAGAAAAATGAAATTTTCACTCCTCAAGCAGTTGGAAGAGTAAGCTTACTTACCCCTATTGTTAGCAATTTGAGATATATTAATTTCATATAGAATCAAAAAAAAATTTTAAATTAACATTGAAATACAAGAATGAAACTGAGTTCTGATGACCGAAATTAAGATCTGGGACCCACGTTTGATTGAAATCTAATATACTCCTGAACTTTTTAGTTTCATGATCCAACAAATTCCTTGAAATCTAGTTAAGTCAGTTTTATAATGGACAGTCTAGAAAGTACTGACAAATAAAATAGGCTGGTGTAAGAGTCTGGGTGACATTCTAAGGTTCTCAGACTCCCTTGTACAAGAAAGCTCTTGTCTACTTGTTCTCCTTTTATTTCTATGATTTAATTTCATAATAGACCATTGAAAGCCCCATCCAAATCCACAGAGATCAAACTTCCTGTATAAAATTCCTGTGGGCAGCTTCCATCTATGACTCTCTGAAACTTGTTACTACAAGCTCTTCAATAAGCACTTTCATTTTCCTAATGCCTGCAAATTGACAGCAACTAATATAATGCTATTATATTGTGAATTATAACAATGTGTAGCTAGAGTAATTAAAATGAAATGCATTTTCATTTTGCTTAGGTAACTGATTTTTAAACTCCCATTCTCCCATTGGCTTAGCAAGTACCACAACTCCTCTTAACTTTCAATATAGCCATTTATTTAATACAGTTAATTATATAGTTACTTAGGTTTGATGTAGGAAAAGGTAGCCTATACTAATATATCAAGCAGAAAAAAGGTTGGGCAGAGAGGACAAGATGTCAGAGCAGGTCTAGGAGTCAGCATGTTGCACTGGACCATCGCAGTACAATTGTGAAACAGAGAACAGGAAAATGTGGCTCCTACAGGAGCAATCATTGCTCATACAATTGCTTTAGTTATCACAAAAAGGATACAGAATTTAAATATTAGAAAACGGCTAAGTTAGGAATTCAGATGATCATGGTTCAAACCCAGCCCATAGAAACTATTAAGACCCCATTTCAAGCCATAAAGTTGGGTGTGATTCATTGCTTTACAACTGTGTTCCTACTCAGTACAAGACACCATGAATTACAAAGGCATAGAGAATCCAACACTTACATTTTACCTGGGCTGTTCCTGGAAGCAATACAACTTTCATAAAGTAGTTACCAGAAAGAGGTCACAACAAGCAAGAAAGAAGCAAGGAAATGTTGGGAATCTTAGTATTCAGGATTGCACCTTGTCCCACTAGTGACTTTAATTGATACTGGTCCCCAAAGAAACATAAAAAGTTTACAGAAAGGTACACTAGTATTGGTATTTATTATGCAGTTATTAATTAATAATAATAGAATAAATCTTTAAAGAAACCCAGACTAGAAATAACAATTTGGCAAACAAACAAACAAAAAAGCCTCAATAAGCTGGGTGCCAGTGGCTCACACCTCTAATCCTAGTTACTCAGGAGGCTGAGATTTGAAGATTGCAGTTGGAAGTCAACCCTGGCAGAAAAGTCTTGAGACTCTTACCTCCAGTTAATTACAAAAAAGCTGAAAGTGGAGCTATGCTTCAAGTGGAAGGGTGTTAGCTTTGAGCAAAAATGCTCAAAGTCATATGTAAATTAATTTGACAAACAGTCCTGTTTCTTGGATTGATGGTTAATTCCCCATGTTCAAACATCAGTGAACAGAGTAGAATCCCTATGACAGTTCGATGGCATTTAGAAGTAGAAGTAGGCTGGGGTGATAACTATGAACCTATAAGTTGTCTATGACGTTCTTCTCAAATGCCTGAACTCTGTATAAAATCCATAGCCTGTTAACACCCTATACTTCCTTTGCCTAAAAGAAGCTAATAGATTTAGGAAACTTGCAGAAGACAGCAAATGTTTACTCCATTCAGAGCATTCATGGGAAATTAGTATCTTTTCAGAGCTAGGAATCCCACATCACTCTGCTTGTAACTCCACGATGATGCCTAATAGGATGAAGGCAGACACAAGACAGTATTTCAAAAGGGGGCATAGGTTTTAGGAGTGTGAGACTGGAAATTAAATCCTCTGATCTAATACGAGTTTGTGGATCCAGGAATCAAAATGAACCCAGAACAAGTATGGATGAAGTAAAGAAAGGAACAGATGGAAGATGCCAATTATATCATTTGCCAATTTTATATTTTCCCTGTAACATGGTGCAGCTCCATGTTTGTGGAAAAAGAACTGCAATTGATGATAAGCATGGTTTTCTCTCCTGACATCGTCTCTGGGTTGGATTATTCTTCCTGTGTTTAATCACTTAAGTAATGATCACAAACACTCCAGACAAATGTAATTCCTCTGTAATCTCTAGATGAGAAGTAAAATGGTGGGTGTGGGAGGAGAAGCAGAAGTGACTTTGAAACTAGTTTTCTGTAAAGGGAGTGAAATAAATGACCACCATATGCTTCTAGATTGGTGAGCATTTATAAATCAGATAGCATTGAAACTCCCCAAATTGTCTGATATAAGTGTAGAGGATGTTTGGATTACAGAAACACTCCACTGCTCCGTCTGTTCTGCCCTTTGTAGCCTCTTCCATGAGAAAGTAGATGGGAAGAGGAAAGATTTCCTGCAAATGCTAACCAGCCAAAAGCGAGTACCAGGATGAGCTGAGAGCCACTTAAGAAAATCTAAAAGGATGTTCAGATGGCCGCATACATTCAGGTTGGGTTTATATGTACAACAAATTAAAGTTGGCAGCATGAATAACTTCTACCACCTATAGGAACACTGATCTGTGTATATCTGTATATGACGAATATCCTAAACTATCAAAATCACCCCAGGTCAATTGACAGTACGGGCTGAGAACCTTTTCACAGAATGCAATTCACTTAAGATTTTCTATAATTCTTACTGGATATTGCTCTTAATTCTCCAAAGCAAACAAGAAATATATAGACTTTAAGAATCATTTATGGGTGTCAAGCAGAGTCAGAAATAGGAATCTGTACAAATACCTCAGAGATAGGTGTAAATGAGGATCCTGGTTATTGACTGGTTATATTTTGAATCTCCTCTATTCTTTTGGCTAAAGATTTCACTAAATTTTGTGGGGGAGAAGGATGTTATGTAGATGACTCTTTGCTGATCTGGGAGTATAGCTCAGGAGGTAAGTGTCAAGAAAACATACTCAGAATCTATTCACTTCCCAGCACCATGTAGAAATGGGAAAACAAACAATAGTAAAAGCAATAAAAAACAATGAAGTAAAGTAAGGACCAAATGTGAATATGAGATCCAACTCTGAAAAAAATCAACAGAAAGAGTGTCAGCAGAAGTAATATAAACCAATAATAACCCTGAATACAAAAATGAGAAAATAAAAATGAAACCGATTTCAAACTATTGGCATAGTGAAAAAAAATGAAATAGCACAGCATCATGGTGGACAGTGAAGACTTTAATGAGAGGAAGCGAGAAAACTAATTTGACTACTAGAATGAGTTAAAGAGAAAAAATAACTAAGAAAATAAAAGAAGAAAATATATACAGACAAATATGTATAGGCATAAATGAAGGGATATATATATATACACACACACACATATATATGTATATATGCGACGTATCAAATACAAAAAATAGTCCTAATAAAAAAAGAAATTGTTGTGATGACCAACTGGCCAAATGAGAAAGAATAGATATTACTACAAGATATCTTACAAGCTACACTTCTTTTTGTGTATTTAAACTATGTACCTCTTGGAAGCAGCTTTATATCCTTGGAGAGAAGAAAAGGCAGGTATGTCTTCCCTTTATGTGTGTTGCTCATGTCAAGATTTCAGGATCAGTGGAGGGCTGTTCAGACTGGAGCTGGATGGCACATTTTCATTCCCTGCTCATTCATAGCATACAACCTACTCTTCCTTGGCTGGAGCTTACTTAGAACGGATTATCTCAGTATACTCACAGGGTTGGGCTTGGGGCAGGGTCCCACGTTTGCTTGCAAAAATGTCATAGAGAATGGATGAACAAATTATGCTGGGTGGAGCAGGTGCAACCAATCCCTTGTCTCACTGCCAGTAACTATTGTTTTCCACATCTCACGCATACTTTCAATTGCACAAGCTTGTTCAGTGTTCTAACTCTCTGAAGCTGGTTGCCAACCTGCCAGTCTTCATGAAAAAGAAAGATCCACTATTTTCCATCTCATTGCATATATTTTTCACTGAGATTACATCAGTGATTTTCCACCAGGCTAACCAGAGCCACAAGATAGACACTGGCCAGGAAAGCATGACAAAATATATTCAGCACCTACTCCCATACAGAACATGCTCCTAATTTGCCTACAAATGAACTACCACTTCAAGTATCAATCATTGTGTCTTTTAGTATTATGATTACAACTAAGTTTTCAAATAGTTAAATTTAAATGTGGCAAATACTTATTACATGTTCAGGTATTATACCATGCTTTGCACATATCTACAGAAATGAATGTACTTGCAACTTCTCTCAAAAATGATTTGAGATAGTGTGGTGGAAAATAAATGTCCATTTATCAACTACAATACGAAATAGAAAGAAAAAAATCCTGTAACAGAGGTATGCAGTACACACAGAAGATGGGTGCATATTTGCATATATACATATGTATGTATATCTCTCTATATAGATGTTATATTTAAAGAGTTATGTTTTAGTAACTTGAAAAATTATGTCAATCAGGATCAGTCATACCCTAGATCATTGCAGCACATCTAATCTCATGGGGTAACAGTGTAAGTGTGCTATTTAGTGAAGCAGTCAGATGAATCATTCTTCAACTGAATATTCACAAATCTATGGTTGAGCCACAAGGTAGATTAACACTTACTTTGCTCCATTCCAATACTTACCACGAATTCCTGCAACTCACACTGATATTTTTCTTGAACACAGCTTAAAACAGTATGACTCACTTAGCAATAATCTGAACTGTGTATGTTTGTGACCTGTTAAAATTAAAATTACATGGGGAATAGTTATACTTTGTGCTCTTTATATCAGTGCATGGTATTATGACTTCTACTTATCACATGACAGGAACTTAATGAGTGGCTCAACTCAAGGATGTTGATTCAAACCCAGAATTAGGACGAAGCAATACCACCAGTGACCAACAAGTGAAAAATGTGGAGACAGTTATATTGAAAGATTATCCTATCCTTGGGTATTGCTCCTTTGAAATATTAAATTATGTAAGTTTATATATATATATATATATAATGAGAAAGAGGAGATAGCTGTTATGTTATAGATTATAGATTACATGTTATATCCGAAACTCTGCTCAATAATCTATTGTGGAGAAAAACAAGTCTCCCTAAGAATGCAGAGTATTCTACCTTTCATATTTCAACAATAATAGAAGTTTCCTTCGTTTTTTCACTGGGCATGTCATTTGTAAGTGTGAAGGCCCATTTCTTTTCCTTTAAGCCAAATGTTGACATTATATAAATAAAATCCATGAGAGATGTTCAATAGCAGTAAGCCTACAGACTAGAAATATGAACCATGAATGGGAATTTCTTCTCTGGTTTATAAGGATCTCGTGTCAAGTCAGCTTTGAAAAAAATCTATACCTGCAATGTATGACTAAACTTATTGTCAACTGCATTATATTTTCTCTTGGCCTTTTAACCTTACTTTTTGATTTTCTTCAAAAGCATTGCAAAAGCATTTCCTTCTGTGGTAGAAAGTTGGGAATCAGAGAAGGTGTTCTTTCCCCTTGTCTATTAGCTCATACCATTCTCATATTTTTCCTATTGAGAAACCCGGCTTTCCGTTAACATCTACCTCTCTAACATGTCAAAGATGTTAATTTTTAATTCGAAACACTTGTCTTAATAAGTATGGGTGAGGTCATGTTAGCTTTATTGTGATAGCTGAACAGTCCCTTACCAAGTGTGTAATAAAAAGAAACAGAGATATTGCAGCTCTGTCTCATTGGAGGCAAAAATAATAAGAAGTGGGCCCCAGAAAAAATTGATATCAGGTTCCATATTTTGTGAAGTGTTCCAGAAACAATCTGGTTTCAACATAGTGCAGAGTCAAAGATAATTAAGGGGTCTGTGAATACCATGCTTTCCAACTCAGAGAAGTGACAGGATGACATCTTTGACTTCTATAAGCAGAGTGATCTTGTGAAACTATTCAAAAGTGGCAAGACTTTGTTTTCTTAATGCTAAAATGGAGATCATAGCTATGTGCCCCTGATAAGGTTGCTGGTATGCCTAAATGGTGTGATGTACATACAGTTTTTGATGCATTGTAACTTTAGTATTTATAACCAATTGTCATACATGGGTAACTCTCTCCTCCAGAGAGCTCATCATATTTGTCTTTAATTCCTGACTATGACTTGCCATGCTAAAAATCTGATCTTTGAGGGTTTTTTTTGGTATTACTCAGGGCCTTGAACTCAGGGCCTTGAGCTTCTTCAACTTAATAGGTTTGCATGTGTGCATATGTCCTCTGCTGGCACTCTACTACTTAAGCCACATCCCTAGCTCCGCTTTTTGCTGTCTATTTTGTACATTGAGTCCTGTAGACTTTTCTGTCCAGGGTGGTTTCACGTTGAGATCTTCCATAGAGTTCAGCTGCTGTGCAGCTACATTTTAAGAGTAACTGAGCTAGTGTCTCTATGCTTTTGAACTTGTCTCTGTTTTTTAACTTGTTTCTTCAATCTTCCCTGTGACCCTATGCTCTGATATTCTAATGAAATATGTCAGCTTTCATGGAAGTGTCTTTGTACGTCTGTGCTTTTGCCTAGAAAAGTTTATTCACGTATATAAGTTTGTAAATTTTACTTTGAAGACTTTGGTCCCTTTCTTGGTCACCCAGTGTGTCTCCTTGTCTCTTTCTCTGTCTTCTTCTTCCTGATTTCTCTGATCACTCTCCACCCAATTCCACTCTGTGCTCTGGTTTCACACTTCCCTGCCTTGACTATGCAGACATTCTATCCTTTTCTCAAGGCAAGAGGAAGAAGACATTTATTTACTAAGTTTCAAATACGGATATTTTTGGCTGGTCATAGGGCTTGAACTCAGGGCTTGGACACTGCCCTCTTTTTTGCTCAAGGCTAGCACTCTACCCGTTTGAGTCACAACACCACAGTTTTCTGGTAGTTAGCTGGAGATAGGAGTCTCATGGACTTTTTTGCCTGACCTGGCTTTGAACCAAGATATTTGGAGCTCAGCTACCTGAATAGCTAAGATTGTAGATGTGAAGTACCAGGCCATGGTTTACAGATTTTTTTTTTTTTTACTTTAGTGTGTTTGTTTTCTCCCTAATGGAAATCCAGATCTAGCTTTTAAAAAATAAAGTTGACTTCATCTTGCCACAGGATGACTTTACTATCTGTGTTTTTCATGTCTCAAACCTTTCTGCTCTGACTGCCATGGTTAGCATCCATCCCTAAAGTCTCTGTGTGTCATAAGTTTCCATCATGGAACACAAAAACACATGCTCTTCTGCCTTTTACTAATGACCTTAGTGCTTCCTGCCCTGTATTTTGGTCATATGGACATATTGAATTTCCTATCATCATTTGTGGACTAGATCTAGGTCTAATTCTTTGGTTTTATCTTCAGTGATGAAGAGTAGTACAACAAATGACATTTTAATGTTGCTTGTTATATTTAAATAACTAATGGTATCAAAACATGAAGATGACTAAAAATAATGATCCACAGGGAAAAGGACATGGATGTTAGTTGTGATTGTCATAGGCTCACATATAAGTGGTCTGTGGTTTTGGGTCATGAGTTTCAATCACAGTTAAGACTAGAGAGCAATGCCACAGTCAGCATTATGAGAGTGAGAGAATTATTTTGGGAATTAGACCTCAAACCAGTATGGGAAGAATTGGAAAAACTAGCATTTAAGTGGAGAGGTCAGCCGGGCGCCAGTGGCTCATGCCTGAAATCTGAGCACATAGAAGGCTGAGAATTGTGCTCCTAAGCCAGCACAGGTAGAAAAAGTATGTGAGATTCTTCTCCCAAAATAAGCAGCCAAAAACTAGGCTGAAAGTGTACAAACTCTGGTGCCAGAATAGAGAGAGAGACAGAGAGAGAGAGAGAGAGAGAGACAGAGAGACAGAGAGACAGAGAGACAGAGAGACAGAGAGACAGAGACAGAGAGACAGAGACAGAGACAGAGACAGAGAGACAGAGACAGAGAGACAGAGACAGAGAGAGACAGCGATACAGAGACAGAGAGAGACAGCGATACAGAGACAGAGACAGAGACAAAGAGAGACATACAGACAGTGTTTGTGTGTGTGTGTGTGTGTGTGTGTGTGTGTGAGAGAGAGAGAGAGAGAGAGAGAGAGAGAGAGAGAGAGAGAGAGAGAGAGAGAGAGAGAGAGAGAGAGAGAGAGAGAGAGAGAGATCAAAGATCAGTTTCCCTCTGGAAGTGCTGATTTAGAGGAACAATATAAAGGTTTCAGCCAAGCAATTTTGGCTGTTTAGTGGATGTTTAGTCCCCACTAAATAGTGGGGACCACAGAAATAGAACTTGTGAAGTCTATATCTTTTCTTTGGGTAGCTTCTGCCATCATAGATTCATTCAAGTGTGTGATGACAGGCCAGAGTTTCTATTAGTCATTGGATGGCACTCTCCAATATGAGCTGGGCCTAAAGCATGGCAGGGCAAGAACATGCTTTTTTGTCTAATTGCAATTGTCTTCCATGGGAAAACACTATTTCTTTACTTTGGCATTTCAAATCTCTTGCATTTACCATTTAGTTCCCCTAACGTTAACCTGGAGACATATAAGGAAAGGGATAATGGGGAACATAGTTCCCATTTGCTAATCTTATCCAGGTAAATATAGCACAATCCATTGTAGCTTTGTAAATCATTGCTCCTGGAGGACTGCTTTCTGCTTTCTCTGAGAGATGTGGAGGAGGAATAAATGGAGTTCTAAGGGTCAGGGGAGTGGAAAAACAGTCTTCAAAACAGATTTTTGAAGAGTTTAAGGTTATTTGCTGATTATAGTACTGATGCCTAAATTAAGGGCTATTAGGAAGATATCACCCTATATATTGCGCTTAGAATTACACACATCAAAATCACTTCAATTATATACTCCATTATACATACTTCCATTTTCTTAAGAACAGATGGAATGCAGTATAGAGTTTGGAACTTTTGTTTTGTCATGCCAGGGCTTTGAGCGGTTCTTAATTCCAGGTGTACTTTTTCATGTATACAAAACTCAACATCTTTGAAGCCACTTGTGAAAGCCATTTTTAAACATTTTATTTTATTGTAGAGATTTTGTACAGAGGGGTTGCAGTTACATGAGTAAGGTATTGAAAGTCATTTTTTTTTTGGGGGGGTGGGTCCGGTCGTGGGGCCTGAACTCTGGGCCTGGGCACTGTCCCTCAGCTCTTCAGCTCAAGGCTAGCACTCTACCACTTGAGCCACAGCACCACTTCCGGCTTTTTTTCTTTTTGCTTATGTGGTGCTGAGGAATCAAACCCAGTGCCTCAGGCATGCAAGGCAAGTACTCTACCATGGAGCCACCTTCCCAGCCCTTGAAAGTCATTTTTGACTCTTGGTCTATGTTAATTTTGACACATTTTGTCCTATGGACATATAGTTATCACTTTAGACAAGACTTAAACCTAGGTTAAGGAATCTAATATCTTAATTGAGGAGGAGAATGGAGTTTGGTTTGAGCTTCCATAGTCCAAAATGTATTGAACTTTTAGTTTAATTAGAACATACTTTTTAAAACAAAATGCTCTTCCCCTTATTCTTTTGCATTTCATGCCATCAACATCCTATCAAACTCTCTCAGAGAATGACCAAGACATGAAATAAGCTTCTAACATTAGACTTACCTCAGGCCTAGACAGTTGGTGTGATTTATAACAGTGAGCTTTCTCTATTTTTTTTAAAATATTTACTTTTACTTTGATGTATAGAGGGATTACAGCTACATAACTAAGGTAATGGGTACATTACTTGTTGAACATTGTTACATACTCTCTTGTTTTTCTCCTACTTTCCTTCCTCCTCCCATTCCTCCACTCACGCCCAAGTTATAGCGTTCAATTTCACCCTAGCATCTTGTGGGTATCAGTTTTCATTGGTTCATTTTTTCCTTTGTTTCTCCATTTTGTTATTCCCCATCCTTTACCCAAATCAGATAAGCAAGAAGACACAGGTACCACAATCAAACACAGTGACGACAGGGGATAAACCAAAGGGAAAAAGAAAAAAAAAAGAAAAGAAAAAAGAATTTCATTCAGTACATTAAAAACAACAACATCAGCAACAACCAAAAAAAACCTCTTTTCCTTTATCTTAGAGTTCATTTTGATTAGCATCATTTTATATGGTCATACGAACATACCCATTGAGTTATTGTGATCCTCTGCTAGGGCTGTCCTAGACATATACTAATGGTTACGAATTAGGGAAATTATGGAGCCTATGTGTCTTTGCGTCTGGATTACTTCACTTAATATGATTTTTTCCAAGTCTTTCTATTTCCGGATGAATGGGGCAATGACATTCTTTCTGATGGAACCATAGGATTCCATTGTGCATATACCACATTTTCTTGATCCATTCATCTACTGAGGGGCAGCTAGGTCTCTACTTCTTGAACATTAGTAAAGACACTTGTTCAGATATCTGTGGTTTTAGAAACTTTTCTGATTTGTATTACTGAATTAATTTCTTCTAGAAAAATATCCAGTTGCTGCTTGCATTCTTCCTACCATGATCATAACCATTCCATGTTCAAATTGCCTATACCACTAGTAGATCATGCTATTTACTTTTGAAGAGCAAAAGCATGACTGTTCCATAGGTTCCTCAAAACCAAACAAAATGCAACCATCTAAAAACTGTGAAAAATCACTGGCCACATAAAAGTTAGCAAGCCGGATTTGGCCTATGATGCAAGCTTTCTGACCTTGAACTTAGACTATTTCTTGTGTTTGACCTGTGTTTTGGATCTTTGGTTCCGCTTTACTTCTCTAATTTATTTGAATGGACATGAGGATTCACCACACATCCTTAACTTATTTTTCTTGGCTATTTTCAGTAAAGTCCCAATTGTATTTTGAGATGGATAAACCTGATTGATTCTGCATGTCGTGATATATTAAAATTTGAAATAAATCCCCAAAGATATTCAACAGCATATGTTAACATAAAGGGAAAAAAAGAAAAGCACAAATCTCCCTTTACTGGAAGTATCTCAAGAATGTAATGAAAACTTGCTTTATGAATTTGGGTATCATAGAGGACTTATTTGTATTGTCTAAGAGGTCAGGAAGTATCTTCAATGACATTCATTCATTCAGCACAGATTTACTTCACCTCTAAATTGTGCTAAGGATTTTTCTAGGCATTATCTAATCAGAATACTGTGAATAACAGCCATATCCTCCACTTAAAGGGATGGGCTTCTACAAGAGAAACTAGACAAGATGAAATGTGACAGATACTATGCAGAGCTTTTATTACCATAGCAACAGAGGGTCCACTGCAACACCTATGGCAACAGTGTGGAACTCTTCCAAATGGAATCAGGGAGGACTCCTTTCAGACTTCGGATGTCTGAGTTAATGCTCAACTCTAAGAGTTCAGGCTGATGTAGAAGCCAAAGGGAGTGCTTTTGCAGGGAAAGGATCTTGTAGAAAGGCAGAGAGGGAAAAAATAAGGCTTCAGTATGCGTAGGGGCTGTGGATGATTTAATGAAGCTACATGGTAGAGAATAAGATGCAGAGTGCTTGCAGCTATTCCTGGCACAAAACTGATTCTTGGTCAAAAATAGTTGACAGATTGAGTGCCAGGAGATGAGCCTGGAGAGGGCGGCTAGACCCAGATAATCTATGGCAAACTAGGAAAAGTGGATCTTATCCAAAAGACATAGCAGGACTTGATAAATGGACTGACTTGATGAAATTAGGGCTTTCAGAAAATTTAATGGGGTAGCCTTGTGTGAAGTGATCAGAATGAACAAACAATAAGCAAGAGAAAGGTCTGAGCCAGCTTGAAGGGAAGTGTTCTACATCACTTCCTCTACACTTAGTCTTCGACATCACTGTTTTTTGGTTACCCTGTGCCTAGTTTATCTGATTTGGGGAAGGGAAAGGGAATAGCAAAATGGTGAGACAAAGGACAAAGGGTGAACCAATACAACACAGATACTCACAAGACACTATGTTGGAAATGAACTTCCTAAGAGAGGTGAGTTGGGAGGAAATGAGAAAGGGGTAACACTTTGACAAGAAATGTACTCATCGATTTATTTTGCAGCTGTAACCCCTCTATACATTTCCTTTACATTAAAATAAAATATAAAAATGAAAAAGGTGAGACAATTACTTCAAATAAGAGGGGAGTTGAATTTGATTATCAACATGTAACCACTTTGGACAATTTTTCTAATAATGAGTTTTGAAATAAAAATAAATGGTAAAATAATGCATTAAAAACACCAAGATTATAGAAAAATCCTCTTGTGTTTTACATCCCCTTCCCAGATTTTTTTTCTTAGCACTTATCTTCAATTTTCAACCTCTATCATGTTTGCCTTGGTATGTTTTTGTTCTTTTCTCCAGTGGCTGGTGTGATTTCTAGCACATACTAGTGTTGAATCACCTTCTATTGAATGAATGAGCGAAAATGCTATAAACTATTTCCACAGAAAAATTTAAGCACTAATTTAAATTAAGCACTAATTTAAGACTAGGCAAGAAAATTATAATGAGACAGAAAATAGCACATACTACAATCCTAAGTGCACATAGACAGAATCGCAGGCCAAGTTTTGTTTATTATAACTGTAATTCCTCTTGATCGCCTAATTAATCCCAGAGAGATCTAATTCTTGAAAATGAAAATACTACACTTCTTGTTGCAGGGTTAATTTGTATTTACCATCTACAGTTTGGTGAATGTTTTTGTTTTCACCATGAATATGTATGGCTTGCTCTGGGCATCCAAAGACAATTTGTTTCTCTGCGTCTCACGTATCTGGCCTGCAGTGGGACTGACTTGGGAAGCAGTCTGCTAATTCAGATTGGATAAATTATAAATAACAAATTTAGAGTCAATTAGTTCACTGGGAAAATATAGAATGCACGGAATGTGGATCCCATCAGACATTCTTGATCAGACATTAGCACCCTGCTAATTCAGATCGAGTAAATTATAAACAGCAAATTAAGAGGCATTTGGTTGATTGGGAAAATATATAATGTATACAATGGAGATCACATTCATTTCACTTTTGAATATATAAAAGCCATGGGCTTTCTTCAAATAGTCATGTGATTTTCTCATCTGATGCTGGGTAATTTAATGAGGATATAAAAATTAGAAGACCTTAAATTAAAATTTCAATTTCTGGCATTGCACAAAAAATATTGTTTCCTTTCCCTCATCTTCTGATGTGTATCATAGATCTCAAAAGAAAAAGAAGCAGCTGAGATGAATGTGTGTTAATTGCAAGTGTAGTTGTTTGATATAGTGCCTTAATTTTATAAGTGAGGAGTTTAGGCTCTGAACTAATATCTGCCAAAATCTTAACACTTTATAAAGAAGAGATCATAGACAGTATGTATTTTGTGTGTGTGTGTGTGTGTGTGTGTGTGTGTGTGTGTGTGTGTGCATGTGTATGTGCACATGTCTGTCATGGGACTTGAACTCAGAGTCTGGGAGCTGTCACCTGAGCTTCTTTTGTTCAAGTCTAGTTTCTATCACTTGAGCCAAGGAGTGACTAGTGCCTTTTTCTGAATAGTTTATTGGAAATAAGAATCTTACAGACTTTCCTACTGAGACTGTCTTTGAACTTCTATCCTTAGATCTCAGCCTCCTGAGTGGCTCAGCTTTAAGCATGAGCCATCAGCGCCCACCTTGAGACCATAGATTTTTTTCTAATCAATTTTTTAAACTTTATTTTATTGTAAAGATGCCATACAGAGGGGTTACAGATACATGAATAAGGTAATAAGTACATTTCCTATTGAGCATTGTTACCCTCTCCTTTGTTTTTCTCCTACTATCCCTTCCTTCCCCACCTCCCCCACTCCCTCCCTCAAGATGTTGTAAAGTTCATTTCCAACATAGTGTCTTGTGAGTGTTATTGTTGCAGTCCTTTCAGCATTTTGTTATTCCCCTTTCCAATTAGATAAATGTATATACAAGATGCAGGGTACCAAAATCAAATATGGTGACAACAGGGGATATACCATAGAGGAAAGCACATACAAAAGAAACAAAAAAATCACATAGTACATTATAAACAACAACAACAAAGAAAAACCTCTTGTATCCATATCTTGGGGTTCATTTCGCTTAGCATCTTCTTATATGGTCATTTATACATAGCTTTTGAGCTTTTCTGCTTATCTAATAACATTATCCTAGACATGTACTAATTATTGCAAATCAGGGAAACCATGGGACTATGCTTCTTTGGGTCTGGCTTACTTCACTTAATATGAGTTTTTCCAAGTCTTTCCATTTCCTAACAAATGGGGCAATGTCATTCTTTCTGATGGAGGCATAGAATTCCATTGTGTATATATAGCACATTTTCTTGATCCATTCATCTCCTGAGTGGCATTTGGGTTGGTTCTATATCTTAGCTACGGTAAATAATGCTGTGTTAAACATAGTTGTGCTGGTAGGTTTAGTCTGGTATTGTTTGTTATCATTTAGGTAAATGCCCAAAAGTGGGATTGCTGGGTCATAGGGGAGCTCTATGTGGAGTCTTTTTTTTTTTTTGGGTCCAGTCATGGGGCCTGAACTCTGGGCCTGGGCGCTGTCCCTCAGCTCTTCAGCTCAAGGCTAGCGCTCTACCACTTGAGCCACAGTGCCACTTCCAGCTTGTTTTCTTTTTTGCTTATGTGGTGCTGAGGAATCAAACCCAGGGCCTCATGCATGCAAGGCAAGCACTCTACCACTGAGCCACCTTCCCAGCCCCTATGTAGAGTCTTTTGAGGAACCTCCATACTACTTTGCAGAGTGGTTGAACAAGTTTACACTCCCACTAACAGTGCAGTAGGGTCCCCTTTTGGCCACATCCCCTCCAGCATTTGTTGTTTATTTGATTTCTTGATTATAGCCATTCTAACTGGGGTGAGGTGGAATCTCAATGTTGTTTTGCTTTACATTTTTTATAGCCAGAGATGTTCAGCATTTCTTCATGTGTCTGTTGGCCATTAAGGGCTTCATATCTAAAACATACCTACAAACCCAAAAAATTAAATGCCTCAAAAACAAATCCTCAAAGAAAAAACTGCCCCATTCATAAGTGGGCTAAAGCCTTAAAGAGAGGCTTCTCTGAAGAGGAAATAAGAATGCCCAAGGGACCACAGACTTTTCACTAAAAGTATAGTGCTCTGCTCCCTGCTTACCTTTTCGTAGCATTTGTACCTCTTGCAAATTCCTAAAAGTCGGCTGCTATAAACTGACTTATTTTATTTCAACTTCAATTTAATTTTAAACTTCAAGGGTTCCAATGAAAAGCCCTGACACCCACAAAAATTATCATTTATGTACCTCTAAATTTGTAAAAACTATTACCTATTTAAATCCTGAAAGGAATGTTTATGAGGGAGTATTTAGTACAGCATCATTTGTAGGGAACTGCGAAGAGTGAGTTACATACACAAAACACAGGGATGGGTCTAGAAAAGTATATCCCACCATATTTTTCTATCTACCTATCATCATCTATCTACTTATTTCAGTTTGTTCAGATCCAGTCTTTGTATGTAGCTCAGGCTGGCCTTTTAAAACTTTCAACCCTCCTTCTTCATCTTCTTGAGTGGTAAGATTACAGGTGGGTACCATCATGCCTAGATAAAGTTCACTTTGACCCTATGGAATTAAATGACATTATTTGGAAATCTGAATTATTTTTTCAGTTTAACTTTAGTTGTAAGTAGTTTGAACATTGATGATTATTTCTGCCACTAAACTGTTTTCCCACAGACATTCATTCATACCCTCCTCAGCCTGATATGTTTTGGTGAACCTGGCACTTTCAGAAGAGCTTCTCTTGCTGAAGGCTAGTGCTCTACCACTTGAGCCAGAGCTCCACTTCTGACTTTTCTGGGGGGAGGAGTAGATCCTTGGATTAGATAGGAGTCTCATGGACTTTCCTGTGGTAGCTGGCTTTAAACTGGGATCCTCAGCCTCCTGAGTAGCTAGGATTACAGGCCATGAGTCACTGGCACTTGCTTTTAGCTGTATTTTTCCAGAGCTTCCCTTTACTCTTGCTTTGTGTCTTGGCTTACATAGCCTATCTTCTTAACACTTTCCTAGAACGATTCATTTAGTAGTGTACCTTCCTCTGCCCATCTTATTTCCTTCCACATGGATAGGCGACAAGCAAGCTATACATGTATCCTGCTTATTTGAGTGTTATGATGGTTACTGTTTACCATTCTCGTCTCCAGTGATTGTAATGATATCCAACATTTACTACATGCTCAACCATCCCCCACTGAGTTAATGTGCAAATTCATGGAAATCACAATATGCAATATTAAGTGAATAGGATAGATGTTGAGCATATAATGAGGAATTTACATAAATTAACACTATAGAGAGCAGTGTAGTTTAGTTCTGTTTCAAACTCAGAGTCTGCTACCAAATTTCTTGTCTACGTTGTGAGGTAAAAGTCATAAATTTGGGGGCAGGGGGAGGATGGAAGGGGAAACAAAGGAGGAGGCTACAATGCTTGATAAGAAATGTACTCATTATCTTGTCCATGTAATTGTAACCCCTCTGTACAGTATTTTCACAATAAAAAATAAATAAAAATTTAAAAAAAGAAAACTTTCAAGTTAAAAAAGGATAAAAAAGTCATAAATTTGACTTATTTCTTGTTTACTGTCTGTAGGAATAGTAAAACCTGTCATGTTTGAAGTTTGTTCAATGAAAAATCAATTATAATTGTCAAATGTAATTTATAACTAATAAATTGTACCTGAAAGTCTTTAGATAAAGGCCTTGGGAATTTTTTTATATTGTCATTCAGTTTTTTTGAGTAAAAATTTTTAGGTTTCCACTACCTATAAAGAGAAAAAGAAACTACTTTCCAGTATTAAGAGTTCCTGAATTTAGCACTTTGTGGTGTAAGCCATGATACCCCCACACACACACACTCACACACACACACACTCACACACACACACATACAGTCAAACACTGGCCTCTTTCCTGAGTAGCCTAGATAACTACTAATTCATACATTTGAGTCCAGTTTAAGTGTAATATGTAATGATTGGAATGATATTTGTGTAAAACAAAGATCTACAAATAACAATGTAATACCACTACAGGATAATTAGATATTAGTTCACATAAGAATGAGGGGTATATCAAATAACATGCATTAAGCAAATTGCACAAAAGATCCTGTCATGTGTAGGGTGTATTAAACCTTATCTCTTCAATAGTGATTGCAAAAATTGAATACAAGCAAAAACATATGACCTGAATTACTCTAGCAAGCCTAGGTAATAGAGAACATTATTCTGTGAATGAAGAATGAATTACAAATTTCAATTTCTTTCTTTCTTCCTATGTTTCTTTCTCAGTGTTTACACACACACACATTTGTATGTGTATGTGTATATATAAAATGTGACTATATATTTATTTTTAATGACATATTTATTTACCTTTTTTTTCCTCTATAGTATCGACACATGAAAAAGAAGTGGTATTGTCTGAGATAAATAACTAAAAAAGAAAGAGTAATGAGTACTATTTTTATTAATAAAAACAGATATAAAGTTGATAAGGCAGTTTTTCAGTATGTTGTGCCATTGACAGTAGATCAATCTTTCTATTCTGTTTGGCTCTCATACATGAAATTTTTTTGCTGTGGTTAAACACAAGTGGGAAAATAAACAGAGATAGATTTAGGGTGAAACATCATACACATACATATATACATATATTCACACATATAAACACATATATGTGTATCTATCTATCTATCTATCTATCTATCTATCTATCTATCTATCTATCTATCTATCTATCTATCTTCTTTGTAAAGACTGTTGAACTGTGAAGATTTAATCATTAAAAAGTAAAATATTCCATTGGTCCTGAGGTCTGTTCTTGTGCCAGTACCAAGCTATTTTGATTACTATGGCTTTGTAGTAGAGTTTGAAATTTGGTATTGATATTCCTCCAGCACTGTTCTTTCTGTTAAGGATTGTTTTTGCTATTCAGGGTCTTTTATTGTTCCATATGAATTTTTGGATTGCCTCTTCTATTTCTTTGAAGAATGAGGTTGGAATATTAATAGATATCGCAATGAATTTGTAGATAGCCTTGGGGAGTATTGCCATTTTCACGATGTTGATCTTTCCAATCCAGGAGCATGGGAGTTTTTGCCACTTTCTAAGTTCTGTTTTGATTTCCTTTATCAGGTTTTTAAAGTTTTCATCATAGAGATCCTTCACTTCTTTGGTTAAGTTAATTCGTAGGTATTTTATTTTTTTGTGGGGCTATTACAAATGGAGTTGCTTTCCTGATTTCAGCCACACTTTTCTCCTTTTTGGCATACAGAAAAGCCATTGATCTTTGAGGGTTAATTTTATACCCTGTTACTTTACCAAAGTTTTGGATCACCTTGAGTAATTTGGGAGCGGAGTCCATGGGATTCTTTAAATACAAGATCATGTCATCTGCAAAGAGGGAGAGTTTTACTTCTTTCCCTATTTGGATCCCCTTTATATTTGCATCTTGTCTTATTGCTGTAGCTAGGCATTCTAATATTAGATTGAAGAGCAGTGGAGAGAGTGGACATCCTTGTCTCATTCCTGAGTTTCGAGGAAATGGCTTTAGTTTTTCACCATTGAGTATAATGCTGGTTGTAGGTTTGTCATATACAACCTTTATTGTATTGAGTAATGTTCCATGGATTCCTAATTTTTCCAGAACCTTCATCATAAAGGGATGTTGGATCTTGTCAAATCACTTTTCTGCATCTATTGAGATAACCATGTGGTTCTGATCCTTGCTCTTGTTGATGTGATGAATAAGAAGGATGGCCAATAAACACATGAAGAAATGCTTAATGTCTCTAGCCATAAAAGAAATGCAAATCAAAACAACATTGAGATTCCACCTCACCCCAGTTAGAATGGCTATAATCAATAACAACAGATGCTGGAGGGGATGTGGACAGAAGGGAACCTTACCACTTTGTTGGTGGCTGTGTAAACTTGTACAACCACATTGGTAAGTAGTATGGAGGTTCCTCAAAAGACTCTACATTGAGCTCTCTTATGACCCAGCAATACCACTTTTGGACATTTACCCAAAGATCACAAACAAGACCAGACGAAAGCTACCAGCACAACTATGTTTATTGCAGCATTATTTACCATAGCTAAGATATGGAACCAACCCAGATGCCCCTCAGGAGATGAATGGATCAAGAAAATGCGGTTTATATACACAATGGAATTCTATGCCTCCGTTAGAAAGAATGACATTGCCCCATTTGTTAGGAAATGGAAAGACCTGGGAACAATTATATTAAGTGAAGTAAGCCAGGCCCAAAGAAACATAGGTCCCATGGTTTCCCTTATTTGCAATAACTAATATATGTCTGAGTCAAGCAGAAAAGGTCAGATAAGTTGATGTTAGGGGAATGAACCCCAAGATAAGTATTCAAATGTTTTTTTTTCTTTCATGCAATTGTTTCTAACATAGTTATAAGATGTTTTCTGTGTTGCTTTGTATAACCCCCATGGTATAACCCCTGCTTTCACTGTATTTGATGTAGATATAATTTGGGGAGGGGAAGGGAAAAAACAAATCATTTAAATAGGGATACAGGTGGACCCATTGCAACAATGAGATATACAAGTCGTTATGTCAAAAAACGAACTTTACAACTTTGGTGTGTGTGTGTGGGGAGGATCAGGTGCGGTAATGTGGGGAGAGTATGAGAAGGGATGGGAAGGGGAAACAAAGAGGAGGCAACAATGCTTGAAAAGAAATGAACTCGTTATCTTGCCCATGTAATTGTAACTCCTCTGTATGGTACTTTCACAATAAAAAATAAAAATAAAATATTGTAATAACTAGAAACAGTTTTAAATATATAAATTGCAAATGTTCTTAGAATGGACTAAAGGATCATTTTGTTAATAAAAGCCATAATTTATATTAAATAATAGCTCTAAATTTGAAAAGAACAAGCAGAGAAATAGAGGAAACCTCATCACTGGGCCAAAGAATCTTTATAAAAATATTCAAGGATATGAAAGAACACTTCTACAAAAAATTTCATGAGCATAAGGAACCTACTGAAATTGAATTGAATACAAAAAAACTAGATGAATTCCATGTAATACAAAGAAGTTTAATGAAAATACAGCTACAAATTTAAAGTAGATCAAAGAAAGCATGGAAAAACATCCTAATAAATTAAGGAAGTTTTGATGCAAGACTCGAGAGATTCAAAAACAGATTGAAATCAGACAAAATGATAAAACTAAAAGTGAAAACTCGACTAGCAGAAAAGGTGAGATGGAAGACAGTTTCTGGACTATAAGACAGAATAGCTACAAAAGAGAGAAAGGAAGTAATCATACAAAAATATCTAAGAATTATAAAAGAAGTTTACAAGTACTTTTTGACTTAATTTAGAGACCAAATTTGCAACTGAAAGGAACCTTCATTTTTCACAAGTGAAATAATAATTTCAGGAATCTGAAGTTGATCTTTTCAGGTCAAAATAATTTTGATTATTTATGGACAATCTAGGTTCATTATAAAATATTTAGTGGACAAAATACCATTGATACTTGGAAAACTCAAAAGTTAGAGGAAGAGAACCCCCCTCCCCAATAACAACATCACATGTGCATATAACTTTTGTCCTAGCAAAACTTTTATTAGCAAGCTTAAAGGAGAAGCCTTATAGATGGTACAAACAGTAAATTACAATCTATTTTTTATATCTTTTATGTATTAACGATGGTGAAAAATGCATGACAACTGTAAGACTGTGTTTCCACATGATACATAATTTATAGGCAAATTGAACTTCTCAGAGGGGATGGTAATTATTCTGTGACATTTTCAGGAGATATTTCCAAGACTTCAGCTAAGTACAGTAGCAACAGGTGATGCCTGTGGAATTATTACATCAGAGAGTATGTTCTGAGGTTAATTTTATATTGCTATGATTTAATGCCATATCTTCACATTTGTTTATAATTTTTTGAGTGGGAATGATAAAGGGTATACTCTCTGTGTATGTATTTAAATTTGAAATATATAACAAAGTATATGTGCTTTTCTAGAATACTTTTTTATTAATTGTCTTGTTCTTCTAATAAATGCAATTCATCTGGCAGTTTTATCAAATCTCTGAAAATCAATAGATCAGTGAATCTACATAATTTAAACTTGTCTTATTCAAGGGTAAAATTTTAAAATCTTTTCTAGCGTTTTATGTACACGTTTGCCTACACTTAATCTACAACTTAGATCTACAACATTAATATTGTCAGATAAGAAAAAATTCTATCTGAAGAAATACATATTTTCCACTGTGTTCTAAATTGATTTAGTAGAATTTAAATTGAGTATTTTTGCATTGTGTTTTTAAATATGTAGGTTCTACCATTCATATAAGGTTATAGGTTCTGTTCTCATATTTTATATGTCACTTAAAAGTAGCACTTTTATCAGTACTAAGATTGTTTTCAAGTGAATGACCAAGAGCAAAGAAGATCAACATCATCATTGTTAAAATATAATGAATTTAAATTTATGTTTTAAAAAGCTTCCATTTACCATTCTAGTGGTCATGAAAGAAAACATGAGACTTTCAAGTATTTTCTTTAAAGAAAATTAAAGCCACTGTTGTTTCTGCTTAAGTTTTATTTCTTAGAAATTTTAAACAATGGGTTTTTTTTCCCATAGCAAGTGTTCCCTTTGCAACTAAAGCATCTTCACATGAGTTATCACAGATTAAATTTATCATTCACGAGATTACTAAAAGCCAAAAAAACCTTTCTTACATCAGATTCATGGGGTATAAACTACTAAAATATTTAGTTATTTGCAAAAAAAAAATGACAAATGAGCCATCCAGGACTATTACAGGACTTGAAATGAAATGAGATGTTTTCCCAGAAGGCTGTTGGTGAGCTGCAGGAGGGAGAGAGGTATTAAAAGAAGGATGGAAAGTAGAAACACACCTCATTGGAATGGTTTGTTAAAATGCAAAAGATTGTTAATAATTCTTCTAACATTCTGACCTCATGAAGAAATTGAGTCTGTAAGATATTTTATTAACGTTTAGGATATCTTTCATAGTATTAATTTTTCCCCCTGAGAATCTTCCTAAGTTTTTTAAAACACCAACTGTCAGTCATTTATTGTGCTTAGGGGGTTTCTAATTCTTGATGTGGGCTAAATTGTATTCTTGGAGGCAGGAATACAGAATTTATAAACATACATCAGATTCAAACAAGAGTATCTAATCATTTGGGTGGCCATGGAAAAATGACTAAAACAAATATTAAAGTGTACATTTAAATTTTTAGGATTCATAGTGTGCATGGTTTTATGTGTAAAACATGTGTAACTAACTATGCCTGAGGCGAGGAAGAATGTGTAGACTTATTGATCATCATTATTTCTAAAAACATTTAATATTTAGACTATTCATGCTACTCTATATTAATCTCCTACTGTTACACTGTTTCCCATCAATTATTTTTGAAATTTGTTAAGAAATCTGGGACCTTTTATTTTCATTCTAATTCATTGCTCATACAATTTCCTCACCCGGAATTTACTTCCTTTTCACTTTCTACCTTGCTAAATTGGCCCTAGCATAAATGTCACTTCTTTAAAAAGCTTATACTTATTCACAAATTGAATGTCTCTCCTTTGATTGAATCCACTGTAATATTTTCTCATGTCATTTATCATGCTTTGCCTGACAAAGTCAGGCATATCATAAAGTCAGGAATGTTGTTTAAGCTTTGCTTTGTGTACCCATGGAGGGTTTGTAGAAATCATGCTAATTTCTACCAGAATTCATTAATTTTGTAATTTCCTTTTAGTTTTTGCATTTAAAATATAAGTGCATGGCAACTATATGTCAGCTTTGTAACTGAGTAGCCATGAATATGTCTGCATTTCAGTTTGCAATCATCTTCAAAGGCATCGTAGAAAGTACTATATGGTAAGCTTAACCTTGTATATGTATATTGTTTCAAGTGGAGAAAAGCAATGGATAAAAATAAGTTTGTGCATATCATAAAGTATGGGCTCACCAAAAAAAATACATACCCTCTGTGTCACATTTACCTAGTGAATTGATGTTTGGGAGATATTTATCCATCCTTTATGTACCAATTAGCCACACATCACTGGCAATAAGGGTAGTAGTAAGTATGCAAAGAACATTCTTTGTTTCCTCTTTTTACATTATAGCTTGAGGTGCACCATTACACTGATTGTCCCATCAAAATAAAGAACAATTTCTTGTTAATAACAAAATTAAATGATAATGATGGTGGCTCAAATGATGGCTGAACACAGGCTAATTCGGCAGAATCAACTCAAGAACAAGTAAAACACAGAAAGTGCAAATACAGTAATATATTTCTGTTATTGAATGCAATATAAGCAGATTAGTTTGCACACATTAAAACAATATCTGTCATAAAACTAATCTACAGTATTAAAATAATGCTTGCATTCTTAATTTTATTGGTTTTGTAATTGTTTTATTGAACTTAGAAGTAAGCACCTCATCTATTAGGCAACCAGAGGTCATCTTTCTTTATTAACTTTTTACACAGTACCTTTCTATGTAGTTCAGGCTGGACTCATATTCACTATATTGTAGCACAGTTAGCTTTGAACTCCTGATCCTCCCCTACCAGCCACTGATGTTCTGAGATAACATGCATTTGCCAACATGAATGGCTTAATTAGTAGAAAATATGGTTATTTCATTAAACAATTATTTATTGCCTATATGTACATACATATATGTGTGTATCTTTTATGTATACATATATGTGTGTATGTCATCTAATAACTAGGAATATGTTACTATACAAGCATAATGTAACTGGAAGCCTAATATGACTACATTATCAGTCAGTCTTTCTAGTGGAAAAAATGAAAGTCATTGCTCCCATGTAGGATTTTATTATATACTTACAATAATATTAGAATATAATCATCAATTTGCATATATTGTGTTAGTGGTTCATGATTATGAAGGAATATAAAATTATGAATAAGAATGAGGAGGCTGATGAACTATCAGTGTTCAATAAAGTGGTCACATGTGAATTCCCAGAGAATGTTTGAAGGAAATATGGGAGTTCCTGTGCAGACAACCATGGGAAAATAATTTCTAACGGAGAGAAATAGCAGGTATGATGATGCCTTAAACCACCTTTGGATGGGTGAGCAAGTTCATGTTGGAAAGAGCTCAAAAAGCACAAAGGCAAAAAATGAGGTTAGATGGAGGGGTCAAATCCTGAGCCAGACACAGAGAGTTCTGTAAATCACAGAAAGGCTTTAGGAAAATTTTCTGAGTCTACTGGGAATCACCAGGCAGATTGTAGCACATAAATGTGATCTGATTTATGTTTAACTAGGATTCTTCAGACTGTAATGTTTAGAATAGATCAAAAGATATTAAGTTAGGAACTATTCTCAGTAGGATGTAACAGAGACCTGAACCAGCATGGGTGCAAAAAGGACTGTAAGAATAGCTTGCCTTCTTGATATATTTTGAAAGTAAAGCCTCCAAGAGTTACTTATGGGCTAGATATGACGAACAGAAGAAGAATTAAGATGATATCATGTTTCCCCCCCACCTTCAACTTGAAATAGTGAAACAATACAGTTTTCTGAACTAAAATAGGAAAATATCCTCAAAGATCAGAATACAGAATGATATCTCAAGAAATCATTTTTGTAAGTGATAGGTTTAAGAATTATTATTATTATTATATGCAATGAAATGTCTTTTGCTGCAAATGTTTATGTTTTACTTTTTGTCCATACTAATACTCTGAAGAGCATAATTAAACCCACATGTATAACTATGTTAATTCTCCTATAAAACATTAATTGATTAGATAAATTAATAATTTGAATATTAGTAGTATACTTGCAGGAGACCTTGAAGTAAGGGAAACTAACATTTAAAGCTTAATATAATTATTTTCCACATATATAATTTTACATGTTACCTTCCTTATGAATCTATTATGAATTTCAAAAAGTGAAATTATTATAAAAAAGACATGAAGATTTTCAGAATTAAAAGAGATAATGGTTATTACATATATATATATATATTATATAATTGGTTAGTTTGCTTCATGGTTAGTAGTTATCTAAGAGAAATGTTACATCTGTTGCTCAGTCATTAATTGTTTTTCAAACCCAAGTTTTATAAATTTTTTTTATCTTCCACCATAACTTTATGGGATTTATCTGTTCTTACAGAATGCAAACCAGAGATGTACACAGATTTTAAACAAACATAAACATAATTATCTTTCATATTTACACTTACCCCAACATGCATATCTATCTACAGTGGTTGATGTTTTTTGTAAGACTTAGAACTCAAGATAGGACTGAGAAAAAGTATAGGGACAGAGTCTGTATTTTTGGTCACGGATCTAAAGATAGGTTCTTAGCATCTTATCGAGAAAAAGGATCTGTGAAAGAAAATTACTTCCTGACTTTGGAATCTTCCCTAGGGCTCACAAGGAAGTGGTGTGTTCTGCCACTAAGAGAAAGGGCTTAAGTAGGACTGTGGAAAGAGCATGCTCCCTTCCTCACAGGTGCTGGCCTACAAAGTGAGCACTGGAAAGTCATATGGATTTCCATCAGTGCCCCACTCTCCATAGTCACCTAATTAGCTCTCCACATCAATGGAATCCTCAATGCACTATTGATGGCTTGGTCTATATCCTGCTGTGGTTTCTCAGCATCCCATCAAATTAAAAATGTCAGCATGTTCTTTGAAGGTTCCTAGACAATGAAGTCAACCCAGAGACAAATAATGTACTCCACATAGAATTAAGACCGTGACACTGAAGAGTTCCATTGGTCCCGTAATACATTAGACTCACTCTAGTGAAAGTCACTTAACCTGGAATACCATTATTTGTGTGGACAGTAACAGATAACCAGAGAGAGAGAGATAGACAGCCAGACAGACAGGCAGACAGACAGATAGGTAGATAGACAGACACAGAGAGAGACAGAGAGAGACAGAGAGGGAAAGATTGCAGCAATCTTAAAAGTAAAGAGATCTGCTACCCAGGAATAGCTTCAGATTCTAGATTTATGAATCCAAAATTCATGTGTATTATTTTCAGCCATCATCATTACATGGTATCAATTCATTAGTAACTGGAAAAAATACTGCTTTATTTAACCCAAGTTTATGACACAAGATAGGATTATGATTGACTTAAAATCCTATTTCATAATTCATATTTATTTTACACTTAACAAATGTAGTACATGTTATAGAAAGCTTACTGTGTAAATCTAACTATGGTTCCTTTATAGGTTGGTCTATACAGTTCCGTTTAGCTTATTTGTAACTAAAACTTTTATCTCTGTTGAATATCCAGTTTTATCAGCAGAAACTTAAGTACCAGAAGGATTTCTTAGCCTTGCATAGCACTTTGTACTTAGTAAGAACTCAACATATTTGTTGAATAAATGACAAAAAGTCAATTATAGAGGATTTCGCTTGTAGACAAATAGAAGTGGTATTCTTTGCTTCTTTCCTTTTATAAAATATAAATATAACTCTTCATAAATATGTAGAAGAAATGAAGAGAGATTTTACAAAATGAGAAAAAATGGGGAGCAGACTGGAAAGGGGTGTTGGCCACAGAAGGAGGGACTTGAAGGTGAGTTCTTTTTGTTTCTGATTCGTATGACCCACAATGCGGGTAGAAAAATCCAGAAATCAAGCAAGGTGAAAGGGGCACAAAAAAAATATAAATGAAGGAAAAACATCACATTGTCCAAAATGAGATGGATTATTTACCTGACCTTTATAACTGTAACCCCTTTGTACATCACCTTTATAATAAAAAATAATAAATATCACAGTTTCTCTAGTTAAAGAGAGAAGAAAGAGGCAGCCCAAGATCACAAAACCTCTTAGACAAACAATGTTCTACACTCAACAAAATCCACAGGAAAAACAATAATGATCGTGTCCAACCCCGACCAGTAAGTACTGAGTAGGGGAGTTGGATCTCTACTCTTGCCAGGCTATAATGAGCACGGTAAAGTCCCTGCTGTTATGTGGTCAGAGAAAGCTAAGATGGCTGCTGGGAGGTGAATTCCCGCTGGGCAGTAATGAGCATGCTCTCGTGGTGTTTATGGACAGCTATGTGAAGCCTGGACATTCAATACACTTAATAGTAATGTTGAGGCCTCCCTCCATTTTTGGGTTGCAATCAGAGGAAGCCTAACGGACACTTAGTACTATTACTACCACTAGTAGTAATTAATCAGTCCTCAGAAGTAAAGTAATAAAGGAGGTTAGTTGGAGTAGAGATAAAAGTCTCTCTGAATGCCTGATCCAGATTAAGGTTAGTAGAGTTCTGGTGGAAGGCTTGTATTTGTACAGAAGAGCAGCACAAACACATAGGTCCTCTACCACTATTGTCTGGATTTCAAAGGAGGCTGAGAGGTTGATGTGGAATTCTCATACTTGATATGTTGAAGGCATTACCCTCCTTGCCTGCAGTATCTGAGTTGAAGGAAGACACATTCATATCAAGATTAAGACAGGATGCTGAGTATCATAACATAAATGCCAACATGTACAGGTATTGATTTTAAAATCTTGTAGAAAAACGGGATGATATCACCACGAATATACAGAGAACACCATCCAGTGTTTTGAAGACAAAGGTGATAACATTACCTGACAAAAAGTTTTAAGTCAGCCATTCAACAAAAATTTCAATATTCAACTTTGTACAATAATGAAACACATGAAAAAAAATAAGCTACACATAGTAATACCAGAAGGAAAATAAAGGGGACATTTTAGATCTTGAAAATATGAGAATTAAAGAAGTTCATTGAGTAGAATGGAGACCAGATGTAGAAAGATGAGGAATGAAATAATGAAATAAGGCAGAAAAATAGACCTTTGCTCAATCTAAACAACAGAGATAAGACTGAAAATAAAGCCAAACCAAATAAATGAACCGAGCCTCAAAATGTGAGGGCAGTGACGAAGATGTTCCTGGCGCTAAAATTCTGGAATTCAGAGAAGGTGTGGTTATGGAAGGAATGTTATTTTCACATTTTAAGGCAGTCAAGCACTTTGTACTGGGACCATAGAAAAAGTTCTTTGAGGGTATCTTGGGAATAACCCAGACCTCACTAATCTCAGACTCAAGGGTATAAAAGCATGAATTCCATTGTATGAAGAAGCAAAGCTAAGGGCAACTTGATTGTATCCGGCTGCCTAAAACATGTTGTCTATATTCAGTCACCCAGGGATCCAATCAGACTCCCACTACAACTGTGGTCAAAGAGGGTCTAGTTACTGCTCTCACTGGAACTAGAACTAGAGATCAACCATATGGGAATGCTTTTGCAAGCATGCAGAATGCAAGAGTTTCAGGATCCTGGAAGTTTCTATGTATGTTTCTAAAGAAACCCTTATAGAAAAGATGGTGTTTGACAGGGTTGTCTTTCTCTGAGATAATGAGAGCAAAGGAAAAAGTTGAAGCTGTAAAGGAGGCCATAGGATATTTGAAATGTTAAGAACATGGAATATATTGCAAGGAAAGGCAGGTGCAATGATCAGAGCCAGTCTGAGTGGATGCTCATGACATACAAAGCCAGCAGGGGCTTGGCTGTCCAGGCTCTTTGGCTATCATATCCCAGCTCCGGTGTCAAGAAGCTAGGCATGGAGCTTTGGCAATTATAGTTTTCACTGCTGAATTTCTTTCCTACACTGGTAAAAACCCTACCTTAGAGTTCTCTTATTCCTCCTTCTTGAAATGGTAATGACTCTATTATGTCATTGTATGTTTCAAGAATGTAACTTGTTTTCTAGATTCACAAGGCTCACCACGAAGAGTGAGCCTTTATTCTCAGGAGATATGTTAGACTTGGGTTTTGAGAAATTCTGGAGCTGTTCAGAATTTGGGAACTCTTAAACATAGACTCCACACATTGTGAACTGGATATGAACCTTTGAGGGTGTGGGGTGGAATGTGATATTTTGAATTGGAATGTCCTAAAAAATTGAATGTGTTGAAATCCCTAGTGGGAGGTGATAGAAATTTTAGTATGTGACAGATGTAGGTCCCTGGAGTGACCTATTTTTCTTCTTTCTTTCCTTCCTACCTACCTCCTCTCCCTTCTCGGCTTCCTGGCCACCATGAGATGATAAACTCTGATGTAGTACATCATAGTATCTGCACCAAGGCCCAGAGAGATTGTGTCAAGAACCAGGGACTAATCATTTCTGAATGTATGAGCAAATAATCCCCCTTTTAACCTTTAGGTTGATTTTTTTCATGGATTTTTGCCACAACATCAGAAGGCTGAATAACATGTTGTTTTATTGGCATGTAAGCCTAACATAAATGGAAGAATGTTTCCACATTGAATTAGATGAAGAATACAAAACTACATAATTACACTGTGTAACTAGACAGTTAAGCTAGTTCTGAGAAGGGAATTTAAACCATTGAATTCAGACAATAGAAAAGTAGAAACATTTCAAATCAATAATGTATGTGACCACCTGAAAAACAGAAAAAAGGGATCAAACCAAAAACAAAGAATATAGATCAAATGAAACATACAAATTATGAAATTTAATGGAGATAACCAAAGAAGAATCATATTATTTCAAAATATTAATAAAATTATGTAAAATGTAGCCAGATAGAAAAATAAAATGATAGAAGTTGCCAATGAACAATACTAAAATTAAATCAGAGAATATGACTAAATCCTCTACATATTTCACAGAGACAATAAGAAAGCACTACAATTAAACAGGAAAATGGGATAACATGAATGATAAAGAAATGTTTTTAAAAAATATACACAATTATAATATGTTCCATATAGCTTTAACATATCTTTTCAACTACCAAAGAAGATTAAATTCATAGCCAAATAAAATGAAAATAAAATTAATCCAGTATCCCAGATGATTGCATTCATGAGTCTTAAAAATATTTTATGAAGACTCCAGTTCCATACAATTTCTTCCAAAAATATGAAGAGATAAAAGCACTTAAATTTCATTATATCTATTATGCATCAACACTCAGGAAAATATAACATTAAAAATCTAGTGCCTAATGTGAATCTGATATATAAGGATACATTCATTAATACATTTGTAAGCTGCTTAACAAATCTTAATAAACATCCATTAATGTTTAAATTTATAAAAGTATATATTATAACCAAATAGACTTTCTCAGGGAGGCTTGTGTTTTTCAAAATTGAAAAATAATCAGAAGTGTAATCTACCATATCAACATTCTTTTTTTATTTCTTATTTTTTATTTTTATTGTGAGAATACCATACAGAGTAGTTAGAATTACAAGGGCAAGATAGCGAGTACATTTCTTATCAAGCATTGTTGCCTCCTCTTTGTTTCCCTTCCCATCCCTTCTTATCCTCCCCCTCCCCCCACCCAATCCTCCTCCCCCCCAAAAAAAGTTGTAAAGGTCGTTTTTCAACATAACGACTTGTACATCTTATTGTTACAATAGGTCCACCTGTATCCCTAGTTAAACAATTTGTTTTCGTCCTCACCCTCCACAAATTATACCAACATCAAATACGGTGAAAGCAGGGGTTATACTGTGGGGGAGGGACATACAAAGCAACAAAGAAATCATCTTATAAATATGTTAGAAACAATTGCATGAAAGGAAAAAAAAAACAAAAAAATCCATTTGAATACTTATCTTGGGGTTCATTCCCCTAACATCAACTTATCTGACCTTTTCTGCTTGACTCAGACATATACTAATTATTGCAAATAAGGGATTCTATGCCTCTATCAGAAAGAATGACATTGCCCTATTTGTTAGGAAATGGAAAGACTTGGAAAAAATTATATTAAGTGAAGTAAGCCAGGCCCAAAGAAACATAGGTCCCATGGTTTCCCTTATTTGCATATCAACATTCATAAGGCAAACATACCACATGATTAAGTGAATTGAGAGTAAAGTACTTGACAAACTTGATAAAACTATCAGAAAGGAATTTTGTCTTCTACAGAAAACTATAATTTCATATAAGAAAATATGATATTAAGTGGGAAATACTGAAAACTTATTCTTAAGGTCAGATGTAAGGCCGGAATGGACATTTCTAACCTCTCATTTCACATAGTACAGAAAGCTCCATAAAACACAACAAGGTCAGAAAAATATATTTGTAAAAATGAAAGATACAAGGCTGTCTTTATTTGAAAGTGGTATGATCATCTACAAGAAAAAGCCTAGAAAATTTACAACAAAATATCCCTTAGGGCTTATGAATAAGGGTAATAAATTCACAGAATATAAAATAAACATAATATCAATTCTGTTTTATTCTGTATATAAATTGACATATGGAAACAAAAAATGTAATGCCACATGTTTACACTCTGAAAACTAAATGAGTTGGTCTAAACATCAGAAAATTGACAAGTTCTTCTGTCAAAAACCATAAAATACTGATACAAAATAAAATACTATGAAAAATGGAGGGCTACTCACTGTCTTCATGTATTAAGAGAATAACACATCTAGGATGCCAGTTCTTCACTATGCTAAACATGTACAGTATACATTCTGTCATTATTACAGAAAACATTTTTTTTATTAATGGAGACAAAATCATTCTACAATTGAAATTGAAAGGGATAAAAACTAGAATAGATAGTCAAGTCTGAAAAAGTCAAATGTAGTTGTAGTATTGCTCCACAACTTGAAAGAAATTTTATGTAGCTACTACAACCAAGGCTGAATGGTAATGTCAGGTTAGCACATAGATTAATGAGACAATAAAAAACTAGAAATGAATCCATGCCGATATATCCTACTGACTTTGTCAAAGGTCTGATATCTGTTTAAAAAAGAAAATACAGACTTTTCAAAACAAATAGATGAGAAACATGAGGACAAGTAAAAACTCACAGCTTTGAAAAAATTCTTTTTTTATTTTTTACTTTTTATTATTTTTTTTATTGTGAAAATACTGTACAGAGGGGTTACAATTACATGGACAAGATAATGAGTATATTTCTTATCAAGCATTGTAGCCTTCTCCTTTGTTACCCCTTCCCATCCCTTCCCATCCTTCCCCCAGCCCCCCAGCCAAATCCTTCCCCCCTCAAAGTTGTAAAGTTCGTTTTAGACATAACGACTTGTACATCTCGTTGTTGCAATTGGTCCACCTGTATCCCTATTTAAACGATTTGTTTTTTCCCTTCCCCTCCACAAATTATGCCAACATCAAATACAAAAAGCAGGGGTTATACCGTGGGGGAGGGACATACAAAGCAACAAAGAAATCATCTTATAAATGTATTAGAAACAATTAAATGAAAGAAAAAAAAACACTTGAATACATATCTTAGGGTTCATTTTCCTAACATCAGCTTATCTGACCTTTTCTGCTTGACTCAGAAATATACTAGTTATTGCAAATAAGGTAAACCATTGACAAAATTCTTATGCCTTATGAAAAAAATAAATAAAAAGTACCCAAACTATAGAAAATAATGGGAAATCTATTGGGGCTAAGGCTAGATAAAAGCATCTTTACACACACAACAGAAACATTCAGAGAAGATAAAGAGTATATGCAGATGACCAATAAACACACTATTGCTAGGGAAATGCAAAGAATTAAAGTTAACAAAATGAAATAAACAAAGAAAATTGTTAAAAATCAAATGTTTACAAGCTTTCATAATAATTACAATGTTGTTAATATTGGTATTAGAGTCCAAATGACTTCTCAAATTTATCTTCCCTCTCATAGCTACATGTGTAGTAAGGAATTAATTTACCTTCTTATATTTCTATTAACATAATTATTGTTAAGTTAACTTAAAAATACCTGAAGGAATTTCTTGGAATATTGAGCATGCTAACGCCAGCAAAGTGCTTATAACTGTTCCCCAAATACAATTCTTACTGCAGAAATACTAGACATTATCAATATTAATATCAATGACAGGAGAAACGTAAATGGCTCTATCTGGCTAGAACGTTTGGCACTGACAAAAATGTAAAATGTAGGCATACAAATGAATACAATATGCATCAAGGAAATGCAAAATTAAACTCATTGGTCCCACCGATAACTCAAGCATGAGGGTGAACAAGGAGCAGTGGGCTTCAGATCCTGGCTTCATGATATTTACTGTTCTTGCTGTTTTCATCATTCTTTCCTAATCATGAACCCAAAACTCTGCCAATGCCTTTCCCCTCAGAGAAGGCTGATCCGAACCATATCCTCACCCACAAGTTCTTCACTATCATCCTATATTAATTTGTTGGAACACCCATTATGTTGTATCAGAAACTGTGTGGCTTATATGATAGTTACACTTCCATACATTAACTGCAAACAATCTGAAAAGTAAGTAGAGACCACAATCTCATTTATAACAGCATAGAAAGCAAAACATACTTAGAAATAACCAATGTGCCAAAGGATTTGTACACTGAGTGTTGCAAAACATTAAAGAAAGACTAAAGATGTACTTAAATAAAATGACATCTCTTCTTCATTAATTGTAAGTCTTAAAGTTACTAAAAATATTCATCATGCTTCAAGTAACCTACATAGCAAATTCAGTCTTTGTTGAAATTCCAACTTTCTTTTGCACAAGGGACTGTAGACAAGGATGTCAAGACTGAACTACTTTAAGAAAGTATAGTCTCTTTATCAAATAGTGCTGGGAATATTCAACACCTACATCTAGAATGATGAAGTTAGAACTTGCAAACCGATCATAAACAAAAATATCATCTCAAAGTGGATTATAAAGGTGGGACTACTAACATAAATCTCATGGAAGGAAAACATAAAGTAGAAAACCTTCATAACACTGATCTTGGCAATTATTTCTTGAGTAGCACAGACATAAAGCTAGGCACCAAAGTTTTTAAAAAATATATAAATAAGTCTATTATACATCTAAAAAGTTCTACACAGAGGAAGAATCAACGGTGACAGATGAAATGAGGAGAATGTTTTCAGTCATATTTCTGATGAATTCTTGAGACCCAAAATATATAACAAACTCATACAATTCAGTGGCACACAAAGAAATATCCCAACTTATTTGTGGACAAAGAGCTGGCAGAAATGTATCCTTAGAGAAAGTAAACAGTCACCTTAATACAAAAAGAAGTGTTCAACATTGCTAATGATGAAAATGCAAGTCAAAGCCTTATTGTGGAACGGCCTCCCAACTGTCTAGATAATCATTATTTAAAGGCTGCAAGCAAAATTAAAAGAGCAAATACTGGCAAGATTTGTGGAGAAATTTGGAACCATGTACACTATTAGTGGGAGTGTAAAATAGTATAACTCTACAGAAAACTGTATGGATTTTTCAAAAAAATTAAACTAGAACCATCATTTGATTCAACTACTAGATTTCTGGTAGTTTATCTAAAACAATTGAAATCAAAACCTTGGAGAGATACCTGTATTCCTATATTCATTGCAACATTATTCATAACAGTCAAGGGTAAATTGCAACTTAAATATCCATTGAAGTATGAATGGATACCTATTATGGAATATTATTCTACAAAAAAGAAAGCAATGATACAATTAACTACAACATAGATAAGTCCTAAAGACATTTTTAATATGAAATAAGCCAATGATAGAAGAATAAACATAAAGTCACTTATGTGAAGTATCTAAAATTATCCAGTTCACAGAGATCTCCAGAGATCTTTCCAGAGATCTAGGGGAGAAGGAAATGGTAACATGGTATTTGTTGATTATGTATTTTGTGTGTAAAATGTAAGTTCTATGTATAGAAAATTATGCTTAGAGTTGAAAAATGCCATATTATACAAATAGCCATTTGTAAGTGGGAGAAAAACGAGCTGAGTCGGCATTACCTTGTTACTATCTACATGTGAACAGAATGTTAAAAAATTTCAGCAGTCATGATCTGTCCTCTTTTATTTTCTTTTAATTCTCGTAGGTAATCCGAGTCCTGGGAAATGCTATAGTTAAAGATCCTAGTTCTTCTCAGGTCAGTTTTAGTTAGATGTTCTGAAGTTCCTAGAGACTAATTTGGGTTCCAATTCTTATGGGTTCTCACTTGTCTTTAGGCATTTAAATCTTGCTTTCATACATATATATATATGTGTGTGTATATATACACATCTGTCATATAAATGTATCTATGTATATAAATATATGTTACTGTGATTTCTATTGCCTATCATTGCAGAATGAGAAATAATGAAAAGAGTCTACTTATCTCCACAATTATATAATGTTTAATCCTCACAATACATTTCTTTATATTACTTACATTAGTTGAATTGAATGTTTTAAATTAAAGGTTAGCTGTACTTGCTGACAAGACAAACCAAATCTGAGATATTAGATGACAATATATATAAAATTTTACTGGCCATGTTGGCAGAGAAGAAAGATTAAAATAAAAAGGTTTTCACCACTAAAATTTTGCGAATCTACAATACCATCCCTGTGAATATTGTCTATCTGTGAATATTAGTTATATAATCTAATCAATCAGTTTTATTCTTTTAGATTTGTTGTGAATGGAGTTGTCATTCTTGCTAGAACTCTATCACCTGAGCTATACCTCTACACAATTTTGCTCCTGCTTTAATTTGAATTTTCCTGTTATATGTAGCTAAAGATATAATTGATGTAGGTACCAACTTTGATTACTAAAGGTAATTGCTAGAAGTCCTGATAATAATAATACTTAATAAGAAATGAGAAATCCTCAGAAGCATTCTCATGCACAATTATTTCTTCTAAAATATTAGCCAATTTCAACCAAAATAGATCTATTCCACTAGGGAAAATAATTTGTTTTTATCATCGCTTCTGCTTCATTAGGAGGAAAATGAGACATCCTGTCATTTCAGTGTTTTCCTTATTAGCTGCCTTCTAAGAACATTTGTGGGCAATTTAGTGGACATTTTGGTAACCTGATGTAATCAGGATCATTTTAGGGGTATTGATTCTTTCTTCCCTGTGCAAATCCCCTTTATTATTCTGTCTCCTTCATTGGATGGTTCCTGTATAAAGAAGAAAAATTTTGCCATGAGAGGCATGTAAAATATTAAATTCCTTATCATTTTTGTCAAAGGTCAGACTTTAATGAGATGGATTACTTCAAGGCCCAAAGCATATTTTTGCAGTGACTGTGTAACTGCAAAACCCTTAAAAAAAGAAACAGATGTTTTATGAGCTTTTTTGCAGATTTGAAATGACCAACAGACAAGTAGAAGGTTGAGTCCATGGAAGTGTTCATACGAGACCTCTTGAACCCATCATCATCTCATTTGTAAGATATAAAAATACAAAGTGAACTTCCTAAGGGAGAATGGTACTTTACATTATCTGTTATAATATATCATTATGGACAGAGATATGGGTTAATGTTGAGAGGCAATGAAAGATAATGTGAGAAAGATGGATTCGATTTGGCTTGGTGGTGCTTTGGCAAAGCTTTCAGGCTGATTCAATGACTATGCTATAAGAATCATTCTCAAATCAGATAGTGGTCCTGATAGATGCCCATGAGAAAGATAAGGTTAGACTGATTTCAACCACAGTCAAGGAGATTCTATTTATACACAAGTGAAAGAAGAAAAATGACACAACAGCCTGCATACAGGAAGGATCTAAGTTGGTGGTCTTTAAATTTATATTCTAGTTCTACTCTACTGAAGGCTCACTATCTTATATTTCATCTCCTGTAACTGGAGCCTGATTGCTGTTGTTGACTCAGGCCTTTTTCTTACTTACAAATACTCACAAATACTTACATCTGTGTCTAGCCATGGTGCTGACACTCAGGAAGTGAAGATCAGGAGAAAGACAGATGAAGGCCAGCCTGGACAAAAAATTGGTGAGACTCTGCCCCCATCCCAATCAATAAGCTGAACATTGTTGACAGACAGAACAATGCATAAGAATTAAGATTGCCTTTATATTTGTATTTTCTAAATGCTTACACACTCAAAATCCTTTATCATCGACTAAATGTCCATTTGAAATGGGTAGTTATGGGGTTCTAGAAAAAATTAAAGCATAAAATCAAGATTTATATCTGTCTTAGATGCTACCCTGACTATTGAAGAGTTAGTGACTTAGAGGATTTAGTGACAGCAAGATATTTATGAAAACCCAAAATGAAGAATTTTCCCATGAAGTTATATAGCTTTTCTCCATCCAAAAATCTGAGTATCTTGCAGTATCAAGCCTCTATCCTGATACAGGTACAAATTCCAAAGCTCATCAGTTGATAGATTATGTAACAATCATTTTCTTGTTTGCTTGAATTTGTGCACACACACATACAACACACATGTACACACGTGTACATCCAAACTACATCACTGGATTCTATTTTTGTTTGGTGTTTTCATTTTAGAATTTGTTTATAATTCTAGACAAGTTCCAGGTCTCAGGCGTTCTAGGAAAGTACCCAGTTGAGGAGTGAAAAAAAACCTTTCCATGATAGAATTTGGAAATGTTCTTCGGTCACTTTTTATTTCAAAAGATGACAACTATTGAGTGTAATTATTATGGCTTAGGGCTCTCTTACTACGTTAAGTGTTGTATGAAATGCTTAAATGATGTAGGTGAACAAATAGGGATAACCCAGAACAAAATTGCAACTTTTTTTTTTTTTTTGTCAGTTGTGGGGCTTGAACTCTGGGCCTGGGCGCTGTCCCTCAGCTCTTCAGCTCAAGGCGAGCGCTCTACCACTTGAGCTACAGCACCACTTCAAAATTGCAACTTTTCATAACTTGTGATGGTGCTTTATGACTCATTTTTGGATTGTTCGAAAACTGATGCTTCTGATTAGTGACTTTATTGACAATAACAAAGTTATATATGTTTTATGGAAACAAATTAACAAGAACTATGCAGATTTTATGGAAATGGAATTGATTTCACTGCTGCATTCAAAATTCGGAGGCATAGTTACAAAACTCCTTTGGAAGAAAAATATTGTGTGTATGTGTGTGTGTGTGTGTGTGTGTGTGTGTGTGTGTGTGTGTGTGTAACATATGTGCAAATTTGCTTTATTTTCATTTTGTATAGGTGTATTAAGTTAGTGTAGGAGACCAGTTATAATATCCCTTCAAGTGCTTTTATATAGGATTAACAATGAGTTCATTTTCTTTTTTTATTGTGAAAATACCGTACAGAGGGGTTACAATTACACGGGCAAGATAATCAGTACATTTCTTATCAAGCATTGTAGCCTCCTCCTTTGTTTTCCCTTCCCATCCCTTCCCATCCTCACCTCCGCCCCCTCCATCCCCTCTACCTCTCCCCCCACTACCAAAGTTGTAATATTCGTTTTCAACATAACAACTTGTACATCTCATTGTTGCAATGGGTCCACCTGTATCCCTATTTAAACGCTCCGTTTTCTTTTAGAACAATCATAGAAATACTAGACTTTCAGATGAGAAATTTCTTGATTATATCCCATACCTATTTTGGAGTGGTGAAAACTTGCTGTTAAAGCAAATTATTTGAAGGCTTTTGGTTGAGAATTTAATTTACAGAATATTGTGCAGTTTTTCTACTTGTGGCCCTCACCCAGCTGATTTAACAGTAAATTTTAAAGTAATATACTACAGGGAAATCTTCCTTTCCCAGTCCTCGTAGAAAAATGTTGGCAAATTATGGGTTGCTGTTGAGATTTTTGTTGTTGTTGTTGTTGTGTTCCTTTGGGGTATAGCATGACATGTTAGAATAATGTATATGATGGTTTTTTGGAGGGCATTTTATTTTCTAGAGTGTAGCTTTTTAAAAAATACCTTGGGTATTAGGTTGTCTATATTTATAAATGTGGTATTTCCATGGGCATTTTTACTCTAAGGAGTGCAAAATTCTTCTATTGTGAGTGAACTGAATTAGCTATACCGTAGCTGGTAAGGATAAAATAGTGAAAGATAATATTTACATTTCAGTTCTGTTTACTTTAATCCAACACTGGTTTTCTGATATATACAGGACAAAGTAGATACCTCACACTTGCAAACTGTTTTTTATCCCTTGATGGAGAAAATTTGGCTCACTTTTCAAGGGAACGTCCATTTTATTATTCTTATTCAGGATGACTGACTGTGTGGTCTTGGTTATTTCAGAATTCATTTCAGCCACACTCAAAGGTACAGTTAATGGGTTATGTTGGGATATGACCTGAGAAAGACATGCAGATTGGCAGAATATAATTATCTATTGGAAACTGACACAGGATACTTGCTGTTCACACATTCGGATGGGGCAGGGAATCTTTAATTACCCAATGCAACTAATTTGTGGTTTCACATCTGAGAGGGAAGAAAGCAATTCCTGTAACAAAGAATTGTAAACTCCATGTAGTTCTGAAGCATTCTTTCTGATCAAAGGAAACTAGGCTTACTTATTAGAGAAGACCACTACAGACATGCGCAGTTACTTCTTCACAAGGAGTTCCCATATATGTCCAGTGGAGAGTATCTGGGATTCAACAGAGAAAGTAGGTGGTGAAGCAAGACTAAAATTGTTGAAACCTCATCTCTATCACCATGCATAATTTGGGCCAGTTATTTAATTCCTAATATCGGATGCCTCTATTGGAAAATGGACTTTATGTTAAAAAGTTCTTTGGGATTATTAAATAATGTAGCTCTGTGCTTGTCAGAAAATCAGGCCTCAATAAATGTCAGTTCCTACACACCAAGTGTAATGGTGTGTGAAGGTCATGTTCTGAATGAGCTGAATAACCTTTTATCCAAGATGCTTGGCTTGAAGACGCTTAGATGTTACAGGTTTTCCTGAAAGTGTAAATATACACGATGTAATGTCTTGGGGAAGAGCACATACATCTAAGGATGAGATTCATTTACATTTCCTTAGTTAGAAATGCATTTATGCTCCATAAATAGACAGAAGGTGATCTCGCCCATTTTGTGTGTATGTGGAGTGCTAGCATTGTGGACTAGGATTCATCCCATGTGGGAAAGTGTTGGAGTTTTCCACTTATGTGATCATGTCAGAGGCCAAGAAGCTTTGTATTTTTTCAGATTAAAGATGCTCAATTGACATCTCTTCATGGTCAGAAGAAGGAACTGCGTGGGCTGCCTGTGAGGTGGGGAGGTGGATTTGAACTCTACTATGTTGACTCAGGTTTCATGCTGCAGGAGAAAACAAAGTATCTCTCTGCTGCTTTGCTGTTTCTTAGTTTCCAGTTACTTGGTAAATTGCTTAAGCTCATCAGGCAGTGAAGGCTAACGTTTTTCCTGCCTGCCTCCCAGTGGAGTGTGGAAGGAACAGGTGTGAATATCTATTTTTTTTGTCAACCATAAATACTGTGTTTTCCATCCCCCCTGCAAAAGAGTGAATCTTTTCCATTCACTTATATATAATAAAAGAGTCTTTTGATTGCATACTATAGGCTAGTTATCCTGGTGAACAAAACAGGTATCCTTCTAGTCTTACAGGGTTTATAGTCATCCAGGTAATCTCTCTTTTCAGGCTGATGCAGGGTAGATATTCATGAATTAAATTTTTAAATTGGATAGAGATGAAGTGCATAGGAATTTGAACGTCTGTTTTTGGAACCGCTCTTGGATTTTTTTTTTTTTGGTGGAGAAAAGTGTGCTACATAATTTTCATGTCTCATAAAGTATTTCAGAGAGGTTACACAGTTGCATGTGATCATTCCTTGGTTGGGTTGGGAGTCCAGCGAAGCCTAGTTTTATTTTTGACCTCCCCCATCATCTTATTTATTTTAAGATTTATTTTTGATTTATTTACTTACTGAGAGTTTTGACTCCCCTCCATGTTGTTAGAGTTTGGCTTTCCTCTTTCTATTTATTAAACACTTCATGAAAGCACAACTAGATGTTTCAGTTAGTAATAATAAAACCAGAGAATAGTAATAAAATATAATATTTTTGAAGCAAATCAGAATCTAGTGTGTGTGTGAAAAGTGCACTTGATTGTGCCTTGAGTGCATGAAGTTGATAACTGAACTACCCCCATATCTCATAGGATAAGGAAAGCAACAAATGTTACCATGAAATAACAACTCCTAGTATTATTCTTCCAGGCCCATTTCTAAGACCTCTTCTTACTTAAAAAAAAGTGAATACAACTTCTTGACCCTTTCCTCTTATATGTGTGGGCATTTTAAGACAGTGACATAGCCTAGAACATAGACTAATGTGATTTGAAGTAGGTGCTTCCGCTAGAACTAAACAATAAGGAAGAAGATATCATCTTCTTCATTTCCCTTTCTCTTGTGCTATATTATGCAGATATTTGTGTAAGGGCAACAAGACATACTAAATTTACCTTGTTTCTTCAGGAATGCAGTTAATGTTTGTTTTGACCAAGTCTGGAGACCATTTTGAGTAACAACTTTCCTGTCTCATAGAAAGTGAACAACTTCTCCACACAAAATACTCTGGACAATACTGGTGTTAGCAAATGTGTTAGTTAGCTTTCCGCATCTATGACAAAATACCTTCAACAATCAACTCTAAAAAGAGAAAAGGTTTGAATTGATTCATAAAAGATCTTCAGTGTACTTTGTGAAAATCAAGTTCTGTGTCCTTTGTAGGGTTGGTGGAGGAGCGGGGTCTATGACAAATTTCACTGTAGGAACTATTGGTACTAGAGAAGGAGTAGAAATGGAATTAGTCTGCAGAGATTTCCACAGCTGGAACTCTGTTTTACCTGGCATAAATAGTATCACCATGGTGATAGGTAAGACATCTCCTATTTAAGTGTGACAAGTGAATTGTTACTGTTGCTAGAGGGAAAAAAAGATCGTAGGAAGGGGAAAGATATACTCAGCAGCTTGGAAGAGAGAAAAATAGGAAATGCACTAAGGTAGAGACCTAATCTCATAAGTCATGTGGCTGATAGGAAAGTCACATTTAGGCACAGAAAAGATCTTTGATCCATTTGATGCATACCTGTGCAAGGACAGTCAGGTCACGTGATCATTGCCATTCTGACCAGTTTACTTGTTCACTCTTCAGACACCAGGAAGAGTTAAGATGACCCAGATGGATCGCTACTGGTACTTTATGACTTTAAAATCCAACAGTGGTGGCAACAGTAGTTATTGCTAAGTGTAAAGTACCATTTGAAAAGAAAAATTCTTCAGCCAGAGATGCAAATAGCACTGGCTGCTATAAATTCTGAGGGAAGAATCTTTTGGGAGAAGAAGCCATGCTTATAAAGGTTTACCTGCATTTAGTCATAAAAATATTGTCAAAAAAGAAAAATATTGACCTGTTGCAACAATGAGAAGTACAAAATGTCATGTCAAAACCAGCTTTACAATTTCGGTGTGGGGGGGGAGGGGGGTATAATTGGGTGGGGGGAGGGGGGAGGCGGGGAAGGGAAGTGAAGGGTAAACAAAGGAGGAGGCTGCAATGCTTGGTAAGAAATGTATGCATTATCCTGCCCATGTAATTGTAACCCCTCTGTTCAGTATGTTCTCAAATAAAATAAAATACAATTTAAAAAAAAAAAAAGAAAAAAAAAGAAAAATATTTTCTATCCCTCCTCAAAGGATACTTTTTTTATAGCTTTTCAATAATTCCAGAATCAGATTAATGCATATATTCAATTCTAATTTTCTTTGGAGTATTGGCTCTAAGAACATAGATTCTTCACAGTTCACAGTTGTATTGCTAAGCAAAACAGGTGATTTGTGATTTCCACATCCCCAAAGTTTTGGCCGTGAAAATCCAGAGAGAATCCATCAATCAACTTCTTTGTTTTTATTCATCTCCTTTCCTCTACTTACTACATTATCTAGTATGCACAAAAAAACAATTCAATTAATAAGGACCATTTATTTGGTTGGAAACGGTGTGAAGGGTAATTTTAGAAAAACTGATGGTTTACTGTAGTCTAAATTTTAAGTAATGTTACAAGGAATATTTTTTTCTATTGTTCCTACCAACACACTCTGAAACTATTTGAGATTTATTTTTTGTTTGTAAGTTTTCAAGAATATTGACAAGCAAAAATCCAACCAACTATGGGTTTTATAGTATCTTAGCCCTTGGTTTTCCACATGATTGCTTTCCAAAAAAGGCTAATGTCTTAAAAAAATCTTTAGCTTAAAGATTCAATTTTATTTCTTAATTCCCTCATAAACATCCAAAGACGCTAAACTACTCTGATATGTTTGCTGTTGGTATTTATACACGTTCATTTAAATACAACTATTTTCTATCCTCTGCCGCTGTATAGAAGCTCCACACTTTCTTCCCAGCCTTTTATTTTTTTCCCCCAACAAAATCAAAATTTCAGAGATTATTTCTTGTTCTTGCTCCAGATCCTTTGTTTGTAAATCCTCGGATTGTGGGATATCTTAAAGATCTAAGTTTCTGGGTTGGGAAATTGGCTCAATGGTAGAGTGCTTGCTTCGCATTCATGAAGCCCTGGGTTCAATTCCTTAGCACCATATAAGCAGACAAAAGCCGGAAGTGGCGTTGTGGCTCAAGTGGAAGGGCTTGAGCAAAAGATCTAAGTTTCTAAATCCCCATCAGAGATTTACCAAAATGTCTGAGAGTGCAGCGTGGACTTTTTTTTTTTTTACAACCCCCTGAAAATTTCAGTGTAATTTGTCTTCAGATAGTAATGTTCTTGATTTCTCACCACCCATATTTACCCATTTCCATGTGGATAAATCAGCAGCTGCGGGGCATTTCCTGTTTATTCTCTGTGTCTGCCCATCCCCTTATGGCCTGGTGACTGGTGCTTTTCCACATGTTCATTCTTCCATGCCTTCTCTTCTTTCTGGTATGAAATTGCTCATCTTACAGCTGAAACAGAGTAATTTCTCCCATACAGTGGACGACAGTAGCTCCTCCAAGGAAAATGCTTCTTCCATTCTTTTCACTATTTCTGTGGAGACTCGACAATGTTTAGAGATTTTGTGACCCATACTCCTCCCTTATATTTTCCATCATCTATCTTTTTTTCTCATCTAGTTATAACTCCAGGTAGAAAAGATTGGAACTGAATTAGAAATGTAATAATATACAAAGTAAGTTTAAGGTTCTCTCTTCTTTCTTCATGGTCAGAGTTGACTAATATAGGGATATTTGGTGGTTGAATTAAATAAGGTGTCCATTCTATGTATTCGTCTCATGCCAGAGCATAATGCTTGAAGTTGAAATGCAGTCTGGATCAGATTCCAGCTTCAGGTATTTTCTTTATTAAAATATTCAAATTCATTGCACAACCACCACAAAATACTTGTTGCTCAGATTGCTTGGTGGAGGACCACACTCATTGTTGACCAGTTGTCCAAATAGGTTGATCTTTTCTGTGTACAAAACCATCTGTAGGAACATAAGAAAGTTTATCCTTTGACCCTCCACACCAAGGTAAAAGAATCTATCTCAATTCTAAGTTGGCAGAGCCAAACCTCCCATTGAAAACTATATTGCAAGAAAGTGATAGGTTACCAAGTACATATTACACTCAGTTGATGTTTAAATGTTTGTAAGCACAGAAGTTAAAAAAATTAAAGTGTATGCCTTTGAGATATTTAGTAGTTGACTCTTCTATTTAAATTACACAAAGATAAAATATCCCAGAAGAGGTCTTTTATGGCTATTATTTTACTTGCATTTTCTTTTGATTTTTCCTCTTATAAATATTTTACTTAGTACAGTTGATGTTTTTCTAAGAAAGCATTTTTCAGTTATATTCTTTGTTTTGCTAACACATTCATAGTTATTGGATACATTGGTGTTCCTCTGAAATGCATACTCTCTAGAGAATTCTTAGTTATGGCAGCTTAGCATGTCAACATCGTTCCTATCTTTCTCCCATTTTGCTAGCATGCTCATAACATTCGTGAGTTATTAAATATTTAGTATTGGCTTTGTTCAAAATATTAAGACATGTGTCTATGTGATCATGGGTTTGGATGTTCATGTTTTAATCAATATGTGGATGTGGATCTAGCCATATAATCATAACTTAAATGTGCTGACAATGATCTTGAATATTCTGGGTTACTCATGCTTTACAAATGAGGAAAATACGTACCAGAGAAGATAGAGACGTTCTGTCAGGTAATCACACACACACACACACACACACACACACACACACACACACACAATCTTACTTTGTGCAGGCTCCTAAGTCTTTAGATCCTTCAAAAGATGTTTAGTAAGGTCTTGGCCACAACTACTAGACCAGGACAATCCAAGCATCTAAAAATGTCAGTAAGTTTGTATAGGATTGACTTCAATATCCCTTGTAAAACAAGAGAAGCACCGTCTCCAAAGCACTCTGAACTTCCTATATCCTCTTCTGAACTCTCACAAAATAAGGCCTACATAAAATGAGGGGTCACAGGCTCAGCTCCATCTATACTTCTGCAATTTCTGACTGATGGCAGCAAAAGTGGAGGAGCAAGCGTGGGCCAAGAAACCACTGCTGAAGAGAATCCAGAAACCCCAGTCGATGGTTTGTGAAAACAAATGTGCTGGGGAAGTTTGGGTATAATTTCCCATGTTACGGAAAAAAAGAAGTTAACAATATGTAAACATGCCTTTAGGCAAGCTATTTAATAATTAAAGAGGGATGAGAATTTCATTCAGGCATTGGGAAACTATTGACTAAACGTCGATGTGCCAGGCCCTGTGTGAGATGTTCAGCTGAAGGCCTGGAGACACAGACTTCATTCTCACATGCGGAGGGAGCAGTGTGGGAAAGCATCATAGTTCTGAGATGAGAGAGACGGCAGTGGGGGAAGATAAAGGAGGACTGTGTATAGATCAACCATGCGACCAGTCAATAGAGGCGCATCCATGCAGAACAAACCAAATGGGCAGAGGATCCAAGAGATGGCTGAAATGGATGGAGTGAACTGCTGCACACAAAGGCTTAGACTGAACGCTGTCCCATGTAGCCTGCAACAGAGGGAGAACTTCCTTGTCTGCATGAAAACCATTTGACAACTATTTCCAATAATTATCCCCAGTCTTGGAACTTGCTGCCAATCATGACTCACACAAGCTGTGCCCGTTTCCTTACTTTTCAACCCCCTTTCTTTTCTCCTTTTATAAACTGCCTTTCGAGAGAACTATGGATTGGTAGTTGGGCACCTTGTAGCAGAGATCAGGTCTGAGCATCACTCTATGGTCATGCAGATCTGAAGGGAACCTGAGAAGTCACTCTTCTACTCATGGGCGTGTGGACCATGGCTTTCTTAACTGTTTTCTTAATAGTCTTCACAGACCATGAGAACTCATTCACACTTGGACAGCGTCATAGTGATGGAGCTGTTTGTTGTCTGAGAAATGTTTAGCTACTTCCACATCAGAACTCTCAACAAAAGAGATGTGAAGTATTTGCTAGACTTCATGTTATTGCTTGTGTCTCTGATGATCTGAAATGTCCTATCACTCAGATAAATTTCTAACTACATTACTTACCCAAAGTGGATGAATGTAGCTGTCCATTTTTAAATGAATTCTCAGTTATTTCTTAGGATGGAAATACTTTGCATAACCACATACTGAACAGAAATGGCAATGGTCTGACCTAAGTGCAGTTTATAAAAACAGCATGGTATATCATTCAAAACCATTTTTATTGGTAAAATGATTATTTTGCAATTCCCCAAACCTCATAGACTTAATTTCTAAGTCTAAATTGAAAATGGAGCAGGATATATTTTTTGAATACCAGGGCAAAGACAGAATGGAAATATCTGATTACAAATACTTTTATTTCACCCTATGAAGGAATTTATTTTGAAAGAAAGAAATACTATGGGTAATAAATACTTTCATTCACAGAGATGTAGCCTTCATAATTTCATCTTAGGTTTATTTTGTTGTTGTTGTTGTTGTTAGATTTTGGTGGGGTGAAAGCTTCCAGACTTAGAGTAGATATGATAGAGTTTGTAAAGTTAATGTATTTGAATTTACTAGCAACAAATAAATGGGTAGACCATCTATTAATTAATTGATTTCTTGTCATATATATATATACATATAAAATCTGTAAATGGATAGGTTCTGTTTGCCCATCCAGACCCATTGCTTGATGTCCTTCTAAAGTGTCATGTGAGGGTGGCCTGGTGGTAATTTAGGAAAAGACTCCTTTGTTTTTCAGTATCCAGTTACTTTTGCAATGGTGGTGGAAGCAGACAATAGGTATAGCGAGAACTGACAATGATTGCTTATTTTCTGGGACCTTACTTCTCTTCCTGAAACAAATCTTCTGTCTAATGAGACCTAAGCTCAATTTGTTCCCCTGCAGCCCTTTGGGTTTAGAGCCAGCCATATTCTTGGTTTTTATGGCTGCCTGGTGATTTTTTTCTTCTCCTTGGACACAGTCTGGTAACTATTTCTCCTTGTGTTCTTTTTCGACACTGAGTGTGCATAAAAAATATTCTTGTCAGACTTTACAGTTTTGGATTTAATTGAGATGCAAATGCCATATCTGCTGAGTATTCCATTTCAACATGTCTACAAAATTTAAAAGGAGAAAGAAACAATGGCTTATAATTCAAACTTAAAAAGTACTGAATCTTTTTCATGGTGTGCCTGCTCATAAAATCCCTAGTGGATCACTTAGTAAATAGTTGGTAAATAAATTTCTTTTGCCACCCATTTAAGGGTCTGTCTTGGAACCATTGTAAGTTTGTATGGTGTTCTTGAGATGGAAATTCAGAGAACTTGCAGCCTAAGGCTTCCTTAGAACTCTGTAGTTTCTATGTTTTCTGTTTGGGGGTAAGAGTGAGTTGAGGATGAGAAACAAAATGTGAGCGATAAAGATAGAAAAAGTAGATTCAGTGAACCATATAATTCCAGGGTAATAAAGTCTAGCCTTCCAATTCAGTCATGCATCGATAGCTTATGGTGACTTTTAAAGGAGGCTCCAAGGTACGAAGTACGTTGGAAGGTACAGTGTCCAAAACTGTAGTGTGGGTGGAATATTTGAGGTCCATTTTCCCCCCTTCCATTCCATTTTCCCCCTTGATTTGTTTGCTATTTGTTTCATTTTATGAAGGTAGAACCATACCTCTGAGGTTAACTGCTTCAGATATACAATGGTGTTGAAACAAAACACCATTCTTTTTTTTTTCTTGGCATAACAACTCAGGTCTTTGGAAGACAGTCATCTTCACAACACCAAACTTTCATCTCATTCTCAGAAGAAATGTTAAAGATGCATTGGAACAAACCTGCTGTTCTTGTTTAAATTTGAAGATTAGGATAAAAATGAATCCTTGTGAGATTTTTCTTCCTCTTTCTTTTTGGTCTCATAATTGTTAGGTTACACAAGAATGCTAATTTGAAAATTGATTATTAGAAAGAAACTACTCAGATGTCAATAGTTTCATCTCTATTAGCCATCAGAAAAATATAACTAGGAGACAGCTTAGGATTTGTTTGTTTGTTTGTTTTGTTTGTTTGCTTGGTCTGAGTTCTCCCTGTTTAATAAAATCTGAGTTCTGCCATTAAAAAGCACTGTGACTTTGATTTTGGGTTAGTTAAATAACCTCTCTGTTTAAATTTCTTTTATTCTTAAATGAACAATAAATGTATTATCTCTTTGTTAGGCTGTGGACCAAGTTACATGAGTTAGTATTTTAATCAATATTTAATGGTAATATTCGGATGCACGTAATATGTGGCAAAAAGTGTTGTATTTTAGGGCTAGGAAGGTGGCTCAGTGGTAGAGTGCTTGCTTTGTATACATGAGGCCCTGGGTTTGATTCCTCAGCACCACATAAGCAGAAAGAGCTTGAAGTGGTACTGTGGTTCAAGTGGTGGAGTGCTAGCCTTGAGCTGAAGAGCTGAGGAACAGCACCCAGGCTCAGAGATCCAGCCCCACCACCGACCAAAAAAAAAAAGTGTTGTATTTTGCTTTCACAAAGTTTTGATTTTTTTTCATTTCATGCTCCTTTGCTCATTTTCCTTCTCCACTTCTCTTCAACAGGACAATTTATTTAAGTTTTACTTACTGAGGGATGCATACCAAGTTAGTAATTTTACTTTGGGTAGCTCATTTAATACTTGCTTGTGACTCTTGGATGCATTTATGGAGTTAAAACTAGGTATTACCATTGCAATGTATTGACTCTAGTGATGAGTCCATACATTTCCATAAAGAATGTACAAATAAAATCCTTGAGCTCCTTCTATTCATCCTATATAAATAAAGCACTCTTAGCTCATAACCACTTCCTTCCTCTTTATCTTGCAAAGAACCAGTAAAGAGGTATGTAGTAGGATCTTGAAACACTCCATAATTATTAACATATTTTTACTACTGCAGTAATAGGACTATTCTTTCTTCTGCAGCTTGATACCTGTGATTCTGTCTTCAATTAAAAATGTAGTTCTTGCCAATTGCCTTAGCATCATTTGACCTTTTATCCTTCCCAGCTCTACTTGCTGCTGACTACAAAGTATCCCTAAGGTAACTTGAAGAGCAATGGTGCTGCATTGGGAGAATCAGTGAGAGTTCTGGGCTATCTGAGGTTTGAAATGTGAAGTCATTATATGCGTGTTCATTGCCAACCTACAGATTGTGGGGAGCAAATTCTCGAAGGCCATGGATGATACAATATACAACTTCTAAATTTTCAGATTCCCACCTCTCAGTAATATGCTTTTATGTTTGGTAATTTTATATTTAAATGATGAACGCCTGTAAGCTATGTTGAAGAAGTCAGAAGCCCAAATAAGACCTCGGTATGCCCTTACACAAACTACTGACTCATATGTGTTTGCATACAAGACTTATTTTCAGGCTGTAAACATCCAATTTCTTTCTTATTATTTTTTAGTGCACTGATTTACTGGAAAGGAAATACTCATATTGGAATGATCCTATATTTACATATCTGATGGAAATAAATATGTAAATATATCACACTTAGCTATAACATTTCAACCTTCTTTCCTAAGGAAATCTAATTCAAATATAGTGGGGGAAAATCCTCATTTTGATTAAACTATGTTATTATCAGCCTCCAAATAAATACTGTGTGCTCTCTCCTTGCATTTGTTGTTTAGCTTTCAGGATTTGCTTTTATGGTACCTATTATTTCCAGATGACAGGACATGGTGCTGAAAAGTATGGGAAAATATGGTTAGACTAATGGGCTTCCTGTGGATGAAGCCATTCTGAATCATTTAATGTGGCTTCCATATTATCTCACTGTTGATTAAAGCAGAGGCAAATTACAGTACTGGAATCTCTTTAGGAGAAATTATCTGATGAAGTGGTTCCTAAAGAGGTGGAGACATGTGATACAGCTTTGGACCAGAGGTACATCCTTTTCAAGCAATGCCTTTCTGAGATTCAGTCATAAGCAGTGAATTTGTATTCCCGAGGGATATGTCAGTCTAATCACAGCACATGTATGTCAAGATCTTATCTGAGCTAAAGAATATCTTCCAACTTTCTTAATTTATAAATCTCCAGAATTTTTTTCATAGATGAGCTGGTTTTCTGCATACAGGAAATTAAAAAATGGCCTTAAAAAAGATGAAGAAGGATAGCAGAGAACAAGGAAAGAATAGGAAGGAAAATGTGTCAGGGTTGATTAATTGTTGGAGTTAAAAATATATCCATTATAAATGGTAGTGTAGCAGTGATTTAAAAATGCATGTTAAATGATGACGGCTTTATGATTTGCATGTCATTTGCTCAACATAGAGATCCTAATGTTGATTGATGGGCTTAGAGATGTCTTCCTTGGGATTTGGCAGACAAAACTGATGTCTCTGCATTAAATCAAATGCTTCCACATCTTCGAGTTCTATTATAACACTCAAAGCATCATTCACAGTGATGTGAAAGACTCATACCCCAGGGTTGTGACGAATGAAATCCACTTATCTTACCCAGGTTAGATGACTATTTCCCAAACCCTTTCTTAATCTATGCCACGATTGTTCCAGAATTTTCTTCTGTCTTCTACATTCATATCTTTCCTCACATATTTTTTCAACTTGATTCATCTTCCTGGAATTGCCATCAGTTTAGCATTGGCAATTTTTATGGCGCCTCATGTATTTGAAGCAGTAAAGACAAAACCTGATGATTATGCTTTGCTTTTTTATGATGGTGTGGTTGTTAGTTAGGAAAACTGCAGAAAAGGAATTTGTGGAACATCAGTTACACAGAAGGATGTAAGCTGTAAGAAAAGAATTTTATCAGCCTCCTTACAAAATAATGATGGGACTAAAGAATCAATATGATGTTTGAGACACTAACACTGATTTTAAAAATACGAACATGGCAATAAAATAATACCAAATATGAAAACTCTTTTTAATTGTAATCCTCCTACCTGTACACATAATTTAAAATTTTAATTTAATTCCTCCTGGAATAGTCACAACATATGGATTGGTTTCACAAGCTGAATTTGAGAATCTTTCAGGAGTAATCCATTTCCAATATTCACATTCCCTGAAACAACTGATTTAACTTTTATAAATGTAATAATTATCATGCTCCTATGCTTATTTACCTCCCAGACTTGAGATTCTTAGAAAAAATTAGATTTTATTCATTTATTTAGCTCCACTTCTCAGCAAAAATACTTGGTCCTAGGAAACATTTTGTAAATGTTTGGTCTGAAAAACCAATAATATCTGTATTTGATTTTTTTGATTTGTTCATGAAACATATATGAAGTACCTACTCTGACAAGCTATCTAAATTGTATTTGAATAACTAGATCTTTGGCTAAAGATGAATAATGATGCACAGTATTAAGGGACTATTACAGAAGTGTTTTTATTACTGTTTGAAAAACTGTAATTTAAGACATTCTGTTTGGAAGACACACAATTAGCACAATTTTTCTCCTTTTAATTAGCATATATTAATTATACAAAGCAGTTCATTGTGATATTTCTATGCATGCCTGTAAGGTATTCAGATTAAAGTTGGCTTTTCAACAATTTTCTTTATGCTTAAGCGACCTTCTGAAAATTAAAACATAATAAACCACTACATAGAAGATCATCTACTAAAAGCAAATAGGGCAACTACATGCCAAAATTGTCCAGTCCATAAAAAATAAGTAAGTTTGTTTATTTATATGTTATAAATAGCTACTTTAATGGCTCATAATTGGGTCTTTGAGAAAGATATCAGGTAGTAGGCAAAGCCAAAACGATGTAGTGATTCCTTTTTAAATAAAAGTGGTTAATCTCATGAACGTACTTAATAGTAATCATTGTAAAGATGTCAACTATATTTCAGCTGGAATAACTTAAATAATTGAGGTCTTCTCTCTCTCATTTAGAGAATGGAGTGTAAGGATCCAAGGTTTATTCTAACTAAGTAAATTGGGACCTTGTAGCTTTTCCATATCACTCTCAATCTAATGTTTGACTAGAATGGACCTTTCCATGAAAGCCTTTGAAAGGTAAAACTTAATTGCAATGAACATATCCAATCAAATTGTAATTGATATTTAGATTAATTCTGTTTGAAAAGGCAGCTATCTAGAGATATATCTAGAGATCTCTTAAATTGGAATATTAAATTAAAAAATACATAGCATGAAACAATTCAGACAGTGGTAACTTTCTCTTTTGTTAGTATCATTAATATTACTCAGTGCCACCAAGAACCGGTGGCACATGCCTGTAATCCTAGCTACTCAGGAGGCTGAGATCTGAGGTCCACAGTTCAAAGCCAGCCCAGGCAGGAAACATTGTGAGACTCTTATCTCCAGTTAACCAACAGAAAACCAAAAGTAGTGCTGTGGCTCAAAGTAATAGAGTGTTAGCCTTGAGCAAAACAGCTCAGGGACTTTACTCAGGACAGCACTCAGTATTACATTGACTTTGAAATTTATAAAGCCTGATGATAACAAATATCATGTTATTTATCCTTGGGATAACTCTATGAGGTAGGCACTTTTATTTAACTTCATATAAGGAGCCTAAGATTTGGGGGAAATGGTATTATACAAATTAGTGCACCAAGAAGTGGTAAGAATTTGAAACCTGACCTATAACCCAAAGTTAACTAAACAAAATTAGTTTTACAGAACACATAATTAATGCATGTTCTCTAACCAATGAAATGAATGAAATGATGGAACAAAGAATTGACCTTCAGAATCCCCAAACTTCAGTCAAGCAGCCCTGAAGACTCTTGGATCATTTAATTAATCTTGCAATAGCACAACTGTACAGTTGACATGCTTCAAATTTCTACCCATATTTGTAGATTTTCAGCAGAGTTTCCCAACACTATGTAACGTAAAAGCAGTGTTCTTTCCATTTGACTAATATGCAAGCCCATCAGTCAAACGGCTCAGACAGCTCTGTGAGATCCATCAACAATTATAGCACAGTTTGACAAGATGGATAAGGAAGCATGAAGATTTGGGTGACAGATAAATAACATTGAATTGAAAGAATTAAGGGGCGTGGTAGGTGGAACTGCTCGATTTCTAGAGTCTGCCTTCCAATGATAAGGTCGGGAAGAAACAGTTTTGCACGTCTTAACTTTTTCATCTCCAGTTTATTGGAGCTTTTCCTTAAACAAAAATGCCGATAGTAGGAAAATGTAAATACTTCAAATTAGGCCCTTATTGCAGACTGAATTGTGTTTGCCCCAAATTGAAATGATGAACTCCTTTCTCTGAATGTTATTCTCTCTGAAAACAAGAGAGCTGCTAAAGCACTTGCTGTCAAGAGAATTGGATCTCGTTCACCATAGGCTGATTTCCTGATGGGCAGAGGAATAGATACTAAAATACTGGCCTTTGTCCTCCTCCTTCTTTGTTTTTTTCTCTTCCTCTTTCTCTCCTTCTCCTTCTTCTCTCCCTCTTTCTTCTCCTTTCTTTCTTTTCTCCCCTTCTCCTCCCTCCTCCCCCATCTCTCCATCTTTCACTTCCTCACCATCTACCTCTTCTCTCCCTCTACATTTCTCTCTTTTATTTCCATGCCTGATAAAGAATAGGCCAGGGAAGGAGGCAGCAAGAAAGTCATTATGTATCATCATGAAAAAGATCCCTAATCAGGAGTCAAGTAGGATGACTTTTCTATCAGGTACTTTTAACCCCCAGAACTGTGAGAAAATTAATTTCTGTTGTTCAAGTAACTCAACCCATATGATTGTGTTATGGAAACCTAAGGTAACAACTATGCCATCTATAGGAAACGAGGCTAAATTCTGGTGATCCTAACATAATGTCATCTAAATTAGAATCAGGAAATGTTGAGTGTTCCATAAGACATCAGTATAGAAAAATTCCTTTGTGATAATTTACAAGTTTGGGGAGAAATGTTCTGTCATAGGTTTTTGTAGAAAGCATATGTAAATCAGATTTTCTCTCTACTGCCCCCATAATTGGTTGTAATTTTGATCTTTGAATGTGTTTGCTATTTTCAATATGGTCATTCTTGATTACTAAATATTTGATTTTTCAAAGACCCTGAAGGTACTAATATAGAATGCATGCATAATATTATACAATTCTGCCTGTGTGTATGTGTGTGTCTGTGTCTGTGTCTGTGTGTTTACTTGGACTTGAACTCAGAGACTGAATGCTATTTTAGTTTCTTTTTCCTCAGGCTGCCACTCTACCATTGGAGTTACAGCGTCATTTCTAACTTTTTGTTGATTAGCTGGAGATAAGAGTTTTACAGACCCTCCTGCCCAAGCTGGCTTCACACCTCAATCCTGAAATCCCAGACTTCTGAGTAATTAGGATTTACAAACATGAGTCATTCATACTCGACAATTCTTATTTTAAGGAAAGAATGTTACCATAGACATTACAAATTTGTATTTATTTTATTTTATTTTCTTATGTAAAGGCTTTACCCCCCACTTTGGCTCTTAATATTTAATATGAAAGGGAGAACTTTATCTCTGGAGAGGCAACGGGCATGTATTTGAGAATCATTAATTTGGGAGTTATTGTTCTAAAATCTGTCTAGAATGTTACCAGGATTGGTGTAGACTCCTTCTCAAAGAAATATATTTGTGTGTGTATGTGTGTTTCCATTAGAGATATATGTGCATATATACATATATATACATATCTTGTATATACATATAGGTATATATGGTCATCTAGTTTAATTTAGCATATATATATATATATATTATATATATATATATATGGCCAATTTTATTTAGCTAGCTAGTTTGGGGTTCCTTAGTTTCATACACTGTCGACGTGAATCACTTGACCACTGGTATTTCTTCTGAAGTTAATATTATAGGAGCAGGACAGAGTAGCCTTAGCAATTGAAACAATAGTGCTAGACTCACTGGTAAATGCGGTCAGGGATTATGGAATTTGGTAACTTTTCAGGAGAGGGTGATTTTGGGCTAAAGATGAATTTGAGATTTAGTTTCCATTTTGTAAATTCCTGATGGAGAGTTTCTGCCCATAAAATACAGGCATTATTTATGTAACTCAAGGTCATCTCTGGTGGGTCCAGCCACACTGTTCCCATTGGACTTGAAAAAAAATAAATTATCAGTGTTGAATTCATTGTTAACATATATATTTTCCTCCAAACGTTGTGGTCTCTATGTTTAAGGGAAATAAAAAAAAATCTTAGTTTAAGGAAAATGCCATGCATTTTAAATATTTTTATGTGGCGTATAAATATAACCTATATTTTTACGTATCTTGGCAATATTTCAAAGTATTGTATCTAAGCTATCTTAAGGCCATGTATTAATTTAAGTATAGTTCTAAATAGTTTCATCTGTCTAAGCAGCAGAGATCTTGAAGCATATGCCTTGAAAACTCAATTTATCACCAGAGATCGTGCGTTGCACAAGGGACTTGCGTCTGTGCTCAGCCTTTGCCTTCATCTTGAACCACCTTCTCTAGGTGCCCCTTTCAGTGTCAGCCGAGGACTTCCTGTGAATTCCTCATTCCTTTCCCAGGACCATCTTCTCTACTACAAATACCAAGCCGGTTTCCTTCAGCTCATCTTCCATTTCTCATATGACCAATTCCCACTTGCCCTTTTACACATTTCTCAATATCATTACTGCCTTCTCTGAGTGTCCCATGAAGAATTCATGGACTGCAAAACACCAAATACATCTTGCATTATGAAATATTTACTTACTCATCTCACCCATTTAGTGAGAGCATTCTTCAGAAGTGTGGACTATACTTTACTCACCCTGTATTTTATTTCTGGTTCCTTAGTGCTGAGCCTGGCATGCATTAGCCAGTGCATAAATATTTTGTCACTAAGTCTGCAGGCCCAGATTTGCTAATTCTGTATTGTGGCCTTGAAAGTTTGTAACACACACACACACACACACACACACACACACACACACACACACACACACACTTTGCTTTATTCATATGTTGACATATTGTTTTACCTGTTTCATTCTTGTGAATAATGTTATAATCACTGATACACAAATATGTGCTTAGTACATTGATTTGATTTTTTAAATTTTTCTTTTCTTTTTTTTTTTTTTTTTTGGTGGTGGAGCTTGAACTTGGGACCTGGGCACTATCTCTGAGCCTCTTTGTGCTCAAGGCTAGTGCTCTACCCCTTGAGCCAGAGTGTCATTTCTAGGTTTTCTTGGTGGTTAATTGGAGATAAGAGTCTCACAGGGGACTTTTATCTCTAATAAACCACCAGAAAACCAGAAGTGGCGCTGTGTCTCAAGTTCTAGAGTGCTTGCCTTGAGCTGAAGAGCTGAGGGACAGAGCCCAGGCCCAGAGTTCAAGCCCCACAACCGACAAAAAAAGAAGAAAAAAAGTGTCTCACAGGGAGTTTTCTGAATGAGTTCACTTTGAACCATGAACCTCAGATTTTAGCCTCCTGAGTAACTAAGATTACAAGCATGAGCCACTGGTGCCCAGTTACTGCTTTGTTATTTTTGAGGGTACACCTAAAAGTAAAATGGCTGGGTCATCTAACAATTTTATGATAAGATTTTGAGGAATCACCATACATTTTTCATTTTCAACGGTTTCATGTCTCATTTTATACCACTAATGCACAAAAATTCCTACATATCCCTACTCTCCATTTATTTTCTGATTATTGTTTGCTTTAGATTTTACAGTAGCCCTTCTAATAAATGGTGATTATGACTCATTGTTTGCTGCTGCTTCTCTTTTTAAATTTACTTTATGCCCAAGATATCTTTCACACTGAGGAAGTAAAACAATAGTTGGGACAGCTAAAAATGTCTAGATCGTTTACTTTTCAAATAATATGCCAGCATAACACAATAAAATGAATTACCTACTTCCTTATGATGTGACACCTTCAGGACTGTTCAACTGGAAAAGATCCATACTGACCCAAAAGTTCTATTTTACTCAATGTTCTATTTTACTCAATGAGCAAAAAGGTAAGTTTTGAGAATGCGGCTGGGTCACATTACTGACAAGTTACCTCGGGAAAAGAACATAGTTTTAGAGACATAGGGAACACTTAATGACACATGAAGAGAATTTTCTTATCAACATTCCAGAGGAAATACAAGCTCGTTTATGAATGTTTACTTAAGAATCACCACTATCTCCTAAGCATAGGTCATAATGTTACTCTTTGCATGTGACGTATTACAATTCTGTTGCTTCCAGTGCATGCTTTGAAATCTTCCTGGCCTCCCATTCTTCATTACTTTTTCCAATAGCCATTTGTGGAAAATTCTTCAAAGTATTAGTGCCTTGTTGTGTCTTCCTTAGCAGTTTTCTGGGACAGTGATAGATCTTCTCTCAGGACTTTGCATTCTGTCTTTATGTTAATGCATTATAAATCTGTGCCTAAATCAATGGTTTCTTTCCTTGCTTTTACTACTACATTTCAGGGAAGTGGAATTAAGACACTCGATGAGATATTACTGAATGTTTCAAAATTAAACATCTTCTTGCTTCTTTCAAAAACTTAGCTAGTTTGTGTAAGGATACAAGCTGTCTGATCTTGTCTTCCTGTTAATCAGCTTTAAAAATGTGATTTAATTTTAGAAGTTTGTCAAAAATTTAGGTAAACTTGCAATCAAATGTCAACTATATTCTAAAATCGGTGAAACTTCAAAGTGTTCAGTAATACCAATTTCCTCATTTATAAACTAGGATAATATTAACAACTATTACACAGGGTATTTATATAAAAATATTAACACATGTAGAACACATTCTGCAGAACTGGACACGGGTAGAGTTGGTAAATAATGATAGCTTTTATTCTTAGTCAATGTCATTTTCATGTTTAAAAGCAGAACTCAAATACTGTTGCTTCTACCCTTAAATGGTTCTTATGTTAAATGTGTTAATTTGTATTTTCACTTAACCATTTTTATTCCAGCTCTTCTCCCTTCCAACAATTGTATTATAGATTAATCCTGTATTTTTTATTTTTTCATTTTTATGATATGAGGGTTAACTCAAGGCCTTGAACTTGTTAGGAAAGTGATCATTGTATTTAATATCCATTTCTTACCCTTAACTAAACTTATTTTTCAAATGGAGTCTGGTATGACCCAGTTGCCCTGGACCTTTATCCTCTTATTGGTGACCTAGTGCAGGAATCCTTCAGTCTCTGCATCCTGTGTAGCAAGGATTACAGCCATTATGCCCACTAATATTATTAAGTTAAAATTTTATTTCTGATAGGATAAAGGCTTTCATTATTTCATCTTGGTTTGGGCTCTCTGACATGTAGTTTTCGAGGGTAATTGCAGCTACAAGAAATGTATCACTAAGTAGTGATTTTTGATTGGAAGCATGAAGCATCAGATTGGTTCTTTAGACTGTCATGTTATATGTTTCCCATGCTTGGAAAGGAAAAGAAAGATAATAGACTCAGAATACAATAAATTTCTGAGGAAGTATCCTTGAACCTGATGAGAAATCCCTGACACAAGGTTGCACATGTTCAGACTTCGAGAATGGGTAGGCTAAAACGAGGAGTTCAGAGGCTGCTGACAGTAGCATGGAAGAAGAATGTCTCAGAGAATTATGCCACAAAATCCACAGCAGCCACAACCACCAACTGATCTGCAACTATGTCTCTGAAAGCAGATGTTCTTAATGAAGTTCCGGCAGCCTACGGACCTCCATGGTTAATACAGTATTGGAATCCTAGAATCTTTTTCTTTTAATTTTCGAAATTGTTTTTGTGAAGGTGATAAATAGAGAGGTTACAGTTACATCAGTCAGGTAACACATTCCTTTTTGAACAGTGTCAGCTCGTCTCTCATTTTCTCTGTTTTCCCTTCTGTATCTCCTTTCTCACAAGTTGTCTAGTTCATTTCCAACATTTGTTATCCTTTGTCCCACCATTTCTGGGCTCCCTCTTACCATCCCCAGGACAGATAAATGTACATACAAGACAAAAGGTACAGAAATAAAAAGTAGTGACAACGGAGAAAAATAAAAACAAAAAAGCAAAATAAAAAATACCTCTTCTTTCCATTTCTTGGAGTTCATTTTGGTTAATTTATCCAAAGAAAAAGCTTTTTGTTTTGTTGATGATTTATATGATTATTTAGAATTAGAGAATGTTCTGTGCTAGATTTTGATGTTGAACTCTAATTTTATTCCATTGTGGTCTGACAGGATGCAGTGAATGATTTCAAACATTTTGAATTTGCATAAATTTTCTTTGTGATGTCAAATATGATCTATTTTGAAGAATATTTCATGAGCTGCTGAGAATGTATACTCTGATGCTGATGGATAGAGTAATCTATAGATTTATGGTGACTCTAGTTAGTTAATGCAAATATTTAGGTCTGAGGATTTTTTACTGAGTTTTTGCATAGATGATCTTTCCAGAGGTGACAGTGCAAACCTTTTTGCTAAGAGATTGAAGAATCTGGAAGAAATGGAAGAATTCCTACAGAATATGAATATAGTCAAGTAAATCAAGAAGATTTAATCCAAGTAAAGAGACCCATAACAGGTAGAGACATTAAAATGACAATAAAGGACCTCCCATCTAAGAAAAGCCCACCTCCCCACTGCTTTCCCCCAGGATGTAAAGTTCATTTCTAATATAGTGTTTTGTGAATATCACTGTTACTTTGGTTCACTCTTTGTATATATTTTTTCTGGGTTCCTGGCAAGGGACATTCTCTTGGCTAATATGATGTTCATGTGGGTTTTCTATATGTAGGATGTCTTTAAGTATCTTCTATAGTGCTGGTTTGGTGGGGATAAATTGATTCAATTTTTATTTATTATGGCATGGTTTTATTTGTCCTTTTGTTAGGACATGGGTACCATATGGGTACCATATCCTTGGTTGATAGTTGTTTGCCTTTAAGTATGTCATATCTCATTTCTGGTTCTCTTTGCTTTCATAGTCATAACTGAGAAATTTGTAGTTATTCTGAGTTTTTTTCCTTTATTAGTAATCATTTCTTTCTCATTTTTTTGCATTTGTTCTGTATAGTTGTTTCTTCTTTCTCTATTATATCTGTCTTTGATTCATAATATTCTGTCTTCTGTATCATTCATTCCACTGTCAAAAGTTTATACTTCATTTTTTTTTATTTCTCTGCCTTCTAATTGATCATTTTGATCACTTCTTCCCCTTTATTGAAGTTTTCTTTAAAATCTTATATGGATGTCCTTATTTCCTTGATTTATTTGTCTGTGTTTTCTGTCATATCCCTTAGCTGGTTGATTAGTTTTTCATCGGACTCCCTTTCCTTCTCTTGGACTTTATTTAGTTTTCTGTTGGTAGATTCCATGAATTCCTCTAATAATCTTTGGTTAGTCTCATCATACTTACAAATTACCTTGTGTAGGCTTTCTATATGCTCATCAATCATATTTATCAGTAGTATTTAGAAAGCATTTTGAGAACTATTTTCTAGGTCTCCCATTGACTGTTCTATTGCCTGGTTATTTTCTAGTGTTTAATTAAGCTTCCTTCAATTGCTATTTTTCTTGTATTTCTATGGTTTGTTCTGCCCATTTGGAACCCCTTTTGGTTTAATTTTTTGGGGGGAGGCTATGGTCTTCCTAACATGTTATTCTTTGCTTTCTTGGTTAATTATCCAGTTGATGGCTTGATATTCTGTTTGGATTTATCTGTGGTCAAATCTTGAGAGTGTTAAATATAGGATTAGAATTTACTCATATTGAGTATGCTAACACTTTTGGTTCCTGCTGTTTTATCGAAGTATCCTGCTGTGTGCTGAATCATCTCTGTGTCTAGATGTGGCCTGTTTGTCCATGTGTTCCCATTCCTGCTTTTTCCTATGTGGGCACTTTAATTGCCACAGTGAAAGTATCTGCTTACCAGTTTGCTCATCCTCCATGGATGCACTGCCCCACTCGGCACCTCTTCACACGTTTCTGTCTTCTTATACAAGCAATTCATGATCATTTAAACAATGCGTATCTCTGTATAGTTATAGATTACTTGGTGTGACTTTCTAGATGTGGATTGACTGCTGGGACCCTAAGTCTCTGCTTGGCCAAGGAAGCTCAGGTTGCTCCTTGTTCTTACTCTGCCATCTTCACTGTCAGACTCCTTGGTATCCTGGAATCTTTATAGCTCAGATTTGCAGTATAAATTGTTTACTCTGGCTCTGTGAGACATTAATGTCAGATGAAAACCCAGAAGTTTAAGAGTGTTATGAGAATAGCAACCACATAATGATTATATATAACAAGGGTACTTGTAGGACTGTGACACTTGTGCAAAAAAGACTGAGGAAATAAACATTTCCTGTTTATTATGGAGTATTGCTTTCTTAGTATAGAAGGCATAAGAGCTATTATTTCATAAGTGTCTGAAAAATATGGTTATTTTGTTTACAGTAGATTCTAAAAATTTGAAAGTCTAGGAGAAGGGATATCCAGGAACTGGGATAGTTGAATAACGGGGCTACTCAGAATGGTTCTGTTTCCCTTTTTATGCATGCATAACATTTATAATAAGGCTTTCTTACAAAGAATCCAGAGCCCCATTTGGTGACATAAACAAAGAAAGATAGCACATTATATCTGTATTTAGGTTAAGAAATGTGAAGGATGTGAAAAGTAATTGCATTTGAAGTTATCCCAAGCAGTGATGTGTTGAGCAAAACTTTCCCTACCTTCCCTTCTAGTTTTCCAGTGTAGCTTATTAAAATATAATAAGTATTCTAAATGATATAGTTTTGAAGTATCTATACAAGAGAGACAGATTGGACCAGACTGTTAGTTTTATACTTAGTAGCTTTATACCCCCAGGCTACAATTATAGATTACAATGCACCAAAACTGGTTACTAATATCTGACTGTATTTGGAAATAAAATCTTTACAGAGGTTATCATGTTAGACTGGAGTAATTAGGATGAGCTCTAATCCAATATGACAGATGTTTTTATGGACATGCACAGAAGGAAATAATATGTGAAGACATACAGAGAGAAAACAGCCATGTGGCAGGGGTGATGTATTTATAGGTCCAGGGAGCCAAGAATTGCTGGTAAACACCAGCAGCAAGAAGAAACAAGGCAGATTCTTCCTTGATCCATCAGACTATGGTCCTGTATACAACTTGATTTTAGACTTCTGGTTTTTAAAATTGAGAAACAGAATGTGCCTGTTGTTTATAAGCTGCCATTTTTGATACATAGTTTTGGCAGTCTGAGAACACTAGGAGAGCTATTTATTTAATTTCCAAATGCTTCTTTCTCTACCTGAAGATGAGAGATGGCAAGCTTTCATGCATTGACTGGCAAGTAGAAGTCTCCAATAATTGTTAATTATGAAATTATTTTGATGGTAAAGAGATAAAATGGCACGAACATGCTTTTTCTACTCCATTTCTGATCACTGAATAGTTAGGAAGATGTGAGACTTGGTCTAAAAAATACATTCATTTCAGCACAGTAACACAGTATATTTTAATACATTTTTGTTCTCTTAAATTATTTAGTCTTTATTGTTTTTTTCTTGTAATATGTTGATCCTCCTATTAGTGGGTGAGTTGTCCTGGGGAAAAATCCTTTAATATTTCAAATATTTATTATTTGCTATTTGAGAAGATAACTAAATAATTTGACACCTGAGTTTTCCCTATCAACTTTACTACTTAGGAAGTTTCTTTATCCCTCTCAGATTTCTTCCCTTTATATAAAGACGCTACACTTTCCAATCCTTGTGGTTCCTTTGACTTTGAAACCTGACTCTAGTTACCTGACTAAAATAGTATGAAACATTATATGTGAATGGTTGCCATAATCAGATTTACTATAGGCAAGCCTTCATAAAGTATAGGAAAGGTGACCTTTTATTCTTCATTTTATATTCAGAGCTCCACCTCCACATAACAACCTTGAATACTTGTTCTCTAGTCTGATATCTCACCTTCACTTTTGAAATTTCTTTTTATTTTTAATGACACTTGAATTTGAATCCAAATCTCCCAATTGTTAGAGAGCATTCTAACACTAATGGTCTAGGCCATAATTCTTCTATTAGGCTCCACACATTGCTAAAATGTCAAGTACCTTACAACATCTAAATTCATGATTAAGATGCTGTATCACTAATGTTTTTTTTCCCATGTTGGCCTTGGATCAAAATTATTTAATCACTCTCTTGAATAGCTGGGATGATAGGCAAAGCTAAGATATCTAGACATATTCTTGACACTTGTAAGAAAATGCTTAAAAAGAAAACAAGATGGTGATACATACATATAGATATGTACATATTTATGTACACATATATATGACTTTTTTTAGATGAAAAAGATACAAAGATAATGTTCCCACCAAGAGGAAAGAGTACATATAAAGAAGTCAATGCTGGAAATTCCATGTGCACTATCTACTGTGAGGATTTGTGCCATTTATTTTCATTTGGGCTTTGATTAAGTACATTCATTTGCAAGTGGTTTAACATCCTCTAGCTGTTTCAATGGCAGACAGAATACTAATCTCTCAGGAGAATAGTGATACCGGAAGAGAACTCTTGCTCTTGAGATCAGAAAACAGAGGTGCTAAGCAATCAGTTTTAGAGTAGAAGTTCTTGTGATAAACTAAGGGAAGTAACAGTAAGAAGAACAAACTGCTTGTAATAAGTAGAATCACCCAGCATTCATACATTTTAATACTTGAATATACTGAAAAGTCAAGATACTCATGGTATCAGACAGAGCAATATAAATAAACAAAGCAAACTAAATATCTACTTATTCTAGTAGATTTTGAACACTTGAACTTTAAAAACAGGGCTAAGATCCTATCAATGATATCTCTCTGTAGAACTACTGAAAGGTAATCAAAGAAAGAAAAGACTAATTTGGGATAATTCACCATATCAATTAATATTATTTATCATTTCCTTATTTTGTTGGAACTGAAGACAGAAGTAAGACTACAGTGTTCTTCATATACCATGGTACAAAAAATCTTCTTCTCATTCATATGATGAGTTTAGCCATTATTGGTATAAACTGTTATGTCATTACCATATGATGCTAAAAGACTCAGTTGGCTCAATATTTTAATATGATGTGAAATATGGTATACACATGGGTTTGTTTTTCTTTCTTTGAGCTGCTAGGGGATGTGGAAAAGTTTAAGAGATATACAAACGTGACCTGTGCACTTGTAGATTATAAAAATCTGTAACAAGTCATTTGGTATTGAGTTACTACCAACAATGCATTAGAGAGGGAAGTAGCCTAAAGCTTCTCTAAAATTTCCCATTATCTTGGAACCACACTCATCCCTAGTTGGAAATAAAATTATACTACACAGTCAAAATGTCACTATTCAGAAACATCAGACTTTTATCTGATTTATTTCTTTTTCCCAAAAACATGGTGTTTAGTCTCAAGAAATACTGGCTGAAGTTGTCAGACACAATACCAAAACCCCAAACAATCAAACTGAGGAAAACAAACAGAATCCCAAACACTTTTAGCCTTTCATGACCATGTGTGCTAAATCAGAGTATTCTTCTAGAAGAATTTCTAATGCATGTAGAACAATTCTTCAATTTCTTTCTTCTCAGTGTGTTTGTGATATTGTTATGCAAACCCATCAGATCCTCTCAGTGTAGTTCACTTAGAGCAGCTTGGGTTTTCGACTCCCACCCTCCTTGCCCATCCACGTGAGCTGAGAGTCACCTGGGATGCCAAAGAAGAATCACTTGCACTTCTCTTTTGGCAGGAGAGTTGTCAAACTATTCAGTGGTACCTTAGCCACAGAAGTGTTTTGGTGAGAAAATGTGGAAAGGATAAGCTGTGAAACAATTAGGGAAAAAAACATCTTCACAAAACGATGAACATTTTACTTTTTCCATATTTTGAAAGCCTTAAGCAAAACATTTCTTAGAAGATTTGATCTGTTTCTTTTAGAATACTTACTGACAAGCACCAAAGCTTTTGCCACTGCAATGGTCAAAACAATGCTGACAGCCGTGGGTCTAGAGAAGAACATGAAAGATAATAACTTTCTCAGAGGACGATTCGCTGATATGATAGAATGATATGCAAAATTCAGTTGTCTAGTGACTAAATATGCAGCAGTCATTTTGTCTTTAATGTGGTTGTTTTTTCTTTCAGGCTCACTCTGATCATATAAGTCCATTGAAAAGGAAGGATGCTCACTTTCAAAGTAAGAGTCTAAAAACTATGGTCTTAAAACAGTCTAAAAATCAATTCCATATTGCCTTACTTGATCAGCACAGGTCTTTCACAATATTTCACCAAACTGTCTCTGTTTCCATGAATACAGTAGAGTAGTTTTGCCTCCATTATTATGTTAACCCCACAAGTTTATCTATCTATCTATCTCTATCTATCTATCTATCTATCTATCTATCTATCTATCTATCTATCTATCTATCTATCTATCTATCTATCTATCTATCTGTCTGTCTGTCTGTCTGTCTGTCTGTCTGTCTGTCTGTCTGTCTGTCTGTCTGTCTGTCCATACATCTGTCTGTCTGTCTGTCCGTCCATCTGTCCATCTGTCCGTCTGTCCGTCTGTCTATCTGTCTGTCTGTCCATCTGTCTGTCTGTCTGTCTGTCTGTCTCTGTCTCTCTCTACCTGTATGTCTGCAGGAAACTATCACTACCATCTATTATTATCAACATTATCATCTAGCTGTCTGTCTATCTATCTATCAGTATCCTATTAGTTCAGATTTACTAGAGAAACCCAACATATCATGGGAGTATATGAAGTATTCTGAATGTTTTCTTTTCCTGAATGCATCTCTTAGGGATAGAAACCTCAAATTACCATCATTTATCAGTGTTCTCAGGGATTGTCCAGATAGCAAAGGAGGCTAGCAACAGTGAAAGAAATGCTAGAAGAAAGGCAACTCTTTTCTCAATGGTGAGGATTCTCAGTGGCTTTGAAGCCCAGATATACTGTGTGAACCTCCTAGAGACAGACTTGTCATGGAGTAGATTGGGAATGTTACCCTTTGAGGATAATGAATCAAGAACCGTTTTAAGTTTTGACATTTCTCTAGCTATTACATCTTTAGATAGTAATCGATTGGAAATTGTTTATGGGGAACATAGAATTTTCCAAAATCCAATATATTAGTCTTGCATTTGGTCTACTTTCTAAATTTGTTCTTGTTTCACCTTTTACCACGCCCTTTTTCTAAGAGTAAGCTCAGTGAAAGAAACATAGTAATCTTTCAAATATGGAAGGTAACTTGTTTAGGATGAAAATGTTTTTACTTCGATTGTTTCACAAAATAGATCCTTAAAAGAATTCATAGTCAATTATTTCAGATGTAAAGGAAATAGTTCTAAGGAAAGGAGAAAGTTATTCAAAGGAACAAAACAAAGAAAAGTATATACACACAGGCATGTGTACATGTGCATGCACGCACATGCGCGCACACACACACAGACATTAGTGGTTTACCACTTTAAGTAAGAAGACATTGACTATTTAGGTAATTTATAGAAATCATAGAAAGTGCATGTGTCTCACTTACAGCAACTGAGGAATAACAGAGTTTGCTATTTATACTAATGCCCACAATTAGATCCTCCAACATATTCATTCTACAATATGCCAGGAAAGGCAATTTGCTGTGATTCTGAGAGAAGCTCGTAGGATAGGGATACAGAAGTGGCTTTTGGACTCCAGGAAGAGCAGGCTACAGTGGGAAGAGTCTAGGGATTGACAGGCCATTGATGGGGACTACAGAGTGAATCGAATAGATTAAAGGAAGGCTGTTAGCTGCAGTTAAAATAGACTAAAACCTCAGGATCATTCCATTCATACTTAAATCTCTTCCTGCTACTTCCCATCTCCAAGTAGACCTCACCACATGATGGCAGAGAAACATTCCTCCTGATCTAAGAAGATTTCTAAGTATGGAAGTTGACCCCTTGGCCTTTGTTCCTCTAACTTTCTGAAAATACAGTTTAACTTGATGCCACATAGACGCTTATGGTCATAGCAGGCAAGGCCACATAATGACATGGAGCATGAATGCCATTAGATGTAGCTTTGCCCAGAGTGCACTTTGAAATGCAAACAAATTATTTATATAACTGCGCTTTCACTTTCATTCAATGTTTGCAGATAAAAGCTATTAACTCAGAGGAGGTGCCTACTATGGCAATACATTATATGCACGGATAGAAATGTCAGGAGATGAAACCCCTTCAAACAGCCATTTAATATATTCCAGGAAGAAGTTATTTACTTTTAAAAACCAAGATCACCAAATATATTTCATGATTAATGTGGATTTGCATCTCATTTTGTTGATTGAAATGTGCTCCTTGTATAGACAATACAAAAAGTTCCAACTTAATTATGTCCGTTAAAGAAGAGAAATGTACCAATTTGAATTCCTCAAGAAATCCCAAGAAAGTGGCAAGTTTCATTTTCTGTCTTCTTCAAGTAGGAATATAGTTAACTTCTGCCAGCTTCCCTCCATCCTTGCTTCTGTGTAGACACCTCAAGTCAGTGAATGAAATATTGTGAGACTTCTGAGCTTCCTGATTTGGGTTCAGGTTTTTGTTTAAAAACTGAAAGAAAATAAAGTACTTTTTAAAGTATTAATTTCCCATAGGAACTGAAAAATTTCTCCAGCCAAGCCTGATTTAGAATTCATGTGGTATTGGAACTCTCCAAGGCAAACTTTAACTTTCTTTTTTCCTTTGTTTTTGTATTTGTGTGGTGTACTTTACTTCTATGTGTCATAGAAAGTGAGTCATAATGTCCAAGAGTTTATAATCTTTCTGTCATTACATGAATAATCTTCTAATTTAGAAAAATCAGAAATTCAAGAGCAGACTTAATTTTCTGGATGAAAGTTATAATTTCATTACCCTATGTGCATCTTTCATTATTATTAACTACGGTATATGTTGTAGTAGTTTTGCCTTTGATGTTGTATTTTCATTTAGTGAGTGTAGACTGTATGTAGAAAGTGGTAGGTTTTCATTTTTGGAAAGACATTACCCTAACGTTTTTTATTTTGTTTTATTGCTTATTTTTATTGTTTGGGATTGACCTGGTCTTTTGTACATGCTAATGTCACATGGTTATTTCTATGTAGCTAACATGCTACTGGAATTTTGATAGTAATTACATAGAATCTGTAATAGCTTTATTCAATACATTTAGTTTAATACCATTAATTCTCACCATAAGAACTGAATATCCTCCAATTTATTTGAATTCTCTTCAGTTCTTCCACCCATGTTTTGTATTTTTGATGTACATACCTTTTATCCTCTTGCATGAAGTTATTCCAAAATACTTTTTCAATTTATTGTAAGGCTGAGATTTTTGGTTCTTTTTCAGAGGGCTCTTTGTTGGTGTATAAGTATGGTAGTGATTTCTGGATGCAATTATGTACTATTCACTATTTCTGAGTTTAATTAATTCTAAGAGGGTTTTTGTAGAATTTACATATTTTTCAAGTATATAAGATCATGTAATCTGAAGACAGAGACAATTTACCTTCTTCTTTCTCTGATATGGAAGCCTTTTTCTTTTTCACAAATCCCTAAGCAAATACTAGTATTGACATGCACCTTCTCAGAAACAACATGATCTAAGGAATAGTCTTTTGAGTACCTACCTGATGAATCTATTCACAATGAGTGGGCACTAAGCACTATTGAAGTGTGAGGCTTCTTGTGAATGCTTAGAACCTAAGCCTTTCATATTGACTTAAGAATAATGAGGAAAACATGTTGATCCTGAAGTTTATAGTTTTCATACATACCTGTCAGTTCCTTTCTACCTCTCAGAAATTGAGAAATAAATCTATTGCTTCCATCCAAATCCCATGCCAAACCTAAGCAAGTAAGCAAACCAATAAAAGCTACCTGTTTGATCCAATTTGGCCACTTTAATAAAGATAGAAATAGCTAGAATGGGAGAAATGCAGCAACTATAAAACTTACTGTAACAGTTTTAAAACATTTTTCACTTTGTTCAATTCCCAGTTCTTTTTCAATTACCATTTCAAGAAATTGGGCTTTAGATCGAAATAAATATGTATTTGAATACTCTGAAGCATAAGTAAATAAATTTAGTGGGAAAATGAATATAAAATATAATAAAATGTGCCATCATTTAATTATTTGGGCACCAGAGACATTTGAAATTGTTGTTTAAAAACCTAAGAGCATTTTATCTGTAGAAAAATGTACAAAGTCCATATAAAATTACAGGTGCCCATGCAATTTACTAATTTAATCTCTGGATTTCAGATTTCACAGTTTCATTTTGGTAGCCTCATTAGGGTCTAACTGTCAGAAATAAAATATTTCTCATGTAATATGCAATTCTTTAAACTTGATAATCTTGAGAATAGATACAATTCAGAAAAGCATCAATTTCTTCATACTTAATCTAAGTATTATGGCTTCTTAAGAAAATCCTTCATGTACATATGTACATATATGTATTTCTTTTTTCAAAAATTTATACTATCGTGAGAAAAGTACTGCTTAATAAACTAAATATTCAAGATGAAGAAAAACAGGATATTTGTAATATTTGTTCAAGAATTAGTTTTGTTTAAACATCTTGGATTTACCTTTCAGAATTATATGTGTAAATATGTGTGGTTTCTAGGACAGAGCTATATAATGCATGAAATAACACATATTCTAAGACTTCAAAAACTGAACAGCGTATGAAAATTTGGCAAAAATATTATGAGGATCTTGCTATGTGATTAACAATCATTTTAGACTTTATACATATAGTTTCTTTCTGCTCTTCATTTTTATTTTTTGGTTGGTGGTGGGGCCTGAACTCCGGGCCTGGGCGCTGTCCCTCAGCTCTTCAGCTCAAGGCTAGTGCTCTACCACTTGAGCCACAGCACCACTTCCGACTTTTTCTGCTTGTGTGGTGCTGAGGAATCAAACCCAAGGCCTCATGCATGCAAGACAAGCACTCTGCCACTGAGCCGTCTTCCGAGCCTCCTGCTCTGTATTTTTCTAAAGTACTCCAGATAATGAGGACAAATGGGATGGGAGATGAAATCCGTCTGGAATACAGAAAAGGATTCACTGGGCACAGACAGAACAGCAAGCTCTTCTTGGTGAGCTAGTGAATCCCTTATCAAGGAGATTTTTCTTTTCTTTTGAAGCTAAGACACAACTTTAAGAGGAAAGATGTCATAAATTGAAGAAATGGAGGGGGCCTTAATGTATGAAAAATGATGACAAAGTTTGAAAAATGATAGAGAGTAGTAAATGTTAATTGTTTATTAGTAGAACATACAGAGGTTAAGGGATGATATAAAAGCTAAGTGTGGTCTAGACATGAAGAACTCCCTGTTTTCTACCGTCCTTCAGGAACATGAGATTCATTAAATAACTTAAAAGGGAATCACATTTACTCTTGAACTGTAAGGATTTGGGGCTAAAACCTTAGCTTGCACCTGTTAATTGATAAAATGAGAATAGTGTAGTTAATTGATGGGTTTATGGTAAAGCACATGAGGCTTGCTTATGTAATGTTTAGTAGATGGATAGCATTTGATAGATATCAAGTACTAGAGTGAAAATTATTTCATGAAGTAAGCATCACTCTTTTTATTTAGCATTGTCTCCTATGGGACCATGGATTTATCCAGTCAGAATCATAGCATTGTTTCAGGATAAATTGAATTTGGCATGGTACCATAAATTACTCTAAATGGGTTGTTAAATTTTTGTAGTTTAGAAAGTGCATTTTAAAAAAATTACAAGAGAACAATTTTGTTAAGAACTATTTTGTTCGGAGAATAGATACTCTTAAGAACCAATCAAAGTTATCTTTTTAGCCCAATTTTAATGAGTTTAAAATTTGACAAGGCATATAATATGCATGACTGGAAATGTCATAAAAGGAATTCAATTTTGAAGTAGCACTAAATAACACATTTAACAAAAAAATCTTGTCTTTATTTTCATGGATGGTTTTCTAATAAGTGTTTTATAAAATTTCATACAATCCATTAGATTTACAACTCTTTTGTTATTGATTTGAAACCAACAAAATTTCTTATGAAATTAGTTATTGACATCTGGAAGTGTGTTGTGGAGAATAATGGTACTTTAGAATGCAGTGTATATTTTGAAATTATTAACTTATACTGCACACTTGAATTAGGGAAATTGCTTATTTGAAAATCTTTGAAATGTATAATACAACAATTTTACTTTGAATAGTAAGAATAGTTGTAGAACACTGGTAAAGACACTGAATTATTAACTTATATTTGTACTTTCTAATTAGCATATATTATTTATGCACAATAATGGGTCTTACTATGGATTTCATACATTCAGAGAATATGCTTTGGCCATTTCTATCCCTATCTTTTGTTATACCCCTACGTGAATTAGTCACCAAATTATATTTTTATGGATATTACGAAACAGAAATCTATATATCTTTCAGAAAATGTTTTAATTGATTTTATTTTAGCTTTTTGCTAAAATATTGGATTAAATGTCATTAATATATTTCCTATGGACATTACGTCTTATAAAAAATCAGATTTTATATTTCAGGCAGAAGATACCCTGTCACTTTGTTTTATCTTGGATCCTTGACTTGTGTTTTTCATTTCCTTTATTTTAATTTCTTGACAATATTGCTAGTAGTAAGTGAAAATCAGGAGCTTCTGATTTTCTATTTTCTGTATTGTCTTTTATAATGGTAGCTTATCAAGGCAGAATGTGAGACCCACTGTTTATGTTATGTTATTATCAGTAATTCTCAATGGGACCTTAATTGCTTTAATTTCTGTTCTGAATGTGGAAATCTGGGATCTGTGCCAGCAGTTCTTTCTCTGAAAATAATAATAAAAATACATCCAGGTTTTGATTTTGCAAACATCTCCCTTGCTTAATTGGTTTGCTGCATGAAATGTTAGTGAATAATATGCCTTGTTATCTTCAATTTTATTGTAAATTCTAACTACAGGGGCTTTGTTGAAAAGAAATTTGTGGCAACTAGTGATAATCTCATAGGAGTTAAATGAAGAGGTTTTAAAAAATCACTGAATTTGTAAAGGTAAATATGACCTTCTAAACTGAATTTTAATTTTTCATTTTGATAGTCTTCCCTACTTGATGAATTATCTGTGAATGATAAGTTGGACTTGAGATAAACCTTAACATTTAACTGTTTAATTTAGAATAGAAGCATCATAGCTACACAGGAGGTAGAGACTGGAGGCTGAGGGGCCCAAACTGCCTGAACAGTAAAATCTATGAGGCTGTTTCTACAATAGTTGGAAAAAAGCTATAGCGGAAGTGTGACTCAAGTGGTAAAGCATCAGTCAAACAACAAGCTGAGAAAACACTGTACCGTAACACGTTACTCTGCTCTAACACTGTACTGGCAAAGAAAAGAAATGAAAACAATTTAGAATCCCATATTTAATGCACAATAAAGGCACTACAAAAATTAAATGATTTTAAGAACATTTATCAGTTGTGTAACTATCATGATAGTTTAGAACAGTTTTAGAACTGTTCTCTCATAATCTACTATATATAATATTCTATTACACATACTCTTTCCAATACCACAAAGTTTAATCTATAATAGGAAGTTGGCTTTTCTGGATGTATCAAATATGAAGAACAGGGCAATATATGGCATCTGTCAAGTATAATCTATGAGTCTGGTCCATAGTAGAGCATGCATCAGTAGTATTCTCCATTTAGTTCTTGACTAGTGATCTATTCTACAGATATACTCACTGTCTATTGTTCATCAACACGCTATGGATGGAATATGAAATATCCCCACAGCCTCATGGGTTGAACACTTGGTCCCGCTGGGGTTGAACACTTGGTCCCCAGCTGGTGGTTTATTTTGGAATGATGTGGAGATTTTAGCAAGTTGGATCTAGTTTTAGGAAGTAGGTCCCTATGGCATGACTTTGAAGGTTTTGTTTTGTTTTTTGGGTCCGGTCGTGGGGCCTGAACTCTGGGCCTGGGCGCTGTCCCTCAGCTCTTCAGCTCAAGGCTAGAGCTCTACCACTTGAGGCACAGCACCACTTCCAGATTTTTTTTCCCCCTGCTTATGTGGTGCTGAGGAATTGAACCCAGGGCCTCATGCATGCAAGGCAAGTGCTCTACCACTGAGCCACCTTCCCAGCCCGACCTTGAAGGTTTTACCTGGGCTTTATTCCACTCTCCTGCTTTTACTTCCTGTCTATCATGTAAATGTACCAGATGTTCTAGTTCCCCAAAAAGGTCTGCCCAAGCACATAGTGCCAAACAAACTGAACTCTCTGAAACCATTAACCCAAGTCAACCTTTGATCGTTTAGGTTGCTTCTGTTACGTGTTAGGTGAAAGTTATGGCAAAACACAGAAAACCATCACAAAGGTGGAGTTGCAGCTTGACTCCATGATGAAGTGGTTTAGACCCTTTTGGAACTGGTGTGTGGAAGGATGTTGGAAGTCTATGAGATACCAACCAGAAAGAAAGCCTGGAATTCTGTAAGCAGAGCTTAATGGATGGTTCTGTTGGGCCTCAGAAGACCAGAACACTGAGCAAATTGTGGACAGAAAAATTGTACTCATAATGTTTCTGGTGAAAATAAGGACTCTATTGGGAATGGAACGAGAGGCCATTCATATTACATCCTGGCAAGGAATTTGTTTACATTTTGCCTGTTTTCTGAGACTTATAAGTGCAGATAAGTTTAAAAGTAATGAACTAATTAATTTTATGGAGAAAATTTCAAGGCAGCCTAGGACTTTGTCTACAGCTTGAATATTTCTGGCTACATTTAGCTAGGAATAAAGTCAGAGTAAGCAGCAAAAGATAGACTGGAAAAGGTTGCAAAACATGCTGCATGGACAGAAAATTGAGTGCATGTTAAGTTGCAAAGTGGGATTGGTTATTAGAGCCATTTGCATTATTAAGAGGAAAGCATGTCTTGTGACAACAGGCAAGAGAACTTGAAGGTTTTTCCAGAATTATCCAGACTGCCCTCATTGCAGGTTCAAATCTGTGAAAGATGTGTGTGTGTGTGTGTGTGTGTGTGTGTGTGTGTGTGTGTGTGTGTGCATGTGTATGCATTTGTTATGGTAAAGGTGATATACAGAGGGGTTACAGTTATATAAGTCAGGTAATGAGTACCTTTCTTTGTGAACAGTGTCACCTCTTACATCCTTTTCTCCCAGGTTTTCCCTCACGACTCCCTCCCCACAGTTGCATAGTTCATTTTTTCACCGTAGGGTCTAGTGAGTATTACTGCTTCATTTGTTCCATTCTGCTCCCCATTATCCTCATCAAAACAGATGAACTTACATATAAGACAAATGGTACAGACATCAAAAACTGCAACAAAGTAGAGAAAATAAACAAACAAAAAACAAATAACAAGCATTTTTTGTTTCCATTTCTTGGAGTTCATCTCAATAATCATCATTTTATATGATCATATGGATATAGTTATTGAGCCTTTGGGGTCCTCTCCTGAGTTTGTCCTCCTTTGTTCTCACTGTGTGAATGTTTAGGGTCTTGTATAATTTATCATGACCAAATGTAACTTTTTGTCTTTTGCCACCCAGTGTGTTTACTTGTGGATTTATACACATGTTCTAGTTACAACAAATGAGGGAAAACAGGAAACCTATACTTCTTTGGTTCTGACTTACATCACTTAATATAATTTTTCCACATCTTTCCATTTTCTTATAAATGGTGCAATATGGGACTGGGAAAGTGTAGAGTGCTTGCCTTGCATGCCTGAGGTCCTGGGTTCGATTCCTCAGCACCACATAAGCAAAAAGAAGAAAACCAGAAGTGATACTTTGGCTCAAGTGGTAGAGTGCTAGCCTTGAGCTGAAGAGCTGAGGGACAGCGCCCAGGCTCAGAGTTCAGGCCCCATGACCAGACCCAAAATAAATAAATAAATAAATAAATAAATAAATAAATAAATAAATAAATAAATAAATAAATAAATGGTGCAATATGATTCTTTCTGATGGAAACATAGAAATTCCATTGTTTATATAAACCGTTTTTTCTTGAGCCATCTGTCCACTGAGGAACACCACGGTTGATTCCACATTTTGGCCATGGTAAACAATGCTGCAATGAATGTGGTTGTGCTGGTAGTTTTAGTGTGGACTTGTTTGTGGTCTATTGGATAAATGGACAAGAATGGAATTACAGGGTGATAGGGAAACTTTATGTTTAGTCTTTTGAGGAACCTCCATACTGCTTTCTAGAGTGGTTGAACAAGTTTACATTCTCACCAACCATGTAGTAACATTCTCTTTTGGCCACATCCCCACCAGCATCTGTTATTGTTAGTTTTCTTGATAATGGATATTTTAACTAGGATGAGGTGTTAACCCATTTGAAAGATTTTTTTTCTTTGTGAAAACTGTGTCCCTTGCATGCATCTCCTGAGTTCAGATTCTCAGACCCTCAGAACAAGTTACAGCCATGGGCTAAGAAAAATTGGCTAATTTGGGTGATGACAAACATTTAAAATGTCCATGAGCTGACAATTTTTAAGGCAAGAAAAGTGCAAGAATTCCAGAGCCATGGGGGCTTCTACCCAGATCTCAAAGAAAGTCTGAGAGGCCACGTGTGTGTATGAGGGTCAGGATCTCTGCAGACAGGAAGTCAATGCATGAAGCTGTGATGCCAACATGTAAGCTACACTATTATAGTGCAGGGTTTTGGAGATGTCAGGACCATGGAATTATTGCAGAAGAAAGCCATGGAGGGAGCCTGTCTGTTTAGGCTGCAGCTTGCAATGTCCTAGGAGTAAGGACACACAAACTCACTGGAGCTCACAACCTGGTACTGTGTACTCCACAAATGTTCAGGATCTTATGATTGCCCTCCTGGGTTTCATTATTGCATTGGTTTCATACTTCTGTGCTGTTTCTTTTATTTCTTCATCTTGGAATGAAATCTTTACAACTGTACTGTGGTAGTACCAAAACTTCAAATGGTTTGTTTTCACATGTTCTTATAGCTATTGAAGCATCTTACATGTTTTATTTCCCACATTTTTGTTAGCATCAATTAGTTGTACATGAGCCATATACTCTGACATGTATGCCTATGAATACAAGGTAACTTGATCCCATGTATCCACTATATCTGAATGTGACAAAGCCATTTCACATCACTGATAGAACTGAAATCATCCTCTATGGAACATATAAGAAGCCTTGAGGGCATTATTCTGAGCCTTGGATATCTGGAGCAGGAGATCTGGAGGGGGGTTATTCAGATTTCAAATGCCTGTGATGAGACAATAAGGGAAGTCATCCACAGAGACCTAAAGACAGAGGATATCTTGATGGATGATAGAGGAAGCATTAAGCTCAGTGACTGTGGGCTGAATGTCAAATTTAGAGCTGGGTGGAAACAAAACTTCCGTAGCACAGTATTTTCATGGCCTCAGGAATATTCCAAGGTGATACATATGGTAGGCCTATGGATGAAGTATAGTCTCGGAATTCTTTCTTGAAACATGAGAACAGATGCCCTTCTTCCTTAAAACTAAACGTATTTACTTTAAGAAAAGTTCTTCCTAATGCATTGTGCTTATGCAATTATTGCAATGATAGCTAGTGGCAAGTGCCCAAATTCTTGTACATATATTTTTTTATTTGATAGTCAATCTTCTGCATGTGAGTCACAATTCTTTAACTTTTTGTGACATATCTGTAAATCATTCTAACATTGCTTTTGAAAGAGAAAACAAGCTTTCATTTTATGTTTTAAAAGAGGACAGTGTTACACTTTTTCTTGTGGAAAATGTGCTACAGTATGTTTTCATTTTTATAAAAAAAAGATGAATTAGGTTATTTATAATGCATGGCTTTCATGATAAACCTGTTAAGATTTTTTTCAAGATGTTTCTGTCTATAAAGGTCTTCCTATCTCCTGGGCAAAACCATAAAGTGGGATAGCTGGAAAATAAGGAAAATATACATTCTATTTTTTTTCCTGTGTCAGATTTATTTGTATAAATAGGACAGAAATATATTGCCCTATACATGAGTCCTTTGGTCTTCTCATTGACAGACCAGAGGGTTGACAGTGGAACCTTCCTGGTAGCTAGGTAGCTTTGGCTTCCAGAACGGTGACTGCCTAGTGGGCATGGCTTGCATTTTCCAATAGGTTCTTGACTTTCAGAGTGCAGAAGCTTGGCAGTGGGCTCCTAACCATGCTTGGTGTGTGATGCAGGCGACCTGATGGCTGGCTGCTACCACCACTGGGGACACTTGCTTCAGTCTCCATAGACTTCATACCGGTTTTGGAATTTGTGTTCTTTGCTTGCATTTTCTCCCGACTGACCTTTGTATGTTTAGTCCTGGTAAAATGCATGCTACTCACAAATTTGCAATCTACTCCCTGAAGGATTGAAATTTTTGTGAGCAATGCTTCTTGATGCCATTTCTTTGCCTTTTTGCAAACTTGTTTGTGTGTATTAAGGCTCTTTTTTTTGGTTGGCGGGGGAGGGGGGCATGTCTATACCATAACCCATGGCTCCCAAAGCACGCAGAACTGGAACACGGACTGTGTGTTCAATGTTTAGCTCTTCAATCTCGTTCAGAATTGGTGACACAAGGTATGTCATAATGAATGATGCATGAGAGGTTCCACTTCCAACATTTATTGGCTATTGTCTGGAGTTAAGGCTATAGCTATTCTAGTTGGAGTAAATAACATCTCATTGTGGTATTAATTTGTATTTTTCTAATGTCAAGTGACATTATTGAATATTCTTCCTTATATGTGTTAGTCATTTGTATATCTTCTTTATTGAATTATATTTGAATCATTTATGCATTTTATTGGGTTATTTGTTTTCACATTATTGAGACATAAACCTTCTCTGAATGTTTAAGACATAACCCTTTTTTTTTTTTATATAAATTTTGTTTTTTCATTGTAAAGGTGATGTACAGAAGGGTTACTGTTAACATAAGCTTGGTAATAAATACATTTCTTTTTGAACAGTGTTACTCCCAACCTCATTTTTTCCAACTACTCCCCTCCTCAAACAACTCCCCTCCTCCCCCAAGTTGTAAAGTTCATTTCTAACATAGTATCTAGCGAATATCACTGATGCATGGGTTCACCCTTTGTCCTATTGTTTCTGTGATTTCTTTCCTTCCCCATTCAGATAAGCTAGGCTTTGTAAGGTATTTTATTATGTTCTGCTGGTTATTAATTTTCCTATGGTTTCAATGTTTTTCAAATATGCATATAATATATTCTAGTCCTATTAAATGACTCACTCATTGGTTTGCCTTCAAAAAATTCTCACGTGCATTTCTGTCATTTATGTCTACCTTTTCTCTTTCTTAATGTTGTAGTAAATAGTGTAGTATAAAAATAATTAATACAAGTATATGTCAGCAACTATTATTCTTTAGGTCAGGGAAATTGATGGAATATGAGAAAAGGGGTTTATATTTTAAAATATGTAGTGGAGATGTAAACCATAGTACATTTCCTGTTTTGAAGATTCATTATGCCCTTAAGCATATTAAGAGCTTCAGAATCTATTTTTGTCTACTTGACCATAGTTTTGTAGAAATTTGATTCATATCTATAGAGTACTCTTAAGCTGTATGCTAGTTGCAAATTTGAGAAAAATCTAAGATAGTGGTCTATTTTTCACCCAGAGCTGTCTGATAAGTATTTTATCTTATATTTGCTTGTGGGTCAACATGGTTGCCATTATTCAGGAAGAATAACTAATCTTAGCCAAGCATCTGGTGACTATTTGAGAAAGTGTTTATACCCAGATCTTCTGTCTCAATGCTATTTGCATTTCATCTGAGTTGTTCCAGGGAAGGCTTGGGCTCTGCTGAAGTATCTATACTGCATCAATTATCTCTGCTGAAATGTCAGCCATGGCCATGCTATCATGAACACAAATGAGTATAAGGTTTTAGAAGTGTGGTGGAAAACCAAGAGCCTTCTTTAATTTCACATTTACAGAGTTAATATGTACTGGCTTGAACGTTCTTCACAAAGGCCAACTAAGAATTTGGAAGGCAAGTGCAACCAAATGCTACAATAAAAAAGATGTAAAGAACATGGACAGGACAGAGATGTCACTAGAGTTTCTGAAAGGCGGCAGTGAGGAAATAACCAGGAAACCCTCACAAACTTTTCAAATCTACCTTTTCTAGGCTCTGTTTCCATCTGATTAAATGATGCTTTTCATGTATTTGTAGAAAAATCTTTATATTAAGAAATTCACAGGTCAGTTCCAGCTTATCAAAGGAGGCCCATAGAATAATTAATTAGAAATACAGAAGTAAATGAACAGATATGAAAGTAAAAGGAAGTAACAGTAACAACGCCATTAAATGAAATACAGATAGAATGGTTCATAAAAATGTGGTTTGAAAATGAGTTCACAGGAACCTTTTTAGGTATATATGTTCCTTTAATCAATTCTGAGATCAAATATAAACAGAATAGAGAATTTGTAAACAGCAAGTGAGCATCCACTGACAATTCTTTTCAAGCAATTTCATTTAGTCAATGCATAATGAAATTAACAACATCTCAGGAGATATTTATCTTTTAAAAACAACCATTTTACTTTATAATTCAGTGAATATTCATTTAGTTGCTATTATTTTTCTGGGCACTTTTCTAGGAGTATGGATAAATTGGTAAATGAAACACACTTACATCGTAAGTTCTTACAACAAGCAAATCATAAATCAAAGAAGCTAATGACAAGCCACCTATATAATATGCTATATTGCATAGTCACCTAGGTAGTTGACTGTAAGTGGGTGCAAAGGCTGGGGAAAAAAACAGCAGAGCAGTGTTTGGGGATGAAGAGTACCCCAAAAGTAAAAGGGGACACAGAGAGCTTTGGCACAAAATTCACAATGGTCAGAGTGATAGGTAATAGGTACAGAGACTTGACACATATTTTACTCATCTTTGATTCCTCACAAATGCTTTATTCTCAAATGGGAGGTGAATAGGTTTATTTTTAACTAAAATAGAAGTTTCCAAGATATCTGTTTTATATAAACATAATTATTTAACTTTTTATATGAATACTGAGTGACTTTGTTTTCATTTGTTTTTCTGCAGCTGAAAATGTGAAGACAATAGCTTTATTTAGTTTAGTCAATGACATTTCACTTTAATGAATACAATGGATTAATTCATGGAGCAATATTAAGAGAGTAGGCATTATGTTTTACATATCACCATTTTCTTTGAGAGAAAAATTTGAGTCAAGGTTGTAGATATGAAGGAGGTCAAGTTGAGAGGAGAGAACACATGAATCTCATTGTCACTTGATGGACTCCGAATCAAATGTCACAATAGAACACAGAAAATTGGAAATTAGAACTTGCTTTTCTAAGGTAAAAACTTCTTTCTTCTGGGTGCTGGTGGATCATGATTGTAATCCTAGCTGCTCAGGAGGCTGAGATCTGAGGATCAAGGTTCAAAGCCAGCCCTGACAGGAAAGTCTGTGAAACTCTTATCTCTAACTAATCATATAAAAAGCCAAAAGTAGAGCTGTGGCTCAAGTGGTAGAATGCTAGTCTTGAGCAAAAGTCACTCAGGGATGGCACCCAGGGCTATCAACATTCTATATTAGAAAGTATATTTTCTTCTACTACATATAAAAATTCAAGAAAATTAAAGTATTAAAATACAGAAGGATGTCTTTAACAGAATGAATAAAATGAAAGATCAGATTATATCTTAAATCTAGCCTTGTAATTTTTCTGGACATTATTAGTCTGGCATTCATCAATGTTTTGCTTTACAAACTACTGTTTATAATGGGTAGCAATCAATTACCTGGAATAATTCTAGAGCAAGATAATGATATAATTGTATACCAAATTAATATCTAAGTTATCTAAAATTTCTTTATCCACACCCTTGTTCAATCATCCTTCTCCTGAAAACTTACCAGTGAAAATTACTCTTTTGTGATCATAGTAAGAGCATGACATAATTTTTTTTGTTTTTTAATTCTTTTTTTTTGGTCAGGGTCCTGGGGCTTGAACTCAAGACCTGGGAGCTGTGTTGTCACTGAGCTTTTTCACTCAAGGCTAGTGCTCTACCACTTTTGAGCCACATCTCTACTTAGGGTTTTCTGGAGAATAATTGCACATAAGAGTTTCATGAACATTCCTGTCCTGGCTGGCTTTGAACTTTGATCCTCAGATCTCAGCCTTCTGAGTAGCTAGGATAACAGGCATAAATCAGCAGCACCCAGTGAAGACATAAACTTTTTTTAAAATTTAATTTAATTTTATTTGTGAACATACTGTACAGAGGGGTTACAATTACATGGGCAGGATAATGCATACATTTCTTACCAAGCATTGCACCCTCCTCCTTTGGTTTACCCTTCACATCCCTACCCAGCCTCCCCCCTCCCCCCCAATACCAATCCTTCTCCTTCCTCTCCCCCCCCCCCGCACCGGCTTTGTAAAGCTCATTTTGGACATGACAACTTGTACTTCTCATTGTTGCAACAGGTCCACCTGTATCCTTAAACAACTGGTTTTTCCCCATCTCCTCCACAAGTTATACTGACATCAAATATAGTGAAAGCAGGGGTTATACTGTGGGGGAGGGACATACAAAGCAACAAAGAGATAATCTTATAAATGCATTAGAAACACATGCATGAAAGAAAAAAAACGTTAAAATACATATCTAAGGGTTCATTTTCCTGACCTCAGATTATCTGACCTTTTCCACTTGACTCATACATATACTAGATATTGCAAATAAGGGAAACCATGGGACCTATGTTTCTTTGGGCCTGGCTTACTTCACTTAATATAATTTTTTCCAAGTTTTTCCATTTCCTAACAAATGGGGCAATGTCATTCTTTCTGATGGAAGCATAGAATTCCATTGTGTATATATACCACATTTTCTTGATCCATTCATCTGCTGAGGGACATCTGGGTTGGTTCCATATCTTAGCTTTGGTAAATAATGCTGCAATAAACATTGTTGTGCTGGTAGCTTTAGTGTGTGAAGACATAATCTTAATGAGACATTTGTGTTATGAACACATAACACAGAGTTGCATATAACACATGACTGAGTAACCGTCCAGACCTTTCTTACATAGAACTGCTAATCCCCACTGTAATTGTATTTAAAGAGAACACCTGTGAGGAGGTAATAAATGAAGTTAAAAGGTAGAATTCTACTCCAATAGGACTGACCGAGGTGCACAAAGAAGAAGAGACATTACTAACTCTCTCTCCCCTCCCCTTTCTCTCTTCCTCTGTCTGCATATAAGTACACTACAAGAAGCTAGACACTTGCAAATAAGGAAGAGATCATTCACAGGACTGTGAGAACCCCCAGTAACTGTAGTTCTGTAGTTCAGGTCACCTAGTATACTGGTATTTTATTGCATAATCCGGGCTGAAGAACGCTATTTGCTACTAGATGTCATTATCCATTGCACTGCATGACATAAATAGAAGTCTATGCAATCCGGGGATGGCAATCATTGGCCAGATATAAAGGTGAAAGTTGTAACTTTCAAGTGTCTCAGCCGGTTCATGTATTTATTTTTTCTTTAACAATGTCGAATGACAGAAAAGATGCAGCTGATTTTATAAGGAGAAAAGGCTAACTTATGTCAGTTTGGGAAGTTCCAAGTCCGAATGACACCGCACAGGCCCTGAAGGAGCAACCCCTTTCCTGCATCACCTTTGTGGTACAGAGGTCAAGGGCACACATGCGTACAGGGGCAGGAGATAGAAAAGGCAGCTGGCCCAGGCTTGCCTGCTTTAAAACCATCTCAGCTGATCATTGATCGTGTGACTGCTAGTCACATGAAATCCATCCTCCTTCCTCCCGGACCCGCGCTGCTCCCTCCAGTGATCTAACAACCTCTCTTTAGGCCCCAAATCACATCCCAAAGATCCCACTATTTCCCAACATTCCTCCCTGGGAAGAAGCCTTGAACTTTGGCAACTTCCCTGGGCAGATGACATTTTCTTCCTGCCTTTTCTGCTGTCAGCAATGCAGATGTAAGATAGGAAACCCATTTGAGATGTGGGTTGTGCCTAGAAATAAAGATACCCCTGGATGGTTTGGATGTGAAGATTAGGAAAAGTCAAGATTTAATGACGTTTAAGTTTGATGTCACCGAACAACTAGATAGCTGCAGCAGTTGTCCAAATGGTGCACCATTCACAATGGTGCAATCAGACAAAGGAACAGTTTGAGGGAGCACAAAAACTTCTGGGTTTTTTGTTTTGTTTTGTTTTGTCTTGTTTTAACCTTATGACACATTTCAAGCGGTTGTTAGGAATTTTGCTACAGAAATGAAAGATCACTAGAAAGAGAAAGTCAAAGCCCAACCAAATAAGCACCAGGAAATGGGAATTTGCAAGGGAGGGCTGGAGAGGGAGCAAGAAGAGAGCGGTAGACAAATGAGGGGAGAAAAGAGGGGAAATGCAGTCAAGAATTCATTGCAATTCATTGTATATACTACAAAATTAGGAAAAGCAAGTTGAGAGGTGGGCTGGGCGGGGAGAATTGGAAGGGATGACACTAATGAAGGTGCATGGTATTCATAAACTGCTTTGTTAAAGGGCACCTCCTTGGTAAAACTAAGGATAATAAAATAATTTTTTTTAAAGAAAGAACTCAAGGAGCCCCCAGTATATAGGAGAATGAATCTCAAGTGATATCTAGATCAAGCATAGGATTTAGATGAGTTTGATTACCACCATATTGCTTAAGTGCAAGAGTATGCAGAAAGAGAATAATGAGACCTAGGACTTAAGCCTATTGCACACAAGGTCAGAGGCAGAAGCAGTTGGCCACGTAGTCATGGAGACATAACAACCAGAGATGGAGAAGGAGAGGGACAGAGCACAGCAAGCTGGAGAGACGAAGAGGGATGTACTGACAAAGCAATGATGATACTCAGCAAAAGGACTTTGTTGACCTTCAAGAAAGGTTCTCCTTCTGTGCTGGTGATTAAGCCAAACTAGAGAGTGGTGGAGAAAAGCAAACAAACAGCCCCATGATTTCTTCATATCGTTATACTAACACTTGTGTGTTCATGACCCCTAAACTTAAATCTAGTTGCTATTTTCTGAATGTGCTCTATTGTTTACCCAAGAATCTGTTCTTTAAATGGGGAACTGTTGAGTTCTGCTCCCTTTGTAGCTACAGAAGCAGTTTGGGGAATATATTAAAAAGAAAAAAAAAAAAGAAAACAAATCAATTCCCATGATACTGGTCTTCAGGCTACATTTTGTTGTTGGGTACTATTAATGAAATAGTCGAAGAATTCACTGTAAGTAGGGGCTCACTTCATGTTCTCCTTGCCATGTTATTAATAACAGATTGTTAGGGTATAAAGAAAAACAAATTTTAAGAGAAAGGATGTTTCTCATAACAATTTCATTTCCTTTTTCTTCCACTCAATCTGAAAAAAAATAAATTTGCCAAGTTTTATATTAACTGGGTGTCTGAAGGAGAGAGTCGATTTTAAACGTTCCCTGAAGTCACGTGTCTCATGGGTTATCTATACAATGAGTTTTTTTTTGAGTATGAATGAAGTAAACCAAAAATACTTTAAATCACCAGCTGAAATAGTTTCCTATATTTTTTCTTCTCCCCTTTCTCTACTGAGACATGCTTGGTTTTCCTTTTATCTTCTTTTGTTTATTTTTTTCCATTTTAGTTTATTCAAAGTCTGCATAGTTGTGCCCAGGCTTGACTTGGAATCAGAGTGAAGATTCAACCACAGAGCACGTTTTATGGGACTTGTGGAAACTTTTCCAGTGTTTTCCTTTCCATCTTGGAGATGTCTAAAAATAACTTGCAGGTGGGCAACTCAATGTAGAGCCAAATTCTACCTCTGTTCTTTATTACATTATTTGTTGCATGTTTAGAACATTTTACAGCTGATATTGAAATTTTTGATAGATTTTTTCCCCTGGATCTGTACGTTTCCAGAGTTATTTTATAGACCTCTGTAAAGTGCATAACCTTGGTTTTTAATCATAATTTTAGTTTTGGTAAATGAACAATGCAGTGGAATTTGGACTTAGAGCCAGATGCTATTTTTCCCCTCTATTGCAACATTTCCTGGTTGTTACTTGATTCTGATACAGAATATCAAACCTTCAAGTTTATTTTATTTTATTTTATTTTTAGTGAATGTGGACATCAGGATATTTCTCTGCAGAAAGGACACCAGACTACAAGAGCCAACCCACTTAACGTTTCAAGGTTCAATTGTTGATTAGCAGATATGTTTTCTTTTTCAATTGAATCATTCAGAAGCTGCAGCAAAGATCTGCATTCACAAATCCACAATGTTTTCTGCTATGGCATTGGCAATTTTCCTAGACATAAACTCCACTTCTGGTGGTGACATGGAGAGTTTTTTGTTTCTGACTGAAACCACCATACCTTGTAGATAACTATCAGAAAAAAATGCAATTGCTCTATTTTTTTCTAATTGAATATTGCTGTGTGCCTAAAATTGAGCCCTCTACTAAGTATGAGAAACTCTTTGACTATTATCATGCATTTGCATGTAAAAGCCTTGCTACTAGCTCATTATGATTAATCCTAGGAAAGCAATGTGACTATAATTTCAACTCAATTTTATTTCCTTTTTGGGGATACACACATCCTCTTACATTTAGGGAAGACTTTCCATCTTCAGCATCCTCACCATCTAAATCCCAAAGGATACTGATACTTTACTCAGTATAAGCAATACTCACATTCGTTTATAGCCGAGGGTCATTTAAGAACAATGGATTCATTATCAGAAAACTTAAATTAAGACATGAGAAAAGGTCTCTTCCTGAGTAATTTTTATCTTTCATTCATCTGATATATTATCTACAAATTCACGAGTATGATATAAACAATATCTCTGTTCCTGTCTCATTCAAAATTTGCCTCCTTTGCTTAAAAGTATTGGTTAGCTTTACAAACTATACATGGATTTTGTATAAGATAAATTGCATGATACACATAAACAGATCTCTTTTCACCACCTTCTTCTTTGAAATTCCTGTCTCTACCACTGAAGATACACTATGTTTATTTTAATAAGTACCGTTCCAAACCTTTTTCTGTGCTATTTGAATAAAAACAATCTTTTGAACTGACAGACATCAACTGTCTTATGAAGTTGTCTAACATATTCAAACATTATTCATTTCACTTTTTATAAAAATCCTGTTAGTTATATAAACAATTAATCCTACAGAGAAAAACCTAACAGCTATAACAATTCCATCAGAAGCTCTACACATTTTAAGTCATTTAAGGGATATTGTCCAGAACATCTCTATAAGGCTACAGTATAAACAGTGTACTTCCGTGTGAATGAAATTGGTGCTTGCAAATGAAATTCCTGCTTTGCCAATCTAATGGCCAGGAGTAATGATCTCCTGTTGGATTTATTGACTTTTCTTGGCATCCATCTTTCTTTCTTGACTTTTCTTGGCTTTTTACACTTCTTCACATATTCCCTTGCCAGTTTTCTATTTTAAATATTAAGGTATGCTTCAGAAAGTCTTAATGAATACTAGATGTCAGTCTCGTTTCTCTGCAAATTGGGTGGACTTTCAAATTTACAATTTATCAGTTTCCTTCTCTTTTGGTTACTGTTGATATTCACATCTTGTTTTTGTTTTGTCAAATGAATGTAAGTACTTTGCATCTAAAAAATATAACTCATTGGGAGGAAATTTAGAATCAATTGGAGTTATTGAAGACTTATTCTGTGTAAGGCGTTGTACTAGATAAACATTGAATGAAAATTATCAATATGCAAAGGACAATGTTTCAAGGTTTTTAAGATTCCTAAACTTAGGCATTTTTTAGTATTTGATTAGGAATTTCAAAAGACATTGAAGTAGCTACAAAGCATGTTTTGATTATATGTAAAATAAGAAGCTCACATCCTAGAAATATTATCATTCCTTTGCCTCAAAATCATATCAGGAGAATGCCGGTAGGGGAAGAAATGTTTGTTGTTATATACAATCCAAATGTTGCTCTGAGACATTATTTCCTTTGCTATTCACCTCCAGTGATTAGAATCCAATCCTTTCTTCTTAGTGCTTCTTCTACCCTGCCTCTTTTCTTCCATTTTCCCCCATTCTTCTCATCATTGCCCATCCTATTCTTATCTTCATCAGTTTGAACTGTTATTTTGGACAGTTTTTTCTCTGCTTCCTAAAATCTATCTCCTTACATTTACATTTGCTTATTTTAGGCATACTTATATTTGGGTATTCTTAGGATAAAATAATTTTTGTGCCATTAAGAATAACAGCTGATTGGGGAGGGTGGGGGAGGCTGGGAAGGGATGTGAAGGGTAAACAAAGGAGGAGGCTGCAATGCTTGATAAGAAATGTACGCATTATCTTGCCCATGTAATTGTAACCCCTCTGTACAGTATGTTCACAATAAAAAAATTACAAAAAAGAACATGTGTAAGATTGAAATGTGGAAAACAGTATTGTTGATAATAGCTTTAATCAATTAACTAGAGAAAGATCATTGGCCAAAATTCATCATGTTATATACCATTCAACAAATATTCTCTGAGTACTAGCCCTTTCTGGAAATTGTTCATAGTGTGAAGAGACAACAGAGAACAAAATAAACAGAATCACCTTCTCACTGAAAACTTTCAAAAAAAAAAGAATAACTAGCTGGAGAGAGACACACGTATGCTTACATTGTGAGCATGTGTGTATGGATATGTGTGTGTGTGCCTGTATGTGTGCGTGCACGCACGTGTGTGTGCATGTCTGTATAGCTCAGGTATGAGAAGCAAGAGCACGATACAGATGTTTTATGTCCTTTAAGCATCTCCACATCTGCCCTAGGTGCATCTCAGTGCACTCGTTTGCCATTCTTTGTAGTTACTTGCTGAAAGGCTCCTCATGTGGTCCCTTGTCTCATTATCTTCTACCTGTCCAGCCACCTGCGAACACCTTCCAAAGCTCTTCTCAGAGCTTACACGTTTCCAGGACCCAATCTGAATTTTGAGCTTTTCTTCTCCTGCATTTCATGCTTTTCTCTAAGGGCACCTCACAGACTGCTTTGCAAGTGTGTGTAGGTCTGCCTGCAGGCTTCCCATCGAGCCACAGGCTTTCTGAGCACAGGGTTTTCAGTACCTGTTTCCATGGAATGCAACACAAGGAAGGCACAGTGTCATCATCTCTGTTGAAGCTGTGATAATTCTCTCTTATCCACAAGGAATGTTCCAAAACTTCCAGTGTCTGCCTGAAACTGCAATGAGTGCCAACCATCACACGTACCAGCATTTTGGCCACACATAGCGATCCTAAAATTTCACACACACACAATATATATATATTATATATATATATGTACATTCATATTCAATCTATACAGTTTTAATTCCTTATTATCTTGCAACCTTTTTACCTTTTCACTTAATAGAGGCTCTTTAACACTACGTCTTTTGCATATTTGAAATCCCAACATTACTGTTTGAGGCCATATTAAGTAAACTAAGGGCTACTTAAACAACACTCAGATTTCAGTGATGCGACTATTGATCTTATAACCCAGGCAGCTACTATGTGACAATTGCATAGATAGCTCACACAGTATAAAGGCACTGGACAAAAGAACTATTCCTTTCCAGAAGATGAAGAAATGGGACAGTGGGGCATTTTGTTCTGTTAGTAGGGATAATGTAATTTAAAAACTTATGATTGCTTACTGATGCAATATCTAATATAGTGTTTGGGATTGAGGTTGATTACAGGTAACTGAAATCAGAGAAAAGTAAAACAGTGGCAGAACAAGGATTCTGACAGAGTGGAAGTACACACAGCTCATCGATATTGAATATTAGCTTCAAAGCACAAATCAGCCTTTGTGTTTCCATCTTCCTTGGCTCAAACACAGTCTTTTCTCCTAGCACTTCTCTACCCTTTCTGCTGGAAACCAATTGCATTTCTTGCTTCTCCAATTCTACCTTCCTTCATTTCCTCAGTAACCACACATGGTGAACAAATATTAGCTTCTCCTTAGTAGCGGGAAACACTGTGAGTTTCCCATAATGAATATGCTGGTCTCTGTTATATTTATTAAAAATACATGTGTCTATTTATCATTTCAGTATAGGATATGCTGGGTGCCAAATTGTTCACAGTAAATATTTTATGAGCTGGGATTTTGTGTTGTTTGTATGGTTTTCATTTTGTTTGTCTGTATTTCTAAATGGCTCACAATGAAAATGTAATCTTTTTTATATAGGGAAAATAGTTAAATTATTTAGAGTATGAATTATTAGGCTTGGCAATTATAGGGTTTCTACTGTCCCTACAGGAAAATTTTAGGGGAATGGCAAAGGGGGAAACATAATTGTGAAGAGGTAGGCTTTTTTAAATGCTTACCACTTAACCATTTGGAACTTTTCGAATGTCTTCCTGAAATGAACTTTCCATTAAAGTTAAAAATTACAAGATGTTGATAGCTCTAGGGTAATTACGATGAATAATTTAGCAAATTAGTTTTATTTAATTGCTCAGAGAATGACTAGATCCCTTCTTCTTTCTCCACAGCAATGACAGGATGTACTGTGAGTAACCACCATGCCAGGTGAAAGCTCAGAAGTTATTGTAGACAGGTGGCTGAGCTTTGTGAGGCCGGCAGGAGACAGCAGCATGAACATGCTCTGTACTTTATCATGTTTCCTTTGGATCGCTTCAGTTCCTGCGAAATGACATCATACCTCTCTCCTTACAATTCAAAAGTCTTTAGAAAAATGGGTGGCTCAAGATTTCATTGTAGCATTCTCTCGGTATGATAAGGTAAAGGAACCATCATTCTTGGAGTTAGAAAATCATCAGTATTGTAATGTCATGGGCACCAATTCCTGGCTGCATGCACGAGCCCATGAACCTCATTTCTCCAAGTCTTCACTCTGTATCATACTAAGGAAGCTGTGAGTGTGGATGTGATGATGCCATACCACATGACCTTTGTGATCATCATTAGTATAGTCCGTTTCTTTACTATTTCCTTCTCTAGCTATTGTTTTCGATTATGTTCGATAAATATTTCAGATTCCCCTCTGAAGGACGAAGACTTGCTAGGGATGTTAATGAAATCTCTGCCCTGCTCCCTAGAGGAAAACGCAAGTAGAATAAAAGCCGATGTATTATCTCAGGCTATTTGTAGACCAACATGAAACACTTCCATGAACCCAGTCTTAATAGACATTGCTTTACAGTTTTAATTTCAGTTCAGATCCATGTTTGCTTTTATAAATTCTCTGGTGGGCTGCAACTCTCAGAGTCTATTTCAAGGACTGTTGGCCACTAAGGAGTGTGAACCATGTCACCATCCATGAGTACACACAACAAGGCAAATGCCGAAGAGTTGAAATAGCTACATGGCTTTCTGCTGCCCTTGGTAACTTTTCCTGACTCCACTTGTGTATAGCCACTTTGCCTGCTTCCAGTAGACAAATGAGCATTATTGCTCGATGGTTAGAGTCTCTGATATGTCCATACCTAAATTTTCACTCTTCTGTGGACTGTCATACTCCTGGTGAAGACGAGGTTACAGAGTTCAGTTAGAAATTTCTCAGAATTAAACCTATTTCACTTCTACTCAGTTCTTTACAGCCTGAATAGCCAAACTAACAGACAAATAGAAGCAAACATACAGCATTTGTTCTTCCTTCTGGCTCCCAGAATCCTCCTGGCTTTCCCCATAGGGCAAAGAAGTAGCTCATAGAGCAGCTCTCAATCACTGGCTGACAGAGTTGCTCTCACCCCTAAGATAAGACAGCTCCAGCGTCTGTATTGTACATCACCACCCAGGGTTTCCTCAGGTGAAAAATGTTCTCGGTGCCCTTCTTGGTGACTGGATTGATTAGCACTCATCATTGATCTTACCCTGTCTTGTTTCCCACTTAACCAAGAGGTCACTTGCAGTTGGATCATCTGTCAGCCTCTGACAAAATCCAAGTGCAACCTTATCTAACACATTTAAGGGGATGTTTAGGGTTCTTGCTTCTAACTTTTCAGATGATCATCTACTTAATCTTTGCAATCCTCAATCACTGTAATAATAATAATAATGATGATGATGATGATGATGCCTCAGCTGTCCCTTCCCCCTGGGAAAGCTCAGCTCCATTTCCTCTTGGTTATGGCAGATCTGCCAGGCATACCTTGTGATTGTAATTGAAATGAATATTTGAAAATTTTCAAATTTATTTATATATATATTTCAAATTTATTTACATATATTTATATTTAGTTATACATTTAACTTAAATGAAGTAAGGCAATTGTACAAAGATTTTCAAATAATTACAAAATGTTTAAATAAAATAAGCTCATTGTGTTCATAGCTGCAGTTTCTGAAGTTAATCAGAATCAGTTACTTTTAGGGTTGCTTTTGTGTACGACTCAGATAGCTGAAGTGAAAATAAAAATATACTCTAATGTATAAATCATATTAAAATACTTAAAGGGATTTCATTAACTGAGCAACGATTACTCTTTGAAGAGCATGATTAAAGTTTTCTGGAGTTGGTAAATAAAAGTAAAATTTGAGGGGTGTGTTATTGTTTCAAAATGGAGATTCTTGAAAAAGCACTGTGGGTACATTGAGTTCTAAGGAAAGGCTTCAACCTTGTGAATTGACATGGAAGCTTGTTAACAAGTTTCATGCACTTATTAAAGCTACATATTAAGAATCTCCCATGCCAAAGAGATCTTGTCTTTCTAAATTCTTGTTAAATAAACTAATGGCTGTGTGGAGGTTTTGTTCTACATTTATGTGTTTGCAGTTTGTCTAGCATATGATAAGCACCTATAGTTTCTCCTTTCCCTGTAGGTAAATTTCACAGACAGAAGTTGGGATTTTAGATTAGTTACACTAATCTTATAATTCTGTTATGCCTAGATATATCTCAAATACTAAAATATAATTAAAATCTAATATATCTCCTTACAAACATGATTGACAGCCATATATTTGGATAAAACATAGTAGTGCCTGGAGCCATATTTTCATAAACAAATCACTAACTGAAAAATGTGAAAATAAAGCAATTGTTCATGGTTCCTGAGTATTAACTTCAATTTATGGCACTTCCAATTTCTGAGGTGACATTCTTAATTGTACAGCAAATCATTATATATATAACATTTACTGCACATTCTTCAAAGCAGTATTAGGAGAAAATATTTGTGTTTCAGATGAGACTTTACTCTTTTTTTCCAAAAAAGTATCAGAAATGTGTTTCTGTGAGCAGATGTTGAGCTTGAAAATGAAATCAAGCCCATTAAAAAGAGTATTAATGTGGCACTTAGAGAGAAGCCACTGAAGGATAATTTTATCTAATTTGGTGAAATAGCCAATATCTACTACTTCTAATATACTGTCCTAGATGTGAATGTATGAAATTGAATAAGATAGAGTTCATGCCCTCATGAAATTCACATACTAGTAGATAAATCCCTTAAAGAAAAGATAAAAGTATTATGAGGAGTAGCAATTGATTTGGTTTCTACAAAATGGATAGGAATTAGAGAAATAACTTTTTTCTTCTTATTTGTTGTGTATTGCAGCTATTGAAGGCCAGGGCAGTCGGGAATAATCTTGCCAACTTTTAGTCCATGTTGTTCAAGTGAAGTGCACTTACCTCCTATCTCTAAGTGTGGACTTCTGACCAAGCTCTGATCAAAAGGAAAATAACATTTCCGTGGCTCAAATGATGGGTTCAGGTTTAGAGAAATATATAGGGTATCATAGTTCTGTTTGAGTTGCTGTGAGAAAATGATACAAACTAAGTCACTTACATACAAGAGAAATTCATCCTTGGCAGTGTTTCAGTTCTTTGTTGGCATATAGAAAACATACACACATATACAGATGTACACTATCAAGGAACAGTTAGAACAGATTATTTTATTTTTTGGGTCTGGTCATGGGGCCTGAACTCTGGGCCTGGGCACTATCCCTCAGCTCTTCAGCTCAAGGCTAGTGCTCTACCACTTGAGCCACAGCGCCACTTCTGGCTTTTTTCTTTTTACTTATGTGGTGCTGAGGAATCGAACCCAGGGCCTCATGCATACAAGGCAAGTGCTCTACCACTGAGCCACCTTCCCAGCCCCAGATTTTTTTTATTATATTCACTTTTGTTCTAATTATAAATCCTTACATTAAATCAAGAAGTTAGAATAGCAATTAGGTGTAGCTATATTTAAACTAGACCCATATACATATGAATCGTGATATGTTATATATTTTATAATTGATGAATTATAAAAATACTAAAGAGGAGATGAGAAAATCCTGGCCTCATCCTTTTAGGTCTGCCAGTCACATGAGGATTATCACCAAGGTGGATCTAGAAAAGTAAAACATAAAACATGTCTATGTTTCTACACAGTTGACTGTTTTCCTTTATGTATATTTCGTATGTACTTGATTCTTGACAATATCCTTTCCATTTCATTTAGGATTTATTTTAGAAAATATAAATGATTTTGCACTCATAAATAAACTACAAAAAGACCATACTAAAGCTACCAGCACAACTATGTTTATTGCAGCATTATTTACCATAGCTAAGATGGAACCAACCCAGATGCCCCTCAGGAGATGAATGGATCAAGAAAATGTGGTATATATACACAATGGAATTCTATGCCTCCATCAGAAAGAATGACATTGCCCCGTTTGTTAGGAAACGGAAAGACTTGGGAACAATTATATTAAGTGAAGTAAGCCAGGCCCAAAGAAACATAGGTCCCATGGTTGGTTTCCCTTATTTGCAATAACTAGTATATGTCTGAGTCAAGCCGAAAAGTTCAGATAAGTTGATGTTAGGGGAATGAACCCCAAGATAAGGACACAAGTATTCAAATGTTTTTTTAATTTTCTTTCATGCAATTGTTTCTAACATATTTATAAGATGATTTCTATGTTGCTTTGTATGTCCCTCCCCCACGGTATAACCCCTGCTTTCAGTGTATTTGATGTTGGTATAATTTGTGGAGGGGAAGGGCAAAAACAAATCGCTTAACTAGGAAACAAAGAGGAGGCAACAATGCTTGATAAGAAAGGTACTTGTTATCTTGCCCATGTAATTGTAACTTTTCTGTAGAGTATTCTCACAATAAAAAAGATAAGTCCTCAATAAAAATTCAATTTTATATATGTTAATTAAAGAGAATAAAACCCATAATTGTTTCCCAGAACTCACTATACAAATTGCTTTGTCAACAGACAATGACAATTACAGTTTTAGGGATATAAGAGTCAATACAACCTCGTGCCCAAGAGAAAGATAAATCTAGAAAATAATACAAAATATCACAGTACCTTTTGCATTCTGATACTGATAGCCTGAAAATCTGTTAAGGTTATGATTGAGAAATCACCCAGTTCAGACAGCATATTAGCCTGTATATCTTATTAAAACCATAAGAGGTCTATCCCTTTGGGTGTTCATCTACTGAGACCATTAGAGCAACAGCTAAACTCTATCGGTAGGTGTTAGTAGCAATTTGTAGATTATCTTTTCCCATTTCCATGGATCCCCTAGTAACTTAATTCTTCATAGATATTGAGTTCTGAGATACTGAAATACTTAACTGCTTGGTTTCTCAATAGATACTATATGGACCCGGCATTTCTAGTCTAGTTTACGATTCCAGGATTCCTACATAGAAATAAATAGCTCTTGCAACAAAACCCAATGTAGGTAAGAGATCTTCCTATCAAATGAATCATCTCATACAATTGAAGTGTAATGTAGAAAGTGTGACGTAATCATAATGCAATGCTGTTAAGTGAAAGGGAAACAAAGTAGTGAAAAGGAAATAACTTTAAAGAGAGGGGATTAGAAAACAAGCTTAATCGCAGTTACCAAAATGTATAATTAGAGGTGTGCATGGTGGTTTTGTCTAATCCCAGAGCAGAAGCAGAGGAGTTGCGTTCAAGATCAGCCTAAGCTACATTATAGGATCCTGTCTTTAAAAAACAAAAAAAAAAATCTACAATATAATTAGAATCAGCATTATCTCTCCAAATCATATACATATAGATTATTTGTTTCATATATCTAATCTATTATATAATATGGAACTCCAAGTATAAGTACTAATTGATATTGGAATTAAATTGCATAAATTATGACTACATTTTATAACATTAAATTTATTTATACTGACATGATATTCTATTTATTTACCTGTGCAGTAAATACTACAAATATTAACCATTCTCATTTTATTTTCTACATTGGTGGATTGCACTTCCCACCATTTTTGCAGTCAGGTGGGGCCATTGGACTGGAGTTCTTGCTACTGGATTAGATAATGAATCTCCCAAATAGGCCCATAAAAATATTTCTGAGGTAATTTCCCTGCATTGCTCCTGATTGGCTGCTGTAGGCAGAGAATCTTGTGGTGACCCCAGAGAGCATGAGGCAGACAAAGAGTACAGAATTTGAACTCTGACAAATTACAGGGTATCTTGCCACTATGCAAGAACATTTTCATTAGACACCGTAAGCATTTGCAATCATTCGATTTTTGGCAGGTTAAGACAATAATACTTCCATATATGTTTCTTAGAGTAACTCATATCAATTTCCATAACAAAATAATATAAAGCTTTCTAATCTGAATGTGAAAATCGTCATCTCCCAATATCAACTTCACACATTAATTTATCTGCTTTACAAGCAAATTTTGTCAGTGAGAAATAGATGCATTAGGGCAAGACTCTATAATGTGAAGTTAAGGTGTATGGGTATTATCCCATAAACTAAGTTCCAATCAGAGATCAGTAATGCTGTATACCCACTGATAAAATGAGAATTCCAGATGAAACACAGGAGATTTTCTGGAGTGGATATCTTTCTTCTCTGCTTCCTTTTAATGCTTTGTCCTGCACTTCACAGAAATACCTACTTGAGTGGTTGAGGCAAAAACAACTTCTCAAACACTTGTGGGTTTAATCAATAAAACAAATGGCCTTTGATGCAGACATAAAACGACTAAAGTTTTTATGCTTCAACTAGGTAGCCATGTAAACCACAAATATTCATTATAAGTACAGGTTAACAATCTGCGGGAAGGAGAAGTAATAACTCTTCTATTGTTACAAGATACTTTGTAGCTTCTTTTCATCAATATCTAGCAAGTGAAAGGAGAATGTACAAAAATCAATCACCTTCTGGGACTTTTTGTTTGAGATAGAGTCCTGTAGCTTTGAAAGAACTCAGGGTTTCTATTGTAAATAGAGAGATAAATCATTCATGATGATAATTACAAGTATAATAAGAGCTAGGCTCACACCTGTAATCCTAGCTACTCAGGAGGCTGAGATCTGAGGATCACAGTTCAAAGCCAGCCTGGGCAGGAAAGTCTGTGAGACTCTTATATCCAATAAACCATTCAGAAAACCTCTCAAGTGGTAGAGTGCTAACATTGAGCTGAAGAGCTGAAGGACAGTGCCCAGGCCTAGAGTTCAGGCCCCACGACCACACGACCACCAACAAAAACAAAGTATAATATGCGTGTGTCCACTGTGTGTTGTATAATACAATGTCACTGATTTAGAAACTTAGACAACAGGCATTTATTATTTCATAGTTTTAATATATCAGGAGACTGGTAATGGCTTAGCTTGGTCTTCAGCTTCATGGTCTCATTCAAGGCTATAATCAAGGTGGGATATGTGGCTGGCGTATAATTTGGGATTTCAATAGGAGAATGCTGTACTTAGATATTTACTCCATCATTGACCATCCTATCACCTTTGCTCTTTTCTCTTCTTTAACATCATGTTCCTAAGATAAATCTACCTTCAAAGCATGAGCAATATGGAACATGATTTCTTTTATCTTGCTGCTATGATGGCTAAATTCCCGATATCTGTTCTGATCAGTTTTTGCAGACATTAATCCCAAATAGATTTCAGTTACTTAGGTTCTTACGGGGTTATTCAGATTTATTTTATTTTTTCAGCATGTCTGGGCTTCTGGTAAATTCCACCTGATGCAATAGAAAGCACTTTCATGGGCTGTGTGCTGCTGTGACCTTTTGACAGGAAGCACAAGCTACTGATTCTGACATTTAAAATGCTATTAAGGAAAACACAGCAAGACATAGAGTTACGCTATTGATGCTGATGTTGACAAATGGTTCTTTTTTGAATGATATTTTGTTATAAATACACTGTACAGAGGGATTACAGTTACATGAGTAAGGTAATGAGTACCTTTCCTGTTGAGTATTGTTAACCCCTCCTTTGTTTTTCTCCTATCATCCTTCCCTTCCTAGCCCCCCTTCTCTCCCCCTCACAAGTTATAAAGTTCATTTCCAACATAGTGTCTTAGACGACTCGTTGTTACAATGCGTCAACGTGTATCCTTGTTTCAGCATTTTGTTATTTCCCTTCCCCTCCCCAAATTCGAAAAATGTATATATAAGATTCAGGGCATCAGAATTAAATACAGCGACAACACGGGTTATACCATAAGGAGAAAAACATACAAAGAAACAAAAAAATCACAAAGTACATTAAAAACAACAGCAACAAAGAAAAACCTCTTATGTCCATGTCTTAGGGATCATTTAGCTTAGCATCATCTTATCTGGTCATATGGGCATAGCTTTTGACCTTTTTTGCTAGTCTGGTAAGATCATCCTAGACATATACTAGTTATTGCAAATAAGGAGAAACATGGGACCTATGTTTTTTGGAGGCTGGCTTATGTCACTGAATATAATTTTTTCCAAGTCTTTCCATTTCCTAACAAATGGGCAATGTCATTCTTTCTGATGGAGGCATATTATTCCATTGTATTCATATATACCACATTTTCTTGATCCATTCATCTACTGAGGGGCATCTGGGTTGGTTCCATATCTTAGTTATGGTAAATAATGCTTCGATAAACATAATTATGCTAGTAGCTTTAGTGTGGCCTTGTTTGTCATCGTTTAGATAAATGCCCAGAAGTGGGATTGCTGGGTGATAGGGAAGCTCTATGTGGAATCTTTTGAGGAACCTCCATACTACTTTCCAGGATGGTTGAACAGGTTTAGACTCCCACCAACAATGCAGTAGGGTTCCCTTTTGGCCACATCCCCTCCAGCATCTTATTTTTTTTCTTTCCTTTTACTACCCACATCCTGGAATAGGATCTTAACATTTCAGAACTTGCCTACTGCAGGTTGACAGTTCCCCAGCTCAGATGGAGGAGGCTGATTGGAATTTTCAGTAGATTGGATTCTTCTATTTCTAATTCTTTGGTTGGAGAGAGTGGACATATTTTTGTGTATACTTTCTGTTTCTCTGGACTGCACTTTTTCATGATTTAATCCAATGATAAGTGAAAGATTAAAACATCCAAAGGATTGTCTTGTTCATCAAATCCAGAGTTCTCTAGCCAAGTTACCTCCTATTCAGATATGTTTTTTAGGGTTGTTTGCTAAATTATTTCCAAGATCTTATAAAGGATTACAGAATAAAAATAAGTTTGTGCAACCTTTCTCTAGAACACACCATTACTCATAAATCACTAAGGATATCACTAAGCAAGGTTATAGAAAATTAAGGTTTCTAAAGCATTCTCAAGCTTAGGACAGCCACTAACAAGTATCAACTTGGATTTGAGTGGTGCGTGGCCTTAATGGAAGTGCTTTCTCTTGGTCCTGTGATCTTCACAGACTTCTTACTAGGGGGTTGTTTTTGTTATCCTACTTTTCCCCTGAAGGAAGCCCAAGTAAAGTCCACAACTATGTATGTATTACAACAAAAGACTTGTAAATGGAGCTTTAAATTTTGATTCCAAAATTATGATTTCCATGAGGTAATCCAGTGAAGGGAACAAATGTTTTAATGAAGCTTAAATTGTTTTAATTTACAACTTGTCTGAATAAATCAAGAAATATTCTACTCAGTAGTATTATCCATTTCTTAATGATGAATAGAATGTAGACAGGGGTAATTGGGGAAGCATTCAAGAAAGAAGAATGGACATTAGCTAATGCCTGAAGTTGGCAAGGTATGAACACTTTTTTATTGAAGAGCTAAATGGAGTGCATTTTGTTTGGAACATGAAGTATAAGGATGAGTATTGTGAGTAATGAAAAACTTGAAGACTTGTTGTGGATGACCTTGACTACTGCTTTAGAAAATGTGTTCTTAATTGTGAGGCAATGGAGCATCCTGGAGAACTTTAATAGAGGACATTTGTCATTAAAACCATGACTTTCAGAAGAGCGTTTGAATGTGGAGAACACAAATTACACTAGATTTGACGAGGTAAGTTTCATGATAAAAAGAGAGATTGGAAAAGCCCATGAGATGGTGCTGTGTTTTAATGATTGTATGCACCCCGATTTTTAAGATGATGAAATTAGAATAAAGAGCTTTGGGAAACGATGAATGATTATGGAAAAACCCTAATGGGTGAGATTGGTACCCTTTTGCACGAGGCCATTTTAATTAATGGCCTCCATTTTGCGGAATCTATGCCACAAAAGGTTGCTGTTGATGAATGAGGAAGTGGTCCCTCACTGCCCCACAAAATCTGACAGTAACATTAACTTAGAGTTTTGGCTTCTATCACTGTGAAAAAAAATAATAGTTCTTTTTTTTATTAGCTAAATAGTCTATAGTATTTTGATTAGAAGCACAAACAAAGGTAGGTATTCAATGAGTCATAACTCTGTAAGCCAAACTCGGATATTTTTGGCTAAGAATCAAGGCATAAGGACTATGACAAGTATAGTGTCTGTCTATGATGAACTTCTACTCAAAAAGAAGTAGGATAATTAAGCAGAAAATGAGAATAGAGTGTGATAAATAACCATATAGGAGAAACAGAAGGCTATGCATACATAACGAATGACAAATGGTTTGGAGCGCAAGAACAAAACAGTTTTTTAGGACCTAGTGACTAATTTGAGTAGCTATATGTCCTGTTTTTATAGAGATTTTCCTACTTACACCTGTTCCCCTTGTGTAATTATTACTAAGAGCTTCTGCTTCTCTCACAAGAATCCCAGCTAGAATAAATAAACAGTGTGATCACCGTGTATCTCAGCAAAATCAGGGATGAGATCCAATTATCCAGATTAAATGGCCCAGTGGTTTGAAAAAAAAAATGCTTCAGTTATAGTAAATGTCCTCCAAATAGACCCATAGGCAGAAAGGAATGTAACATAGTCTAATAATACTACGAATGCACAATTACTCTTGCTTTAAAATACCTGAAATAGAAAACAAGAGATGAATATGTTAATCAAGTTGACTTACAGTTGCAGACTTTTCTCAAAGTCCTTAAGAACTTTATCCTTTGCAGTCAATAGATTGGTGGTGGCGGCTGAAGTTTAGTTAGGATTTGATATGAATGTAGAAATACCACTCTTGCAGGTTTGTCAAAAAATAGATTTCAGGCATATGAGTGGAACGGAAGAATGACTATGGCAGAAAAATCAACTAATGCCTTTTAGAATGACAGAGATGACAGATGAGGAGAAGCTAACCCAGAATATTGGCAGGACTGAGAAGCAAAAACATTGAATGACATTTCATAGTTAACATTTGTAGAAATTGGTGATAATTTCTAGGAACTGGTAATAATTTGTTCTAATTTGGCAGATGAATGAGTAGAAATAATTAAATGCAGGGTACTTTTTTTTTCTTTACGTTAGCCATTCTGAGGCTCTTACTACTGTTCATGACCAAAGAAGATGAAAAGGAAGTTTACTAGTCACATATATAGTTCAAATTGCAAGACAATTTCACTAATTTTTAAGAAAAACACATTTTCCTAAAGGGCCAAAGAGAGGTCTTTGTGTTCTAGGATGGAAGATACCACTTATACGTTCTTATGTATTATCGTAAAAATTAATCTTTAGTCAAACTTCCACAATAGGTAGAGTAGAGGGAGGTCACTACTAATTTGAGAAAAAAAATTCCTTCATTTAATTTCTGAAAAAGAAGGCAGATTATCTATTATCACAAAGTTTAAGAACAGAGGAAAATTTGCCATTTTCTTATGTGGATAATTATCAGTGATTAGATATACATTTCTAGAACCCATGAAAGAATATATGGAACTGTGAATTTTATTTATAATTCATCACTGAAAATGATTATGACTATTATTACTATTTTGTCTTCAGGGTGTTTGAAAGGTCTATAGCTCTATGTATGACAAGATTCTGTAGTTTTAATGGATTCTACTAAACCTGCTAACATTTTAAATATTTTACATCTTTAGGTTTCACACATTAGCAGAACTGCAAGACTTTTGTTTACAATTTCATATAAATAGCTTAAAATTTCTTGGCATATACTGAGTTTAAAATATATTGTTGTTGTATAAATATTTAATTTAGCTGAACTGCTTTATATTTTAATATTTCTGGCCCATTGGTTTATAAATGTCTTTTGAACATCTTCTAAAACATAATGCAAGTTCTAAGAGGCTAATAAAAATGTACAGATTGTAGGTAGGATTTTTTAATAGTTAGAGAATGCATTTATAAAATGTTTATATTTTACAATAAAAATTGGTACTTTTTCTCCATAGAGAGTAGTATAAGGAAGACAGATTTAAATTCATCTTTTTGTAAAATCTTGAAATTTACTTAAGCAGAAATGGATTGAAATCAATTGCAAGGTATATTTTTCTTAATGAAAATATGATTTCCTAGTGGTGAGGCAAAATTTGCACATATTTCCATCTTAGAAACTCTCATCGTGTATGACACATGATAAGCAATAAATTTATATGAGTTAATCGATTTGCCTCTTACACATAATTGAAGCATAAACATTGTCTATCTTTAAGATTTCACTTAGTTTGAATGACTTGCATATAGATTGCATATGCACATACATAGGTGAGTTTGAATGGATTTTTATTCTGGGATTCATAATACTAGATTGAATTTTACTTTTATTGCCAAAGGACACACTTTCATCGTCTATTTTTATACAATAAATTAAATATATAGTCTTCTTATTTTTATATCTCCCATGTCCCTAGATTTGTTTGTTGTTAAACAGAAATGTCCTTACCTTTCTTATTCCTTGCTCAATTTTTTAAATGAAAAGTAATTGAAATACAAAGGAAACACTTAAAGAAGACAGGGGATTGTGGCAGGGGGAAGTAGAGATTATTGAGGGAAGGGGTAATAAGTTTGACAAGAAAAGTACTTATTACCCTACTTATGTAACTGTAACTCCTCTGTACATCACCTTGACAATTAAAAAAAGAATATCATAAGAAAGTTAATAGCAACACTAGTGTCAATGAAAATGGGATTAAAGAAGAATTTTAGGTTAAAAAAGAAAAAAGACAGGGTAAGATCAGAGAGTCCCTCAGATTCTTGCATTTGGACCAAAGTTATTTCAAAGGATGAGCATGAGTCACTCATTATTGTGGCAGTTCGGAGCAGTGCATACATCAACTGTAAGAATTGTTTTAAGATAAAAAGTATTTTACAATACTTTTTAGTAGATGCATAAATAATAGATATTAAATATGGCTATTTTTTAGTTCACAAATATCTCTCTGGCTTTGGAAAAAAACTACATATATATCAAACAATGAGCAGTTACTGCTGTTTAGGAAGTTTTCCAGAATGGATCTAGCAACAGGTTAAGAGAAGGGTCAACTTTCTGATGGATTGGAATGACCACCAGCATGCATATTTTCATCAAAACCCTTATGGGGAAGAGCATCACATTCCAGGTTGAACTCTTGGATACCATAGAAAATGTAAAAGCCAAGATCCAGGGTAAGAAAGGAATTTCTCCTGATCAGAAAAAATGCTGGTAAGCAACTGGAAGATGGACCTATTTTATCTGACTACAACATTCAAAAGTAGTCCACTGTTCATCTAGTGTTGAGACTTCGTGGTGTTAAGAAAAGAAAGAAGTCTTACACCATCCCCAGGAGAAAGAAGCATAAGAGAAAGAAGGTTGAGCTGGCTGCTATGAAATGCTGTAACGTGGATGAGAATGGAAAATTACCCATCTTTGTCGAGAGTACTCTAGCAACTTTGCGAGACTTTCCACTGGCAAGTGTTGTTTCACCCACTGTGTCAACAAAACAGAAGACAAGTGATTGTGTATGAATGAACAAAGCATATAAACTAACAGCAACAAAGAAAACAGTCAAAACTTTGGTGTGCTCTGATGTTTTGTGTATTGATTAGAAAACGTTATTCTCTGTCTTAAACAAAAATAAAGCAAAACAGTGTCTTGCAGAGTTTGGTATATGCAGAATACACCCTGGACTTCTTTTGGATATATTGCCTAGAACGATAATAGCCATCTACAAATTGTGAAAGCTGACAGCTGGGGAGACAGGAGGTAGAGAGCAGAAGAGCCCCAGTAAGATGGCGGGATGCCTTTCAGAGGAAGAAAAGCAGTCAACATGGAATTCCCCATGGTAGAAATGGTAAAAGATGGGGAAAAAGAGAAATGTTTAGTCTTTAGTATAAATTTCTTTCACAGTAATATATATATATATATATATATATATATATATATATATATATATCCACACACAACCCATATATATTTATATTTATATATTTGTTTTTCCCAATTATTCCAACATGTTTTTAAGCATTGTCTGTTCAGTGGATGTATGGGCACTCAAGTGTTCTGAGCTGGGAAGAAGTGAGGTCTTGATACCCCCTTGCACTAAGTGTGTCATAGGTGAAGATCCACAGGCAAAAGAAAGCAAGGTCATAGAAAACTGAAAGGGATCTAGGTTTCAGAGAAAGCTGGAGCAGGATACCTCAGAACTGGATATCAATCAGATTGTACTCCACCTAAATGTAACAGAGAAAGGTAGCCTTCATTACTCATTTTCTAGATTTCTAGTTGGTAGCTATTTGATCTTCCACAAGTTAGAGAATCTTCAAAGCCTTTTCCTCCTTGGCCACACTGAGATACTAACAACTACCAACTAAAGTGATGGGAAAAAAACTTGAGATGAATCATGGAAGGTATTTAACCCATGAGCTGCCGTGTATACAGAATGTCTTAAGAGCTAGCTGATAGATTTACCATAAGTTTATTTTCGGTTCAGTGTTTTGGTTTTGTATTTACTTGGCGTTTATTTTAAACATTTGCATATAGCACTGAATATTTGTAAGGATAGTTCTCAATCCCTGTCTTAGAGTTTGCTTTATTGAACCACATGTTTAATTCAATCAGTTCTCCATTTTTGTCCATTGATGTCGTTCATGTTTAAGTATCACGATAGACAACATAAAATGTGTATTATTAAAATGTAACATAAAATTTGACTACCAGGCAAAAATTATTAAATGCCACTTAATGAGTCAAATCATAAATGAAGGTAATGTCTTCAGGGAGAAAACATTTCAAATTATGCCATTTTGCTCATGATGTTTGATTTTTAAGCTCTATAGCACAGTATCAAATGGTTTTAACCATTGCAATAAAAATCTTATAAATATGAAGGAAACGGTAGCTACCAAGGTTGATTGAGGAAGTTCAGTGTCACTTAGGAGTGAGCTGTCTGTTATCTTTCTTAGTGTTGACATAGTCAGAAAGTTATCTGTAAACTTCATGTATATCTTGTGAGGAGGACAAGGTCCAACTCCTTCACAGCTCTACAGATATCTTTGGTCACAGACCAGATTAAACATATATTCACTTAGTCCCTGAAAGAGAAGTTGAATTACCACACTGGCTTCACCAGTAACTTAGGGTGGACTAGTTATAAAAAAAAGTCAACCCACTCAACAACAAAGGCTTAAACCTATAATACTAGCTACTCAGGAGGCTGAGATCTAAGAATCACAGTTTGAAGCCAGCCTAGGCAGGAAAGTTTCTAAGACTCTATCTCCAACTAATCACACACATACACACAAGTAGAATTAACCTTAAAAACAATGCTTAGGAGCAATCTTTTCCACTGACAATATTTTGTGAGTGCAATTTTAATTTCCTCCCCAATAATTATATGTATTTTAGTAAATTGTTAAGTCTGTTTGAGTCCCATTAGGAAATTGGTTTGGGTACAATTTACACAATGCTTCTGTTTTTATTTTTGTTTTTAAAATGCTGTCTGTTGAACCAAATGACAGAATAAATGGTTATTTGATTGGCTAGTTGCTATCAGGCCTTTAGGGCAGTTGGGATACAGTCTAACGGTTGAACTTTATTATCTGGAAGAAGAGAGAATTTTTTTTAATACAAAAGAGATATTATAAGCAATAGAAGTCTCTTGAGCCACACGATTACCCAACAGCTAAACCTATAAATGGACTGTAAATTAAAATATGAGCATAAGTGTAGAGAGTAGAGAAATTTAAGCTCTCGATGGGATAATCCTTCCGTTAAAACGGCCCCACACTGTTTTCCTTGGATTATTTTAAGGCCCATTGTATTTTCTGAAGGCAGTCTATTGAGCAGTGATTGAGTGGTGGTGACCTGGTGCTACACTTGCTTTGCACAAAAGCCCCTCTGCTGGAATGCTTGGCAAGGTTAGACATTGAAGCCAATTGTGACCCTGAAACAAAAATGAAACCACTCATCTAACTCCCAAAAGAGTTTAGCATGACACATTATATTATATTATAGTTTTGAAAAGTGTCATTTCTCCTGATGGCTAATTATTAACTTGCAAATGGACGCTGTGCAAATTGCAATCAAATATCTTGACTTCATTGAATACATATGGTGTTAGGAAATACGAGTCCACATTAAAAGACTTCACAGTTTTACTGACACCCAAGTCTCTTTGTTCTGTTTTGTTTGCCACATTGCTCCTGCTGACCAAGTAGAAAACTTCTTATCATCCTGGATCCTTCCAAATTCCTTGATGTGCATCATTGCACAGAATAAACACTCAGCTAATTTCTATGCTTCTTTTGTTGTCATTCTTACTTTTTTATTTTTTTTTTACCTCTACCTGAATGTCTGAAATGTAATGGCCCATTGAAAGGTACTAAACAAGTGCAGAAAACACTATATGTGAAGAGTAGCTATGGAGTCCCAGTTCCATCTAAAATTTTAAGTTGACTTCCCTTCATTTCTGGACTTAATTTGCTTGTAGAATATTTACAGTCTGTTTAAAAATACACACATGTGTGTATACAATATTGATTTATCATATTATCTATCTACATCTATCAACCTATCAATCACTCATCAATCTATCTACATGATAGATATGTATACTAATTATACGTACATGATGTATGTGTATGTGTAAGCACTATATGTGCATTTTTGCATCTGTACAGCATATATGTATGCATACACATAAACATGCATATACACATCTACATATATGTACCCACATATACATATGAGTATATGCACATATTTATAGATATATGCATACATCTACATACATATGTATATTTTTATACATATACATATATATATGTATAAAGTTAGGGAATGCAGTGTAAATTTTAGATTATTTAGAAGGAAGTGACAGTAAATGTATTCTCTAACTAATGTTCATGCTTAAGAATATTGACTTCTCCCAGATGCCCCTCAGTAGATGAATGGATCAAGAAAATGTGGTATATATACACAATGGAATTCTATGCCTCCATCAGAAAGAATGACATTTCCCCATTTGTTAGGAAATGGAAAGGTTTGGAAAAAATTATATTAAGTGAAGTAAGCCAGGCCCAAAGAAGCATAGGTCCCATGGTTTCCCTTATTTGCAATATCTAGTATAGGTATGAGTCAAGCGGAAAAGGTCAGATAATGTGATGTTAGGAAAATGAACCCTTAAATATGTATTTTAATGTTTTCGTTTCTTTCATGCATGTGTTTCTAACGCATTTATAAGATTATTTCTTTGTTGCTTTGTATGTCCCTCCCCCACAGTGTAACCCCCGCTTTCACTATATTTGATGTCAGTATAACATGTGGAGGAGATGGGGACAAACAAGTCGTTTAAGGATTCAGGTGGACTTGTTGCAACAATGAGAAGTACAAAATGTCATGTCAAAACCAGCTTTACAATGTCGGTGTGGGGGGGGGAGGGGGGTATAATTGGGTGGGGGGAGGGGGGTAAAATTGGGTGGGGGGAGGGGGGAGGCGGGGAAGGGAAGGGAAGGGTAAACAAAGGAGGAGGCTGCAATGCTTGGTAAGAAATGTATGCATTATCCTGCCCATGTAATTGTAGCCCCTCTGTACAGTATGTTCTCAAATAAAATAAAATACAATTAAAAAAAAAAGAATATTGACTTCTGAGAAGGTAGTTTTGATTAGAATTGTCATGTACATTTGCTTCTATCATATCTAAAAGGAAAAGTTAATTTTTTCCATACTGTAATGATAGAAGGTAAAAACTTAGTGATTTTAATCTTTTATTTCCATTCCATTCTTTTCAAGATAAGTAGAAATTACTGCTGCAAATACAAACATCCAAACAAAAAGTCTGTACAGTACAATAATGGAAGAAATAGTTGATCACAATGAAAGATATCGGGACTATGATAAAGAAGAGATATATTTTAAATAAGTGTAATTTTCAGGCAGGCATGAGGTTTCATGTTTATTATCCTACCTCCTTATCAGGTAGAAACCAAAGGATTGGACTCAAGGCCAGTCTGGGCAAAAAGATGTTTGCAAGACTTACCAATGGTTATCCATTGTGGACACCCGACATTCCCAGTGATACAGGAAAAACAAGAAGTATTTTAGTCCAGGACAGACTAAACACAAAATGAGAACCAAACTAAAAAATAAATAATACAAACAGAAGCTGAGTGGCTACGGGGGAGAGCGCCTGCGTAGGCGGTGTGAGGGCGGAGTTCAATGAACTTCCAGCGGCTGTACAAAATGACAGAATTGAAGCCAATCAAAACCATAATAAGGAGTAATTATAAAACTGAACTCAGAAAATGATTTTTTTAGGAAATAGCAATTTATCATTCACATCTTTGTAGAATCACCAACATGCACAAATGACCATAGTACATTAAGAAATTCTTTAAACATTTTCTTCAGAGAGAACATTTCATATTGCCTATACTAAAGCTACATTGGCCACCATCTTCCCTTGAGTGTCTTGTCACTGGGCATTTTAAAAGGTTAAAATATGTTGACACTTAAAAATTAGAAGAAGGCTTGTTATAGAATAAATGCTCCATAAACCTGATGATGATGATGATCATGACGATCATGATGATGATGATGATGATGACAAAATGATTATGATACCTCTATATGTAAAAGCGTAACATAAACAGCCTAATCTTTTTAGTATATTTAAGACTATTCCTACATAAGTATATTTAAGACTAGTCATACTCTAGATTCCACATTTTTTGTTTTCATTAAAAGCAAGGGAAATAAACTTTAACAGCTATGAAGTTTTCATCTTTTATCAAATATATCATTTATTCATTGAAAAAGCTCTAGCTATAGTCTTGCCCACCTACTTTAATTTTCTGAGTGTCTCCTCATTCTTCCAGGCATAGCGTAATTGTTCATTCTCCTGATAACTCAATATGTCAATGTTATCTTATGGAGTTTGGCTGTAGGCTGAGAGCAATAAGAAGCTACTGAAGGGTTTTAAGTGGAAGAGTTATTTGATTTATAGATTTAATTATTTCTTTGTAGTAGAATAGATCATGGGTGGAAGATAGAAAATACCAAGGGAAGGAACAGTGCTTTGATGACCATAGGAATCTGATCATGCAACAATTTGATATCTGCCAAATGGGGCAGTGAAGAAGGAAGCTGAAGATTCGGGAAGTAAAAGTGATAGTGTCTACTGATGGATATGATTAAGAACAGAAATTGTTTCAGGAAGATTTCTAAGTTTCCCCTCCATGTTAGATAACACATCAATTACTAAGAGGAATGAAATTAGTAGAGATGGCTTCATTCACCAAGATGGATCATATTTTCAAACAGCAGATTTTGTGCAAGTATAGTAAGTTCCATTTGGGCTTTCTTTAGTGAGAGATGTTAGTGAGCAAAAAGGTGGATCATTAAGAAAACATTATGTGGACTCTTAAAAAAGACACGAGTAAGAACAAGGTACCAGGAGAGTGTCATGGGCAAGAAGAATTTGGAGCTCTGAGCCACACCAAAAGATGCAGGAAAGACAACAGAACAAACATCAGCAAATTAAGAGAGAATGCTCAAGGAGGCACAAGGAGGCTTGGAAAAATATGTAGCTTTCTGGACAATATTTTCTAGTTTTTAGCTATCTGGCATTTTTTAATTTAAAAAGCCATTAATTTATAAATAACCATTATAAAATAATAATTATATTGCCTTCTGTTACTTTTCAAAAACAGCTAAAACATAATAATTAGGAGTGACAAACTGATGGTGGAGGTGGAGGAGAGGTAGAGGAAGTACTTGAATGTTAACAATTATTGTAATAAGTTGCTGTTTACCTCTGTGATATAAACTTGAGTTGACCCTGGGCTTTGGTCTGAAAACCCTTTAAATAGATGGAAGAAAACCAGAAGAAAACCAATGGGTGGAAGGGACAGTGTCATTCATAATAACTTAGTATAGACTCAAAGATCTGATCAGAATAAAGAAAACATGTCAAATACCTTGGAAATTTTGTCTGTGAGGGTAAGAGTTGTAATAAGAACCTGGTGAGAAAGAGCTTATCCAATCAGTGTAAGCAGAAGGGTTATGCCAGGATAAAATGCTTTATGTGGAAATATGGAAAAACCTGATCCATACCTTTTAGAAATTAGTGGATCCTCGGAACAATATGTAGTTATTATGTCTAAATTCAGAGGGCTTGATTCACTCTTCTCAATGGACAATAAAGCACCTAGTGAAGATCAGAGAGTAACCCTTCCAGAAGAAATTGAGTGGTCACAATCTCTCATGAAAGTCTAATGTGCTCAGACACGATGTATTTGATATACAGTTTACAGGCAGTTGTATATAATGGAAAGAGGAAACATTTTAGAGTCCTTGTAACCCGGCTCAAACCCCAGAGCAGTTAAATGTAATTTTACATAACTTTGAGAAAATTATTTAATCTCTTTGAACTCAGTTTTCTTCTTTGTGAATTTAGTATACTATTTTCTAAATTTTCATGCTAGTCTAAGTGATGACATTCATAGAAAAGTCCTAAAATAGCACTGAAATACTTTAGGTCCTTCTATACATTCTATTTTTTCTCCTTGGGTTTTTTTTGATTGTTTGTTTTGTTTTGTTTTTGGTTGGCCATGGGGCTTGAACTCTGGGCCTACGCACTGTCCCTCAGCTCTTCAGCTCAATGCTAGCACTCTATTATTTGAGCCACAGTGCCACTTCTGCTTTTCTGGTGATTTATTGGAGATAAGAGTTTCACAGCTTTTCCTACCCAGGCTGGCTTTGAACCATGATCCTCAGTTCTCAGGCTCCTGAGAAGCTAGGATTACAAGTATGAGCCACTGGTTGCCTATCTTTTTCCTGCTTTTTGACTGTAAGTTGTATCAGAGGCAAACAGGCACAGACACACCAGCTTCACATGCTTCTACATATTATGAAGTTTAAAGATGTGTGTTTCCAGATTATTATTATTATTATTATTATTATTATTATTATTATTATTATTATTATTATTATTTTGTCTGTCATGGGGCCTGAACTCTGGACCTAGGCCCTGTCCCTCAGTTCTTCAGCTCAAGGCTAGTGCTCTACTACTTGAGCCACTTCCAGCTTTTTCTGCTAATGTGGTGCTGAGGAATCGAACCCAGGGCCTCAGGCATGCAAGGCAAGCATTCTACCACTAAGCCATCTTCCCAGTCACTGTTTCCAGATTATTTTTAAAGTTAATTTTAACCATGTAACTTGATTATCTGATATCAACAAGGGCTAAAAGAACGATTATTCTTGACCTATTTGATCCTGTGATTTCATACTGCTGTCTTTACACACACACATACAAACACAGAGGAGGGATACCAACAATGAAATATTAATTTGTAAGCAAAAAATATTAACTTGTGCTACATGTGAGCTAGGCAAGATTATCTGTGAGTCTATGCAAAGTTAAGGGAGAAGATTGTGTGTTACTCCATAGCATAATGGAGTGTCAAGGGTTAGAGGAAGGACCTGAAGGAATTGAAAAAAATTGCCACCAGCTCTTTCCAATTTTCCTGCAGGAAATGAGAAAACCCAGGTCTCTCCATGATCATAAACTACACTTAATTACAGCCTTACTTATGGCACAATTAATGTACATACTTAATTATTTAAAAATTATAGCAAAATATACAAGTGAAGAGCAAAAATACCAGTGCAAGTAAATAATTAATTTCTTAAACTCCAATGAGGAAAACAGAAATAAAGTCAGACATTTTTTTAAATGGGGAAAACACAGTGAACTGAATAGAGAACCTCTAAAAAATTATCTGAGCACAATTTAAATAAAACTTAAATCATGTCACCCCTTTGAGATTCAATATTAGGAGCTGCTAAATTAGGACACATCTTGTTATTGAAAATAATATTCAAAAATATCCATGATTCCTTTTTAAACTGATATTATCTTCTTCATCCAAAGCACAGCAATGACAGAAAAATAATTCATATTTTTACCAGAACTGTCAAAATTCAATACTGAAGAGATGCCATAGCTCAATTACTGAGCCTAATACTGTCTATTTGATAGCATCTGAAGATAATAATTAAAAAAAAAGATGTGAAGGAAGAAATAACTAGAGACCAGAAACACAAAGACTCACATCCTTAGAGCCAAAGTAGAAATGGAATTGAAACTACAATGATACTCACTAGCCACTATGTTGGAAATGAACTTTACAACTTGGGAGTGGGAGTATGGAATGGTAAGTGGGAGAAAGTGTGTGTGTGTGTGTGTGTGTGTGTGTGTGTGTGTGTGTGTGTGTGTGTGTGTGTGTGTGTGTGTGTGTGTGTGTGTGTGTGTGTAACAATGTTTAAAAAGAAATGTACTCGTTACCTTTTGTAACTGTAACTCCTCTGTTTATGAACTTTAGAATAAATTAAAAAAGGAAAAAAATACTCATAAAGAATGTGTTTGCTCAAAACCAGAATCAATATTATAAATATTTGGTAGCTGGTATAAACCAAAGCTGGATGGAATGGCTACTCATGGTGTGAAGTCCCGGATGCCAAATAGAATTCCTAGAGCATAGTTCAGGGCCCAGTGGCGTTTATAAGGGAATCTGGAATAATTGGAGTTCCCAAACATGTTGGTGCATTTTAATGGTAATAAGTGTTGTGGATCTATTTTCAGCCATGAATATAACTCCTTCAGTTTTGGTAATAAAGCAAACCAGAGTGTAGAACCCCTAGCAGGGTGGGTACTGTGCGTTTGACATGGAATCTTCACATAAATACGCACAATTTAGAACAATGCTATTTTTTTTTACGTCATTGGAATCCAAAAGTCTCCACTTACCAGCCTTGGATTATGGCCTGGTAGTAAGCCATACCCAAGAGCCACTAATGGAAACCATCCTCACAAGAAATCAGAACATCAAGCAAAACCACACGTGTGTGGAACCTCAAATCATTCGTGCAGTGTAAAAACCCCAAACCGAGGAACTAATCTAATATTGGCCTGAAAATAGAAATCCCTGTAGGGCGTTTGTAGAGACATAAATGTAAAAGTATTTCTTAAAGATGTCTCCAGAAACTGAGGGGTAAAAAAATTAAATAAACAGGATTCCTGGGGGGAAAACAAAAAACAAAACATACTGAATGAGCTGTAGCAGACAAAATAAGTATATACCAAAGAAAACCCACAATCCAGGATTGTTATCTAAGGCTACATGGGAGAATTCATGTTTGCAAGACAATAGGGGATAGACAATGTGAAATTTTAAAATAAGTATATGAGAATTATGAAAAGATAAAATCATCCAAGTTTCCAAAAGGAACCAATTAGAGATTTTTTTAGAACTAGAAGTTAATTGTTAATATAAACCTTTAAAAAACTCATGTGATTATTTCATGGTTGCTAAAATAATGAATACGGTTGGAAATAAAATTTGTGATACTGAAATAGTGGATACATATTATTTAAAAATAGTACATATTCACACACATTCATAACTCAGTCAAGCAGAAGACACAATACTTAAAATAATTAAATGATGTGGATATACTCAGTTGCAGCGAAAGATAACTTTGGCAATGCCTACAGTAGTCAGAAATTAATTCCATTTTATCCTACTATGCCCATTTTAGCTATTCAACATTTGAGAAAGCAGAATGTACCAGTGAGATCAATGATGGCTTAGCTATCAATTTCACTGTGATAATATTTTCTGGTTTAGACAAAAATCAATAGTTTGGAGTTCAGTCTTCACAAACTCTAGCTCTTCTATGTTTGTGCCATATGTACCAATATGAATGATACTAACATTTTGATTACATGGGTTTAGGGTAAGCTATTTAGCATATGCCTCTTATTCCTCTATTGTTCATACTTCCAGTGGAAAATCACTAACCTGGAATATTCAAAATAAATCTAAGTCATTTGCCTGAAGTAATCTAAATAAAGCTAAAAAATATATTAACTCCCTGTGGAAAATTTTCTGAAGATTATTAAACCACAATATGCAAATTTAATGTAGGTTTATTACTTTTTATTATTTTCTCTCTTATTTTTCATGAATATTTGCTACTTGTTAATTTCTTATTTATATACTATTTTATTATTTATAGCATAGTGACTATTGTGATTGTTGCTCATGCATCTATTTACAGAATAAAAAGCAGCCACTCTTGAAATATAACCTTAAATACTAATGAAGAAATATATCTATCAGGAAAGTGATGCAAACCAGGGTTTAATCCTGGATCCTCCATGCCTTGCATAAGTGTGCTTTGCAAGGCTGATTTTGCTTTCTGTCTGAATGTAGCTGTCAACTTTGTGGAAAAATTCTTATGATATTTGTCAGATTTCATAAAATTATGTGGCAGAATTTCTCATTAAACATTAACAATAATGGAACATGATTAAGTCGGTCTTATTTGAGAGAAATAGTATCTTCTGAATGTAGCATTCATTGAGATCATCTAAAATCTAAGTTCATTTCAGCCAGGGCTTACACAGGTGATTTCCTCAGCTGTGTTTTATATGTTACCTACTTTGGAATTTTTGATGAAGTTTTCTATAGTAGAGGAACACTGTAACAAACAATGCTAGCAAATACATTGCAAGCTGCAAAACTATTGCCAAGTGTCAATTTACATTCTCTACTCTGGTTTTTAATACTCCTCGTGAATTATTTATTGGTTGATACATAATAATACATAATAGATTTATGTCAAATCTGTCATTAACTAGTTTTTTTCCTTTGGCTAATACAATTCTCAAAAATAAAATTATTTCTTTACTTCCAGTTTTTGGAAAACAAATTTTGTTGCTATTGTTTTGTCTGTATTGTTTTCCCTTTGCCTGGATGTTCTCATCTCCTTTCTGTAGTCTCTGGATATAGTTAATGTGCTATTTTTTTTAACCTAGTTGAAATGATATTCAAACCTAATATTAAAAAAGATACAAATATATAAATAAGTGGAACCATTTTTCACACTGAATTTCTTCAACTGAAATATATTACTGCCTCTAATGATTGAAGCTATTCTGTAAAAATTACTATTATTTTTAAGTAGTTATATAAATGAGTTGCCATTAAACTAAGCAGTTTATAAATATAATATATATATATATCTTAACCAATATAAAACTTTTGAACATTCCCAGCCATCCCTTCTCCTTCACCCCCCTTTCCCCTTCTTAATTTTGTAGGCTATATATTGGATTCTTTTGTGCATTTTCCCCTCTTCTCTCTTTATTTGCCTAACCCTTCCCCCTTGGCTTCACCCCTTCCCAATACCTACTTCCTGGTATTTTATTTTGCTCAACTTTGATTTTGGCTTTCTAAGGATTTATACTATTTGATATCTTCCTTGAGTCTTATATTTAGAAGTCTGAGGTTATCATTCAATGCATAGGTTTCCCAGCTTGTGACTATAGTTACCTCACACACACATACACTCACAAACACACACACATACATATATACACATCCATACATTTATATATACATACATGTATATATGTGATAAAAATCATTCACACACATACATAATATTATAGATTTCAATATTAATAGCCACCATATAATTAATAGCTACTATGTAATTTTGTGTGTGTCTATACATCTATATATATACACACACAAATATAAAATTGTGTATAGACACACATATGAAATTATATGGTGGCTATTAATATTGTATTTCCTTTAATAGCTCTGTGGCTATTTATTTTCTCTATTTCTCAACAAGAATGCAGTTCTATGTTGATTGACCCTTAGCAATGCTGGTGTGAGAAGGTTGTTGAGTACACTTCAAAAACTGTCTTCTTTTGAGTTGCTCAAATCCAATAACTGTACATGATATTTTGTGCTTTGAATGCTGATCTTTCTACTTCTCATTCACAGTCAGGGAAGAAAAGGTCAGTGAATCTCATAAGGGTTTTGATGACATCCTTAGATTTAGGGTTTAGTGAAACTTTCACTTACACTTACCCCAAATGATAGAATGAGAGGTCAATTTCCTTTGATGTTTAAAAGACATACGGTCCAGAGAAATAATAAAAGATAATCATACTTGCATCATGATGTCAGGAGACACCCTTTTGGCTTCCCATTGCAACCCTCATTCCCATCAATGAGAAGCACAAAGATGGAAGATAATTCCTATTTGTTAAGACAACAATGGTTAACGATTGCTTTGCTAATAAAAATAACATCTAAATATCAAGCCATTGCATTTTTATCCCAATGCTAAGTATTTAAATAGTATCTTCTTGAGTGCCACCAATACCTTTATGAACTCCACTGTTGTTCCCATTTTAGGTCTCAGAAAACTGAAGCTGAGAGAAATAAATAATCATGCTCGCGAACTCAACTAGAGAGAATCCTTAACGCTTGAACCAGGAACTCTGATTCCAAAGCTCCCATGCTCTGAGCAGTATTACTTTGGACATGGCTGCAGTTCCTGGGTCATGCTAATCCTTCTCCTTTTGTGTATCATCCTAATTGGCTGTGTCCTTCAGGAAAAGTTTTTAAAAGTAAGAAAATGTAAACAGCACTATTCCAGGATATTGAAGCCAGGTTCGAATGACATGAGCTTTCCTTTCTGAAGGGGAAAAAAGTTGTTAAGAGAATGAGTTTTGAGCTTCTTAGATTGTCTGATGCTTATCATATACTGCCTGAGTTAATCTTTCCTGAAAGCTCCTTGGGCGAATCACTGTTAGCACTCAAGTTTGACATTTTAATGCTATTACACTACAAAATATATGTTCTTTCCCAAAATAAACATGTTTTATAATAGCAATACAGATGTCATCAAGGGGCAAGGTTATCAAGAGATAATTAGACCCCAGAGAGATTACAAGCTCTTAGATCATGAGAGTAGTATTGCAAAGCCTGCCTTATTAAATAATTGCAAGAAAGTCAAAGTCAACTATAAATACACACATTTCCCTGTAATTACTTTTAAACGTATAAACCAAAAGTACATGCCAATGTGCTGAGATGATAAGATTTCTCTCCCTATTACCCTAAAATGTCTAAATATAACCTAGAAAAATCAACTTTCGAATTGAATTTTAAATAAAAAAGTGAAAAGAAAGACACCTCTTTCTTCTTTCCCTAACATTTTTAGGTTAGCTGTTGTCAGAATGCTTTAAAACCCCGTTACATGAATGGCTGAGTTCCAAGAAATAATTTATCCATTCCACTTTACCCTTCATTACAAACACTTAACTGCAGGCAATTCGAATGCAACTTCCATGTTCCACAACAACCTCGCCCTGAAAAAACGCTTCCTTTGCCCTACATTAAATTTGCTAATCAAAACATAACATCAACAGAAGAAACTCAACACTTTCTTCAAGACTAGTTTTATAACCTTTGTAAGACTCTTCCCCACTAATCCTAGCCATGCTATGTATAAAGAAATGTTAGTTCCTAGGTTCTTTGGAGGAGAAAGAGAGAAGGAAAGTTTTGATTTGCATTTTCTTTTCAGTGAAGAAGTGAGTTTCTGTTGCTTGTAGTACATTTGTAAAAAAAAAAAAATTCCAAGCTCTAGTTACTATTTGCCACTTATTGCATTCTTATTGTGAACCCAGCGAGACAGCAGATCAATTTGCCTTGCTTGTAACTTTTTGAATCTTGTAAATAGAAGTTGCTGCTAAGCTACGTCTGAGCCCTGACCAAAGAGACCATCAGTCAATAAACATCTGCTTTTCTAAGTTTTTAAGTTTGTGGAGATCTGTTATAAGATACAAGAAGCAGATGAGAAGAAAAGTTTACTCACATGGAATGCATTTGACCAAGGGTAAAATAGCTAGTGGTAGATCCAGAACTTAATTAAGAGTTTATCTGTAATAGCTTCACTGCCCCAAACCAGCGGGATCTACTATGTCTGCTTTGAATGACAAACTCACAGGACAGAGGGTTTCACGTTTATGAGAAGCAGTACAGTAACAAACAAACAAATGAACAAATATGATTTTGCAGTCGAAAAGAAGTTATTCAGATTTTGATTTGCCAAAATAGTACAACTTAGAGACAAAATGCTAAATTCAATTAGACTTTGTTTCTCGTCTGCAAAATAATCACAGTGATATCCATTTTAGGATTGTTTTTAAGAAAAATAATGTATCCTATGCATAAAGTCTAATAGCCATACAGACACCTAATAACTATGTTTTGTTTCTAGCATGTAATACCTTCTATATAAGTTTCACAATGATTTAATGATCACTTTGAATAATGTGCTATTTTGAATTGAATTTATTATCCTAAGGAATCTACTATTTCTGTTTGAATATGATGCTGGCTTTTAATGACATCTGCCACATGTAAGATAGAAATATTCTCAGAAGACACATATGTGTGGGACATCTTTATAAGTAAGAAATCAATGTCTGCAATGGATTTCTTGATATTCTTTTTCTATAGTCCAAAACCTGATAGGAAGCATGAATGAAGGAGTTAAATTCTATTGCAGGAAAATTCCCTTAAATCAAATGCTTTTTACTAACAGTGGAGATGTAGTAAAAGGAGGTGGCTGAAAGTAAGAGCAGATAAATTGTACTCCCTAGCACAAATTTCACTTCTATAAGCAAGGGGTGAAAGGTGAAAATAGTTGATAAAGGATTCTTTATGCAAAGTGTTTCAAAGGGCTATGATGAGAATAAATATAAAGGCACTCTGAATAGGAGGCAACTGTAAAGTGTAGACATATACGTGGATTTTCAATTTGTCATTGAAATTTCCACGGAGCTGGGAATTTTACAACTGCAGAGAAGGAAGACAGAGAAAATAAAAGATGAGTTTGTATGGATGCAGGCTGAAGAAAATATTCTTGGCCTTATTGCCCTTATTGAATCAAGTTGAACTGAGGCAGCTAGTGGAAAGCAAATCCCAGATAATTGATGGCATATAAACATCAAGATCCTCTAAGAAGGAATGGAGATCTTGGTTGTAAAAATCTGTGAAAGCCAGCATGAAGACTCAAAAAATAAAAAAACCCAAAGTGAGGCTCTGAAACACAGGAAATACTACTCCACTAATTGTAGGGAATAAATACAACTGGATTCTAGGAAGAAACGTCACTAGTCCCAGTGTCTCTACAGCTAAATACTAATTCCGGGTATAATGTATACGAAACTGTTCTATAAACTTTGTTGTTGAAACACTGAAAATCTTACCACCAAAATCTTCAGCCCAGACCTTGAAGGTCTAATATAATTATAAACTAAAAAAAGATCTAAAGTGTTTTGTAAAGTTTTGCCTTTTTTCAAACAGCTATCTATTTAACTTGACTGAATGTTTTACAAAATGTATTTTCAGCTATGACTTCAAAGCTTCAGAGGGATTATTACATAAGAATTTTCAGATGGAAATACCAAAATAGAAGTATATCAAGTGTATATTTATTGAGTCACAACTCAAAAAATGTCAGATTAATGTTGTAGTAGCCTTATAATTGTCTTTTTATCTTTAAACCAAGCCTCCTAAAATTGCTTCTTTACATAGAATAAAAATTTGATGATTATATTATATAAGTCATCTTACATTATTCTTCTCACAAAGTCTGCTTAACGTGTGGAATTTCATTCAAGACAAAATCCAAAATCTTTATACTAGGGGCTGGGAAGGTGGCTCAGTGGTAGAGTGTTTGCTTTCCATGCATGAGGCCCTGGGTTAGATTCCTCAGCACCACATAAGCAAAAAGAAAAAAACCGGAAGTGGCGCTGTGGCTCAAATGGTAGAGCGCTAGCCTTGAGCTGAAGAGCTGAGGGACAGCGCCCAGGCCCAGAGTTCAGGCCCTATGACCAACATAAAAAAAAACAACAACAACAAAATCTTTATAATATTTGTAAAGCTAGTCAAACTATAATCACATCTTTTACCTTATCTTTTATCATTCTCCTCATCCCTACACAAGACTAGATTTCACCAACTTTTTATATGATATTATGTATATTACCTCTAGGTACAACAGTGTTGAGAAACACAATACCGATCCCATTGGTCATGTTTATCTTTTGGAATGTTTCAAAGCCATTCTGTGTGCTAAATAAGTTATTCCGGAAATCAATCTGGGATAAAGATTTAGGTTAGCTTTAAAGGCCAAATAGTTATTTCTTTATTTCTGATACCTCTGATTTATATGATTTGTCACAGACAACCCACACAGTATAAGTTGATAGACTTAAACATGTTTGAAATCTATTACTCAATAATTTTTGTCCTGGGAATCTATCCAAAGAATATATGCACAACTAAAATGGTATATGCATTTATCTATATCATCCAGTTTGCTTGCAAAACTGAAAATTGGGAAGTAATGTAAATTACAATAATTACTGGATGTTGATAGATCAATACCTCACTTCTCCTGTGGTACCATCTAACATCAGAAATGGACACTACTTTCCACATTAAGGTTTTCTCTTACTGACTGTAGGAAGTTGTAGAACTGCTATATTTGGAGAGTCTATTAGCTGTATTCTTTTGACAACTGAAGATATAACACTGCAGTTTTCCTCAAATTACATCATTGAGTGTTAAAATAAACGCATACACAGCTTCTGTACGGAAGAAATGGCAATGGACACCCAGAGTTGTTCTTAGAGTGCTGCATAGTTGGGCATCTCTGGAGAGTTATAAAGATGTATGCAAAAATATGTATTGATCTTGGAACAACTAAGGCTAGGGATATAGTGCAATATAACATTGATCATAAAGATTAAATAGATCTGCTTCAGAACGTGTAGAGATAAAATCACATTTTATGGCATACTAGCACCAGTCACCAATTGGAATAAATTTATTTATGTAATAGTGTATTTATGCTTGTATTGTATGTAATTTTTGTTTTTGCCTGTCTTGGGGCTTGACCTCAGGGCCTTTGTGCAGTCCCCAAGCTTCTTTTGCTCAAAGCTAGCACACTTGAACCACAGCTCTACTTCTGGTTTTCTGTTAGTTAATTGGACATGAGAGTCACATGGACTTTCCTTCCCAGGTTGGATTTAAACTGCAATCCTCTGATATCAGCCTCCCACACAGGTGTGAACTACCAGTGCCCAGTTACAAATTGGAACTTTATATTTTATTGTAGTAGTTTTATGGTTTAAGATTATATATATGGTATAAATACAGTGCAAATTTCTAGCAACATATCTTGAGAGTTACTTCACTATTCTTATATTTTTGTAGGTTGTGGGGCTTAAACTCAGGGCCTCAGTGCTATCCTTGAGGTCTTTAGCTCAAGGCTAGCACTCTACCACTTTGATCCACAGTACCACTTCTGCCTTTTTGGTGGTTAATTGGAGATAAGAGTGTCATGGGCACTTTTCTTCCATGTTGGCTTTGAACCGTGATCCTCAGATCTCAGTCTCCTGAGCTAGGATTAAAGGCATGAGCCAATGGCACCTAGGTTCAGTTTTTTTGACAGGTGCATAATGACTGGGATTTGTTCTTCTATATAATAGCAAAGAATTTATTTCCATTGCTTTCTTTCGGATATTGCCATTTCTTCATTAGCAAATCTCCTCAAACTAATTGCAATTCTACTGCTTGACTTCATCTGACACTTGCAATGAATATAATATCTTATTTACTTATTTATAAACTGTCCAGTTGGAATAAATGATGAAATCCATGGCCAAATAAATACTCACTCCGTCTTAGAAAATAGTGGATAACTTTTAGAATATCAATATCTAAGCAGGAAATAATCTTGACTTATGAGGTTGAGTATTTATTGAGAATTATCCTTCAATACTTCTATCAGATACATCTTCACAAGGTTAAATTTTCCAACCAATATAATGAAATCAGGGAAATGCAAGTGCACACCACCTGCCAATTATTTCTGAAAAAGTGAATAGGCCATTACATAAAACATAAAAGTGTTTAGTCTGCTGTTGAGAATTATGGTTTATATTCACAAATGAAATGGGAACATGACACTAGACTCTGCAGGGAAGTCGAAATTTCAGATATGATTGAGGAGCCATTGAGTGAAAGAAAAATGTGGAAACTTCAGGAGAATACCTCTGTAGACTGAACATGATATATACATAATCATGTCCTCTGACTTTCATGTTGAAACAGACTATATTTCCAGGAAAAAGAATGGTGTTGAAAAGAATTTGGTTTTGCAATCCTTGAGAAATGAGGGAACCAGGCAAAAGAATTCAAGGGAAAGAGTTATTTCAATATCAACTAAACAGAAATGGACATATTAAAGATAAAGCACATCAGAATAAAATCTTCACATCTAGATGAAATGACAGCTATTTGGCTTTGGATTTGGATGACAATAACGAGAGTAATTCTAAAAAAGAATAAAGCCAAGTATCTAGATCCATTGTAGTGTTGACAATAAAAAATAAAATTGTATGTTTCTTTTTCCTTAACTTTGCACAAGACAAAGTTTGACATCATAGAGGCTTTTAATTTCCTGATTACTTCCTTGCTCTAATAAAACACTAAACAATATCAGCACAGAATAGAAGTTGAAAAAATTATATTAAGTAAAGTAAGCCAGGCCCAAAGAAACATAGGTCCCATGGTTTCTCTTATATGCAATAATTAGTATATGTTGAGGACAAGCAAAAAAGTCAAAAGCTATATGACCACATAAGATGATGTTTAGTGGGCTGGGAAGGTGGTTCAGTGGTAGAGTGCTTGCCTTGCATGCATGAGGCCTGGGTTCGATTCCTCAGCACCACATAAGCAGAAAAAGCTGGAAGTGGTGCTGTGGCTCAAGTGGTAGAGCACTAGCCTTGAGTTGAAGAGCTTAGGGACAGCGCCCAGGCCCAGAATTCAGACCCCACGACCAAGAACAACAAAAAAGATGATGGTAAGTGAAATAAACCCCAAGATAAGGACACAACTTGGTTTTTCTTTCTTGCTATGATTTTTAACCTATCTGAAATGTACTATTTTTTTTTTGTTACTCTTATATATGTTCTTCCCCCAAGGTATCACCCGTTTTCACTGTATTTGATGTCGGTGTCCTGCATCTTGTATATACATTTTTCTAATTTGGGGAGGGGAAGGGAAATAATAAAATGCTGAAACAAGGATACAGGTTGACCCATTGTAACAATGAGATGTACAAGACACTATGTAGGAAACGAACTCTACAACTTGGAGGGGGAAGGGCCAGTTGTGGGAGGGAAGGGAAGGTAGGGGAAAAACAAAGGAGGAGGTAACAATGCTCAATAGGAAATGTACTCATTACCTTACTCATGTAACTGTAACCCCTCTGAACACTATTTTTACAATTAAAAATCATTAAAAAAGAATACTACATAATAACAATTGACCTCTGTGGTAAGATGGAAGTAAAGTGCTCCAAATGGGATGCACTTTTTGTATTTCTCTAATTATAACAAGATTCAGATAGTGATTTTGTTGAGCAAAGCTAAAGTCTAAGCTAGAAGAGAAGTCGTCTACAAAGCATCTTGGAATCCATAGAATACACATTTGAAAGCTGGGCTTCTAAAGTCATTAAATCTGGTAGTTTGGCAGGAAGTATTCATGGAGAAAGGTGGATCTCTGCTTGTTGTGTCCAATACAATGGAAAGATTTGCTTCTAATTATTTGTTGCAGCTTGAAGGTAGGAACTTATTTTTTATATGTGATGGCTTTGTGGGTAGCAGATTATAAAAGGAACAACATGTTTAATATTTAGCACAATGGTTCACATATCAGAATTTTCTAAAATAATTAGAACAGGTATAATTATGTCCAGTTCGCAGCATTTGAGACAATTTGAGCTCACACTAATTTGCCAAAGGCCACGTGTTTAGTTAGTGGAGAACATTGAGCTCACACATAAATTTTCTGACTCCTGATGTAGCTTCCTCTCCATGTAACCTGTTCTTCCAGATAGAGAGTAAGAACTGGGCATGGAAGCTCATGAACATAATCCTTGAACTCAGGAGGTTGAGGCAAGAAGACCAGAGTTCAAAGACAGCCTAGGATACATCACGAAACAAAATCAGCAGTGTCTCCACCTGTCCCCCCCCACACCAAAAGCAAGCCTGAAACACCCCATCCTCTACCAAAGGAACTCTGCCCTCCTGGATTTCAGTTCTTCAAAACACTTTAAGCCTGTTTCCAATGTAACAATCATGTGTGTCTGAAGATAATGATAAGACAGGAAGATTAAATCATAAGATTTAAGTGACGTTTAACTAAGTAAGACTAAGTATTCCAAGGACATTTTTGCCAAATATGCAATTTTAAAAATATATCTCTCTGTGTCTGTCTCTGTCTCTCTCTGTCTGTCTGTCTGTCTGTCTGTCTGTCTGTCTGTCTGTCTGTCTGTCTGTCTGTCTGTCTGTCTGTCTGTCTGTCTCTCTCTCTCTCTCTCTCTCTCTCTCTCTCTCTCTCTCTCTCTCTCTCTCTCTCTCTCTCTCTCTCTCTCTCTCTCTCTCTCTCTCTGCAAATAATGAGTTTTAAATTCAGGGCCTTGGGTCCCCTAGGCTAGCAAGCATATGCTTTTAGCATCCTACCAGCCCAACCTTCCCTGGTTATTTTGGAATTAGTCTCCTTAGCTTTCTGCCCAGTCAGGCCTCACACTGAAGTTCTCCAAATTTTAGCTACTTGTAACTCGTATATAGGCATGAGCCAATAGTGTTCAGAAACAAAAACTCTTGAAAAGTAAATTGAAACTAAATGTTATCGGGCAATTCATTAGTGAAGTAAAGTTTGCAAATATAAACAGTACTTTGTTCGGGGGCAGCCATTTTAATTTTCTATCCAGTTGAAGAATCTATCTAGTGTACTTTATTTAGTTCATTAACATATCTTCGGGAAGCAAATGAATTATTTGTCAGAAAGAATTATCTGGAAGGAAATTACTGAGCTCAGTGTTGCATATCTTTGTGGATATTGCCACGTGAAAATTAATTACAATTATTAATAATGGTTTCTCTCTAGGGGATATGTTTCCCACTGCTTAAATAAGTCATTCTCTGTTCAGCCTGCTTGTGGCCTGTATTTTCTTCCAATGTTGGTGCATATCTTAAGAAGTCTGGCAATAATGGATAACTCTGGATGAAACATTTCAGAAAGCTAAGAAAACATTAGTAATACAACTTCCCAAAAGAAGGAATCCTGGTCAAGTAACTATAGATCAGCCGGATGAACAAGGAACAAACATTTTCCGTGAGGGTGAAGTATCCAAAGTATTGCCTACTGCTTATCTGACAGAGAAAATAGCTACATTTAGGTAGATACTGTCTGAAATAATAGACAATAGAAATGAGATGTTATTTCTCTGTGAATGTTTTTCTTTTTTTCTTTTGAATTACTTCTGTATTAAAGTACAAGATACATATTCTAAGCTTGGCACACCAAATCAGTTTGTCAGAAGGCAGATTTCACAGAATCCATTGTTTTTTTCAGAGGCCTTGAGAAGTTAAGAGATTTTTTTATGATAAATCATGAAGATTCAAAGTCCAATCATCAGAAGGGTAACGGTATTAACTGTTCTATTGCAGATTCCTCTGTTCTTTGATATTATCCAAGGAAACACTCCAGACAGTGAAAACAATGGTAGTTTCCCCACTGAAATGTCCAACCACAGAATTTGGGAATTATGTCTATTGATGTACATTTCCTATCTCATTAATCCCATAGGTACTTCTTTGCTTTGTCAAAGATTCTACTGACCAAATAGTTCTGACAATTTGGGAGGAAGTAACAGCTACTATGCTTTCAATGCCAGCTGGGTTCTGAGAATAGTGGGTGGAAAGTTTCTCATGGGATGTGGAACAGAGAGTTCTCAGTTTTTCACGCATTTTGGATAAAGTCAGTGAACTGGAGACACAAAGGCGATGGGAAGGTTGTAAACACATGTGGGCTTTCCAAGAGAGAAATTTCACCCAGACATCATGAGTCACAGTTACCTACGATTAGTCTTTGTAAGAAGCACTTAGAGATTTCGAGAAATCAGGTACCAAGTAAAATTTTGTCCCAGGAGAAAAGGCTCAAGCATTCCTTTCTACACTCAGTCATGAAAGAAGGGGTAACATCACTACTAAACTCCAAGCAAGGGAGGAGAGAATCGAAATGTGTTCCTGTGTACTTGGTGGAAACATATGAATATTTACAGATACACAGAAAGTGGTGTTCTGATTCTGCCAAAGGCCACAGTCAGTGAGACAAGAAAGCCCTGGGGAAACTTGAAATAGGACCCATGGAGGGCGAAGACACTTTCTCATCTATGGAGATGGTTGCCTTGCCTTCTGCTTATATAGTTGTAAAACTAAGAAGTTGTCATGAACATCTTGCTATGGTCAGAAAAATAGCATCTGAAGGAGTAGCTTTACAAGAGAGACCTCAGACTGTGGAGACTCCCACATCAGAGCCTGTGTTATGAGGTCTTCTGTCACAGAAGTACAACGGCTGAGAAGTAAATGCCAGTGGAATCCAGTAAGGAGGTCTGTGTCTCTTCATTGGTATCATAATCTGCTCCATGTCATGTAAGAAAGCTTGAGGGTGGAAAAACTGACACAGATTTCACCACAATTTAAGTGCATTTTGCCTGAAAAACTATTCTGTAGTTGTAACACAGAGAAAATTAGTTTTATGTGAAACTGAAGCGTTACTATTAGCATAAGCCAAAATTTTACATCTTGAAAATTTATCAAAACAAAAAGTGACTCTATATCTCTATCAGATCTTTTTCTCTCTCCTTTCTTTCTTTCTTTTCTCCTTCCTTCCTTCCTTCTTTCTTTCCTTCCTTCCTTCCTTCCTTCCCTCTCTCTTTCACAATCAAAAAGATGTGAGCCAAGAAGTCAGTTCAAACTAATGATGTAGGAAAAATGACATAATATGATTGGGCAGCATGATGGGAAAAAAGAGATGAAGTTGTTTCTTGTTCAGGTATTCATCAGATCTAACTCAACTCTTTATGTTTGATACTCAACAGAACATCTACTAGGTAAGTTTTGCGATCACACACTGAATGGTGATTAGTTGTAACAGGAAGTAGAATTGTATTTGTTTTTATTGAAGTTAATTTAAAATGAAGACGTGACATGTGGCTGCTTCCCATTACGTGGGAAAGCAGCATTGTGGGTTGTACCCAGTGAACTTGTTTCTTTGGATCATGAGACGTATGAGACATGTGTTCTAAAAGGTACTTGCTCTAGCTCTTAGTAGGAGTTCACATTTTTCAGACATCTAAGAACATACACGCATATACACACACACACACACACACACAAACACACACATTGAGTTAATTTGAGAACAATCTTTTAATATGAAACTACTTAATCTACTACTCCCTGACTCGATAAAATTGTGGTCTCTCAAAGATGGACTAATGGCCACAAGACTTGGTATTCCCTCACTTCTGATGACATAGAACCAAAACTGGTGCTTAGAAACTCATTTGTTTGAATTATATGAGTATATAAGTATATAGAAGATATGAAGAGATTGCCATAAAACCAACCTGGAAATGCATTAAGCATCTCAGAGAAGTCAGGTGGTTTTTGTTGTTATTGTTGTTTTTTAAACAGCACTTCCTCTTGTTAACAAGGGAACTATAGGAAATTTAGTTAACCTGTACAGTTTCTAATTTTGCATGTGTTAAACTCTGGCAGATACCAGGTCCACATCCCTCAGAAGCTTTTCTGAGTTCCTGTTGATCACAAATGAGCTGCTGCATGAGAAAAGAATGTGAACGCTATGAAGTGCTACACAGTGTGGATTAGTATTCGTTTGTTACCACAGCAACTGAAGGGCATCTCTGTGACAACAGACCTGCTCACTGAAAAGCCATGATTAAAAAAGAAAAAAAAATTATTGTCAGAATTGAAATACACAATACTTCAGCTGCCAGAAAGCTCTAATACTGATAATTCCCTTGTGTCCTTTATATTTCCAATCGAGAAAGTGTTTTACACACACACACACACACACACACACACACACACACGTCAATGATTTTAAAAATGCAGAGAAGAGACTATTGTCATTTGATGTGCCCTTTCAATGTCCTATATAGATACATACATACATATATATGTATAGATATATAAATACATATAGGTGTATATTCATACGTTTGTCTGTTGAAACAGATATGAATGACATCAAGCACTTTGCATTGAGAACATACTGCATATTTTATTTGGAACTTGCTTTTTTCATGAATAACATATCACTACCCTTTGTGAGTTTTATCCAATATTTTTTCCATAAAACCATTTTAGGAATTGCACAAAATATTATCACACTGTTGTGTCATGTTTCTTTGTTAACTATGTGTTGCATGTTTTAGGTCTCTCTCTGTTTCTATCTTAGTTTCTTTATCTCTGCCTCATTATTAAAATAGTGCAACATTAAATGTCATTTGCTTTTAGAACTCTATGGACAAAAGCTCACTCAAAGGGTAATATATTAACTAGGGCTGTGGGACCAAAAGGAGACAGGTACTGTGGCAGAAGGGAATCAGCAGGGATAAGGCCTTTTTAGAAGTTATATTTGACCGATCAAACACTGAATCACTTCTCCAGGGAGAACTTATAGTTTATTCCTTATTCTGACTATGCAGGGGATTTGATTAAGTCCTTCACTTGTTCCAGTTTGGATTGTCAGGTTTGAGGTGGACCTCATTCCCTTTGGATGTCACATTACACTTAGAGGTACAAAACTGATGCCACGGTCTTCATACATTTCCTACATCTATTTTATCTTAAAATACTTGCCATGCATTACCTTTGGAAATGTGCATTGAATTACAGTGGGACGTGAGAACAGAGCAGTTGACTGTAGTATAAACAAATAGCTAGAGGTGATTTGTACCCCACTAAGCATATTGAAAATTATACTGGTATTTAATACAGCTATGGGAATTCTGAAGAACAAACAAAAAACTGTATGGAACTCCTAATCAATTCCTTCCAAAAAGTAATTTTCTGCCATTTCACATCCACAGATACAGAACAAAAGCCAAAGAAACAAATACACTTCAAAAAGGAAGAGGAATTTAGTTATGTAATAGACAGGCTCACAGGGTGTATGTAATTTTATGTTTCTATCCTAAAATTTTTGTTCTTCCTATGGATAGGGTGACATGTAGTATGAGTAATTTAAAGACTAATGCCACCAGTGTAAGTATAGCTCATGCCTCATTGCTTTGCAAACACATAGTAAGTATTACCTCCTGACACACCACTTTCTAAACAGAGACCCCCTCCCCCATAGCATTTAGAGTATGTTAGAAGGCTAGCATTACTTTTAATATTTTTTTTTTACTTTTTGTTTTTTTTTTATTATCTTTAAGTACTAGCACAGAGGTTTTATGTCAATATATTAATTTGAGTACAATAAACCTCGATTGATGTCACCCCATGTCTACCAATCCCACCAATTACCTTGGATTTCCTATTTCCATTGAAACACACACACATCATCATCACCATCATCCTTCCTTCTCCCATCTTTCCTTTCTATTTGAAGATACTGTAAGCTATTCCATCCTGGTACTTATTGGTGGGCCTGGCATATTTACCCTAAGGGCATGTGCCATATCTACATTGCAGGTCCCCATCTCCTGAATTAATATGTATGCCAGTGTCTTGTTTATACATATTCAGAAAATGAACTTCAGAACTTACAAATTACTGCACTATTTGTGCAAAAGTACTTTATTACACCAAATTTATTTTTAAGCTAGAGAAAGTCAAATGCTTAAACTGCCCATGTATTATTACTGCTGAAAAACATATTGTCTAATCATTGGGGTGGGGAAACACAGGTGTGTTAGTCAGTGTGTTCAAAATCATAATTTTGAAAAATCATGCAATGTTGATCCCTAAAATATGAAAGTCCTGACTCCTAATGTGAATGTGTTGGACATGTGAATGTGAGGATTTTGCAGTGTAATTTGAGTCAGTTGAGTCCTAAAGATAGGGTCTTCAGATAGGATTTGTGCCCTAACTAATACAGGTTTCCATGGAGGGAAACTGAGAGTCCATGGATACATTTTGTTTTGCTTTTGCGTGTGTGTGTGTGTGTGTGTGTGTGTGTGTGTGTGTGCGTGTGTGTGTGTGTGTGTTATTAGAATGTGAGACACATTCCAGTCTTTTGTGTTTGCTCGTGTCATTGCTTTTGTGTTAGAATTTAACACTTTTGTCCCATGCTTGCCTTACTGTTCTATCCTCTAGACTACACCTACTGCATAGCTGTCATTCCAGATACTCAGGCCTGGTCTGTAAGTATGTCACTCACTAATTGAGTTGCATTTTGAACTACATTCTTCCCAATCTGTGCCACCCAAGTAGCTAGGGTTTCAGGCATGTGACAACCACGCCCAGCTAACAAGTTGTTGTTTCTGTTATGGATGAATCCCCAGAAAACATGCTTTGTTAGTTCACAAGAGAATCCATAGAAATTTGGGCCATTTTCTACAGCTCTCAATGGGAAACAACATCCCATTCGAAGAGGCAAGAATTACCCTGAATATTTTGATTGCCAGACAATGATCAGAAACAGGAATTATTCTGCTGGAAGTGGTGGCGCATATTTGTAACCCCAACTGCTTTTGATGTAAGGTCTGCAGGTTTCCAGTTTAAAACCAACTAGGGCAATGGTAAACAGACCTTATCTCAATAAACCATCACTCAGTCAACAAATCAATATAGTAGACAGGGTTTCCTACTGACTAAACTAGGAATGACCTGGAACCTGTGATCTTCTCACTAAGTTTACAGATGTACATCACCAAGGACACCTGAACATTTAATTGCAACTGTTTTAATATTTTTAAAATCCAAATTATCTGATCTGTCATTTGTACATTTTCTTCTGTTTTGTATACTGATAGGCTTTACAAGCACTCCATTATATATAATAGATTGGCTCAGTAACAAAATTGTCCTGCTGTCCTTATCCAAAATAAATACTATATTTGAAGACAGTACAATGGGAGAATCTATTATAATATATCATGTTGTGAAACATGAGACAAGTTCTTGATAAGTCTACTACTAATGATGGGAATAGTTCATACAGACGCTCCATGCATCAGGACCAGGGTACAGCTTATATATTTATTGACCATAAATTTACAAGTGTACTAGTGTATTTAGAAATAATGATGATGAAAAAGCCTCCTAAGTTTATGGAAATCCTAACTGTAGAAATGAGAGCCAGGGAATGTATCAGTGCTTCATCTCAACTAATCAAGCAGTGATGGCTTTTTCATCAGGAAACACGTTGGTCATATTGGCTGGTAGACTTACTAGAACTCAGTTGCACGGAGAAAGAGTGGGAAAGAATTAACTCTGCTAACAACATGACTGTTAAGAGCACTCACTTTTCACTGTTAGGAGTGGCCAAGCCCTTGAACTAGCAAATCCATATGATCGGAATATGTTCTTCTTTGTGGACAGTTTGACCAGGATACGTTGACCTGTGGAGGAGGCAGAGAGCTCTTAGCAAGTTCTACTTAAACTCTCTTCTTGTGCAGGGCTTCATAGGGGAGATTGTACTATTGGGTTTGGCTTCTGGGAAAATGAGTTTCGTTTAATTTTCTGGACAGTACATGGATTGGAACTCAGGGCTTTAACTTGTTGGACAAATATTCTGCCAATGGAACCATGCCTCTAGCCCTTATTACTTTTTGCTATTTTTGAGGGAGAGTCTTGCTTTTTAATTTTTTTTTCTAGATTGGCCTAGGCTATCATCCTCTTATTTTAAACTACTCCTCATAGCTGGGATGACAAAGCTAACCCCTTCTTGTGCCCAGCTAGTTGTGATGACATTTCAAACTTTTGCCTGGGCTGGACTTGAGCTGCATTTTTACTGATCTTCACCTGCTCAGTAGCTGGGATTATAGAGGTGAGTCACCATGCCCTGATAAAACAGTACCTCTCAAATAAAGATAAAATGCTCAGTATCAAGTATCAGAATTCACTCTGTGTGACTTTCATCCTGGGCAATGGCTACATCCTTCAGGGTGGAAGTCTTACTCGGAATGTGAGGAAGAAGAAAGTCATATTTTGATGCAAATATTTTTCTATGTGATTTACATATGATTTATAGTAACCCAAGGGATTATAATCAGTGTCCATCCTCATCTATTCTGCAGACAGATACCATCTGTTGGTAAATAAGGTAATATTTACTTCCAGTCACTCTACTAATGATATTTTGCTTGGACCCTTGCAGTAATAATGCCATTATTATATCAACTTGGTGTATGTTGTTGCTACTCTTGTTATTGCTGCTGCTGCTGCTGCTATTATGAAAATCACCTAATGAGCTTTTGTATATGTCATCCAATTTTAAATCATTAAGCTCAATATCCTTATAAAGCTATGAAGATCCTTTGTGCAATTATATAAACATAGAAAGGAAGATCTGAAAACATTAAGTTATTTATCATGCATCACAACAGAGATAGAATTCATGGTCAGAAGCTAACTGAGAAAGTTAATAATTTCTTGGTAAACAACACTGCAGTTAACATAGACTTGCCCTTTTCCAGGCATAGAGAAAGATAGCTGGAGGGCTGGGAAGAGATTATTCTCCTTTATGTCTGCAATACTTTCATATGCAGAAGGGAGATATAAGTCCTTTCATATCTATTATTCCACATTTAAAAACTATAAAATTAATTAAAGACACTTATTATATCTGCTTGTTTCCATAGGTGGTCTCTCATCAAAGCAGCAGATAATGTGTTCTTCCCTTCCTTAGACACAAGGAAGAACGCATTCACAAAAGTATTTTTGGTCCCATTGTTAACTAATGCAACCATCTCTGCCAGCTGTTGAAAACAAGTTAAAAGCATGTGGATTTATTTGAGTATCTTAGTCCTTCATGAGATGATGGGTTTCCTAGAGTATTATCTAGAAAATTAACTTATACCTTCCATTTACCAAGGGTTAACTATATTACTAAAATATGTGTTCTACATATTGTATTTAGTACATTAATATATATTTTAATGAATCATAAAAATACATAAATTCTGCAGTATATCTCTGTATTGTAGGGTGCCAAAACCTGAAGACAAACCAGGTTAAGTGATAATAGTGACCAAAATCAATGCAGGAAAGGATCCAAGAGACACCCGTCACAGCACACAATTAAAAGTAGCATGGGCTGTACAGCCAGAGAGGCCTGGGCAAAGTTCCCAAAGTCTCCTTATAATAACTGTGAAAATACCCTATTTTAATTCTCTCCATATAATTCATGCTACTCTAGTTTCTTTCCTTTTAATTAGTTTATAATCACTCTTTTTTCCCTAAAGTAAAAACTTCCTGAGAACGAGGATCCTGCTTGGATGTTTTCACAGATTATAGAACCTGTAAGGGAGTTTGCTATGAAGTAGATGAATAAGTAACTTAGTCAATTTCCAAATTATTATCTGTGTGGTCTTTTATGCTGTTCTGGGTGCCCGGATTTTACACATGTGAGATAGTCCTTAAAAACTGCTTTCATAAATAATTTATGGTGATTCAGCAGAGAGTTAGCAAGTCACACTGCTTCTGACACTGAGTTTGTAAGAGTTCAGTAGATGGTAGCTGTTCAAATAAATGTGCCACCATGGGTGGGCCCGCATCCTTTCCTACAGCCAGTGTGTGTGTGGATCATCAGAGCCACAGACAACGTGGCACTGGCCACGTCCGTTCAGCAGGATCACTCCCCTCACTCTTCCCCTGACACAACACGTGGCTCTTCTAGCCCAACGCCACACCTTCACACTAGGTCCCAAATAATTTGCATGGAACAGGTAGGAATCCAACCAGTAACTTGAACTTGGGATTCAGCGACCAGAAGAAAACTCATGAATAACAGTTACAGACTTTCTTCGAATGTCTTAACTTAAAAGTTATGAGAGTAAAAGAAAATACACATTCAGTAGGAAACATACCTCAGATTTTGAATTTTGATCTTTCTCTTCATATCTATAAAGATAGATATAGATCTATCCATATATACACATTTATTTTTATTTATTTATTTATATTCCTTCTCCTATACTGAGCACCAGGAGTGAGGTAAGTTTAGCTCCCCAAAAGCTGTGTTTTAAAATTAAGGGTCAAAAGTTGACAATCTACCATATACTGTGGTGCTGGGTTATGATAGTTTGAAAATTAGCAGTTTTCTTCTAGTCTAAACCCATAATTCTCCAGATCTACCCTTCTGCAAGCTATGATAACAGGTATGACCCATTGGTGCCTAGCTTAAATAAATTCTTTAGCTTATTTCCAACTTCTTATAGGTTTCTCAGGACATATTACAACTTAATGAATATTTCTATTTGTTTTCAAAAATCACTAAGAATTTCAAGCTGTGATATAGGAATAATATAACACAAAACTTTCTGTATTTAGCATTACTCATGCAAAAATGCCTTCAGTGCATTCTTAACACCATTGCTCAATTGACAGAGATTTTGTTTTCTTTTGGTGGAATGAGTTTGAGCTTAGGGTCTGTGCTCCTTAGGTAGATACTCCATTGAATGACCCATGCTGTCAGCCTAAATGTACTGACAATATTAAGAGAGACATATTGATATATTTTTTATACTGAAAAGTTGTATAAAATTATGTGCATTTTTAATCCCTAGTGTTATTTTCTGTAATTCTGCTTATTGTAATATTTATCTAAGACAATAGCATCTGTTCTTATTACAAATCAGATATTATTTCCACAACTGTTTGCCTCTATAAGAATTCCTTAACTATTAATGATGATTCTTTAGACATTTGGAAAACTCATATAGATCTATTGAATGAGGTTAGGAATAAACACATTATTTTAAAAAATATATTCAACCCAACATAAAACGTTTATGAACTCTAGGAGCTTTCTCCATCAGAAGAAAAGAAATTGAAAATTTTTCTCTAATAAAGAGCACTTGATAGAGAAAGAATTTAGATGGGTTTTAAGTGTCAAAGGAAAGGGGCCAGGCCTTCTTGTCACAAAAGTAAACCATGGCAATTGGCTGGCTCTCTTTTAAAATTGCCCCAATTTTATTTTGTTTACTTTCCTTAGTCTTTCTTCTTTCTATTTTTCTTAGCTCTCCTCTTCCACTGAATGCAATCCATTAAGTATGAGTTCGCTGGTCTGTTCCCATCCTAAGTGGCAAAACCAAATACAATATGAAGGTTGGTCAGATAGATCTGCCATTTCTTTACCCTGTTTTTACTTTATAGCCTTCAACCAAACTTCCTCTACCGCCTGACACATCCTGATTCTTTACCCTCAGAAACATCCTATTCCACAGTCTCACAAGTATAATTGGCATTATAATGGCATTACCAAGCCAGCTCCAGAGCTAGTCAGCTGGTATTTACCATCACAACTGCAATGCTTTCAGGACAAAGTCATTATTTAATCACCTTTGTTAGTTGCAATGATCAACACGGGACTCGGCATGCTATAGATACTCAATAAATATGTATTGAGGTCAGCTGGATGCACAGGCGACTTCAAAGATCTGTAAAAGCCTGAAAAGAAACATTCTGACTAAATTCGAGCTGATTTTGACTGTGATGTTGATAAATGACATTAGAAACAGATTTCAGGATAGAGCAGCAGGATTAGAAGGATCCTCAGCCCTCTCATGCAGCACACTTTCAACACTGTGCACAGAAAGCCACGGGGTCTTCACTAAGTTTCCAGTTAGTATATTTCTTTCTTGAATTCTTTCTTGATATATTTCTAGGTCCTTCCATAATTAAAGATCAGTTTCGGGCACTGGTGGCTCACACCTGTAAACCTAGCTGCTCAGGAGGCTGAGATCTGAGGATCAAAGCCAGCCTGAGCAGGAAACTCCATGAGACTCTTATCTCCGATTAACCATAAGAAAACTGGAAGTGGTGCTGTGGCTAAAATGGTAGAGCACTCTTCTAGAGCTGAAGAGCCCAGGGACTGCACTCAGGCCCATAGTTCAAGCCCCACAACCAACAAAGAACAAAAAGCAAAAAAGACGGACCAACATAGATTTAACAAGAACCAAAAAAAAAAGTCTAAGCAACCAAAATAAGTTGTGTTAAATTTCCCTGTTTGAAAGCACAGTGGAAATATCAAGCAATATCTATTGCATAGGACTGGTACTAGCCCATGAGAAAATAGATGTGTAATGATAAAAATTGCTGTAATTATTCGATGAAATGAACATAATCACTTTTTCTCACTTTATTCTAGCAATAGGCATTATTAGATAGAGAGCACAAGGGAGTAAGAGTTTATATCCATAGAAAAGTCTATCCAGGTTACAGAAATGAACTCATGATGGGTGAGAAGTATCAAGGCTCATTCTCCTGATGTTACAAGTTACTCTCATAGCCAAGAATAGTAGAAGAATCATAAAGAAGCAAGTAGATCACAATAAAGTTACATTTTAAAAGGAAAAAGATGGAGAGAAAAAAAAGAAATCCCTGAAATGTGTGAAATAAAGGTGACAAGTGTATCATTCATGCGATATGGAGTTTTCTTGATAAAGACCTTCACAGTGAGTTTGATAAAATCTATGATGCTATGCTTAAGGAATTTCAAAAACATTAATTACGACTCTGCTTTTATGTATCCTTAGTATGAGCAATGCATTTTATTTTAATGCCAACAAGGGCATGTTACAAGGAAAACCTACTTGGCTGCCACAAAGAAATGAATTGCTGAATAGAACCATCAATAATTCACATGCTCAGTGTGGAAAGTCACAGATTGCTTGACTGCATAAAATGATTCTTACTATGGCGCTAAACCAATGAATTGCTCCTCATGATTCACTTTTATTCCTCCCTACTTGTGTCCTTAATGTATAAAATATCCCTTGTTTCTGTCAAAGTCTTGCCAGATAATGACAGATAATCTTGTATTTACTTTTGTCTTAATCAAAGCAAGACGAAAGGTCGATTTTTAAAAAATAGTAGAAGAAATAACATAAATGTAGCACTAGTTAGGTCATCCACTATTAAATACTTTTGTCAATCATATATTTAGGGACTGATGAGGATCTTAAGCCTGGATGCATGATTTTGACATTGGTGCAGCGAAATATTAAGGTGATGGGGTTGGATAGTTTTTCAATTAGTTTCTCCTCAGTTCTTTGTTCATGCCAAATGGTTCTGCTGGTTAAAATGAAAAGATTTCCATTGCAAACCAGATCTTGGCAAATTTCCTTAGAGCCCCTCATCCTCCCAGTTCAGACAAGTGAGTGGAAGCTAGCTGTATCCCATACCTTTCCTGTTTCGAGGGAGACATGTTCTCATAAATGTACTGTGATCAGATGGCCAGTAGACAATTTGGGCAGTGAAAGAAGAAATAAAATCTGTTCGATGAAGGAAAAGCCAAGAATCGAAATGTTCCCAGGAATTACAGCTCAGCAGAACAGTGAATGTGGGATTATTTCACAGAAGTGATTTTGTAAGTTTCTCCTGGCAGACGCAGAATGATAGAGGGAACTCTGTGATGTACAGGATGTTTCCGTTATGTTCCATAAATTTGCATTAGAGGTTCAGAGCAACATAAATAATGCATGATAAGTCCTCTCAGAAGAGATTCTGGCTGGGATGAGTTTTACACGGAAAGCTATCTGTAAGGCTGTGTTTTAATAGGCCTTGGTAATGACCTGGTTGGCCTTATTCATAACCATCACAAACTATGGGGTTTGTGATTTGTCAAAAGTTAATGGGGAAAGCAAGAAATATGAATTTGACTAAACATAGAGCTGGTATTCTACAAGAACATACAAAATACCAGTATAGTCCTGCCAATTCTTCCAAATTATTATATAAAGCAAATGACTTTTTGCTGATCTAGAGTTTATGCACGAATGCTTCCACCTTGTATTCTCTCTTCAAATGATACGTTATGAAAGGAGAGAGAAAGCATTTCACCTTCTAGAAGGGACAACACCTGACCAGGTTGCTGAGTCCAAATAAGAACTGTTTCTTCTACCAAGTTATGATTCCTGCTAAGTCCTTGATTCAGTAGATACCAATATTCAGGTCATTCAATCCCTATTATAAACTTAACACAAAGGTATCATTCTTGAATTGAAGGTAAATAGTGGATAAATGTCTCAAGAAAGTTCGATGGTTGCAGACCTGAAAGGTATATCTGTAGAATCTCTATTTCTGATTCAATTTTTTTTGGTAGGAAATGCCTACCTGCAAACACCATGCTTTCTCTGCTCATCAAAATCCTTCATTTGTGCTTCTGTGAAATATTGATGTTGTCTACCTTTTCCTAGCAGGAAGCCTAGCTTCATTTTGAGACTTTATTCTTTCCAGGAAGCCTATTTGCACCCACAGCCTTTCCCAAGGATTAAAAGAAAGATCTCTGGAACTATTGGACTAACACTCTGCCCCAGGAATTTGAATGATTGGCATCCTGAGGTAGACTGTCTGGAGAAACAAGCTGGTATTGAACTTCAACTTTTTAAATTGGTTTTGCAGTTTGTGTAAGAAACAAATAAGAAGAAAGTATATTTTCAAGTTTTTTTAATCCCTGTAGTTCCTATTGTTTGTATTTTCATCTATTATTTAAATCCCTTCCTGAGAGCAAGGACTCTGAAAAGACTGGATCCACCTACATGCAGAAGAGAACTGGTGGGCACTTTCGGTTTCAGGTCAAGGGATTCTTCCCATGATTCCAAGTCCCAGGGTCAGCCCTGTGGCCACCGGAGCCTAGACAAAGAATCACATTACACCGTCATGATGGTTTTCTTTTTAGAACCGTAAGCAAAAATGTTGGGGTTTTGGCACTCTTGTGCTTTTATTATAGCTCTCATTGAATTTCTGAACTGGTGAAATTCTTGCTAGACTAAAAATAACACTTGAAGAGTGGGAAACTGGGCGGTGAGAGAGAAGGCCTGTTGTTACCCAGGAAGGCTGCCCTCCATGCCTTATACCACGTGAAGGTAAGGGGCGGGTATGACCTCTTTTCAAATGTCTCTTGGAAAACAATGGCTCTGCGTTTGGCTTCATACAACGTACTCTACAAAAGCTTTTTGTCAACATGATCACGAATGATGTTAACAGTGAAGAGACAAAAGGTATTTGTAGCTTTTAAGGACCAGAAAAAGTAAATGAAATCCTTTCTTTTATATCTCTGGTCCCTTATGTTGGCTTTCATAAAGGGAGAAATCAGCCTCCAAGCCACATCTCAAGAAGAGACACTTCCCAGTGAAAGAACAACAGGAAGCATTCATTTCACAAACACTTGTGATGTGTTCTTTGTGATTTACACGGTGCCTTGGGTTGAAAGAAAAGGCTGGGAATGGGAAAGATGGGAGGTGAGCCACATGATCATAGGGTAAAATAACCATTATCTATTCTACGGAGAGAAGCTCTTTGCAGGGATGTTACTGACAAGGCCAGCTGAAGAGTTTTTGCCTTATTTTGTTTTCTGGGGGATGAAGAAGACACTCTTTGAGGTCTGAGTCAGTCTCTTCTTTGTAAAGAGGAAGAATCGGGACCCAGGTTGTTTAACGGATGTGTTGAGTTACACAATCCTTCAGAGGCAAACTTTGGTTAGAGCACAGCTTCTCTGCTGCTGATAGCCAGAGATGATGACAGACAAAGAGGGAGGGTAGGGAGGACTCTTTTTCTCATGTCTGTGGAGAATCACGCTGCTGTGTGGAATGAGAACAGAAAGACTGATTTGCTAAACTACCCTAATCATAGAAGAAAAGGAATGCAACCTAATATTACAGCGGAAACAGAATACTTTGAAGTGTTTTAAATTTGCACCATTGTGGCCAAGTGAAAAACCAAAGAGCTGCCACAAAAGTGTCCTCATGTCACAGAAGTATAACCTCAAACACTGAGAAAATACACAATGTCAACTGCATGTGCACTTAAGTGCAATTATTTCTGGACCTGGATGAGTTTTCTGGAGGAGTCTTAAAATGCTTAATACAGCTGCTGCGCGCTCCGTGGCCATGGAGTGAAACAGGAGCATTAATAAAATCAATTTTCTCTGTGATGGAGACTTAAATAAAACGAGGTCACTAATTACAGGCATTGGGTTGTTTTGCCCAGCATATTCAAGGCTTTTATGGACTGAATAAGTGTCATTTTAAAAAGGATCTCAAACAAGAATAAAACAAGTTAGATCTGAAAGAGTTTGAAAGCATGAGTGACGTGGTCCCTCCTTTTAACTGCCCTCCCTACTCAAAAATCAGGTTGAGATGAATAAAATAACATTGATTAGAGAAGCAAAGAAAAAAGCTTAACTCTATCTCCAAGGATAAATAATTGTTTTTTTGTTTTCCATACCTTGCATGAAGCCTAGAGCCAAGAGTAATTTGTAATCTTACTTTCAATTACTTCTATTCCATGTTCATTTTATACACATTATGTTTATACTTTAAATGAGTGTGTTCAACCAATAGCAGATTTTTCTCCTTTGAAGAAAATTGTTAATTAAGGTTCCAGATGGGTTTTACAGAGCAAAAGAAGTTTAAAAAATATCAATGAGCATCAAAACTGAATGAACAAAAGTATATGCCCAAGCCTAGCTAATGAGATCCTTTGTGATTGTCTGATGGCAAGGTGATATGAAATATATATTTGTATATACTGCCCTTCAGTATTTCAATCCTAAGTAGTCTAACAATCTAAATTCCTTTTGATGATTTCTACTTGGCAGGAAAATATAACCCATGTCCCCATCATTTTTTTCAGTAAATGTTCCATATAAATTTGTGGTAAATCATAGTGAATTTCATTAGTATGTGCAATAAATATATGTTCATCAAAATAGATAACCCATCAATGAAGAGACATTTCTAAAAGAATATAGACAGTTGGGTACAGTGGCTCACACCTGTAAGTCTAGCAACTAATGAAGTTACTAAAATTAGGAGGAACATGGTTCAAGACTAGCCAGCACAAAAAAAGTCAGTAAGATTCCATTTCAACCAATAAAATGCTAGATGCTATGTTTCACAGTTGTCATTCTAGCTATGTGGAGATCATAAAGAGGAGGATTACAGTACAGGCTAGTTGAAGAATAAATGCAAGATTCTATTTAGAAAATATCTTAAGCTATAAGGGGCTAGGTAAGTCAAGTAGTAAGAGAAAGGCCCTAAACATATATATATATATATATATATATATATATATATATATATATATATTTCTTGTTTTATAACTCACAGGGCTTTAATTATGGGCCTGGTAGCTGTCCCTGAGCTTTTTTTGCTCAAGGCTAGTGTTCTACCACTTTGAGCCATAGCCCTACTTCTAGTTTTCAAGTGCTTAATGGGAGGTAAGTGTCTCATGGACTTTGCTGCTGGGGCTAGCTTTAAACTGATCCTCAGATCTCAACCTTATAAGTAGCTAGGATTACAGGTGTGGGACAACAGTACCTGGCTGGAAGGCCCTAAATTTAAATATCAGTACCACCAGAAAAATAAAGACATACAAATATGGCTCTGTGGTAGAGTGTTTGCACAGCATGCACGAAGGCCTGGATTCAAATCCTCAGTACCACATACACAGATAAAGTCAGAAATGGTGCTGTGGCTCAAGTGGTAGAGAGGCTCAGGGACAGTGCCCATGCCCTGAGTTCAAGCCCCAGGACTGGTAAAAAAAATGAACAAGGCAAAATGAACAAGTGATAAAAAAAATTCTCGGCATCACTAATCACCAAGGAATTACAAATCAAAACCAAGGTGAAATATCCTCTCTGCAGTACCAATGGCTATCCACGACCACCCCACCACCACCAAAAAAAACCCCCACAAAAACAAATAGCAAGTGCTAAACAGGAAGCAGAGAAAGAGGATGTCTTTTCCTCTAAGAATGTAAATCAATATAGCCATTATGGAAGCATGATATTTTCTCAAAAAAAAAAAAAGAATTACCATCTGGGCCTTTAGTCATTTTTATTTCATTCTTCTGCTCACCAGAATGGTGAGAGCTTGAATTTCTATTGTTTAAGCCACAAAGTTTACAGTAATTTGTTATGACAGCCCTAAAAAAATTAATACAGATGGATCACATCCAGATTTTCCAAAAAGTAGAGTGAAGGCTATTCTGCATGCTTGAATTCACAAAAATAAACACTAAAGAATAATTAGGAAGGATAATGTCATAAAATTCTGTCCTTATGACTCAGATGCCCCTAGGATTCATATATGTGAGAATGTCCCACATATCCCTAAGGATATATGTGGGTTTCATATAATAACACCGAACTGGAATTAATTTAAAACTCTCTCAAAAATGGTTTAATTTATCTTGATGAAAATATGAAACATTGCATATAACTAATGAAATAATTGCATACGTCTGTATATGTTCTTGGATAATGACCAATAATTTATTACATCAATTAACAACTACAGGACAATATATATAGCAATATAATATTATGTATAATATAATATGTAGTATATAATAACCTTGCTTTAAAAGACACATATAACTAATTGTGTGTATTTTCTTAAATTTAATTTTATTGTCAAGGTAATGTACTGAGGGATGACAGTTATATATGTAAGTAAGTGAGTACATTTCTTGTCAATCACCATTACCCACTCCCTCATTCTTCTCCCACTTTCTCCCCTCCCACCAAGTTGTAAAGTTCATTTCCAACATGTTTCCTATGAGTATGGCTGTTGCATTGGTTTGCCCTTTGTTCTTTGTCTCACCATTTTATTGAGATTCCACCTCACCCCAGTTAGAATGGCCATTATCAAGAAATCTAATAACAACAAATGGTGGAGGGGATGTGGCCAAATGCTACTACACTGTTGGTGGGAGTGTAAACTTGTTCAACCACTCTGGAAATCAGTATGGAGATTCCTCAAAAGATTACACATAGAGCTCCCGATGACCCAGCAATCCCACTTCTCAGCATTTACTCAAATGATCACAAACAAGGTCACACAACAGCTACCAGCACAATCATATTCATTGTAGCATTATTTACCATAGCTAACATACGGAACCAACCCAGATGCCCCTCAGAAGATGAATGGATCAAGAACATGTGGTATATATACACAATGGAATTCTATGCTTCCATCAGAAAGAATGACATTGCCCCATTTGTAAGGAAATGGAAAGACTTGGGAAAAAAATCAGATTAAGTGAAGTAAGCCAGACCCAAAGAAACATGGGCTCCATGGTTTCCTTCATTTGTAATTAGTGTACGTCTACGATAGTTCTAGCAGAGGATCACAATGTACATGTGACCATATAAGATGATGCTAAGCAAAATGAACTCCAAGACATGGAAACAAGAGGTTTTCCTTTGTTTTTTGTTTTTGTTTTTGGTGGGTTTTTTTGTTTTGTTTTTGTTTTTTGCCAGTCCCAGGCCTTGAACTCAGAGCCTGGGCACCGTCCCTGAGTTTTTTTCACTTTACCACTTGAGCCACATCATCACTTCAGGCTTTTTCTGTTCATGTGGTCCTGAGGAATCATATCCTGGGCTGCCTGCATGCTAGGCAAGTACTCTACCAATAAGCCATATTCCCAGCCCTGTTGTTGTTTTTAATCAACAAAATTCTTCATTCTTATGTATAATTTTGCATGTACATTTATATATATGTATTTATTGACATAGCCTATATATGTATTTACATAGACTTATGGATACAGGTATATATATATATATATATATACACACATGTAAATGAATATATGTATATATATGGGTATTTATGTGTATGAAAAAGTCTTACGCACCAAACTCCTAGTAACACTCATCTCTGAAATAATATTTGTTGGATTTTATGTACTTTATAAATAATATGATCAGTAATTAACTTTCCTGAATTCTTGTTTTAATAGCAAAAATTAATTGTACAAAGGAGTTTTATTGGGATATTTCCCTACACGCATATAATGTACTTTCCTCAAGTTAATTCCTTCCAATATTTTTTCATGACTCCTTCACATCATTTAAACGTGTCTTCAGTGTCTTTCACCATGCAGTTTTAATGCCTATGTCTGACATGCTTTTATCATACTCACCTCTATTACTCCTTCCTTGCATGCTCCCCAATTTTACTGGTTGCTCCCAAACTATCCTTCCTTTACAATCATGTAATACATTAAGAAATGTGCATGTAACTACATTAGGAATTGTTCAACGTTCTTAGTCTTTAAGGAAAAGCAAATCAAATCTCTCTTGACTTCTGTCATCCAGGTGAGTTAGGAGTCACTCTGAAGAAATAGGAGTGAATTCAGAATATTTTCAACATTGCCATGTTAAGGTATCATGTTTGACATTGTCTCTCTTAGAGATCACGTGTCTGGAATGTAGAGATCATTTCAGTGGCTCTGAAAAAGCAGTTTTGCTTGTTCCTCAGGCCTGAATGTAGTCATGATTATATATCTGACTATGCCTGGAATGTGCCATTCTTCTTTATTACTTTGCCTAACTACTATGCACATCTTTACCAATAGTCCTTTATGCATATCATTGAATTTTTTTCTTGCTCATCATTCCTGTCCAATATTCACTAAATTTACTCTCCTGACTTTGAATGCATGTGACTGGGCTAAAACTGACTCATGCCTAGAACCCAGATTGGCTGATAGGAATACTATTTCCATCCACATTGGTGGATAATGAGTTAATGCATATAAAATATCATACTGGTTACTAAGAGGCAAACACGAGCATTCTTCTACTCACTTACCATTAAGGCTGATCTGCCCCTGGTAGACAGGAAGTTTCATATTTCTTGTGGATTTTTTTGTCCTTGCATGGGAAAACAAAATTAGAAACAATGGGAAAAAGAGATAGAAGCAGAATTAAGTAATAAAGAACAATATATCCCCAGTGATGTAATTTGGCCACATTTATGTAGAAAAGTCTGTGGCTTGGTTATCTATGAACTATTACCCACCCTTCTTAATTTGAGAAACAATAGCTCCTTGAGCAATCCTGTCGATTTACCTCTTAGCACAAGGAAAATTTTACTTCATGCTAGCTGGCTGTGTATATGATGACTTTGTGTAACATATACAAAGAAATCTTAGGTAAAAGATCTATTCATTTAGACCTATATTTATCTCATGTTTGCTGAGAATCATTTATTTAACTTTTTATACTTGCTTTCTATTTTCCTTCCTCTCTGGGGGCACTAGGGAGAGGCAGAGGATCACTCATGTGGGCCAGCGGTTCACCGAGCTGTATCACAGCCAAACTGCGATTCCATTTACCATTTCTATCGCTACCCCTATATGAGCTCTGTGTGTATTGACATTGAGACCTACATGAACACATCTCTATTTTGAACCCTGGCTAATCCATGGCTATCCAAGAATGTGTGCTTATTCTGTGTCCAAATAGATTTCTTCCTTTTTGTATTCAGGAGCTATTTGGTTTGAAATTCACTGCAATCTCAACAAAGATTGTAAAACTTGACTAAAAGGTGAAAGAAACAGTGTGGCAAGCAAAAAATTACTTGTGATGGCTCAAATAATATCTTCATTTTTCTTAAGTACTAGTAAGGTATGCCTTAATGCACCAAATGCTGCTCTTTTTGAAAGGTCCTTTTTGTCTTTCATTGTCTTCTTAATTGCTTGGGCTTTCTTTGTTTAACCATACAGAATATTATTTCCAACATCTATCTTATCCCAAATGAGGTTTTATTCTATTGTCTTCCTTTGTCCTGATTTATAATATCTAATGTCCAAAGGTTTATTTACAAAAAGTAGATCTCTCCATGAAAGGCTGAATTAAAGCTATGAAAGTAAAAAGTAGCAGGCTGAAGCAATATTCTTTTTACTGGGCAAAGAAAATATGAAATCTGGGAGATCCTTTGCTAATTTCTGCATTGAACTCAATATTAATTTATAGGCATCTTTCGGAAATATACTGCAAACTTTCAACTGTGGCTATTTCTGAATGGACTTTATTTCTTTTCAATATAATGTATTTTTTACCATATTTCCCAGCAGGTACGTTGCTTTTAGTCTCACAAAAAGGGATATGCATCGACACAAATAATGTTTGAAATGGACATTCTTGGATGATGTTCTGTGTAACGATTAAGCGATTATTATCAAATCCGTAGATTCTTTTGTTACTCTGAGTACCACTGCCTCCACCTGACTTGGATATGCTGTCTCTTGAAAATGATGAGCAGAAGCATTGCTAGTTTCCTGAAGATGGTTCATCCCATTCTCTAGAAAAGACTAACCCAGGAGTGCAATCCATTCTACTTTTCCCATCCAAATGGGTACTTAAGCTTTACTCCACAATGCATTGAATAGCACCATGCAGTATCTACCGGGTGCTTCACTGCCACCTCTATGTGATCCTGTGCCTGGCAGGTCTCTGTGGGGCCTTAACTTTTATGATACCATCATAAATTGAATGAAGTAGTCTTTTGTACCTTCTCCTTGGCAAAAAGCCTAACAAATGAAGGTTAAGCTTGACTGCTTCCACAGAAAGAAGTTATTTCTTCAGTACTTGTGAAGGTCAGCATGAGTAGGTGCTCATTATTCACTATCAAGTAACAAGGAAACGTGAATAGCTGCCCAGGATCTGACTCACATTCTCTTGTATTCATTATGCACTTATGGACATTTTTGTGCACCTGCTGGGGAAATGATGAACAAGACACCCTTATTGCCCAGGAGAGACTCTTACAATAATGGAAAAGACAAACCTGAAGAGACAGAATCTCAAATATGAGTTGTGTCAGTTATGACAAGGAAACAATAACATCTGTAGAATTCTGTTTACAGTGTGCTTACTTCCAGTTTACTAGGAAGTCTTCCTCTTCGCATTATTAAAGAAACTCTTAATAGGCCATCACGGGTGCCATATTTTTGTCTGTATTTTAGGAGCAAAGACTTGAAATCCAAAGAGTTGATGACTCATTCAAGGTCACAGTGTGATACAAAGTTTAGGCAACCTTCAGAGTCAACAATTCTGACTCCAGTGCCGCTAATAAGAGCTGCCAAAATAGACCAGGAATAAAGTGAAGGAGTTCCAATGGGCTATCATCCTCACTCAAACTTGTCAATCTTTTTTTAACCACTGCTAGCAATGCTTTTTGGAGAATAAGTAACTTGAATTCCTTTGAGTAGCAAAGTTGTTATTTCCTTATTTTAAAAGACTGACACATTACTTCTTGGTTGGTACCATAAACCTAACACATGTGTGTGATCTTGAAATATTTACAACAGCAGTTTACAGGGGTTATCTTAATCACTCATAAATATTTTTTAGTCTTGTTAGTACTCAATGAAATGGCTATTGGCAATCCCTAGTAACTAGGAGCTAAAGGCTAAGCAGAATTAGAAATTGAATCAGATACATGATGATGATGATGATGATGATGATGATGATGATGATGATGATGATGATGATGATGATGATGATAAGATATAAATCAAGTCTATGTGGCTCCTAATTGGGTCATTCTGGCCTTCAGATGGCAGAAATTACACATAACATTATCAATGGAAACAACTAAAGAAAGGACAGTGTATTGTCTATTTTCTTTAGTATCGTCATATAGTTGAAGACAGATGCTTTATAAAAATTTTATTTGGCTCACAGTTTTGAAGTTTATGACTCACAGTATCAGTTCTGATGTTTGCCTTTGTTATACCACACCTTTGTGGATTGTATTATGGTTGGAGCTCAGCAAGAGAAAGAGAGATCACATGGAGACAGAAGAAGACAGAGTTCCACTCAGGGGTGAGGCTGGTTCTGACCCTTGCATTGGCACCATCCAAGTTATAGGATAGGTACAGTTGTTTATTCTAAGGACAGTCCCCGAAGATTAAGTCCACTCTAAGGGACTCTACCTCTTAAAATCCCCATTCCCTCCCATCATTACTGTCATGAACACCACACTTTCAATAGATAAAACCTTGAGGGATATACTCAAGCCTTATACAAGTCATAATACAATGGCACAGCTAAATAAATGTACCAATTATGTGAATCTCTTTGTTGGGATAGCCAGGGCTACTCATAGCATTTGAACAAAATAATGTGGCAAATTTTGTTTAGTAGGGTGAAAATACTTCTGTTAAATGTTGTCTAATATAAAACTTTGTGTAAAAATTGTGTGTCTACTTGCTATATCATTATACATACATAAATAAAAATTAACGTAAGTTGTTAGCATCATTTTTCTGGTTAGCTTTGTATTTGCAAAATGCTAATTTAAGTGAAAAAGTAACAGCATTTAACTCATCTTAACAATCACTCGTGTGCATATCTGTATTCAGATGTTATCCAAAAAGTAAAGATGCTGTTCAAACCCAATGAACTATTTTGTGTCCCGTTTATTGCAAATATATTCACACAATACTTAGCGATGAGCAATAAAAGATATTTTAAAAAATGAAACTAAGAATTCCCTTATCTCCCTTTTTTCCTTGGTCTGTGTGCTTCTTATCACCACCTTCTTTCTGATAGAAGGTAGCTATAGTTGAACAGAGAACATGGCAAGTGGAGCCATCAGTGACCCACTCATTCAGTTCAGGGTGACCCATTGTCCTGCAGGCTGCTTTAGACTCTGTCACCACCCATTGTACACCCATGGGAATTCTATGCAGCTTCAACTGCTGGAGAATCCTTACATTGCAGGAAGTGACAGCCCAGGCAAAAATTCAGCTCTCTTCCAGAGGAATCACTGATTTGCTTTTATGTACATAGAGCAGTGGGGAATGAAGTAAGGAGGTCAGGTCTGGCTGGTGCCGTATTGGCCACATGGTGAATGGTAGGGTCTGGCATCTTGCCTTCATGTTTAGGGAAGGTGACATTCCTGCCTTCCAGGGGATGGGTGTGTGTGAATCCCTGGAGGCAGGGGCAGTTCTTGGCTGATGGGTAGCTGGACCTGTCAGTCTACTACTGGGAATGGGAGTTTCCTGTGACCTCGCACCCTGTCCTGGCCCTATTTAGGCCCAGAGGTGTGTAGGGGCCAGGACACCGTGACACGTGTCTCCATGTTCTTTTCCTGTTTATCCTGGCTCATCTGTGGTCATCATGGTGTTCCAGTTCGGCTCTCCATTGGAGCTGAATTGCTTTTTTGATATTGCTTTTGTTCTTTCTTTCCTCTCTGGCCTGTTACCTAACAGTGGTAAGTGCATTTGTGGGCTGCAGGCCTTTGTTACAATTGGCTGCCTGCAGACTGCCAGCAGTCTAATGAAGACACCAGGATTTGATCTTTCAAAATATGGTTTCTCTGAATTCTGACCTTACAACAACATAGGAACATGCAAACATCATACTTAAAAGAAGTGGACACTCATATTTGTTGTAAGGTAAATCATCCCAGAAGCCACATTTTAAAATATAGAATATTGGAGTCTTTATTATACAGTTAACAGGCTGTAGGCTGCAGTTGTTACAAAAGCCTGCAGCACGCAAATACACATAACACAGATAGGAAAAATGCTAAAGAGGAAAGAAATAACAAGAACTATTACCAACAAGCCAATTCTCCATTGGAGCTGAATTGGGATGCCATGATGACTGGAGACTAGCCAGGAGACAGGACGCAGGACCTGATCACAGAGACTCATGTGGCATGGAGTTCTGCGGCTAGGCTGGTCCCGGCCTAAAATTGGTCGGTGCAGGGGACAGATCCTCAGGAAATTCCCAGTCCCAGGCACTAGACTGAAGATTCAGTAACCTATCAGCCAAGGGCCTGCCCCAGCCTCCAGGGATCCGGGTCCGCCCATTACCTGGGAGGCAGGTGACAGAGAGGGGGGGAGGGGGTTCTTTTCCCCAACATGAAGACAAGATACCAGACTATATCCACCATATGGCAAATATGGCAATAGCCAGACCTGACCTCCTTACTTCATATTAAGGGATATACTCTGCTTGTCCAAGAAAAGAAGCAGAGTGTTTTCAAAGGTCAAATTATTCAGAACTTCAGGACAGTATGTATACTCTAGCTAATCCAAAACCAGGGTCTTTCTATGCACCAAGCTCTGTGGAGTTGTATTGGTAGAGTGCTGGTAAAGCTAGCTTCTGATGGATAGAATTGAAAAACAGCAATAAAAATAATCTTTACGAATATAGTTTTACTCAATTATTTGTTCAGTCAAGAGTTATTAAGTATCTACCATACACCAAAGTGCTTGGGACCCATCAGCACCCCAGAAGAGAAAACTTCAACCCTCATGGTGCCTGCATTCTACATTTGTTGGAGAGGGTTCAATTGATCTAGAAAACATAAACCACCTATTTTTAGAGGGACAGAGGAAATACATACCCAATGTGCACAAGGCCCCGGATCTGAACCCAAGAGCCACAAATGTGAGTAAATACATGAATGAATGAATGAATGAATAATAAAAAGAAAAATGAAAGAAGTCACACTCTATAAAATAATCTCCTTTTATGGTGAGATTTTCCAAAGACGATTTCAAATGTTGGAATTCCTGACATGTGAAAATGAGGGTAAAAAGCTTTTTTCTTTTTGCTCTTTTGATTGTTTTCCTGGTTCAGAAAGCCAAAAGAGTTAATCAAATCATTCAGTCGAATGACTTTTACCCCATTTGTTTGTTTTGTTTGTTTCTTTCTTGGCAGCCTGTAGAAGCACAAACCTCTAATTGGATTTGTCCTAAATTTCCTGTGTGTTTGGGTAAAATGGATGGAATGCAATTCCTCATCAGTTTCCCAGAGAAATGTGCAACTGAGACAGGCCTGGCTCTACAATTAATAAATCACTGATGATGGTTGCTCTTTGGGCAAATACATTTTTCCAGCAGGATGAGCCATTAAGAAACGGCCTGCTTCATCAGGAATCCTGGAGAAAATAGGACTTTGTCTGTTAGGAAAGTTCTCTAGTTTTAACATGATCAGTTGCCCAGAAGACTTGAGTTGAAGTGTGGATTGTCCAATTCTATCTACAGAAGGTCAGGAGTTGGCCTTGAGAATCTTTAATAAACTAACAAGTCTCAAGGGGATGTTTATACTAATTGTTCACTTAAATGATCACCTTCATTGTCAAGACCAGCCCCAAAGTTCCCTTTTCACTTGAAAATTGAATGTATTTGTTTGTAAATATTGTTATGAGCTTGAGACCAAAACACTTTTGCAACAAGCTGAGCACGAGAGAGAAAGGGGGGGGGGGGAAGGAAGGAAGGATGGAACAGGTCTAAATTGTTTTAAAAGACATTGAACCCCTGCATACAATGTTATTTGCTTAAAAGTTATTTTCTGTAAATGAAGCTGACATATTGTATTTTTTCCAATTGTTCTTGTATTTCCAGGGAGCGATGGTAAGATTAGGCTAGGTTAAAGGGAAAATGGATACAGTGGAAAGTTTACTGCACCAATTGGTGAGCTGCAGCAGAAGGAAAGTAGGCAAATGCCTGTAGGCCACACCTCCTGAGGCTTCTCATTCACAGGTCATTCTCTGACCATATTTCTTTGTTCTTTGGAACACTTCATCATAATTACTAGATTCCAAGTAAGTACCACTTGTTCAGAACAACTCATCCAACAACCTTTACTTGTGGACAGTATGAATTTATGTGTTCATAAAAGTAAAATAAAATTTAATTTTTCTTCTGAGAATTTCAAACTACGGGTAGTGACAAAACTAAAATATAAATATATATGTTTGTAATATAGAATCTCCAAAGAGAATCTAATACATTCTTTAAAAGATTTTATTGCATAAAATTTCCACTGAGAACATCACACACTCTTAGTTTAGAAAAAAGCATATGGAATGGAAATGCCATAATAAAACAGAAACAATGGCAGTCTTTCCTCAAAAGGGACAACTATTAATATTTTTGTCTTTGGATTCTTCTTTTCTTGGTCCATAGGGCTTACAGTAGTGCCAATCACACCATATGAATTTCTTTTGTGTAGTTAGTTTTTTATGTGAAACATAACAGAATCTTAGAAAATATTTAAAAGCTTTGTTTTCAGTGTATGTAAGTTTTTCTACTCAACAGACGTGTACAAATAGGTATTTAGTTAATTTAACATAGTGGCTCTACTGAAATGAATATAGATCTTTATTAAGAGAAGTGTTCTTGTTCTTTCACATTGGTGTATTTGAAACGAATACTCAGAAGTAATCCAGAAACCAATGGCAGCGCTTCCTTCACTTGCAAAGTTGTTGTGCTCCTATGTATTTAGTGGAACCTAAATTGCAGGACTCTGAATGATTATGATTCCTTCCAGAGTAGAACTAGTCAAATGCAATTATCAATGCCTACATTTGTCCAAAATTAAATGCTCCAAACTCTATAAATGCTATGCACCACAGAGCTCAAATTTTTCCTAGTACACAGCAGTAAAAATAATTTCTATGATGATTCTATTATAACTGGGACCAAGAGAGAAGTCTTTCCTTGAGTTTTCTGAGCTTAGTGAGAGACAGAAATATCAGCCAGACCTCTGGCATCCAGTCTTCTTTTTCCATATCACATAATTTAGCAGTTCTTGAGTCATCTTTCCTCCTTTTTCTTTTCATGAGCTTATATCATTTTGATCAAAGTCATCTCAATGATTTTATTTTAATTAACCTGAAGGATTTAAGGGATGAAGTGTATTATGTGCATCTCCTTCGGGAAAATATTTGAGCACTCTAAAACCGATATTCTTTGAAAATTTGTTATCGCCAAGTCTTAGAATCTTACATCTACTGCATATTAATTTTTTTTGTAGATGTGGATTACAAATGAGAAAAGATATCAGTGTAGCAAATTGCTGAAAGCTCTTTTGGAGATCATCATGAATAACGCATTCATAATTCATACTGCATATTTTTAGAAATATGCAAATCATATTAAGTAAATTGCTTATGAAGTGAGGTGTTTGATAAAAACATTTAATTCAGTTTTTTGCTACAGCATATAAGTGGTATTTAGGGTAAGCACATTCAAATCTATCAGCTTTCTGCTAATTCATAAAAACTTGAGTTATTTAGTAATAATAGGTTCTGTTCTCATAATATCAAGGCTTTGAGCCTTTACCCTCAACTTTTTCTTCTATTATTAATCTGACTAAATGAATATCTCATTATTTTATATATTTTCTAAAGTTATTAAACTTTTCTTATTGGGTTGGTGGTAATTTGAGCAGACATACAGGGAGGGGTCTTCTGATTACCTTATGCCTTTGTCTAGAGTCAACGCTCATGGCAGGGGAGATAGAGGTGCGAATTCACCCAACGCCCCCTGGAAGCTGAAAAGTGGCTGGACTCCACTTTCCAGAGGCATTGTGTCTTCCGGAAGAGGAAGGGACACACTCCAGTATGTAAGAACTTGACCTAGAATTAACTAACTAATCAATGCTCATGGAGACAAAGGACAAACACAGATTACTCAGTAAAGATGTTATGGAAGATGAAATATACAGACTTTCTTGAGAAAGAAATGGACACTAATTTGACAACCAAGTAGATACACAATGTGAAGAGATGCAGTTAAATCTGTAGCAGTAATGATACTAATATAATAGTAATCATAAATAGTAATGAATGCAATGCAAATGGTAAACCAACTGAGCCTTAAACACAACATTAAAGGCCTGGAGAGGAAGAAAAGAGGAGAAAATAGTAGAGAGGAGGTCAAATAAGAACATGGAAAGAATATGTGTAACTTTGAAACCAGGTAAAGACTTTCCTCCTAAATGAAGTAAGGAGACACTGCTTATAGAGTTGCGAAGACAACATGATCTTTTTAGACAAAGGATAGGAAAATCATAAGTTTGAGAATGCCTCCACAATTTATTAAGGAGAAAGACAAAGGTGGCTTTGAACCAGTATGGCTGACAAGAGTCAGTGTCCTTACGCAGGAGATAAGTATGAACTTGTCTTGTTTTTCTGTTTGCTACACCAACAACCATTTCTCCATTACCTTTATTCACATCCTATGTATTGACTATTGTCTCTCCTCATAAACCATGATCCATTCACTACTCCCTTAAGTTTGTTCTCTCATTACCACCTCATTTATCTTGATTTCCATGACGAGTCTACCTTTCTATGTTGATCTCTTCAAACTTCCTTCACCACAAATTACTATGTCTAATGCCTTCAAACACTACTATCCCAATTATATTTTTTCTTCAGGGATGATTCTCCTCACCTTTAATATCTTGATGGTGAAACTAGCTATCTTCTGTCTCTCCTTTGTTTTGAATCTCTAAGCCATTTTTCTATGTATTTTGCTTTTACATTGATTCACTTTTACATTTTGGTTCTCACACCACATGCATCCCATGTCCTTATGCAGACTCTGAGGAATTTCCAAACCATAGTGCTTTAGTGCTTTACATTTACATTAGCTTGACACTATTTTATTCCATCTTTGTAGCCTATTTAGTTATTTATAAGCTCTGAACTTGCAAGACCCATATTAGTTATGTTTTATCTTTACCATGTCATTGAATATTTGTAGGCATATTTGTCAGATCAATAATGTATTAATCTTTTTAATCCTGTAACTATGAAACCCTACTGTATATTTTAAACAGCAGGTCTGTAGCAACATTCCAAACTTAAAATTATACAACATGAACTTGTCATTTTTTATCTGGCATTTCTTTATAACTTTGTAATTTCACCGTTATCTTAAACATCAAAAGCTCAAAACTGTTAGATGAACTTTGATATTCATAGTCTTCTTTTACTAGTCTCTACCCTGCTCTATGCCAAGTTCCCCTGTAGCAAATTGGATAAATGCAGAATTTTATCTGTGGTATTTAACATCCTTTACAATCTTCTTTCTCATTTTGAATGAAGACCTTGGATCTTTATCTCTGATAACCCAGACTAAACTAATAATCTATTTGTAAATTGCTTTGCTATATCCTTCCCTGATTTACTCTTATGTGTGTCATTTCTTAGAGAGAAAACTACATATTACAACATATCTCTCTTTTAAAGATAAATGGCTTTGCAAAATCTCTAATACTGTTGAGTTATAAAACTTATTTTATAATAAAAATATTAACCCACTGAAAATTACCAGTGGGATACTTAAAAATAAGCATACAAGTTGCTGTAAGTCATTGATTGTGGAACTAATTTACCTACATAACTGGTTTTAATGTTATTTTGATGTATTTGGTGCAATATGGTATGTCAGAAGAAATGCTATGTAATATCATACCTGGATCTCAAGAAATCTTGTGGCTCCAATACATACTCTCTTGGATAAATCCTAGCATCATATGAAGAAGTCTGGGATATAAAAATGAAACATGAGGTCAGAAAATGCAATGTAAACCAGCTAGGACAAAAACAAAACCGAAAACTCTCCATGGGAGGAGAAACACAGCTCTCTGATTGAGCCTGGCCCCGAGCCAAAAGCTGAGCCATAAAAGAGCACAGAGCTGCTCAGCCAACACACAGGGTCCTGAAAAAGAGTAAAGAATTATGTAAAAGTCTTTGTTCACAGAATTCAGTTATAGAAAGGATAGGCACCTGCTATGGATATGTTTTCCTTTATTTGAAAAGCCTAATGCACATTAGCCTAGGGAAACCCATGTAGTCCTTCACTGAAAAGACTGCTTAACTCTAATCCAGTCAAATTTATTTGATGAAAGAATCCTTTGTGGTTACCACTTAGAAATTTTGTTCAGAAATCTAGTGCTGAAAATCTTTTGGAAATCCAAATTCTTACAATCCCTATGTAAATCTGTCGTCAACTCTATTCTTGCAGGAATGCATTTTCATACACAGTTCAGTTTGTTTGGATGGTGTGCAGTCTTGAGCTTCTTCTACTTTTTCTGGCCTTTGAGGTTAATTTAGAAGAATATCTTTTCTATGACATTTTTAATGTCCATCCTGTTTGCCTATGATCACATCATTTTGTTAGGACATCTATGGTAATTTGCTCCCAGTTGCTTTGTGGATCCAGTGACAGAACTGAATCCCAGGTTTGTAAAATGAACAGTCAGAACTCAGAGGTTTTCAGTATTGTTTGGTGGTTATTTATGTTGTCTGGGCCTGGGTATTCTGTGAGGGCAAATGCAGTTTATTTATTAAGAACATTTTCCCATTTTGATTGTTTTCTATCCTTGGGAAATTCTCAGTTGAGATTTGTAGATGGGTGAGTAAATAAAACAGATAATTATCGTCTAATGTTCATTACCTAGGCTGTGGCAGAACAGTAAATGCTTCAGAATCTACCCATTGTGTGAGAAGACCTTAATGCACACCACAAAATAAAGAAAATAAGGAAAATAGTTGTTAAGCAAGCTTCCCTTACATGAACTCAAGTATTTCGTCACTTGAACAGGAAGTCCAAATAAAAAGTGTTAAATAACCTCATGAAGTTTAAGTGTTTGTCTTTATTGTTTTCAGATTTCCATGTGTAGGGCTTTATTTTAGATTAGTGTACACATTTATTTACCACAAATTACTGTCTAAAACTACTACAAATACATGATCTTATAGTGTGAAGTCTGACAGAGGCCTCACCAGACTAAAATCAAGGTGTCAGAGAGATTGTAACCATTTCTGAAGGCTCTAGGGGTAAAATTAGTTTATTTCTCTTTTCCACCTTTAAGAAATCACTTTTTGGGCTGGGAAGGTGGCTCAGTGGTAGAGCACTTGTCTTGCATGCCTAAGGCCCTGGGTTCAATTCCTCAGCACCACATAAGCAAAAAGAAAAAAGCCGGAAGAAAAAAAGCGCTGTGTCTCAAGTGGTAGAGCGCTAGCCTTGAACTGAAGAGCTCAGGGACAGCGCCCAGGCCCAGAGTTTAGGCCCCATGACCGGACTCCCCCCCAAAAAATAAAAAATAAAAAACAAATAAAGAAAAAAAGAAAAAAAAGAAGTCACTTTTCATGTATGGTCAAAGCCAATAAGGTGACATTTCTCTTATCACTCTTCTCTTTCTGACTGTAGCCAAGAAAAATATTCTTTTTTAAAGGAACTTCTGTCATTCAATTCATTCCACCCAGATAAAAAATACTCCTTAATTTTACTCACATTGGCAAAGTCTTTTTTGTGACGGTAATATGTTTCCAGAATTAGTATTTGCACATCTTGAATATTATTCTACCTCAATTACTGAGAGTCAACTGGATTTCAAATTCATTCTTACAGGAAGAAGACACAAACAACTGTGTGTGCCCAGTGGTAGCTTTATAGCCCTTGAAAGAGAAATAAAATATGATCAGGTTTTACCTAGAATGTATGAATTCCTATTGTTATCACAGACATAATCTTGCTAAACTGGACAATAAAAGAAATGAGATTTCAGACAGCAGTCATGAGGCATCAGAAGAATATGACATAGGAACACTGTATTTAAGTATTTAGATAGAATAGAAAAGTGAGGATTAAAAACATAAATAGTAAACTCCTTAGATTATGAGGTCACCCTTTTTTGTCAGATAAATCTTGGGCCAAATCTGAAAGACAGAGATTATAATAATTGCACTGAGTTTTGTAGCTTTCAAATTCAGAGCAACGTCCACCTGGCAAGTAGGAGATGAATGAGATGAGGAATGATGGCAGAAACAAAATAAAGACAAGATGATGTCTCTCATGTTGCTATGACTACTAATACAGCAATATGCTATGTTAGAGAAATGTACAGGTATTTCTTGATGTGTAGTGGTAATGGCAGAGGAAAGTAGTGGGAGTAGTTGAGCTGATTTTTCAAGGAATTCACTATGAAAAGTGGGCAGAAAAAAGGCATAAGAAACAAATGTCTTATAGCCATGAACGTGATAATAGTGGACATTTTTTATTTTTTTGAGTTTTTTATAATTTTTATTGTGAGTAAGTGATTACTTGAGTTTCATAAATTTCACAGTATTGTGAGATCGTTAACATCACAAAAGCATTCTAACCTTCATGAGGCAAATTGTCATCTCATGGCCTATAAAGTGTGAATTCTACGAGCTTTGACAATACAGCTATTTCTTCCACATTGGGTGACATGTACATTTCTTTCCTTTTGTTTAGTGTCAGCTGTTCCCTCTTTCCCTCTCATTTGCTCCCTCTCATCGCTGCTCTTGAGTTGCTTAGTTCATTTTCATCAATGTGATAGTGCGTATTTTTAAAGACTAAATGTCACGAGAGATGCATCTGCCAAACCCTAGTTGCTCATGACCCGTGTAAGTCACTTCATCTCACTTACTGTGAGCCTTAAGCGATAACTGTTTGCACTGCTAATGTCTAGCATATTTCCTGCCCTATGGTAAACACTAATAATACAGTAAGTCATATCAAATATTTGCAGTTTGAACATCTGTTATACAGGTAGAAGAATTCTAATGTATATGCACATGTATTCACTGATGTTAGTAGAGACTATTATCCCATGAGTTTTAAATATAAACTTAGTAAAATATCCATAAGTGACCAAATTATGATACTCAAAAACCAGTCATTCAGGGCCTGGGCGTCAATGTGCAGGAGGATTAGAATGACTCAGGAAATTGTGAATTGTGTTGTAAAAAACTTGGATATGCAGCTATATTTGTTCTATGTTGCCTTTTATTCTTTGGATCATAGCTTATATATGTAGATAGATAGATAGATAGATAGATAGATAGATAGATAGATAGATAGATAGATAGATGATAGATAGATAGATAGATAGAAACATAGAGGTATACATATATAGAGAGGTATACATATAATACATATACATGCACATATATGTATATATATATATATATATATATATGTATATCACTTTATGATCCATTTTATTCTTTAGGTCTATTCCCAAAAGGCTTGTCACGGGATAAGTATAGATATCTATCAATGGATGGATAAAGAAATTTTGCCACATATGTATGTCAAATTGTGTATGGTCATGTATATTAGTTAGTCATGATATTTGGAGGGAAATTGATGGAATTTGAGAATGTGTCAAGTGAAATAACTCAGATAAGTATCCAACTTTACTCAGAAGAGCAACTACTTGGGAATAAAAGACCAATCAATAGGAGAACGTAGGGGATTTACACATAGGTAATGGTAAATAAATATGATCAAAGCACCCCATATACTTGTAGAAATGTATAAGACCCACAATTATGTTTAATTGAAGAAATAACTCAAACAACAACAGCAGCAGCAACTACAAAACCCGCAGCACTTAGAAACCAGACAGTGTGGTCTGCAGTTAGCACCTGTGCACAGCATACCACCACCAGTGCTCCTTAAGATGACCTTCCCTTGGTCTCTGAACAACTGTTTCCGGTTACACTCTCATTCATAGGAGAAGTTCTAGAATAAGATGGAGGACACTTTCAAGTGTTCCAGGACACAGGCTAAAAAGGAACAATATGCTTTCATCTCTGTCCTGTATGTAGCCCTAAAACAGAATTTGCATGTATGTCCTTGGGACTTTTGTAACAAAAGGAACAAGATTGAGGGAAATCACAAGTCAATCCTATGAAGAAGGTCTAGTTTTCCAGGATGGACTACACTATTGGGTAGACAGTCAGACTAAAAAATACATACAATGCAGGGAATGTATACAATGAATACAATTTATGCAATGCAGCAACTTCTATATCTACTTATTACTTTTGATAGACATATTTAGTAAGGTTATGGATAAGATGCTCAGCACAGTTAGACTGAGGCTTGCTTGTTCAGTTCATAAAAATGAGCAATTTACATGCTGGATTTTCTACATGCAGTACCATTTACATGGTCAGAACAGCTCTTGTTCTCAGCTTTTACCAGTTTTATCTGTGCTTTGCAATTATGAAGATCCAACACAGCAACTACACAGTAAACAATGAAAGAAAACATTGTTCTGGGGCAAATATTTTTTACTAAATTAGTTTTGTATGGGATATATATAGTTTTGTAAATTACACTCTGGAAATACATTTTTTTCTTTTGTTACCTGTGTATGCGTGCAAAGTAGAAATCAACCACAACAGATATCTTTGGAATTGTCTTTCACATTGCACCTGAAAGGAGGTATTATATGTCACAAAGCTTTTGAAACAGAGTGAATATAAACATGCACAGGTCTATTTCTATAACAGTGCCTTTGTGTATTCTGCCCCTCACCTCTATTTGCACATGCAGAGATAACTTCACAGTTGGATGCCTGGTCTATGGTTTATGTTAATAAATCCCTATTCCATGACCCTTTTATACTATGAACTAGGGAGAAGCTATAGTTTATTATTTCTGTTTTATGGATAATTTCACTGAAACCTTAAACCATAAATGGCTTCATGTTGACCCCAACATTATAGTTCATGGACTCAGTCCCAAGCAAACCATCAGAAAAGGGTCTGAAAATTTATGTGCATCAATGTATTATTTCTTAGAGCAAAATGTAGATGAAAAATCCCAAATATTCAGTTTTAGAACATTTATTATATTCATTATGATCTATTCATAATATGAGATTGGTTTAATACTGAAGTGACATTTTATAAGGCTCTCTCCTAGTGTAAAGAAAGCAGGAGTTTTTAAAATGAACTATCTTCAAAGTTTCACAAATGATCCATTAAATCAAATAGACTAGAATTCATTCATTCTTTTTCAATGGTTGAATTATAGCATTTTTTTTGTTACACAAGTAACAAAAAACTGTGTAGTTGCTGTGTTGGATCTTCATAGTTGCAAATCACAGATAAGACTTGTTAAAAACAACTTATATCTTGAATTGTTAGAACAATATAAAAATATTTATAATAAATAAAAAACTTGGCTGCTAATTTATTATTCTGTAAATATCACCTTTATTTTAACCATTCAACTCGTAAAACACATGTACACGCAAATATTCATATATAGAACATATTTCAGTGGTATTAAACCATTGATGTGTCTATATGTATATCTGTGTATAGTATTGTATAAATATTTTCTTCTTACAATAGAGCTCTTTAAAATACATTTAATAGTGTTTGCTTTACCTATTCCCAAGTTTACACTAGGATTTCCTAACCTTCAAACTTATGAAATTTTTAACTCTATGATTCTTTGTTGTATAGTTCTTCTGTACTTTGTAAGATATTTAACATCTTCCTGGGACTCTCAGCCTCTGTTTCTGAAAATTAAAAATGTTTTCAGATGTTGTCAACTCTCCTTTGGGGAGAAATTACTGCTGGTGAAGAACTAGGGTACTTAAAAATAGGTGTGTGATTGTGGTTTATAAATATGCTCACTGGAAAATCTCATTGGTGCTCCTTTCTAAATTATCTCATTTGCTTCTTATAAAACATAATGTTATCTGTTGTTTTGTTTGTACTAGTGATATCTAGACAGTCAATCTTGTTTGAAGATGTCTAATTCAAACAAATAACTGCTTCAAATTTTAATTGAGTGGAAGACCCAGTAATTAACTGCTTATCAGATTTTAATGATTTTGCTTCTCAAATCAGTTTGTCTGTAGAAAAACACTCAGTCTAACACATCACATATATACCAGTCATTCACTTACTCAGTTTTCATGGTAGAATAAGCATAGTTTTCTAATCAGAAAAACATCTGTGTGCAGGCTGCCTGTAAAAGTTTAGCAGATCACTGTTTCTCTTGGATGTATTCTATGTAAGTCTAAAAGTATTGAGTTATTAATGAAGACACTGAGGATCCAACAGAAAAGAGCTAAACATTATTAGCATATTAAATATATTCTTTATCCTGAAGATGATGTACTAACATTTTTGGGACTACAAATATATGTGAAATCTCTCTTGGACTTAAGAACTCATTTTCTGGCAAAGAAAACATACAGGCAAATAGTGCCACACACTGTGTCCAGGCTGGTCAATGACTTGGTTTAATTAGGACTAGTAATTTCTTAGGTGCAGAAATGTTTGTTCATATTTGAACTTTAATATGCAAGCAGAGAAGTTTGGTAAGAGTATTGATTCATGCTTCAGTAGAAATAGAAAAATTGGCTTTGTTTTAAGAAGTTACAAAAGATGTTACTAGAACTGTTTTTTTTTAAATATATCTAAAGACAGATTTCCTAACAAGGGTTAGAGCAGAATCAGAGCATCAAGGTTGTACAGGTCAGTGAAGTGAGTGCAAATAGTTATCATGGGGGAACCCAGGGTAACAAAAGCAGAATTGAAAGAAAACAAGATTCAAAATAGTGTCTAGAATTGGCAAATGACTATGTAATCTAATGGGGATGTAACTTTTGGCCCATGGTCAGTACTAACTTTAATCTGGAGGAGGCATAAACAAATATTTTTGAGGAAAATAATCCAGTGTTAAAATATAGAATGGATTGGTACTACCTGTTAGAGACTCAGGGTCTAGTTAAACAAGTCTGTTTCTACACCATAAACAGAAATGTAGGATGAATTGAAAGAAAATATACTATAGGAAATGTAAGGTCTAGTAACAAATTGGTTGTATGTTTCAGCGGCATGTGAAAGGACTTTTCAGGGTCTTGGAATTGGGTGGAAAGCTAACACAAGAGAGCTGTTCACAAAATTTAAAAGTATATAAAGAAATGGGAATGGAGATGGGTGTGGGGTAGACAGAGTAAGGAATGAATAGTGGGCCACACTGAATTCAGAATGACTGTGAGATATCTGTCCAGCTGATGAAGATTTGCTGGTAATCAGAACAAGTATGTGAGGGAGTTTGATGGTAGAGGTAAGTTCTAAATGTAGTATACATACAAGTTGTGGATGGATCTGTGGGACTGTGTGAGCTCTACAGCAAAGTCATAAGGGTTACCAGGAAAAAGTGCTGAGCTTTGGGTTGATAAGGAAGGATTTTCTCTCTGTGTTGCTCTTTAGTAGGTGTCTGGGGAAACCAATTTGTACCCCTAAGCATTGAAGGATTGTGACATGTCTTAAGGTGATTTTCTTTAGTGCTGATTATTCTCTGTCTGCTAGATACTTAAGGGAAAACTTTATAGGACTTATATCTACCAATCTCCATAAAGAATGAAAAAAGAACAACCAAATTTACTTTGATTAAAGTCAGTGCAGCCAACGAAAAGGAGCCAGGAACCAATTATCTCGCACTTTCCTAAAGGATCCCTCAATTCCTTTCTTGTTATTTTGGGTATGGGTGAGAAGAGACAGCAACCACAATCACCTTTATGTTGCTTGGCCCAAAGCTCCGTTTCTTAAGTGAAGTAAGCAGAACTCCTTTCTGAGCCAAAAATTAAGGCCGTGAATTCAGCCATCAATTCCCATTGCATGTGATGTGCAATCTAACAAATTTTCAAACCAGCACTCTGGAAACAATTAAAAGTAAGAAAGCTGCTCTGATCAAAGGCAGCTGATGTTTTAAATGGAATTTTAGTCACCCACAAGTAGTCTTCTAGAATGTGCCTTGCCCTGTTGGGGCCTGGAAAATAAAGAAAAAGTTTTTGCCATTTTGCTCTGGTGTGACTTTTAAGGCTGTGGGTCATTAGGAAGAAAACACATTAGGGCTAAAAACAATAATAATAATTCTTTGGTTTACAGTCACTTGGGATTTCAGCTCGAATCAGATCTGAGCTGTGGTGTGTTAGAAGAATTGCAACGCTCTATAAAAAGTTTACTGATATGTCACTGTGAAAAGCATATGTCATGTTAACTTCCCAAACAAACATTCACAATTGTGCCAACTTTTAGAAAATGAACACTATCCCATTTACAAAACATACTTTAGATTTCCATACAAACCTGAGAAGTAAACATGCTTTGTGTACTGAATCCAGTGCCACAAATCCTCACTGATTAGAACATGATTTGAAATCTGGAATCATGAATAATCTTGATCTTCTAGCCAAAGACCCTCCACATTTGACCACATAGCCAAGCATTGGAGACAAAGTGAGCTTTAACTCTAGTTTCATCTAGGAAACATTTAGATATCATCAATACCTTTAAACATGGCCCTAATTTTGGGTACAAATGTATTTTTAGTGCTAAGTACTCTTAATTAGAAGCAACAATAAAATTTTAAAAGAAAAAGAAAATGAGACACTGGCTTGTTTCCATGTCAGTAAACATACACTCATGTGCTTGAAATAATGGAAGAAAATGCAATTCTCCACTGCAAACCCTAACAGAAGAGACCAGGGCCAAAAGGACTTGAGATACTTTGCTCATGGTCTTAACGTTAATTAGTGGCAGATCAAAGACTGGAACCTAGGTTGTTGAATTTCTCACACTTACTTTCCCCAGTGCAATATTGTCTTTGCAATGAATATAAAATATTAAAGAATTCCATTGTGTGTGTGCATGCATGTGTGTGTGTGTGTGTTTGTGTGTGTGTGTGTGTGTGTGTGTATCACATTTTCTTGATCCATTCATCTACTGAGGGGCATCTGGGTTGGTTCCATATCTTAGCTATGGTAAATAATGCTGCAATAAGCATAGTTGTGCTGATAGCTTTAGTATGGTCTTGTTTGTGATCATTTGAGTAAATGCCCAAAAGTGGGATTGCTGGGTCATAGGGGAGCTCTATGTGGAGTCTTTTGAGGAACCTCCATACTACTTTCCAAAGTAGTTGAACTAGTTTACACTCCCACCAACAACTTCTGTCCACATCCCCTCCAGCATCTGTTGTTATTAGAGTTCTTGATTATAGCCATTCTAACTGGGGTGAGGTGGTATCTCAATGTTGTTTGATTTGCATTTCTTTTATGGCTAGAGAGATTGAGAATTTCTTCATGTGTCTATTTGGCCATCTTTCATTCCTCTTCAGAGAAGTATAACCCCTGTTTTCACTCTATTTGATGTTGGTATAGTTTGGGGAGGGGAAGGAAAAAAACAAATTGTCTAAATAGGGATAGAGGTGGACACATTGCAACAATGAGATGTACAAGAAGTTATGTTGAAAACAAACTTTACAACTTTGGCAGCGGTGGGGGCAGGGGTCAGGGTGATGGGTGGGGGGAGATGGGAGGACAGGGATGGTAAGGGGAAACAAAGGAGGAGGCAACAATGCTTGATAAGAAATGTACTCATTACCTTGCTCATGTAATTGTAACCCCTCTGTATGGTATTTTCACAATAAAAAACTTAAAAAAGAAAAAAATCAAATAAAATGTTAAGAAATTTAGAAAACATTCACTATTCTCAATAAAATTGTATAAAAGCAAACTCTAAATGCCTAGAATTTACAAATTTAATGTGTGATTATTTATATGTGGTCTTAAAAAATTCTTAACATTCATGAACCTAAGCATTGTAACAATTATTGAATAATTCCTTGAGATAATACATTTCATAGGAAGTTGAATGGATTGAAAATCTTTACTTACACAGACCCTTATTATATATTTCCAATCCACCCAGGGTTTGACTATATCATTATATTGAGCTGTGAATTATTTAGGTCAATTAAGAGTTTCTCAAAGGATTTGGATGTTAGCAGACATATTGCCAGAGCTAAATGGACTCAAACAATTGTGCTCAGTCTCCATTTTCATGAGACCACAGTTAAGGTGGTCACTACTGTAATCTAACAGCAGAGTTAAGTAGAGCCAAGATCAGTTGGTCTCCAGCTGACCACAGAGGTATGGTGAGATGTCATTGGGACATGTAAATGACTGTTAACATTTGGAAGTAGTTGGTCAAGCTGCATGGTATAAAAATAATGATGACTCTGTGTGTGTGTGTGTGTGTGTGTGTGTGTGTGTGTGTGTGTGTGTGTGTGTGTGTGTGTGTGTGTTAAAAGATAACTGAAAGGAAGCATCCATATGCTGGCCAGGAAGCGAGCTCTTGTATTGTTTTATTTCATATATTGTGTGCATAAAGATTCAATATTTTTTTGATTTTTCATTTTTGCTCTTTTCTTTCATTGCTATTAATATATAAGGCCATCTATAAATGTCTACTGTGAAAAGAAAAAAATGTTTTTCATAGAATAAATTTGAAAGCAGTTGTATAGGTAGAGGATAGATCTTATTCTCCTTTTTGAAACTCTGAATTGTCTACAAAGGAAATAATTCTAAGCTCAGTCTTGAGGTGTAATTGTCCATATGTGATGGGGTTAAGGTTTTAGACAAAATCAGCTCAACATCAATGACTCATGATATCATGATGATGAAGCCATTCTGAATTTTACCTTTGGATATTTGTTCCTCATTTGGTTTTATGACAAGAATAAGTAGATAAATACCAGATTCTTTCTCTACCCGGAAATTTGTAGATAATCATTCTAACTTGGTATCAAAGAAGAAGATTTATATGTTAAGGATGCAAATCCAGGAAATCAAAGCATATATATGTACATATATGCATATTTGTATGCATGTGTATATTCTTGTATATTTGTTATATACATACACACACACACATATATATATATACATATATATATATATATATATATATACATTCATTACCTAAACAGTAACTTTGATGAGTGAAGGATACATTAGACATGGAAAATAAACTGAAATACCCAGTACATGTGACAAAGTCCCATTTCCATAGGTTGATATTGCCTACAGTTCTAGGTTAGAAATTGACCTTGAAAATGAACTGCACAAATTTGGACTTGGGAGTAGAAAGGAGCAGGTGTCTTGTGATACAGGTACAGTGCCCTGGAAGAGAAGCTCTACCATTATTACATGGATAAAAATATTCTAGAAGAATATCATCCCAAAGCTATTATTTGTTTTTTAAATTTTATTTTGTTTTATTGTAGAGGTGATGCACAGAGGGTTTACAGTTACATAAGTAAGATAATGAGTACATTTCTTGTCAAACAGTGTCAGCCCCTCCATATTAATGAAACACATTTGAATAATAGTTCCTTAATTATTTACTGAAATCCTTCTCTGGATATGCATAACTTCATTTAATTACTGCAATAATCCTATATGGCAAATATTTTTAAATTAATCATCATAGAGGAAAGTGTTGTCAGAATAGGTGAACTAATTTATCTGAACTTATGTGATACCACACAGCTACAAAGTAGAAAACATGCCATCAAATATTTTTCACACTTCAGAGTAAAAATATGTTCTGGTTTTCCTATTTTCTTGCTGATCTTAGAAAATATTTTGAAGAAAGCAAACACATAATTGTCTTCTTCGACCTAAAACTAAGCAGATTCTTGTATTCAAACACACCGTTTTACTTGGTCCTCAGATTCCAGTTACTGAACTGTATTAGTGACACGGAGGACTACAGAGATGGAAGTTATAAATATAAAGGGGGTCAGGTACCATTCGCAATTCCGAATTCCTTCTAAAAGAAGGCATAAAGAAGAAATTGTCCCAATATTTCATAGGATATCAGTAGTTTACCAAATAATCCACTTGTTTCACTAGTATTTTGAGTGCCTACTGTGATTCTGGCCATTTAGCAGTATGGAGATAAACTAAAGACTGAATAAAAAGTTTAAAGAAAGAATTGATTAGTGGGATCACAGCAAACTTAAAAGTTTCTTCATGGCAAAGGACATAACTCACAAGATAAACAGAAAGATCACTGAGTGGGAGATTTTTTATCATCTATGCACCACACAAAGGCTTAATATCTAAAATATACTTAGAGCTCAAAAAGTGAAACCCTCAAAGAAACAACTATGTAATTAATAAATAGGCTAATAGAAAAAGACTTCCCAGAAGAAGTAAATATGTCCAATAGACACTTGAACAAATGTTCAACATCTCTGACCATTAAAGAGATAGTAATATTGATCAAATAATATTGAGGTTCTACCTTAACTCAGTTAGATAGGCCATTATCAAGGAAACTAAGAGTAGTAAATGGTGGTGGGGATTTGGTCAAATGGAAACTCTACTATGCTCTTGGTGGTGTAAATGGATTCAACTACTCTGGAAAGTAGCATGGAGATTCCTCAAAAGGCTAAACATAGAGATTCCTATTACCCAGCAATTCTACTCCTCGTCATTTATCCAATAGAGCACAAACAGGCCACACTAAAGCTACCAGGACAACCATATACATTGCAGCAATGTTTACCATAGCCAAGGTATGGATTGGCCCTGATGCCCCCTCCATGGAAGAATGTGTCAAGAAAATGTGGCATATATACACAATGGAAGATATTGTACCAGCTGTAAGGAAATGAAAAGACTTGGAAAAATTATATTAAATGAAGTAAGTCAGATCCAGAGAAACACAGGTTGCATGGTTTCCTTCATTTGTGGAAACTAGAATGTGGCTAGAAATCTATAAGTAAACACATTGGGTGGTATCCAAGTGGTGATAAATGTATTTACTTAATTATAATAGACTCTATGGAGAGCACAAATAGTATAACTCTTTAAGAAAGACTAAGTCAACCCCCCCCCAAAATAAGTATCAGGAAATTGGTACTTGCATGTGTGAGGGAGTCGAAGAGGGGTAAAAGAATGAACAGGATGAAGAAGTACAATGCAGGCAAGAGTGCATTGTAAATATCACAGAATTGAGAAAAATAAGGGAAGGTAGGGTAGAAGGATAGAGGACATTTTGAAGGGATGATACAGATCAAGATGCATTGTATATATAAGTTGCTTTGTTAAATGGAAAAAATACAATATATAACCTAAAAATTAAGAAAAGTGCTCCATTGAATGGCAACTCCTTTGCACAAATACTTAATGGAAATATTTTCTTTTAAAAACTCAATTATTCCAGATGTAATAGATTTTGCAAAAGAATTTTGGCACAGAAGTAGTGAAGCTGATAAGAGAAAGAGATGGTGGAGGAGAGTCCCATCAGAGTACATTGGTAGTATGTATAGAAGTAGTACTATGAAGGCCCTCCTTGAACAATTAATATATGATGGTACAAATATTTTTAAAAACAAAGTGGGATCAGGAAACACTGTCTTAGAGATGAAATCTAACTAAAAGAGTGTGTTCATACCTGAACATTGATGGCTCCTCACCTGTAATCTTAGTTCTTTAAAAGGCTAAGATTTGAGAGTCACAGTTCAAAGCTAGCCAGGAGAGAAAAGTCTGGGAGATTTTTATCTCCAATTAATCACCAAAAAGTTGGAAGTGGCACTGTTCAATTGGTAGAACACCAGTGTTGAGTGCAAGTCAAGCCAGACCAATATGTCCTAAATGCAATCCCAGCACTGAAACAAGCACATACAACAAAGAACGTGTTCAAGACACCACTGTTTTAGACAAAGATAAGAGCAAAAAATAAAATAAAATAAAATAAAATAAAATGGCCAAAACCATTCAGCAACTTTTAGGAACAGAACTTGAGTCTGGAGTTGGTGGGGGGAGGATTTATGGGCAGAGGGGTGCTGAGTTTGGTATGGAGGTTGCAGCCTTCACACATTGCATTCCTGAGTAAGAGAGTAGATGAAGTATTTTCTACTTAGGATACTGTGGTTTTTCTCTTTGGAGGCCAACGTACCTCAGAAATGATCATAGATTCCATCTGACCTCCAATATATTCAAAGAAAATGCTGCCTGTTAAGCTTAATTGGAAAATGCTCTTAGAAACTTTTCTTTTGCTAGTGAAATATCTTTGATCAATACTGAGGGAGCTCACTGCACTAACTGAGTCTAACTATTCCACTCCATATTACACATGTTGCAATTGGAGATCACATAGCACTTTGTTGATAAGATCATTAATGTTTTTTTTCAAGTTCTTATTAATTGTTTTTCATCAATTTATAAATTGGGCCGCTGTAAACTGGCCCCAGGGTATAAGTGAAAAAAATTGAGCTTTGATTATAATAAGTAAAGTGTTATTAACAAAAGCAATTACAGTTAATAGCTTCAACTAAGGAAAACAAAATGATTGCCTTTAGAGCTTTCCCACTGGGTAAACTAGATTAAATCACTTGCAGAAAACAAAATCCTTATTTGTGGTCTCTATCAAATGTTATACAGAGTAGTTACCCTTGGATGTTTCTATCCCTTTGGTGCAGAATTAGAGAGTAAGGTTTATGCTGCGCAAGTGTATTGCCAATGAATTTCTGTGAAAGATCTGATCATAACATTCAATATTTTCATTCAGTTCTTCTTCGATGAATGTCACAAATGACATTTCTAAGTCTGAGGGATTCTGTCTTACTTTACCTTAGCCTTGTCACTTAAAAATACGCCAGAGTCACATCATTGTGTCTTCACTCAGAATCCTGTTTACTTTTTTACCTCCCTGAAATTTGTAACCTAAACTATTAGTATTATGTGACATTAAAATAATTTCTAAAGGACAAAAAAATCTTGATTACCATAGTTCTTGTTTATTGTACTCTTCTACCAAAAGTTATATTGTGGTGCTTACTTTATCTTGTTCATCAGCATGACCAAAGGAGGAGGAGAGGGATTACTTAGCTAAGATTTTCTCCAGAAATGTGGAGATCCCAGAAGTTAAGGGATTTGCATATGTTACATCGTCATTGCTAAGAGACACTCTATTTGAAATCAGATCTTCTAGCTCCAAAATTCACTCATTTGCTAAAAGTTCCCTAAGCCACTTTCACAGAGTATTTTCCTTTATCTAAATAAGCTTACCAAAGTGGAAGGGAAAAGGATTTCTATCAAGGATTTCTATCAGGATTTCTATCAAGCTCTGCTGTCAACACAATCTAATTGTATTAAATAAACCGCATTTCTAAGGTATGACACTCTTGGTTATTTATGGGAGTATAATTACATCTCAAACTCATTGGTTTGTGCCTTTATCTCTCCTCTTACTTAACCAAATTAGTCCTGTAATTTATTCTTGATAATCTAGTCCATGGATTAATGAATCTATTAACTAGATACCTTCCTAAAGTTTTAGCTTTACTATCTGCTCCAGGATCCCTTTAAACAATCCTTTGTTTATGAACCATCACCTAATATATCACTTCAATTTTGTTCAGTCCTGGTGTTCATGGTGGGAAGGCCCCAGGTACCAATAGAACCATCTTCTCTCATTACTACATTAAAAATATTCTATTATGAAATAGAGTCCCAAAAGGAAGAGTCAATTTTGTAATTCATTCAATGTAAGATGGAGAAGATTAACAGAGAAAGCAGAGAGGAACAGAACATTGTAGATCTGCTGATCACATGTGAAACCAGTACATAGTGACCATGCTGTTCAAAGACAGAGGGAGCAGGACAAGGAAGAAGGGAGGAGAAGTTATATTGTGTGTGTATGTGTGTGTGTGTATGTGTGTGAGAGAGAGACAGAGAGTGAGAGAGTGAAAGAGATAAAATAGAGAACTCGATAGAGATAATAAGCATAGAGATGACAGCTGATAGATAGATAGGTAGGTAGGTAGGTAGATAGATAGATAGATAAATAGATAGATAGATAGATAGATAGATAGATAGATAGATAGATAGATAGATAGATAGATAGATAGATAGATAGATAGATAGATAGATAGATAGATAGATAGATAGGGAGACCAGTAAAAATAGACTACAAGAGGAAAAAAAATCACCTAATTGTCTCTTCAGTGTTGACAGTAAACATAATCCAAAAATCCACCTTTATCACCTCTCATCAGTCTGTCTCTCACTCCTTGTGGAAAGGAAGACACTCTTTAGAGAGTTAAGAAGCTAATAAACTGAGAAAGACATTTTCTCTCCTTTGCTTCTAGAGTTCCTTATAAAAATTGTAGGTGTTGACAATTGTATCATATTTTCTCTGTACTTTCTGTAGCCTTCCTAGGCAGTTGTCAGTGAATACTTAAATTTTAGCAGCTTGGAGTGGGTACTGCTCTGCCCTGTTTTATGTGACCATCAAGGTTTCAGTAGCAATACAGGTGACATAAAGCATTGTATGCAAGGACACTGGTGGCCTCTCTTCTTTGTGGATTATACTTGGCATTCATCATAGGCTAGAGATCTGACCTAGTTCTCAGGTTCTCTTATTCCAGAGGAGAGAATCCGTAACTTCCTCCTTCAATCCAATCTGTGGACTGTCTTGAACACTACCTCACACAAAGGAGTCCTGTTAGAACCCTTCTTACCTAAAACCCATGCTCATCATAGCCCAACAACAAGCCGAAGTTCGATGTTAGCTGGTTCTGACATACTTTGTGCCTTTTTTCCCCAATAAAATGATGCTCAGCTCTTCCTCTGATCCTAGAATGCTCTCTTGCCTCCTCCCGAGATCATTTTTCCTCTGTTATTTCTTTTACTAAGCTCTCTATTTTACTGGGAATGGTGTGGGAGAGGAGAGTATACAGCAGAACACAAAACAGTCCTCAAATAGAACAATATTTTTTCAGTATGCTCTTTCGTACTTTGTCTCTACCACAAAATTTGCCTAATATATTCACTTCTGCTATTTCCTGATTTGTTTGGCTTACTTGTCCTGTTATTTGTTATCTAGCCTCTATGATCTATAGTCTGTGCAACTCCAAACACAAACAGTTATTGCTCAAACTCTGCTTTCAAGGCTCTTGCTGCAGATAGAGGTACCTTAGCAGACATTTAAGTCAGGCATGACTGCTGCTATAATTGCAATGTGAACGAAATAACACATGCATTATGATAGGCATGCTCTGTGAGTTGAAATGCCAGCTCTGCTGTCTACCTGTGGGATGATGGAATGAAAACCATTTACTCTCACTTCACACGGTAAGATACAAACACTATTAATATCCATGCTGTGAGGTTGCTTGGAGGGTTAACTGAGTTAGTATACCTAGGAAGTCTTAGACTTTTGTCTGGTACAAAATAGATTATGAATTTGCTTATATGAAATCGTGACACTGAGTGGCATCCGCATCGAGACCCACCTCCCCATAGAGAGCATGTGAGATTCATTTTAGGAGAAAAGAGGATTTTGTGGGTGTGGGTGAAGTGGGTGAGGTATGGAGGTCTGAGATAAACATACAGGAAAGGGGAAATTCAGGCACAATTCAAAGAATTGTGCATGAGAGTATAAAGGCAATAGGGAAGAAGAAATGGGGGAAAGAAAGGCTGAAGCTGCATCTTAGAAGATCTACACATCATGGTAAGATGCTTACATCAGTCATAATAGAAAACAAGGTTTTTGAGACACGCTAAGGAAATTGGCCTGGTTAACCATGACTGTGGCAGGAGTGTCATGTTTTCTTTTGTCTCTAAAAGCCATAAAGGTGTAAAGAACATTGTAGACGCATTTCCTTCTAAGGCTCCTTTTCCCTTGGGGTGTGTCCATTTTCTTGATCAAGGATCTGTTCACCATGCCAGCAATTCCTGCCAATCACTGTGGGTTACATAAATGAACTAATTTTCTGGATATGCTCGGGTTTCACATTGTTTTTCCTTTCCTCACTCCAAATATTCTGAGGGTTTCTCATCGAACTCTTCGCCTTGGTCATGTTTATTCTTGTACTTCCTTCTTGGCCAGGATCCAAACCTCAGGGTAACCAAGAAGAGGCTGCAGTGTTTAGACACTAACCCCTTCTGCAAGGTGACTCCCAGATGAAAAGTACTTTGGCTCCATAGGAAGTATTATTAGACTAACATTTGATCCAGAACTTGAACTACTGAGGATTACCGGATCTCTGTGGAAAGTTCATCGCAGAGTGTGTAAGCCGGCTTCCTCCTACCCAAAGTGAAGGTGATCTTGGGCCGGGATGAGAACTTTCTCACTCTCTGTTCTCAGTTACTTGATCTTGTTCTTTTTCTTTTGTTTCATCCTTAATGTACAAAGATTTGTGGAGCATGACTCATTGTACACAATGCACTTCTCTTTTGTGATGCCCCCATGCTTCTAAAACTGCCATGTTTTAGCTATATCAAATGCCATGACGCAGCTGATAAAATGTCAGGAGAGCACCACAGGATGACCTCATTGTTCACCTGCAGATGGTCGTCTGTATTAGAACACAGTACTTATCCTACATGAAGCCCGGGTCTGAGGGGCTACAAGCCCTCCTGCGTGCACACACCTGTGTCTGACAGCAGACTTGAGAATGCCAGGTGCTAAATAAGCTTTCCTTTTTCCTTTTTCCACATGTTACACAGTTCATATCTTCAAGGGTTTTCCAAATGGAAATGGATGCACTTATCTTCTGATAATCTTTTCCCCACTCCATTCTACTGTGATAAAAATAAATAAATAAATGTAATGACAACTGAGCATGGTGGCTCTGGGAGACTGAGACAAGAGGATTGTGGGTTTGAGGCTAGCCTGAGCTACATGGTAAGACTCAGGCCAGCTTGCTCTTAGGGAGAGACACTGTCTCTCATCAGCAAACAAAGCAAGTAATCTGTACCTCTCATGCTCCTATCAGAGGGCCAGGGGGCCTAATTGGAATATTTCTGAAAATGCTGGCTTATTCACTTGCCCAATGCCAACTGTATTTGGGCAAGTTATGAAGATTCGGTTAAGTTGTTAGAAATTTTGGCTTATTTTAAAGTTCAAACCCATATGGCTTCCAATTACTGATCACCATTTCATACATATAATTTAGACAAATGCTGAGCTTAACAATCTAACATGATCCAAAGGTAACTGATGATATTAATCTCTTCTTTAGTGATTACTTTCTAACAATTAATAACCTAGATCTCAGTTATTTATTTGATCTATTAAGTATAGAATACATCTCTCTTGTCTTCAATTTTTTTCTTCTTGATATTAAACGTACACACTAGTACATTAGCTTTGTTAGGTAAACAGCAGTTCTCTTTTTGCTTTTTACATGAAGGAAGTGACTCAGAATTCTCACTTATCTCTTAAAACACGATAGTATGCAATGTTTTCACTGATTTTAATTGCACTGGCAAGCAAAAAGTATGTTAGTGTATGTAGTTTGAAAGTTCTGCTCACAGCTATAGAGCTACGCCTCTTATGGTATAGTCTTCGTAAGTCATTTATTTCTTTAGTCCTCCATTTACTGAATTGTAAAGTGTTTAAAATAGAAAATAGTGAAACTCACCACCAGAGCTATATTGTAAGCATTACACAATTTAATTCTCGAAAATGCTATTAAGAGTAACTACTGAGAACTGAGCATGGATAATTCTAGGCTATTTAGTGCCTGGGCTAAACTCTCTTTTCTGTCATCTGCCATTTCTATTTCCTTCCATACCATAATAGCTAGGGTAGAGCTAGTACAGGAACTACTTTAAAAAATGTTATCATCCAATCTTTCTTTAAACTTACATCAACATATCTTCTTACATCTAAACACAGAGGACTACTCATGAGGAACAAGGTTTGTGGTAAAGGAAGAGAGAATTGTCCTCATTTCATCCTCAGAATTGTCTCATCTTTTGAGCAACTTAATCAAAGCTCTCGTGACGATGCTCTGTAACAGTGAAAGCTTCAATATTCATGGAATATTTGCTATGTTCTGTGTAGGTAGTCGATTACTATTACTATTCTAATTTAGTTTACTAAAATAACTTTTTTTTTGTCCTGGAGTTTAAACAGTGGGCCTTATGTTGGTGAGGTTGGTGAAATATTGCTGGAGTAAGACTTAAGCCTTGATTTCACTGAGCTGACCTGCTCAGTCTTCTAAGTAGCTACAAATACAAGCACCCACCACCAACACTCAGCACTGACATAGTTCTTAATCAGGCTCATGAATCAGCTTAGTCAGCTAATATTACTATCTTAACTTAAAGATTCAGAGAAGACTCTTAGAGATATGAAGGAGAAACTAATGCTAGTGAGAAGCAGGGATTGGATTTTTAAATTAGCCTTCTGATTTCAGACTTTGGGCTTTTAACTGTGTTTTTGTGCTCCTTTCTCCCCGCCCAAATTTGATTATCATATTGTGAAAAAAAAAAGAACTAGTCTGTCCACTGAACAATTGGTTGTCCCATGATTTGGGGTGTTTGTTTTGTTTTGTTTTTTGGTCGGTTGTAGGGCCTGAACTCTGGGCCTGGGCACTGTCCCTCAGCTTTTTAGCTCAAGGCTAGCTTGAGCCACAGTGCCACTTGAGCCACAGCGCCACTTCCAGCTTTTTCTGCGTATGTGGTGTTGCGGAATCAAACCCAGGGCCACATGCATTCAAGGCTAGCACTCTATCACCTTCCCAGCCCTGTCCCGTGAGTTTTGTAGTGCTGATCCCATACTAGGTTCTCTGTAAATATTTACTGAGCAAAGAAGCACAGCAAGCATTGGGAACTTCTTATTATTTCATCAGAGGACGTCTAAGGAAGGCCAACTGAATAAAGTTTGAAATGGAGCTGATAACAAGAATATAAAATCTTGAATTTATTTCAATCTACCAGTGCTGCAGTCTGTGCACTTGACAGTTTCATATTCAGTATGGTTTAATCTGCAGATATTTATGGACAAAAGAATAGTATTTCCCATTTAAACATGTCTATTCTTTATTGCCTTTGATTTATTTGTTTTCTTCTTCTAAATAGCAGGAAAAGTGGAGCACAATCCTGTCCTCTGGTTTAAGCCTGAAAACCACAACGTGACCAATTGCAGCATACTCTGTGTGATGGAATAACAGGAATCATAGCAGCTTTAAGAAGCCAGGGAGCTATCAAGATGTCAGAAGCCAATTTGGCATCTAGGATGGAATGACTATGGCTCTGTCCCAGGGCGTGGAGATTTAGAGCATGCAGAAAAGAATGGCTTTAAAGAAAAAAAAATATTTGAACCTGTCTACGTTCTTCATTGTCTCTCCAGTTCTCATGGCAACTCAGTCCAATCTTAGGTCAGAGCTTCAGGTGACTATAAAGTTACATAGAGAGTCAAGCTCAACAGCACATCTCTTTTCTCATCCCTTTATTATTTTATGTACCTTTTTATCCTGCATTATCTATAATAAAGTTACTTTCATGTAACAAGGCACATATCATGTTGTTTTTCCTAGTTACAGGTAGAGAATAGCTATTCTCTACCTGTAGTTAGAAAAAAAATGAGCTAAGAGAGGATTGGACAGGATGGAAAAATGAATACATGCATCCACATTATGGATCATCAATCTTTCAATCTATATTTATCATCATCATCATCACCATCATCATCTATTCCTTTTTAGCCTGGTGAATCAGGTTTTTGCCCTGTTCAAGTGTATAGTTGTTTTAAGACTTAAGTTAGTTCATGTGAAGCACTTATACCAATACCTAGTTACAGTCAATGAAGTTGAGGTATTAGTATTTTTACCATTTTGTTTATTTCTATTTTATTGCTACTTACAATAAGCCAAGTGATAAAAACTATTTCTTGTCAGGGGCTGGTGGCTCACGCCTATAATTCTAGCTACTCAGGAGGCTGAAATCTGAGGATTGCGGTTTCCAGGCAGGAAAGACCTTGAGACTCTTATCTCCAATGAACCACCAGAAAACTGGATGTGGCACTATGGCTTAAGTGGTAGAGCACTAATCTTGAGCTGAAGAACTCAGTGACAGCACTCAGTCCCAGAGTTCAAGCCCCACGACTGACAAAAACAAACAAATAAACAAAAATCCCTATTGCTTATTTAAAGTAACTTTTACAGTTGGGTGTATGTGTGTGTATACCCATCCTGATACTTGAAATCACTGCCTGGGTGCTGTTCTTAAGCTTTTTGCTCAAGGATGCTGCTCTACCACTTGGGCCATGGCTTTATCTCAGGCTCTTTTGTGGTTAATTAGAGAAAAGAGTCTCATGGACTTTCTTGTCTGGGCTGGTTTCCAATCTCCGTCCACAAATCTCAGTCTCCCAAGTAGCTAGGATTACAGGGGTGAGCCACAGCACGTAACCTCTTATGGTTCTTTTAATGAATGAAACCTTCCTTACTTTAATAACTAACATAAATCTACATCTGAAGTTGAAATTCTTTGCAACCAAACATAGTTTTTCCATCTGTGGGTCTTTGCAAATAAAATCTGCATGTATTCATATGTCTATTTATTACTAATTGCTGAATTATTTCCTTTTCTTTTGTCTACTCATGAATATCTCATTCTCTCTTCTGCAAGCTGCTCCAATTTATGAATTCATTAGTATGTATTAAAGAGATACTCTATGACAACAGTATAGGGAGAAGTTTTTTTGTTTGTTTCTGTTTTGTGCAACATAGCTTGCCCTGCACACATATGCTTATAAGTAAATACACATACAATATTGGCATTGTGCATTCACAATTGTATCGCATTCTGAAGAAAAATACACTGTTAGCATTATATTGTAGTTATTTTCAGCATATTTTACCTAGTTTCTGAGGATGTAATTTTGATTAATAAGGCAACATTGTGCCACATTAATCCTATAACTCATTTGACTACTTTAAATTTGCATACTTAAGTTGAAGTAAATTGGTTATGAATGATAATCTTGCTCATGGTATTTTTGTTTTAATTAAGAACATGATTTACATTATTTTGAGACTATAGATGCATAGTGCCAATATATTATATGTATATATATATCTATATATATTAAAATAGATACTTAGAAAAGGTGCTGTCTATTCCTGCCTCATTTCTACACTTGTGTATGTCTTTTATTATTAAGTACAATTTGGGAGTTTAACCATAAATTATGAAATCATTCTAAATATGCAGGATGCATCATCAATAGATAATTGTAAAATAAAATAGTATTTCTTTCGCAAATTACATTGATTTCTTACTCTTTTACACATTACTTAAATAAAGAACAAGATAATAGTTAAAGTTCAATGAACAGGAAATTTTTTAATAACAAAAGAGATCTTGAAATAAATGACTTTTTGTGTATTAAGTGTTTTCATATGTGGAAGTTGTCATTTAACTGTAAGAAAATGAGTTCTTATTGCAGGTGCCAAATGTAAAAATTCTGTGTCCTTGTCTGATTTGTTTTGAGGTAGTTTTTGCCTTGTTTTAGGCTAGATTCTGAGAACCGTTGGCATTGCTCTGTGCATTTAGGGTCAACCTCAAATGAATTTTAACTACACATTCTAGTCTGTAACAAAGCAGTACAAATACCAGTTGTCTGAGCAGCCATTAAATGTCCTGATCTTTCTCCAGATGTTTCCTGTATCTCATGGAACAACCATTCAGAGAAGAACTTGTTTCCAAATTCTTCCTGTCTTAGTAGTCTGGGTGCTAAGCATAGATATTTGGTAAAAATATAAAAAATCAAGTTCAATTACTCATCGGATTAAGCCTCTTTGCCAGATGTCAACATCTGACTGATTATTATGGTGGCTTTCCAGAAACTCCCCTTACTTTCTGCTTTCTTTCGACTCTCATGCATTTCCTTTCCCTTTGTTTCTGGCAGTTGCTTTAAGGGCAACTTGAACCAGGTTTTAACATAAAACAATGGGGCTCCATTACTTTTCCTTCAACCTTCCTACATACAACGTACCTTGTGGCCTGAGCTGGTGTATGAAAATTATGACACAAAACCATCAGGCTGTCTGCTGGCCTTGCCTACCTTGGTGCCTTCAGCATCTAAAAGCCTGGAAAACAACAGCTTGACCCTGACTTGAGACAACAGTTTCTCCTTCTGTCTGTAAATCTCAGAAACCCACACCCATTTCCTTTCCAGGCACAGCCCTCTCATTTTCAAACCTCCCATGGCTTTGGGAAATGGCAAACCAGAACTTTGGAAACGTCAGAGTTTCAGGATCAGGTTTCAGTTGATCGCTGCTGACCTTCTCTTTTCCTTTTTTGTTTTTCTCTCACCCACAACGGGAGAGGCATTTCATACTTTTATATTTCTCTCATGTCACTGGCTACATCCACTTCCCTTTTATCCCAGAACTGCTGCTTTAGTTATCATTTATAAGTGGCTTGAAACATGGTGCTTAAAAGCAGTATTTTATCAATATCTTTCTTAGAAGAGTGTTGTGCAATTCACTGCTATTCTAATGCAAAGTAATGAAAGAAATAGGTACTTTATGTAGTTTTAGGTCACATAAATTTAAAGACTAGTGTGTATTGATACATATCTACTTGATTGAAATACAATATAAACATATAAGGTATAACAATAAAGTCCCATCATATAACTAATATAAGCTAAGAAAAATATGTATTTTTCTCAATGCATTTAATTTGCTGCCTTTACCTCACTATAGACTAACAAATAATGGTGGCAACAGAGAAAAAAAAACCCAAACAGAAAGTGGTTTCTTTAAATGTAGCATCTGGAAGCATTAGTTACCCAGCTTGAAGAATTTCAAGCTTCATTCTCAAATTTTTATACCATTTCTTTCTTAAGTAGATGATGATTCATCAGGTTTATAACAATGTAGACTAGCTCATTAGGAAATAGATGTGATAGAAGATTCCTAAGTGCTGTAAGAAAATTTAAAATCCAGTAAATTTTACCTGTTCATATAATAATATTCTTCCTAAAATTGATTTCAAAGTTTTTTCTAATGTAACTAATTTAATCAAATGTGATTTCTATTTATTTATGCAATTTGTGAAGAGTCTTATTTTTTAAGGAAAAGACTGTAACCATCAATGTAGTTTTTTTTAAAAAAATCAGTCCACCATTTCCCTCAAAAATGACTGATGTTACCTATAAGGTTGGCTAAAATGAGTTGAATGTAACCATTGTACAATGTCTACATGATGCAATTATTCCTCCTCAGTGACTCAGTTATTTCTTAATTCCCACTATTATATTGAATCCACAAAGTATCCCCCTTCATCATTTTACCACATTTAATAATTAATATATATTCTATTCCTCCTATCAATAGAAAACATGGTTGAAAAATCTTCCCACCCTAAAACTGTAGCATAAGGCTCATGGAACTCCTATTTCTCTCTTACTGCCTACTCCCATTCTTATTTTCAACTTGGAAATGCAAAAGAAAAAAGAACCACATTGAACAGGGCTCTTGCAACATTTAGAGATTATTTTGTACATCTAAATAAAAATGATTTGCTGCTATTGTGCTGTAACACAAATAATTTGTTAGATTATTATGTAAGTGGGAAATGTCTTAGGAATATCAGAGTTGTTGAAGGAAACTTTCTGTACATATCTTTGAATTACAATATCATAAAAACAGTTGCTAATTATGTTGTGATCAGTCATTTACTCACTGAACTCCCTTAGCATATGTCATTTGTATGTCATAATGTATTTGTTTAACATATAGATTTTGTGTTTTTTTCTTAAGCAACCAAAAATAAAACAATTAAACAAGATCTATCTATCTATCTATCTATCTATCTATCTATCTATCTATCTATCTATCTATCTATCTATCTATCTATCTCTCCTAGGCTGTCTTGGAACTTGTGATCTTCCTGTCTGAACTTCCAGATTGCTGGGATTACAAGGAGTGCCCCAACCCAGGCTTTTGATTTATGTCCAATATTAAGGAAAACCAATAATGCATGTCAATGTCATATAAATTGTTGTTGTTCTATATTAAAATGTTTCTGATATATTTTAGGTTCTATTTCCAGCTAGAATCTTTATTGGAGTCTCAATTATATCGAGCAAAATCTCAAATATCTAACAGTTGATTTACTTGAGAAATGCTATCTACCATCTGTTTACACACACACACACACACACACACACACACACACACACACACACACACACACGCACACATACGGTGTGTGTAGTCAAGTAATTTAGGAAGGAAAACCTGACCCAAAGAAATGCAAAGGTAAATAACAAGCATTCCATTAGAAATCTCTTTCTTGAGTGAAAGTAGGTATTAGTCAACTTGTATTGGACACGGGATAATTTATCTGTGTGTGATTTTGGAGCCTTATTTTTTTAACCACATTCAATTTTTAAATAAACTATCTAACCAATTTTCTCTGGTCTTTATTTTCCCCCGCACAGATTTTCAGGTTTAATAAAGGTTAGAAATATCATTACTTCACATACTTGAGTACTCATATTATCTAGATCAACCCAAATAATCACAAGCATGAATCTATGATAGGAACAATGATTAGAGTTGTTCAATGATAGAGTTAGCTCAATGCGGTCCATGGTTTTCCAGTCCTTTTGTTCAGATATGATGCCCCATTTTGGAATCCAAATCATTAGCCAAGCAAGATCAACTCTAATAACCATATTCTTTCTCTATATTTTAACATAAGAATTAAGAGTCAGGAAGAAAATTTACCTGTGCTAAGGAAGACTGCATGCAACTCCCCACCATATTTAAGAAAATATTTCATTGTCCAACAATAAGGTTGCATAGCTTTCTTTAGCTACAATGGAAACTGGGTATATCAAGCAAAGGGCTGGAATAATTTTATCTGATGCGTATGTGTCATAGTTTTCTTTTCCATGTCAAGCTATGTCACCATCACCAAAAAAAGCCATAATTCTATTAGTACAGCTACTTGGATAGGTAATTAACAATGCCTTCTTTGAGTACTGCTCACATTTTTATCCTCAATCCTGCTGGGTCTATCCTATCTGAGCAATCTAAGAGACTCCCCAGTGGTGAGTACTCCCTCTGTAGTGTGTGCATTCCCTTTTCTTCTGCCACCAGCAAAATACTCTTATTTTTGTGAGAGCTTTTCCTCTATGTATATACCTATTTTAATAGGCCTGCTGTTTTCTGGCTACACTTACTGATTTTACTTCCTGGTCACAGTGTTTTTCTGCTTTAGTTTCCAGTTCACATCTACTTCAGTTATTTTAGCTACAAATAGACTAATAGGTCCATGGTTTTCAGAAGTGCTGCGTTTGTCAGAGTCCTTTAAAGGCAACAGTGTTTTGCTTTGTGAGAAATGCTTAAAAACAAATGTTAAAGAGATTTGAACAAATATTCTAATCTCCCATTGAGGATAGTAGCACAGAGACCTATCTGCTTTTGACTCTTTTTATTCATCAGTAAGCTTTCCCCATCTATACCTCACACCTCCCCTCCTGTTAGATTCCACAGCCCCAAAGGAAATGTAATACTGGCATCCAAGACAGGAAAGTCATTTATATGCTACAAAATGATATGATTGTTTTGAGCTGTTCAGGTCCATGTACATAGCTGTTTTGATGTCATTGAAAATCTCCTTTTCTATTCTCTATTACAAAATACATTTCTTCTATTCCTTTTATTACTAGATCTCCAAAATCCTCACAGCACTCGTTTCTACGTACTATACGAACTAAGTTTTTTCCTTAGCTCAAAGAACAATGTCAATGGGTGTGCCTCAACCCAGCAATACTAAGGAGGACTGAGCTCTGAGCAGCCTGTGGCCAGTCGTAGATTCAGATTCACTCTCCATTTGGGATAACTTGGATGGACATGGCACATTGGCTTCAGTTCATATTAGTCAGCTGCTTATTTCGCCACATATTCAGACATTGGCTGTTGTTTGTTTGCCTATACATGGCTCTTTTACTTTGTCTGTCTTTTGACTGTCTATCATCATATTCTGTTTTCATCAATTAAATAATCCACCTGAAGTGGAGTCCTTTAGTCAAGGGAGGAGAAACACAGAAAGCACAGGAAGAGAACAGATTGTGGTGGGGATCGCAACATCGTCCTCTCCAGCACAGCTTCCGGCACGTCCCACAAGCTAAGCAGGAAATGTAATGGAGTAAGAACGGAAATAGAGTTGTTGACCAAAAAGGGTTCTAGTCCCTAACTGGGAGATTAGTACACAATTCTTTTATGTAAAAAGTTTATCTATTTTATCCTATCATTTGTTCTTTTATTTCATAAATACACAGTTTTTTCCTTTTCCTTTATATAGTTATTATAACGATGATACTCAAAGCGGTTATAGTTACATTAGTGAGATGATAGTACATTTCTTTTTTTTAACAGTATCATCCCTTCCTTGTGTATTCCCAGTTTTTCCCTCCAACCACCCTCTCCCACAAGTTGCATTAATTCATTTTCAACATAGTGTCTAGTGAGTATCACTGCTGCATTTGTTCACCCTTTGTCCTATATTTTAGGGTCCCATTTTACCTTCCCCCCAAAACAGATAAACCTACATACAAAACAAAAGGTCGTGACAAAGGACAAACCAAACAAAACCAAAAAGAACCAAAATAACACAAAACCTCTTGTTTCCATTTCTTGGAGCTCATTCAATAAACATCATTTTCTATGAACATATGCCCATAGCTAAAGAAACATATTAAACGATACAGATCAGTAAACTCATTATTCAGAATCTATTGCCTCAAAGAATTGCTAATCATGTCATTGGTCCTTGACACTAAATCATTAAGATCACTATTTATAGATACTCCTATCACTTAGAAAGGCTTAGCCTTTTGGGGTAGGAAATGAGAAATGTGTAGGGACTATTTTGCTATTTTCTATAAATTCTATGAGAATTTCCTTGTGTCTCATTGATTAGCCATGAAATTTATTTTCTGACAAATATGGAAAGAACTGGGTACAGATTGATCAGAGACTAGAAGTCACAATTTATTTGTCATTTAATATCAATAGCAATTTTTCTGAACATTTGTAGTTGAAATTCTTTTTTTTTTCATAAAAGTTATCTTGAAAGCCACCTTCCAGTGGAAAACCATTTTGAGTTATTGCAATCCTTTCTCTTAATTGTTTGTTCAGAAAAATTTATTTGGGTAATTTTCTACAAAGGGACATCAACTCTCTCTGTATTCTCTGGAGCTAAATTCTGATGACCTTCAGGGCCAGTAAGTTTCTGATAAATGGTGACTGCAATCAGAGTGGACTTTAATTGCATGTGTAAAGGAGGCCTGCTGGATTACATTAGTGGAATATAATAGCATTTTATGGAAATGCAAAATATCCAAATGATTTAATTCACAGGACTTGCAAAAACAAATCTTTCATTTGAAAATCACCCTGGTCATTTGTGTTAATAGAGTCGGTTGACTTTTATGCTCTCTCAAACGACCTACTATAAAACATTCTGGACAAGACCTATGATTACGGAGTAACGCTAACTTATGATTAAACTCTGACATGGTCAGAGGAGAGAAATGCATATTTCAAGTGAATAATCTCTAATCTATTTTACACTGCTGCTGTCTCTTGCCTACTCAAATATTTATTGCACACTAGATAGACTGCAAAATATGTGAGTCGTAGGGAATGAGTGAACTGAGAGAGAGAGCCTGGTCTCAAAACATTCAGATCCTATAAGGGGAAGATATATTATGATGGAAATGTTGTCACTTAAGTGAACGGAAAATGTGAGGTAGAGTTCTGGAGTTGAATGACAAAAACTGAACCCTGAGAAGTTTCCTTTGCAGAGAGAAATTTAGGTTGTGTCTTGAGGATGAATTTGTAGATCTATTATTTTTGTTGTTGTTTAAAGATGATATTAAGGATAATCAAGAAAGAAGATAAAGAAAATATAGACATGAAAACTGATCAGAGAAATTTTTCTAAATGAAAACCTTTGTGAACCATACAATCTCTGTAGAAACAGCCCAATTCTTTGTTGCAACATGATAGATATAAATAATGCCCAAAAAGAGTAGCTTTATAAAATTATATGGACAATCAGGCATTGGGATCATGGGTTAGAGTTTACTGACCACTTCCATAGTAAATCTCTTTCTCGAAAACATCTGGGCAGTCTCTTTAGTAGCTCTCTACTTTCAGTATCAACCTGATTATTGGAAACTCACCAAATCTTCCAAGACTATAACAATCAAAACTTTGTTTACCTGCCAATCATCAAATTGAAAGAGCGTTCTTTAAGATATTGAATCTTTGTGTATTCAGAAATGTATGCTCTTTTAAGATGCTGAAGAACCAAACACCTCTTGGGTGTTCATATTCTTCTCTATACATAAAGAACCTTACCTCTTGTACTAATTGTCTTAAATGTTCTAAATGACTTGGAATTTCTGATGTCTAGACTCTTTAGGGTTTGTCCTCTTAGTTTCAATACTCCTCTTCAACCTCAAACATACATCCTTTTTCTGCTTCTTGAGCTAGAATTCCCTTCCCCATACTATGGGCACATCTAAAACACTCTCTCAGGAGTATCTTTTTTCAATGTTAGCTGAATATCACTGATGATACCAATGAAATATCTATCTCTTCCATGTTTCACTTTTGTGAACAAAATATCTGTTTTTCATGACCATAGCCTACTTTATTTTTATTAATATGTTTATATTTGCTAATTTATACCTTACCTTGAATTCTGGTTATAATAAAAGTATACATTTTTCATATTTGAAATAGAATTCTCATCTATTAAATTGCTCACTAGCTAGTAATAGATATTTCACATATATTTCGAATAGAATATAAGGAATCAGAGATACCAAAATGCAAAACAACTAGTCTGTTTTAGCATTCATATTTTAGTGATTAAAACCCAGTCAATCTGAAAGAACTGGCAATGGAATAAAATATATGCAAAGATAGAAAGGCAATCCTACTATTGTAAAGGGAAATTTACATCATCCATGTGTGACCTGAGATTTCAATGTCGGGGAACAAGTCCAAGAACAATGGAGGAGAGTAGCACATTCAATGAAGGAAAGAAAGCGTGCTACAGAAAAGTGAATGAGCTACTGAGCAGATGTCTCAGCAAAGTCAAGTCACAATGAGCTATTAATCTTTGCCTCATAAGTTGATTTTTATAGGATTAAAAAATGAGCATTTCCCCTTTTTCAAGTGTAATGATGGTGCACCTGGATATGTGTGTTCAGTAACTCAGTCCTGCTTGTGAGTTTCTAGTGCCACACAATGCCATTTCCTAGGATTACTCTTTTTTTCAAAAAGAAAAATCATGAAGAGACACCATGACTGACCAGCAGCAGCAGGAAGTCTTAACCAAGTAATAATACCTACTGGCAGCTACATGGCTGAGTTCTGTTGGACAATCTGCCCAGTTCACTGAAGATGGCTTGAGCCCCAAACATGATCTGCTGCATTGAGTATCACAAAAGACTCCAAGGAGAACCACACAGATAGAACCAGTCAATATATAAACCCAAGAAAAGTATCTGTAAATCATTAATTAATTCCATCATTTTAGCATGATTTGTTTTGTAACAATAGGTAACTATTGTAGTAGTTGTTTCAAGTTTCTGAGAAGATGGATGACACATTTTGTTTGGAGATAATCACTCCTCTAGTTGCATCAAGAACAAAATGTGCTAGGCAACAGAATTGAAGAGCTAGGAGCCTCTTATAATGCTTGTGTGAAAGTAAGACTATTTTGACCAGTGAATATTAATGTCATAACAAGTACCCATATTGTGAATATAATTTTAGGTAAAAATATTGTTAGTGGTTTGAGTGTAAGACAAACAAAGGAATCAATGATTCTTTAATGTATGTCTAGAAAACAGAAAGAACAAATTTGACCATTCATAGAAATGGTTGAGAATACATTTTTTGTTTGGGGCATCTTATTTTGAGATTCGCAATGAATAAATCCAGGGAAATGTGAAATGGGTAGTTTTATCTATTATCTGGAGTGAACAAGAACATTTTGTGAGAGATATGGATTTGGTAGTCATCTGTCACTAGTGAGATCACCATAAGAGAGCCAGAGATCAGGCAGAGGAGTCAAGGAATTCACCCTTGAAATGTTCCTACTTTAAGTGATGGAAAAAAGAGTGAGCCACAAAAGGTAACTCAGGATAAAAGGCCAATCAGATGGAAGTGGTATAAAGAGAATAGTCAAAGGAACAAAGTGAATAGAAGATAAAGGAAGAGTTGATTCTCAAATGATTCTGACAAGTCTGGTTAAATGAGGACTGCATTGATCCTTGAATACTGTAGCATGAAAGTCATAGTCATCTTGACACGAGAGTTTCTATGTAGTGTTGAAACAAAAACCTATTTGGACTGGGTTCAGAAGAAAATGGGCAGGAGAACTAGAGTTGCATATGGGATTTTTTCCAGGAGTGTTGTTATTATAAGGACAAGAGAAAGAAAGGCTACAGTCAGAGGAATAAGATTAAGAAAAGTAGAGAGATCTTTATTTTACCTTTTATATTATATTTTTGTAAGATGGTTAGGAGAAGTATCAGCACATGTATAGAATATTGGAAAGTATCCAGTAGATAGATGAAAATTATCCCTGGAAAAAATGCAAGATGCTTTCGGACAAACATCCAAAGGAAAACGGACTAGAGGAATGGCTCAAATGGTAGAACACATGCCTAGCACATATAAATCTGAGTTCAACTCCAATTACCACTAAAATCAATAAAAATAAGAGAATAAATAAGATTAGCCTTCATAGTTACTTTTTTGTCTTACATTTTGGTGTGTTGGTACACATGAAAAGTAGAATTTAACTAGAGCTAGAATTCCACATTGAGCAGAATAAAACCTGAAGTAGATAAAAGTTGATACTTCATGCAGAGGAAATATTATATGGTGCCATAACATTAAAACAAAAACCACCTTTTCATTATGGTAATACAGCTGGAAATATGGGTTCTACTAAACCTCTCCTTGCTAGATGACTTCCTTTCAACAAAACTCTCAAATTAATTCAGTCAACATTTACCGAGTACCTGTTTTGTGGATGATAAAGGATTATAGGCAGAAAGCTTCTGGGAACCATTTTGATACAAAGGTAGAAAGGCTGATTTTTGACACTAGTTACAAAGACATGATCTTATTCTGAGAATTCTTTAGTACTCATTAGAGAGGCATTTTCATGACTCAGATTTAGCATCCACTTAGCATTCACAGTGAACTGAGACCTTTATGGAAAATATAAACAACATTCACCCTGCTTTTATGGCACTTTATATAGGCTACCCTGTGTTTTTGTCAAGTATGTAATAAAGGCAAGAAGAACCTGTTCTAAATTGCTATTATAACAGTGCAACAATTGGGATTTTTGCGAGTGAAAAGTTTAAGAAGTACTTTGCAAATAAATTTGAATCTAGCCATGAAGTTCACTTCTTAAATTATCTCATTTCGATAAAGGTTACTTTGTCTTAGAACATATGCCTTGCTAGAACCCATAATACTAATGGCTCTCCCATTCATCATCCCTAATTCCTTATCAGAAGCATGGAGCATTTTCTTCCTATAAATCTTTATTCTGATCCAAAAGCCAATTAAAGAAAGATTAATCATCTTTCCAGGTAGAAAACTTTCCCATTCTTCAACTTGAATTGAAATTGCTGTTCTGCTTTCAATTGCACTCTAAGATTGGGATGGGGGAGGGGAAACACTTACAATCTACATTATACCATTACTAACACAGCTACTTTGTACAGGCTTTGGCTTTTACCTTAGCAACACTCCCATAAATAACTCAAATATTCTCTCTTTTCCTTTGTCTATGTAATTTGAATCACAGTGGGAGTTTTTCAAAGGATTTATATTCATTGAGTAAAGGGTGGATGAAGGTTCTTACTAAACTTATAAATATCTTTTTAAGATTCCGAACTTAACTTTCTTCTTTATACATACTGTATTCTTAAACTGTTTTACTTGCATTTCTTCCTAAATTGCATTGTGACAGCTCCTAGACTTTGTTTTTTTTAAAGACCAATTTTCTCGGTGCAGGTAATTTGAAAGCAATGCTTAGGCCTTTTTCCACTGACAAGCATTTACATAAAAATTTTGAACGTGTGTCATATGAAGTCTGGCTGGTGAGGTATCTCTCTCTACTTATTTTAATGCATATCACACAAGCTGTGTCCTCAACATTAAATCACAGAACTTAAATTATCTCGATAAGCTCTTTCTTAACACTGTTTCTCACAAATAAAGATGCTTTAAAGTATTTTTGCTCAGAGCTGTAAGGAACCTGTGAATTAGAGTACATTGATTACTACTTTAAAAAATATCATTACCTAGACAACTTTAAAAATGTACATTTATTTCTCAGAGTTGTATATGCTGAAAAACTCCAAATCAACACATTCCGAACTTACAGAGAGCCTGTGACTGGTCCTTAGACAACCCTGCTTTTTCTATCTTTTTACTTATTGAAAGGATATGACAGGACTCTCTGGCTCTTCTTTTGCAATGATACTAATCTGTTTGTCAAGATACCAACACCATGAGCTAATCAGTTCTCAAATATCCTACCTCCAATACCAATATCAAATGAAGAATTAGGAAGCAAAATGCAATTTGAATTGGGGAGATGTAAATATTCCATACCTAAATTTTTGGGAATAAAATAAACCCTAATAAGTTGAGTTCAATGCTCTAACTTGTGAAATGAATTAGGCATTTTGAGACTGTCTTTACATGACTAATTAAAAGACAAATAGGGCTTCGTCCATCTCTAGTTTTCCACATTAGTATTCATCAGGTCTAAATAGATTAGAATTAGTAAATAAATGCACCATTCATACTTGTCTATTTTAGAACATAATTATACTTACGCAGTTAAAACTTTATTGTAATACGTGAATTAAGTCAGGCCCAAAGAAACATAGGTCCCATGCTTTCCCTTATTTGAAATAACTAGTATATGTCTGAGACAAGCAGAAATGGTCAGACAAGTTGATGATAGGTGAAATGAACCCCAAGATAAGGACTCAAATGGTTTTTCTTTCTTGCGATTGTTTCTAACATATTTATAAGATGATTTCTTTGTTGCTTTGTATGTCCTTCCCCCACGGTATAACCCCTGTTTTCACTGTATTTGATGTTGATATAATTTGGGGAGGGGAAGGTAAAAAAACAAATTGTTTAAATAGGGATACAGGTGGACACATTGCAATAATGAGATGTACAAGATGTTATGTCAAAAAACTAACTTTAGGGTTCTTGATTCTAGCCATTCTAACTGGGGTGAGGTGGTATCTCAATGTTGTTTTGATGTACATTTCTTTTATGGCTAGGGAGGTTGAGCATTTCTGCATGTGTCTATTGGCCATCCTTCTTTCCTCTTCAGAGAAGTTTCTCTTTCAGTCTTCAGCCCACTTATTTATTGGGCAGTTGTTTCTTTGAAGATTTGTTGTTGGAGGATTTAATATTTTGAGTTCCAGGTATATTTTTAGATATGAGACCCTTGTCCGTTGTATGGCTAGTGAAGATCTTCTCCTAATCTGTGGGCTTTCTATTAACCTTGCTAGCTATGTCCTTTGCCAAGCAGAAGCTCTGCAATTTCATGCAATCCCATTTTCCAACCTTTCTTTGATTTGTTGTGTTTCTGAGTCTCTTTTAAGAAAATTTCAGCCTATGCCAAGGAGACCTAGGGTTTCTCCTATTCCATCCTGTAATATTTTCAGGGTGTCTGCTTTGACTCCAAGGTCTTTGATCCATTTGGAATTGATTCTGGTGCAGGGTGATACATAAGGAACTAACTTTGGTTTTCTACAAGTGATTAACCAATTTTTCCAGCACCATTTACTGAAGAGGCTGTCTTTATTCCATTCTATTTTTTAGCTCCCTTATCAAAGATTAGATGGCTATAGGTCTGTGGGTTCATTTCTGGGGCTTTCAATTCCATTCCAATGGTCCTGAGGTCTGTTCTTGTGCCAGTACCAAGCTGTTTTGATTACTATGGCTTTGTAGTAGAGTTTGAAATTTGGTATTGATATTCCTCCAGCACTGTTCTTTCTGTTAAGGATTGTTTTTGCTATTCGGAGTCTTTTATTGTTCCCTATGAATTTCTTCTATTTCCTGGAAGAATGAGGTTGGAATATTGATAGGTATCACATTGAATTTGTAGAGAGCTTTGGGAAGTATTGCCATTTTCACAATGTTGATCCTTCCAATCCAGGAGCATGGGAGGGTTCTGGGTGTGATTTGGACAGAAGGGAACTCTACTACATTGTTGGTGGGAGTGTAAACTTGTTCAACTACTTTGGAAAGCAGTATGGAGGTTCCTCAAAAGACTCCACATAGAGCTCCCCTATGACCCAGCAATCCCACTTTTGGGCATTTACTCAAATGATCACAAACAAGACCATACTAAAGTTACCAGCAAAACTATGTTTATTGCAGCATTATTTACCATAGCTAAGATATGGAACCAACCCAGATGCCCCTCAGTAGATGAATGGATCAAGAAATTGTGATATATATATACACAATGGAATTCTATGCCTCCATCAGAAAGAATGAATTGCCCCATTTGTTAGGAAATGGAAAGACTTGGAAACAATTAAATGAAGTGAAGTAAGCCAGGCCCAAAGAAACATAGGTCCCATGGTTTTCCTTATTTGCAATAACTAGTATATATCTGAGGCAAGCAGAAATGCTCAGATAAATTGATGTTAAGGGAAATGAACCCCAAGATAAGGACTCAAATGGTTTTTCTTTCTTGCTATTGTTTCTAACATATTTATAAGATGATTTCTTTGTTGCTTTTATGTCCCTTTCCCACAGTATAACCCCTGTTTTCACTGTAACTGATGTTGGTATAATTTGGGGAGGGGAAGGGAAAAAACAAATCGTTTAACTAGGGATACATATAGACCCATTGCAACAATGAGATGTATAAGATGTTATGTCGAAAAATGAACTTTAAACTTTGTCTGGGGGTGGAGGGGGAGATGCGAAGGGATGGGAAGGGGAAACAAAGGAGGAGGCAACAATGCTTGATAAGAAATGTACTCATTACCTTGCTCATGTAATTGTAACCCCTCTGTACGGTATTTTCACAATTACAAAAAAACTTTATTGTAAAATGGGCAGAGGGGCCTCATGCATTTAATCCTAGTTTCTCATGAGGTTGTGATCTGGGAATCATGATTCCAAGACAGCCCAGCAAGAGAGTCCATGAGACTCTTAACTCCAATAAAATACTCAGAAAAGTGGTACTGTAGCTCAAGTGGTAGAACGGTAGCCTTGAGCACAAAGAGGCTTAGGGACAGTGGCTAGGCCTTGAGATCGAACACTGGGATTTTCAAATAACAATTATTGAGAAAGAATTTATATCAATAATTCAGAAAAATCAACCAACTAACAAGAAATTCAAAAAACAATCATGAAAAAGTATTGTTATCCAAGAATTCTGAAAAATCAAGAAAAGAAGAAAAGTAACCAGATTTTAAAATGATCCAAAGACCTTAACTGGCATATCACCAAGGAAGAAACACAGATGGTCAATAAATAAATGAGAAGATACTTTGCGTTATAACAGAAAATCATAAACTATAACAACAATAAGATATCACTGAACAGTTTATTAAAATGGATTTAAAAAGCTCAAAATTTGACTACACCATATTCTGGCAAATTATGGAAAGCAGGAACTCTCATTTACTGCTGAAGGAAATGTAAAATGTTACAATCACTCTGAAAGGTTGTTTGTTGGTTTCATATAAAGCTAAACATAGTCCTATAATATGATATATGAATTAGGCTCCTTGGCACATATCCGTAAAATGAAACTTCATTTCTTCCCAACCATTCACATAGATATTTTATTTTTTATTACCAAAGCTTGAAAACCACCAAGATATCATTCACCTGATGAACTGACACAAGGTAGAATATACAGAGAATTCTGTATTTCCTTCCAAGCCATAAAATAAAATGGAGGAAATGTAAAAACTTATTGCTTATGTGGACGAAGCCAAAGTGGAAAGATCATTTAGTGCATGATTCCCATTATAGGCCATTTTGCTATGGACAAGGGGAGGATGGATGTAACGGGAGGGTACAAAGCATTGTTAGGCCAGTAGAGCTGCCCGAAACATGGAACTATAACGCTGGCTATGTAATCACTGTTCCCAAGCCAATAGAAAGTACAAAACCAGGAGTGATGCCTGGTGCCAACTTTGTACGAGGCAATGATTCAAACTGGTTCACCATTTGCACACCAAACACACCGGAATGAAAAAGCAAGCGAATACACATACAAATGAGACGTAAAAATGTGCAGCCCTCACTCTGCTGGTTGATAGTAGAAGAGGCTGTACATGTGCGGAGCAAGGGGACAGATGATCCAGGTTTGTGACCTCCAGTCAGTTTTGCTGTGAAATTAAAGCTACTGTAAAAAAAACAATAATAATAATATTTAATAATAATAATGTTTATTATTATTATTATTGAGGGAAGTGATGACCAAAGATTGGAAGAACAGTTAAATTTAGTAAGTCCAAGAAATCTGTGACACTTTGGTCCATGGACTATTTCAAATCCAAGCAAATGGAGAAAACAACAGAAGCAAGACACACCCTCTGTAGATCTCTCAGCATTTGTTCCCTGAAAACACACCATAGTAGCTAGACTTGCCTTTTGCTCCTTTGTCCCTTAGCTCAGGCTAGAAAACTTAGAAATGTCACATGCTGACCTTTCCCTTCCCTTCTGCCCCAAGGTTCACGATGTGACAAGGCAGCCTAATATAGGGTTCTTACACAGAGTCACAGAAGTGAATTTCAGAAGAACTGAGGCTTTGATGTTTCCCCCATCTATGGCCTCTGATTATACAGTGGTCATGTGTACAATCATATTATAATATGACTTCACCATCTCAAAATATGTCTACCTCCCTAGTTCCTTAGGCCTTCATTTTTAATGTACCACATACGACAAAGTTTATATTATCTTGTCATGTTATAGGAGACCCAGCCATAGAATTGAGAGTGTGCCAGGAGAGAGTATCATTTTCCCTAATGCTAACAAGGAACAATATAAACAATGAAATTTCAGTGGGGCGTTTTATCATACAGGTGATTCAAGTGATTGGGATCGTGTACAAGCACCCTAGGAACACATTTTACGCCCTCTGGATTTTTTTTCTTCAATCTGGATTTGTTTAAATTTTCTCTTAATTGATAAGCTAACTGACTTCTATTGAGATAATACCCATATTGTTTGATATAGTCCCAGTATGGGTACCCTCATTTTCAGATCCCACATAACCATTTAAAGGTCTCATGCTGTTAGCCTTCACAATTAGAGCTACTAGTGAAGGGGAGGGGTATGACATTTAAGGAATAACTGACAGTCTATGCTGGGAATTAATGCTGTCTCCACAGACTTCTAAGAAACTTATGCCATCAGAAAAATTTGGGAAGTTACATGAGCACTCTCATTTAACTAATTAATAGCACTGGAATTTTTACTCTGAATTAGGATCATTAAAATATGTCACAACCAGTTAATTCCTTTTCACATTAGATGCTGAAACACTCTAGGTAGCAGATGGCTGAGGTCTAGAAGGTCAAACATGGGATATTAAGTGCTGAGCTACTGAACATCTGGGTAGGCTTAAAAAAAAAAAGACGGAAAGGAAGGCAAGGTAAATCTATGTAGGTGTCATTAGCTCTCTTTCATATTAGCCTGACAAAGTGTACTTCCTTACAAGTCAGCCATGGGATTCAGATTTTGATAGAACGTATCACAAAAGGAGACATTCCTCTGAGCATCAATCCTCCTCTTCCCCATTACACCTGCGCAGACAATTTATTTGCTGCACCCTCTGGCAATGAGCAGTCTGATGGTGATGGAAATCAGCAGCATGCCCACAAGTACCATCTGTGCAGAGGAGCTAGGCTAATGAGCAAAGTAAGTGGGGTTGACGAGGGACTGGAGGAGTAAGGAGAAGAGGGCAAGGTGGTTGGATTTAACTTCCAGGCATCAGGAGCTAGATTTTCAGGTAGCACAGAATCACAGCCACGGTGTTTATTAGTTTTCCAAGGAGGAATCCTTGAGTCTTGTAATGTCAACACTTCATTTCAGATCTAATGATTCCAAATCTCTAGAGATTGGGCCTAGAGTGTAGAGGAGAAAGAGATCCCAGATAATCTTTCTCTGTGCAACCAATTAGGACATCTCACAGACTCCATAAGAGGCTCCTTTCAAGTTTGGATCCAGCATTTAGTGTTTAGTATTATTCTCAGTGTCGTATGGAGACCCCAGAAGCAGCCCTAGTTAGATGAAGTGGTTAGATTTACAAATTCTTCAACTTGCTGAATAAGCCCTTCAAGGAATTCACATAAAATTCTGAAGAGAGCCGAGTTAGAATGATGCTTTTCTTTGGAAAATCTCTAAGAGAACTGGGGGAAAAATGTACTGTATTTTTTTCATTTATTTAGTAGACGCTTATGAAAGGTTGTGGAACAGATCCTGTTCATGCAGTTCCTGGGACACAAAGGAGAATCAAAGTTAAGACAGCCTAGCGCTGGTGGTTCACACTGAAATCCTAGTTCGTCAGGAGGCTGGGATTATGAATGGCAGCACACTGACATCAGGTTTTCCTGACCCCGTAGGAACTGCCCGTTACTTATTTTTCCTGTGTTTGAACAATCGAAGCTGCACCAACATATTCTCAGTTTTGCTCTGCTCTGACCTACAGGCCTCAAATCCTCACAAGCGCTAGGCCTTCTCCCCAATCACTCCCACTTCTTTTACTTCAGTCTTGTCTCCTTTTTCAGACTTACCTCAGACACCTAGTTTTCTTTTCCTTTTCCAGGGCAGACCAACTTCCTCTCAGATTCTTCCTTTCTAGGTTATCTCAGGCTTACTCATCTTTTTGCTGTTCTGCTAGATGACCCAAGTTCTACGAAGCCATGGGTTCTGGTTAATTTTGCTTTTTTTTTTTTTTTTAATCAGCAGTGAAAACTTAGGGCCTGACATGGTCAAATAAATGGTGATTGGAACCCTTAATGGTGACAGAATGTTTGAGTCACCTGAAGTATATATTACTAGCTAAGACTAAAACAAGTATAGCCCTGACCTATTCTCCCAGCTCTTATAATGTAAACACACATCCTTAGATTCCATTTAGCTCATTTTCACAGATTTATACTTTTGTGGTGGGGTTTTACCATTGAAAATGACTTCAAGCATAGTGTTCAAGTGCTATTCTGAAGAGTCAGAGACTGCAATGTGTATCTTAGAGAAAATAATGTGTTAAATAAGCTTGATCAGCCATGATGCACATTATTACAGTTTTGTATTTAATGTTCATCAACATATGCATATATTTGCATAAATATGCATAATAGTTTAGTGTATCTGTACACATGTCAGTTCATGGAACTCTAACATATATAAGGGTTCTTTAGAAGTAGTGGGTCTGTGCATTTGCTAATTCAGTGTTCAGGGAAAGATTTTAGAATACAGGTCTTGAGAATAGGTTACATTTCCACCATTTTTTCTTAGTTTAAATCTCAAAATTATTCTGTCCTTCTTTACTCTTTCATGTTGCAGGTAGTATTGGATATAATCTTAGCATTGTTGGTAGCTACCTTGTTAAATTCAGAAAAATATTCTCTGAGAATAGAACCAACACAAGCAATGCAAAGTTAAGAAATAGACAAAAATGAGGTAGTTCAGGGAGAAAGGCACACATACATTTATACACATGTACACAAAACAAAGAGAGAAGAAGAAGAAAACAACAAAGAAGCTGGAGGTGGAGGGGGGAGAGAAGGAAAATTCGGAAAGGTGAGAAAGAGAATGAGAAACAAAAGGTCCAAGAGTAGACATCTTTGAATTCCTTTAGCAACATCTACAAGAAATCCATTGTGGCCTACATAAAATTGCTCCTCTTCTTGTCAATTATTTTACACTTGTGAATACACATATAATTACCTTATAGAAAGTTTAAAAAAAAATTGGTACATTCACATGTATATCATCAGGAGGTTGTGGGGAGGTGCAGAATTTGAGGGAAAAAGGGTAAAAATATACAGCAGTGAACACTGAGGAAAGTAGACTGTACACCTCATGAGTGTAGATGGGAGGGAGGGACTGGGAAAGAGTGAGGGCAGGGAAGATTCTGTACAAAAGGAAAGGTGATGTTTTCTAGCCCCATGTAATTGTGCTCCCTCTTCACATCACCTTCAGAATAACAATAAAATAAACTTAAACACACAAGACCTATTAATTTACTATTTTGCAATAAGTATGTATTTTATATCATTCCCTGTTCTAAGTCTGGTAGAACGGATTTAAGAGGATGTAAGTTAGAAATGACACTAATCATCTTCTGAAGGAGTATTCCACCCAACAGAGTGTATAAATATGTTGATAAGTGTGAATCTACGTAGACTAAAGTGTAAATCGTTAAGCATACTGATTCATCATATGTCAGGTTTCTAAGGAATGAAAGGACCACTATGTGGAAGGTGATTCAGAATGGAGGCTGAAAAAAATGGATCAGGTCTCTGGCAGATGGTAGAAGATCTCTGTGGGGTGAAGCATCTACTTAGACATTATAATGTAGCCTAATAACTAATAATAACTAATAATAATGTAGCCTAATAACTAATGACATCGTGAGACTCTTGACAATAAGAGAGGGAAAAGCTCCCCAGCTTTGTCATGAAATCAGTAGAAGCATACGAAGATGCTTCCGTTTCATTATAAAAGCTGCCTTGTGCCTTGTGTCATGCTTTCTGCTGTGTTATTCAAAAAATAATAATAAATTGGTTCAATCATAATTACAAATGGATACAGAGTTTATAAAAGTGAAATACTTTTCTAACAAGCTCTACTTTACTGAATTCTTCAATTCTGACCATCACTATCAAATGCTAATTTCCATCTGCCCTCAGATATAAGAGACACATCTGAGCCATAATGGATGCATGTCTAGCTTGTGAATCTTTCAAAGATGTCCTCTTCACAATTAAAAATTAGAAATCCAAGTAACTGACAATAGGTTCTGATGTTCAAATGGCTAATTACTTTTATGTTGCTCTTGTTGATAGGAATTTCACACCGCTCTTTGCAGATCTCCCACCTGCCTTTCCTCTCCATGTTCACTTAGTCTATTTAAAATATTCATGTAGCTTTTCTTGAATGCATTCAGAGTCTCTTTTTTTGCTGCCTGTCCTATTTGAGAATGAACATCTCAAATAATAACTTGAGGTTAGGTTTGAGACATTAATCCTAGAGAGCTTTTTTTTGGCTGTTAATATATATTTTGCTGTTATATTATATCGTGTCACAACACAATATGTAGTTATATTATATTGTGTTTTTTTGGTTTTGTTTTGTTTTTTGTTGGTCATCGGGGCTGAACACTGGGCCTGGATGCTGTCCCTCAGCTCTTCAGCTCAAGGCTAGCACTGTGTGTGTGTGTGTGTGTGTGTGTGTGTGTGTGTGTGTGTGTGTGTGTGTGTGTGTACATGTATATTTGTTGGAACTCTGCATTTTATCTTTAGTTTTTTCACTCTTACACTAGCTTTCCTTTCCTTTCCACCTGCACACATATTGTGAAACAAAAATGGTTCGGTCAGTTTTTGGACTGACAAAATCTGAGAAGTGTGAGCTGTTATACAAGCTGATGAAGATTATATTGGCTATTCTCAGCCTAAATAGAGTTGATGGAGGCAAAGGGAGGTTTGAAAACAGATGGATAAAAATCTTAATAAAACTCTAATTACTGCTGGTCTTCTTATCACCCTGATTTCAACTTTGCTATAACCTTGAGTGTCATCACCAGCCTGATGATGGTTGAAATAAGACACGTTCACATATTTGTAGAGATTTTCCTGTTCCCCATGAGTTTCTTATTATAATGAAAACTGTGGGAATAGAATAGAAAGGGCCCATCTGTAAAGTAGGTATATGCTTCGGCAGCATCTACTTGAACTACATGATGGAGGAATTATTTCTTTTACTTTTTGATGATCCCAAATGAGTTGCAGGAGGACCGCAACAAGTCATAGAGCAGGAATGACTTAATATGCTTGAAATCTCCTTTGACAAGCAACAACCCCGAAACCTGCACTGTTGAGCACATAAGCAGCAGATAAGAGAGGCAGATGTTGGGCTTGCTTCCCTTCCCTCTGGAATGAGTCTGCTGGAGTGAGTGTGTGTGTGTGGGGGGGGGAGTTTCCTGCAGCTGTTCCCCACTGGTTAGGTGGGAAGTGGCCTAGGCAGGTATCACAGTAGGCATTGCAGTAAATCAGATAGCATCGCTTCTGGAAGGAGGCCAAGCTGCCCTTAAATATGTTAAGTACAGCTCCCTGGTCGCTCAGGGAGAAGAGATTCATTTCAATCATTTCCATGTACATCCCCAAAGCTAGCTTTTTTGGCAGGATGGACGACTATGTGTTGTAGAACTTCCTGCTGAAGTTATAAAGGAGACATAAAAGCCTTACACTCATATCACCAGTCTCTGACACTGCTGGAAAATAGATTCTGGGCCAGGATTTGTTTTTTAATGCAGGGAAAGCTGGCTTAACTTTTACTTTCTTCTCTTTTCTTCCCTGCCTTCTTGCAGAACAGATAATCACAAAATTTGTAATTGAGTGAAGGTAGACTCTATAAATTAAAGCAGAATTGCTGGACAGTCCACACGTGTAATAATGCTCGAGGAATGGCCTAAGGAACAGAAAGAATCTTCACAAACTCCCAGAACCCATCTGGTTGATCATGGATAAGAGGAAATCTGGACCAAATAACTGTTTATGTAGTCTTGTTGGAATACCACGGACATTTTTTTTAACTTGAAGACCAGACATGAGAGTTGGCCACATCACTAATTTATTAATTAGCATTCTAAACTTCATTAAATTTACTGAAGTCCTGGTGTTATAAAATATATTGTTTCTTTCATGTATTAAGAATTCTTTATAAGAAATATGAAGAGGCTGTATTAGTTTCAGGTCACTGCTATAATGAATCATCATAAACTCAATGGTGTAAAACAGGACACATTTATTTTCTTGAAATTTTGTAGGACCAGTTTTCTAAAAATAAATCTTAAAGTGCAAAATGAGGGATTAACAGAGGAAAGTTCTTTTGGAAGGTTCCAGAAAGAATTCATCCCTTTTCCCATCCAGCTGTCAGAGGCTATTGTCTATCATTCTTTGGCTTGTTGGAAAATTACTTCAATCCCTGCTTCTAACCTCACATTGTCTTTATATCTCTCTCACCAGTCTTCCATCTTCCTCTTATAAGGACATTTGTGACTGCATAGGATAATCTATGCAGCTCAAGAGCATTTACTAAATCACATCTACAATGTCCATTTTATATTATAAGATAATAGGGAGGCTCTGGGTGTTATACAGGCCAATGTAGCTATATACATTAGCACAAATAAGCAAGACATGAATTTCAGTTCCAATCTTCTCTTCTCCTGAAATAATTGGAGGTAAGATGGCCCTATTATTACGCTAGTGTACCATCACCTGAACACTTCTCTCAGAAGTTAAAGAGAAGATGACAGAATCCTTAAGAACAAAATCAAGAGACCTTCAAAGCTTTAAGAAAGATATAATTATATTTACAATATATATGTTCATCTTTGGTGAATGTCTACCATCTTATTTGTATTTGGAAAACATCATGGAGAAATTCAAATCTACAGCCAAGCATTAGTATAAATTATACATATTAATCTGTCATAAGAACAGTTATGGTGAGGCATTTTTGTCATCCAAGCCCAAGTTGGAGACCAGAAGATCACAATTTGAGACTGGCTCAAGCAAACAAGTAAGTTGGGTATGTTCTCATGCACCTGAAACTCCAGTTATGAAAGAAGTATAAATAAGAAGATTGCTATCCTAGGGTGGCCCAGTAGACAAAGGATGAGACCCTATCTAAAATCAAAAAGGGCCAAAGGTGTGGCTCAAGCAATATGGTAACCGAGTGAGAAGCCATGAGCTCCAAATCAGTACAGTCAAAAATAAAATAAATAAAAACCATCGTGAGTGAGAGATGTACTTTTCCCACACATTGTATTATGAAATCAGTTATGATGTCAGTGCCCTGCATCTTGTATATACATTTTTCTAATTTGGAGAGTGGAAGGGAAATAACAAAATGTTGAAACAAGGACACAGGGTGACCCATTGTAACAATGAGACATATAAAACACTATGTAGAAAATGAACTTTATAACTTGGAGGGGGAAGGGGGGAGTTGGGGAAGGTGGGAAAAGAAGGGATGGCAGAGGAAAAATCAAAGGAGGAGGTAACAATGCTCGATAGAAAATGTACTCATGACCTTACTCATGTAACTGTAACCCCTCTGTACACTGTTTTATAATAAAAAACATAAAAAATAATAAAAAAAATATTTTTCAAGAACAATGATGAGAATGAGAGAATAAACTGAATTTTCAGATTTCATGAAAATACAAGCCTTGTGATCCAAGGGAGTTGGAACTTCTATGTATTTCTAGCCTCTGATTTAATATTCTTTCAAATTGTACTGACATCATAATCATTTATCTTCAAGAAAAGCAGAGGGAGGTCAAAATAGTTTCAATTTCACTCTATTTTAATGGTAAATTCCTATGCTTTTGCTGATGTCTGCTATAAAGTGATAATTCATGCTGCCATCACGTGAAATGAACCAACTAAATCAAAATATTTTTCATAGGGGAGTAGCCTAGGGAAGTGAAGGAAACAGCAGGCTGGATGTCTCACGCTGGGATATTTTTGGATGGCCTTCTTGAAGGATCAATTTAAGCCTAATGTCTACTACAAAGCTTTTGTCAATGATGCAGAAAATATACAGTAGCCCCCACCTATTTAACAAAAATAGCAGCTTACTGCACCTGACTTCACTGGGCAAAACCTAGAGTTCATTCTCTTTATCCTCATAGCTGCTAGGAATAATATTTATAGACTTAATGTATGATTCATTTATTAATTCATTATTTCAGCCAATATTTTAATCAATCTAGCACTTTATCTATGTTTTCAGTCATTCATTCTCTTTTTCCAACAATTTATTCATTCATTCATTCAATTAATCTGGACACAATAACTTGTGCCCATTCATATTGTATGGAGTACTAATGATGCAAAAATAGATGAGATTTAAATTAGTAACCCACCATTTAGCCCATTCTTTATTCCATAGAACACTTGCTCTAGGACAAAGATTAAGAATTAGTTGTGTTTTTTTTACTTCTTATCGATGACTAATTTAAAATTAGATACATTGTGATAATAGACTAATTGAGAGCATTGAGTTCTCAATCACTACAACCCCATGAAACAGAGGCCTGAGTGGAGTGCTGCTGCTCCAAGTTATGTCACATATGTTAAGTAACAATTAACAATAATTTGTGTTATTAAATTCAGAACCATGTTTATTTTCCTGCCCATCTTGTTTTTACTTTGGTCAACATCTTTGTAGCAAGTAAATGGTACCATGTCCTATTTTACTAGTTGAAAATGTGTGCCTGTAAAGTCTAATTTGAAATAAAGGTGGCTGGATTTCTCTAAGCTTCTAAATATGGCCAAAGTCAATGTCTTTAAAATGGACTTAGATTTTAAAAGGTAGTCTTCCTGAGTATCATGTTGAGAAACATTGGTCTTTGTCCAATGTACTAGTTTACTATAGTCCAAATGTATTAGTTTACTAGTTGCACTTAGCTAAAGAAGACCTGGTCTCTGTTTAACGATCTGGAGGTCTTTCCCTCAGGCCACCATTTGCATTTCTGACATAAAACTCATTCTTATCCCTGCCTGTCTTCATCTTAACTATTTTATGCTGATCCTCTGCATGTATAATATTCCATTTTTTCCTGTCTTTAGATATTTTCTATTTCCTTTCCTTGCCCCTCCCTTCTACAAGCAGATGTTTTGTGTCTCCTCTCTCCCTTCCAGTATCACTCAAGGGAAGCATCACTAAATATGTAGTACAATATTTAAATGGAGGATACCCTTCCTGTCTATCCTTCTAACATGCACAACCATCTAAACTAAAATCTAGTTAGAATGCAGGGAATTAATGCATGTTTTCTTATCTCTTATGGTTTGAACCCATAATTGAACTGTCATCATTTCAATGAATATGTGAACAGTTTGGTTGAAAGCCAATTTATTTTATTACCTCGCATTTCTACAACACTACTGATGGCATTACAAAGTTCTTGAATCTCTGGACACTTCAAGCAAAGGATGCCAACCACTCATAATTTCTCAATTTTTTCCCTCAATTGCTAGATTGCTAGCAATTGTGAATGACCTTCTTTCTGAAGCTATTGTTATTTGGGAATTTGATCACAAGATACAGAAAAGCCACATTTTGAGAGGTCTAATTGGGAGTCTTTATTAGAAAGCCAGTGACTACAAGCAGACCCATGTCCCCAAAAAACCTTGCAGCCTCGAATACACTTAATACTGTTAGGAAACTGATCTAAGAGGTTGGTAAAGAAAAAATAGTCTGGCAATCTCCACAAGCCAGATCAACTCTAATGGAGAGATGAAGGGTGATGCCATGGTAACCTGGTGAGAGTCAGGAGACATGAGGCATGGCACAAAATGGTGGCTGAGATACATCATGGTCAGGGGGCAGGTCACAGAAGCTCAAGAGTCCAAAGTCTCCCAAGTTCATGGTTCAGGTCTGGCAGGTCCAGTAACCCTATTGTCCAAGTCCCTGCCTCTGCCTCTGCCTCTAGAAATTCATTTATCCCAATCAATGGGGGTTAGGACTCTACCTTCAAGAGGTTTGCGAAATTCCTTATCACCCACCACAAAGGTGCCAAGATGGCACCAGTTAGACCCAGTATCCTTATTTCACTTTATCAGTAGTTTAACAGTCAGTTTTAATGATGAAAGTCTATAATAGACTTGGTGTATGTAGGCATTATAAGGAAAATGGGAGTTTGAAAAAACTAAATGAAGCAAAGCAAAACAAAAGCTAAATGAACTTCTAGAAATATTGCATTAATTAAATAAAAACGATGCTCTAAGCACTTCTAAATAGTTCACATACACTACTCAATGAATCCTCATACTAACCCTGCAATAATACAAAGATCAAGTTTTGAATCATAATAGTGAAACAAGAGTTAAGTAACTGCTCAATATCAGATTGGAAATATGAGATGAAGATTGAGTCATTACCAATGTCTTTGATTCTAGACATACACTTGAAACAAATAAGAATTCAGACCACAGAGAGAAAAATTGAGAAAAGTGTGACTATTATGGCTATGTGTAGGAAGGTTTGGATGAGATTTGGGAGAGAAAGTTATACAGGCAACTGGCACTGATTTATGTTTAGCTTTTTTATTTTTAGGCCAAGATAGCCTAAATACAACTTTCCTTCAAAAATTTAGATATCCCTTCAGAAAAGGAAAAACAAGGACAAAATAAATGGCGGTGATGATTTTTAGACACTGCCATCACCTCTGACTTTCAGTGGTTACATAGTAAGAGAATCAGTTTCTCTCAGAAAGTCAGTGGTAGATTATTCTGCAAAACTAATTAATAACTTAGAAGCAAGTATTTTAAGTATTTCCTTCACCTGATTCTATTCTTAACTGATTTTTTAAGTCCAGGCAAATATATGTACGTAGAAAACTTAGTTTTTTCAAGCAAGGTACAAGAGGAAAGATAGTAACAAAATGAGAGAAAACATTCCTAGACATTTCTCAGTAGTTCTTTTCCTTCAAATTAAGTGTGTGTGTGTGTGTGTGTGTGTGTGTGTGTGTGTGTGTGTGTGTGTGTGTGTGTGTGAGTGACTCATCTGTGACAATTGTGTAGAACTCTGGTTCTACCTGGGAAGTGAAGGAATGCAATGTTTAGGAATTCCTTTCATGGGGGAGGATTCTAGTTCCCAAGGACTGTTGATTAAATGGCCACACTGCAAAGAGAGATCATAGGGAAAACTTGCATTTTTATTTTGCCTAAATAACACTTTGCCATTTTTTTCTATGACTATGACCAGTGCACCTTGGGTCAAGACATCAACAGTGAAAATAAATTCCACTTTAGTTTATTTAATTGTCTTTTTTTTTTCAGTGCACAAAACTTCCTGAACAGGATTCATGGTTTTCTGCATTGAGGTATGAGATGTTTTCTTTCCTTTGGGTACAATAGCACTTTCTACCAAAAATAGATAAATAAATACTGTATTCTAGAAATGCCAGGCACGGAAAAGCATATTGCATTGATTCTTTACTAGTCCTAATTCATAGCCGGTTATCTATAGAAATGTCATTGGGTAAAGACATGCCCTGAAGAAATGATGTGTGACTTAAATGCTTTTGTCCAGATTTGGAGTTGAATCAGTAACATTTTATGAAATTTAGTAAACAGATAGCTATTGTATTGCCATTACATGTATAAATTAGTCTTATAAATAAAATCTGAAGCTATTGATGAAGAAAAAATATATAATCATATTTCATAAATTTTCAGGAGACAAAAACAGGGGAGAATAAAAGAGTTGGCCATTAGTAGCAATTGTGAAGATCTCTGAGATCGATTATAGTTGATGAAGTCAGGAGAAAGTGAGGGATATTCCTTTATGTTGCTCTTTCTCTGATGGTGTTGTTTGATTTCTGTTACTTTGTCACTGTCCCCACTTAAACCCTTCCAATGAGCTCAATGGACTCTGTGATAAATTTATTCATACTTTATCTGGCTTCTGTCCACACCATTCGCTTCATTTCATTCTGCATACTTCTGGGCTTCATATCTTTCCTCAGGACTGTTGTGATAACTCAGCCCATAATTTTTCTTACAATATACTTGACTGGATATTTTTCTGTCTTCAGAACTCTAACTCCATGGACTCCTCGAAAAAGGCTTTCCTTGAACCCTCTCAAAGTTAGTCAAGTAACCGCTCAGAATTATATCATCTTATCTTAATTCTGCAAAAATCTTGACAAGTTGAATATGGCATCAGTTTAGATCCCAGCTGATCCCGTCTGAGCATCAACCCTTCAGGCCTGACACTATATATGTAGGTAAGGAATTCACATTCTCCTTCCACAATCTGTCTTTAGGCAACTTTGGACATTCCGTGAAACAAAAAGCTATTCCTTTTACTTTCCTTTCAGACCCCCTTCCTACCCAGATAGATAAGAAAATACTCATTCATCCATCACTGTCGATAATTATCTTCTTTGTAGACTTACAAAATTTCTACCTCCCTAGATATTGGGGCTTCATGACATGAAGTTTGAGTAACTGTATTCCTCATCATAGTACCTGACACATAGAGGTGCTTCATAAATATTTTCTAAAGAAAATGCCGTATTAACTAAGCTGGATAATTTTTGTATATTGTATATTTTATCTCATCAAATCCATTTGGCAATTCTGTAAAACATTATCCATATTTTATACAAGAACTAATGGAATATTGAAAAAATTAAATGCTTTCCTCAAATTCTAAAGGGGTAATGCATCACATAATTATAATTTGAATTAATTCTATTTGTGGATTTTTTGGCTATAACTTTCAGAATGAATTGCTATATTTTCATGCTTTCTATTTATCTTCACCTTCAAAAGGCTCAAAGAAAGTACTTAAGCGCACAGACTCAGGAGTTCAGCCACTTTGGTTTAGATCTTACCTCTCTCTGTCATATTTATATGTGATTTTTTCCCCAATTTGTGATTGATAAAATGGCATAAAATTCTGTCTGCTTTTCCATAATTCTGTCTACTTTTTGTAAATCTTCTTTGGAGATTTAAGAAGTGAGCATACCTACAATATTTATGCCGGTGTTAATGGCTTAATGAGTGTTTCCTTATTATAAGTATTACTAACACTGTATTGTATACTTAGAGATGTTTTTGATAAAAACATCATATTGTTAACATGGATTTCTAACATTTTAAGTGGAATATTATCAGGATAGAAGGAAATACACACATATTGAGTGATTGGCAATGAATATGTGTAGTCAATTCTGGTTTATGAAATCTACTTCAGTGGGTTTTTTTGTTGTTTGCTTTTTAATTGGGAAAGTAGTTATGTATGAAATTAAAACTATATGACTTATATTGAGAGGCTACCTTGGAGGTGGTCTCAGCTAACCTTTTTTTTTTAAGTCAGGACTCCACTTATGATCTTATAAGCAAGTAACACTTAAAAATGCCCAGGGAATGAGGTAGACTTAATCCTCTTCCTTTCTAGGCTTTTCTTAGTCATATTTATGGTCACAATGCCGTTTTGAAGGAAGAAAATATTGCCCAGCTAACTGGTTATCACAATATGCAAAATAGTGTCTTGGTCCTTTATACAGGTTGGAATTGACCAAGTGTTTCTCAACTTACCATCAGTAAAAAAAAATAATAATAATGGCTCCATAGAACAATAGAGGGATATCAGAATTTCTTAGGTTAATCTGAAGGCAGGAGAAGCAGTTCATACTTGGGAGAAATTAAAGATACTGAAGGATATGAGACCGATACGAAAGAATTCGCCTTCTCTGATGCCTCTGAGACTGTAATTAGTGGCGTAAAGAGGCTGGCCACAGCAGTCTGGGCCTTCCTTCAGCATGCAGCTGTCTTCCTGTTTTAGGAAGAGCTATATCAGGCAGGCAGACCACATGGACTTTCTTTGAAGCAGCTAGAACTTTTCTGTCAATATCATGTTTTATCTCTTTCTTCCCTACAGAAGCTCCAAGAAGCGATCTAATCAGAGAGGGAATTAAAGAAAGCTTCTGGTCTTACAATTTCCCAGGCGACCTCTGGGATTCTTAACCATGGAGTCAGATGCCAAACAGTCATGATGTGGTTTGCCTTGGTGTTTTCCCCTTGCCGATCTCTTCATAATATCTTCAGGCTGTGTGGACAAAAGCCAAACAGAACATTCACCTTTGCCCTGTGTTTTCAGGAGTTGAAGAGCCAAGCAATGTTTGTGAACTTAAGAAATAATGTTTGCTCTTCGTTCCCTGAGGCAAATCTGAAGACTCAGGTAGAAACAAATAGGCAAACTACTTTTCTTTCCCTTATGTTCAACTGAACTGAAAAAGCATTCTATTTTAATAGAGCAACTTCACAAATTCTAGCAATTGCTTGAAGACCCTGGGTTACTGTTTAATTTTATCACATGGAAATATTAATATGACAATATTTCCAGGACAGCTATTGTCAAAGTTAGAGACAGAATTTTTATTTGGTAGCATAACACAAATGGACTGTCACCAAAGAAAATGATTTTCTCACAAACATCCCACTTCTGAATTTAAAATGTCTCTCTAGTGTAAGAGTAATTTTTGTTGAAAATATAGCTGACAGATGGACTTAGGATTTTTGGGCGATTTTCAACAGAAATTATTCCACTATTTATTAGGAGAAAAATGGAAGAAAAATATCTTAGCTGATTAATAAAAGAAGATATTGGAAGGTTGAGGAACGTGGTTTAATCTTTTGTAGATAATGCCAATAACTATCTCTCTATATTCCACATAATGTTTTAATTCATGAACTTAATCCTTGAGTCAAAATTAGGGAATAATGTCTAATATCATCTCCTATTTACAGATGTAGAAACACAGTCAAAGCTGTTAAAGTTTTGGCAAGGACAATATACTGATAAATGTAGAACTAGCTAGAAAACCAGTCAAGGTCAAACATAGAAATACTCTACATAGGATTTCTCCATTTCCCCATCCTTTGGTCACCTTTTACATTTCTCTCACTAGGAACAAACTGATTTTGAAATTAACCTATTACTGTGAATCACTTATTTCTGACTTGAGAATTACCACACCCTCTCTCATGTCGACATCCTACCTTTGAGGGGGTTCGGAAGCAAGTATCTGACCGTTGATTATGAGATTTTCAGAATAATATTTTTTTTCAGATGAGGAATTGAGTACTGAGAATTTGCAGCAAGAGTCACTGTTCCCTTTTATAGTAACAACAAATAACCTTGAATGAAAATAAAATCTAAGTCTTACTTGAAGACGACCATGCAATTTAGAAAATTTGCAACTCTGGAAAATATTAATTGATAACACATGTAAATAACCTAATTTTAAACAAGATACGATGTGGAATGCTATTCAAACCATCAGCAGTTTATAATCAGGAAAAAGAAAACACTAAAAAAGAATAATTATATGCTTTGAATGAGTTCCATTGAGAGCTAACACTATGGGACTTTGACTCTACTTCATAAAAGTTCTTCCAATATAAACTTGAAAGTTAGATAATGTAGGAAGTGAACAGACAAAAAGGGACTGGAGAAAAGGGAGAGAGAGTGAGATTCCTCCTGCAGAATGCTTTTGACATGGTCCAGTGACTGCGTCACGATTTCATGTTTCTTAATCTTGGCAATAGAATAAAGTCCTCAGTAGAAGGAGGTTTTTTCAAATCCCCCAACATGACACTTCAGAACCCAAACCATAACTTCTCTTTTTATGTCTTCAGGATTTACAGTGTTTGCAGATGGAAGTAATTTAATACCGTGGTGATCTTTCATCTAGCCTGTTTCCTTTCAGTGACCTTATGTTTACTATAAGAAAACACCAACAAGGTGTCTGATTTCTTCATGGAAAAAAATGGCAACTATTTAAAACAAAAGGATTTTGTGTTACAGAATCATAAATCTCTCACTGTTTCTGTAATCTAACAAAAAGGCTTCATTTGTTCTGTGAGGAGGCTTTGCCTATAACACAAGACCAGTTTGACTTTCTGAGAAAAAAAAATATGTTTGAGGTGGGGAAGACAGCTGTAGAATAAAAAGTCACTGTTCTATCTATGGCAAGAGAAGCAAGTCTTTTAATTTCCATGGCTTTTCCTCAAACCACCCATAACTTATCATTTTGAACGAAAACCCTAGAATCCTTCCTGGCATTGCTCAGGATGCTTGGGAAATAATAGCAGGTTCTTCTTGCCCTTCACACATATCCTCTCCGGCATGTGTGGTTCCTGCTGATTTTAAAGCCCTTTCTATAACCCAGAAAGCAGGATCTTCCTGGTAACCACAGTAACACACCCTTCCAGGGAATCTTCCTGTCCACATTTAATAGGTTGAATCATAAATAATGGAATAAAATATTTCAACAGAAGACCAGAAGCTGCAACTGAAACACTCAGGAAATGGATAACAGCTGTCTTGAAGAGCTGAGATGCAAGATGCCTTCCTCCAGTGTAGGATATTTTTCGAATAAGAGAGACAACTTGAATCCAAAGGGTCCATTTTGTTTACAACATATATCAGGGAGATGAAAATTCCAAATAGTCTTAGGAGGGTCATCTTACATCCAAAGACAGATTATGGACCCTAGTCTAAAACGTAAACAACGGCCTGCATGTATCAAAAATCATTCATTAATAATTTATAATGATTGTTTTTGCAGTTATAACTAGTGTATAGTGGGGTGAAATAAATTTTCTTATGTAACAGTAGCATGGTTAGTCCTTGGTATGGAGCAAAATCTTCTAGTCCACACAAATAGAGGAGGGAGCATATATTGCAGTATATTGTAGTTATAAAGAAAGAGCCATGTGCAAATAGACACCTAAAGGTGGACTCATAGTTAGTGGAAACAGGGGGAAATCAATGAGAGAATCTCAGGTAAAGGCCAAACCTCAGGCAAAAATGTAGGTGTGAAGAAATCATGGTACAGTTGGGAAGTCAAATTTTTTCAGCATATTTGGTATTAGGCTAAAAACTATATGCATTCCATGTCTTAAAAAAATCTTTATTTTGTTGGCCCCTCTAATGTCACAGGAGTGGCACAGGTATTTGGGGTATGACAATCAGAAAGCAGAGATTTCCTTCGGGGTTCTACAATCCACACTAACAATTCCTTCTTCTCTTCTTCCAAGTTCTTATCTGATAGGGAAGAGATGTGATTCTATTTGAGGCCGAAGGTATTCCTGACTTATAATCTGTTTTAGGCGATGTCTCCCTCACAAAATATTAATGGGATCCCCAAATGCCAACTACTATGTTTTGTCCAGGCAGCAAAAGATAAGCTTGAATTATAGACTCAATAAAATCATATGCAAAATCCTTGTGAGTCACTTGTTGATATTGATTTAAAAAATCCTTCTAAAATTTTAGGGAAAGACAAAAAGAAACTGACAATAGTCCATTCAATAGTAAAAGAGAACCAAGTCAAGAGTTCAGACTCTACTTAAACGAAAGACATACTATAAAGCTACAGTAGTCAAGAAAATATGATTTGGGTAAAAGATAAAAAAATCAATAAAACTATAGCTCAGAAACAGCTATTCGGGAAACATAAGCATTTTATTGGTGTCACAAGAGCAAAACTAATCCAATGAGAAAGAACAGTTTTCATTTTTCAACAAAAGATGCTAGAATATCTGAACATCTACATGTCAAATGTAGATGTGAATTCATAGTAAATAGATGGATGGATATATAGATAAATGGATAATATTAGGTAGGTAATGTGGAGGGAGGTAAGAAAGGAGAGAAAGAGAGAGGGGGAGAAATAGAGAGAAAGAAGAGAAAGATTCATGAGGAGGCTCCATTTCTGTTATTCCTATTGAAAAAGTCACCCATTGGGAGAACATGAGGAAAAAAAGAGAAAATATGGAGAAGAAATGTGACGGATCCCTTTCTCAAAATACTGTTCTTCTCCATGATATGAACAAGCATGTGTTGAGATTCTTTAACTCTTTTTTAAATACTTTTTTATTGTAAAAATACTGTACAGAGGGGTTAGTTACATGAGCAAGGTCATGAGTGCATTTCCTATAAAGCATTGTTGCCCCCTCCTTTGTTTTTCCCCTACGAGCCCTTCCCTCCCGCCTCCACAACTACACTCCACCCCCCTCCTGCCTAAATTGTAAAGTTCGTTTTTCAACATAGTGTTTTGTACATCTCATTGTTACAATGGGTCAACCTGTATCCCTATATAAGCATTTTGTTTTTTTCCCTTCTCCTCCCCAAATTAGAGAAGATGCAGGGCACCGAGATCAAATTCAGTGAAAACAGGGGTTATACCATAGGGGAGGAACATACAAAGAAACAAAAAAATCACATGGTACATTATAAATACATTAGGAACAATAGCAAGAAAGAAAAAAAAAAACACTTGTGTCCCTATCTTGGGGTTTATTTTGCTTAACATCATCTTATCTGGTCATATGTACATAGCTTCTGACCTTTTCTGTTTATCCCAGACATATACTAGTTATTGCAAATAATGGAAATCATGAGACCTATGTTTCTTTGGGTCTGGCTTACTTCACTTAATATATTCAAGCTAGATGAGGCAGGTGGCAGATGGTTGTCTGCAGAGCTGACAGAGACACCTTCAAATACAAAGAGTTTCTGAATATTATGTAAGTATTACAGAGTGCAATTGAACTTTTCCAATATGATGAGGTGGAGAAACTCAGGGATTCCACATTGTGCAGAAGTGTGTCAGATTCGACTTAATGTTTAAGGAATTGCAAAAAAAAAAAAAAATGTTAACACTCCTGTCGCAAGTCCCAGCCTGAGACGCAAATCTGAGATAGCTTGATGTGCTGTATAGACAACCTAGAAATATTTTCACAGTGAAGCTTTTTGTAAAATACTTAGTTATTTTAGAATGTTTCTTTGAAATTATTCCAATTTTAGGTTTTATTAATTGTTCTGCACATGATCAATAATTCAGATTCAAATACTATGAAAATGTTTATTCCCCCCACTGAGTTGTGAGATTTAACAGTGCAAATTCAGTATATAAATAGCATTTAGTGCCACGTCTGGAACATATTAATGCTTAGTAAATATTCTTGCGTAAATTAGTCTCCTCTTGCAAGGCAATGCATTTTTTGAAATATGTAGATATCAAGCAACAATAAATAGCTTATGACTAATGTTTTATTATATTTCAGAGAAACGAAGACCTCAGAAAAGGCAAGATACAAGAGTTAAAATGGATTCCAGTTCAGTGTCTGACTCCAGTTTTATCCCCTCTCCTGAACCACAGCCGTTCTCTCCTCTGGCTTCTTTCTATCCTCGTTTCCATGGTAAATTTTGTTTTCTTTCTTTCTTCTCATCGTTTGCTGTTGCATCAGCTACAGCTGCCCTTTACAAATCACCTCTGACCTTCGCTTCTGGTATTCTTTCATGCTTTATCCACTTTGGCACAGTGCATTTTGGCTTTCCCAAGACTTTGGGCTCTTCTCTGAAGGAGACTGGCATTTTTACATTTAGGGTCACCTTGCAGGGGCTTCATTTAAATGGAGAGTTCTCAGGTGAATTTATTCATACACCGCTTCATTTTCAATATTACTGCAAGGAAAATATATATATATATATATATATATATATATATATATATATATATATATATGTATGTATGCACACATATGTGTGGTTTTCAATAAGAATAATTTTACATTCATTTAAGGAGAATTCTTTAACCAAGGAGAATCTGATTCTTTGTTTTTAAATGTTTTCAACACACTGCATTTTATAAAGTCCTTGTTCTCATATTCATATCACAGTTAATTCATATCACAGACAAATGGACTGCAATTTAGGAAAGTTATTTTAAAGTTGCTCATAATGTGTAAAGGAGGCCAATGTTTGTTTTAAATAGAATTATTCAAATAACCAAATGAAATTCTTATAGATATGATTAATGAGATTTTCACAAGAGCAGTTCTGTGTGTATGTGTGTGTGTGTGTGTGTGTGTGTGTGTGTGTGTGTGTGTGTGTGTGTGTGAAATGACCAGAAATACAGAAATCTTATTTCATCAGGAACTTAGGCAATATCTTGGAATCTTATACATTCTCTGGATAAGATAATATGCATAATATTCTTCCTCTCAGGAAAGCCAGGCCAGTGTGTTCAGGATACCAGTGCTCAGGCCAACAGCACACAGAAAGCCAGTAGGCCTCTGGCAGAGTATGAAGGAGTTTGATCCTTGTTCTAATTAAGCAAGCTCCCTGTGGAGTGCTCTGTTAGACGTCAAAGTTAAGGCTTGCCTTCTTTCCCCACACGCATGCAGAAATCCCTTTCAATGGGGCAGCATTCCCTTGACTGGAACACTTACGCAGGCTTGGAAACTGAGCAGAGCAAGCTGAAGGGTGAGACTGACAAGCTGCTGCTTACTCAAACTGGCAGTCACCCATCCTCAACTTTTTGGTCTAAGAAGGCCATCTCCCTGCCATGTGGAAAATGCTAGTACCATGTGGACCAAAGCCCAGGTGGCTCTGCTCCATGGATTGTGGTCTCCTTGAATGTTCACCCCAGGCCTCTGTCATGCTGACAGTTCTGTAAGGGCAAATCCAGGCAGCCAACTGCTTCACAGCCGGAAGGAAGACAGAACATTGAAGAGAACATTGCACAAGGTAGATGCTGTGTCCACGGCCTTCCAGGCCTCATCAGCCTGTGTCAAGGGAAATGGAGATGTCTTCTTCCCCATGATGAAAGCCGGTTAGGGTAATACCTCGTTCTATATTATCCAAATCTAATTCTACCTGCGTGTGGAGGAGAAATTAGAAGTCAAGATGTTCAGTTATGATGGAATTAGAGCGAGCTGAGAGAGCACTGACTTTGAAGTCATGTGACTCTTCAACACCTGGCTCACCACTGACTAGTGATGCTCTTATGTGAATTCAATTTGGAACACTACGTTTCTGCTACATTGTTGAGTTTTAAGAAGATTATTAGAAGTAACAATTGATGCAGAGATCACTGTGTGCAAGATGTTCACATTTGTGCCATCTTAATTTAATAATTTTTATCATCTTCGAAAAGTATTATTAAAATGATTACCAGTCTTTTGCTGGTAATGCCAGCAAAAGGCTTATGCCTTGGCTTATGCCAAAGGGATTTTAGCTTTTACATCTCCACAAATGTTTACACTGTATTATAACCAATTTCACCATGTCTATCAGAGTCTCTGCTCTTTGTAAATCATCACATTATTTTAAGAACACAGTTTAATGATAAACAAGACAGATGTTTTTTATTTGTTAAAATTATAAAGATACATGTAGTAGATTCATATAGTTTGCATTTATTCAAGTAATTTTCAAGTAGTAGAACATCCAAATAGACCCCTCATATAAAAGTAAAGAAAAATAGTATAAAGTAAAGAAAAATATATAGTTACTCCTATAGGCTCAGGTACTCAGGATGTGGAGGTTAGGAGGATCACTATTCAAGCCCAAATCAGGTAAAATGTTACCAAGACCACATTTTAAACAAACAAGCTGGGCATGGTGCTCATACTTAAGGCCTCAGTTAGGCAGAAAGCATAAGCAGGAGAATTGTCATCCCAAGTTTGCCTGGGTAAAAAGCAAGACCCTATCTTAAAAAATTACATAAAAGTAAACAACCAAAAAAAATGCTCATGTGGCAGAGTGCTTGTGCCTAGCAGGTACCAGTCTCTGAGTTCAAATCCCTGTTTCCCTACAAAAGAGAATTAAGAAACAATGACAACAAAAACATGTGGCAGAACTCTCATACCACTGTCTCTCATTGTAATAATCGTTCTTCAAGTGTGGTCTCTAGACTTGCAACTCTAGAGTACTCTGAGAACTTTACTGAAATAAATATGCTCAGGTAACACCCTAGATCTACTGAGCCAGAAGTAGACAGCAACTCGTGTCTATCAAGTACTTCCCGTGCTGGGGGTGTAAACTCAGCTAAAAAAACTCCAAAAGCATCCTGACCTGCTTTTCCCTCCCCCAAACATCATGACTACCCCAATCATTATTGAAAGCTTAAAAAAATTCTTCAAGTGTACAGCTTTGGTCTGAGGAAGATGAATATTTGTAGAAAGTTTGATGAATGTGAATAATTGCATTATTCCTTGATCAATAAATTCACTGATCAGATATTTATGGAACCCAACTTATGTACCAGTGGTTGGTCTTCCATTTCTTTCCTTGGCCCTCTGTTTATTATGTGGCTATATTGTTCTTTTTTCTCAAATGACAGGATTTATTTAAAAAAAATAAACAAGGAATATTCTGACATTATTCTTAAGATCCAGAAGATAAACTTTATTCATTTTCTACCCGAAGACATATTTTCTTATTGCCCCCATCTGATGGTTTTTAGTGTGCTTTTTCTTTTAACAATGAAACAGAGAAGAAAATGATGGCTATTGTGTTGATGTATTTTCCTCATGTACCACAAGACCTCATTGAAAACTCTCTATGGAAACCATGTCTTCTCTTTACTGCCTCCTTCAGTAACCTGGAGACCTTGAAGAGTCAATTCTACCTTACAAGCGACAACATCTACCACTGACAAAACCAAGTGGGACTTGCCCTTTGGGATTTGTGGAGGTTTTATGTATTTAGAGGAAATTCCCTAGACTACATCTTCTTCAGAGACCAGAATCCAGGCATGCATACACACACAGACACAGACACAGACACACACACACACACACACACACACACACACACACACACACACACACACACACACCTGTGCAGCCGAAGACCCTCCACGTTCAGTTCTTTAGTACCCCATAAACCTTTCTGAGAAGATGTCAGAAGAGTGGATGAAACATCTGAGCTGGATTGCATGTATACCTTTTGTTTCGATTACTTGGTTATTTCTCTGTAACCTTTAATAAGAGGGACACAAGTTCCTTTCCCATTGTTCTCTGTCTCAGCTTCTACTATTATCCTCGTTTCTCCTCTTTGAAATTCCTACTCTTTTTATGAAGGAGAAAACAGCCCAGCAAAGAAAGGACACATGAGGACAAGCCTCATGTAATATGTCTTTCTCCTCCATCATTAGCTTCGTTTATAAAGATACTTTAATACAAGTGGCTATTTTTACAAAATAAGAGTCAGGGATTCAATATAAGTAACAACGGGAATTTTAATAAATTCCTACCCATGTTATAATGAAACCACCTGGAGAAGATAATGATAAATGCAAAGATGAATATAATGAAATTCTCACATTACCATTGTTGAATACCAAAGGTACTTGGTTCTTTACCCCCAACAGAAACTAACTAAAACAAGAGGCTATGATCTCCATGTTTCCATTCAAATCATTCCCTGAGTTTCCTGGATTTTCTTGGCAAAAGAAAAAAAAATGTCTTGTGGATGTAGAGAAACAAACTTTACAATTTAGGCAGGGGATGGGGGGTGTAGCCGAGGAGGTGGGAGGGAAGGGATGGTAGGGAAAAACAAAGGATGAGGCAACAATGCTGGATAGAAATGTACTCACTACCTTGCTCATGTAACGGTAACCTCTCTGTACAGTATTTACACAATTAAAAAACCTAATAAAAATAAAAAAATAAATAAAAATTGTAAAATGATGGAACACGATTGATGGGCTTAAAAGATGCCCCGGTAACTTCACTTATCAAGAGGAGGAATTGAAGCTCTGTTGGTTCTGAGCCAGACTGACTGGCAAGCAGACTTCTTGCCATTCTTTTGTCATTAAAAAGCATATCCTTCAGATGCAATAGACTAAGTAAACTCCCTTCGTAACTGAGATCTCATTGCAGACTTTGCTGATATTTTCACAGAATAAGGAGAGGGAAACCTCCCAGTGCCTGCTTCCCCAGAGATGCTTTTGATGAGACTAATAAGTTCCATGATGGATTGCAATTCCCCAAACACTCCTTGCTTCTCCCCGCCTGGCTTTTGCACAGGCTGCACCCACTGCCCGCAAAAGGACTCCTTTTCTGCCATCTTCCCTCTTCCTCTTCAACACAAATACTTCCCTTTCAACCTTCAAGACTCAGCAACATAGCCAAAGGTCTGTAAGGTCTGTTGGTATCATTTAACCCACTGCTATTCAGTAACAACTTAACTAAAATAATTCCCATGAAAAGCATGTATTTTGAAAGCAAATGGACATTGATTCCAATCAGCTTGTGACATATGCTAGCTGTGTGCCCTTGGGGTAAAATCTTTCAGTCTTCCTCTCTATATTTTGATCTTCTATCAAGCAAATGGAGATAACTCAACTGAAAAGAATAAAAGAGTGCATAATTGAGAATAGTCACAGCCATTTAAAAGGTCCTAACTATGCAGATTGGTTACTGTTTTATGGTTTTAAGCAGTATCACAAAGTATGCCAAAGTTTTCAATTACTATTTTAAGTAGAGACTTTTGAAATAACTATAATGCTGGAGAGTCTCTTTTTGTCTTTTATAGCAGTGATGGATGATGATTCTGGAAGAAGAGAAATTCTTTTTAATATCCCTATATTGCTATTTCATTTAAAAAGTAGATCCAACTAAATTTCCTATACATTTTCTTTTTTTTTTTTTTTTTTTTTTTTTTTTTTTTGCGTCCAGTCGTGGGGCCTGAACTCTGGGCCTGGGCGCTGTCCCTCAGCTCTTCAGCTCAAGGCTAGCGCTCTACCACTTGAGCCACAGCGCCACTTCCGGCTTTTTTCTTTTTGCTTATGTGGTGCTGAGGAATCGAACCCAGGGCCTCGAGCATGCAAGGCAAGCGCTCTACCACTAAGCCACCTTCCCAGCCCCTCCTATACATTTTCTTATCGAAGCCTTTGCCAAAGTTTTTATGCTTTGAGTCATAACTCACCCCCCCCCCTGTTCCAACCTTTTAGGCACTTTGTAACTTATCTTCTTCATAAAACTGAGATATGAATTAAAGTACTCAGATCACTGTCGTTCCTGATTCCAAGGGCATCAGAGTCTCTGACATTATTTCTTCTAATTCTGTTGTTCCAAAACCTTTTAATGATTCATGGCTTCGCCAACTGTCCTTACCACCTCCAATTTCCTCTTCTCTACATATATTTCTGCTACTCTGTATTAAAAATATTTTTTGTTCATATCTTGGAAATGGAAAAAAAAGTTACATATTTGTCACAATTTGACAAGAAGATATATTGCCTCTTTTTACCTTAGTCCTTTTCTCTCCTGAAAATGAATGGCTGATACTTTCATAACCTAGCCTCAACTTCAGACTTTCTGTCACACTCTTTATCTTTCTTAGAAAATCCTGTTTGTTGCCCCTGTTCGGCCTGTGGAAATAGTATTGCCTAGTACCAGCCGTCTCAAATGTCACTTTCTACATGAAATTTTTCTTACAACATTCCTTGGGTCAGTTGGTGTGGTTTCTCTTTTTACCCAGATGCTATACACTTCCTCTACTGAATCTGCATTATGTCCATGTTCTGGGACTTTGTCTGCTCCCCTTGTAAATTTTTAAGTCTCTTATATTTTAACCACTTGGCAATCTCAGAGTTGGGGCAAAACACAGTGCTTTGTATAGAATTTAATTCAGACCCTGGATTTACTAGTATTATAGAACCAGTTTAAACACCTGGCAATGGAAATATGTGTAGAAATATTTCTAAAACTTTAAAATAAAGTAATTATATTTCTCATAAACTTTGTCTCTTACTCTTGCAAATTTTTAAGTCTTTAATATTTAACCAATTGGTAATCTCACAGTTGGGGCAAAATACAGTGCTTTACATAGAATACAATTCAGATCCAGCGTTTACCAGCATTATAAAACCAGTTCAAACATCTGGCCATGCAAATATATTTAGAAATATTTTTAAAACTTTAAAATAAGATAATTACATTTCTCATAAATTGGAAGGAGGAATAGCAGACACTGCTGCTGTCAAGTATTTCTCGAATAAAAACCTTCACCAAAAAGTCATGACGATATAAAGAAATTGCTTTGTATATGTTTGGGGCAGAAATTTCTGTCTGCCTACCTCATGGTTATTGGAAGGCCAACAGCTAGCCAACTCGGTCCATACTTTTAAAAAGAGGATTCTCTGTAATAATTACTTTGGGCTCTAAACTTACTTATTTACTATATTTTCAGTTTGGAAGTCATTTCCTTGTAGGAGGTGAAGGGATTATTTTTTGTTTCTTCTCTTTTTCTCTTTCTCTCTCTCTTTCTTTCTCTCTCTTTCCTGCCTGCATTCCTTCCTTCTTTCCTTCTTCCTTCCTTCCTACCTTCCTTCCTACCTTCCTTCCTTCCTACCTTCCTTCCTTCCTTCCTTCCTTCCTTCCTTCCTTCCTTCCTTTCTTTCTTTCTTTCTTTCTCTTCTTTCTTTCTTCTTTCTTTCTTTCTTTCTTTCTTTCTTTCTTTCTTTCTTTCTTTCTTTCTTTCTTTCTTTCTTTCTTTCTTTCTTTCTTTCTTTCTTTCTTTCTTTCTTTCTTTCTTTCTTTCTTTCTTTCTTTCTTTCTTCTGCCTGGGAATTGGGCAGCTGCCTTTAATTAGAAAAAGGCCAAAATATTCAACATATGCCAAGATTTGTGATATCTGTGATAGAATTGGGATTAGGTGAAGCAAAATGTGGATTAGGGAGGAGAATTTTATTCATTAAAGAAAAAAAAATCTTTTTGGATTATTTTTCCTGAGTCAATGAAAGAAAAAGAAAATAAGAAATTCTGATTTATACTTGCAAAAGCTTAACCCTGCCTCTGGACACAATGAACATGCAACCATGAGTGCTGAACAGCTGAAAAAGTGCTTCATGAAACTGAAGACTGGCCAGCTTAGGAAGAAATGGCACTTGCGAAACAGTAAATGTTTATGCAAAGTGTATACTGTTGATTATTTTTTAAATTGGGGTTTACATCCACATTTGATCTTATAATTGTTGCCCTTAATAAAAACAGCATGTTACAGAATCTCTCCCCTACACTCCCCAGAAAGTGGAGAGAGGTATGTGAAATGCAGGGGACAGGTTTGGCTCACAATACAAAAGGCCCTTGACTCCCAGAGGCAGTATTTTTCTTTGAAAATCATTATGCCCTTCAAATTTGGTTAATAAATCTGTTTGAAGTGAGACTATGAGTTGCTGAGTATGTGCTATCACTAGCTGGAAACTAAAAATATTTCTCAAATTTGTCCACATACTTGGAGTTTCTTTCTTATTCTTCTAGGAATGTTATTCCATGGACACAAAAGAAAACATGGTGGAAGGGTGCAGCTAAATGCTAGAGAAATCTCCAATTATCACTGAAATGCAAATTACTGGGATCTAAAAAGTGAAAACTGAGGATTGAGAAATCAGCAACACAATTTAATTTAGAAAGGAATATTAACCCAAACACAGATGTTAAAAAAATACAGGAAATAGACTTTTCCTCAGCTCTCTCTGGAGACCTGGGAAAATTATCAAGGACTTAAATAATTAATTGCTACTAAAAGACACATTTCTCAAATATCATTTACATCAAATTTGCAGTTCCTTTCTTCCTATATTTAATAGCCAATTAAGATATAAAAATGTGCCTGTTAAATAATATCACATCCATGTTAATAATGAAGCAATAACCTTATGAAAGCTAATCCCGTTGCTCATTTCGACTTTTTTGTTCTTTTTTACAGAAGGATATTAGCATTGATAGCCATCTTTTTGGCTGCTGAAGCAAATGAAATTTATCATTTCCATATGTGTCCATAGCACACAGAATATATTTGAATTACAAGGGCATCTTAAAAAAATAATTTACCTTTACAAAATTGTGATATTAGGAGAAATTTTTTGCCTTAAAGTAGACTTTATGCCATCAATTACTATTGTGTATTCCTTATCCATCTTATAAATGTTTTAAGATAAAATAATTATAGAAGCCAATGAATGCACAGCTAAAGACAATATAATACAATCAGGTTTATGATTTTCACTATATCTAATCTTGTGAGTATTATGTGATTAGCTTGATTTGAGTCATTCATTATAGTAGTGGATACTCTAGAAAAATCATACTTCTGTAAAAACGTTAATTGGGTGATGTTAGTATAATTGTTATTTTTGAGACTGAACACACATACATACATATTTCAAATCATATGTTCATATAATATAGCAATTTGATTGAATTGTTTTCCATAAATATTAACTTTATTCACTCATTGATATACAAATAATTTAATTATCCTTGTACCAATTATGAATTAAACTACCCTGATAATTCATAGACATTCAAGTGGACATCTTTTAATTTCTATTGCTAAATATCTAGAGGAAACTTTCTGTCCTTCAGAGCTTATATATTTAAATTTTAAAGGAATTCCCACTGTATTTGATATCAGTGCCCTACATCTTTTATACATTTTTATTATTTGGGGAGGGAAAGGGAAATAACAAAATGCAGAAAAAAGGATACAGGATGACCCATTGTAACAATGAGATGTACAAGATACGTGTTGATAATGATCTTTACAACTTGGTGGGGGGTAATTGTGGATGTGGGAGGGAAGGGATGGTAAGGGAAAAACAAAGGAGGAGGTAGCAATGCTCAGTAGGAAATGTGCTTATTACCTTACTCATGTAACTGTCACCCTTCTGTACAGTATTTTTACAATAAAACACACACACACACACACTCACACACACACACACATCTCAAAAAAGAGAAGGCAGGAGAAAAAAAACCTGAAAAAATTCTCAAGAAAAGTCCTAGGATCTATAAAGCATTTTCCATATTTTATGAAGCCTTCCCTTGTACAAGTTTCAGTTTCTCCACAGTCTCCCTAAAAGTCATCAGCTCATTCTCTCTTTCTTTCTGTTTGTCTGTCTCTCTCTCTTGCGTGTGTGTATGTGTGTGTGTGTGTGTGTGTGTGAGAGAGAGAGAGAGAGAGAGAGAGACAGAGACAGAGACAGAGACAGAGACAGAGACAGAGACAGAGACAGAGACAGAGAGACAGAGAGAAATAGAGAAAGATTGAAGGGGCAGACAGTATTGGGCTTGAACTCATGGTCTATCTATGCAGTGTCCCAGAGCTTTTTATTCAAGGCTAGCACTCTGCCACTTAAAGCCACTTCTGGCTTTTGGGTTGTTAAATGGAGATAAGAGTCTCACTGACATTCCTGCTCAGGCTGTCTTTGAACCACAACACTCTGATCTCAGCCTGCTAAGTAGCTAATATTACAAGTATGACACCAACACCCCTCAGCTATTGCTATTAAAGGAAACCTTCCCATCTCTTCAGTTTGATTGAAGAATTGACACCATTAACATTCAGAGTGATTGAAGAATAGTTGATTTTGGTATATTTGGTTTTGTCTGTAATCCTTTCCTTTCCACATCGATAGACTTTTGTTCTTACCTATATTTTCCTGGTTGCATTTATCTTTCTCTTCTCTGTAGGATTCCATCAAATATATTCTACAATGCCTGCCCACTAGTCATTCATTCTTTTAGATTTTGATTATACAAAAGGATTTTATTTCTCCTTCAAAATTTAATGATGGCTATGCTGGATATAGAAGTCAGGTAGACAGATATTTTCCTTCAAAACCTGAAATAGATATCCACCTTACTTATCTTTTAGAGTTTCTTCTGAGACATCTGCTGCTATTCTGTTAGATTTGCATTTAAATTCTACATGTCCCATTTTTCTTTGAGTGTTAAGTATTGTTCCTTGTTCTTTACATTGGACCTTTTAATTATCATATGCCTTAGTTCTTTTTCATTTTTTTTTGTCTTGCCTTTTGGGTTCCTAAGCCCTTTATGCATGTTTCTTTCCTATGCATGTCTTTACTTTTTTTTCCAGGTCGACCCTCTTATCCTTCTTTTAGTCTCATTATTCATGTGTTTGGCCTTTTAAAGTCCACCCCAGCCAAGAGTATTTCATATTTAGTAATACTTTTTTTGTTAATTTAATTATTCTACTCTATCTAACTTGTCTGAAGTCTTGAGATTCAGCTTTCAATTTCGTCCACACTACTAGAGAGTTTTCCACTATGTTTTCTTTATCTTATTGAGCTTTCCATTTACAAAGATTCATTTTGTTTCTTTTTCAGTATGTCTGTATTCTCATCAAATTTCTCTTTCATAATATTTCACTGTCTTCATTACTTCAGCTGTTTGTATCTCTAAATTACTTTACATACTTATATCTATTTTCTCTTAATTCAAGTTTTTATATACTTTCTCATTAATCTCATTGATCATTTATATAACCATGCTTTTTGATTTGTATATGGGTTTCTTGCCTCTTCACTACTGGATATATTTCATTGGGGGGGGGGAGGATGTGGAAAATATCTGATTTGAATGTAGAGATTACTTCTTTGTATGTACAATTGTACAATTAGTTGTATCTGTTCTTATCCATTTGAAAAATTACTCTTGGGAATGGGGTCACTTCTGATCATGCCACTAAATTGTTCGCCCGTCATTTCTTACCTAGTCTAAATAAGCCCTTCCTATCACCTGGTTAGCTTTTGGAGTGAGCGTCCTCCCAACAGCTATGATTTTGGTCACTCTTCCCATGAAACTTGCATATATTCCAAGTCTGGAGCCCCTTTCGTCCATGAAGCACCCAGCTCCTATATGTATTGTACCGAGATCTTGTTCCCTCAGAGCTTTGCCTAGCTGAGCCCCACTATTAATTCAGTTTCCTGTACACATGTCATATTCCTAGGGAATTTTCCTCTGCTTATCTCATTTAAATATTCTTTCTGTCCTCTTTTGAGGACCTTTCTCTTCACCAGTATTTTCTATTCTCTCAACACATTATAAGCTCTTTGGGTATGAAGACTTATTTTTCTTACCATCACTTTATCTGAAGCACTTTTAGCAGTGCTTTTTACAAAATAAAAGCTCAATCATTAAGAGCTTAATATCTAATACTAGAGAAATGGACGAATGAATGTGAATGGATGACACTGAGACAAATTGAGTAATTTAAATTGCAACATAGTTGTCATCACTAAAGCCCTTGATTCATCACAAGGAATTAGATGTGTGACATTGTCCGTGGCTTAAGAGGTTAGAATGTCACAACTCCTGGTCTACTTTGAAAATCTTAAGGACCGCAAACAGCAAATTATTCCTGATGGGTTACAGAGAGAAAGTCATGAAATTCTCCTACATCCTGTTTTCTAATTCCATTCTAGTGTCTTGGTAATTTCTCTTGAATTTATGCCTACAATGTCAGATGTTAGCTGTGTTTATTATTACTAACATCCTTTTTTTTCTTTTTAGAACTATGCAAAACAATTTAAAATTACTTTTTTTACTCTGTAGTTAGCTCTTTTGCATCCTATATGGAGTTTGCATTGAATACTACAATCAATGGACAACTCACAACACTTAAAAAAGAAGATTTTCTTCCTAAGAAAACATTAATGAAGATAATTCTAATCATTTGCTTTTGTAACTATCCTATACAGAGTGAAACTGGATTTTCAGATTTGCAATACTTCAGGTCTCTGGTTTTGATTAATAATAATTGCTAGTCCATTAAAATGGATCATGATGTTTCCCAAGGAATTGGTTGTTAACATAATTAACAGCTGGCTTTCCTTTCAAGACATTAATCAAAAGAGCAAGTTGCTGGAAATGACCAGGTTCTCTCACAAATCTTGCTAATTAGCAAAAACATACAAGTTGTATGACAGTGATGCCTGATGCTCTTATCTACTTGATTCTATCTCAGTTTTTTAAAAATCCACAATGTGATGTGTTTCCTGGGTTATTAAACCAATAATTACTTGAATACATTTCCCTAAAAGCAACAGTCTCAGTATCTTCATTGCTTATTTTTTGATAGAACAATGTCAGAATTTGCAAAATGACAACAGTACAAATTTCATAGAACTTTCATTCATAAATGGAGAAGAAAAATTATATATATAATGATTTTAAGTACCACCATGTAATCAAAATAATTGTTATAAAATACTGTTTTGAAAAAGGAATTCATATACTATGTCATAGTATATCTTTTAATACTAGAATCATGTAGGAGGGAAAGTACAGGACAAAAATAAAAAAAAGAAGGAAATTCTAAAAAAAATTTCCCTTTTCCATTAAGCAAGGTAAACTTCTCTAAATATTTTGGAAATTTTGCCTCAAATTTCATGCACATAAACTCTTGTTTATGTTATGATTATATTTTGTATTTAATTACCTATGTAATCTTGTAATTTGTTTCTTATAGCATTAAGTAACACAAATTTGCTCTGTCATATCTCTGATGTGTAAAATGACCACTGAATTGGCACACATTCCTTCAAAAATATTTTTTAATAATTCATGTAGAGTTGGAATCATTAATGTTACTATGAGATACAACACAATATCAGAAGTAGTAGGTATGTGTTTTAGATTACATACTACTTTTGTGTCTAAATCAGAGCACAATATGCATGTATGCAATCCTAGTAGGACTGTGGGATTTCCAAAAGAAAACTACAAGGCAACAACTTAAATTTGAGTTTCAGATAAATAATAAAATATTTGGTATGAATTTGACCTTTGTGAAACTTAAGACATTCTAATCCATAGGATACAGATATATTACAGAGGTTTATTATTTTCCTGAAATTTAAATCTAATAGTATATCCTATATTTTATCTCTCAGCTTTCAACCAAGATGTTTATATTTCATATAGTAGTAAATAGATTATGGCCCACCCACCAAATTTGTTCATGCCCTAATTCCCAGAGCCTAAGAGATTATGTCACAATGAGAAAGATGATATAGATGTGATTAAGTTTGTAATGAGCTAGTGCTGATAGGAGAATACTATTCTCAGTTACCTGAATAGGCTCAAAGTGATCACAAGAGTTCTATCTTGAAAGACTGTGTCTGAGAGAAAAGCAGACAAGTGGCATTGTGAGTATGACTACATGGCTAGCTTCCAGAGGGAAGAAAGAGCCAGAATCCAAGAAAATTAAACAACTTCCCAAATCTTAAGAAGCCAAGGAATGAATTAATTTTCCACTACAAATTCCAACAAGGAACACTGTGTGTCTGACTCAAGAAAACCTTGTTGGATTTCTGACTTACACACCTATTAAATATTGTATTTGTGGTATCAGTAAGATACTCATTTTATGGTATATTTTAAAGTGATAGTAGGAAACATGATATATTTTATAAAGATATTGTGTGGATTTCTACAATTTCATGGTTAGACAGTTTTCTAGCATAAGTTAAAAACTAAGAGTCCAAACAGAGAGCATTGTAGATGTAAACATTCTGGCTTTAATCGCCTAAGCCTCTGTCCCTCTCAGTCATGGCTAATTTTCTCTACCCAGAAACTCTGTGCGGAGGTTTTAAATATTGGGAATCTGACATTGTGTTACTCTTTTTGTTAGTGATTGCATGTGAATGTCTTGAGAGCAATGAGGCTTTAATTCCAGCAATCAGTATTTTCAGCATTAGTCATGAAATAAACTCAAATCACAAGATCTCACTTGGGAGCTAAGCAACAGAGAAAATCAAAGGCAGCTGAGATAAGCATATTCTTTGTGAGAAACTTTCTAAATCTGAGATGATGGTTGGTTCCAACTCATGTACTACTTTGTACATATTCAAAATTCAGATTCCATTTTGTAAAGTATAGTATCTAGATAGACAGATGATATAGATAGAAAGACAGACAGACAGACAGGTAGATAGATAAATGGATAGATAGATAAATAGATAGATAGATAGATAGATAGATAGATAGATAGATAGATAGATAGATAGCATCTTACGAACTGGTGGACCCATTCTGCTTTTCTGAAAATGCCTCACAGCTCACAAGTTTGTAATTAAAAGAGGGAGGATTTTATAGACAATTTACAATGTGCATGTTTCACAGAAAGTTCTCATCAAAGTGGGTTTAGAGATGCTGGTTTTTCGTAGAGCCCTCTAACTCAAATAGTTCCAAGTGTACGCAGGGAGACACACTCATAAACAAATAAGGGCTATACAAAATGGTAAATGTTCTCAAGAGGAATGCACACATGGCTGAGGGAGCCTTTATGAGGACCATCAATGCCCAGAGGCCTTTGAGACAATAATGCAAGCTGTCACTTTCGAGGACTTGCAGAGATTTTGTAGGTACATTCACAGTGTGCAATAAGAAATAAAACATCACAATACAAGACAGTAAAAACGCAGCACAGCCGATCCTCTTTACCTTGTGTGCAAGTTAAAGGTTATAATTGTCTCATTTTTTAAAAAAATGGGTTTTAGTGCCAAAAATATGTGTTTGCCCTGAGAGGATCTTCTATTGAGAAGTTACTTTGTTTATTAAAATAAAGTATTAAATTTTCTTCATTCACTCGAGACATTGATTGCATGCCTGTTGTTTGTTGAGTATTTGGGGGTCAGGTATGCTCCGTATTTTCTTTTTACTTAATTCATTCTCAGAACAGATCTGCAAGTTTATTCAGATTATAAATGTCAGGATCCCAGGTGGGTGGTTGCAAATACTCTGCCGAGATAGGGAACAAAGCGGGTACAGTGAGAGCCAAGAATATGGTAGGTTGAATTTGATGTCTTGTGAGAAGATAAGAAGTGTCTATAATGACAATCTATGTATTTACACATCTGGATCTTTGAAGTCAAGCTGAGGTAATAAATGGTCACTTGGGAATCATGAATATTATATGACCACTGAAGCCCTGGAAATGCCTGGGATGATCTAGAGAGAAGGAACAAAAGAAGAGGTCCAATGAGACACTACAGGAAAGGAAAATCCATTACGAGAAAAGAGGGTGAATAATATCTGGGAGAGGGAGAGAGTTGTTAGAGAGAGAGGGAGATGAACTTCTAAGTCACTAGTAATTGTTTGGAGTCAAGATCAGAGCTCAGCCATAGAAAATAGAGAATGAATTTAGCATGCTTGAGTCTCTGGGTTTAACCCCCAGCACTAAAATAAAAGAAAAACTAACAAACAACAAGAATAATAATTAAGCTATCATTACCAGAAAGTATGTCTGTATTTCATATCAACTTATTCAAGAATTATTTGACTTCCCAGCAAGGTCATTAATAATTTGTTGACAATGATTTCATGGAGAGAAAGTCAGATTAAAATGGGAATAGTTAATGAAATAAAAAGAAATAGACAGTAAGGCTAAAAGAAATGAGAAGTTAAAGGTACAGGTCAGAGAAATAATAGGAAGATTTTGGAAAACACTAGAAAAGATCAGGAAGATGGGTGGAGCAATGGAGAAGACAGTGTACCTTCCCAATGTGCTGCAGGGAACTTCCCTGTCAATCCTGCAGCCAGGAAGCAATGTCCCATCCCTCTACTCTCTCAATTCTTCCTAGGACCTATCTTGCTCTACGTCTATCCTGCCTACTAATGTGTTTACTTGTTAAAAGTCGAGAGTTCTGCCCTTAAAAATATATTCTCCATTATATCAAGGACCCCATTTGTTCTATTCAAAGTCCATCATTTGAGATTAGTTAAATAAAAACTCAAATAATTGTTATACTACACAAGAGGTGGAGGAAAGGAGACTACAAAGAGGAGGGGAAAAGAGAGATGATGAGTGAGATAAAGGAAGATTGAGAAAGAGAGGGTGGGGGGAGAGACAGAGAGGGAGAGAGAAAATAATTCCTTTTGGCCATAGGCACGCACAAATTATTTTTTCCTTACATTAATCGTGATACTACATTGTCCAGTGCATGCATACATGCACTATTTTTAAAGTTAAATATGTAATTGGTTTTGGATCATCAGATACAAAATACCAAGTGTGAGATTAAAAAGTAAAATGTTTTCACTGAGCAGGCAACATGTGTAATGGAATTTTATGATGTTTATTGGCCTGTTGGCCTAGTTTTAAGCCTATGACTACCTGGAAAACTGATGTCTACTAACTTTATTACAAAACTCAGATGAAAAAACTCCTCTAAATTTTCATCACAGACATACTACACACACGCACACACATACACACATACATACACACATGCGCACACACACATTAATGACAGTTTGTATGGTACAAACCTTCAAGAACTCCTTGAATTAAAATGTTCCCCCAAACACCTCCACAGTGAAATTAAATCAAACTGCCTTTCACTGAAAGTCTTGGCAATGGGGTAGCCTCTTGTCTCCAAGTTAGCAGTAAGCTATAAGTTTAACACATGTGGAAACAATACATTAGTTGAACTTGCTAAAAGACCTTTGACAGATAGTCTCCTTGAATATCTAATAAGAGGAATAGTGTTCCAAAATGGAGAAAAAAATAATGTCTGGTTTCATTTAATTCTCTGTTGATAATGTAGGTCATGAATAGAATTGTACACAAAGCTTTTCATGGTGAGTAGTGTTGATGGTTCTTCAACTTTGGAACGTGTGTGTGTGTGTGTGTGTGTGTGTGTGTGTGTGTGTGTGTGTGTGTGTGTGTGAATTTTGCCCACTGTACCTCACATACTCAAGCAGAAAAAGTCAATGAAGTCAATTATTGTTAAGAAATAATTGAAATCAGGGCTGGGAAGGTGGCTCAGTGGTAGAGTGCTTGCCTTGCATGCATGAGGCCCTGGGTTCAGCACCACATAAGCAAAAAGAAAAAAGCCTGAAGTGGTGCTGTGGCTCAAGTGGTAGAGCGCTAGCCTTGAGCTGAAGAGCTGAGGGACAACTCCCAGGCCCAGAGTTCAGGCCCCACGACCGGACCCCCCCCCAAAAAAAATAAATAATTGAAATTTAGTTTTGCCAAATCATATACAAGCCTTCATTAAAATTCTTCCTAGGACTTACGTGCTGTAAGTCTATACTGCTTACAAATGTGTTTACTTGTTAAAAGTTGAGAGTTCTGCCTTTAAAATATTAAAATTGTAAAATGTTACTAATTTTTAAACATATATAAAAACTAAATATTTTTCTTTAAAAATACATCAATTTTCATGCAAAAATACATAGATGGAGAAGAAAATTGAGAGAAAGGGCAACAAAGTTGACAAGAAATGTACTTATTACCTTATTGTAACGTAACTGAAACCCCTTGACAATAAGAAAATTAATAAAAAACGGAGAATAAAAAAAACTGAATGTTTCAATATGTAGAGATAAAGAATGTGAATGACAACCCAAAAAATGAGAAAATAAACATTTTTTTCAGTAATAACAATTGAAGGATAAAAGTTAATTTTTGCCCATGAATCTCAATTATATAAGTTATAAGTGTTGAGAAATAATGAGAAAAGGAAGGGGGATTAGAGTTATAAATCCTGGAAGAAAGCTTTTATGATTTTATGGAAAAGGGGTGATATTAATCAGATGCATTATACTCATAAACAATCATGTTGATTTGAAAACCCTTTGTACCCTACTTAAAGATAACAAAAAGTAAATTACTAGAAACAAAAGACTACAGAAATTAGAAGGATCTTACTCCAGGACATTGTCCTCTCCGTTCAGTAAGACATTCCATTTTTAAGTCATTTTGTGTAAGATGAGCTCTTGTACCAGGCATTGTGCTAGTTACATGACAAAGATGTAAAAAAAGAAAAAAAAAAAAACCTTCAGTCTTTAGCAGTAATTCTCTCATTTCTTTCCTGAGTCTCATGTCTTGCTTCATTTGCATCCCAGTATTGGACAAAAGTATTGAATCTTCCCTTGAAAGCAAGAAAGAGTGGAAGAATGATTTAGGATGGCTGAGGACATGGGAAAGATTTCTTAGTGAAGTTGGCGTTGAGAACCACATGTCTTTTCCACAGTGGATTTTGTCCATTAAAATCTTCACCAAGTTCTTTACTGAAGACTGATTTTCTATTCTCATGGGAAGAGCGCTTTTGTTTTCGAAGATTCAAGACATTCTCATAGGTTGGGTTCTTGAGTCCGAAAATGTAAGAGGAAACGTAGCAAAGACAAATTACACCCAAATTGCAATTTGTTAAAAATGTCAATAGCAAAAATTGACTGGGAAAGAAATAGATGAGAATTTATGTGACAGGATGGAAATTAATTGGCTGAAAATTAACAACGTGGTAACTGACTTTGTGACAATACTTCTCAGAAAGGAAAATAAAAGTTGTGCAATGCATAGGCTGCAGTTATGTCAGTGAAATGTTTAAATTAAAGGCATATAGGGGGTTATTGTACCCTGTTCTGATTAGATCATATTGCAAAACAAGTATTTAGTTTGCATAATGCACATAAAGAGGGTATTAGCAAATTATGTTTCTTAATCATTTGTGCATTTAATCTATAGATGTCCAGGGGATTCTATACCTCATATATTGTTAGGCATCAAACTAATGAAATAATATGTAAGATATAGGAAGAGTAGGCAACTTACCTATAAACAAGAAAGTCTATGTTACACAAAGATGTGTATATATACATATACATATATTTATGTCACCATACTTTTAAGCTAAGAAAATAGTTTAAAAATGGGAGGTACTTGTGATATCTCATTTGCATGTGAATTTGTGTGTATACTGGGGAATCACCAAAGAAAATCCTTTTCCAAAGACACAATGAATAAAGTTTAATGAGAAACCTGGGGGAAATATTTAAGGTATACCAACCTGCAATGAATTAGAAAGTAACTGGAAGTTTCCAACGATATCCTACAATAGAATTATAGAAACTGACTTTTAGTTAGTGACATCACATTTTCTTTGATTGCCTAAAAATTCCTATGATTATGTCGAACAAACAACTACTACCATTAGAAAATTACCTTACAATTCAGGAAAGTTGTTGATTTACAGAATTACAAAGAGGTCAAATCTGGATTAGTAATGATACAAAGACCATATCACTTTTATCCTATTCTTTATTCAGTTTTCATTAAAGAACAACTTTTGGCTGAATAAATTTACCCTCCACATTTTTGTGTGAATTTAATTTTTAAAAGATCGATTAGCAGACATTATAGATCAGCTGGCTTTTTCCTTTTCAGTTGTTATCTTTGTCATCGTTATTTAAAGAATGGCCCTTTGGTTTCTTGAGATTCTTTAGCTGTTTCCATCTTCCATGTTTATCTGAGACATGACTATTTTACACCTATCTAGCTTTATATAACCAGGTCAGAGTTTTTTCCCTTCATAACATGTTCCTCTATGGAAAATTCCTTCTTTGAATAGCAACTCCTCCCCTTCAGTCATGGGGAATAAACTACTTTAACCTTTGAAAACTTTATACAAAGATGTCTTGTACTCACTTCTAGTGGACACAGTGCATCACTGCTGTCTAATTCCTTGATATGTTTCCCAATAATGGCATCTGAATCCGTGACTACTGGTATGGCATTTGCATATTCCATGGAATAATGTGCTATACCCCTCCCGCATTTTATTTTGCAGATACTGCCAGGGAATTCTGATTTTTCTATCTAGTTGATCTCTTCATTGTAGGCAAACATTTGTGAAACCTTCAAATCTTTACTCTGCACCATTGTCATCAGCATCACAGAATTCACCAACCCCAGTTCTTATTATGCAAACTGGAGCAATGAAGCTGACTTTCTAAATTGTTTGGAATTCTCTCATGTGTTTATTAATAGCCAATGAAAGACCCCGAGTTGGGTGATTCAGAATGAGAGTTTCATGTTAAAGCAGAAGGTATCCTTTCTGGATGCATAGCATGATTTGTACATCATTACTTATCAAATGATGACTTTGATGTTCACTAAAGATACAAGCTATGCAAAGATCTTCTGAATCCAACTTGTTCGGCTATGTTGATCCTTTTATATTCTCAATAAACATGAGGTCTAAGTGAAAGCAAACTATTTCAAATCTGTAAGTGAAATAATCGATTTTATGGTAAGGCAGATTGAGAGGGACATTTTTCACCTAAAATCCCCTACCTCCAAAGTAGACTTGAGGGTTCACCTCTTAATCCCAGCACTTCCGAGGCTAAAGGATGAGTTCATGATCAGCCTGAGCACACAAGTAAGACCTTTCTAAAAAATGACTAAAACTGTTCAAAAATATACTTCCAATCACTTGCATATTTATAACTCATGCATGGAACTAATATCTTTTTTTGCCATGATCATAAGGTAATCCATAACCATAGGTTGTCTTTATCTATCCTAATGCTAAGACTGCCTGGGATTTGGGGTACACACAGACTGACATCAATTTATGTGTTTGATTTTTGTTTTTCTTTTTTAGGTAGCAGGGCAGATCTTGAAAGAACAGGAACAACTAAGGCCCAGAACATTTCCTAGCACCCAGCTAACATATTCATTCCTTTGGAATGTAAATTCCAACCTTACCAGGGAATAATGGGTGTATTTCAAAGGGCCTCAGAATTGAATTGTGCAGGCTGTTCAAGGAGGTGATCAATGATAACAAAATGCTCTGTTTTCCTCCCAGACAAATTCTGCAAAGTACACACAAACTTTCTTCTCTTCTACATAAATTACCCTCTCACATTTTTTTAAAAATCGTTAAGTTCTCCCTATCATCTACTTACCCTCTTTTTAACAGGTACAACTACTTCCTCCTACCTCAATCACTTTCTGTGTGGGATTAAGAAATACAACTGGTAACGTTGTCAGTGGACAGTAAGCCTAGTTATAACACGTAAAAGAAAGACATAACGATGTTTTAAAACTGGGAACCGCAGGTCATCCAAGAGGAATATTTCTGCTCAAAGGAAGCTGATTTTTGTCATATTCTAATACAGGCTCCATATTGCTATTCCACACATATATTTTTTTTTCAGAAGAAGCAGGAAATCCAGATTATTTTGTGATATGTTCCAGGATTTAAATGTTGACAACTAATTCAATTAATTTTTAGACATCATGTAGACAAATACAATGTGGGCCAAATAAAACATCTGGAGGCAATGGGATACAATGTTTTACTTCTATTTACTTTTCTCTCCTACATTTTCATTCTTCTTGAGATCTTAGCTGCTCTATAAAACTTTCCTTGACTTTCCTCCAAATGGCACGCAACTTACTTCATCCCTTTCTCTGATGAATCTCATCTAGTCTCTCCTAGACTGCATTTATTCCATCAAGGGATGACACTGCATTTGTTTTTCTGTCATCCTCATGTTAAATTATATCAACTCTAATCTCCTTCAGGTGGGATACTGTCCTGGGCATCTTGTGTGTGGCCTTCCAGATCCTTAGAATGTGGCGTTACATGGAGTAAAAGTTCTTCCCAGATATATTTAAGGATCAGAAGATACGATCATCCTCATTTACTTAGTGACCTGTAAATTCAGTGACACATGTCCTTGGAATACTTGGGACAGACAGGAAAAAAAGACCCAGATAGAGAAGAAGGTGATGGAAGACTCCAGGCAGAGACTACAGTATTGCACTCAAAATCTCAGGAGAGCTTGGAGTGAACCAAGGAAGCTTAAAGAACTGAGAATCTCTTTTCTATGACCGTCCAAGTAAGTGTGGTCCTGCTGAGACTTTAATTTCAGATTTCTTGTGTGCACAACAAGAGTAAAATGAATTTCTGTTACTTTAAACCACGTCATTTATGGTAATCTGTTATGTAATATTTGAAAACTAATGAAGAGATTGTATAACTTTGTATCCCCCAAATACCTACCACACAGTGTAGGATATTAAAGTCAGACAGGAAATACATGTGATTCTCTGGACTCAAAAGAATAAATCTCAGTCGTTTTGAGTTTATGAGTTTTCTTGCACACTTCATGCATTATAGCCAAATGATATTATTTCATGCTTCATAAATACCGCTTTTGAACGGACTTATTAAAGCTCAGTAATCAAACCAGCAACTGTTTATTAGAATGAGGAATCTTTATAACTAGTTCTTCTCCAAAGAAGTACTTAAAGTATGGCTCTCTGTAGACAAGAAAAGAGAAACAGTTATTTCTTCCAAGTCAGATATTTCTGAGCTATACTGAGCTGGAGTGTGAAGGACCCTGTGTTTCCTAAGGAAAGTGATCTATTGTCTTCTAAAGCAGAATAGCAGCACAGAGAGAGCTATGATAGCCAGGAGGTGTGGATATGAACCGTGGTTGCCCCTGGCTACTAGCTTTTAAGACGTTGGGCAAATTATTTAACCTCTGCTGAGGAGGTGGTATTTGTGGGAGGATGCAATAAACACTGTTAAGTATTTAATTTTTTTTAAAAAATAAATAACCATTCTTACTGAGAATCTGGAGGTAGAAGCTGCTTAAAATGTTACCCGACTTACACAGATTTTCAGTGTGCTATTTTCTCTTGATTGAGGAATTAAAGTTGGGGAAAAAATGGATTCACTTAAACTACTGGTTTGAATTTAAAGGTATTAAGTTGGATTTCCTACTCTTCAAATGCAGTCCAGATTTATTTTCTATAGTTCCTGAAAAGCTGGTGGGAAGGTAGAACTACAAAGCTGCTTGCTGCGGAAACCACGAGAACCATTAAATCCTGGAATTGTTAAATTTTTCCCCCTTTACTAAAATTAATTTTAAAAAATCAAATTTGGCCTTGGATCTTCATGAAACACACTCCTTGTTGGCTATTAATTGAAGCTTGGTGCTCATAATCTCATTATGATTCACAAGGAGAAAGTCATAAAGATGAAATCATGTACCCACAAGTAGCATCATTTCAATGTCAAGGCTTTTGTGAGGAAACATATCTCTTCAATTATGTTTTTACCATATCCACTCAATTGATGCATATTCAACATCATTCCAGGGGATGCAGAAATACAACTGCAAGACCACTTGAGAGACAATGGCTTTTATTTCAGCTCTTTCAAAACAGTCCAATGGCTTTTATGAGGAAAGAAGCTCACCTAAGAGAATCATGTTCAGAGATACTAGTCTCCCAAATAGACATGGAGTAAATTAAACTACACAAATATAATTTTTGAGATCTTCAGTTCTCTGTTGGCATGAGGAAACATGCTGTTATAACTTAAATGACATTATAGTCATGTTTTGAAACAGGTTTTAGTTTTTATGTCCAGAGAAAGAATAATGCTTTCAGTGTCATGTTGCTAAAGTGATGATGCTATTGGATATTGCATTGCATGGGGCAGTCCCTACAGAAATAAATTACATGACTCAAAATGTGAGTAATACCACTGTGGAGAAAATGATAGAATAGATAAACATAACAGGTAAGAAATTTGGAGACCATTTAAATTGGGGGAATAAATAGTTATTATGGGACATACACACGCTAGAGCAAAGAGTAAGACTTACAATGAGACAGAAAAATGAAATTATATGAAGGGAGTAGATACATACATACAAATTCACATATGAAACATGAATTGGAATGTACAGCTAGGGGTAAAAGAGCCACATTCAATCAGACTCGCAGTAGGTATCAGATTTCCTTAATACCAGTGTTTGTTAGACAGTTCAAAACTAAAATGAAAATAACTAGGTTTTGCCCTTAGATATGCAATATACAATATTTAACGAGTCATAAAAGTGATTAGTCAATTGGGTTTTATCAGATAGAGAACTAAATTTAGGTTGGCAGGTATTACTGAGCATAGGAAATTAAAATACAAAAATAGGGTGAACTGAGAGAAGACAGAGAAGGAAACGGTAGGAGCGAAAATGTTCTCTAATATTGTTGTCTATTAACCTGTCCAAACCAGTATTTTGCCTAAGTTTATAGGATAAATGACAGAAGTTTGAGATTATCACTTAAAGGTCCCAGTTGGGTTGGGAGAGATGGAAGACAACAATGGGAGGGGTGATATTTATCAAGATGCCTTGAACTCATATATTAACCTGTTGAATTGAAACTCCTTTGTACAACTACTTAAAGATAACCCAAAACATGCTGAAACAAGGTTGACCAATTGTGACAATGAGACATACAAGAAACTATGTTGAAAACAAATTTCACAACTTTGAGGGGGAGGGTGGAGAATTTGGGAAGGTGGAAAGGGAAGGGATAGTAAGGGAAAAACAAAGGAGGGGGTAACAATGCTCAATAAAAAAAATTCTCATTACTTTAGTCATGTAATTGTAACCCCTCTGTACAGTATCTTTAAGATAAAACTATTTTTTAAAAAACTTAAAAGGTACTTTCTTCTCATATCCTAGGTATTTTCTATTGTATGCCTGAAATTTACTAAAACAGTAGAACTCTTTATGGCTTCCTCTATAAAGGGAATATCCTATCTTCTTTGTGGTAGTAATTATCCATCTATACATCTATTTTAAGCATATTTAATTACATTTTGAAAACTAGACATATTTATTGTGTGTAAACCATAACTCAGTAAACTGACTTCTTACCACAAAAACGTACAAATTTAATAAAGAAACCCTAAAAACACCCAACAGTTGGGAGGAGTGAGATTCTGAGGACTGAATGAGATAAACGTCTAACTTTTGGGAATAGAAGCGGAGAGACGATGTATTAAGTGAATAACCAAAAAATAATAGTAATGACTACAATTTATCATTAGCCTAGCTTCAAAAGAACAAACACATGCAAAGTCCTTCCCAATGACTGTGTCTAAGAAAGGAGATATTGAATGGCATCTGGATGCAGAGTTTCTGGAATATTTCCAGGGAGGTGCAATGGGAAGTCATGATTTATCACATCATTATTTTCCTTCAACGTTTTAAGCCATGTGTATAAATTATTTTGCTAATTGTATTATTTAAAAATTAAACAAATACATGACAAACTTAGCTCTAAAGTTTAGACATAGGGCCCCTTGAATTGTCTTTGATATCCCAGCCCTGAGCCTTTATTAACCTCTACAGATATTACAGTTAATAGCTCTTTTACATCATAGTTGATTTTATAATTAACCATCCCATAGTGGCCCATAGAGAGGGAATATTTTTTTTCACATTTATTATTTCTGCCTACATTTTTAGCAGCCCTGTTAAATCGTATCCAGGCCCTCGAGCAACAGACTCTGAGGTAGGGATTTTGTTAGGGGCCTTTGGGGAAATCACATGGGAACCACACATGTGTAGGAATGGAGGTAGCAGGATTGGAGGAGTTAAAATGGGCTCAGCTCATTCAATAGGACTTCTGGTGTTAGGCTGTAGAAAATTGTGGAGCTGAGATAGCTCTTCCAGATTAGAGGCCAGACAAGCTGAGCTTTCTCCCCTCCAGTTGACAAGTTATTGCTTGTGTGCTCCAGCACGGATGAGGAAGCACTCTTCAGCGGGAAAGGCCCTAAAAGGAATGATCTGGAAGCTTAAGTGAAGAGTGATTCCACAGTGGGCAAGTCTTATTCCAGGGCTCATGTCTGAGCAGTGCATCTCATAGACCCTGAAATCTCCGTTTTATAGATGTGAACATGGAGGGCTTGTCTGATTTTAATGATCCTCAACAATTCCCTTCCCATAAAGCCTATCTTCATGACACATGTTTTCATCTCTTCATGTCACATTTCCTTCACCCCATGAAAATTTGCTCCTTGTTCTCTCTTTCCTATGCCTTTAAGCGTCTACTTTTCCACCTCAAATGTCATTTTTATTTTTTTATCCATGAAAAGAAATACTTTCACTCAAGAGTATGTTAAGCATGGATAGGGCTTCTAAATTAAGTATGGCCCTGTAATTTCATTAAAAATCTTTTTATGTTTTCTGTGCTTACTGAAAAACCTACCAGCCATCAAAACTTCCTTTTCCATGACATGTACATATTTGTTTGTTTATTTTTATGACAGTGAGGTCTGAGGACAGGACTTTATGCTTGCTAAACAGACGCTCTCTCCCTTTGGATAAGCACCCTGTTGGATTTTTAGTTTAGTTTAGTTTTTTTTTTTTTTTTTCTAAAGCAGTCTCGCTTTTAGCCTGCCTTTGTCTAGATGGCAGTTCTCCAACTGATGCTCCCATGTAGCTAGGATGCAACTACATAAGGTCAAACTCAGTTTTGTTATTGCTTGAGATCCACACTAATGAATATTTTGCTCAGCCTGACTGTGACATAGAATATCAATGTGTGAGTTCCAAGTCATTATGATTATATGTGTGTTCACTGCATCTGGCTAAATGTTATATTTTAAGTCTGTAATTTTTTTTCATTTTTAGGAGTTTTGGGTTCAAATGCGACCTTTACCTAATTTAACTAATCAATTTTCAAAATTGTTAAAAATCCATTAAGGGGCTGGGAAGGTGGCTCATTGGTAGAGTGCTTGCCTTGCATACATGAGGCCCTGGGTTCCATTCCTAAGTACCACATAAGTAGAAAAATCCGGAAGTGGTGCTGTGGTGCAAGTGGTAGAGCGCTAGCCTTGAGCTGAAGAGCTGAGGGACAGTGCCCAGGCCCAGAGTTCAGGCCCACAACAACAATAAAAAAAATCCATTAAGATGAAAATGGGAAAGACATTTTATAGAATAGTATATGTCAAGTGGAACTATTAGATGTCTATTTTACCAAGTATGCTTAATAGGCATGAGATTACTGGGAGTTTGTTTTTATTCTTTTTCTCTCTTTTGTATGTGCTAATTTATCTTATCATTCCATACTTTCTGCTTTCAATCATGTTGACTCATAAGTTACTTGTTGATTAAACACATTAGATGTCCTATCTATAGAACTGTGGATTTACATATAGGATGAAGACTGAAAGAAATTTAAGTTGTTATATAGTTTTATATATGGTTGTTGGGGTTAAAACAAACAAAAATACTCACTTGTAGGTAGTTATGGAGTAAAACCTGTATCCTCCCAAAATGTGTATATTGAATATCTAATGTGATGGTATCTCCACTGTAATGGTATTTGGGAATGAAACTGAGAGTCTATGTTAGATGAGGACATGAGATGAGTCCCTTATGATGAAATTATTCATTTTAGAATAAGAGGCATGAGAGAACTAATTGCTGCTGTCTGGCATATAAGCATATAGTGAGAAAGGAGCCATTTACAAACCAGGCAGAAAACTTGTGTCCGAAGCAACCATGCTGGAACTATCATTTAAACTTTCAGCCTCCAGAAGGATCAGATGATACATTTTCAGTTATTTTGTCTACAGTATTCCATTATTCCATGCTGAGAAGAATAAGATTTTGTTCTAGCTAATAAATAGAGCTAATTTAGGTGGTCTGGGAACAAGCAAAATGTGAACAAATCTGGCTTGGATTTCCTCTCTGAAGTTCAATGAACTTACTAGGCAAGACTGCAGTTTGCACCACACAAAGTAGACCCAAGCAAAGCTTTTAAATGCTAATTTGGAAGTAGGAATGAGTGTCGTTCAATCTGTAGCAGCAAGGTAGGAAAAAAGTAAATGAGCAATACCAAGAACTTTTCTGAAGTACATAAACATGTCGCCAGAGTTAGGGAAGTTAGTAAACTGTAGATAGGCCCAAGGCAACAAATGTGGCCACCTTCTCTGGAAAGGCAGCTCAAAGTGATGAGTGGAGGAGTGTAGGCAGGACAGGAGATTCATTCAAAGCGTGCTTTCAACAGGAGGAATCAAGACCCTAAAACTAGTTACACAAGTTTTGGGAGCATTGAGTGTTTCATGGGAAAGAGAAAGGCCTGAGCCTTCCCTAGGAACAGCACAGGTCATTTTAGATGAGTCGTGGTATCATACCATGATGTCAGCATCTATCAGGCCTAAACACCAATCTCCTTAGCTTATGGGGTCTCTGTCCCATGATGTTCATCAATCAGGATCATACCTGAGATCTAAAGTAAGTGTAGGGGAGACCAACTCAGGAGAGTCCAGAAGGAAAGAAAAGGAATAAGATAGAGTAAGAGCAAAATGAAGTTTTAGGTCACTTATTGTGTCCTTCAGAAATATGGCTATCACTCTGATTATTATTGAAGTCAAATGGATAGTGAATGGTATGGGTTTAGTTCAGGTTATTGTAACTGTCCTGTGAATCTCTTCTGTGTCCTATTTAATGTAAGAGCCCTTGAAGAAGCAAATGTCTGTCTGAGTAATGACTATTAACCCATGGCCAAAGAATATTACAACGAAGTACATTACAATGAAATCCATTTGTATAATCAATATGTGCTAAAAAAATGTGGGGGGAAAGATGCAGCAGTGATTATCAACCTTTCCATAAACACACACATACACGTACATACATATTCACAGATACAAACAAATACATTTATATATATTCACATATATAAATATAAATTATATATCTATGAAATATATTTCATATATATATCATATACAACTGAATGATATATTTATGGATTATATTATATATAAATTTATGTATAAATACATGAATGTAAGTTTGTTTGAGATTCACACAGGTGTTTGAGCTTCTGTTTTTTTTGTGTATAGATTTCTTAGTTGTTAAGATAATGCAATGAAAAAATATAATCAACTACTCTCTGATGTAAAGAAATGTGTCTCAGAATCTATATACGAAGTGAACACACCAGAGCAAACCTCATGACTTTCATTACTATTGACATTCCACTCTAAAAGTTTGAATGAGCAATCAGTGTTATGGTTTATGGACTCGTCTATATACTAATACATAATACTAAATACTAAACATCACACTAAGAACTAGGAAACAAGGTGGAGTGGGGAAGTCATTTTTTTTTTTTAGGTCCTGCAGCTTAAACTCAGAGCCTGGACACTGTCCCTGAGCTTCTTTGTGCTCAAGGATAGTGCTCTATCACTTGAGCCACAGAGCCTTTTCTGGCTTTTTTTTTTTTTAGTAGCTTATTGGAGATAAGAGTCTCACGGAATTCCTTGTCTGGGCTGGCTTCAAACCACGATTCTCAGATCTCAGCCTCCTGAGTTGCTAGGATTACAGGTGTGAGCCACCAATGCCTGGCTCAGGAAGTCACTCTTTGAAAGGTATAATCCTGCTTACTGAAGTAGTAATGAGAAACCAAGATCATGGAAAAAACACAAAACAACAGCAACAACTACAGTGAAAAAACAAAACCATCACACAGAAAAGCACAAAGGGTAACTCAGCATCATTGGATGAAGTTTTTAGGGGAGCTTTGGGGAATTAAATTTCAGTTAAGAAGACAGAGGCCAGAATTTCATATTTACAAAGGGGTAAGTGTTTGACCAACACCCCAAGATTTTAGCTAAGATGTGGTAGCAGTAGAGTGACGCTGGATACAGAGGCATGCTCGTGAAGACGAACAGAGCTTCAAAGCAACCCCTTTCTCGACTGTGCAAACGTGATCCACTGCCACCAGAAAGCAAACGTGAGTTTTGCACGGAGGCTGCGCTATCATGCCGTTGATGCAATGATTCCCGTGAGATGGGGTCGTCAGGAGAGACTCGTAAAGAATACCTGCAAAATGACCTTTGGGTACATTTAGCAAAATGTCTTTCTCCAAAAACAGTTGTGATATTATCTTTAACCCGCTCTTTGGAACACTGGCTAGGGGTCTTCTAGCAGGCATAATCTCAAACCTAAAGCTTTCTGCAGAGAACTCTTCTGTCTCATTAGAGTTTGCAGTTTGGTGCCAGGGGTCCTGACTCAGGGTGACATGTTAGATTCAAACACCCTCTTCCCCCAATTCCTGGGAAAACCTTCCCATTTCCACGAAACCTCCACAGGGATTCATATAAAAGATCCTGTCTGATCTCTTACAAAGCTGATTAAGAACCAAGAAAGTGGAGTTCATGGTTACTTGGCTCGGTTTCCTGCCCTGTTTTTGTTGTTATTGTTTTAGACTATATTAAATGTACAAAGGGGTCACACTGAAATATTTCCATACATGCATAAAATATACTCTAATGTTATTTTCCTCCTCCACTAGTATTTAATGCCTCTTTTTATACAATTGAACGGGTTTATGATTCTATTTTATACATCTTATATTTCACCCCCATCGCCCTCATTTCCTTTCCTCTTTCCCCTTACTTCTCCCCACATTCAAACTGCCCCTCTTTTACATTCATATCATTTTCTTTAGGTCTGGAAACTACTTGAGAGAAGCATGCAGTGTTTTTCTTTCTGGGTCTGGCTTATGTCATTTAACATGATAACCTCCAGTTCTATCCATTCTCCTACAAAAGACATAATTTCATTCCTCTTGGAGGCTGGGTCATATTGAGCATGTGCTTTTGTTCTTGTATTTGCTTTGGCTTTAATAAGCTCCCTCTGTGAAAACCCTTTATATCTGTCCATGAATTCTTTCACTAGCAAGACCGAGAGCCTGCCGCTCATCCTCTGACACTCAGTGTGGACAAGGGGGGAAAATGGGCATACAGGGAATAAGATGAGCAGTGAAAATTGAGAAACAGCAGGCCATAGAATTAGATGTATTATAAAGATCTTCCTCAGAGTTGGTTAATATGATTATGATAATATGAATAAATGAAAAGATTTCATCAGATAGTGAAATCCATGGCAAAAAATAGCAACAGCAAACTGGTTGAAGTAATGAAAATATTATTAGAAAAAGTAGGATATTGATTTGTGGGTCATGGAGAAAGAGTCTAACATTAAATTAATTCCTAATTGTTGTCAAAAAGAAATACTTGAGCAGAACAAGTTTTGGAAATGTAATTGCCAACACATTTGAAAACTTAGAGAAGACATACACCCATCAATTCACTAGACGCTATGTACTTTCTGTAGTATAAATTCAATTATAAATCATGTCTAGATACATCATTGCAAATCTGGACAATCAAAGCACAGAACAGGTATAAAGGAAAAAGACATCAAATCCATGAGCAATAACCTATAAGATGTTCTTCCAATTAAAATCTTGGAAACCAAGAAGCAATTGTCTTCAACACTTTATCAGTAGAAGGGTATGTTGACCATATCTGCTTTAAAGAATGCTGTCTTAAAATATTGACTTTACCACTAAATGGATGAGTAACATTCAAAGTCCTACAAAGTTCTAAACCATAGTTACATATGCGAAATATATACAGTGATGTCACATGAAGCTTACAGTTATTATTAGGATTACATATAATGTTGTAAAACATATATTTGGTATAGTACATATATTGTCTTGTTGTTATTAAGTGTACAGTTTAATAGTATTAATGTCAATCACATTGTTATGCAACCAACCTCCTGAAATCTTTGTCTATTCAAATTTTTTAAACACTAATTCCCTATTCCCCCTTCCCCCTTCCTGAGCACCACTAAACCATTGTCTGGGTTTGTGCATTTGAAATTTGGATCCTCCAGGAAAGTTCTATAGGGGAAATCCTATAATGCCTATCTTGGTTTGGCTATGATGTTTCATTTAGTATAATAATTCAAAGACCACCTATTATCTGCTGGGTGTCACAATCTCTCACCTTTTTATGACTGAATAGTATTCCCTTGCATTTACAAGCCACAATTGCTTTATCCATTCCTCTGGACATTCAGATTTTCTTTTTACTTCTACATTTCTTCTACTGTAACTAATGCCTCCATACAAATTGTGGACAAATATGTGAAACTAAGCTGTAAAATCTCTTGGGTAAAAGCTGGGCACTGGTGGCTCACGCCTGTAAACCTACCTACTCAGGAGGCTGAGATCTGAAGATCACAGTTCAAAGCCAGCCTGGGCAGGAAAGTCTGTGAAGACTCTTATCTCCAATTAACTACCAGAAAACTGGAAGTAGCACTGTGGCTCAAGTGGTAGACAGCGCCCAGGCTCAGAGTTCAAGCATCACTATTGACGAAAAGAAAAAAAAAAAATCTTTTGGGTGAATACCCAGAGGTGAAATTGCTAGGTTTTATTATGGAGAGTCCCCCACCCCCTGAACTCAGGGCCTGGACACTGTCCCTGAGCTTCTTTTGCTCAAGGCTAGCGCTCTACCACTTGTGCTACAGCACCACTTCTGTTTTTTTCTGTTTAATGTGGTACTGAGGAATCAAACCCAGGGCTTCATACATGCCAGGCAAGCAGTCTACCACTAAGCCACATTCCTAGCCCTGTGATTCTTTTTAAACATAGTTACTATTATATTTTAATAGTTACATTAAGCTATCAGTTTTTTACTCAATGACAGGAAAGATTATCCAATAAGTTTCAAAGTATATGGCAATGATTATGGGATAAATTTTAGAGTTGCATAGCTCAAGTTAAAGCAATATTATAACCCAACAGAGTTGTTTGGCTACTGGGCCTCTTTTACTTATGTTTCCTGGGTTCCACTCTTTTTTATGTATTAAAGAAAAGAGGAGAAAAGTCCTGTTTTGGTGACTAGATAAGCGAATTTATGTAAAGACACTATGAAGTGCTTTGAAGAAACTCTTAGACTCTAGCCAATCTTTGTAGCATTGTTCATCTGAAAAGATACTTCAACACCTGTACAAAATACATTCTTTATAGTATGACTGTTCCTTACACATTGTTTTCCTAAAGTATATTTTTAAATTACTTCCCCGTAAAAGTAATGAACCCTGGTTCTATTCATCTACATAACTTGGCATACTAAACTATTCAGAAAAAATCAAAATATTACTTTTTGGTTGCAAATTTTTTTCTGAACACCTGGGTGGAGGTTATGTTAATTATGTGAAAATACTTTGGACAAATCTACATAAAAATGCAACTTGAAAAGCATAGGAGAGTATGAATAATGAGGAAAACTAATTCTTGAAACTGTTTAGACAGTAACATGCTTTGAAATCCATATAAATTATCTTTTCGTTGTTATATGTGAAACTCCTAGAGTATGGAGATAATCATTATAAAATATAAGATAAAAGAAAGAACATAGATATTCAATGGGCTAGCTAAGTTAATCCCTGAAGAAGACAGTCAAGGTTATTTAAATATCAGACAGACATGTATTATATTAATTTTTTCCATGTATCTACCCATATAGAAAATAGCATCTATGAACTCTATCACTGCATCACAGAGTTAATGACATGATTCAATGTTTATGAGTGATCTTTTGCAGAAACCTAGCATCTTTCTAATATGGATGCCACTTTCATAAATGATAGGAAACCCTAAGGGAAACAGCTTGACTTTGAAGGATCTCTAAAGTTATCAGAAACCTGGACCTTCTTAGGAATAGAACATAGGAAACCAAGTGAATTTATCCAACTCATGTTTGAGAAAAAAATGTTCTGGGTGACTTTCAAGTTGTACATACATTGTTACTGTCTATTCTCATGTTCAGATCCTCCTGGTCAGATCCAAGGAGCGATTGTTTTTATTTTCATATTTAATCTCACATCTTGTACTCTACCATTTGAGAACACCTCTATTTACAAATTTTTACTTCTTATTTAGAAATAAGAGTCTCTTGGATTTATCTGTCCAGGCTGGCTTACAACAACCTTCCTTAGATCTCATCTTCCTGAGTATCTAGGATTTTAGGCCTGAGATAGCCCTCATATGTTCAGTTCAAGGAGTACTGTCTTCTGTGTATCCATGCAGGAGTGTGGCAGTATTAAAAGTGAGTTAATATGTTTAAGACAAGGATAGTGGGGAAGGACAGGACAGTGCTATACTTCCTCCCTGACATTAAGGATGCAGTGGAAAAAAGCTAGCTTAGTAAATATGAACTGCTGTGCAGGCCTCCAGTCGAACTCGCTCACTTAGTTGTAGGTGGGAGAATTTAATCTTAACACTTTGAGGAGGAAACTAGAGCGGAAGAGGAAGTGCCTCCTGACTCCAAACTCAAAGTGAGGTTCATCAACGTACCTGCAGACAGCTCAGAAATAAATTCAGATGTCAGTGATAACTGGAATCGGGGATGGGACATGTCAGCCTTGCCAGCACGCAGGACGATTTCACATTGGGAGATGTTACTCAGGCTGTGTTACCTTGTGAAGGGAGGCGTAGCGCTCCTCGCTGGGGCTGTTTGTCTTTCTTATTTTGAGTCTGTAGACTCTGTTTGTTACCGCATTTTCATGACTACAGAAGGCAACCTTTCTTTGGGCCTCTGAGAAGGATACCCCGTTATGACATTCGTACCTGTCACAGAGAGTGCTCAGTATTCACCTAGAGTGTTGAAGGGGAGACTCTCAAAGTGGTTTCAATTTTGTGTTGGAAAAAGAAAACGTGAGTGTGATGAGCCCATTCTCCCTTTCCGTTTTGTTTACGTGTCCCTGTTTTCGTTGTCCCATAGCTGTGAGTTTCTCCTGGTGTGTAACGCTGAGGGGGGCTAAGAACACACTTTTCTTCCACAGTCAGAACTCAGGAATCGGGAGCTTTGGAATCTCGGGCTTTTGGCTTTTGTTTCCTTTCCCATGTCAGTTTTATTCTCCTTGGAAGACATTTCTGTGGCCAGCGTGTGTACCTGTGTGACAGAGGGAGCCAGTGAGAACATTTTTTTTTTTTGCTATGAAGTGTTAATGATATCTTGGCATGGAATATTAATGGGAGACTATGTTGCCTGTCATGATACGGTGAACTTGGAGATGGAAGGAAAACATGCTGGGAGTCATAGACGGGGACATTGAAAGATCTCAGCTTGAATGTGACTTCTAGAAACTTCTAAAACACGTATGTGGATACTGAAGGGAGAATACTTCATCACAGTGTTAGCTTATGCTCTTAAAGTGTTGAATAGGATACATTTTCTGATGGTTGCACTAAGCAATTAATCCTTGGAATGATAGCAGAAGTCCGATTAAATCTGAGTTCTATGAAGAGATTGAATCCAAGCATGGTTTTAAGATCTGTATGACATACTGAAGGTTCACATATCTTTCCCCAATACCTAGGTTTCTAGGAGGGTGCTAGATATAGAAGTTGTGTCAACAGTAATGGGTACAGATGGAAACGATATATTACGCATACAACTCCAGAAAAAAAAATCTCCTCAGAATTGAGCCTTTGATTGATGTCTTTTTGTTTGTTTTCCTAGTGAATAGCTAAAAGTGCAGCTAGAAAACAAGTCTTGCTATCAATCAAGAACATCCTGCTCTATTAAACTGGAATAACAAATCTGTGCTATATATACCAATAATCTATTTTACAGATATGGAAGCAGAGACTAAGAGATGTCACTAAAGTTGTCCAAGATCCCACACTTAGTAATTTATAAAGCTCTCATCAATTATTTATTTAACACAATATTTCCATTACATTTACTTAGCTTACATTTTATTTAGGTGTTGTCTAAGTTAATTTCAAATGTGTATGTACTTATGCAAACTTATAAGATGTAAAGATCTTGATATTTTGAAAATTCTCACACAAACTGGCTTCTTAAATATATGTAAATTATTATTCAAAACATTATGCAGCCAATCCAGAAAGTGGTAACTATACCTTACCTTACAATTCACATCAGGTTGCCCACACAAAATTAAACTAAATTTGTACTCAGACTAATTTCCATTGTAACCCTGTCACCAGAGAATTTAAATAACTTCAACAGCAGGTTCTTTGTAATATTCCTCTATTGCTAGGGGTTGATAGAAGTATCTCATTTTTTAAGTAGTTTCACTGAATATAGGAAAAGTAATATTAAAATACTCCTAATGAATATTTTAATGCCATGAAAATAATTCCTCCAATATGAATTTAATTTTGTCTCTCTTTTGTCAGATTATTTGTATAAACATTTCTATTTTTAAGCTTTCCCAATGTTAATATGAGATACATGGGAAATTATGAAAAAGTTTCTGAATAAACACATTATATTTTTAAGCTTTTATGTTATTATGAAACATACAATAAATTATGAAAAAAAGTTCTTGGATCACATGAAAAATTTTTATCAAGGAAAAATAAATCAAAATATGTCCTTAAGGTAAAAGTTTAAAGAATAGAGACAAAAGCTGACAAAATTTTATTACCTTGTAGGGAGACAGAAAATACTCAATCATGCCTTTTTGAACAGTATGTTCATTAAATATCTTAATGACTGCAAATTTGGGCTGAGGGTACCATTACCAATAGTTAAATATTTTGAATATACTCTTTAAAGTAAGACTTTTAAGATACAATGACAACTGTTTTCTGAGATAAAGTTGAAGTTGATGGTATTGAATTTGTGAAAAGACTAACTAAAACCTTCCACTGTCTTAGAATTATTTGACATTGGACAATAAGCCTAAAATCACTGGATCAAAATTGTCTCCAATCACAATCAATAATGCAGAATTTACAGACTGTCTGTGTGAGGGACTCCAGAAATTGCATGCTGTGTCATATTTCATAATTTCCTTATCTGTAGTAGATGGTTAAAGAAATACCCACAGAAATTAGTTCTTCATTCCTGGAGCTTGCAGGTGTTACTGATTGAAGCAAATGGATATTTTTTCAGATGTGGTTAAATTAAGGATATTGAATCAGGAAGTTCATCTCAATTTTCCAAGAGGGTGATCAGTGTACTCACATATATACCTCATGGAAGAAAGACAGAGGGAGGTTTCATGTAGTCAGAGGTGGAGAAAATATGCAGAAAGTGAAGGAGAAAGCAATGTGAATTTGGAGAAGAGGCTGAGGATTCAAATACAAGGCAAGAAACCACATAGTCACCAGAAGGGGCAAAGGGCAAGGAACAAAATGCCTCTTAAAATCTGAAGAGAGGATAATCAACTTAAGATGACACTTTGATTAATATATAATAATTAATAAAATAACTGACAAAGAATTTAATAAGTTATGTAGGAATGTACTAGAAATAGGCTAACAAGGGTTATGCACCAGAAGGGGTCAGTGCAATGGAGAGGCTGCGAGTGAATATGATAAAAGGTCATTTGTTTGCATGTATAAAGATAGAATGTTCAACCTTGATAACATTGCTTTTAGGAGAAGAAAGAGAATGTGGGGGAATATAGCAGGATGAGTTGAAGTGGGGTGCAATTCAGGCATCTATGGAAATATTACCATTCATCCCCCCTTGTACAACTGAAGTATACTAATAAAACCTTTTTTAAATAAAGAAAATCACTCAAAAATAAAACAGAATTCTTAATTAGTATAGATAGTCTACATTTCTCATACTGAGGAAGCTATTTTCTACTTTGTCATTGGTACATTGTGGAATACTCTCCAGGAAAAAGCCACTGAGGTGAATTAGCATACAGTATAGTATTGCAGAGAAAATGATTAAAATACTAAATTAAATGTGTTGGGAGAATTTAGGCTGAATGCATTTACTATTTTTCTTTCTGACCAACACTAATACTGACAAGCTGGGTTTTCAAGCCCAGTCTAGGCAGTGGCCAATTGATGCTCAAGAAATACCAAACTATTCCAACTGTTCCAGTTCTAATACTCAGGGATATGGAAGGCTCAACACTGTTCTTTAAAGACTTATTCTTCTTTCTGTAGAACAAGTAGCATGCAGATTTGCCAACATACTAATCTTGTGGAGGTCACATGTCTATAATCATATTGTGATCATCTGTTTACTTGACTGCCTGTCTTGAGATGGTAACATTCTATTTACAGTGATTATTGAATTTTCCTTTCTGAGCAGCAAATAAGTAAGAAATAAAGACCTTTAGAATATGAGAGAGAATCAAAAGCTGACTGCAATGCAAAGTTAAGAGTAGTCTTTGTGGAGAAGCTGTGGAGGGGGGATATAGAGATTAATGTGACTTTGAGTAGTTTTATTACTAATATCATTCATGACCTTTGGGCTCAAAGGCTATATGTAGTATCCTTTGTATGAATAAATACTCCACATACTTTATTGATTCGTGAGAACATCAGAAGCAATAAAACTAATCGATCATCAGATTTTAGAAAAGACTGTGCAGGATTGAAAATCTTATCTCAAATGCCAAAAATGCACATTTCATTTCAAGGTTGAATCTTCTAGGGCTAAATCCACACGGAGGGCTTTTGTTCAAGTCATGCTCTATAAAGACTAGAGAGGCAATCTGAGAGATAGATGATCAAAAGGCAAACTTGAGCATGACTCAGAATAAACATTTCAACAAGAGAAGACACTGCAATGTATGGCTGAATTTTTGCAGTCAAATATAATTGTGACATTATTTTTGTATTTTCCAAAACAGATTGAAATTTTAATTTAAAAATCACTGCAGCAAAATTAGGAAAATAAAGAAGATAAAGTAGATATAATGCTGGCATCCACACAAACACCATTTATCATGAAAAAGCAATGTAATAGAGTGGAAAGCATTAGAGTTCTTAGAGAACACGGCTTCATTTGTTTTTTGGCTTATGTAACCTGGGGTACCTAATTCATTATTAAATATTGTCTGCTTTCTCCTAATTATGAGTATATAGACATATTGCATGACTATGCTAATTAATTACATAAATATTATGAATAAAATCTGTGCAAAATGACTGACCTTGAACTATCACTCCAACAATGGAATTGATCTGCTTTAAGCATTTGCTATGTTTATGTCTCATCTCTGTAACCACACCTACATACATTCAGCAAATTGCAATTTACATATGTCCTTGATTCCTTCACGCTGTGATTTTATTTATTAATGTATGGCATGTATTTATTGTTACTATAAATCTCACAACATACTTTTAACAAATTAAAATGCCATCTGAGGTGAATACCACCTTTGGGTGGGCAAAGCAGATCTTGGCAAGTGAACTCTTGAATTGGGTGCAGTAAGGCACATCTAGTAAGAGTTGCTTGTTTCCATCTCCACTTGATGAGGAAGTTGTGGCCTCTTTTTTACTCATGTGGATTTTACCATCATTATCCATGCCTCTAACCTGCAGCCTTGATTACTATAATACTCATGACTTTGGGCTACTTTTGAGCTTTGGCTGGAGAGGAATGCAGCAATCTGTTTGCTTGTGGGTAGCCACTGAAGGAAGCATATTGCACCAGTCTTCCATCATAAAATACAATGGAGATGCACTTTAATGAACCCACAGCAATGCTGAGAGTATTTGAGGAATCACTTGAATATTTAATGAGTCTAAATGGAATAGGAAATATGTTTTTTTCTTCTCTAATATTTTGCCATCTGTGGCTGAACAAAAGACACTTAATAAAAACATATCAGCTGAATGTGATCACTTCTAACACCATAGGCATTATCTTACAGAAAAGTTGAATCCACAGGAGAGCTTAAAAGTTCTTGTTTTCAAACTCAATGCAAATGTATGTCCTACAAAATTATGAGAAGTCAGGGATTGGTTGGGTAGAAGAGGGATGGGAGAGCATATTGAAAAGTTTCAGAGTAAACCCTCATCTAAATTTAAGAGGAAAAGATGTTACAGTGACAAGAGATGCTGGAAGTGAACTAATCCATAAAATTCTTTTTAGAGTTGAGGTTAGGAGAGATTAGATGGCATTGGCTCAGAGTTCAAGCAGGAGACAGCCAGAGCTTGTTGCCCTACTCCAGAGATCTTGCACAAAGCCATCTTTCCCAAACCACATGCTGCTGTTTTCCAGAAACTTCAGGGTTAGAAATTGGGCCACAACCTTCAAACTTGTATTTGGAAAACATGGTCCATGTCGCCAGAAGCCAGCCCATCTGGGAAGGTTGAAACCCTGTAATTTCCACCCATCTCTACAACAATATTTCCCTTTCATTTGATAGCAATGTGGCAATTAAAATAAAACGCAAAGTGGTGCATAAGAAGAGGGTAAAAGGAAAATGGAAAAGGGAGGAAGTACATGATCAGGGTAATTAGCTTCTCTGTGACATGTGGGCACAAAATTAACTGCTGCTGATAGCAATCTGTATATTCCTGAAATTTATAACGAATTCACCTCATAGTCAGCATTGACTTTCAATGAAACTGTCATGAATATTATACATCCTTTTGCCATTCTACCTTAACTTGGAAAATTTCTCAGCTTGTCTTCATGGCAAAGTCAAATCTATCATCAGTGTAACTGGGCATTATAAGAAGGCTGAATTTTAATGTCTTTCATTAATTAGATGGATTATTTTTACATGCTTATCTATTCCTCCAAGTCCACAGCAGTGCACCGTTTTTTTTTTTTAATTTATCAAATCCAGCTGATGTATTTTGTCAATTTTGGAAAATCCTTCTTCTTTCCTGTTGTTAGGTTATAAGCAGAATAAGGCTTTCTGTATCCATGGTTGATGTGTAAATTAATATATCATCAATTTTTCCTAATAAATCAGAACGCCTTGATGAATCATCTTAAACTGAGGACTGAAAGAATAAGAGAGAAATGCCCAATTCACTACTCTCCTAGTTAGATAAGAATTAGAGAATTATGGGTTGCCCCAATATAATAAAAAATTGGTAAGGCTTTGTCTTACATTGTCAGTGAGGCAAACTTCTGGTCTATTGACTAAAATTTGATTTATGTTACCTTCCTCTTACATTTTTTTAAACTAATGTGAGAAATCACAGAGCTATCTTAATGTTGCAAAAGATTAATTGTCCATAACACCAATTTGGCCCACATGAAGTCAGAACAGCTGTAATTACGCTCACTTTCCCCAGTGAATATACCTAAGAAAACATTCCTAGGTTACAAAGTTCCATCACGTTACATTCAAGAGGCCAAACTAAATACAGTGAAACCTGTGCATTTCAGGCTGGCTCTGAATACTCTTCAACAGTTGATGTTCACATTTCAACGTCTTTGCAAAGTTTCCAGACTGAGGAAAAACCTTTTTCTGTTAAATTTTATTTTTCTTCTTTTCAACCTTTGTAAAAAATGATAAAGGTTTTTTTTCCCCTGTCAGGACAATTATTTTCTATTAACATCATCCATAAAAAGACAAAAGAAAGATAAATTTGAATTTCCAGTTCTCCTTTGAACTGACCTTATCTGAAGCTCTTCATGTTGTCACAAAATTATAATATTTTAATCATTCTAAAGTATTTCAACTGAAAATACTAGCTCAAAGCCAATGTGAGAACAATGGGAACAAATGCACTGCTTTTATTTTTAATTTTGCTTCTAATTGGCAAGCAACAATTGTGTGTATTTATGAGGCTCAGGATTATGCTTTGATGCACAATTATAAAGTTATTAAGTAGTTCCATAAAAATCATTCTCTAACTGGACTTTTTTTTTTTTTGCTGGTCCAGGGGCTTGAACTCCAGGCCTGGGTGCTGTCCCTCAGCTTTATTTATTTATTTTTTTGCTCAAAATTAGCACTTTATCACTTGAGCAACAGTGCCACTCTTGGCTTTTTCTAAGTAGTTTATTGGAAATAAGAGTCTCATGGACTTTCCTGCCTGGGCTGACTTTGAAGCATGATTCTTGGATCTTAGCCTCCTTAATAGTTAGGATTGTAGGTGTAAGTCACTGGCACCCAGCTGACAGAATTGTTTTTTATTAAATGCTTCTAATTATCACAGAAGGGTCTTAGGAATCAACATCACTTCTTAAAAATATTCTAGAATGGGAAAATAATGTCAAAACACTGTGCATTCAGCTCCACAGCAGCTAAACATAGACAATAATTCAAGAGGTTATGCACACTCTCATTTCTGTTAGCACATTTTATTTCTTGAGACCCATAGTCTATGAAGTAGACGCTCGTTAGCTTTGTGCAGCTAATTACAGGATTCAGCTGAATAGACAACACTACTAGACATTAGTCAGAGATGGCTAGAAACTTTAAGGTAGCTTCGAGATTCATCCAGAACAGTGAAGAAACAGATTCCAGCAGAAAAATCTAAGTAAGAGCTTGAGGTCCAGAGTTCAAACCCCAGTACAGAACACATTCACACACACACACACACACACACACACACACACACACACACACACACACACACACACACACACACACACATTTTTATATCTTGCCATCTCTCTCTCTCTCTATATATATATATATGGTGGTATATATATATATGTATATATATATATACATATATGTATATATATATATACATATATATATGTATATATGTATATATATATATATATATATATATATATATGTTCCTAGGGTATGTGTGTGTGTGTTTTCCTTATGACAATTAACCTTAATAGCACAGATCGATTTTATTTCCCAGGAAACAACAGAGTTTCCACTAAAAGAATGTTACCCTGGTGATGTAACCAGGGGGCCTATTAGAAAATTGCAGTTTCATGAAGTCCAATGTCTGAAAGAGAGTTTTAAGTCAATCATTTTGGGAAGCATCATTCACACACACTTAGTAGTCAAGCACTGTAGCATGTGATCCCCACCCCCAGCATTTTGCCTGTGATTTTTGTTTTGGTGAGACAGGCTTACTCCAGTTTCCTGGGGTTGGCATTGAGCTCATCATCCCCCTGCTTCTGCCTTCCAACTAGCTGTGATTACTGGTTTGTGTTACCATGTCTAGATGAGTCACACTTTAAAAATTTTTTTCGGTCTTCCAGAGCCAAGTATTCATTTAATTTTCAAGTTGGCTGCTTGTGTTTCCCTTTAAAAATGAGAAAACTAAGACTCAGATAATTTTAACATCTTGTTCATAGCCATGCGTTCATTCACTTATTTGTATGTTCCTAACAAAAGACACAGAAAACCAATCACTTGAGATACTATGACAAAATAGACAGAAATCACATCTACCTTCAAACTGTCAAGAGAACACAAGTACCTTGAGTTCTAGAAAATCCTTATAAATACTATTAAACAGAGTGTTTGTCATTTATTTTCTTTTAGTGAATTTACTTGGTTTGTTATTTTACCACACTTCAAGGTTTATGATGAAAATTATAGCTGCTTTTCCACTATTCCAGGTAAATTTTATAAGGATGTCTTTCCTTAACTATGTGTTGTCCAAAAATTTCTTTCTTGCTGTTGTTTTTAATGTATTTATAATGTACTATGTGCTATTTTTGTTTCTTTCGTATTGTTCTTCCCCCATGGTATAACCCCTGTTTTCACTGTATTTGATGTCAGTGCCCTGCTTCTTGAATATATAATTTTCTAATTTGGGGAGAGGAAGGAAAATAACAAAATGCTGAAATAAGGATACAGGTTGACCCATTGTAACAATGAGATGTACAAGACACTATGTTGAAAACGAACTTTATAACTTGTAGGAAGGGAGGGAGGAGTTCGGGAGGTGAGGAGGGAAGGAATGGTAGGGGACAAACAAAGGAGGGTAACAATGCTGGATAGGAAATGTACTCATTACCTCACTCATGTAACTGTAACCCCTCTGTACAGTATCTTTACAATAAAATCTATATACAAAAGATGACACCCACTAAATTTTTCCATGTACAAATATTAAAATATGTAAGTACAGTAAATACTTTGGGTGGTATGCAAGTATACACAAGTGTATTGATGGAAATACTATAGATTCAGGAGAGATCTCAAACACTGTAATTCCTTAGAAATCCTACATGAAAGTTCAACAAAATAAACATCAGGAAGTGGGTATTTGAAAGGGGAGGAATGGGGTCAGGGGACAGGGATGGACTCATGAGGAAGAGTCAAAATTCAACACATTAGTTTCCATATGAATTATTCCCATAACAACCAATTGCAGACATTGTCCCAATCACAAAAATGAGGGATGTCAGAGCGAGGTCAATACTCGGACATCTACATCTGAATTTTTAGTTGATGGTCTCTTGCAGGACCTTATTATATAGGATGAAAGCACACCTTTTCCCCTCTAATTAGGACACATATCCCCCTTTTTGCTGCTAGAATAATATTAGGAGCCATCTGATTTTCTCTATGCCATCTTGCTAGAGGGATTTAATTGTTGCAGGACTTCGTTTCATCAGGACCTCCTCACTGAATCCTGATGGCATCTATGTGTAAACCTGGAGGTGAAATTGAAGGGGGTTTGGGGATACTGTCTCTTTTATAAAGTATACTACTTGGAAGTTCCTGCTTTGGCTTGGTGGCTTGGTTCTTGTTAAGAGCAACTGGCCAAGGTTGAGAAAAGGTTAGTAAAATGTGATGTTTTGTCCTTAGACTGCTTTCTTTTTAAGATAGAATTACGTCACACCCCAGACTGTTCAAGAAACAGCAGAGGATGTGGATATACTTTAATAGTATTTTTGAACTGTAACTTAATTCAAAATCACCTGTACCTATTACCCTGTTCAAACTAGCCAATCCGCTAGCAGATTGCTAACCTGAGCTCAACCAAACTGAGCAGAGGGGCGGGGCCTACTGAGTTGAGAATAAGTATCAGAGCAGACCTCCTGCTCTATGTGCTCACTTGCTAGACTTTTGGCTGATGGCACGCCCTTCTGTGGAGTATTAAATTTTGCCTGGCTGAGAAAAACTAAATAAATTCAATACATAAATACAATGACAATAAATACAATTCAATTCAATAAATCCCACATAACTACAAAATAGGAAAAAATGTGGGAGGCTGAAAAAAAGATGGCATTTGGCAAGATGCATGGTATTTGTAAACTGCTGTGTCAAATGGCAATTCCCTGTACAACTACTTAAGTATAATAACAGTATTTTTAAAAGGAAGTCTGTTCCTCCGTGTAAAGAGAAGTTGGGCAAATGAACAAGATGGAGTGGTCAACCACCTTGTGCAGTCATTTAGTTTTTATTTTTGTCATTGCTTTGGCAGCACTGAGGTTTGAGAATCCAGGGCCTCTTGATTTTTAGGCAAACTGTCTACCATCAAGTCATACCAAAAGCTCCAGCTTTGGTTATTTTTTATATAGAGCCTCACTTTTAGGGCCAGTCTGGACAGGAATCCTCCTGTTTTTACAATTTTTATTGTTGTAGCTGAGATAACAAACTAGTACTACCATGTCTAACCTTTTCTGTTGAGATATAGGGTTTCTTGAACAGTTTTGCTGCAGAAAAATGGGAAATACGATCCTCCTCTTCTCAGCTTCCTGAGTAGATAGGGTTACAGGCATAAACCACCAGCTCCTGGTGCATGTTAGAAATGTTCATGACTCATGTTTAAAGAGAATATCCACCACATCTACTCTCTACTATTTGATCTTATTTCACACAAACAAATCGAATTAATAGAAGCCTGGTTTCCTATTTTCTCCATATCCTGAGGAAGAAATTGAATTCTCCACTTTACTCATCCGCTTTGATTGTCTTCCACAGTATGTAAAATACTTTCCAATCCTAATCTCCAATTTGGCTCCCACTTATGTAATGTGTTATGCTACAGATTCAAGTCAAAGCTCAACATTACCCATTTAACTATCATGTCTTTTTCTCTAAGTGTTCTATTAGGGTCAGTTGTTTGCCATCTGTCATGAATAGACCTTGGATGAATGTTAATTCAATTCTTGGTGTTTCTTGACTAGTTTTGTTCTAGTGAAATCAATTTTCTTCCTTTCCATTCATATACAAACTTCACGGAGTATGACCTCATCTGTCCAGTGATTAGTATGTAGCTAACCTACCTGAGTCATAGAAAGTAATCAATAACCACCTACCGAAAGGAGGCACATAAAAATCACACTTCTCTTTTGTATGTTGTGAAGTATGCAAAGATTTCTTTAAAAAAGATTTCTTTATAACCATTGCCTAGTTGTCACTGTGTTTGATTTCAGTACCCTTTGTCTTGGACATAAGTTATCTCATTTGGGAAAAGGAAGCGGAATCACAGAAACAGTGGGACAAAGGGTGAATCAATGCAACAGTGATACTCATTGGCACTATGTTGGAAATGAACTTTACAACGTGGAGGAGAGAGCTGGAGAGGGAAAGTGGGAGAAAATGAGGGAGTGGGTGACACTGTTCAAAAAGAAATGTACTTGTTACCTGACTTATGTAAATGTAACCCTCTGCATATCACCTTGACAATGAAATTTAAAATAAACTGATTCTCCAGTGCTGGTCATGACTCTGTTGATAAGAAATAGGTTTGAGAGAGGACAGCTCACAAAAAATGTTGCCTGCAAAGCTCTGAAGGGCAGAGAGTGACATTGTTAACATCACTAAGCCAGAAAATTCTAAGCTCTTACATTTTTTTACCTTTAGAATTCCAAAGATAGATATAGTTACAACTAGACATAAACAAAATTGTACTAAGGGCCCACCATATGACTAATAATGAGAATCCTGAACGCTAGGCCATAAGGAGGTGACCAAATAGGTATCATGTGCTGGGAGCAGCCAGGGAATCTCTCTGGAGTCTCATCTGGCTGGAGTCTCAGTCAGTATCACAAGTGTTCTGATTTGGAAGATTAATCACAGAATTATTGTGGGTATAAGGGTTTTGGTTTTTTAATTCATTTTACCTTTTAATTATTTTAGAGTATTTCGTGGTCTCTCTTGCTTATCTCCAACTTCATTGAAACTTTTGAGTCTTTGATGATGTCAATGACTGCTTCTAGTAACAAATCCTACCTATCGTCTGGCCCTGTTTTCTAAAGCATTGTGCTATTTATAACCATTTGATATTAGACTGAATCAGCTACTGTCATTAGTGAAGCTCACTGGAATACACCACTGAGAAATATTCAGATACCCTAAGCATACATGTATCTATCAGCAGCTAAAACCTAATGTCAACTGATAGATGTCAAAATGACCGATAAACTAACAGTAGGTTTTCTAGGCATAATTGGGAAAAGCCAATAACATCTATTAATTGACAAGAATTTTCGCAAGAATAATTTGGGGTAACCAGTCATAACTAAGGAATTCTCAACTGTATATTTTCCTCTTTTTAAATTGTTAGGAAAATCTTAAGAGATAATTAACTCTCCATGAAATGTGATGATTCCAAGACATAGTTTATTAACTAGTAAGATTAATTCTTGTTTAGCAACCCCTCCCCCAGCTAATTAAAAATCAATTACTGGGCCTCGTGATAGAGTGCTTGCCTGCCATGTGCAAGACCCAGAGCTGGATTCTTAGCCCTACTGGTACTTTTTTAAAATTAAAAACAAAAAAAACCCATAAATACGGTTACCTATTCTTTCTCCTTCACTGTAAAAATCTATTCTATTTATTATACTTGCCACTTCTCCTTTCTTGCCACTCCTCCAATACATCTCTTCAATGCCTTTACTCTTTTAAAGCTTACCTACTCTTTTGTATTATTGTTTCTTCCAGGCAAAATCCATAGAAAACTTACTCCCTTACTAACTTTCATATATCCATAGCTCTTGACAATCTATGTCCTCTTGGTACTTAAGGAAAAGTAGCCCAGTAGATAATTTTAACAAAGATAATTTCTTTAATTTCACTCATAGCTATTATGTATAAGACACAGTGTTAGTTGTTTTTGTGCACATTAATTTCTTTTTCATTTTGTAATCTTGTGAGGTAAATATTGTTTTTGTTTTCTCCACTAGAGCAATACATTTCTTGTATTGACAAAACAAAAACAAAAACCTGGAAATACTCAGCCATAAGCTTTTCCTAGGATCAATATTGACATGTAATACAGGCTCAATAAATACCTGTTTATTAAAATAAGAAATCTAAGCTTAGCATTTGCTTATAATCCTATCAGATAGCAACGCTGAGGTCAGGAGGGCCATGGTCAAGAAGAGTCTGGGAAAATAATACACAAGAACCCATCTCAATCATGCCAAAAGCTAGGCAAGTAGTGTGCTTTTGGCATCGCCACTACATCTACATGGGAAATGTAAACAGAAGGGTTGCTCTCTCGTCTAGATAGAACACATTATTTAAAAAATAACAACAGCATAAAGGACTGAAGGTGTGACTCAAGTGGTAGAACACCATCCCAACAAGAGCACAAGGCTATGAGTTCAAACCCTAGTACCCTCAAGAGAAGAATCAACTGACATCAGGAGCAAATTTTGAGATGTGTAATACATATACCCCATTGTACCACAGTATCACTACAACATCTGTGACTTCAAACAGTGGATCATCTATTTCACTGTTTAAAAACATGGTCAGCTCTTTGTATCTCCTTGAATACAGATTCAACCAATGTTGGATCAAAAAAAAAGTTTAAAATGGATTAAATTTGGGTAAAATCATATGCAAATGCTATGCTATTTTTGATAAGCGATTTGAGCGTGTGTGGATGTGGGTATCAGCAAGGGGACCTGGACTAAGTCACAGGTCTTGCAAAGACTCATGGAAGGGAAATTATTCCAGGTTATAACTACCAGAGGATAGGTGCGTCACAGGGAATCTCAGCGGCTTCCCACAACGCAGTCTTTCTAACGAGCTCCCGGCAAGGAAGCTTATTTAGTAACAACATAGTGCTTATCAGAAATACCATATTACAAATATAAATAAGAAAATTTAAAATCTGGTCATGAAAATTTAATAGATGGTTAGTTTAAGTGGGGTGTAGAGGTCTTGTGGTTAAGTTTACTTTTCAGAAATTGGTTACTCTCTCATTCTCTCCATATCCCTTAGAGTACCTGTACACAGTATTAAAATATTCATACACCTCGGATAACTTCATCAAGAAATGTTATATTTGATGTAATCTGCTCAACCACATTTTATTCTTGTGCTTTCTTTTAAAAGCATTTTTGGCAGCTTGAGCTTACCTGCCTATCAAGATCCAGTACATAACTCCACTGTAGCTTGCCAGGAAGCAGTCTAGATGCCAAGTTCATTTTGTGTTATGGTATGGTAGGTGCGAGGACTATATGCCATTGAAGAGAACCCAAATTAGGATGTCCCAATCTTCATAGGAATGCTCTACTTACTTCCTGCTTTAAACTCCGGCTGATAGAATGTTTTATGGGGTATAATTAAAAATCATAAAATAACACATGTAGAAGCACAAGAATTTTCATTTTTGAGTCTCTGTTCCTCCAAAGATGGCAATTCCACAAAAAGTAAAATACAATTGCACACTGAGAAACAGTTTCACTGAAGCAGAAAATTCACTTGAAGTTCCAATAATATTTGTCTCTTCCTATCTATCTTCATCTCTGCTTTCTTCAATACTGCTATCAGAAAGGGCCAATGGCCCATTCTCGTTCCTTTAATTACTAGTTGTCCAATTTTGAAAATTCTTAGGATTATTTGGGCTTCTATTTCCTGATAAGTCCAAAAAAGGAAAAAGAAATAAAGGAAAGGAAAAGTTTAACTATGCTTGCATCAACATTTTGGAATCTGATTTAGAGAAAATTGAATATTAAGAGTGTTGGGTACAGTTCCCTAGCACTCCTCTCCACCGTCTGTCTTCCATTTACGTGTCAGGCTTACAGATCAAACCTGGTGTTTCTATTGGAATTTGTCTCTGCCGAAAGCAATGCATGTATAAAACCATGGCTCTTCTGCAACTGAGCTAGCTATGATGACGACCAGTCAGGTAACCCTGGGTAATAACTCTAGGAAAACCTTTTTAGTGTGTTTTTGTATTATCAATCCAAAACTTCAAAAGGTACTTCTCAGGATTTCATTTTCAGTTTTATTTAGTAATTTCCTTTCTACCTCAATGGAATCTGAGTTACTGGTCACATATTTATGGAAGTTTATTCACTTATAAATATATTCCATCATACTTTTGTAAAAAAAAAATAACCTAGACAACCATGCTGAAGTATTTGATAAAGCATTTGTTGCTTATATCCATCAAAGAGTGTTGCACATTTGCAGCATATCACCTTGAAAAGTACAAATAAGAAATTATTATTGTTAATGATCATAGAATACTCTTTTAATTGATACATCTAGTCATCAATTGTTTGCCAGTACCACAGTTAGAACTCAGGGTCTCTAGCTTGCTATTCAAGCACTCTCCCACAAAAGCCACCTGGTGACTCCCCTTTTGTATTGGTTATTTTCAGGATAGAATCTTATTTTATGCTTGGGCCACCCTGAACTGTGATCCTCCCATTTATGACTTCCTCTGTTATTGAAATGACAGACCTATGTGGGGGGATATGCCAGAGAACCCATGCTTTGTGATTTTCGTGTGCCTTTGAATGACAGACAGACACCACCATGGTCAGCCATTGAATCCCATGAATTTTTGAACCCAGGGCTTACCCATCCTCCAAATAAATATAAGCAACAACAACAAACTTTTCAGAAGTGAGAATTCTTTTATTTGTTTATTGTTTTTGGAGCACCAGGATCAAACTGAGTGCTTCCTGTTTGCTGATCAGACATGCAACCATTGGACACAGATCTTTAGAGCCTTTTTGCCCTACTGTTGTTGAGATAATTCTAATTGTCCCAGATCATCATGGACCACAATCCTTCTATACATCTCCCCACAGCAGGGATTTCATCTGTAGACCACCACCACATTTAGTTTTGATTGTGTATTTGTTTGTTTGTTGTTTTAATTGATATGGGGCCCTGTGAGCATTTTTTAACCTGGGTTGGAAAGACAATCCTGTTGATCTCTCACCAAATAGGTAAGACTTTTTTTTTTTTTGGTCTTACTCAAAAAATATACATTTAATGTTTAAAGCAAATCCTAGTAGTGAAGTCTTTAAGGATGCCCAGAAGTAGAAATTCTTAATCCAGCTCAGCATCTCTCTCTTACCTAGGCTGCCAATGTCCTCATCCATTGGCCCACCATGCCTCACCCATGGGGTGAGTTCTTAAGAATGGTGAAAAACGCTGAGTTCAATTTTTAAGGACTAATAACAGAGCTGCCATTTGGGGAAAGTATAGAGACTTCTTAAAGTTTAATATCTCATATGTTTTAAATGTACTTCATTACTGAGTTATACGAAAAAGATGTTTTAACTTTAAGTAGTGACTTAAGCATGGTCGAATTCTAATAGTGGTTATTTTCTTAATAGCCTACATCCTAGCACTGCTGTAGAGGAGATTAAATGGTTGACGGATCCTAGCTGTTCCATTATTAAAGTTGATAAACTCATTGAATAAAAACTAATTTAAGCTGGACATCAGTGGCTCACCCCTCTAATCCTAGCTATTCAGGAGGCTGAGATCTGAGGATTGCAGCTTGAGGCCATCCTGGTCAGGAAAGTCCATGAGACTCTTATCTCCTTATCTGCCAGAAAACCAGAAGTGACACTGTGACTCAAAGTGGTAGAATACTAGACTTGATCAAAAAAGCTCAGGAACATCGTCCAGGCCCTGAGTACAAGCCCCACAAATAAAACCTGTTCTAGGCTTTTTAGCTTTCCAGTCGGAATATAAAGATGAAGATACTGTAGTTTCTGCTCTGAAAAGATTTAAAACTTGATTGCTAGGATAAGTCAGTAATCAAAATTATTAAAATAAGCCAAGTTCAGTGAAATACTGGTACTCAGTACTGTGAGGTACTCAGTACTGCGAGGTACTCAGTACTCTGAGGTACTCAGGAAGCAGAGATATGGAGGTGATTTACATTTTGAGGCTAGTCTGGGCAAAAAGTTAGGAAGACTCCATCTCAATGAAAAGGAAAAGCATGTATGGTGGAATACATCTGTAATACCAGCTATGCAGAAGGTATGGGTAAAAAAATGTAGCTCAAAGCTATCACAAGTGAAAATTCAACAACCTCAAATGAAAAGTGACTGAAGTTAAAGAGGGATAGGGTGAGACTTCAGTGATACAGCACCTGCCCAGCAAATAGAAGACCTTGATTTCAAACTCCAGTGCAACAAAGAAAAGAAATAGTTTAGAGCCATCAAACTCTGTGATGTTTAAATAGTTGGTGTTTAGTAAGTAACTTGTGTCAAAATAGCTAGATTTTGTGTTTTGTGTCTTCATTTCATAGATAAGGAAAGTGAATCTCAGATACATAAATGTTGTTTAAGTTGCAAAACAAAATATGCTTTCATGGAAATGGATTACTATATTACTATAAACTACATAGCTCAAAATGACAGGAAGTCATTTTCTCACAGTTTGAGTAACCAGGAGTCAAATCAAGGTCAGCTATATTCTCTCCAGAGGCTCTAGAGAAGCATGCTTTCTTGCCTCTACTAACTTTTGGCACCAAGTACTTTTTGTGGCAGTGTCGTTCTAGTCTTATCTAAACATTACCTGGCCTTCTCCTTTCCCATCTGTGTGTCCTCTTCTGTCACTTGTAAGGATATCTTCTGAAATCCAAGTTCATTGTGTGTCAAGATCCTGAATGGGATTGTACATGCTAAAATCCCCTTTAGAAGCATAGCCATATTCAATGGACCTTAGACTAGTGATTGTAGTATCCTCCCTTCAGCCCACTAAACCAAGCATTCTGGCTAAAATATCTTTGCTGTGTCTATCTATATGTAAATAGAACAGTGAATTACACAAAGGATATCTCTCAGTAGCATGGATGAGTAGAAAAAGAATGATGTTGGTGTCATGCAGGAAAGAGTTTGAAATTTACTATTACTATAATTGCAATTGTGCTTGCCTTGGGCTAAAGGAAAACTAGCTATTAGGTCCAACATTCAATTTGTCATATGAAATATTAGTTCTCTTTTCCAGCCCAGGAACACAAAAATGTAGTGAAAGTAAGAAAGTAAAGACTTGTAAAACCTTGAATTGGATGTCTGGTTCAAATGACAGCACCATCTATGAGCATAAGTCAAGACAGATTATAAAGCCCAAAGTGCAAGCCCTAAAAATGGAAAACAGAAAGAACAAAAGAAAAGAAAGGGGAAGGAAGAAAAGAAAAAGAGAGGATTCATCTTTTGATTTTATCAAAACTTAATGTTAGATGGGGTAATAGTTGAAGAATTGGTTGATTTTCGACAGACGAAGATGGATTTTACTGAACAAAATTTCAGAATGAATAAATGAGTTCTATGAAGTTACAGGATATAAGATTTACAAAAATAATTATATTATTTTATATTAGCAATAAGCAATTTTAAAATGAAAATAGGAAATCATTTTTCTGTACAGTAATATTAAAATACCAGGTAAAGTATTTTTTGCTTTTTGTTTTTTGGGTTTTTTTTTTCCTAATTTTTGGAAAGTCTTGAGGCTTGAACTCAGGGCCTGTGCACTGTCTCTGAGTTCTTTTGCTCAAGGCTAGTACTCTATCACTTTGTGCCACAATGCCACTTCTGGTTTTCTGGTAGTTAATTGGAGATGAGATTGTCACAGACTTTCCTGCATCAAACTGCTATCCTCAGATCTCATCCTCCTGAGCAGCTAGAATTACAGGCATGAGCCACCAGCACCCAACTGAAAATGTTCTTTAGATTGGGGCGGGTGGGGGGGGGGTGTTAATCCCCCAAGCACATCATGTAACATAATTTCCGTCTGGAAAAAGTGAGTAGTGTAGTACTCAGCAGAACCATCAGACTTAGGGGGAGAAACTCTGAGCAACTTACAAAGTTTTGAGAAAAAAAGAAACCACTAAAATACTATGTTTTATTTGTAGAAGTAATATTGTATAGCATAGAACTAATATTTCAGATACAGAAAAACTTCATGTAAAATAATTTTTCTAGAAAAATGTGGTTAGAAAGGAGGAGGCAACAATGCTTGATAAGAAATGTACTCATTCTCTTGCCCATGTAATTGTAACCTCTCTGTATGGTATTTTCACAATAAAAAAAAAGAAAAAAGAAAAATGTGGTTAGTGTAGTACCAAGGAAAATCTTCAGCCTTAGGGGAAGACACTTGTATAAAATTCTAAGCACCTTACATGGTTTTGTGGCAAACCCAGTAAAATCAGTTTTATTTGTAGAAGTAGTATCTTATAGCAGACAACTAAGATTTCTGATCTCATGTATCAGGACACAAAGGGCAGACAATCTACGAGAAAATGAATAGAAAAATCGAAGGAAGCAGGTAACAGATAGGAGATCTCACAGCCAGCCTGTGACTAGTGAGTAAGACTCTGTCTCATGTAACAAAATGAAACAAAAAAATATTGAACAATCACAGAACCAACTTGGTAAAGACAAAACCAATATGAAAAAAAGAAAACCTTAGTAAGAAGGAACAATAAATACACTCGTTGTAGAAATATAAAGTGAAATATGTTGATTGTTTGGAGAATATTCTGGCAATACTCAGTGATACCCCGGTGAGAAGTAATATATGTATTTACAGCAAGATCTACAAATATGTCCGATTATCACTAATGATAACTCCTAACTGCAAATACCTAGATGTTTATCAAAACAGAAAGCTCAAATAAAATATACCCATAAGCCATGAATTAGTATAACGATGAGTTTGTCATGCATCAAAATGAATGGCAATATTGAGACAAAGGAAATTTCACAGAAATATACAGAGAGAATGATTCTATTTATGTGAATCTCAAGAGCACAGACATCTTTTCATAATATATTTATGAGAAAAAAGCAAGTAACAATGCAAATGGCAGGGGACTTTACAACAAAGATTCGAAAAATACCCAACTGTAGGAGAGCAGAAGAGAATAATCTGCTTGGTGTACCCATTAAAAGATGCAAAACTGTTTTGTTTTGTTTTTCTCTAACAGTCTTGTGTTAGTAAGCTTTATTTTGCCTACCTACTCATTAATAAAACATTTTCTGTGCTTGTGAATTTGTGTGTGTTCTAAAATTCCTTTTGTACACTTGTTATAACATAAAAGTTTTAAATAAGAAAACAATATGCTTTTGATATATAGTAGCGGAGTTTTACGGTTTTATAAAAGCAAGCCCTTATTGCACAGATAGGAATTAAGGTCGCTAAAAGTCTGTGATTTATCAAATGACAATTAAAAGGAAGGCAGTCTTGCTAGATTTTTTTCAGGTTGTAAGTGTTACCTTGATATATTTTTTTAATTCCAGTATTGGGGCTTAATCTCAGGTCCTTGTGCTCTTCCTTATCTTTTCTGTTCAATGCTAACACTTTACTACTAGTGCTACACTTCCAATTCCAGTTTTGTTTGTTGACAGTTATTTGGAGATAAGAATCATTGGGATCTGTCTGTCGTGACTGGCTTTGAACTGAAATCCTCACCTCTCAGCCTTCTGAGTAACTAGGATTACATGACTGACCTACGGGTACCCAGCTTGGTATCAATTTTGATGCTTATAAATTTCTTAGATTACATACATAAAAGTAAAATATTTAATGTTTATGTTGAATTTATTTATTTATTTTTCTCTGCCTTTACTATCTCCTATTTTTCCCTGGTAAACTGTGTATAGTTTATCTTGGTTTCCCTGTGTTATGCAAAATGAAAGACAGAAATAAAGAAAACCTCTGCTTTTTCCACTAGAATTTAATGGAATCAAATCAAACCAACTTGTACTATAACCAGCAGAGCATTGGTTGGTGGGGGCAAGGTGGAGGAGGTATTTGAGGAAATGAATGAAAGTTAATGGAATTTTACAAGGTGTGATTCAGAGTCAGGAAAATTATTTAAATAGCTCTAAGTCCTGCTAAGCTTCAAAAACCTTTCAGTATTAGAATTTTAACATCATACCTGTTAGCATGATTTGATTTTACTTCATCATTCTAGAATTTGCTTTCTGTGGTATGTCTAGTTAACGTGTTTGACAAGATTCTTTTGGCAGTCTATAGATTGCTTGGTAGCCAAGCATGTGGGAGAGAGATTTTCAGTCTGTTAATTGAAGAAAGCCAAAGGAAGGAAATAAGCCATTGCACACAATTTTAGCTAGGCGGGGATTCCGCAAGTATTTCACAAGGTGGCTTTCCTCATGCTGATGCACACAGGATCCTGTGCATTCTGCTTTGCTGAAAAATTAGCATTTCCTTTTTGCATTGTGATATTCTCCAGATGAGGTTATTTATAGCTCTCACGAGCTCGGCAAAGTGAATAGCCCCTCCTTCATGTGGTGAGCACTGAGCATGGATGTAATGTATACTAACGGGGAAGTTTAGAAAGGGACTGGATAGTTGGGCAGGGGAATGAAAGACCAGAGTCCTTGGCTAAAGTACACCTCGGCTTGACATGGAATCCTGGAGATCTTGACTCTAGTTTTCTGACCAGGACAAAAGTCCTGTGTCCAAAAGCAAAGATGCTTTAAAGGTGACACCATTTTGCACTTTTGTGGTTATTTTAATGAAACTACAGAGTAAAATCAATAGGAAACAGGAGTGAGGTGGCTTTGGCTTTTGAAGGTTTTGGTTTGTTATTTATAACCAAGGAGCTTAGCTTCATTCCCTAGCAACAATGAATGACCCTCAAGAAAGAAATCACCACGTTTTCAGAGCCAATGAAGTCTAGCACCTCACATTTCGTTCCCCCACCTCACTTATTGCTATAATTTATGGGAATTCTTACAGCACAAAATAAGGGTTACCGTTAATGTCTATATTGAGGAAATGTTTTAACCCCTATACCTCAAATTATCTTCCAAAAATAAATCACTGTTCTCACTGTATTTGATGTTGGTATAATTTGGGGAGGGAAAGGGAAAAAACAAATAGTTTAAATAGGGATACAGGTGGACACATTGCAACAATGAGATGTACAAGATGCTATGTCAAAAAAGAAACTTTACAACTTTGGCAGGGTGGGGGAGGGTAGGTGTGGAGATGGGTGGGCAGGAATGATAGGGGAAAAACAAAGGAGGAGGCAACAATGCTTGATAAGAAATATACTCATTACCTTGCTCATGTAATTGTAACCCGTCTGACAGTATTTTCACAATAAAAAACTTATTAAATAAGATTTCTAATATGACATTGATCCAGAATGAATTGCCTGAAGACGCATTGCCAGCTGTGATAAGGAAGTTCAGAAAGAGATGAGAACTTCTGGAAAAATTCTACTCACAGTGTTTATAGAACAATGAGACTGCACCAATCTATCTTTGATAAATTCAACATGGCTAACATAGCAAAGCTGAATTTGAAGTGGACGTCTGAATCTATGAGATAAAATTAGAGATATTGAGGAAAATATCTAGAGGGACATATTCAGAAATAGGAGAATGTAAAACATATAAAGGAATATAAATAACTAAATTACAGTGACAAAGAAACAAGAAGTTTGCCCTTATAGTAAACAAATTGCAAAATCTCTTTGAAAAAAAGATTCTATACATTCTCAAATTTCAATCTCTTCTTTTACTTTTACTCTCCTTTACTTAAGTGTGAATGACATTTTGTGGCATCAAGACTTTCTTTGGTGTATGTGTGCAGGTGAGGATCTAGCTTGATGCCATCAACCATCTGTGAAAGAATAAGAACACAGTACATCATACCCAACCTTAGCCAGGACAAGTAAATCTATGCATCCTAAGAAAGTCTGTCTGGAGACTTTGAAACTAGACAAAGTTAGCCATGCACTTGAAATAAAAGAAGGTATGATGTGAAATGAAAGAAGAATGATGTGCACACATGATATGCTATTCATTGTTCTTCAGAACTTTAAGGCATGCAATGTTTTCCCTTTGAGGATCACCATTGGTGTACACATCAAGGGAAACTGAAATAAGTTATGGGTAAACCCTAGGCATTGAAACAGCACCATGAGACCATGTAAACCTGTAGCTCTCCTGACTCTTTTCCACTGATATTACTTTCTGCACTGTTTTGTGTTCTCCAGAAGATACATATCAAAGGAGATCCATATGGATTTAAAAGCTGAGACCTCCTTGAAAAATCACTAGCTACTTTGAAAATTAATCCCCCTATTATTCACTAATATCTTCAGAAAGGTTATCAGAAATATATTCTTGTAATAATCACTTATGAGAACATAATAGTTTAACTTCAGTCCCTTCCTTAAATATTCTTATTTCTAAGTTACTGTCAAATCCTTCAAGTTCCTATTTGACTTAAAGTGTATGATATAATATTTTAATCTAAGCTGATAAAAATATCTTTCAATAATACAGTTATGATTCTTCTATTACATGTCTTTGTGACTCATTGAAACTGTGAAGTAATCATATCTTTAAACAGGAAGAACAGATGAATGCTTTTCCCATAAAACTTGTATTTAGACAAAGCTCTCTCCTTGGGTGACATCCTCAGCTCTAAACACTGTCTTTGACCAGGTGAATTTCTTCCATTGGCTTTGATCTATAGATTAAATTCTTTAATCATCACTCCTAGATCTCATAAATATCAATAGGGTCTCTCCTATTTAGGTGATTACCCATCAAATATTCCCTTTGTTTCTCACACCAAATTTGGTGTGTATTCCTTGCTTTTAAGTTTCAGCAAACATGTTTTACTTTGCCGGCCTGAAACAATTGCTTAAAGTCAGGTAGATCCACAGTTGGAGGTACACGGGCTGATCTTTCCCATTTCTGTTTTTATTACCTTACAAATAGGCAGATTGGTATTTTTCTTCTTCACCTTTAAGAAGAGGAAGTTGGAAGCAATCCATGGCAGGGAGCAAACTGTAGGCAATGGAGCATGCCATCTGGTAGGAATATGCTAGAAAATCTTCAGCTTTCTCATTTCAACAAAAGCAAAAGTAAAAGTCTATTAATTCAGCTTCTAGTCTGGCTGAGAAACAAATTCCACAAGTCTCAAATCGCATCTGGTTTACTCTACGTCTGGCTCACAAACCTACCAGAAAAGCCAGACAATCTGGATGAAAATATTGTTCCTCTCTGCGCTATTAGCAATTGGAGGGAAATAAGAGTTATTCATTGCTGAAGTTCACAGACCCTCCCCCTAATAGTCATGATATTGACCTAGCATGCCCATCCCCAGGGCTTTTTATGTGGGCTGTTGTGGAACAAACACAAAAAAAATCAAGTATTTCTAACTTGGGAGTTGAGATAATAATGAGTTCAGATGGTGCAATGGTTTTCCATATTGATACACCTGTGAATGAGACATCCTATCACCAGCACTAAGATGCTAGCTCGCTCTTTATGCTCTGCACTGGGAAGATCTCTCAGTCTTCACTTTGGGGCATATGTCTGATTTGAGAAGTTATTGTAGTCCGTGACTTTGATGTTATTTTGACCAAATTGTTAAAAAATGTTCTTCTTTATATGTTTACAAGCATATGCATTTTAGGGCAAGGCCCATGCTAATGCCAGCCTTATAGTACTTCATATTTTATGACATTTATGAGAAGTTGTGTCACAAATTGAGTCCTCCTGAGTTTCCCTGTGGTCACAGATGGCTGCCAAATTTAGTCATGAAATCAATATTCAAATAAAAGGAAAAACGTGAAGATTTGGCTATGATACCCTCACCAATCATTTTTCTTTAGCAATAATTAATGCTTTTCTGGAAATTCCCACTGGTCAGTGCCTACTTAGAGGTGATTTATCAGTAATTTAAGGCCACCTTGCAAAAGAAGACATGAATGTGATATGTCTAACTTTGGTAGAGAGTGGGGTGAGTTTAGGAAACTAACAGTACTGCCAGTTATTAATTTGTGGGGAGTAATAAACTCAACGTACCTTAGAATTTAGAATTGGGGTGTAGAATCAAAGCTGTGTTCTATTGTAATTTAGTGACATGGGACTTTGGATAAAATTAATTAATTTCTATAAATTTCCATGGGGATAATAGGATGTACTATAAGATGGGAATGAGAATTAGATAAAAAGGTAAAATATTTTATAGAATATTTATGATATACATTTCATTGTCTTAATTGTCTTGATTGTTCCCTAAGCAAATAAGATATAGTTGATAGTTGGTAAGGGTGCCATCTAGTGAGAATAACATAGAGGGAAGAGTGAACGAGAAAAATGATAGAGAAGGAAAAGTCTATTACTAAGATGTACGAGAACATATACCAGAGTAGTCAACAGAGGCTGAACTTTGCAGGGATTGTCTGACAAGTATACATAATGACCCAAAGGATGATTACCTAAAGTGCAAAAGGCCAGAGCACGCCCTGACAATATCCACATTGGATAGGATTGTCACTTGGCCCCTGATTTTCCTGCTTTGTATCTGTGGTTGTGGAGTCATTCAGGTGAATGCGCAGAACCATTTCCAAAGGCAGACAACAAAATGCTATAAGGTTTGTGCTACAGGCAAAATGTTCATTGGGTCCCATGAGTCTAACTGAGCACTGAGAGTTCCACTCTTGGCTAATCCTAGACTCAGGGAATGGAACAAAGGTGTAACTGGGTACTAGAATTATTTACTACAGAGTCCAGCAAAAATAACTTACCATTTTCCTCATACTTATTTCTTATTATGAAACAAATATGTGGATGGGCTTTTGCATTCCTATCAAAAGAATACAATTTAGAGTAGATGAGACAAATAGTATGAAGACATTAAGGAAGTAATAATTTGGATATTATGTTGACTGTAATTCACAGATTTTTAACATGCATATTCTGCCTCTGCTGTCGCAATATTTTCATGTTTATAAGGTCTTCATGTGTTATTACTCGGAACTTTATTGAGAAATCAATTGGTTCAGTGCCCTATTTCTGGTAGTCCCTATGATAAACGCTGTCTGGTCTAGATTTAGGCAGAATCTTTTTCCGTGTTCTTTCTCTCAGGGATGCTGCAATCAATCAACTACAATCCACATGCTTGCTTTACTCTGCTCTCATTGGATAAGAAATTGAGAATACCCACTTGGAAGCATCATTTCTTCTAAACGTGTGATAATTTTTTCTCATAATTATGTTATTGGTTTTTGTTAAAAGGGTTAGTAGTTTGATGTATTAGGGAGGAATAAAATCTAGGTTTCTTTTAATCTCAGACCGTTGAAGTAGCTGTTGGAGAGTAGAGATGAGGCTTGGATTTGACTATGATGACAAGCATTCGCACACAGCAATAAGGATTAGAATTTTTCAATGATTTTCTGGAGTCATGTTTCTCAAATAGAGAACTTTGATAAAGCAAAACAAATATCCTCACTTCTAATATGTTCATAATTATTTATCACACTTGAATGTATAAATATATACGAATGTATCGTGTTCTTATTCATGTGCAAAACCAACATACCTTAACAGTCACGTTGTAAAACTAATAAACATTCAAATTAACATTGATGTTAATTCACTGAATTTTATTTCTACAAAATACATTTGATTTTGTGGGGCATACAAAACAGACCAGTATAATTCAGATCTAAGCAGACACAGAAATTTCTAGTGCAGAGGTCACTAAACATTTTATAATAAAGAGCCTAATAGTAAGTATGTTAAATATTGTTAAACTTATAGTCTGTTTAGAAACTTAACAACTCTGTTCTTGTGGTAAGAAAATAGCCACAATCACAACAAAATATGTTCAATGAAACTTTTTTTTTAACAAAAGTAAATGGTGGTATACATATTTCTTTGTTCTGGTTCTCAGAATATACTGAGGAGAGTACCTCCTTTTGGGAACATAATAATTATACATAGTCCTGGAATGCTCTGCTTTTGGGGCTGAGACTGGATTTTAAGTAATGTCAGACAAAGAATAAGAATTCTGAAAATAATAAGTGTCTTCAAAAGAAAACAAAAGAAATAAAGAATGGTTGAACAATGTAAAAGCAAAATTATAACCACTTGATAAAATTCTTTAGTAATAGCTAAAACCTCAAAAATGAGTAAATATCTGTTATTATTTTATCTCTAATAAAAGAGAAATTTGCTTATTATCAGACAAGTGTTTCTGTTATACATTGCTTTGAATTTTCTTAGTGAAGAGAAACTGCAAGCTTTCATTGGATCCAATAGCAGTTCTTGACTCTATTTATAAATTTAGGGGGCATAAGCTCATAGAGGAAGTAAGTTCTCCATGTCTGTGGGTTCTACATCTCCAGACTCAACCAGCTATGGATTACAATACTTGGAATAACATACTGTTTTTTATACCCAACATGTATAGAGTTTTGTTATTATTTCCTAAACAATACATATAACAACTATTTACATACAACTCACAGTGCATGGATACTAAAGTGATCTAGAGAGATTAAATTTACATAAGAATGTATATGGATGTAGTTTATATGCAAATATATAAACTTATATACACAAAAGCTTTGATGTCTGTGGGCTTATGGAAAGGATCCCTGTCGATATCAAAGGACATCTGTGTTTGGCACTATTAATGAGTTTCAGATTCACAGGAAAATACTGCATACTTTTACAGGCTTAGAAAATGGCTCTGGGAGATCAATACTGGTACATGTCAAGGCTTAAGGCACTATCTACAGGGTTGCATGATTTTGTTCTATGACTCACAGCATAAAACAACAGAGGAGTTGGGTGCTTGGAAAGCTATATATTGTAAACAGGACACCAAAATAAATAAATAAATAAATAAAGGTTATCTGAGTTTTCAGGGAAAGGAAAGATTATCAACCAAATCCAGAGGACATTGTATATCCAAACTTGTGTTACACATTCACACTCATTTCAAATATTAAATGAGAAAATGCCAGGTTTAGACCAAGGACACTTTTCTAAAAAAAAAAATCCTTTTTACTAAAAGTCTATCTGTATTAAGGGATGAGATCTTGGAGTGTCTGTATCATCATCAGATAATTAGCACCCCAGGTTATATTTACTTAATCTCTTCAAAGTCTGCAGAAGCACAGTTCTCTCTGGCAATGTCATGATGAATAATACTCCTAATGGAGTTATAAATTGAAACTAATTGGTTTATGTGATTGTTATTAAGTCTAATTTAAGTTAGTTAATGGAATTTTGTTTGGCCAGGGAATAGAGGTGATCTTTGCAGATGATATTTTACTTGAGAAACTTGTTGTTGTATAGATCCACAGACATATATATATATATATATATATACATACATACATACATATATATATATATATATATATATATACACACAAACATGAAGTCATATTGTCCTCATGTACTCTTGGAGTCAACGGTTAATTTTTGAGAAATATAGCCAGAAATTTAAGATACTTTTACTATAATGATATTTGTCAGAAGTATTTCACAATACCTAGTTTTCATTTTGAACACCCTTCATATAAGAGTAAGGCAGTTAAATCTGTGTAACAATTTAGTGGCATCTAAGTCCATACCACAGTTGCTTCAATGGATTCAAATGTCGCTAATAAAGAAATCACTGATCTTTCATAATGAACAGATTCAGCAGGAATGGCACAAAGCTTCATATCATAAACAAACATCACTTGTGGCAGTCTCTATGCTATCTGTATTCTCTAAATATGACTGGTTCTTAACTGGTCTGAAAAATATAATCTGGCTATCACTATTCATGTATGCAAATTAAAAGCTAATAACTAACTTGTGTGCAACAGGGTTCTTAAATATTTTTTATTTGATGGGACATTAAATGTTCAATAATAAACAATATATTTCTCTTCATATTTTAATCACTTCACTAGTTATCTTAAGTGATAGAGGATTTTAGAAAATTTAGAATGTCTTTTCATGTTTAGCTTATCAATATGTTTTAGAGAAAAAAAGAAATAGAAATGGAAAATGGAAGTCCTGCAGTGTCTTAACGAGCTTCTGAATTAATTCTTTTCCCAAATTAACTCTCTTAAAGATCCAAAATGGTAACTTTGGGATGCCCAGGCTTCAGCCAGATTGACCTGAATCCATCACTACATGTGAGTCACTGAGGGATTTCATTGAAATGTGAGAATATCATCCACAAAAAAGTCAAGTTTGTTCACACACCATTATAATGCTCTTTAAAGTAACTGGCTTCCTTCCATTGGTCAGCAATAATGAGCTACTTTGCAAATATCCCATAGACCAGATTTTATAATCATTTGGGTGGCAGCCTTAAATCACTGTGTTTGCTTGTACTCTATAACTGATGTCCATACCAACTTCTCCCAGTATTTATCATAAACTCTTCAGAAACACATTACAGACAAGAATACCAATTAAGTGCCAGTATATTATCATTCTGTCATACCACTAAACTTTTTTTCTTGATTTCAAAACCTGCAAAGAGGGAGAGGATTATTTATTGTATAGTATAACATGCCTTTGTAGGTTATTAACTAAGTTTTTACATAACCAACCATAATTCTACATAGCAAGAAATTCCAGCTCCCACGGGCAACTTTCATACCTAAGATTCCACAGTTCATAATTTTACTCAGCAATTCAATCATGCTTCTTTTCAACACACAATGCTAGCTCTCAGGTTGCAGGGAAGTAGATTGTTTATTTCTGAAGATCATAGGCATTTGACAACAGTTGACTCAAATTTTAGCCATGGAGAAAAAAAAAACAGCCAAGTTTTCTTAGAGCTTTATTCACTGGGATAGAAATCTGAAGTGACATCACTAAGGGAATATACTACTTAATATAGTTGATTTTTCTTACTTCTTTTTTTATCCTTATAATGACAATCGTAATGAAAATCCTTGGCTTTACTAATCCTGTAACGTTTTTATGTACTGTTTATTTTTATTTATTGTGTACTAAATAGAACTGGTAATAACATGACACTATACATGCACATGACACTACACATGCAGAAGTGCTGGAGGCTGCTTACCAATTTACTGTAAAACAATCTCTCACTTGTAATTCATGTTACTCACGCCAAAATTATTTCAGGACAGCCTTTGGAAGTCATGCATTTATATTCTCCTAAAAGGGAGACATTTTTGAAAAATAGAAAGCCAGCTACTGTCATCAGTTAAGCTTCAAATGCTATTAATATTGTTGCTAAACTAAATTAAAAATAAATGATACTTCCTTTGATGTAACTGATCAATGAAGACAGTTCTTACAATATGATTCCATTTATCCTTTACATTTTAATTGAACAGTGGATATTGTATGTATTTGTGGTAAACAACATGTTGCTTGGACAAACATCTTATAGTACAAATGTTTTCCCTCAGAACTTCTAAGCCTAAGATCCATTGTATTTCAGCACTGCACTAAACAACCCTGTGCAAAGAATAATCTACAGTCATCCTGATCATGTCTAACTTGTATGTATGTTGCTTTTCTGCCTGAATGCTTAAAGCAAAGTTCCATTGTACTTGAAATTCATAGAGATGCTTCTTGTCCCATAATACATTTTGCTCTACGAGTGTCCATTCTTACATGTCAATTTCACTCTATTCTTTTCTTCTTCTAGCAAATATTTTAAAACATAAACTCCCTATTTAGTCTCTTTCAATTGTTCTATGTTTCAGTGGTAGCCATTTGTCTTACATGTCTAATTATATTATTGTTTGTTTTTCTTGCCCATATTGTTTCTGGTGTTCTAAAGACTCTTTTTTCTTTTGTAATTTGATTTTCCCCTCTGGCCTTGTTAGGTTCATGGTGGCTTCTAATTTATATCTCAATTTGATAACGATGTTATTTTCTTCTACGTTACAATATATCTTTTGTCTTATGTTATTAATTTAACTTCATGATTATGGTTGTTATTTTATCTTTCTGACTCTCAGACATTGGATTATTGAATTCATGTAGTTACATTTGTTGCTGACTATAATTCTTATGAAGAATTTTCTTCTGTAACTTTATTTGTTTTTATATTTGCTTTGTTTTTTAAAAGCTCTGTTGCTATTATTCCTTTCTTTCTTAGCTGAATTTTCTTTTGCTACCTCCTGGGAAGCTGTCTAGATCTAGTCATTGCTTTACTGAAGTTGACTTCATGAATACCAAATCATTTCCTTACTTACTTAGGACTAGTTTGTTTTTCATACTACAGAGTGGTTTGAAGCTAAGATACCTGTGGTTCTGTCTTGTCTTCTATAGCTTGATGACATGTGGAGACCAGAATAGTGAGATGAAACATTTTTATACTACTGTTATTTTCTTTTCTTAAAAAAAAAGAGGTCTGGGTAAGACTCCTTTATCTGTTTTATTCCTTCTGGTTGTAAAGTTTATGATCCATCTCATGGTGCTATAGTTTAAATATCTCCCACAAGGATGATACGTTACAAACATAATGATCAAATTCATGTGTTAGTGTCACTTGGACCTCAGGGAAGGAATAGGGTTTGAGGGGACACTGAGGTCATAGGGTAGATATCGCAGTATAAAAAGATCTGCGACCACATGTTCCCTCACTCTCATCAGATGCTGGCACTTTGGTACTGGGCCTTGCAGACTTCATAACCATGAGATACAACATTGTTCTCTTTATAAAAGACCTACTGTGTGGTTTTCTAGTAGTCTAACAATGCAAGCCAGACTGAGACATATGGCCTTAATTTACTTAATATGGACTTTGGATTGCTCTTCCCCTTCAGAGTAGCTCTTGAGCCTTGATTTTCCATTTTTATGAAAGCAGGTTTTCCGGCAACTGCACCTTCTCCCTGCTAGGAAGAACAGGAGGAATCTGCAGATGTCCACTCAGTTTGTCTTTTTGAATGTGAGGTGATAGTGAAATGCCACGACATCTCTCCCAACCTCAGCCGAGTATCTTAAAGCAAGAGCTGTGCAGAAATACACACAGTAAGCTACTACATAAATTTCTCTTTCATTCCATGGCTTCTAGTTTCTGAAACTTTAGAGGGTTTTCCTTTTTCACATTTGCCTGTTAATCATCAATTTTCCCATGTATATTCATTTTTCTTAGACTGTGCCTGGTAAGGGAAATTCTGGTAGTCAGATTTCTTATACCTCTTCATCCTGACGCTACTGCTCAACCCTTCACAGATAACCCTTCCACTGCCGTTTCAGGAGCCTAAACTCTGGCATTCTTAAAGAGAGGCTTATTTCTTGAAATATACACTTAAAATTACCAGCCTAATGTCACCCAATCAAGATGAGAGTTCCTGTCATAAGAAGATCCTTAACGATCTCTTTCTTGAATATGAGCGCACTACTCCATTGGTTCTGTCTTGGGCATTGTGAGAACAGAGAAATTTGAGATAGCTTTCTGTTGATTAAGGAAAGATGGATGGAAGACTTTAACATTTAAGTTCACATATAAGAAGATATTAAATTTGATATAATACATACAGTAAGCATGGGGGTTGGGGAATGAGTAGGGATCATTGAAGAAGTAAATAAGGCTTCAAAGAGAGATTGGAATTTTCCATTTGGAAATAGAAAACATCCCAGTGGAATTCCACTGACATTTTTGAAAGAGAATGAATTTGAAGGGGATTTTAAGCCGACTTCTGAAAATCTAAGGAAATACTAATGTGGAGATGGCAACACTGTTCGCTAGCAAAAGGATGATGAGGGAAAAGATAGACTATATCTGAGTGCAGCAATTTCTTCAGTCTGGATGTACTATGACTTAAACGAACAAAGCAACTATGCAGTTGTTCATAAGAAAGAGACTGGAATCAGAGATGCTGATTAACAAACAGTAACATTCTGACTTTCACTACTCCCATAGTAAAGACACCTGTCATCTTAGCTTCCATGTTGCTCCATGGAGATATTTATGTTCTTTTCCCCTTGTTTAGAAACACAAGCTTCTCTAGCAAGATGACCTCATCTCACTGAGTTCAGATTCTAGCAGCCTGACATTAGTAACAGAAGATTAGAGGTGTGAACTTCCTCAATTTATGTTAACAAGGTGCTAAATGCAAAGGCCAATTATAACTACCCTTGGCTTCCCCTTTCTTGAATAGCTGGTGAATGAGCTTGATCAATGTAAGGGACTTATTCTGTGGTATTTATAGTATTCTCAGTTGAAACTTATTGGATTCCTAAAAGTGTGGGTTGTAGATTCCCTCAGGGCACTGTGGAATTTTGTGGGTTCACCATAAATGCCCCAGATGCTTTCCAGAACACCTGGCAATAAATTCCAGCCTCTTTGACTTCCCTTTCCTTCTGATACAAGGTTATTAAATATGAAATATTGCATTCTGAAACTCACATAAAACAACCTAATTATTTAAAGGAGGGAGTAAGATCAGGGCACACGTGGTAAGAAAGAGATCACGGAGGTGCTGAGGACAGGGCTCTCTAATAGTTAGAACGCAAGGAACTCAGTCCGTCCATAGTCCTGTCTGGCATAACAGTAACTTCTCTGACCTTGTTCAGGCAGTTGTTTTTTATGTTCACAAAATCGTATGTGATTTTTCTTTTCCTTTCTTTAAAAGCTACTTACTTTATTGCAGAATAGTTTGAGCCTTACAGAAAACTGACATAAAACATCAGGAATCCAGACACAATTCACCTTAAGGCGGAATGATTTGTTTCCATTCTTTCTCTCTCCTTCCCTTTCTTCCTCTTTCTGTCTTCCTTGTTTTCCCTTCCTTCCTTCCCATTTTTTTCTTTCCTTTTTCCTTCCTTCCTTTCTTCCTTCCTTCCTTCCTTCCTTCCTTCCTTCCTTCCTTCCTTCCTTCCTTCCTTCCTTCCTTCCTTCCTTTCTCTTCCTTGTCCTCCCCTCTTCTTCTTTCTTTTACTTGTTATCCTTTCCTTCCTATTCTCCTTCCTTCATCTTTTTTCTTCATTCCTTCCCAAATATCTGTTCCATTTCAGCCTATCCTGTATAATGATACAGTTAATTTGTTAAGCATTCTTATGCAATAGGCTTACAATGATATTCAATTCAGATCCACAAATACTCATTTTTATCTCTATCAAATTTCCTCAACAAAGTCGATAAATTCCTTTGTAGAAAGGATATAGCTTCATTCTGATACCATCCTTTTGTATAATCTCATTGCCTTTTGTGGAAAAGAGGTAAAATATTTTGCTAACTAGGACTACAACCTGTATTTGAAGAAAGTAAGAAAATTCCATTTTTGTTTTGTTTTGCTTGTTTTTGTGTTGTTGTTAGTTGGAACAAAGTTTCACCATAGAGCTTAAGTTGGCCTCAAACTCATTATATGACCCAGGCTGACTTAAAACTCCTCCTCCTCCTCCCAATCTCTGACTACCAACTGCTGGAACTTCAGGTGTGTACTAATGAGCCTGGATAGATCATTCTTTTATTGGCTAGTTCACAGGACACAGCTAAGGAGAAAATAACATGAGCATTCTTGATCTTGTTTCCTCACTTACCTAGCTGTCATATTTTAGGATGTATGTCTTGATCCCAATAACATCTCTGCCAAAAAAGGTCTCCATTTATTCTTTCAACCCATTTCATACTCTGAGAAATGTCTTTAGCCAAAAGATTTCCCACTCCTATCTAAAATACTTGTTTAGATCTCAGAAAAATGCCATATGTGCCGTATACTTTCAGTGCAGAGGCAAGTCCTAAAATTTTATGAAAGTGTTAGGCAGCAAGAATGTGGCCCATGATGTTGGTAGAATTCTGCAAACCTCAGTTACAGTCAGCTAAAGAAAAAAATGCTTCCTATAGCTAATCTCTGAGAAAAGCAAGAAAAATTCAGGCTATTATTTAGCTTTGAGAAGAAATGGATATTGTGACTGAGAACAGAATACTAAAGAACATTGATTGACTGAATATAAATTTGTTTACATCCTCATCTCTTGGACAATTTTTGAGATGATCTATCTATCTATCAGCTTTAGTTTTGATTACTTATTACTCATTATGACAATGTATTTGGCTTGTTTATATGTCACCATATTTAAAAAAAAACAACTTTGTTTTCTTTGTTTCCTATCTGGAAAATTTACACCCTTTGAAACTCATTGCGACTCCAATGCTATGTAGGACTTTTTTACTGTGTGTATAAGACCACCATAAAATAGAGAGAGAGAAAAACTGTTGAATCACATCAAATACCCACCCAATCACATTTATAGGAACACTATGCTTAAAATCAGGAGCAGTGACTCAAGATTATAGATTTTTTTTTCTCCATAGGTGATACTAGAGCATGTATGGGACATTTTTGTTTGTCAGACAGACATGAGGACATGCTACTAAGATGCATGGCTAGAGGGTTGTGACGTTGAGATCTTGTTGAGCACTCACAAAAATTATCTGGTCTTTTACAAGTTTGTAAATCTATGCATGATGGCAGAGGAAGTCATATTTTTTTTAATTTTCCAGAAAACATGGAAGATTAACCAACCCAATCTGAATGTTCATAAAATATTTCAAATATTAAAAAACAATAACAGAGTACATTGTAAACATATATGGAAAGTTCATCATAAAATCTCTTTAACTCCAAGAAAGACAAGTGGTGGAAAGGGGGAAATGAAAAGGGTAATACATAAGTGAATATAATCAAATTATTATATATATATATATGCATAGCAATATCATAGTGAAACTCCCACATTGCACAACTAATATGAACTAAAAAATGAGTAAGAAAAGTAACCCCTGAGCTAAACTTCAATTCAAACTGAGGAGTTGAAAGGGAAAAATAAAGTTAAGAAGGCACCGTTTACATAAGGAGGGAGAACAGCATGCACAAATGCACGAACTCACCCAAAGGTTGGCATCTAAATGTGCCTTCCCGCAGTTTGCTATTAACTGACTGTGAAGCAGGTGGAAATGAAATGAAGGTAGGTTACAGGTCGTTGGTTTTCTTGGACCCCTTGGAGTAGAACCAAAAGGAATGAATAAGATTCTCAGGAGCTACTGTGATCAGAGGGATTTTATAATCCCAAACCTGAAATTGATATGTACAGTAATAATTTGTAATACAGAGCTGTGTTGTCACAGGGATATGTGCACAGGACTGCACAGGACACCAGGGCAGCACGGGGGATTGGGCAGGACTGGAATGTGGTGACAGGTTACATGAAATCCTAAAATACATTATGACAAGCCAGCGGACAGGGAAGAGTGGGAAAGGATTTCTCCCAGACCAAGAGGAATGTACACAGAACAGAGGTCAAAAAACCTAGGAATTTTTAGATTTTTAGTAGCCCGGTATAGGAACAATATATCACATATGAGCTGTAGCAAGTGATAAAGGGAGAGGAGAAGTTCATGATGTTTCTTCTGTGGTAAAGCAAAAGGAGGTTAGCCTAAACCTGGAATGGAATGCCCCCCGAGAGCTGTAAAGGAAAGGGGTGACCCCATTAGATGAACCTCAAGACACAGTCAGAAAGTGTAGATGGGACTGGAATCAAAAGCCGGGGGCGGGGGGAGGGGAGGGGTGATCAATCAGAAGACCTTAAAAGCCATATAATCAAGAGGAACTTCAGGCTCACTGGGACATTCTAACAGATATGGAAGTGGCACATGCTTGTAACTTTTTGAATCTGAAGAAAATCATATCCTAATGAAGCAAATGATTTTTAAGAAGTTTCCTGATCTGCATTGCTATCCCAGAAAAAGTGCTGGAGAATTAGGTCAACCAAATATGGACACTGACCTCTAGAAAATACAGGGACAAATTAATTGTGAATTAACTGATATCTACAACCCAAAGTGATGGCCTGTAGGAGGAAAACCACAGGTATGCTGAAAGGAGTCTAAGAACATAAGACATTAGAAGGGACTATGAATCTCATGTAACTTTTCATTAATATAATCAGTTACAGTAAGCATTCATTATGTGATAAACCCTCCCCATGTATTATTTCCCTTAATTCTTAATGTTAGACATATCTATCAACTCCATTCTACAGGTGAGGGAAATGGACTGGGCTATAAATTTCTTAGGGGACACGCCCTTGGACAGCCCAACATGTGAAAACCAAGAACTATTTCAGGCTGGAAGGAAAAAAAAATTTAGAAAAGTTATATTGGAGAAACAGTTTACCCACACCCACATGGAGAAAAAAGAATCAATCCTAGGTTTGAAGTTAGGTATCCCAGACTCCCCAGGTTGTGTGTGTTTGTGTATGTGTGTGTGTGTGGAGAGAATATGTATATATGTGTATATATGCATATCATATATACATATATGTATGTATATGATTAAATACATATGTATATTATATATAATATACATGTATATGATTATATACATATATTCATATGTGTATATATAGAGAGAAAAAACAGAATAAAATATTGTTTCTTTACCTTCCAGAGCCCTAAATTAGTATAGGATCATCCAATAAGCAGAATTTTTCCAAGTCATATAGACAAACACCTAAGAATCTCTCTCTCTCATTGAACCCCATTCTCCTCACTGAACTGTCCTGATAATGCAGTACAGCCTTCCATTGCTTCATGCCAGCTTTCTGAGGTGGGCCATATTGAAGAGTTTGGGGGCAATTATTGGAACACAAGCTTCCTAATTGGCAAAAAAATAAAAATAAAAAGTCAATGGTAATCTTCAAACTTCTTCATTCCCAAGCTGCCAGTAGAGCATGCCTGAAACAGATGCCCGAGACAGCTTGGAAACTTCCAGAAGGGCTGGAAACAGCAGTGACTATCAGTTCCTGTATCTGTGAGGCCAGAATTGGCATCCCTTAAAATCCTGCAGTTTGCCAAGTAGCTCAGGTGGCTTGCTGAAGGGACTTTTTACTTTAAAAAGAAAAAAAAAAACAGGCAGCGAATTTTATTTCCCTTAAAGTCCAAGACAAACATTGAAAACCAATACATACATATTTAACTCAACTGGAGAGGAAAAGAGTTAGAATTGTTTCAAGGAAATATTTTCTGTCACAGTTTACTATAAAGTTTGTACTCAAGATGGAACATTGGTCTAAAAGATTCAAGTGCTTTTTTTTTCTTTCATGCAATTGTTTCTAACATATTTATAAGATTATTTCTATATTGCTTTGTATGTCCCTCCCCCACGGTATAAACCCTGCTTTCACTGTATTTGATGTTAGTATAATTTGTGGAGGGGAAGAGCAAAAACAAATCGTTTAACTAGGGATACAGGTGGACCCATTGCAACAATGAGATGTACAAGTTGTTATGTCGAAAAACGAACTTCACAACTTTGGTGGGGGCGGGGGAGGATCAGGAGTATGGGAAGAGATGGGGAAGGGGAAACAAAGAGGAGGCAATAATGCTTGATAAGAAATGTACTCATTATCTTGCCCATGTAATTGTAACTCCTCTGTATGGTATTCTCACAATAAAAATAAATAAACAAAATAAAATTTTAAAAAATTACCCCAATAAAAGTATGCCATCATAAAATTTTAAAAAAGTTTGTACAATTTCAGTTTTTTTTTCTAAAATGTCTACTGAATACTTCCTCTGTCTTGGACAAAGGGCAAAATCAGATGTCCTGCGCAAACAGCTCACATTTGCTTCAGAGTATCTTCTCATCTGTGCCTCGCCTCACTACTCAGGGTACAAGAACTCAGAGAAACTTTTGCCTGTTTTGGCCACTCTCTTCTCTGATGGAGACCTAATTTCTCCTATCCAAAGACATCTCCTCTAAATTGACCTTTGAACTATTACACATATAATGGAAAACATTCATTCTTTGTTTTTCTGGGCCTGATTTAATTTACCTAAGTTTGTCTAGGTCATTCTATTTATTTACAAATGGTACAGTATCATCCTTTTTAATGGATAAGTAAATTCCATTGCTGAAATATATATACACACACACATATATTTATACATGTATATGTATATATACACATTTACTTATTTTCTTATTAACATGCCTTGTTTTAATTATAAAATTAATAGTTGGTAATTGGTAGTTCATATGCACACATACACATTCACATACATAAACATATATTCATCCCACTTTTCACAAGATGAAGAAATCAGTGGCTTTAGGCTGTGACTGTCTGATAATGACATTAAAATTTTCCCAGCAGTTTCTGTCTGAGGGTTTCATCCCTTGATGATGATTGCCTATGTTAATTACTTTATGAGGAGGTGGCAAATAGTTTGAATTTTATCCAACTTTCTCCATTTATTAACTGGAATTTTTTCTACTAAAAAGAATTCCTCATTATCATTTCTCTATCTCAGTATATTACATTTTTAATTAGTATGTTAGATTATAATGAAGAATCTCAGAGACTAATTAGATGTTAAAGAAAATATTTCTCTGTAATCATGATTTTGTCAGTATTTCACATAGCATAACAAATTTAAAATGTCTCTTAAAATTTATTTTAAACTTACCTTTGCATAGAAATATATTACCACTGTGTTATAACTGAAGGATGGGAAAGCGCATGGCTGAGGGAGTAAAATTGGAATATTGTTTTAAAGTTTTTAGTTATGTTAATACCAAAATGTTTTATTGTTGTAGAAGCTATTATGTATGAGATTTTATTTTGCTCTACCATATTGTTGCTACTTGCCATCTTACAAAAGAGAAATAGATTGAAACACCAAAACCAACTTTTGTTGTTGACAGTCTCTTGATAAATCCATGGTAAAGTTAAACTAAGTTTATGACAATTTTGCACATTAACTTTTCTTAAAATTTTACTGCTTTATTCAAACAATATTGTGGATCATTTGAATAACATGAACATACATGTACTGTATGACAGGCTTCTCGCTTACATCTTGGAAATAAGCTCACATTATAAAGAAGAGATGGATTTTAAACAATTACTCATAGGAGCAATGAATTCTGTGGAGAAAATGTATGCATAAATCTAGAATGTGATGGTGAGTAATGATTGTGGTAAAGGTGTTTGTCTTAAAAACTAGAGTTCAGTTTGATTGGTATTTTGAGGGGAGGGGTGCTAGGGAAACAAACTAGAGTCTTGTACATAAATGGTAAGTACCCTACCATTGAATTGTCCTCCCAAGTTTAGAAAATAGTAATTCTTGAAGGATTTCTTGAGAATGCAACCTGGATAGAGAGACCTAGATGAAATGAGTACAGGCTCTATGGAGAGTAACATAAGCACTGTAACCTTAAAGACCTTGAGCCAAATTTAGTGTGTCATTCAGATTGTAAATTTACTACTAATAATTCCCCAATCCTTCAGGTATGTATAAGTTTATATAGTTCCTTTTGTGGAGTGCGTGGGACCTGAATTACATTACTAATGAATAAATATGACAAAGGCACAGATGTTCGTGTGTCTTGCTTGGATGTGTATCATATTATATGAGCTTCCATCTTGTCCATAGTCATTCCTCTAAATATTGATGGTTTCAGTCCTATAAGCACAGGACTGAATTTTAAAAATGAAACAAAACAAAACAAAACCCACACACATAAAAAAACCAAACCTACTTGGATTTGAACAATGTAAAACTCAATTTGAAAACTGATGGCAGTTTTACTAATGGTCTCCTTTGAGACCATTGGGAGGTAAGTCGTGTCTAGAGGAGTCATAAACAAAACTTACAGTATAATAAATATGTGTGCTTTTAAGTCACTAAGTCATTGAGAGTGTGTTGCATAGCAACAGGAAACAGTCATGTGCTACAGGTTCAGAAGACATGTTAGATTTGCTGAAAGGAAGGCAGCACTGGAGGTAACAGGAAGGGAAGAGAGGGCCTGGGTTCAGATTATGAGATCAACTCCACTCCAAGTGTGAATCACACCCACTGCCACCTGCCAGTGCTTTATTGCTACACAAAGATACTAATTCTCTGGTATGGTGGTTCACACCCATAATTCTAGTTATTTGGGAGGCTGAAATCAGGAAGCCAGGCAAATAGCTCATCACACATTATCTGAGCCTATAAAAAGCTCAGAATAAAATATGTAATAATCATACATTAAAACTCAATATTAGATATTAATTTCTAATAGACATGTTTATGGGTGTCTATTATCCAAACTATTTGTGGTAATAATATATCAGCTTTCTAGTCATACTGTCCTAGGCAAAAAAAGAAAAAAATAATTGAGACACTTTAAGAAAAATCAAGGAAAGCCAAAACACTGAGAGAATGGCTCGAATGGCTCAAATAGTAGAATGCCAGCCTGGTAAATACAGACCCTAAATTCAAACTTTACTGCTATAAGAAAGAGAGAGAACAAAAGAAGGAAGGAAGGAAGGAAGGAAGGAAGGCAGGAAGGAAGGAAGGAAGGAAGGAAGGAAGGAAGGAAGGAAGGAAGGAAGGGAAGAGAAGAAAGACTGAAGAACAAAATTTGAGCTTCTATTGATATTTTTCTACTGATATTTGTTGCACATCAATATAGTTGAAGCAACAATAGATACAAGTTTAAAAAAGAATAATGTAATTCACTAATATAGTTGAAGACATTCTACTGTTAACAAGCTGTAAAAATTAAAAAAACAGTAACCTAATATGAGATAATGATGTCTAATATGGTTGATTCTTACAATTCTTCTAATACAATTGATTTTTATAATAATGGCTCTGTTTGGATAAAAAGCATAGATGATTGAACAAGACTACATTGTGCCAAACAGAGTACTAAAAACATAGGATGATGGGAAGTGGCGCTGTAGCTCAAGTGGTAGAGCGCTCGCCTTGAGCTGAAGAGCTGAGAGACAGTGCCCAGGCCCAGAGTTCAAGCCACCATGACCGACAAAAAAAAAAAAAAAAAAAACCATAGGATGATGGAATGATGTATGAGTCAATGTGTTAAGTGGACACAGGAGTCAAAAGAAGGAAGAAAAAACTCCCCAAAATGGAGAATTTTATTTGCAAAATGAATAAATATAGGATTATAATCGAAATGTCAAATATTCAGCCCATACAAATAAATGAATGAATAAATAGAAACAGAAAGGTCTTCTGTGTATAAGAATTAAAAATAATTCATGTAGCCAGGTGCCAGCCACTCATACCTGTGATCCTAGCTGGGATCTGAGAGTTGCAGTTCCAAGCCATTCTGAGTAGGAAAGTCACTGAGCCACTTATCTCCAATTAAACACCAGAAAACTGGAAATGGCACTGTGGCTCAAGTGGTAGAGTGCTAGACTTGAGCTGAAGAGCAGAGAGACAACGCCCAGGCCCAGAGTTCAAACCCCACAACCGGAAAAAAAAAAAAAAAAGCTGAAAGTAGAGCTGTAGCCCAAGTAGTGGAAAACTAGCCTTGAGTCAAAGAAGCTTAGAGGCAGTACCCAGGCGCCAAGTTCAAGCCCCAGGACTAGCACTATAATAATCATAATCATAATCATAATCATAGTTATGATGATCATTATGTAACAAATGCATTTATGTATAAAATAGTGAAAATATTCTTTAACTGTGAATTTTAGTGTGTGACTAACTTGCCGATAATACAATACTGAAATGAGAGAAGACTATCACTAAAGAATTAAAGGAATTAAGATGCACTGGAGTAGGGTAAATTATACTGACAGTGTGTATTCTTGATACAGAGTGTGAGAGTGAGACCACCTCTCTTCCCTCACACACATGGTAGACTTTCATTTGTATACATGTACTCCAAATTCATTCCATCTCATCATAACAAAAATAGCAGTGTAATGCCAATTGACAGTTATGCTGAAAAATATCTGATTAAAACAGCTCAAAACTGACAGCCATCAGCCAGCTGCTAGTGGCTCATAACTGTAATCCTAGCCACTTAGGAGGCTGAGATCTGAGTATCAAGGTTCAAATCCAGCCTAGGCAAGAAAGTCTGGAGACCTTTCTTCAATTAATCACAGAAAACGCTAGAAATGCCTAGGTGGCTCAATTAGTAGAGTACTAGCCTTGAGCAAAAGGAGCTCAGGGATAGCACCCAGGCCCAGAATTGGAGCCCTAGGATGAATACAGAAACAAACAACTCAATCAAAAACTGTCCGTCATCAACATCTGAGTAGCTAATGACCAAGAGAAACTCAAAAGGACTTGGTTACTTGGATATACAATTTGGTATACCAAATGAAATCTTGGAAGAGAAAAAAAATTGAAGATTAAAGGATAAAACTGAGACTATATGGTTTAATGAGGAGTTTGGTCAATAACAATGCACCACAACTGATTCATTGATATAGTATACTAATGCAAGGCATCAATACTTAGGGAATCTAATTATGAAAAGTGAAAACATTCCATGTCATCTTCACTAATTCTAAACTGACTCTTCAATAATAAGCCTAGCTTTTGAAAAATCTAGAGGTAGAATTCAGAGACAGAGAAGTCAGAAATTAGAAGTAAATGTACATTTGATGTGTCAGCGATGACTTTGAAATTGATCAGGCTATATTGCTAGGTAAGAACATTACCTGTAGAAATGAAAGTAGAGCCTATCTAATAGCCAGCAAGAAAAGGAGAACTTCAGTCCTCCAGGTCCTGGAACCAAATCCTTCCAACTTTATGAATGAGCTTGGAAATAAGTTGTTCCCAAAGGCATTTCTAAGGAAGAACTTAGTCTCCCAACATTCAGCAAATCCCTCGAAGTGGTTGCTCTTATCACACAGTGCCTGATATTTTGACTTGCAGAATTTTCAGTTATAAATAGACATTGCTTCCAACTGCTATGTTCTTCATAGTTTCTTATTCAATAATTGAACAGCAATGCAAAGCTGCAATAAGAAATGTGTTTAGCTTTTCGCCCTTATCTGGACATTTGTTGTTGTGTATAAGAGCTAGGAGCAAATAAACATGACTTAGCCCATTCCTCGCTCTTCCAGGTCAGCCTCTTCATGTGATGACAAGCTGTAGACTGTTCTCCAAGTAGAGATCATATTTAAGACAGGATCTGCCCCTTCAAGGGGGGAGTCAGATACTTTGAAAACAATACATGAGTGTAATCACAAGCCATTGCATTCTCCTTATCAGGAGTTATTAAACTTATAGTTTCAATAATAAACTTGGTCTGATCGGAAACATTATGACACCTCCCATATTTTAAATTTCCATATTTTAAATCAGAGAAGCCAAATTAGGATTGTTCTTTATGGGCCCAATTTGAAATGTTGCTTTATGAAAGTGAAAAAGACATAGGTAAACAAAACCCTTTTGGTTGTTGGTGTGGTTATCCAAAGATATTATTCTCATTAGAACTACAAAGGAAAATGGAATCGTGTTATAGAATATTATGAATAACAGCATGAAACATTTGATTTAGTGGAATTTGACCTTTTTCTGGAAAAAAGATATGACACTTAGAGCATGAGGTTTCAAACCCATGATTCTTGACAGTGCTAAGCAGTCAGTCCATGGGGCAGGAGTGGGGGACCGGAAAGTGTGGAAACCATTATGCCTATGCAAATACTATATAAAATGATTTACCTTTGAGCTTCCTATAAAAGCTGGTCTTGGCACAAACTGGGACTTGCTTAGCAGGCAAGAAGAGAGAATGGTATGAAACATAAAACGCACTTAAAAGCTTGAGACGGGCATATGTGCTTATGAAAGCTGAATTTTTGCCAACTAGTTAATAAAGAATAAAATGTCATCTCACTACTCATAGCAATTGCAGCTGGGTTTTCATCTCCATTCATGGAGTAAATGATTTCCAAAGGATTTTTTTCATAATAGTTAAGTTTGGCCAAACACACCCTCTAGGTATCATTTAAAGGATTTGACTTCTTAAATATGGGAGCGGGGGGCTCCAGTGCTTCAGGGAAGGTCAACTCTTTGACTCTTCTTGTCTGTGTGTGAAAGTTGGCCGATGATAATGAACTATGGGATCTTTAAATCATTCTGTAACTCTGAAGTCCTGTTGTGACAACATAGACCCTGAAACCTAGAAGCACATAAAGCTCTAAATTTGTGTTCCTATGAAATGAAAACATTTCATTTGCCCTTGACATCATGGATACTCTCTGGGGTCAGAGTCACTCTTACGTTCCAAAGATATGGGAACACAAATGAACCAGAACCAGCAGCCAGATTCCAGATCAAATCATATGGGTGGTTGTGTCAAGAATCCTAACATATTTGAAGTTCCAACTCCACTTTATAACATCACACCCACAGGTGCCATGCCTGCCTCTGTCCTTCACTTTCCTTCCAAGGCTGTGAGAGGCCGAGTTGTGTCACAAACCCTTGAGATCACATGCAGCCTGTGGTAGACCATGATCTGACAGTACATTGGGCCGAATGTTCCACTGGGAACAGATTTGGGCAGCTTTGCCTAATATGTGGCCTCTAGACTAAGTAGGACATCAGGTAAATAGGTAAAATGAAACACGGGATTTCCAGATTCCTTATGATGCCTCCACCATGCATGAAAGGCAGATATCTGAGGCCTTAAGATATGTTACTTTGTTCACAAAGTAACATATAAATCAAAAAGAAAGATAACACATCTTTTGTCTTGATAAGATATGCTGAAGAATTGAACACAAACATATATCATAATACATGTATTCTTCTTTAGCAATATAAAACCAAAAAGATGTGTATGTGTATGCATATAATGTATGTGTCTACATATTATACACTATATATTATATATACACACATATATACATATTGTGCATATGCATACCTATGCAAACATTCACATGCTTACATAGATAGATAGATAGATAGATAGATAGATAGATAGATAGATAGATAGATAGATAGATAGATAGATAGATAGATAGATAGATAGACAGATAGATAGATAGGAGAAACATAGAGACAACAGAATGAGAAAGATAAAGACAAAGACAGAGAGATGGAAAAATTATTATAGGGAATTGCCTTATTACTTTGCAGGCTAGCAAATCCTCAGAGTGAGTCTGCAAGCTAGAGACTCCAGGATCAAATATCTGGGTTCTAATCAAGATCTAACAGTCCAAAAATCTGGAGAGCAGTTGGCATAGTAGTTTGCATCTAAACCACAGCAGGTTTCAGGAAAAGCCAATGTCTCTGTTCAAATCCAATGATAGGGCAATAAAATGATGACATTCTAGTATCTAAGGAAATTACAAAGGAATAATTTTCTTTGTTGAAAGAGAATGTACTTTGCCTCTCTCTTTAAGTGTCCTGATTGGATTAGGCCCAAGTATCTAACAACAATTTCCTTTATACTATTTGTCTCACAAAAAATAATTTCGCAGAACAAATCAGAAGAATGTTTTACCCAATCTCTTTGTATCCAGCATCCCAGTCACTTTGCTACAAAATTAAGCATCTCAATCTATATAAAAAAAAAAAAGGCCCAGATTCTATTGTTGGAAGCATTTAACAAAATGAAACCTTTCTCATCAGCCACCCATTGTATGGTATAATTGATTTTAATATCCTTCAATGGGCACTCAGACTCACATTTTACAATTTACAGAGACCGATTTTACAGTGGAAAAGTGTCCTTCCCTCGAACCCAATTCTACTATGTAACGTTCAGAATTAATGTTTGACTGTAAAACTCTGCTCTTAGCAACTAATTATCATGTCTATCCTTTTTTGGGGGAAAATGGGCAAGCTGAAGAGGCAAAAACCAGAGTGTACAAAACTTCACGATCCTCTAGCTTCCAGTTCATTTCCATGCCAGTGTACGTGTTTATATATAACCACGTGTGAAGCATTTTATACCATCTTTCTGAGCAGTTGAGTAGGTGGCGTGTATTTCAACAGCTCATCTCCACCAAATGAGAGCTGTAATATATATTTAAAGATGATGTCAGCCTTTCTAAATATAATTTTCGACTGTGCTGGGGAGAACATAAACTGCAGCACTGTAATAATCAACATATAAATAGCTCCCAATCTTTGCCATGTGCATTTGGATAAGGATATTATGGCAGAGGACTATCAAAAGGGGCCTTCTGTCTCTATTCCTTTCTGTAACCCGTGAGCAGCTGGGATGGATGACATTTTTAGTAGAAGCCAGTTTGGAAAAGACTTTTATCCTGGGAAGATAAGCTAAAAAAAATCTCAAAATAAAACAATTGCAAAGTGCCAATGTTTGATTGGTTTGAATTCAGAGGGGTGCTGTTAAATGCATGATTTTCTCACAGTTTTGGAAGAAAAGTACGTAACTTTCTACTGCCCTTTGACTGCTGATAAAGTAAACCTCCAGTCAGGTTTCTTCTTGTGAATGTGGGTATTGGATGCCTTGATCTTCATCTCCTGAACAGATGATGATGCTTAATGCAGCCTGAGTTGGAACCCTCTGGAGAGACAGTCCCTCTGATGGGTATGTTAAGCTCACAGTCCTGTGAGGGGTAGATATGGTATTTGGGTTCACACAGCAGTTGGAGAACAGGACTCTTTGGGAAATTGATTCTGATGGAATGTTGCTAATTCCAGGTACAAGTGCATAGATGTTTATATAGCCGAAGTCACTAGCAAGTAGTTCTTATTTTTTGTAAGCCAGGGACTCATACTTGCTAGGCAAATACTCTACAACTTGTGCTACAAACACCCCTGGTCTATTGCATTGAAGTACTTTTTTTCAAGGATGATTTTGTGCTGTTGGCAGTAGACGTAACAAGGAATCCATTGTAGACCATCTAGCATTATATAATAAATAATTTGACTTCAGAGAGTAGCTGAATTAATCTAAATCACAAGAATGATTTATTATAATTCTGATATATGACAGCTCCATGACATTTCAGGGCATTAATTTTGACTTGTTTGTAATGCAGCAAAAGTTAATTGTCACATATCAAACCTCAGTTTTCCCCACTGCAAAATGTAATTGAGATACTAGAATAAGAAAAAGATCTGCATGGTGCTGGTGGCTCATATCTGTAATTCTAGATACGCAGGAGGCTGAGATTGAGGATCACACTTCAGAGCTAGCCTACATAGAAAAGTCCCTGAGACTCATCTCCAATTAGCCATCAAAAAAAGCTGTGACTTAAAGTCATAGAACACTAAAATTGAGTTCAAAAGTTCAAGGACAGTGCTCAGGACCTGAATTTAAGCCCTAGGACCAACACACACTAGAATAAAAACAGATATATCTTGGCCATAGTAAATACTTCTGCAATGAATGTGGTTGTGCTAATGGCTTTACTGTAGCCTTGTTTGTGCTCTATTGGATAAATGACCAGGAGTGGAATTGCTGGGTCATAGGGCAGATCTATGTTTAATTTTTTGAGGAAACAGTCCAGATGTCCTTCAGTGTATGAATGGATCAAGAAAATGTGGGCTCCATCAGAAAGAATGATATTGTACTATTTGTAAGGAAATGGAAAGACTTTTGAAAAATCTTATGCTAAGTAAGCCAAACCTAGAAAAACAAATATTTTATGGTTGTCCCTCATCTGTGGTAGCTAGAATGTGCCTCTAAATGTATAAGTAAAAACTCTGGGTGGTATACAAGCAGTTATACATGAAGTGACTAAAGTATCATAGACTCTATAGAGAGTTCAAATATATGACTTTTTAGAAAGACTAAGTTGACACCCAACAACATTAGTACCAAGAAATGGATACTTGTGAGAGGGGGTAATGGGGCCCAGGGGAGAGGATTAGAAGAATGAAAGGAAGGGAGGGGAATGCAGGCAAGAAATCATCGTATATATACAAAATTAAGAAAAACAAGGAAAGGGGTAAGCAAAAAGTATAGAAAATAACATTCTTAGTGTTGCTTCAAATGACATTGTGATTACACTTTGATGAATCCATCTCCACGGTAGGCAAAAAAAAAAAATTCTCACACACAGACCTGACTTTCTGGGACTCGTTTTAATTATTTAAAAAGTGACAGAATTAAGTAGCTGTGCTTTTTCATTAAAGTTAGGTGCTAAAACTGATCCTTGAATGTTAAGGCTCAGTAAATTAATTTGTTATAGTTAAGAGATCCTTAGAAAGTGTCTATTTTTATTGAAGTCTATATGAATGTACATGGTTCTCTGCCTCCAAGTTATGAGAATTTCCTGGAACAGGCATCTGTCAAACAGATTACAAAGGAGGCTGTAGTAAGGTATCCACATACTTTCTTGTAAGAAAAGAGACTGGAGATTAAAGCCAAGAGATGTAGAGAAGCCTTAGGAAGAGGCAGGATTGAATAGATTTTTTAGTATACTAAGTGAAGCTCTTTCAGTTTGATTGTTTGTAAAGACCGATATCCTACTGGTTAAGAAAATGAAACCGGAACCGAAAAGAGAATCAGTTTCACGTGGTTAAAATATCGATGGAGGCTTTGCCTTCAAAGAATGTCAGATCTCCAGTTTTATCAGGACTCCCTACCTCTAAGCCTGGTCGTGTTTCCCCTGTTCCCATTCCATCTCAAGAAAAGTGATTGCCAACAGAAGACTCAACTCCAACTCTAAGTTTATAACAAGGAAGAGATTATTTACTAACAATAAAAATGCATGTCTTAGAATCATTGGTCAAGACTGAATTGTACATCCAGCCACCTAAAATGAGAATAGGGTGAGAGTCAGACCCAAAATTAGAGGGAGTGTGGGAAGGATGTGCCTGTCTGAGAGGAAATAGGAAATTTGTCTCCTCAACTTCTGGGGGAAAATATGTATATACATATACGTGTGTGTGTGTGTGTGTGTGTGTGTGTGTGTGTGTGTGTGTGTGTGTGTGTGTGTGTGCAGCAGCTGAGTGATTAAATCTTTACTATTTTTTACTTTTACCTCTCTCATTAAATAAACTGAAACAGTTGCGTTGATATGTCTGATTTTGCTCATGAGAAGGAAAAGTAAATGTAAAGGAACATTATATGCTTTAAAACCATGTGAATTATATTTCAATATTGCATTTCTCTCATTTCCCCCAAACAAATGACAATCCTTGGAGTTTTAGCAACTCGGAGGTTACACCTACTCAATTATGTATTTGGCTCAGTAGCAGAATGAAGTCATCAGATGAAGCCTGGTACAGACTGGCTCACAGAACAAATACTGGTGAACTCATCCAACAACATACCTCAGGGGGCTTAAAAAAAAACCCTGCTCATTTCCCTTGAGTACTCAGGTTCTGAACCATATCCCATAGTATTTCTGAAGAACGCAGGAAATCGACATAAACCACCAAGATGAAGAAGAATTCAGGATTTGTAAGGTAAAATCCAACCATGACTGTAACCAGGACCAAATAATGATCACAAAAGAGAAGCAGATAGGATTTCACAGAGGAGCCGGAGAAGAAGAGAAAGAAAAAGTTACCCAGGAGACACTCCAGATACTGTAGTTTTGGTCACAATGTAGCAGATTAGATAGAATTGATTGGGAAGATCTCTAATTAAGGGGGTTTGGTTACTAGCTTATTCATTTTGTTTTGGGCTTTTGTCTTGATTTTGGGTTGGGAGTTGGAGCTTACAAGCAAGATACATTTCTAAATATGTCTGATGAGATCATTCAAGACACAGAGAGCACATAGATAGTGGAAATATTTGGCATTTTTCTGGCACGCTAGACATACATATGCTATGGACCTGTTAATGTCTACTAGTTCCTCAAATAGCAACTCAGCCATCACATTCCCTTCCAAGGTTTCCATGGCTAACTCCTCTTCATGGTAAGGGACCCCATGATATTCTGTAATATTATTTACCAATTACATTTTATCATGCTCTGTATCTGGCTCTTTTCTAACCACTATTATATCCCAGGAACTAGAATGGTGTGCAGTGGCTTGTTCTGTGTTTTCTTTTGTTTTTAAATATATCAAGAAACTCAAGCTGAGTTCCTGTGAAGCAATAACCAGTATTGCTAGGATGAGAACAAGTCACGTTCACTGCCATCCTCTTCCTTGGCCCAAATGATGGCTATATCCTTGGAAGCTTAAGCTCAGATGGCAAACTATTTTACTGTCTGACTTTTATCTATCAGAAGATTTTTAAAAAATAAAATTAGTGTTCAATTCAAAGGCTATGTCAATAGATAAATGCATCATTTTGTATTGGAGAGTTCTTATCTACATAAAATGATAAATTCTCAAGCATTGGGTCACTGCTGTAGCCAAATAAAAGTTGTAAGTGATCAGAGTTTTATAACATTAAATAAATCATCTAGTGACATATACAGGATAAGAAGAACCATTCCTGGCTGATATGTCCGCAAAACTTCATAAAATTCATGATGGTCTTCACATTTGTACATTCGAATGTATAGTTTTCAAATCCTAAAGATTACTCACCAATTGCTATTGAGCTTAATTTTTATTCCCAAATTTCTCCTTAACTTTCATCACATTAGAGTCTTCCTAAGGAATTCAAAGGAACATTTCTCCTTTCTCTAATGGCATCACAAATTTGTTTTGAGCTCAGGAATCTGAATTTGTACAAAAGTATCTCAGGACATACTTCTGGTTTTTTCCACAGACCATTGTTTGGATACTACTGTGTCTGCTTATTTCACTCTCATCTTCTCTCTATACTTCTCTTATTTTGTCCTCTCTTGACTGTTCTCCAGGTCTAACAAACACTGTGAAATCAGTGGCTGTGATTCAAAAAACAATTGAGAAATTCTGACAGAAAGAAAATAAATGTACAGATGAATAAATGAATGCCCGGCTGAACAAATGAATGACTATAGGACTCTATAGATGAAGGAATATCTTTCCCCAAGGGATAGTTAGGCAGCTTTTCTCTCACTCCATACTTTTAGGGACCATCCATCCTCAGATATCTGGCAACTCTGGCACAGATTTATTGTCGAAACCCCCAGCTGAGCGTGTTCAGTTAATAAATCCAGGAGGAAAGAAGGAATGATCAGGGAGCAGGTAAGAGAGAGACCCACAGGAGATTGTTAGCAGAGGCTGACGTGCTCACATATAATAGGCAAAAGTTGCCAATCGGAACTAGTCCACCCACAGGAGACAGTAGGATTTTGCTTCAGCCAATTTAATTTCCAGTTAAGAAAGTTACTGGCCATAAAGGAAATGATATCTGTGGGTTAAACTGGCTTGACGCAAATCACGAGGCTCATTGAGTAAGCCCTGCAGGCTGGAGCAGTCTAGAACCCAGTGAAAACGACTATAGGAATGCTTTTTGTTGTTTGTTTGTTTGCTTTAAGAAATTGGCATGGACACAAAAGGAAATTAATACTGCAATTTTTGATCTTCTAGCTATGTCCTTTGCCATGCAGAAGCTCTGCAGCTTCATGCAGTCCCATTTGTCCAACCTGTCTTTGATTTGTTGTGTTTCTGGGTCTCTATTAAGAAAATTTCATCCAGTGCCAAGGAGACCTATGTTTCACCTATTCTGTAATGTAATGTTTTCAGGGAGTCTGTTTTGACTCCAAAGTCTTTAATCTATTTGGAGTTGATTCTGGTGCAGGGTGATATATAATGACCATCAGAAAGAATGGCATTGCCACATTTGTTAGGAAATGGAAATACTTGAAAAAAATTATATTAAGTGAAGTAAGCCAGGCCCAAAAAAACATAGGTCCCATGGTTTCCCTTATTTGCAATAACTAGCATATGTCTAGGACAAGCAGAAAAAGTCAAAAGCACTGTACATATGACCAGATAAGTAATGTTAAGCGAAATGAACCCCAAGATAGGGACACAAGTGGTTGTTTCTTTCTTGCTATTGTTTCTAACATATTTATACTGTACTATGTGATTTTTTTTGTTGCTTTGTATGTTCCTCCCTCATGGTATAACCCCTGTTTTCACTGCATTTGATATTGGTCTAATTTGGGGAGGGGCAGTGAAAAAACAAAATGTTTAAATAGGAATACAGGTTGACCCATTGTAACAATGAAATGTACAAGACACTATGTTGAAAATCGAACTTTACAATTTAGGCAGGGGTGGGGAGTAGTTGTGGAGGTGGGAGGGAAGGGATGGTAGGGGGGAAAAACAGGAGGAATCAACAATGCTTGATAGGAAATGTACTCATGACCTTGCTCATGTTATGTAACCTATCTGTACAGTATTTTTACAATAAAAACTTATGTTAAAAATGCTATGATTTTTTTTTAACAGGGGCATGGAATTTCAGAAGTGCCAGTGATAGTACTTGGAAAGCTTTGTCTATGGAGCCTGGGAATGACTGACAGGGCTGGGTTCAACGGTGGCCATGCAGTCTTATGCTCCTCATCGTGGGTATTCCTGGTAATGTCCTAGTGCCTGGCAGAGCTCAGTGATGTCACTGCATGAAGTATCTCCATGCTGGAGCTCCTCAAGACCGAAGATCCTTGACTCTGGTTTTCTACAAGTTTCTTGATGATTTGTTTGTTCTGGTTAGTGTTTTCTTTTGTTTTGTTTGGCCACTGGCCGGGAAGTTCATCCTACGAGCCATCCTCCGCTGATGGGATTTTTGTCCATTATGGTGGCCCGATAAGCAACTTGGGCATGACTCTTCTCCCTCCAAAGTTTCAAATCAAGAAGGCCATGTTTGGGGGTTGGGGATTTAGCTCAGTGGAAGAGCACTTGCCTGAAAAATTCAGGACCCTGAGCTTGGTCCTCAGCTCTGGGACCCGGGGGCGGGGGGGGGGGGAGCGGAGGAGTCATTTTAACCACAGCTAAGGACCCCTTCTCCTCCAGGGTATTCAGGGAGGGAAGTCCATTGGCCTCATTCATTTGCAAAGTCTTTCTTTTATAGTTGCTTTGCCCATTTGTGTCTATGGTTTACTTCTCAGTTCTGGCCTGTGTTAGCCCATTTCTGAATACGAGGCCGCAGCTTTCTAGAACATCTGACTGATTCTACCCATAGTTATGTACCCTTTGCCCCCAGCTCCAGAATCCTTTTCCATAAACATCACTTTCCCCATATCAATAGTGTTATTTGACATTGTCAGATGCAGTCTACCAAGTTCAGTTAGGTTGATTTCAGCACCTATTTCCCGACCATCTACACCCCTGAAGGGTCTTTGGGGACAAAGGGAAGGTACACCAAGCAGGAGAAACTGATTAGTAAAGAGACAGCGAGGCCCATGGAGGATTATAATGGAAGGAGTAGACCCAGTGGTTGACTAAAAACTCCCACAAGGAAACACTGACATGGGTCTGCAAGGGTGAGAAGGAGATGGTGCACTGACCACTGGCAAAAGCAAGTTCATTTTGGTAGTAGGTATAATGTGGACACAGGTCTGGGGGAGAGAGCAGGAAAGTTCTGGCAGCTCATAGAGAAACACATCTGCGACAGAGAGCTCAGTGCCCAGAAGCGATGAACGGGAGTTCTAACAAGAGAACAGCCAGCTCATGCAAGATTCTCTCTGATAGGCCAAGGAGGAAAACTTCAAAATCGTCTGAGATTAAGCTGTTGTCATTCTCAGCTTGTCATATTCACTGGGTGACTGCCAAGGAGGAGGATGACGTTTGACATAAAGATGATATGCAAAGCCTCAAGATTGTCGTGCTGTGTGTACATAGGTGTGGATATGTACACATGTATGTTTGTGATTCTAGACTTTCACTGGGATGCTCATGTTTGCTGAGCTATGTTTTACTCCTTGACCCACTCCTTGACCCAGCTCTTTTGCACCTTAGTTCTTTCTCAGATAGAGTGTCAGAGTTTTTTTGTCCAAGTTTGGTAAATTGGTAAATAGATAGGGTGATCCTATTAGCTATGAAAAATAAAGAATTACAGTAAATAACTGCTTACTGGGCAAATTTAAGATAGATGAACAAGAGGGAGTTTCAGAAATATGCTAGCTTCTGCTAGTCTTGTTTGTTTAATGAAAAACTCCTCTATCCTTAGAAAGTCCTACTTTAATTGCCCATAATTGTGGCCACTCAAGTTTCCTATGTCTCTGGATCTTCAGGGAGAAAAACCTCTCCTTTCTGCCTCACATTTTTCTTCTTCTTACAATCAACTTTGCTGCATGGTCATACATTCACTCATCCATGCTGCATCCTTTCAGACCACCAAGAAAAGAAATACTATGTTTAGAAGCCAGTCACATCCTAGTATGGAATCAGGCCAGAGGGTGTAAGTAGCAAATATATAGTATAAGACGTGGACCTTCTTGGTTCAGTCCAATGATGTGGATTGAATACTTTTCTCAATTCAGGTGATACAAATGGCTTAGATACAGCTCTCCACCTTGGACTGATGGTTGATTTTATCTAAGATCTACTTTAATACATTCCAGAATTTCATTTTGGCACTGCCATTAGTTATTATACACACCCTAGAAAAGCTTATTTAAGGAATCCTGGTTTTCTCCAGAGCCAGGGGTAGATGATAATGTTCACATCAAAGAAACATTGTCACATTTTCCAACAAATCAGAGGAGAATTCAGAAAAGTTTAAGCAGGGCTACAATCTGCTTCCCTAACAGCCTGCAATACAACTCTAACCATTAACTATACTGTAGAATGAGGATATAGTTATAGTACCTTCAATATTATAATACTGATGAAAAGCAGTATTTTTCAATTCTTAGAGATCCACAAGTTAATACAATAGACATTGGTGTTGCTTATTTATAACTAGTATTTGCATTATAAAAAATGCGGAAGCAGCAGACCCTGTATGTTTTTCTTATTAAACCACATATACAGAAATGACTTCAGCCTATATTTTATCCAAGAATGTTTCTGTTATTTGTCAATTAATTATTCCAATAATTTGATTAGAATAATTTAAACTGTAGTAGATTCTTTTTAGCATTTCAGAGTCTACTTATATAAATTATTGCTGGTATCTGTGAGTATTTGTAACTAATAAAAAATGGTCCTTGAATAGTAATGCTCTTGATGATTGGTTAATTTTAATAAACAAACAAATGGGATAGAGTATGTAAATCATACACTATGAGATGATCACTTATTAGGAGAGATTGTGGAACTGTGTGTGTTGGATTTCTACCCATGAAAAATATTCTATATGAGTATTGTCATCCAAATTTCCTGGGGGCTGAGGTTGGAGCTCAGTGGGAGAGCACTTACCTCACGTGTATGAATAGGTAAGGCCCTCAGTTCTATCCTCAGCACAGAAAAGTAAACAATAAAAACAAATAAAAACTAAAAAGCTCCTGCTAAGCCAGCACTGGGCTATGTGACTACTCTGTCCTCAACCAGCCATCTGACTTGACCTAGTCGTTTATCACATAGGTGAAATAGGTGTGTTTGGTCATTAGGTCTCTTCTCTTATGAAATGTGCTATGACACGTACATCAATTAAGAGTAGATAATTTATAAAGAATCTAGGACCATTTCTTATTTTAAAGCCATTTGTCCAGTAAGTGCAATAGACTGATCAAATTTCATGGAACTCTGCCATCTTTTTTTTTTTTTGGTGGGGGGGTCTGGTCGTGGGGCCTGAACTCTGGGCCTACGTGCTGTCCCTCAGCTCTTCAGCTCAAGGCTAGCACTCTACCACTTGAGCCACAGTGCCACTTCCGTCTTTTTTTCTTTTTGCTTATGTGGTACTAAGGAATCAAACCCAGGACCTCAGGCATGCAAGGCAAGTGCTCTACCACTGAGCCACCTTCCCAGCCCTGAACTCTTCCATCTCTATGACCTACTAGGAGGAGGAGGAGGAGGAGGAGGTGAAGGAGAAGAGGAAGAAGGAGGAGGAGGAGGTGAAGGAGAAGAGGGAGAAGAAGGAGGAGAAGAAGAAGAAGAAGGAGGAGGAGGAGGAGGAGGAGGAGGAGGAGGAGGAGGAGGAGGTGAAGGAGAAGAGGAAGAAGAAGGAGGAGGAGGTGAAGGAGAAGAGGGAGAAGAAGGAGGAGAAGAAGAAGAAGAAGAAGGAGGAGGAGGAGGAGGAGGAGGAGGAGGAGGAGGAGGAGGAGGAGGAGGAGGAGGAGGAGGAGGAGGAGGAGGAGGAGGAGGAGGAGAAGAAGAAGAAGAAGAAGAAGAAGAAGAAGAAGAAGAAGAAGAAGAAGAAGAAGAAGAAGAAGAAGAAGAAGAAGAAGAAGAAGAAGAAGAAGAAATAGAAGAAGAAGAAGAAAGCAATGGTGAACTTCACTCATTGATATCCCAAGTACTTATTTCCCGTTCTGGCAGAGTAACTTCTTATTGTATGAGCTGATGATACCAGATACTCACTTCCTCAGCCTCTTCTGTTGGCAGAGAGTAAATGCAGGAACTAAAAAAAAGTGAAAAAAAATAAACCACACATTGGTCCATAAACCCAAAGGAAAGACTTCTGGGAATGGTTCTCTTCTGGGTAAAAAGAGATGAGAGAAAAGAAACTTAACTTTTTGTCATTGTATGGTGTTGAGTAATGACATGCTGTCTACAGCTGCAGAAGCAATTTTGTAATCATAAGATGAAAACCAAAAGGCCAACAGACTACATACCAAAGAAAGCATGAGAAGCAACAGAAGAGATGGTATCTGATTATTTTACATGCCTATTAATGGATTATAATGTAAGTATCATTAGATATTATATAAGAGAAACATTTATTCTAGCTATACTTTGGGTATGCAATATATTTGTTGTCAAGTACATCCAATTTATAAGTGGTTTTATTTCCTGACTTTCACATCAAGAAGAACTCTAGAAAGCCCAACTGATCCTCATATATTTCTCTTGTAATTGTCTTTCATTTATGATCATAAAACAATTCAACAATGTCCTAGATACAATCTTTCAGTGATTTGTTTTGGGAGTTAAGAGCTTTAACTAGAATTCTAAGAGTGTGCAGTTATGATACAATTGTTTCTAGAATCCAGGTTATCCACATGGGCTTTGCTGGTTATGTAGCATATGCTATTTCAAAAATTGTTGGAAAAATAGAGATGTCATTCTTGAAAGAACTAGTCAGTATAATACAACACATGCTACAATAGCCTTTTGAAGAATGACTTCAATGCATATAGTGACATCATTTAACTTACCATAAAATTGCAGCATAATACCCCATGGAAAATGATTCAACTCTTCAAAGAAAGAGACCAGAATGGAACCTGAATATATTCAAACACAATTTGAACTTGTTTGTGGGGAAGTCACTTAATACTTATCCATTTTGATCTATTGAAAAGGAAGTGTCTCTCCCTAAAGCCTCTCTATTATGAAGCTACAGTCTCTAGATTGCCAAGGCCATTGTCCAGAGAGCAGAGGACTTGGAGAAAAATCTGCCAGATAAACAAGTTCTCACAAGCCTGGGGAGAGATTAAGTAGCTCTACGTGTCCTTACTTCCAAAGATGCCTTCCCTTCTCCCGCTTCACTGCTGCCGTGAAGCTGACAATCCTGGAAAGGCATTGAGTTTGGAGGCAGGGACTTTTCAAACTGACAGGCTTAAAAAATACAATTCACCTTTTGCCCTTCCACTCTCAGCTGCAGACAACTAAGCATCTTTAGAAATCAGTCCCGTAACTCTGAATATGCTCTGATACCTTTCATAAACACGCTAAGCTTTCCCAGGTTACAGGTTTCCAGTCGTAGTTTCTCGTGGAAATTCCCTTGAGAAATTCAGAGGACTAAGCTAAGGGCATTCCTAATGCAGACAAGAGCCAAAACCATCTTTGGTATCTCCTAGTTACTCACTCTAATCTCCAGGTTCTCGAAAATTCGGGAAAGTTATTAATAGCAAGCTCAGATCAGATCTAGACTTTTTTTCTTCCTAAGCTTTTGCTAAAAGACAGTGCAAATCAAGAAGCATACTGTGTAGGAGAAGGGAAATCTATCTATTTATTTTTTTAACAGAAATCGTTCTTGAATGTTTGCCACTGTCACAGAAAGATGAACCCTGTTCAATGTGACAGAAAAGGCATGGATGAGACCTTATTCCTACTCTGACAGCAAGAAGATTTGAGACAGAGGTCACTTAAATGTCTTATAAGGGAGGGTTTTCCAGCCTCTTGAATCAGATGCTACTTGATCTCTTCTCTTCCAAGCTACAGCTTATGTAAGAAGAAATTCTGGAACCAGTTTGACTTTACTATTAATCATTTCCCAAGTTGGTAAGAAAATTGCAATTAGGGCGTATAAGTAAGAGATATAAAATGCAATTGTCAGTTACTCTTGAAATCTGTTTTTCTTTTTTGTTGAATTAGAATAAAAATAAAACAAACAGCAACAACCAACAACACCCTACTTTTAAATCTAGTTCACTCATATTTAGGATAATTTGAAAAGGAGACTCAAGAACATTTTTTGCCCAGGATAGCCTTGAACAGTGATTGTTCTTAACTTCCTAAGAAGCTAGGATTACTGTCATTGGTTACTGATACCTGGGTTATTTTGGAAACATCTAACAACAAATGTATTACATCTAATAAGAAGTTTAAGTATGAGGTTTCCATTAATGTATACAATATATACTTTGATAATATTCTTCTTTCTGTTTTCCTTTATTCTTCTTTCTCCCTTTCCACTCCCCTCTGAGCTTCCCTTTTACTTCCATGAGTTTGTTTTTTTATTTTGTTTTCTTTTCCATTGCATAAATGAGAGGAAATACTAGATAGTTGAGTTCATGGCTTATTTTACTTATTATTTTCCAGTAAATATTATATATTATAGTATATATTAGATGCATAATACATAATATATAATAAATTATATATTATATAATATATTGTATTAGATAACATATTATAATATATTATGTATAATGCATAATATAATATATCATATATAAAATATTTTACATACCATATACTATATAATAACATTATATATTACATATATCATGTATAACATATATATGTATATAATTTCCTTTAGTGCTTCATCTCTTGTTGGGCTCCTAGGATGATTTTACAATTCAGGAATTTTAAACAACGCTGTAGTGAACATGTATCCCTGAAGTATTTCTTAAGAAAATCATGATTAATTAATTACTGAGCAAAAAGTAAGCCAACTGAAAACTGTTTACTCCTCTTTTTTTCCTTTATTTTATTGCTCAAAGCTGAAATATCCAGAATTTAGCAGATAATATTTGTTTTATGCAGACAATTATGTCTGTGTTATGATTGTACAAACGTCACGGGAATTCTGATAGATCTGCACACTTACAACAGCACTTCCAAATTCAACCCAAATAAACAGCCAGTGGTGCTCATGTTCTAAGATGACATCCTCCTTAATCCCCACCTTTAGAGAGTGATGATGGTGATTCTGGATACACCATTGAGACTGATTATACCCTTTGACTGCAGAGGTGCCCTTGTGAACCTGACATCTCAGCCATCCGAGGCCAACAGTCTTAAAAGAGCCAGCAGGTAAAGAAGGCTGACTGTTCAGATGATTTTGGTACTACCAGCCTTAGGATACATGAATTCTTCTCACTCCTTCACTGGAAGTGAAAGAAGGCCCTCCTTTCTCTTGGAGATTTTATGCAGAAGCTTCTGGAACAATCGTCACAGCACTTATCCACTTCATGCACAGGGCTTGGCAGCTCTTTGTCCTATCTTCTCTGTCAAGGGGGAATTTAGCAAATTGCCTTCGTGATTGGATGAATAAATCAGTGAATGAATGAATGAATGGAGTTTCATCTAAAAGAATGTCATTTTAATTATTTTTTCTTTAAAGTACCTAGAACTCTGTTGGCATTTTTTCTAAGATTTTTTTTCAGTGTTTATGAATTTCAGAGAACTTCCTTGGAGTCATCCTGAAGAATGAGCACTAAGACCTGAGCTGTGAACTGAGGAAAAAAACCAGCATGGAGACAGAGACATCTCCAGCAACAGCCACCAGTAGCCTCTTCCTTCATCAATTTCTTCTCACTTCTACAGAGGGATCACGTGGGTGTCTCAGTGAATAAAATGCAAAGACTGGCAGTTGAGAACTATCCTAGGCATTTTGCACGACTCACTTAAATTATTTCCCCTTAAAAAAAAAACCCTCCTCTTTTGGCAAAAATCAGCGTTTGAGAGGGGGTGCTTCTCACTGAGAACTTTTTTTTTTCCTAACTGCTCAGGGAAATGCTCTGGACACTGCCCACTGCTCCGTACTCAGTGTTTGGATTTGCAGCCCTGATGCCAGGAAGCGTAACTGGAGCTGGTATCAGAAGGTTTCTGCCTTGTGCTGGGCTGAAGTTCAGGCAGAGGGCAGATGGCAGCAGGCTAGAGACAAGACTTGCAGAGAATGTTTTCGTGCCCCACGTGTCTGGCACAGCAGACACCCTCTGCTCCCTCAAATTTGGCTGAAAAAACAGAATGCCCTGGCTTCTAGGAACTGCACATCTGCACATAATGTTGGCATGGATGTTCTTTTGTCTGGATGGGAATGACAGACATCTTTTGTACAGATCTGGCAGTCAGGAAGAGAGCTCTGACTCTCCCTGAAGACAGTGCAGCTGCCAACAACACAGACATCCCTAAGCTCCCTAAGTAATACAAATGTCCTTCTCTCCTTTGTTGCCACAGTTATTTACAAAAGTATTGAATATGCTGAAATGCCATGTGATTTATGGAGTGGCAGAACTGCAGATACTTCTGAATCTCCCCATTCCTCATTAAGGACAGGGAGAAAACCAACCAGCTGCAATGATAGGAAAGCAGTAGATGCCAAATTTGAGGTATCCGGGGTTCACAACACCCAAGGAAGTTCAAAGCTGCAAAAAAGCAGGATCAAGTCCAAGGTAAAGCTGATCAAGGGCGTCGAGAGTGAAACGTGAAAAATAACGAGGGCGCCTGTCTTCAGAAGCAGAGGAGGGAAAGCATTAAGTACGAGCACTAGAAACCACATGCTGGCATATGTACTAGCTCAGAAATTTGTTTAGGAATTGAGGCAGGCATTGCCATGCTCTGGCTCTGTCACAGATGAGGAACTGGGTGCTGGAAGGGTGGGTAGAGAATCCGTACTGAGGAGGCAAAGTCAGCAGAGGAAGACTGGAATCAAATCACACAACTCTGCGGCCCAGGAGTGTGTGGACAGGCTAGTTTGAGACTAGAAGCTTTTGAAAATATACTTTTATTTTCCTGTTTTAAAGGTGGTGATCTTGCATATGTGTGTGTATACATATATATGTGTGTGTACATATAGAAATGATTATCATAATCCACCCCAAAATGCATTAATTTCCCCAGTGAAGACATAGTAGAGTGGCTGAATGGATAAGATAAAGAAGAATATAGGCCACCCACAGAGATGGACTTCCCATCCCCTCCCCTGCCCTCCCCTCCACTCCCCTCCACGCCCCTTCCCTCCACTGAAAGTGGAGGAGTAGAATAATATACTCCATACAGATGGTAACCAAAACAGTAATGAATACCATCAGACAAGTTTTAAGTAAAAAAAAAAAATGAAGGCAATAAACAAAGTCATTATAAAATGCAATGGAGTCAACTGATTGCAAGGATATAATAACTACAATAGTTATGCACCTAACAGTGAAGCACCTTAATTTATAAACCATTAAATGATATGAAGAAAGAGACCTAGAAATATAGTAATAAAAGAGGGTTTTAATATTCTACCTTCAAAATAGACAGATTATCCCAATAATTGATAAGGAAAGTGTACTTGAATTATATTTTAGATCAAGTGACTCTAACTTTAATATATTATAAAACTGCATCCAATAGCGTATCACTTTTTTTGTCCTTGCTTTTCTACCTTCTTGCCTTTGACAACATCACTATCAAGGTATAGTACTAAGTAACAAGGTATAGTACCAAGGATAGAATGCAGGTAACATATCTTAGCCTTTGTTAGATCTGCTTAACAATAAAATAGTACATGGAAACATTATAGCAATCATATGCTTACTTTTGTAGAACATATTCTATTGCATTTTATTTTTTAGTATTATTATATTTGATAAAATCTAGTAGTACACTTGTACAGCATGCAATGTGTTTTGGTAAATGTATACAACGTGGACTGGCTAAATTAAGCCAATTAACATTTCTGACAACCCATTTGTCTATCCTACTTTACTTATGGAAAGATTCGATCATTTCAACATTGTATATGCTATGTGTTAACTATACAACCATATTCTTTAAGTGTTATATGTTGAATAATGAATAAAATTTCAATATTTAAAAAGTCATTTTTGTTCCTATTTTAAGCAATCTATACAATTTTGAATGGGATACATTTTAACTAACCAATATTTTCTTTATTAACTTTATAACTTAGGAGAAATTCAAAGCTTCATTCAGTCCAACAAGCTGTATTATGCTCAAATATGACAACTTGTAGAAACCTGGGCCAAGAGGTAATTAAATCATTTTTATTATTCTTGAGGATCATTTCCTAGTGTAAAACTATGTACTTATTACCTCTGTCTCCCTGTACAGCTTCTGCATTAATAGATGATTACTTTCAGCAGATGTAGCCAGAAAAAATTTGAAGTAATAAAATGCTTCCTATCTAAAAGTTGTTTCATCTAACAAGAAAGTGATGCATGATGTTTACAAGTTCATAATGAGTCTTTTCAAAACACTAGAATTGGTATATTTGTAGCCAAACTTAACAACTAACATCAATATTTTCAAAACTGTAATGCTTCATTTGTGTCTAGCACTTTTCTCCTTCACATGATAACGATTCAAAAGTTTCTATTATGCCGGTGCTGGTAATCATGTTTCAGTGACCTCTGTGGGCTTTCAAACTTGGGGAGTGCAAATTCAGCTGAGTAAATAAAGTGACTCTACAATTAACTTAAACTAGAATAGGATTGTAATAAAAGGACACTCAGGCATTTCATGAAAAGAGTGCCCACTAGTTGTCTGTGGGTATTCAAAGACTTCACAACAAATGAGTTCGACTGCATGTGATGGAGAATACCTGACAGGCTGGATGAGGAGTGCAGGTACAGGCCAAGGTGTTTCCCTTAGATTTGTTGAATACTTCCAGCTGGAACAAACATAAAAATGCAGATGAGAGGCATCTGAGATACAACTGAAAAACATTTTATTGTGAGATATTAGAAGACAATTTAGAGAGTAACAGAAACCATTCTAATTATTTGTCCTTCCCTATAGTAACTTATAATGGTAGGTGAGCTGGTTGGGATCATGGCACACATTTAAAGAAGGCTGTTAGAAAGCTGCTGAAATAATCCTGAAATAAGCGGCTGAAATAATGCAGGAACCTGGACTGCACTGGGAGAGATGGCATATCCCTGAGCTATGGCAGCATTCCCAGAGCTTGAATCCCAGTCACCTGGGGTGGTGAGCAAGGGAACAGAAACAGCTGTTGATAATTCTCTGGGTTCAGTCTTGGAGACAAAAATATCAAAATATTTACAGAAAAAAAAGGATAGGAAGTTTAAAGATTTTTTTTTTTTTTTTTTGCTGGTCATGGGCCTGAACTCTGGGCCTTGGTGCTGTCCCTCAGCTCTTCATCTCAAGGCTAGTGCCCTACCACTTGAGCTACAGTGCCACTTCTGGCTTTTTTCTTCTTATGTGGTGCTAAGGAATCAAACCCAGGGCTTCATGCATGCAAGGCATGCACTCTACCACGGTGCCACCTTCCCAGCCCCCATAGCAATTCTTCTTGTGAGAAGAATTACTTTTGTTCCGGACATGTTGAGTTACAGAAGCAGCAGTGTTATTTTACATTTTATTTTCTTGTAAAGATGCTGTACAGAGGGGTTACAGTTACATGAATGAGGTAATGAGTACATTTCATGGTGACGTTGGTACCCCCTCCTTTGTTTTTCTCCTACTATCCCTTCCCTCCCCAACCCCCCCCACTTCTTCCCCCACCTCACTGAAGTTGTAAAGATCATTTCCAACATGGTGTCTTGTGAGTGTCATTGTTGCAATGGGTCATCCTGTGTCCCTGTTTCAACATCTTGTTATTCCCCTTTCCCTCCACAAATTAGATAAATGTACATACATTTGCAGGGTACCCAAATCAAATACAGTGACACTAGGATATCCCATAGGAACATACAAAAGAAACAAAAAAAAATCACATAATACATTAAAAACAACAACAGCAAAGAATAACCATATCTATGTGTCCATATCTTAGGACTGATTTCATTTAGCATCACCTTATATGGTAAAGCTACCAGCACAACTATGTTTATTGTAGCAGCATAGCTAAGATATGGAACCAACCCAGATGCCCTCAGCAGATGAATGGATCAAGAAAATATGATATATATATATATGTAAATGTTCCATCAGAAAGAACAACATTGCCCCATTTGTTAGGAAATTGAAAGACTTGGAAAAAATAATATTAAGGAAGTAAGCCAGACCCAAAGAAATATAGGTCCCATGAATTCCCTTATTTGTAATAAGTAGTATACGTCTAGGATAATCTTATCAGATGAGCTCAAAAGCTCTGTACATATGATCATATAAGATACTGCTAAGCGAAATGAACCCCAAGATATAGACACAGTAGTATTTTTATGAGGAGATTCTCTAAGGTGTAGGGGGGAAATGGAGTACATTGCCTGACAGAAAAGCTACTGGAGAACTGACAGTGGGGAAAATATGAAGGAATCCATGGAATGAGATTACAGAAGATAAATTAGAAGTTAAGAAAAAGGAGCTCAAAAACAAAATAGGGGGACTGGGAAGGTGGCTCAGTGGTAGAGTGCTTGCCTTACATGCATGAGGCCCTGGGGTCGATTCCTCAGCACCACATAGCAGAAAAAGCTGGAAGTGGTGCTGTGACTCAAGTGGTAGAAAGCTAGCCTTGAGCTGAAGAACTGAGAAACAGCGCTCAGGCCCAGAGTTCAGGCTCCACAATAGACAAGATATAGATATAGATATAGATACAGATATAGATATAGATATAGATACAGATAGATATGGAAAAGACTTAGAGTAGGGAGTACACAAAGATTTACAGGAAAGTTAGTATAAAAAGGAAAGGAATCTTCAAAAATGATGAGAATGTCTAAGTGTGCCCTCCGCAGCAGTCATTTTGGGAAAGTACCAGGGTGGGAGATATTGTACGTGGCCCACAAGTAAGACTGTGTAAGGATGAAGAAAATGAGAAATAAAATGCTTGTTCATCAGGTTTTATATTTACGTCGTATATAGAGAACAGCAATTTGATGAAATAGTAAGAATTATGGATTATGGATAGCATTTGTTGATGCTAAAGTTAGATCAAGAATGATCAGTTATAAATACCCAAAATCAAATGTAATTCTGAAAACAGAAATCAGGGACATGCCTGTATACTATGTATGTGACATGTTTTCACACATGAAGTAACCTGAGGTACCTATAATTACTTTTGCAATAATATATCCAGATTTATGTTCATATACACCTTTAAGAGCTTTTGGAATCCTTATCAAACTCTTTCCATTAGTAGGAGAATTGAATGCAAATAGTTTCCTTTGAAAGCTCTTAGGCTTTTAATACATTTGGAAGAGCAATCTCCAGGTCGTTTTCTGATATTCTGTTGTATCAGTGTGGAAGCATTCTGAACTAATATTTATCTATGTGAGAGCTGAAATGTATCTCCATGAAAAAGAAAAGCCAATCCCTGAAAAAGCTGGAATTTCCTACAGGTAATCTGACATCAACAGATAATCTTTGGAAGTCTTTGGAATTAGACAGGTAGGTCTGGAAAATTTAGACTTAAGAAGCCTCATCCAAGGAACTGAAAAAGTCTTTTTGATAATCTATGCTTTCAATCCTCCTTTCAAAGATCCTAAATATATAGTGACCTCAAAGGGAGACAACAACTCTTCTTAAAGGGACAGAAGAGGAAAAAAAATGTGTAGAGGAAAGTCTTTTAAGGACAGTAGAAAATTCTTTATACCAACTTAAATAATGCAGATAATTCTTAGTAGCATGCAACTGTTAAAAGAAGATAAAAGACTCAATTATTATCATTGTATGTCCACGTAGATAACTTTTTCTGGCCCTTTGGCCAGAAAAATTCAAAGTTTAATGATGGATTTACAGTCTCAAATCGGATGCAACAATTTATCCATTTACTCAACATCATTTTAAATAAATAATGTTATAGTAACTTTAATTTTTTTGATTTTTCAAAATAAAAAAAAATTAGACAAAATGACTTCCTAGCTGCATGCTTTGTATTTTTGCTGTAATTTTCTTTATACTTTAGCCATTTCTCTCCATATATAAAACTGTAGATTCTTCTAAAGAATGGGCCAAGCCCCTAAGTGTATAGATTAGAGAAGCTGAGTATACGTTGACAGAATAAATTGAACATACCCAAAGAAATATTTCTCAAAGAAGTTTCTATGCACAAAAAAAGTGCCTGTTTGTTTTGTTTTCTTTTTCTCTTCCTTGACTTTCACAAAAATAAAGGGCTAATATCACCAGCGGGCAAATTTTGTAAAATTACTCTCCAAGTGTTTCAAGAAAACCTGCCAACACAACTCAAACCCAAACCTCCCTTTCCCTGCTTTGTAGCAAAGGGCTCAGTGGGAGGGACTGACAGTCATACAGATGAGAGCCAAATTGTTTAGTGGATTTGAGAAGTGGACAGATGTTCTCCTGGGACAGAGGAGACAGGCACCACCACATATATTTTCACTTGACGTGTTAACCAATATTCCCAGCCAATTATTCAGAGGCGACCAGCAGTTAATGCATGCAAAGGCAGGAGCAGGGACCATCACTCATAGCTCCCACACAGCCTCAACTCCTGCCAAAGTGGTAAATTCCTCTTGGGCTCTGAAAGACATGGGGTTCATTTTTGAGAGGCCTTTTGGATAGGATCCTCGAGGCTTCCATGAGAACATGGAAAACTGATTAGGAAATGGTTATAGTGGATGAATAAATATGAGAGAATAAAAATAATAAATCTGAGGTTATACACTGCAAAATACCAAACGTGAACAAATAGGTTTTACATACAAAAAATGCACTTGGGGGTCTCAAAGGTAATTACCCTGAGGCACTGGGATCGGACGATGAAAAACAATAAGAGACGAGCCTCACCAGTGTTATACCACATTAGCCGATAGGAAGCTAATTTGCAGTGGACCTATGATGCAGTAAGATCTATCCGTTTTCATGGAAATTAGAAAAACCTAAAACACCTATGTTGTCTACTTTATTGAGAGCAATGGCAGGAATAAAGCCCCAGAAAGATTAGAATCTGTACTTCCAAGCATCCATAGAAACAATGCCATTGTATCTGACATTTCTTTTCTTCTATGGGCAGTAAACAATGCACATTTGGAGCTGGTACTCAGAAAATCAGAGAATAAAGTGATGTCAACCTCATTTGCAACGAGTTTGCACTTCTAGGCACCATATCTAAAGTGATATTTTCTTCCTGGGGAAACGGTAAACATTAAATATAAATACAGATTTGCATATATTTAAATAAGTATTTTTTAAAATATGGACTATATTATATATAAAATGGTATTTCCATTACAAAGTTATTTCCTGAAGATATTTCATTGAAGAAAATGCAGAAAAAATCATGTAAGAATTAAGTTAGTAAAACAGAAACCCTCTATTTTTTGAGGTAGGTCTATGATTGAAGTCATTGGTTAGACGAGAGAAAGCTAAGAAGCTGAACAAGGACACAAGAGACAACCCAAAGCTACCAACTACAGAAAACAGAAACCTAACAAAGCAGGTGGGAATGAGAGGGGTGGAGCCCTGAGAAGCTGAGAACATGTTATGGGAACTAAGTTCACAATACATGACTGTCCCAAGGAATCTGGGAACATCGGAGGAAGTACTAAGTTAAGTCTGTGCAGAAGACAGAGGCTTTCAGAACTGTTGACAGCAAAAATTGGGTTAGTACTTTGTGGGTGTTTTCCCCCTTTTATTCCATCTTCCAGGCACCTAAGTGAGCTTTCTATTGTTGTCCACGGTGAGAATATGGCTAGCAAAAGAGCCTGGAGGCTATGGACTTAATGTTTATGTTCACTCCAGAGAATTCACATGTGTAAATCTGATCTCCAATGGGATGATACTTAGGAGTCTTTGGAATGTGTGCATCTGCCTTTCTAAAAGGGATTAGTGCTCTTATACAGGAAACAACCACAGAAATGTCCTGCACTCCATTCTTCATGTGAGGAGAGTAAGAAGACAACCATCTGGTGCCTGGAAGAGAACAAAGACATTTCAGTTGTTTGCAAACGATCCACTCCATGATAATGTGTATTATGGCAGAGTTAAAAGACTAATACACTGGGCCATGGAGGCTAGATAACTGCTCTGTCCCAGTATTGAACAGTAAAGGAAATGACTGCAGGAAATCTGCCAGTGCTATTCCCAATCAAGGCTTTGCTTATGTGATTATACTTTTTCTCCTAAGTGACGGGCAGCTTATAATAACAGGTCACCCTTATTAAGCAAAACCCCTTTAAAGGTATTTCTCACAGTACCTAGAGAAAGATCTCTTCAAACTACATATGTGATCATAAAGGCACCCTGGTCTCTTTAGAACCCTGTAGTATATTTAAGATTAAGAGTAACATGGGCCATGCTTTACAGGCAGTCATCTGCAATTTCATGATGCCTGTTCAGAGACTAAAGGAAGTGAGAACCTCCTGAGTTAAAATCATATATTCGGTATACAGTGGAAGAATTAATCAGGCTGAAGATGCAACAGGTGCAAAGACCTTGAAAAATAAGTATCAAATCCTAGAACTTCTACGTCACTATTTCAGGAGAGGACATTTTACTTTTATCTCACATTGATCTGATCTTTTTGTAAATCCATATGCCTGGAATGAGGTGGAACACCAGCATATAAAAGACCTTACTATACCTCCCCTATGACCCAGCCATACCACTCCTAGGCATCTACCCTGAGCAACAGGAATCAGTATACAAAGACACATGCACCTTCATGTTTATTGCAGCACTGTTCACAATAGCCAAGATTTGGAAACAACCCAGAAGCCCCACTACTGATGAGTGGATACAAACATTGTGGTACCTATATACAATGGAATATTATGCAGCCATTAGAAAGGACAAAATAATGGCATTTGCAGGGAAATGGATGGAACTAGAGCAGATTATTTTGAGCGAAGTAAGCCAAGAACAAAGAGACAAACGGCACATGGTCTCCCTGATATGTGGATGCGAAAGCCAAAATATAAGAAGATACGTCAAAGTAACGGACAGCCACCAATTTTGTCAAATCATTGCTAAATGACTCCATGTTCTGGACCATAAAAATTGTAGATATATACATGGAACAGAGGGAGGCCAGGAGGAGGAACAGAATAAGTAGGAACAGCCCACACTAAGCAAAAGGAAAGAAATGTAAACATCACCTGATGTGGAAAAATTAACTTGTAATGTCAAAGCTCATAGAATTCACAAACTGTATAGACCACGATAATGACAATTTGCCTTGTGAAAATTAAAATGTGCTTGTGACTCTCACTAAGTATCACTATTCCACAATACTGTGAAATATGTGAAATTCATGTAATTACCTAATCTCAATTAAAGGAAAAAAATGAGAGAAGGGATGGGTTAAGAGAGATGGGTGACAATGTTGTCAGACATTTTGTACTCATTTACTGTTTTGTAGAATGGGAACTTCTTTGTACAATTTAAAGATAATAAATAAATAAATAAACAAACAAAGACCTTACTATAAGACTTGAACTTTTGAAACTACTTGAGTAGCATTTTTGGGATATAGGCAGCAGAGGATTCTTTCTGATAAAACTCCGGTTGCTGAAGAGTTAGATGGCAAGAATAAGAACATATGACTCCATCAAATTTTTAAAAAGTCCAAACAGTGACATAAACAATTAACAGAGTAGAGAAAACCTACAAAATATAAGAAAATCTTTTCCAGCTGTTCATCTGACAAAAGATGATACCAGAATTTATCAAGACCTCAAAAAAATCTAAGCACCAGAAGAACAGATAATCCAGTCAATAAATGGGCAAATAAAATACACAGACATTTATTAGATGTCCTGATAAATACATTGAAAAATGTTCAACATCTCTAACCATTAGAGAAACGCAAATCACAGCCGCAGAGATTTCATCTTACCCCAGTCACAATGTACTTCAAGAAAACAAACAACAGCCCAGAGACCAGTGGCTCACAACTGTAATCCCCGCTACTGAGGAGGCTGAGATCTGAGGATCACAATTCAAAGCCAACACCCAAGGGTGGCTACAAGGGAAACTGAAAGGGGAAAAGTGGGGAAAGAACTATCCGGATGCAAAAGGAGAAGAGTGGAAGGGCTGATATTGAGAACAATATCATGCACATCAAAGAAGATGGAGCTGGTGCCCAATAGATGAGTCCGTGTACTTAGAGCATGTGTTCCTTGATAACTAAAGCAGGCAATTCATTTTGACTGTAGGCACAGAAAGTTGTAGACAGATAACTGTGTGCATTTATTTTATTGTAAAGATGATGTACAGAGGAGTTATAGTGACATGAGTAAGGTAATGAGTACATTTCTTGTCGAACATTATTACTCTCTTCTTTGTTTTGTTTTTTTCTACTATCCCTTCCCTACCCCACCTTCCCCCACTTCCTCTATAAATGTTCTTCCCCCTATGGTATATCCCCTGTTGCCACTGTATTTGATTTTGGTACCCTACATCTTGTATATATATTTATCTAATTTGGGCAGGGGAAGGAGGATAACAAAATGCTGAAACAAGGACACAGGATGACCCATTGCAACAATGATACTCACACGACACTATGTTGGAAATGAACTGCATAGAATTTTAACTAATATCTAAACTACTCTGCATAAACATCTGTAGAGAAAGCTGAGAATATTATGTGACAATGTTATATCAAAGACTCAAAGCTATCACTTAAGCTGAGGAGATGGGTAGGGGTCAGACATCAGTGCCAAATGTGGAAGTCATCGGAATATTTAATTAATTTTAACTCTGTTTCCTAATCGAAATGGCACACTACAGACCAGCAAACCATGTAACAGCACATGAAACACTCAATTTCCTTCCTGTGTGGACAAGTTGCACTTCTCTAGTTACACCTTGCCTTTAATGGTCAGCCTATAGGATAAACCTTTACTTTTAAACACAATATTATATCCCATATCGCACAATAGAATTGAAACCAGTAGAAGATACTACAGATTCCCATAGTTCATTAGGCTTATCCTAGGGTATATATATTTGCAAGTTGGATTCTGTAAATTTTATCAGTAAAGGGCCAATTAATTTAGCTTTTATGGCTTATATGGTCTTAGTTGCAAGTACTCAGTTCTGCTGTGACAGTAATTTAGATGCCACAGTTGACCTGGACAAGAATGGACAAAGTGTTTGCCAATAAAACTTTATTGATCAAAGCAGGCAACTGCTGAGTTTAACTTGAGTACCCATCTTGGTTAAACTGATTTCTGGATTGTCAGCTGGATCCCTGTCTCTTGGGTTGCCACATCATTTTTATCTTTCAAGACACTGAAGCTGAATGGGTGGGTGTTGGTACTGCTCCAGCCCCACCCACCATGAGATGCTTAAGACTAAGGAGAACCAGTTTGCTCCTTTTTAACAATTCAAGAGGCAGAGAGTAATCAATGAGAACTTTATGTGGGGAGTCTGATGGCATGCAAACCACAAAGGGTGTATATTTTTTTTGTTGCCTGTGATGTCATTTCATTGCTGTGAATTTCTACATAACTAAGAAGTTGAATAGGGAAGAAACTTCCTTTGGGTAGATTTGGGGGTGGGGACAATGGCGAAAGGACTGGCATTGATCAAGTAAGTAGATCTTACTCATAGATGGAAATGAAACCTCTCTGAACATCTGCCAAAATGAACTAAAAAATAGAACAGAAGGAAGGAAAACTTCTAAAGGCCTCAGACCCCACAGGGCATGGGTTAAACCAAGATTTCTACTCTCAAATGCCTGTCATTCTTTTTATGATTGACTTTCTGATTTGGGGGAAAGTTACTCTTCAAAAGAAAAACAATTGCCACCCTTCTGATTTTGGAGTTTTCACCCCTCTACACTAGTTTATCCCCTTACTTCTTGACTCATTTTCAGGGATCATATATGGTAGTAAGACCAAATAAGGAAAGAAATTACTTCAATAGTTTTATTCAGAACCAATGCATAGGGACAGCAGTAGCTCTTGAGGAAATGATTAACATCAGACCATCTTGATGCCTGCTACAACTCCACTACCAAGTCAAACCATTCATTTCTTCCATATTTAATGACTTTCAGAAATACAAGTTCCGTGATTTCAAATACTTGCCACCAGGCAGAAAGAAATGAACAGCTTTTCTTTACGTTATGCATGCTCCTTTCTCTTGGTGAGCAGTGGCTCACTGAGACATTAAAGGATCAAATCCTTATGGCTGTACCTACCACATGAAAGGCTGGTATAAACAGCAGACTTTAATTAAGAGTTTGGAAAGAGCATTTCTGTTTAAATAAAATAAAAACACAGGTGGTTTCGTGAGTTCACTCTAAGTCTAAACCCCAAAATGCTATTTAAAGTGCAAAGTGGTTAAAGGATTTTATTTTTCTGGTCAGTTCTACTCCAGGTAGAAACAACAACTCTCCCACTCCTGACAGCATGGGGTGCTCATGTGTGTTTGACTCTGAGCCAGCTTTTCTGTGCTTTAAAATTCTCTATCTGGAGGGGGGAAAAGTCTTCCATTAAAATACCTGGCAGTTTTCACGCATAATATTGCTCAAACTGTAATTTTTTCATAACTTTCTTTTCCCTTAAAATACCCTTTATTTTGTGGCTGCTATGTTCACTACCAGCAACAGTACTATCATGACCTGGGCATCTCTTCTTAGAAACAATGCCACTGATTTCTAGAACTTTCTATGCTTTGTTAATAAGAGCTTCCTAGGATTTGTCCTGTATTGGGTTTGTGATCTTTGCAAGTTCCTCGGCCTATGAAAATTGACAGAAGAATCTGAAGAAGTGATCACACCACACAGATAGCAATGGAAAATAAAATTAGTAATAACTGATACCTAACATTTGCGAGAAGTCACCAAAACAGTAGTAAGTTACATGTGAAGTCAGCAGCTGCAAGAAATCACTCCACACTCATACTTGAGCATGATTTTCTAGTCGCCAGTCATCAACACCATCACTGAATGTCTAATTTCGTCTCGTGTTTAATGTTTGATGGGCAACGAATTCATAAGACTGAGAACAAAGAAAGTGACATTCTGTCTTAAAAGGCCTTGGGATTAAGTCGGTGAGAAGCACTAATGTAAGGGCACACACAACAACATCAGGTTACTTAATTCAAATCCAAATTTAGCTCCTTTCCCCAAATCTGCTCAACCTTTCTGTTGATCATCTATAACAGAGGGGTGATAATACAGTGTGCATGTCACAGATATATTTGGAGTTTTAAGTGAACATATGTAACTCATTTAGAGCCTGGCATGTAGTAAATGTTATGGTAGTGTTCGTGTTGTTATTTTGATGATGTGTGCCAAAAGTTGAGAGAGTATGCCATATTAAGTATTAACACACATGAGCTCATTTATTCGTTTTCCCTAGTCAACTCTGCAGAGTTATATACTTGAAAATAACGGGATCTCTGCACCGTTTGTTCAGCCTTTTACAGTGGCAAGATGAAGAAGCCCATCCTGTACCTGAATTCATTAAACAAGAGTAGGATGCAAAGATTGAAGGCTATGTTTCTCAGTGAATAAACATAAAGAAGGGAAAATGTCCTTTAAAAAACATATACATTTGTGAATAGTGTAGTATATATTTACATATAGACATGCTTTTTTAAATATAATAAATGTGTTTAAAAATTATTTAAATACAAAATATGGGGTTTCCTTAAAAAAATCATGAAGAATAATCCATGGTTTGTAGAGATGGTAGTTGAGTTAGAAGCACATTTTGAGAGCATTGATCTTGAAGTCAGCATTTTCTGATTATCCTTGCAAAATTGTAGGATCATTCCTGCAAAATTAAAGCTGTAGCTACTTTCATTAAGTGCTTGTGTTTTCTCAGAATTATCTCTAATATTTTTCAGAGTCTTAAAGGTAGGGCATGCTATGTAGTTTGAGTTTGGGCTTCTTTGTTGAGTTTTATCTTATTTAACTTCCTCTGTGGCATTTTATCTTGTTTAACTTCCTTTCCAGGTTATTGATTTCTTGGTGCATTTTATGACATTATCTCTAGCTTTTACACAGTACTGTTATTTTATAAAGATTTTAAATGATCACAGCAGTGAATAATGTAAGTGCAGGATTTGAGTCACCAAAGCCTTTGCAGAAATTGCCGTTTAGATAAATAGCTATGTCATTCAAGCAATACCTGCAAGAGTTCTGGAAATTTTTTTGGTTTAACATATAAGGAGTACTTGCCTAGAACCATATTCAACTATTTCATTTAATGCACTTCCATTACAAGCTTAGAAATTCTTGATAAATTTTGAAGACTTGAAGTTAGACACATGAGGTTCTATTTTTCAATTAGCTTATAAGATTGCATTTCCAATAAACATGATATTCTGCCTGACTGTATTTGACTGTAGTTATGGGCTCCTCTGATCTGGATTCCCCTTTAAGCTTGCCAGATAGATCTCCTGTTACTGTATTAGTACTCATTGCATAGATTTCACTTGAGTATTATCATATTCAGTGCCAAATACCCTGTTCTTGGTAAGGCAGTACTGTCCATAGCCCTGAGTACTTTTTACATTTAGAAGGAAGAAAAGCATCTCATAGCAACCCCAGATCATGTGATAAGCAGAAGGCCCAATGCACGTCATATAAGCTGTCAGGGAGTTCCTCTCACCTGCTTTCAGAATCAGTACATAAGAGAATGCCTCCTCCTCCTACAAACCCCAGAGATCACCGTCTACATTTCCTGACATCTGAGAGCATGCTCCTGCTTGCCTGCTCTGCATGGAAAGTGATGAAAACAGAAGAAAGGGAAAGCGGGTGCAGAGAGCAAAACATGACCGCCTAACAAATAACGTCTGGGATCAAGACAAGATCTAAGAAAAGATCGAGCCACATGAATATTTACAGAAAGTAGAATTAGAACAAACCTACACCGAACATTTTCTGCCTATCTCAGGCCCTGTATTTGTTGCTTTTATATACATTACTTTAGCTTTTATCTTCACAAATCGCCCAATTGGGAATAGTGATAAATGAGCTATCTATGTTGATGAAAGAATGACTGTATAGTATTTGGGCTTAATTATTACCACTTTAGAAAGGATACATATTTAAAAGACAACAGAAGGTAGAAGATCTTGTCCTTCAAAGATTGTTTATTTTTATTTTCATTTTATTTTATTTTTTTGGGTCCGGTCGTGGGGCCTGAACTCTGGGCCTAGGCGCTGTCTGTCAGCTCTTCAGCTCAAGGCTAGCGCTTTACCACTTGAGCCATAGCACCTCTTCTGGCTTTTTTCTTTTTGCTTATGTGGTGCTGAGGAATCGAACTCAGGGCCTCAGGCATGCAAGGCAAGCGCTCTACCACTGAGCTACCTTCCCAGCCCCCCTCAAAGATTGTTTTAGAACAAGCCCTAGTATTTCTTATCTACCTGCACTACATTTCTGTAAATGCTATGAGAGTCACCAATGTTAATATTTTCTAGCTCTTCATATTGGAATTATAGAGAATCTATTCCTCCCATGACAAAGAGGTGTCACAACATGATATTAAATTGGTTTTAAATCTTAAGGCCCTAAATATTAATGAAATATCTCTAATAAATAATCTATCTCTATAAATAGCCTAGTGTCAATAATGTCAATTAAAATGCTGACAAACTAAAATAATGGGTCAATACAAACCCATGATAGCCTGGATTTCATTGATAATTTTTCAATTGCCGGTGTTGTGATTTTGCAAGTTACTCTACCTTTAGGATCTTTATTTCTTTTTTTTTTAATTTTATTTTATTTTATTTGTGAACATACTGTACAGAGGAGTTACAATTACATGGGCAGGATAATGCGTACATTTCTTACCAAGCATTGCATCCTCCTCCTTTGTTTACCCTTCACATCCCTTCCCAGCCTCCCCCCTCCCCCCCAATCCCAATCCTTCTCCTTCCCCCCCCTTCCGCCCCCCCCCCCTGCACCGACGTTGTAAAGCTCGTTTTGGACATGACAACTTGTACTTCTCATTGTTGCAACAGGTCCACCTGTATCCTTAAACAACTGGTTTTTCCCCATCTCCTCCACAAGTTATACTGACATCAAATATAGTGAAAGCAGGGGTTATACTGTGGGGGAGGGACATACAAAGCAACAAAGAGATAATCTTATAAATGCGTTAGAAACACATGCATGAAAGAAAAAAACATTAAAATACACATCTAAGGGTTCATTTTCCTGACATCACATTATCTGACCTTTTCCACTTGATCATACATATACTAGATATTACAAATAAGGGAAACCATGGGACCTATGTTTCTTTGGGCCTGGCTTACTTCACTTAATATAATTTTTTCCAAGTTTTTCCATTTCCTAACAAATGGGGCAATGTCATTCTTTCTGATGGAGGCATAGAATTCCATTGTGTATATATACCACATTTTCTTGATCCATTCATCTACTGAGGGGCATCTGGGTTGGTTCCATATCTTAGCTATGGTAAATAATGCTGCAATAAACATGGTTGTGCTGGTAGCTTTAGTGTGGTCTTGTTTGTAAACATCTGGGTAAATGCCCAAAAGTGGGATTGCTGGGTCATAGGGGAGTTCTATGTGAAGTCTTTTGAGGAACCTCCATGCTGCTTTCCAAAGTGGTTGAACAAGTTTACATTCCCACCAACAATGAAGTAAGGTTCCTTTCTGTCCACATCCCCTCCAGCATCTGTTGTTGTTAGAGTTCTTGATTTTTGCTGTTCTAACTGGAGTGAGGTGATATCTCAATGTTGTTTTGATTTGCATTTCTTTTATGGCTAGGGATGTTGAACATTTCTTCATGTGTCTATTGGCCATCCTTCTTTCTTCTTCAGAGAAGCTTCTCTTTAAGTCTTTCGCCCACTTATTTATTGGGCAGTTGTTTCTTTGAGGATTTGTTGTTGGGTGGTTTAATTTTTTGAGTTCCAAGTATATTTTAGATATGAGACCCTTGTCCGTTGTATGGCTAGTAAAGATCTTCTCCCAATCTGTGGGCTTTCTATTGATCTTGCTAGCTATGTCATTTGCCCTGCAGAAGCTCTGCAACTTTATGCAATCCCATTTGTCCAAACTTTCTTTGATTTGTTGTGTTTCCGGGTCTCTATTTAGAAAATTTCGGCCTGAGCCAAGGAGACCTAGGGTTTCTCCTATTCCATCCTGTAATGTTTTCAGAGTGTCTGCTTTGAGTTCAAGGTCTTTGATCCATTTGGAGTTGATTCTGGTGCAGGGTGATATATAAGGATCTAGCTTAAGTTTTCTACATGTAGTTAACCAATTTTGCCAGCACCATTTACTGAAGAGGTTGTCTTTCTTCCATTCTATTGTTTTAGCTCCCTTATCGAAGATTAGATGGCTATAGGTCTGTAGGTTCATTTCTGGGTTTTCAATTCTATTCCATTGGTCCTGAGGTCTGTTCTTATGCCAATACCAAGCTGTTTTGATTACTATGGCTTTATAGTAGAGTTTGAAGTTTGGTATTGATATTCCTCCAGCAGTGTTCTTTCCATTGAGGAGCGTTTTTGCTATTCGGGGTCTTTTATTGTTCCATATGAATTTTTGGATTGCCTCTTCTATTTCCTTGAAGAATGAGGTTGGAATTTTGATAGGTATTGCGTTGAATTTGTAGATAGCCTTGGGAAGTATTGCCATTTTCATGATGTTAATCTTTCCAATCCAGGAACATGGGAGGTTTTGCCATTTTTTAAGTTCTGTGTTGATTTCCTTTTTTAAGATTTTAAAGTTTTCATCATAGAGGTAGGATCTTTATTTCCATAGCAGTAAAAGAGAAGCAATAGTTATCTCTCTTTTTTATTTATTTATTTATTTATTTATTTATTTATTTATTTATTTATTTATTGTCGGTCCTAGGGCTTGAACCCTGGGCCTGAGCGCTGTTCCTCAGCTCTTCAGCTCAAGGCTAGCTCTCTACCACTTGAGCCACAGAGCTGCTCCTGGTTGTTTTTTTTTTTTTAATTGTGAAAATACTGTACAGAGGTGTTATAATTACATGAGCAAGATAATGAGTGCATTTCTTATCAAGCATTGTTGCCTCCTCCTTTGTTTTCCCTTCCCATCACTTCCCATCTCCTCCCTCCCCTCCCCTACCCCCTCCTCCCCTCTACCCCTGCACCAAAGTTGTAAAGTTTGTTTTTGACAAAACAACTTGTACATCTCATTGTTGCAATGGGTCCACCTGTATCCCTATTTAAACAATTTGTTTTTTCCCTTCCCCTCCACAAATTATACCAACACTAAAGCTGCCAGCACAACTATGTTCATTACAGCATTATTTCCCATAGCTAAGATATGGAACCAACCCAGATGCCCCTCAGTAGATGAATGGATCAAGAAAATGTGGTATATATACACAATGGAATTCTATGCCTCCATCAGAAAGAATGACATTGCCCCATTTGTTAGGAAATGGAAAGACTTGGAAAATGTTATATTAAGTGAAGTAAGCCAGGCCCAAAGAAACATAGGTCCCATGGTTTCCCTTATTTGCAATAACTACTTGTCTGAGACAAGTAGAATAAGTAAGATAAGTTGATGTTAGGGAAATGAACTCTAAGATATGTATTCAAATGTTTTTTCTTTCTTGCAATTGTTTCTAACATACTTATAAGATATTTCTTTGTTGCTTTTATGTCCTTCCCCCATGGTATAACTGCTTCTGGTTTTATGAGTAGTTATTGGAGATAAGAGTCTCATGGAGTTTCCTGCCTGGGCTGGCTTTGAACAGCTATCCTCAGATCTCAGCCTCATGAATAGCTAGAAATACAGGTAGGAGCCATCAGCATCCGGCATCTCTTACAATTTTAAAAAATCATTTGTTTTGTCCCAGAAATCTGATTTTGCCCAATATTGGATTATGTGACACTTGTTTACAACCAGAATATACACTGATAATTTTGATAATTAAATGTCTCTTTAATTATAAACATACAAATTTAGGGCTGGGAAGGTGGTCCAGTGGTAGTGTGCTTGCCTTGCATGCATGAGGCCTTGGATTCAATTCCTCAGCACCACATAAGCAGAAAAATCAAGAAGTGGTACTGTGGCTCAAATGGTAGGGTGCTAGCCTTGAGCTGAAGAGCTGAGGGACAGCACCCAGGCCCAGAGTTCAGGCCCCACAACCAACCAAAAAAACCCAAAAACCAAAACAAAAAAAAACATCCAAATTTAGGCTGAATTGATAGAAGCAAAGTCTTAAGGCCCCTAAAAGAATATTTTTATTATACCCTAATGTAGGCCACTTAATCCAACTAGAAAAGTCAAGTTCTTATGGATTTTAGAGCACTATGAAATCAGACATGATATGGGAAGGGGTAGCACTGTAGACACGATTGCTTTTAAACTATGGCTGCAATATCCATGTGTGGCATAAGGCCAACATTCTTTGGTTGGAATCCATGAAACACAGTGGGAATTAATCAAGGTCCTCAAGCCCACTGAGCTCATGAAAATAGTCCTGAAGCAGCACTTTGCATGTGTGTGAGTGTGTGTATGTGTGTGTGTGTGTGTTCCAATAAAACTTTATTTATAAAACGGGCCTATTGGCTGGATTTAGCTGTGTGCTGTAGCTTCCTGACTCTTCTCAAATTTATAAGCATCCCCTCCACATTCTTTCATATCTTGATGTTCTCTGAAGTTCAGAAGTCTGGAAATTACATCCCACTATCTTCCATTATACTTTGTAACCCTTCCCTGTGCTTGTACTATAGGTATTTGCCTTTTTAAGCCCTCTCTTTGGGAACATTGTTAGATGTTAGAGTTAGATTTCCAGGACTGTTTTTGGAAATTTGCCCTGAGCTATTCGAGACCAGGGACTAGTTTTCAGGGGTTTTTTCCCCCCATTGCTCTTAACCCCTGCTGTTTTATGCAGGGTGTTGGAATGAAGTAAGGTACAGCAATGTACTGGGGTCTGAATCTGATATCAGAAAGAACTGAGGATCAAGTTAGAAGCTTTACCTTGGGGGCCTAGGGTTTTCTCTACATTTTCTGTCTAGTTTTGGAAAACTTGTGACCAGCATGAGGTCTCCTGATATAGAAATTTTAACAGCCACTAGAGATTGATTAGATCTGTCATTTGTATTTTTTACAAAAACCCAGGAAATGCAATTTTTAAAAAAATATTGGAGTCATTGTATTATTGTTTGAGTTTTATCTTAGTCATTCAATTGATAACCAGCATGACTATTGATTACTAAAATATGTTTTGATATTATTACAATTATGGTTACTTTGCTTTTCTTAAAAACATATGGCATGAAGCATCTTATTTCCACTGTGGAATTCTAGGCAAGGGAAGCCACAGGCTCTCAGCTCTTCTACACTGTTAGTCTCCTTCTTTGCCTTTTCTGATTTCTGCACCAGGTATATAAATAATTCCATCATAAAATATGCCAAATTCCCAGAAAGTTATTCCACCATGAAGTCTGTCAATCTTGAAGAACTGGCTTTCTGATGGCCGTTACTCTCCTCCACTGGGACTCTTCTTCATATAGTGCTACCACTGCTATACAGTGACGACCATGAAGAGCATGATGTCCAGTAATGCAAGCCAGTCAGAGAAACACAAGTACTGCATGATGTCACTCATGCACAAACCTACAAGAGTTGATCTTACAAATGCTGAGAATACAATGGTGGCTGTGAGAGGCGGGAGAAATTAGGGAGAAATTATGTCAGAGGACATAAAAGTTCAGTCCGTTAAAAGGAATACACTTCAAAAGTTCCACTGTACAGCAAGGTGACTATAGTTAAGGGTGACATATTGTATTCTCAAAAATATGTGAGTGGATGTTATATGTTATCACAACAAAAATGATAACTATGAGAATAAAATACTTGTTACTTATTCTACTTTAAAATTAAAATATACAAAGCTATCTGTCCAAAAAATGAAAATTAGCCCCAAAGCTTTTTGTGTGAAGATTTTTACATAAGAAATGACTAAGTAATACTATGTTAATAGTATATTTATTTTCAGGTTTTGAATGAGAAAATGATATAATTTTCAGACTTGGTACTTACATTTGTTAACATGAGAATAAGATTACTGAATGCAAGAAGGGGAAGTGAACTAATTAGAGAACAATATTTACATAAAGTAAAAAACCATAAATGTTGTATGGCCTTCTGGGTCTTAGTAAACTAGATAATTTTGAGTGTATAAAGACACAGAAGATCATGAATAAACAGAATCGAGGACATAAAGGTTTCTGTAAATAACCATTGAACCATGTCACCAAAGACAACAAAAACAAAAACAGACACATATTACCAGAGAACCTGACGTTTATTTCTCATATTACTTAGGCAATACTGGCATTGCCAGTGAAGTGTTCTACATGCCTCTAGGCCTTTTCTGCATTAGTTATTTTTCACACAGGGTCTCATGCTTTTTCTAACATCACACAGTGATTATCCTACCTCTGCTCTCATGTGGCTGCGATAACCAGAGTGACCACCATGCCTAGCTTGTTCTTTGAAATAAGATACTGGTTTGTTTTTTTCTACCCAGACTGGCCTCAAACCTTGGACCTTCTCTCTCCATTTATCAAAGAAGTGGATTATTCTTTCATACATTTTTTGTTGTTTTTGTGGTTTTAGGGTTTAGGGTTTCAGGTCCAGGGTCATGCCTCTGAATTTATTATTGAGGTTTAGCCATCTACCACTTGAGCTACAGCTCCACTTCTAGCTTTTTCCTTACTCATTGGAGATAAGTCTCATGGACTTTCCTGCCTAGGCTGGCTTCAATGTATAATTCTTTGAGCAGCTAGGGTTATAGGTGTGAGCCACTGCCTACCCAGCACACATTTTTATATGTAGTAAAAGTCTATTCAAAATTTATAAAACACACTTTTATTTTTTCTTGGTATGGAATCAGTGCACTAAATATAGAGGAAGCAATGGCAGGATGCTGTACTGTGTATCACCAGAGACATTTGCTCATTCTTCCAATGTATGACCATGGCTATAATGCTTCCAAGAGTAAGGGAGCCCTCCAATCTGTCCAAACAGTAACTAGGAGGTAAGAGTGTTTCTGTGTGGTATTTGTGTTCGTGTGTGTGTGTGTGTGTGTGTGTGTGTGTGTGTGTGTGTGTGTGTGTGTGTGTGTGTGTGTGAAGAAATGAGTGAAGGATACTATAAGTCATCTCCAAGCACAAGGGTAACATCACATAGTGCTCTCAAGCCAAGTGACATAATGTGATGACTATATAGGTCTTCATATTCTCATTGTTAAGTAGAATTACTTGACTGACATTCATTAAATCATATAATATTTCTCTTCTTTTCTTCTTTTATCAATATAAATGCCAACATAAATAGCATAATACTAAAGAAACACTACTTCCATAACAACCTACATCGGAATTCAGCCGCTGAGATACTGTATCACAGAGATTCTGTGGATATTAAATGTCTGTATGGAGCCCTGGAAAATGCTAAAATCACACCTCACTCGCTGGGATATTCTCAGTTGTTAGAAATATTGAAAGCAGGATTGGAATTAGTGATATCCCAATCTAAAGTAGGGATAAATAATTACAAGTTACCCAAATTAAAACACACACAGTTCTATGACTGGCTGACAAAGGTACGGTTATCTTCCAAAAAGCACTTGATAGTAGATCACTGTTCAAGTACCAAAGATGTGTGGAAGACACATTTGTCATCAAATCCTAACAGGAAATAGAGAAGTCATGGGTCAAGAAGACTAAACAAAGAAAAAATAATAATGACATATAATAAGACAAAAATCCCACCCAGAAAATAGCTGGAAAAAAACCAGAACCTTAGTTTCAGTTTATGTTATTTTAAAAGAGTGAAATTCAGTAGAAGAAACCTACTTTGGAAACTAACCTTTGCATTATTAATAATAACAAAAATATAATTTACTTATTTCTTATTGCATATCATGACAAAGCTAAGGGCTTTGCAAGCTTTCTATGTTAATTTTTTACCATTCCCAACAACATTTAGATTAAACTAATTTGCTAAGAAAACTTTTCCAAAGGAGACTTCCTAGGCTACAGATTTTCTTGCACTAATAAATTACATGTAAATATTCAAGCAATCTTTTCCAATAAAGCTCAGGTATCAGATCAACAATATGGCAGATTTTTAGTTAGAGATTTCAAATTCTATCTGGATGCACTTAGCATGATTTTGGTACTAGTGTAAATGGCTTCCACATTCGCCTATATGTGTATAATGCATTTAGACGGCTGTCAGAATTTTTATATACCTGCCTCAAATCTGGCTTTCTTTAGTAAGAGAGGAACTAGTGATAAAATCTATGGTTAGATTGAATCTTACCATATGGAAAGGATTAATATTTGGCCAGTAACAATAACATAGTAGTGTAATTTTTATTCTCTATCACTGCTCAGTTTGGCAAGGATTATCTTGCCAAATAAAAGAATGTCATGACCCCTGCACACATAGAAGAGAGTATAGATGTAAATTAATAACCACTATGAAAGATTCCTTGGGGATCAAACATAATTCTGTAATGACCTGAAATAGAAAGAAATGTCGTCAGAGAGTAAAAATTGTAGCATCACTGGAAGATAATGTTAAGAAGAAATCCTGGAAGCTTGTAACTCAGAAGAATTATAACTGTAAGCTGAACTCACTTTATTTTATCAAGTTGGTGTAGAACTCACATTTCAAATATTATATCATATGAATACATCATCATAGTATATGAGATATAATTGCTTTAATATATTATTAGTACAACTTTTTGTGATTTTACAATTGCTAAATCATACATATGTATATATATTGTATTCGTATACATCAGAAATTTTATGAATATCAAGATTGAAAATAGCAACAAGTTAATGTCTAAGTTGATACATACAGATCTTTATCTACTATTTTCAGATGAAAGTAACTGAAGAAACTATAATTGGCATACTTATGAAATGAGGATTATTATGGACCAATTGCTTATTTCTATATGGAAAATCAAAGGAAGTCACATCTCATTTCATATCTATAATTATTCTTCATAGGGGAGACAGTTATTATAATTATGGAAGTTTGAATTTTAAAGTCTAAAGCACTACTGCTTTATGAGTGGATCTGTTTCTGAATGTGGTACCTTTGATATAACTAAATGCTTTGAGAATGACTGTTTCTCTTTTTCTCAAGATAAGCTAAGCTATTGCTGGTGTCTTATGCCTGTAATCCCAGTCAGGAGTATCAAGGTTCAAAGCCAGCCCAGGCAAGAAAGTCTTTGAATCTCTTATTTCCAATTAATTACCACAAAGCCTGAAGTAGAGCTTTGGCTCACGTGGTAGAGCACTAACCTTGAGGAAACATGCTTAGAGACAGTGCCTAAGCCCTGAATTCAAGCCCTAGAACCAGCACAGGAAAAGAATCAAAAGATAAAATAAATCATATACTTCTATTTGTAATTAAATAGTAATGCTATGGAAAAGAACAGCAATATCATGGACAGTGATGTTTTTCATATATTACCTTTAATAGCACATAAATAATGAAGCTGGAATTACTGTATTTTACTTTCTCACCCAGGTACCTTCTTCCTATCACAAAGCTAAGTAGGTTCTTTTATCAAGGATGAAACATTATTAGATAGACTTTGTTTTTGTTTTTTCCTTTGTAAGAAATGATTTATGAAAACAGTACTAGCTGAAAAACCACAAGCCACATATTTTCAGTTCTATTTTAAAAATGTGTGGGTAAAAATTGCTTTCTTCAAAAGAAAGGAAATACAGAATATACATAGATTTTCATCCCCTACTACGTAAGTTTTCATAAAGCAAATGGGATAATTGACATTTGATTAATAAGAAAACATTATTTGCATTACAACAGCTATTCCTAGTAGCAGTAAGGCACAATCAAGTTGGGAATAATAATCGTTTCCCTGTGAAAAAAGGCAAGAATATAGATGTGTTTTTGAGTCCAATGATCTGAGAACATAATTTCCTCCTATAAATACTGTGAGCAAAGTTTCAGTCTTGTCTTATCAATGGTACTATGAACAAGGCTAAAAATCAAAGTGTCAAGTTAAGGTAAGAGATAATAGTGGGAAGGGAGAAAAAATTGGAAAATAGACAAAGGAAAGAACTTTATTAAGTGAATTCTGCTGAAATTACTTTTCATTATAAGACAGCTAAAGAAAATACATGTGTCTTTATTTTTAAGTATCTAAAATTCCCTGAACAACTTCTGTTTATTCTTTAAAAAACAAACTATTTGAGTGTGTACTTTTAGTTTCAAATGTCACTATTGAGTTATGGAAAAAACAAACCACTATAATCTAAAAGTTGTCTAGTGCATATGCTTCTGTTCAGCTCATTCTCCTCATTCTAATTTTTACATGAGTTAGGTCTCTGGGCTGCTAGGACAAATGACCACAAATGGGTGGAGTTATGGCCCTTTGCACAATTTTATCTCAGTTCTGAAAGCCAAAGTCCAATACTGGTGGTGAGAAAGGTTGAGTTCTACTAAAGATTGTGATGGAAATTTCATGCCTTTTCCATAAATTGGGTTGATTTTACAGTGCTTTAATGGTCCATGGCTTTAGAAACATTGTTCTGAGTCATTTCCTTCATCTTTCCATGCCCTTCTTTCTCTATTTGTGCCCATCTTTAAATTTACTTAAGACACTCATCATACTGACTTAGAGCCCATCCTAATGACTTTGTTCTAACTCTAACTAATCATATCTGCAATTCCAGACATAGTATGAGGTATTAGAACTCAGGATTCTTATATGTGAATTTTAGGCATATACAATTCAGCTTATAAGAAGACTACAATTTTCTTGTGCTCTACTACTCTATATCTATTTCTTTTTTTTACAGTCTTTCTTATTATAATGTTCCATGCTAACTGGTGTTTTTCACAGTTTTTTCTTTACATTTCTTTTTTTGATATTTATTTATTTATTCATTTATTTATTGTTGGTCATGGGGCCTGAACTCTGGGCCTGGGCACTTTCCCTGATCAAGGCTAGCATTCTACCATTGAGCCACAGTGCCACTTCTGGATTTTTCTGTGTATGTAGTACTGAGGAATCGAACCCAGAGCCTCATGCATGTGAGGCAAGCACTCTACCACTAAGCCACATTCCCAGCCTTTTGTTATTTATTGATTTAACCAAACTACATAGATTAGAACTTATCATAGATCAAGTATTCAATGCATATTTGTGAAAGAAAAAAAGAATGATGCCTGTCAAAATGCTAACATATTGTCTGGTACATAAAAAGCTCCAAAATACATTAGCTCTTCTCATTGTAATATATGTATTGATCTGAATTAGACATCCTGGAATGATCTTGGCCAAAATATTCAAAAGTGACTATTTATTACTATGAAATAATCAAACATGCCAAGACGTCCAAAGATGTTTAATTGTACTGCTGCAAACTAGATTCATTAGACAAACATTTATTAATTCCAACATTATCATACAGAGTAATGAATGTGAGAGATTTATAAATATACCCCCATCCCATATGATTATTTAAACTGATTGCTCAGCAATCTATCCAGCTAAATTTATAATCTTTCTGATTGTTTCCTGTATTCAAATGCTCTCATAAAACAAAGACACTATTTCCAAAAGTATTATATCTTTAATATAATTTCTAGGGATTAGTTTGCTATACCAACTTATTTTATTTTAGGAAATAACACCATTATGGAGGGGAAAACAACCAGTAGCCACTAATAGATTTTGAAAGTTTGTCTGTGTATCTTACAAGTCTTCTTCTCTTTCCCCTGAGTGGTAAACATAGTGGCAGCAATAGCAATGTCCTAGGATACATTTTCTCTGAAATAAAATCAGGAAAAAGATGCTGTCTCCCTGTTCTCATGATACAAAAATCAGTAATTAACATTGAGGTACTCTAACCTTATTCATATTTGGGTCATTGGCCTATAGAGTAGTAAGCAGGGTAAAATTTCTCCAGAGTAGTACCATATGCTGCCATTCGGAACCCGTAAATAGCAATGATGAATTTCAAGTTAGATTAATTTGGTTGTCTGTGAAAAAATGGGAATGAATCCACTTATTAGCCACTGAGTCCAAGAGAACTCCATCAGACATGCCTTCAACTAAGGCATTCAAGCTCCCCAGGGACTCTTGAGCCATAGGGGTATGCAAAATAAATTAAAGCTAAAATATTGTCCAGAGGAAACCATATGTTTGAGCAGACTGCATTTATCTTGATAAGAGGTTGCAAGTGTTAAGACAAATCATGTCCAAGTTGTCAGAATATTGAATTAGGGCCGGAAGGAAGAGGAAAATTTTAGTTGGGGAGCTAGGAAGCTTGACAAATATTATCCTGAAATTAGCAGACATGAGTCTGGTGGATAAGATACTCTTAATCAATCTAAAATTTCCCCTTGAGAAATAGAGGTAAAAATCTTAAATGAAGGCCTGTAAGTGCTTTTTGACTTTTCTCATAAGTGTATATTATATAAAACCTAATATTAATGTCCAACTGTCTGCATTCTACAATCCAGATGAACAATATTATCAATAAGCAACAGACTATTCTTAATTAGAAAAGTGCTCAGAATTATTTTACCCCTATCATGTGCAAAATAGTAAAGAAAGTATACAATTTCTTACTACCAGAAAACAAATATTCTCATGCCAATATAAAGAATAACAATAGAGAACACTCAAAGTATAGATAATGTTAGAATGTGAGTGGTACTAGGGAAGAAAACTAAGGCAATGGGAGAGTGGTACTGGATTATTGAAGAATAGGTGGGCTGGGAAGGATATTAAAGAAGGCAAAAGGATAAATGCATGAATGTATGGATATCTAAAAGAGAATACTCTAAAGATGTTAATAAATCCTATGTGTGGTTGTGCAATTCCAGCTATTTAAAGAGCAGAGGCAGGAAATCAAGTTTCATGCTTTGCTTTGTGTTAAGAGCTATAGTGTGTTTTAATTAGGTTTGTCTATTTCATAAGAAGTATTTTATCAAGTTAGTAAAATAAGTATCTGCTTACTCCAGTAGTTGTTGAGAAGACAAACTACACTCATATTACTTTGAACGATTGTTGAAAAGTTTGAGGGCTCAGTGAATGTGAGCCTGTAGTTGCTCTGTCCATTCCCTTCTACAATGTTATCTGAGGTTGCTTAAGCTAGTAAGAAATTTGATGATGCAACTTTGTGATGTAAACTTGCAGCACCTAATGATGTAACTGCATAACAGCTATCACCTAAATCATTCGTTGGCAAATGCTCAAGTTTTGTTTTTGTACATGATTGCAGTTGATAGTCTAGATGCTTTTTGTTTTTATGGTGGGTTCTAGAATCTAAATAAAAAATCATTTTTATACTACATTTGTGATTGCATTTAGTGTACATAATCGGTGTACAAATAAATTGACCATATAAAAATTCTAGTCCATGAAGGTATATGTCTTTAAAGCTAATCATTAATGAACCAGCATTCTATAGGAAAATTAAATTGAGTCATTGACTGTATAAGTCAGTCATTGCCACTGTCATGTGAAGTTACAGTTCTCCAGAAGGTGTCAGGGGAAAGAGACTGAACATCCACTGAGACTTAACCATTTGCTCAGGCCTATATATGCCACCATTGAACCTTGAAAGACTGAGACATCATGTTTCAGTTCCAACAATTCTAAAAACTATCACATTTTTTTTTTCTGTTCAGTGCTATGCTAACACCTTTCAAGCTGCAAGATTCCATACATTCTTCAAAAGAAAACTAAATTGGTATAGGAGCCCAGTACCATGAATTGCAAAGTTTCTAGGCTACTGACCACTTTTAAATCTCTAATTTATGATCGGACTCATATGATCACATGAGTGTATGTTTACATATTGACATTTGTCTTTATCTTCCTATGGAATCTTAATATCTATGATATATATGTATATGTATACTTCAATATTTTGTCATATTATTGATAAAATAGTATAAAGGCCTAAAAAATAACAAGAAATAAAATGATTAAATCAATACTCTATTCCAGAAGATCTCAACCAGAGTTGTTTGTCAGCCCCAGAGCAACACATTTGGCCATATTTACAGTTGCCCTTATTGCAGTTGATGGGGAAGTTTGCTACTGGCATCTAGTGGAGAGAAGTCACAGAGGCTACTAGCCATCTAGACCTCCCACAAGGCACAGGCAAGTTCCAGAGAGCAGCTTGTGTATCACTAGTGCAGACTGACAAGCTACTGTATACTCAGCTGCAATTGAGTCTATTGGGCCCCATGTTTATAAATCTCTCACTTTTAAAATGATAAAAAACCTATATAAATATATTTGAAATATTCAATTGTTCTTAATCATTCTTCACATCCTTTCCTTAGGGACGATCATCTTCTAATAGATATGCAGGTAACCCTGCAAAATTTGTGTTTTATTATTTTATTTTATATATGTCAAAACCAAAATTCTGTTGTGTTTGATAACATGTAGGTATCAAATTGTCAAGCAGCCTACATGTTTCTTCTGATCGATAAAGCTATTAAGGGTATCAATTCCTTCTTAATTTCTCTTTACAGCAAACCTTCCTCTCCCATTCCTCCTTCCCCTCTCTCCCTCTCTCTTTGGTTGTGTTGAAGATCAAACTCAGGAATTCATACATGCTAGGCCATAACACTAAGACACAACTCTATCCCAAGATTTATCAACATTAAGATTCAGTCTATGGGGCTGGGAAGGTGGCTCAGTGGTAGAGCGCTTGCCTTGCATGCTCGAGGCCCTGGGTTCGATTCCTCAGCACCACATAAGCAAAAAGAAAAAAACCGGAAAGTGGCGCTATGGCTCAAGTGGTAGAGCGCTAGCCTTGAGCTGAAGAGCTGAGGGACAGCGCCCAGGCCCAGAGTTCAGGCCCCACGACCGGACCCCAAAAAAAAAAAAAAAAAGATTCAGTCTAGGCCATTGATCTTTAAAACACACACACACACACACACACATAATCTCTAATAAATAAATAATAAATATCTGTGTCATCATTTATTATTTATTGATAAGGATTTTGTTGTTTTCATTTTTCTCCATGACAAATAGTCCTATGATAAACTCCTATACTACACACATTTTTCTTTCAAAGGCATAATTGATGACAAGTATAGGGATTCGGATGTCTCTTATACTGGATAGAGTACTAGGTTTCCAAAACTCAGAATATAACCCTTTGCGAAAGAATCTTTCTAATTGTAACTGATTCATATCTAGTTGGTTAATGATAAGAGTAGTTCCTAACCTAGTAATTGGTTCTCATGAGAAGAAAACTTCATATCCACACAGGGAAACTGTCAAATGAAAACAGGCAAATATTGCCCAAATGTGTTATTAAGCCACAGAGAATTTTCTACCTCAAGCCAAAATTAAGAGAGTCACAAAATAGTCTATCTCACAGTTTTCACAATAACTCAGCTGGAAATTATAGCTTATACTCAAACTTCCGTAAGAGAAAGAATTTTCTGCAGTTTTAAGGCCTCCCTCACCCCCCAGGTAATGGGAATTTGTTATGGCATCTCTTGGAAACAAATCTGTCTTGATATCTGATACATTATCACTGTAATTAAGTTGAATATTGACTAGCTAGGTTGTAGAGCCTGGGTATACACAGATAATTTCATTTTTGAGGCTCTCTTTTTTTCTTGGTATCATTATATGGTTTAATTTGTGTGAACCTGATTCCTGGAACACATCCTTTGATTGCTTTCATTGCCTTCATTCACTTCCTGTAATTATTAGTAGAGTGCATAACTTTACATAATTTTAATGCATTCATTTCCATAATACTAAGATTTATCTGTTTCATGCCTGACTCATTTTGTTTATGTGTGGGTTGTTTGTTTTAAAAATATACAAATTTTAGGGTGATGTAAGTAATTGTGAACAATATCTTTGTCTGGGATATTGTAAAACTTTTTCAGGCTATGAAATATATTTTATTTTTGCATATAATGTCATTTTAGTATGAGTTATATATTTAATATGACAATTTAATTTTTATGGGTCATTCTTATTTTCTATGAAATAATCATTTACACTACTACTCTAAAGTCATTGTCCTACACATTATTCTAAAAGTTTGATAGTTTACTTTCAGTATTAATACTGTTAATATATTTTAAAGCAATTTTCATCCATGGCATTATATAGAAATCTATTTTTTTCATAGAAAAAATCAATCTTTCTCTTTATTGAGCAGTAGATCTTCTGCTCATTTAGTTGTAATTCTGCTTTTGGCCTATAAATACTTTCTTTCTTAAGGATCTATTTTGGAGTTCTGTATTCTACCCCAATGACACATTTGTCTATTACTTTCCCTCTATCATTCAGTCTTAAATGACATACTTTTTTTCCTTTTTTTCTTTCTTTTTTTTTTGTCCTACTTGTGGGTTGAACTCAGGGTCTGGGCATTGTCTCTGAGTTCTTTGCTCAAGGCTAGCAGTCTACCATTTTGAGCCACAGGTTCACTTCAAATTTTCCGGTGGTTGATCAGAAATAAGAACTTCCTGTGTGGGCTGGCTTTGAATCATGATCTTCAAATCTCAGCCTCCTGTGTAGCTAGGATTACAGGTATACCAGTACTCAACTATGAATAAACATTTTAAAATAATTTATATATATAAATATATATATATATTTGAAATATATGTAATATATATATTTGAAAAATATATATTTTCAAATATATATTTGAAAATAATTTTTATATATGAAAGAATCAAATGCCCAATTTTGTTCTTCTTTAAATAGATCTTACATGTACATAACCCTTTATCAGACTATAGGGATATTAGTATCAGTGTTTGAAGTAGCACAATAAACTGTAGATGAATTTCAACTAAAATTCAACTAAGTTGAAAAATTCAACTAAGTTGAAAAATTCAACTAAGTTAATTTATCATCTGACATCCTTATATTAATCAATCTTAAAGTCTTTTTTTCAAAATTTTAAGACCATATGTTTTCCTATTTTTTTTTTTTTTTTTTTTTTGTCAGTCGTGGGGCTTGAACTCTGGACCTGGGCACTGTCCCTCAGCTCTTCAGCTCAAGGCTAGCGCTCTACCACTTGAGCTACAGCGCCACTTCCGGTTTTCTGGTGGTTTATTGGAGATAGGAGTCTCACGGTCTCTCCTGCCCGGGCTGGCTTTGAACCGCGATCCTCAGTTCTCAGCCTCCTGAGTAGCTAGGATTACAGGCGTGAGTCACCAGCGCCAAGCTCTGTTTTCCTATTTTTATTTGTTACAATTCATTAATAATATTTGTAGACTGGTATTTTTTTAGCACTTATTACATTTTATATGTGTGTGGGTGTATGTGTTCAAAATATTCTATTTTCTAAAAATAAACAATACTATACTCTTTTGTTCCCAAGTTTAGATGAACTTTTATATCACTTTTAGGGCATTGCTCAATGTTTGGAATTGTGATTGTGAGCCTACTTGCTATGGGTTACATGTGAATACTACTACTTCCAAAATGTCATAGGCAAACCTAGGACATCTTACATGTGCTCCACCACTTGAATCATGCTCCTTGTACTATTATTTATATTTTGCTTTTAAGACATGTTCTCACTAAGTTGGCCAGTTTGAATCTCAAACATGAATTCTTTGAATTCAGTGTATAGCTTTAAAAAGATATTAAAATCATTTATAGAGGAAAAGGGTCAACATGGTATATATGGGTACAAACAAACCAAAAAAATCTAAGTCTACTTCTCTCTATTGCTCTCACTTGCTCACTCACTCTTCTTCCTTCCTTTCATGCATTCATTCTTTATTTATTTCTCTCTCTTGTTCTTTCTTTCAGCCAGTTCTGGGGAGTGAATTTAGTTAGGCCCTAATACTTGAGCCACGCTCCATTTCTTTATCAGATAAGGTTGTACATTTTTGGCTGGGCCTGGCCTCAGAACAAGATCTTCCTACAAATGCCTCCTTAGGTAGCTGGGATTAAATATAAATGCAACCATACCCAGCCTGTTAGTTTAGATGCAGTTTCACTAGATTTTTGCCTGGCTGGAATTGACCTGAAATAAATAATCCAATTGATACTTTGCAAGCTAGGAAAAGAGTTTCCTCACTGTGAATAAACTGGAGAACAGTGATGTGGTGGTTAGAGTGATTTGCCTAACAAGGATTAGGAATAATCATTGTGATTTTAAATGTGAGATGCTAAAGTCTTTCCAAAGCTTTTAATAAATTGAACATTATTAGGACTGATAAAATGAGGATGGTTATTTTCCAAAAGGACAGTTTACTGCTGAGCATGAAATAAATGAAAGAAAACTCCAGGAATCTGTAGATGCCATTCATTAGCAGAGGAGCTCTTCTGTCACATGTGTGCAGTAAGTAGGGGTTTGTGGCATTTGATATGCAGACTGTGGGCCTCTTAGAAAGCAGAAAACGTGTGTGTATGCGTCTCCTTCCCATAGAGGGGAAAGGACAGTACATGGAAGGAAGGCTTTCATTCCCTTAAGCATATGACCACATGCCAGAGACTTAACCTCAGCAAGACTGTGTGTTAGATGACTTGAATCAAATGGAGAAGAAAGTGTTTTTGTTTATCTACTTACATACTTTCAGTTAGAATCTGGTTTTGTGATGGACTCCACTACTTCTGCATATGCCTCACACAGAGCTAGGATGAAGAGTATGAATTAATATACATGGTTTGTTTGTTGAAATAGTGATTTACTAATTTTTTACCCAGTCTAGATCCAAAAGCTAATTCTCTAGATCTCTGCCTTCAAAAACTAGGGATTATAGGTATGAGACAGAGGCCCAGCAAGAGAGAAAAGTTTTAATTAGAGGATGGAGGCTACTATTATAGGAAATTGGAAACATGATTAAATTGATACACAGATACTAAATTATAAGACTAGAAAATGTATAGTATTCTAACATCTTAGGATTAGAGTAGAAAACAAATTGCTTAGACTCACTTAGTTTAGACTAAGAATTTTGATAAAAATCAATCCCAACTTATAATCAAGAAAATAGAATCCAGGTGTCAATGGCTTACACATATGATCATAGCTACTCAAGAGGCTGAGATCTCAGAATTAAAGCTTGGAGCTAGGCTGGGCAAACAAATTCAAGAAACTTGTCTCAAATAAACAGAAAAAGCAGGTAGTAATTGTATGACTCAAGTAATAAAATACTAGATTTGAGAAAGAGCACTGAGCATAAACAAAAAAGTAAGAGCTCTGGGATATATGGACTTATATAAGTAAATTATATACTTATATGTATATATGAATAGTATATATATATATATATATATATGTTTGTATAGTCTCATGACTATCAAAATATAATCCTATCCCTAAAAGATAGCAAAATTTGAAGTAGAAAACTATATTTGAGATATGAAAATAATTAGAGCACACTCATTTTCCCATATATTACTCTATTTAGCATATCTAATCTATAGACTATTGCTGAGTAATATAAAGCATAGGAATCCTCACAATCTGTTTATTCCTTATTTTTTAAACCCTTCAATAAATATATTTGTTTATGGTATTAGGTAATATATGGACTGGGTACAGATTTCATTTTATGTGTATATATTCACTTTACTTGACATACAGAGACCATACTATTATAGAAATTTCTCTGACAGGGCTGGGAAGGTGGCTCAGTGGTAGAGCGCTTGCCTTGCATGCCTGAGGCCCTGGGTTCGATTCCTCAGCACCACATAATCAGAAAAAAAGCCGGAAGTGGTGCTGTGGCTCAAGTGGTAGAGCGCTAGCTTTGAGCTGAAGAGCTGAGGGATAGTGCCCAGGCCCAGAGTTCAGGCCCCACAACCGAACCCAAAAAGACAAAAAAAAAAAAAGAAATTTCTCTGACAGTTTTCCTTACTAGGCAAAATCATGAAGTATGCAATCTTATGGGGCTGATAATAAAATCATAGTAGCTTTTTGTAGTATTTGCACTCTATATAAAACCTGGACATCATCCTTAGAGACTCCATGACATTTTCTTCTCTTTCATCCCATCGTAACTCAGGCACAGCTCACTCATTTCCTCTGGCTCTCATAAACACATTCTTATCAGTAGGATTTAGATTTTAGACTTGCATATCTCATGTTGTGTAAAACACTTCTACAATATTATAAGCATGAAAATCAAATAATACATCCTCTTACTGAGACAAACATAAGAACTGTATTATATACTATATAGTATATATAACATCTTAATATATATTCATTGTTCATGATATATACTATATATGCATACTTTTATATATGTGTTATGCATTCATGTATATGGATAGGGATATGCACACATATATATATATATAATATCTGTGCAGATATGGATAAATGTGCATGTGTAGGAATGAATGGCTATTATTGAAAGGATAAAAATGGACGGAAATATATGATGACAAAGTGGTGTTCTTTCACAGAAATAGCAGTTTGTAGAAAGATTAGAGAATGCTAGCTAAACATAGGAATTTCAGGCAATTCAAGGCTCCTAATAATAGACAATGAGTCAAGAGCCAATGTTGAGATGGACGAAGTAGAAAAAGTCAAAGTAGGTCTGCTATCCATACTAATAAACGCTGCTGTGCTCTTATTTGGTAAGTCTTTAAGAAACAGAGACCAACTGATTTGGCATTTCTTTCAGTGAGAAGTTGCAAAACTCAGAACTGAGGAAACAGAAGGAAAAGTAGTGTGCCTGGGGATAAATTCAAGGGTAATTCAGGATGACATTATTAGGACTTTAGAAGTACATATATGTGGATTTTGGAAGAAGGGCTCAACCCTGAACTAAAGATCTCAAATTTCAAGAATGTTGACAGAGCATATTTAAAAAATAATGTGAAGAATGAAGTTCAAAGCCAGAGTGGGTAGAAAAGTCAATGAGATTCTTATCTTCAATTAAGCACCAAAAAAGCTAGATGTGGTGCTGTGGCTCTAGTGATTGAGAACTAGCCATGAGCAAAACTCCTCAGGGACAGTTCCCAGGCCCTAGTTCAAGCCCCAGTACTGGTCAAAAAAATATAAAAAAAGTATAAAATATTGTAAATATGAATATGAAATATGTGAACATGTAAAGACAGGGTATAATGTCCAAAGTCTACTTTGAGAGTTGAGTTATTTAGTAATTAGATTCAGAAAGCTTGAGGGCAAAGCCAACTGGTTGCACTCTCTAAGTCAAACATAGTCAACTCATTTAGTTTCTTTGAGCCTTACTTAGATTTTCCCCTGTAAAATAAAGTACAATTTGCTGTGCTCTTGTAAAGATCAAATGAGATCATTTCTATGAAAGTGTTCTTTAAACTCTTATGTTTTTCCAACAATAAAGCCATGTTATTATCAGATTAGAAATGGTTCTGGCAGAGCTATGTCCCATATTAACTTTTGTTGGTGCAGCTAGTGTTTGTGTGGGGAGGGGGGAGGGTGCTTGAGTGTGTGTGTGTATGTGTGTATGAATTGAAGTTCTAGAAAGCAACTGACTTCAAGGGTAGATTATGTCGCCTTAATAAATGAAGGCAGAAAATCCAAGTAATATTGGCCAAGAGGATTGGGATTTGCTTGGAAAGCCTAACACTGCAATAGTGGAATAATTTGTAGAACAGTGCACCCTCTACTTGCATGACAACATGAGACTTCCGGTGAAAAACAGTGAAAGAAAAACAGGCTTCCCTGACTGAGCTCTAAAAAAAGTAAAGATGATGCATAAAGGAAAGGGATCAGTGCTTACAGCAGGTATCTGCACATAGCAGATCCCAACATGGTAGATATTCATAAAATCCTCCCATATGGTAGAGACTGACAAGGAACTAAGCTATTCCCAAAAACTGATTTGCTGTTGTTCTCTGACACTGGTCCCAGAGGAAAACCATCTGAATTTTCTCGAGAGAAGCACCTATGACATACAAAGAGATTCTCCCTGGCCCTGTGGGGAAATGAGCAAAGTTCTAGGCACTGGTAGGAAAGGAGTCACAGTTCCAGACTAAGGATTGGAACTATTGTAGAAAGAGTGGCAACTCCAGAGCAATGAGGAGCAGAGCAAGTAGGAAGACATCCAGTTTAAAGTCATTCAGCACAGAAGAAAGGTGAGGAGATCAACTAGAAGTACAATGATGAAAAGAAAGAGATGGAAAAAGAACGTGAAAAGGACAGTGTCTTCAAATGACTTCAAATGACTTCACAAGACAAGACAGCACATGTTTAACTACACTTCCTAATCAAAGCATACTGTTACTTAGATATTGATCACTGTTCATGAACCAATACATTTCCTATGAATGTAGTAACAGTTTTAATCATGTTGAATGTTCATGACACAAAGAAGACTCAGTGACAGTTGAGATATTCCAGTTCTGATGAGAGAGAATTAAAAGTAAATCTTCCCAAAAGCGTGTTCTATTGAACCATCCTAATACAAATAAGGATGTATTAGTTATCTAGCTTCTAACTAACTAAGGAATGAATGTGCTCTGGGAGAATAAATATTTAAATACATAGTTGTTCTATCAAGATCACCAGAAGTGCCACAGGTATAAAACTAGTGAAGTTTTTGTGTGATAACATGTTAATCTTATCTCATCTCTCACCTACCTATCTGTAGTCCTCTATCAAGTAATGCTAGATAAAAATGTTACTTTTATCAGGCAGTTGTTTCTTTGAGGATTTGTTGTTGGAGGATTTAATTTTTTGAGTTCCAAGTAAATTTTAGATATGAGACCCTTGTCAATTATATGGTTAGTGAAGATCTTCTCCCAATCCGTGGGCTTTCTATTGATCTTGCTAGCTATGTCCTTTGCCATGCAGAAGCTCTGCAATTTTATACAATCCCATTTGTCCAACCTTTCTTTGATTGGTTGTGTTTCTGGGTCTCTATTAAGAAAATTTCGGCCTGTGCCAAGGAGACCAAAGGTTTCTCCTATTCCATCGTATAATGCTTTCAGAGTGTCTGCTTTGACTCCGAGGTCTTTGATCCATTTGGAGTTGGTTCTGGTGCAGGGTGTGGGCTAAAGACTAAAGAGAAACTTCTCTGACTAGGAAATAAGAATGGCCAATAGACACATGAAGAAATTCTCAACCTCTCTAGCCATAAAAGAAATGCAAGCCAAAACAACATTGAGAATTCTACCTCACCCCAGTTAGAATGGCTATAATCAAGAACTCTAACAACAGATGCTGGAGGGGATGTGGACAGAAGGGAATCCTACTGCATTGTTGGTGGGAGTGTAAACTTGTTCAACCACTTTGGAAAGCAGTATGGAGATTCCTCAAAGGACTCCAAATAGAGCTCCACTATGACCCAGCAATCCCACTTTTGGGCATTTACCCAAATGATCACAAATAAGACCATACTAAAGCTACCAGCACAACTATGTTCATTGCAGCATTATTTACCATAGCTAAGATATGGAACCAACCCAGATGCCCCTCAGTAGATGAATGGATCAAGAAAATGTGGTATATATACACAATGGAATTCTATGCCTCCATCAGAAAGAATGACATTGCCCCATTTGTTAGGAAATGGAACGTCTTGGAGAAAATTATATTAAGTGAAGTAAGCCAGGCCCGAAGAAACATAGGCCCCATGGTTTCCCTTATTTTCAATAACTAGTATATGTCTGGGACAAGCAGAAAAGCTCAGATAAGATGATGTTAAACGAAATGAACCCCAAGATAGGGACACGTTATGTTTTCTTCCTTGCTATTGTTTCTACCATATTTATAAGGTACCATGTGATCTTTTTGTTATGTTGTATATCCCTCCCCCATGGTATAACCCCTGTTTTCACTGTATTTGATATTGGTATAATTTGGGGACGGGAAAGGAAAAAACAAAATGTTTAAATAGGGATACAGATTGACCCATTGCAACAATGAGAGGTACAGGATGCTATGTCAAAAGACGAACTTTACAATTTAGGCAGGGGTGAAGGGGTGGAGGAGTGGGAGGGTGGGGGATGGGGTGTAGTTGAGGAGGTGGGAGGGTCAGGGATGATAGGAGAAGAACAAAGGAGTAGGCAACAATGCTGGATAAGAAATGCACTCATTACCTTGCTCATGTAACTGTAACCCCTCTGTACAGCATTTTCACAATAAAAAACGTATTTTTAAAAAGTTACTGTTGTATTTAAGTGTACCTAGTCTATTCAGATTCCACAAACTTATCTACTACATGTAATTAATATAAAAAATATATATATATGTACTGTATAAAAGATAAAACAATATAATACATTGCATGTGTAGTCTATATGCATTCTCTAGCAAACATAAATATGTGTCCTTGACTTTCAGCTTAGCAGCAGTGAAATGATTGGCATAGAGGAATGGGGCCTTTGAATAATAGAAACTTAGTATTTTATTCTGGAAAGCCAATTGATTGTGCCCATGGAAACCCAAGAGGTATAAGATTTGAAACAATCGATCTGAATTCTTAGAACTTTTTCAGAGAAAATAATTTGCCAAATGTTCATAGTAAATTAATTAAGAATAGTCAAAAAGACAGGTATGGTAGATAGGTGAAAATTTTATGATTATGATTTATCAAACAAAGACTATTGATTCTTTAAGAAAAGTGACTTCCTCCAGAAACATATAACCTCGGTGGAAAGGGAAACTCAGCTCCTTTTTCTGCATCAGTTACAGCAGGGCTGTGGAAAGGTGCTTCCCCTGCGAAGTGAGCAGCAGGTGAGTACTGATAAGGGAAATGTGAAACTCTTGAGTATTTAAAAGCAAGAATTTATCAAACCATGACATGTATATCTCAGAAACCTTGTTCACTCTTGAAAAACCTCATGAGCATTTATTTCTCCAATATTTTCACTTATCACCAACATTTTTTCTTTGCATATCACCACCTGATAAGTTTTCCTAATTGTGTTTTTTTCTGTCCCATCAATGATACTATGTTTAGGGGACCATGACAGGCACGTTCTGATAGCTATGGGGCTATGGTGAGTTAATAAAGGTTATCATTATGTTATCACTCTCAGAAAACCCTTTCCTAAAAAAGGACTGCATATACACCACCTACATTCCTAAACACATCCTCTACCAACCCTCCACCATTCCTTGTAGCCTGACTGTTCAGAAACTCTGTGTGCGCATGCACACATGTGAACATACAAGTGCAGATCATGTGACAGGGGAAAAGTAGGCGATGGATGATTCTCATGTATGCTTTACTGTACTTGGCAACTTCCATACCTTTGCCAGTGGTGATAAGAGATGACAGAAGCAGAAAACTCTAGTATCTGTGATTCCAAAAGTTCCCTCTTCTAAATCACCTAGTTCTGTACTGTAGATGTGAAGCTGATTATGTCTGATAGTGTGTCTTGGTAATAACTTCATGGAAACAGAAGATGATCATTTAACTTTGAACATGTTTCGTTGGGTTTTGCTTTAGTACTCACTATAGTATGCCTTTAAATTAAGGCCCTTTCCCATTACATGAAACCCATCATTATCTCTTCACAAAACCAAAGGAATCTTGGGCACCCCTAACATGCCTACCCAATCCTTTGATCATAAAGTTTCAAAGCCATGCCAAGTTTCCCCCTGATTGCATGGCATGCCGCCTTTAGTAGCTTTTATTTTTGTCTTTATGCAAATAAACAAAGGCAGGGAATGGGAAAGCAAACCAAAGATGAAAGTCTGTTTAGAAAAATGCCAAAACAACTCGTTGTTTATCCTTGTTGCTATCACTCCTCTTTTAATGCTTCACAGATAGAAACAATGACCCTAAGCTGGAGTAATTTAAGCAAAATATCAGGCAGGAAAAAAAAAAACAGCAGAGAAGAGTAGGCTTCACAGAACAAACTTGTATAATAGGTTCAGAGGTCTAAAACTTGATTGTTCTAAAGCGGTATAGCTGGCCTCACTGAGTCTGCACATGTCAGGCAGGAGCAATATGAATCCCATATATATGTTTGTGTGTATGAGAGAGTGACATCTTTTTGTGTAACAGGAAAAACTGCAGCTGTTATTAGTAATATTGTACACAGGAGGAAGAAAAATAGAAGAAGAGTGAAAAGATACCACTTACCCAATATAATGTGGCTAGGAGATGACATTGTCAGAACGGTAGCACAGAAATGTCTGACTGCAATATCAATGTGATCACTTTTTCTGTATTCTGGAGAAATTTTCTACTAGTGCCCTTCAGGAAACAAAAAGAAATGTTATTATCCTCAAATGAAATCAACTAAATACAGATTAGACAACCCTTGCCCCAAAGTGTTTGAGAATAGAAGTGTTTGTTATTTTGGAGCTATTTGGGTTTTTGAATACTTGTGTAGACTTTTAAAAATGCATATCCCAAATACAAATATCTAAAATCCTAAAAGTTCCAAAATGTCAAATCTTTTCACCATGGCATTGGGACTTAAAATCTTCCACATGTCACAGCAGTGAAATGACAGTTTTGGGATTGAGAATTATCAACATAGAATATGTTCACCATGTCTACATTTCCAAATTTCATTCGGTCTTCCTAGAATTCTCACTATCATCCCATTCGTCATCAGAAGAGTAAACATGTAATTTCCTTATTGCAAACACATGATTAAATTCGTGAGCTCTATAAATGTTGATTTACAAAAGACTTAGATTTCCTTAGATTCATAATGAGGTAGTTACAACTGATTCATTTAGGTTCCTTAAACTATGATAATCAGCTACTTTTAGGTCTACTATCATGATCATTTATTCAGTTGTGATTAAAACTGGAAACTGAATGGGCTGTATTGAGTAGTTTCCATAATATTCTTTGTCATTCAGAGAGATTGATTATCATCAGTAATATTCCAAACAGAAAGTTGCCTTTAAAAAATTCAAGGAGGAAGTGGCGTTGTAGCTCAAGTGGTAGAGCACTCGCCTTGAGCTGAAGAGCTGAGGGACAGCGCCCAGGCCCAGAGTTCAAGCCCCACGACCGACAAAAAAAAAAAAAAAAAGAAGAAGAAGAAATAAAAAATTCAAGGAGGGCTGGGAAGGTGGCTCAGTGGTAGAGCAACTTGCCTTGCATGCCTGAGGCCCTGCATTCGATTCCTCAGCACCACATAAGCAAAAAGAAAAAAGCCGGAAGTGGCATTGTGGCTCAACTGGTAGAGTGCTATCCTTGAGCTAAGAGCTGAGGGACAGCACCCAGGCCCAGAGTTCAGGCCCCATGACCGGACCACCCAAAAAAAAATTCAAGGAGGTGTGGTGCTAGGGAAGGAAGTCATACTATTGAGAGCTAAGAAATAGGCCCGCATAAATATAGATAAATTTCTTAGAAAGGAGCAGAGACAGTGCAGTAGATCAATGCTATTAACACTAACACTGAATTGGTGTTAGAATGATACAACACCAAAAGTATAATCTATTAAAGAAAATACTGATAAGCTCACTCTGTTGCAGTTCAGATTTTCTGCTCAGAATAGTACAATTTCAACAGATGAGAAAACAAGCCACAGGCTTGTTTGCAAATATTTGCCAAGGATGTATCTAATAAAGGACAATTATCTAAATAAACAAAAAAAAGAACTTAAAACTCAAAGATGGAAAACAAAATTACGTGGGCAGAAGATCTCCATAGAAAACTAACCATGAAGACAGAGAGATGGCAGGTAAACAGATGAAAAAGAAAACTCCAAATTCAGGTATTATCAGTGAAATGCAAATGAAAACAGATATCAAACTCTACCAAATGCTTTTACTAAAATGGCCAAAATACAGAACACTGATGCACCAAATGCTGGAACAGATGAAGAACAAAAGGAACTCTTACTCATTTTTACTGAAAGCAGTTCACCAGAGACTTTGACATTTTTGTTTCTTTTTTAACAAAATGAAAGGCATGAGTAATCTGTATGAACTAACTGTACCATGCAATGCAGCAATTGTTTTCATAGTCATCTATGTGAGAAACAACAGAACCTGCACAGAGAGGTTCACAGTAGGTTTATTTGCAAACACTAGGAAATTAAGTATGGTGTATCCAGACAATGAAATATTATTCAGTGCTAAATGGGGGAAAAGGTGTTTTCAAACATGAAAAGATAGGGAGAAGTTTAAGTGCATATTATTAAGTGAAATAAACCAGTATGAATGGCTGACTATTATATTATTACCAACTGTGCACATTACAAAAAATAAATAAATAAACAAACCCACAAAAAAACTATGAAGCTAAGGAGCCAGCAAAAAGTTCCCTAATTACTCCAGATTACAAATGGGAGTAGGGATGACCACATACAGGTTTTTCTAGCATTGGAAATATTCTGTATGAAATAATAATTGCAGATCATCCTATATTTGTCTACAGACAGTATTTACAACATATAATGTATCCTACTATAATCTCTGGGTGATAATGTAAATTAATTTATTGTCACAGATGTACTTCCCACTTGGATAGGTGATATTTATAATAGAGCAGACCATGTATGCGGGGAGTGGAAGGGATAAAAATATATAGAAATTAATTCTCAAATTTTGCTGTGAATTAAAGGTACTCTAAAAGTAAAATCCATTAAAGGTGAGTCTAATTAAGCTATATTGTATACATTTATGAACATATGAAAATGTACAACTAATTGATGTTAATAAAAACTAGCATAAGATAAATAACCCTTGCAATCGCAAAAGAAGATGGTAAAGTCCTTGATGCTATCTCGGAGCCATTGTCCCCACAAATACTTCAGGCTGCTCTCCTTCCAGTATCCCAGTGTGTAGATTAACCTATTTTCTAAAGCATATTTTATTTGAAAGTGGTTTTTCAGTTGTATTTAAAAGAAAGCATCTGACATATATTTCTGAGTTTCCCCCTCAAAATGGCTGTGGTATGAAATAGGGAATTAAAACTCAAATGTTGGCTCCCTCATTTTAAAAATGTGTGATGCTGAGAAAATCATTCAACTTCTCTCAGCTTTGGTTTTATTATCTATAAAAGGATAACAGCAACTCTGTGTCATTGTGTGGATGAAATCAAATATCATATGTAAAACATCTTGTACCATACCACTTGCTCAATAAAGAGGTATTGTATTTAATGGGTGAAAAGCAATTTCATCTCCATTAGTCTCTTCAAACGAGGTCCACGTTGTTCCCACCATGTTACTTGTTCTGGCATTCCTTTTGACACAGCAAAGACCTATTTGGCTATATTTTTCCTTTAATAGGTTTTTGGGATGTTTTTTGAGAACTCAGCTTGTTTTGTCTGTTCTAAACTAGTATTCTTTTGAGAGAAACTTGTTCTTCACCATACTGCGAGCTCTCACAGCACTCAGAACAAGATGCTTTACAGAGCAGGGACTTAATAAATCACTGAGCTTTGCAAATAAACATATAATATGAACACACTGAACAAAAAGATAGAGCCAAATGCTGAAAAGAGATTCATAAAAATAGAGCATCTGCTCATTACCTTCAAGTTCACTTAAGGTGATTCATGTGAATTCTTATAACGAACTTAAGATTCCTACATTCTGTAAGATACCAGAGAAGGAAGAAGGGGAGAAAGGAACTTGCATTCAGCAATCGCTTTGCATCTGGTACTAGTATATGCTACAGCATTCCTTAGCATTTATTCACTCTCAGAACGACTGCTATTTATTTCCTCACATATGTGATCATTGGACAGGTAGTTGTGGAGCAACAGATTTGTTAGACCCTAATCTACTGCTGCCCATAGGCTGCTAATTTAGTTCAACTCACGAGGAAGCATAAGAGATGATTGGGCAAGTGTTAATTATTCTTCCTACTCACATGAAGAAAGAAAAATCAAGACATTTGCCCAAGATTAGGATGGATTATAAATATGTTTTTGAAGTACAAGGAGAGAACCAAAATGCAAAATGTAATACCACATTAGTGGCCTAAAAACAAAAATACAGAGCTGAGAAGGTGGCTCAGTGGTAGAGCGCTTGCCTTACATGCATGAGGCCCTGGGTTCAATTCCTCAGCACCACATAAGCAAAAAGAAAAAAAAAGCCGGAAGTGGCACTGTGGCTCAAGTGGTAGAGTGCTAGCCTTGAGCTGAATTGCTGAGGGACAGTGCTCAGGCCCAGAGTTCAGGCCCCACAACTGGACCCCCTCCCAAAAAAATATATAAGTATATATATTTTATACATATATACATATGCAGATATATGCATATGCATATATGTATACATATATATACATATACATTCATGTATATGTTTATATGTATGTATGTGTTACATATATTATACACATACACATAAATGTACATATATGTATATGTGTATATATTATTTATATTCATCTAGACATATGCACATATATGTATATGTGCATATATGGTCTCAGTTAATTTATAAATTAACTGTTTATAAATCAAATTATTTGTGTAGATTATTATTTATTTATGACATGTTTATAGTATGCATAATAAATGAACCTTGTTAAAATTATGTTTAAGAAAAATAATAGAACATTTTAATCAAATGTAGCAATGAAAGTCCTTTGTATAATTAATGTGTGCTCATAAAAACATGAAAATAACTTCTTGCAGGTCAGAACTACTTACAACAAATTCCTTTGGTTTTGTTCTCTAAGTGCTTACATGTGCCTCAATGTCAAATCTTTCTTCTTCCAGTTGGGATTTGCTGATGAGGCCACATAGAGATTTTCTATTCTTGTATTGTACTAGAAACTTCAGAATCTACGATTTGTTCTTTTGAAAAATAAATTCTACTCTCTTATTAGTACTATCTGGTAAAATGCTATTCTTATTTCCTTCACATTTCAAAAATTCAAGCAAATATATTATTATTTTTATATGTAATATGATAACTATTATGTATGATTATTTTATCAGCTTCACCTCCGTGTATCCCATGTATCTGGGTATCTATTCCTGGATCTTTATTCTTTTGTGGTTCAACACTTGATGATACCCATGGCAGTCGATAAAAATCAAGACACAGAGCGTCTACAAGGACTTGACCACAGATATTGAGTGCTGTTATCACCTTCCAGCCATTTAACGGGCTGACAAATGCTATGATAATAGGCTGCATTGAAAATATCAATCTGAAAATTATTCAAAGGTCAGACTCACTGCCTTCAGTGGGTTATGTTTATGGCCTCTCTCTTCCTATCTTAACCAAGTCAATAAAGCATCTACAGATATCTGCCTCTCTTTCTCTCTTCAATGTCATATCAGATTACCAATGTTGTTGTGACATCTGGCTTCCTTTTCCTGAATAATGTGATTAATGCTCTCTTGTCCAGTTCTCAGGACACACATTTTGTGGGTCTATCATCTGGGGATTTTATCTTCAGGACACCTTTCTATCTTTCTATTTTCATTTATGCCTCAAAAAGCTATACTTAGTAACTGTAGCTCTTTCTGAGCCTCTTCCTCTCTTTTTAAAAATTAAATGTTAATCATCATTTTTAATTTTTACTTTATTGTAAAGATGCTGTATAGAGGGGTTACAGTCACATGAGTAAGGCAATGGGGACGTTACTTATCCATCATTGTTACCCTTCCCTTGTTCTTGTACCACTGTCCCTCCTCCCCACCCCCCACTCCTCCCATCTTTAGCAGATGCTCTCTCAAACCCAACTGAAACTTTGGGTTCATTTCATTGGGTTTTTTGCTGCTATTTGGTTGATTTGCTTGTGTTTGGTTTTTATGTTGACATTGGGGTTTGAACTCAGGAACTCACATCCTTGTTTAGCTTTTTTGTTCAAGGCTGGTAATCTACCACTTGAGCTATATCTCCATTTCCAGTTTAATTTTTTATTAATTAATTTTATTGGTTTATTGTATGATTTAGACTTATACATTATATTTATTATATTGTGGCTTATTAAAAATCTAGGCAGCCCTGTATTCAAGGCCTATTGCTAATAAGAATTGTCTTATTGTTATAATTTCCTCTTGTTTTCAAACAGTGCTTTGCCTGTATTATCTTTTCATTTACATCTAACATATAAGTCAGCAGTTCAGAAGGACATACCTTTTTCTTGCTTATTGTTGACATATCTGCTTCATAATGACTTCTTTGTACTTACTCTATGTAGTCTGTATTATTTGTATTATATATTTGTATTATAAGCTCATTTTAAGAAAACAGTCTCATCCATTTGAAAGATAACCATTTTCGTAAATAGATTTTAGGTTAACATAGCAATTGGTGCATAGCAATTGGTGGCATAATAAACAGAGGTAATAAAAATGCAGCTGTTTCTTATGGAGTCCACTCACTGGCCTATTTCTTGAATTTGTTAGCTTTATTTCCTTATGTCATTTTTCCAAACATGAACAGAAACCTTCCTTTTTATAAACTTTATCTAATTCACTAGTCATCAAAAAAAAAAAAAACACTTCAATCCATCAACTGATGTCAGCATATGTATGAGTCTGTGTGTGTGTGTGTGTGTGTGTGTGTGTGTTAGATTACATTAGTATTTGAATTTAGTCTTTTCAGTCTTTTCAGAGTTGTAAATTCTGTTCATGCTTGAAGAACATGTATATGTAACAACGATTGAGTTGATACCATCAAAAGTAAAATATCTATTCAGTTTGAGCCTTCGAATCACCTTTGGATTTTATAATAAGGCTAATAATTTATTTATGGAAAAAATTCCTTATTTCTGTGACAAATTGCCAAAAACAATGTTCATACACTTAATCAATTCAGTATTAATATTCTGTGAAAGTATTCTGCTTTGTATTTCCTAATCAAATACATATGTACTTTAAGTTTCTGTAATGAAAATCAAAACCTTGCTTGAAGTAAGTTTTAATAGCCAATGTCTTCTATATCTAGCTGTTTATCTGCATCTTACTGTAATGGAAAGATAACTCTCAGAGGTTTTTAATGGAAATATTTTGATAAGGACTATTCCACTGGCTCATTATAATTAATGCCTGTTTGATATTTATGATTTTAAATTTGTTGTTAATAAATGTAATAACAGATACTTTAAAATCTAAGGTGTTAATATTTAGCAAAGAAGAATGCTTAAATGTGAAAGCCAAGATTTTGAGCATTGTTCTTATATTATAGACTAATAAATATCATGGAAGAAAGCAGAAAGCTTTATCAATAGATTATCCCTTAGAAATTTCTTATATTAATGTACTAAAGTTCAACGCATACTGAGCCTAGACTTAAAAAGGATATTCCCTACAAATAAATGTTAAAAATATATGGGTAAGAAATCCTCTAAGGCAATTAGAATGAGAAAGTATAAGAAGTTCTAAAGTGACTCTACTTGTTAATTCAGAAAATCCAAGTATGAATTCTACCTAGTTCACTTAATTATAGGTATGCAAAGAAGAAGCACTTAACCCTTCAATACCAAAATATTCTCATTTATGTTATGTAGTCGTTGAAATCATGTTAAGATTTTAAAAATGGGTAATATGTACATGTCATTTTTTAGTATATTGGATTTTACTTTTCCTAATTGATCTGTAAAATACATATTTTAGTAATGAAGAAAATAAGAACTTCCCCATTATTATGTGTGTTGTTAAAACATCATTGTGTCCATGTGTTTGCCTGGATTACTTTTTCATTCCAAATGTATGCAAACTACTGTCTTTTGCTCTTCAATTGGCTTGTTTGGTTATCAACACAGTATTAAAATGAAGAAAATACCTGTTTTGTCAGACATAATATCTAACAGTGGCACACAAACATATATTACTTGATGAATTCAACCACAAAATGATTAATTTTTTTGGATTTTGGAGCTTGAATCTCATGTATGCATGTATTCATCCTTTCAATAGACTATCCACAATTCCTGAAATTGAACATTTTGATTTGTTCGTCATTTGTAAAATACAGCTCCCTCTGTTTAAAAAATGAAGAGAATAATAAAATTTATGCTGAATGTCAGATATCTGTGTAGAACCACTTTTCGATGAGTTAAGTAGAAAGGAATGAGACACATAAGGATTGAATTTCCTTGAAAAAAAAGTCAGGGCTTAAAATTAAGGAAGAAAAGTTCTTGAAGGACCATATCTTATATTTTGCTCAAACTGCAAGGCTTGAAAAAATTTCATGCTATACATTTTGATGGGCAGAAACGTGGTGTCATTTCCTGTCTGCTAATGCATCACCAATTTTATGAAAACAAAGAATGGTGCTCTACAGGTATTTTCCAATTTGCCTAATTCCCTTATTTTTCTGAACATGATGATAGAAAATAAGGATAAGTTTTATGGCTAAGGATGAAGTATCTTATCTTCCTCCAGATTCCAGAGCACAATATAGTCTTCATCCGAGATAGAATTTAGAAGAATCTATACATGGGCATACAGAATTCTGAAACTTCTATCTTCAGTTAGCCTCTCCCTGGCACTGTGTCTGCCACTGTGTTTAATGGTGTGTTTTATAATCTATTTAAAAGTAGAATTATCAGTACCCTAAACCACAGCATGTAGCTCTTTGCTTAACACATAGTGGTAGTTGATTTACTCTTTTTATATAAAAACTATTATAGCACATTTTATCATGTGGCATGTGTTTTACAAAAATTCAATATGATGTTAAATAAACTTTCATTTCTCTGAAGCTTATCATGTATTTTTCATAATGATTTAACACCAAAACATCAGATCCCAAAATGGGTACATATTTTGTACTGTACTTCCTAACTAAAATCTTTAGTATCACATATAGTCAATAGTTAATAAACATTAGGTATTTCAATAAGAATGTTAAATTTCACTTACATTTGAGAAAATATTTAAACTATCTAAGTTCTAAAATCACATTCTTCGAAAATACAAAATGAGAAGGGCTACTTTGTGCACAAAAGCATTTCAAAATATTTACTGCACTTTCCTGAGTCTCCATTATTTTTACAGGCCAGAAGATAATACTAATAGTTTTAAAATTCTTGTAGTAGTAAGACTTAGGCTTATTTTCTTGACCTGTTTCAGGTGGTTGCCATATGTTTGGCGGCCATACATAGATATCGTTTGATTTACTTTTCAGCCATATCAATCATTTATTTTATAATGGAAACATTTGTGTTAGACCATATACTAGGCTTGTGGAGTTATCAGAAACCTACACAAAATGGGAAAAAATACAATGTGAGGTGGGAAATTTTATTGAAATAAATGAAGGGCAAACTTCTGGAGAGTTTAGATCAAAGCAAACTTTTTCAGATACGTAACTATGTCAGAAATATCCATACATGTGATTGTCACTTTACTACAAAATATTATTATGTCTTTTTCATAAAACATATGACCACAAAAAAGACCAAATCCAGGAAATTAAATTCTGATATATAGCACATTCTTTGATCCACAATCTCAAGTAAATTTTACTAATTGTCTTAACAACATCCTTTATAGGCATATTGTTTTTATGGCCAAGAATCTATTTAGGATCATGAATTTTTTATTTCTGCTTTAACTATTTAATCTACTTTAGTGGAAAAAAATTCTTATACTTTTGTTTGCTTTACAGTAAAATAACATTGTCTCAAGTATATGAACAGGTTTTTCATAGATTGCTCTTCAATGTGTGATTGTCTGATGTTTCTGCTTCATGATGAAATTCAAATATAGATACTGACAGTTTGTGAATATCACAGACTTAGGCATCATATCTTTGTGTGCTGACATGCACTAAGTACTTCATACAAGGTCGAAAATTGCCCTTCTACTTGGGCTCCATTCTACCCCTCTTTCAATCTTCCTTGAGGTATTTATTTTATAAACCATGATTTCCATTTTCTTCTGGATTCCCAAATGTCCCTAGGCATAGTGAAGGAAAGCCTTAGTTGATTCTTCTGTATTCAGGATGATTTCCTGAGAAATTCCTTAAAAAGTAATGATAAGCATGGGCACAAACTATTAGCAGCACTTAAAACTGCTTCCTAGATCACTTTATACTAGTGTAAGAAGACTTCAAAAAAATCTGCTTTTGATGTTACTCACGGCTTCTCAGAACAACCAACTCACCTGATCTAAAAGAAACAAGCAATTCTTGATGGAGGAAGACTCACTCAGGTTACAAGTCAATTATCTTAATTTCTTTCTTTTTTCTTTCTTTTTTTTTTTTTGCCAGTCCTGGGGCTTGAACTCAGGCCAGGGTGCTGTCCCTGAGCTTCTTTTGCTCAAGGCTAACACTCTACCACTTGAGCCACAGCACCACTTCCAGCTTTTTCTGTTTATATGGTACTGAGGAATCAAGCCCAGGGCTTCATGCTAAGCAAGCACTCTACCACTAATCCACATTCCCAGCCCCATTAGCCAATTTTCTAATTTCAGAAATAACACCACTATGCACCTGCCATATTCTTGTTTTAGTAAGTTTTTTATTGTGAAAATACTGTACAGAGGATTTACAGTTACCTGAGCAAGCCTCCTCCTTTGTTTTTCCCCTACCATCCCTGCCCTCCCACCTCCACATCTACACTCCCCCACCCCCACCCAAATTGTAAAGTTCATTTTTCAACATAGCGTCTTGTACATCTCATTGTTGCAATGGATCAACCTGTATTCTTATTTAAAAAATTTGTTTTTTCCCTTCCCCTCCCCAAATTGTCCCAACATCAAATACAGAGAAAACAGGGGTTATACCATGATGGGGGAGGGACATACAAAGCAACAAAAATATCACTTGTCATATTCTTCGCTATTGAGGGAATCAGTAGATCATTAGAACCTGTATTAGAAATTCTTTCGCCAAAATAATCACATGACATTTTATACAAAAAGAGCACTCCAACTAGATTTAGTTTTATAATATCGAATACCAAGGAACAATCTGAATGTTCATTAGCAAAAGAAAAGATAAATATATTCTCGAATGTACTTGAACATACTCATTCAACAAAATGAACAAATATTTCAAATGTTGTCTTAAATGAGGGAGCTCAGATACAAATTAACATATGCTATAGAATATTAGCCCTTTGTTGGTGGCTCAAACCTATAATCCTGGCTACTCTGAAGGCTGGGATCTGAGTATCTCAGTTCAATGTCAGCCCAGGCAGGAAAGTCCTTGAGACTTTTACCTTCAATTAACTACTAGAAAACCAGAAGTGGTGCTGTGGCTCTAAATGGTAGAATACTAGCCTTGCGCAAAGGCGTTCAGGGACAGAACCCCAGGCCCTGCATTTAAGCCTGTGACCAATAACAACAACAATGAGAAGAAAGAAAGAAAGAAAGAAAGAAAGAAAGAAAGAAAGAAAGAAAGAAAGAAAGAAAGAAAGAAAGAAAGAAAGAAAGAAAGAAAGAAAGGAAGAAAGGAAGGAAGAAAGGAAGAAAGGAAGAAAGGAAGAAAGGAAGAAAGGAAGAAAGGAAGAAAGAAAGAAAGAAAGGAAGAAAGAAAGAAAGGAAAGAAAGAAAGAAGGAAAGAAAGAAAAAGGAAGAAAGAAAGAAGGAAAGACAGAAAGAAGGAAAGAGAGAAAGAGAGAGAAGGAGGAGCAGGGAAGGAAGGAATGAAAAAAGGAAACAAAGAAAAGAATAAGGAAAAGGGAAAGGAAAAATAAAAGAATACTATCTATGCTTAAAAAAACACTTGTGAATTTTCTAAAGGACTCAACATGGCCACTTCAAGAAATAACTCATAAGGACAGGACGGAATAGCACCCTGAAACCACACACAGCCCCAGTTCAGTAACACCAACTACCTGGCATTGTTTACCTCAAGATTAAGGCTAAACTTGTAAATCAGAAAAATTTATCCAATTACAGAAAAAGCATCATAAGCATTTCAAAATTATTTAAAATATCAATACTACTTCAAACGGACTTAGTTGCACTTTCAACTATAACTAAGATCTCATTGTATACATGTTCAGAAATATATATGTATATGAATTATATACATTTTATACATTATATATATATATATATCTTTTGGTAAACTGGCAAATACAAAGAAACACCAAAATTTATAATGAAAGCCAATTAAAAATAAAGGTCTTTAAAAATGTAAATCCCAAGCCGGGCGCTGGTGGCTCACACCTGTAATCCTAGCTACTCAGGAGGCTGAGATCTGAGGATCGCGGTTCAAAGCCAGCCCGGGCAGGAAAGACCTTGAGACTTCTATCTCCAATAAATCACCAGAAAACTGGAAGTGGCACTGTAGCTCAAGTGGTAGAGCGCTTGCTTTGAGCTGAAGAGCCGAGGGACAGCGCCCAGGCCCAGGGTTCAAGACCCACAACCAACCAAAAAAAAAAAAAGTAAATCCCATACATAAAAAGATCTATCCTCAATTTTACAACAATCCTAAAAATGAACATAATATTACCAAAAAGAGATTTGAATCAGAAAAACAAGTTGTTTTTCTCAGATATTTTGCTATGGTTATGGAAAATGGTAAGCTCAGGGACTTTCCTGGCAAGAATGAGGTATTTATGATCTTTTCTAATGTGTGACATTTGAGAAAGAATGTAATTTGATGAACGTTACTTCCATCCCCTGAGCATAGTGGTTTTATGGAGAGAGACAGAACTGGCTTCACTGGAGTCTATTTTTTGTAAATTATTCCTTCCTACTTCCAAATAGGGTTAAAGAATTATTTCTCCATATAACCTAATCACAAGATATATATTACAATTCAAAATGTCCAAAAGTTAAAAATAAATGCTTATAATAACCAAATCCATACTTTTCTTTAAGTAGCTATGCCCGCAAGTCATTTGCCGATGAAGTCAACATCTTGTATTTACTTTATGGAAACCACGAGACATGTATAACTATGAAGCTCCAGAAATAAGATTAAGGCAAAAGAGAAAACAAAGCTTTCGTTTTATTTAATCTTAATTTATTTAAATTTAAGTTTAATTGGCTTCGATTTATTTGACTCTAAATTAATTTTTTTCTGGCCATATATTAGAAATTCTGAAGCTATTCTTCATCTTACTTAAAATATGTAGGTAAGATGGTTTAGGGGCTATTTGAATATATCTGATCTTTGCAGCGTAAATTCATTTTAAGTCTATCTGGATTCGTTTTACTTGACTTTCTCCCGTCAGATCTCCTCTTTGTTCTGTCCCCAGCATGGTGTCTGAGAGTTGGGATGAGGTCGGAAATGGAGGACTGTGCTAGGTACTCTGGCAGCATGGTTGGAATATACCATCTGGCCATACTCTGAGGGGTGTCTGTATGCCTTATCTCTGGATCTCAGCCTCTGTTCTCCCTGGATCCTTTGTTTTGTGATCAGGTCCTGCTGCTTGAGCAGAGGTTCTTCATGCAGTATTCACTAAGGAATGGAAGGGTCCTGACTCCTTCAGCAACCTCTTCTCAGCTAATTTTCTGAACTGGATGATGGTGAGTGTTGCCTCTACTTGGGTTGGGAAGCTTCTCACAGCTTGGCCTATTGAGAACCACTCTTTCTCTCAAAAATTCTAATTCTTGATTCTTCAAATGAAGATTCTCTGCCCTCATCTCCTTTAGGAGAGTGTGAGAAAACTCTTGGCACCAACTCTGAGACCTTTCTCTAGCCATTACAAGGCTAATATTTTCAAGTGGCAGAAAGCTAAATTTTCCCAGTCTTCCAGAATCTCCAGCTGATAAGTAAACAGAATTTATCATCACTTAAGGTTTGGATTGGTTCCCAAATTTTCTGTTTCCTCTTAGCCAAAGATTATGGTTATATGCGCTTTCTCTCTTTTCTTGTCCCCATTTCTCCTCACCACTGTTAGAAGGGTGTCAATATAAAACCTACCTCTCTTCTAGCCCGTGGGATTGAAGTGAATTCTCCACCTTTGCTTGTTGATATGCTTCATTTGGAAGCCCCTTCTTTGATTTGAAAGCATGGCTGTCCACTTGGTGGATGAATTTTTATCAATGTCTAGTGTATTGACTCAAAGGCAGCCGTCAGTCTCTCCTTCAAGGGGTTCTATAGTCTCGTCTCAGCTTTGAGGATCAGGCTCAGCATGCACACAAACACCGAGGAAAGCTTTAAGCCCATGGTCTATAGGAGTTCCACTTGCCCCTCTTCCTGACTCTATTTCTTCGCAGTGCTTCTCCACAGGTGTGAATCCCCAGGAAATTCCTCACATGTTAAAAATCTGTCTCCACATCTGCTGCCAGAAAACTCAACCTGGGGCTTCCAGTTTGAAGTTCAAAGCTGAGCATTGCCTTTTTACATTTTTTGCAAGGCAGTGTCTGCCTGTCTCTTATCTGTTGCAACAAACCAAATTCCCTTGGCCTCCCCTTAATTGCAAAATGATTCCAGTAAAGCAACACAAATGCTTTAAAAAGACAAATACTTTGGATGGTATTTCAAAACATAACCCTGCCTTTGACTGTGTTAACCCCAGAGGAACTGAGGGCAGAAATCCGACTGTTCTTAATGAAACCTCTGTGGCAATTAATGATTTCCAAAAAGGAGCCTCAAAACACCCACAAAATGGAGAGACTGCACATCCTTGTTTCTCATAGTGTTAGCGAGCAGTCGCCTCTTTGTCTAAGGTAAATTTGTATAATGTCATTTGAACATTTCCCTAATCATATGTTCATGATTAAACATGAACACAAGAGCAAAATCTCAAACCATGACATTTCCCCTTCTAGCCAAAGCATGGTTCCCTGAAGAAATGCGGGTATATTTTATGATTCTCTTTCATTTGCATCTGATAAGTGTCGGGACCTTTGGCTGCTTTCTGCTTTCACTGCATATAAATTTGCCAATGCCCTGGTACTGCATAGCTGAGGAGGTTTTCTGACTAGGAGAAACTGCAGAAGTAATGGCACTTCGTGTATCTAATACAGCTGGGAATGTAGGACTTTATATAATGAATTATCCAAATGGTTAAAGGTACATTTTGAAGTGCTAGAAATTTGTAAAACGATCTTGGATTGCTTTAAAAGCTTTGAAATGGGCTTCCTAAACATTCTTTCTCCGTGATGTTAAGCCTGGAGCAAATGGTTTGCTATGAAACAGTATCAGAAAAGTTAATGCTACTAAGGATGTGCTATTAATATTTGTTCTAACATGACACCCCAGGATGTCTCCATGCACCCCCTAAATGCTGTTATTTTATCTGGCTACAGATCATCATACTGCTCTCTATACTCCTCATGAATATTAAATTTAGTTTTAATTTGGAGCCTTAAGAAAGCAAGCTCACCAAACTTAGAGTGAATGCAAAATGTATACTTAAAGTCGATTCAGTCGTGTTTTGATCCATAAAATGCAAGTGGTTCAATGAATTAAGAAGAGAGCCTCTACTTTTCCTTGATGAGGGGATTTCGGATTTATGGCCAGGTCTGTTATTAATATATGTACAGCTTGAACTGATTCGCCACACCTTCACCAATCCTTCACTTCTCTCTACTGACCCCGCAGCCTAAGGAAGGGGTGTCTTCATTTTCTATATAGCCACAGCCATTTATTGAACATCCACATCCTAGCCTGTACTAAACTACTGATAGAATATATATTCTCCCATTTCCCAGGTCCTATGATTTTATAACTTGTTATGAAAACTAAAAGTATTTTATTGCAGAGAGGTGTGACCGCAGTAAATCAAAACTCTGTCCCCGGTACTTTGACTTTTGTCATCTGAGATGTTGCACTTCATGACTACCTAAATCAATGCCTGGAATCTCATGTTTTACTTACCTCTGAGTACTACTCAACCAGCATGATGGAGGTAGGGGTAAAAGTAACAAAACAAAGCAACTAAAAAGCACTTCCTCAGGCAAAAATAAAAGAATCTCTTCAAAATAAGAACCCTGGATGACATGGTTGGATATTAGTCCTACTTCTGTGTTTGTCACTTGGCACTCTCTGACTTCTCGGTACCCAAACTTTCCAGATGGAGAGTTTCTGCTTAATACCGGTACTGTAGGATCTATTTCTTAGTTTTCAGCCAAAAAGAGGAGGTTTGTACATATGTCTGACTCTAGTTTCTAAGTAAGACTCTTTACTCTTATTTCTTAATTCTATTTATTATACACACATCTAACTCAATCTAGTCACAAATATATCACAGTAGTTTATATAAGCCTGCTATGAGGACATTCACACTGGGTAAAATTTCTTTCTCTGAAGTTCTGAAATGTACAGGAGCCTCTACTTTTTTTTTTCCTTGAGATCAAATGGTGCCTGGTTTTATTGTATTTTCTTCTATGTGTTTGCTACAAGTCCTGCATGTAGGTATGGAGACTAATGTCCTATAAAACTCTCCCAATATTAGTGTCTTGAGTCAAATTATCCTGACTCTCTTCTTGTTCACCTTTCCTACCCTAGTAGGTGCCATATTGATTATTCTTGCCAAATTTCCAGGACTAACTTTACTTTACTCTGGTTGATATATTTTGGGGAATTATTTTCCCCCTCATTTCACACCAACTCCTCCAATGTTTGCTCTCAGCGTTTTAGGAAAGATTGTGTTTCCTATCTATATTGCCTTATTGAGACACACTACTCTGGGGCAGGATTTTAGTTTTTACAAAGCCCTTGTAAAAACATATTATCCACTCTTCATGATGTTTTGTCTGGTTTTGGTTAAAACATGTCTCCCCTTTTTATATCCATTCCTTATTGAATATTTTTTTTCTTTAAGCAAAAATACTAGGAAGTGTAAAATCACAGGATGCTCTAATATACTCTGCTTGTGCATTCCTGTCTATCAGAGTGTAGAAATTGATTGTTTAAATATATTTAAACCACATTGGGGAGCAAAATGAATGGAAGGCCTCCGGTGTGCTAGGTTTTGCATGAAGTTCTTAAGATTTGAAGGGGGAAAATGGCCTCCTCTAAAGGAAGAGCACTTTGTGAAAGGGGAGCCAGCAATGGGGTAATTATTGCAACAGATTGTCATGGCTTGTTTGTAGATAGGATGATTTAGAAGTAAAAGTGAATGAGTGATATAAATCACAAATGAATGAGCCACTGCTTTACTGTTTTTACTTATTTTCCTTCTACTTTTCTTTCAACCTCCTTTTGGGGGGGTTAGAATATCAGAGTTCCTAGAGAAAATAAATACTTAGTTCTAACCAGAATGGTTTGTTTTTTTTTCTTTAATCTTCTCTCATTTTTAGTTTTCTGATTTGGATTTATTCAAGAACAAGCTCACAGCTTGGATGGCCAGTGTACCGTATGCTATCGCCAGGACTTGCCTGTCTTAACTTACTTTCTCATTGGTTATTTGTCAGAGAAAATATACGCCCCCCAAACACCACATGGTAAAACGAGCGGCCATTATGCTATTTTATGATGAGAAGTAAAGAACGCTTAGCATGTTTCATATTCATCAGAATCATTTCCTTATGTTTCCATCATTTGGCCGCGGGGAATTTCGTTCACACTGAAACCTGTTCCCTGGCTTGGAGAACGCTGTCTAGCTCTGGGACCCCACTGACCCCAGCAGTCTGTTCCTTTGCTGCTAAAAGCGCTTCTCAGAAAGAAAATAGGTCCTCCTCTATTCTTCCATTGCTCTTTGTATGTTGTTCTAATTATGCAGAATGGAAATGATACACATAGATTAGGGAGGGAGGGGGAACCTTTCTCGAGTATCATCTGTTTCCCTTCTATCCCCCTGTCAGTCTAATGAAATGTTTTCAGATAGGAACTTAGTGCTAATTAGATTCCATCAAAGAGCTCAGGCTATTGCCTGCTCAGTTTCGCTGACCTTTCCTTTATAAAGCATTCAGTACATCAAGTAGTAACTCATGGAGCATGGTGAACCATCCTGGACGTACTACTATATCCTCCAAGATGGCTATAAAAAAATTCCCAGCTCCATTCTTCATTTTACCTGTGACATTTGGGTACAAGGGAATAAATACCTTTACATCATTACATCATAAAAGGTCAAAACCCTTTTTACCAAATCACTTAAAAATAAAAGTGGCATACTTTTGCTATTTGGTGGACTTTTTACATATGAATTTACCTTTTCTGGCAAGATCTTAAAAGGAGTTTAATTTAGAGGTTAGGTAAGACTTAAGCTGTGGACTTCCAAGGCAAATGAGGTGGACAGTTTATTAAGAAACTTTAACAGAGTGTATTAAGCATTCAGATGGTGGAGTCTTTTCATGCCCTTGATAATAAATTCACTTTTCTCATGCAAGGAATTCACTTGAGATTCATAGTCTCCTCGTAAACCTTGTAGTAAATGTTTAACCTCGGATTTCAAATGCTATAGTCCTCTTTATGATAATAAATGTTACCCCTGTGGGATTGTGAATTTGGTCATTATACACAGTACTTCATTTACAGAGATTGTACCTCCCACATATAACATAAAGAGGTCACATTTGACTACTTGATTATAAAATTCATCAAGATTACTTTTAAATACACATATGAATCCCATATTTCTCTCTGTACGTGCATGGAGTTTCTTTAGCTTCAGTGCAATTATTCCTTAAAGCAAACAACAACTCATAAAAAAATCAGAGTGTGGCCTTTACTATATTTCATTAAATTAGGCTGAATTTTACTGTGAAATATCCTAACATCTAATAAATGCTATGGACATTTAAGAGTATTTTGATTTGAAACACAACACTTTCTTTTTCTTTTGCTATTCTTGAAAAGACTATGAGTACTCTAGAACAGCTTGCCAACATTGGTGCACTTTCAGGTAAGAAGAAAAGGTGGTAATAACAACAGTTCATAGAAGACATTCTCATTCAGCCTAAGAATTCCATGTACTTACATTAGAAAAATGAAGAAATTATCTAGGACTTTCAAAATACATTTTTAAATATTAATAATATTCTCAAAACCTAGAAAAATAATCCTGCAATTTAGTATATCATACAACCAATTAATATGAAATGACAAAATAAGATTAATAAAATTCAAAGTTCTGGAACAAGATGCCAGCGCTTCCTGCGTGTAATCCTAAGTAAGGTGAGAGATGATGTTCCAGATTTGAAATCAGCTTAGACAGAAAAATCGATGAGACTTTTCTCCCACTAACTAGCAAAGCATTGGCAGTGGAGGGGATACCCAATCAGGAAAATACTAGCCTTTAGCAAAAACACCAAGCCAGGGTGAAGGACCCTGAGGTTAAATCCCCCCGCCAAAAAATATGCTTGTGGCTAGCATATGCAAGTCAGTTTTGTGTTACAATGGAATTGAAAATGAACCTGATTAAAAATCTATCAGAAGAGCCCATTCAATAAAATAATGTTTGTTAATAAAGCACAAACCAAAAGTAAAATCCAGAAAATAATGCAATAAGTATTTTCATTGTGCTCCTGTTCTCTGCATAAGGCAGAGAGACTGCATGTCACCTCTCGTCAGTGATGTCTAAATTTCTATTCCTAATTCTCAATACCAGCCATGACATCCACAGTTGGGCGTGAGAATCCCACAGTCTCACATTTAACATTTTAATGCTCTGGTCCAGAAGTGACACATGTTAGGTCCAACCACAACTCACTGGCTAAAATAATCCCATCATCATCCCTAGCTTATTAGGAACAGAGCTAGTCAAGGAGGGATACAAACTCCAGTGAGTGCTGACATCTGCATTATAGCCTCTGTCTGAAAGTTAATTAATACACCCAAACATGGGCCCCAAATCCATCCCTCGATCATTCAAAGAATATTCACTTTTGATTACAGTTAAAGGTGAAAGGATAGAATGGCACTGTGGCTCAAAGTGGTAGGGTGCTAGCTAGCCTCGAGCAACAGAGCAAAAGAGCTCAGGGATAGTACCCAGGCCGAGTTCAAGGCTCATGACCAACCCCTGCCACTCCCCCCCCAAAAAAGAAAGAAAAAAGTATGCAAGTAGACAATTGACTTTTAATTAAAACCCCCAAAAGAATAAAAATTTATTGCTAAAAAATTATGTGTTAGATAAAAACTGAATCCTACATGAAATTAGAGATTACTTATATTTTCCTAGTCTTGGTTGTCTCACAATACAGATAGTTTTGGAGAAATGCTCATGATTTTTTCAACATCTGGTTAAAAAAATAAGTAGCTACATGATGACATGACATAGGACAAAAAAGTGTAAGAGAAAGAGGGCCCATAGCCAACAGAGGAAGCAAGAATCACTGAATTGAAGAAACACACTCACTTTCTAACAGCCCATTTACAGAAACTAAAGCAGTCCTTAAACCTGATTGACTCCTGCAAGACAACACACATTCTTTTTGGTGGTAAAACTTCCAAGAATAACACCTTCCACCATGCATCATCTCTTAAAAATCTACAACATTTTTGTTCTGGACACTAAGCTTCCAGAAATAAGATCCTTTGGAGATGAATAATACCCAAGACATTAACACCAGGTAAAACAAGCACTGATGTTCCAATACATTGTCTCTTTTGTTTGATTTTTCGTCTCTACAACCCCATTTGCACTGGAGGTGTGGCTTTGAGATAATATTTAGTGTCTTTTATTTTAGTGAAATGCTGATCCAGTTCACATTTAGAATGTACATTAATTTCAGGCAGCAGTTGCTAGATGAAATAAATAGTGAGGAATCAATGAACTATAATTGCATACCACAAATGAAAAAGTGTTGAGAGAACTCATGCCTGTGATCCCATTTTATTAGTATTAATTTTCTGAAAAAAATGTTATTGAAGTGGATAGTAAGAATTGCGACCCAAACTATCAGACTAGTGCCAGCAATTATATAAAGTGTAAGAGTTTTCTCTCTATCTTTTTTAATATCTCCTTAAGAAATGCAACTGTAATAATGGACTGCCAATGTAAAACTTTTAGAGTTAAAAGTATTCAGGCATAGATGTAGTTTTGGAAAGTCAAAGAAATAGAAAAAGAGATGAAATATGGTGAAGAAGACTGCGGGCAGTAACACCAACCCATTACTACACTGGAGAACAAGGCCCAATCAAATTTCCCACAGAAGTGATGGAAGGCTCCATGTTGAAGAACATGGAACTTGAACTTCAGGCAAACTGTCGAAATGACTAACACTTTCTCGGTATCAGTCCTTTCATCTATAATATGAAGATGGACCCAAAAGCATATGGTAATGGCCTGTTTTGTGCAAAACCACTTGTAGGCAATAATGCATTAAAGTTCAACAAGAAACAAAACTTTCCCTCGTGCCATTACCCCTCTTCTGCATCCTGTCCAGACTCTGGTAACCAGGATTCTATCCTCAGTCTCCATGAGATCAACTTTTTAGTTCACTGTTATTCACATATATGTGAGCACAAAGCAAAATATGACTTTCTGTGACTGACATATTTCATTACATGTATCCATCAGCAGTTAAGTCCCTATTGTTGCAAAAGGCAATACTTCAATCTGCAATTATGTGTTTATTGAGGTAAACTATTGACAATACTCAAGGCAGACTCAACCTAGATGTTCATCTATGGATGAGTGAATTCAGAAAATAAGCGGTAAGTATGTATGAAATTTTGTCTTTGTGATTTCATATACATTTTCTGCTCCTTTATTCTAGTTCTGTAAATATCATTAAGAGTTTGTAAGGGATTGTATTGTATCTGTAGATTGCTTTAGGTACATGTTAACAATATTAATTATTCTAATACATGAACATGGTTTACCTTTCCATTTTTCTAACAACCCTCCTCAAATTCATTCATCAGTATTTTGTAATTTCTTTGTGGAACTCACTCATTCTCCTTGCTAAATTTATTCCTCAACTTTGTATGCCTAATTCCTCTTTTTTTGTTTTCGTGATAGCTGTTGTGAATGGGATTGTTTTCTTAAATTCTTTCATGGAAATGTTATTAATGCTGTATTAATGAAGCTACTGCTATTTGCATGCTCATTTTACATTCTGGAACCCAAATTAGTTTATTAGTTCAGATAGTTTGTGTTAGACTCTAGTTTTTTTCTGCATATGAAATATGTGCAAGGAGAGAATTTGACCTCTTTCCTCCCCTGTCATTTCTTTGTTTCTTTCTGAATAATGTGGTAAATATATAGATCAAATATTTGAATATCAGTAAAAGTGGTAAACATATAGAAATATTTAAATAAAAGAATACCTACATTATTGACATTTTACAAAGCAACTTCATTAACATAAAATTTTCATATAAAATTTACACATATCAATTGTATATTATATTAATTTTTGATAAATGTCATGAGCTGTCTAATTATGACCACATATGAACGTTAGAACTTTTCCTTCACCTAAGTAAGATCTCTTAGGCCATCTGCAGTTAGTCTCTGGTCCCATGTCAAGGAAGTCACAGGTGTGCTTTTACATCTGGAGAATTTTATAAATAGAATAAACAAAATATAATCTTTTGTGAATGATGTCTTCCATTTAGCACAATGGTTTTGAGGTTTAACCATGTTGCTGCACATACAATTTCTTTTTCAAAAACTGGGAATCAATGGAACCTTCCTCAATACAATAAAGGCTGTATATGACAAACCTACAGCTAGTATTATACTCAATGTTGAAAAAGTAAAGCCATTTCCTCAAAACTCAGGAATGAGACAAGGATGTCCACTCTCTCCACTGCTCCTCAATCTAGTATTAGAATACCTAGCTACACCAATAAGACAAGATGCAAACATAAAAGGGATCCAAATAGGGAAAGAAGAAGTAAAACTCTCCCTTTTTTGCAGATGACATGATCTTGTATTTAAAGAATTCCATGGACTCTGCTCCTAAATTACTCAAGCTGATTCAAAACTTTGGTAAAGTAGCAGATTATAAAATTAACCCTCAAAATCAATGGCTTTTCTATATGCCAACAATGAGAAAAGTGTGGCTGAAATCAGGAAAGCAACTCCATTCGTAATAGCCCCACAAAAAATAAAATACCTAGGAATAAACTTAACCAAAGAAGTGAAGGACCTCTATGATGAAAACTTTAAAAACCTGGAAAAGGAAATCAAAACAGTACTTAGAAAGTGGCAAAAACTCCCATGCTTATGGATTGGAAAGATTAACATAGTGAAAATGGCAATACTTCCCAAGGCTATCTACAAATTCAATGCCATACCTATCAATATTCCAACCTCATTCTTCAAGGAAATAGAAGAGGCAATCCAAAAATTCATATGGAACAATAAAAGACCCCGAATAGCAAAAATGATCCTTAACAGAAAGAACATTGCTAGAGGAATAGCAATACCAAATTTCAAACTCTACTACAAAGCCACAGTAATCAAAACAGCTCGGTACTGGCACAAGAACAGACCCCAGGACAAATGGAATAGAATTGAAAACCCAGAAATGACCCTAAAGACCTATAGCCATCTAATCTTCGATAAGGGAGCTAAAAAAATAGAATGGAAGAAAGACAGCTTCTTCAGTAAATGGTGCTGGCAAAATTGGTTAACTACTTGCAGAAAAGTAAAGTTAGATCCTTGTATATCACCCTGCACCAGAATCAACTCCAAATGGATCAAAGACCTCGAAGTCAAAGCAGACAATCTGAAAACATTAAAGGATGGAATAGGAGAAACCCTAGGTCTCCTTGGCACAGGCCCAAATTTTCTTAATAGAGACCCAAAAACACAACAAATCAAAGAAAGGTTGGACAAATGGGATTGCATGAAATTGCAGAGCTTCTGCATGGCAAAGGTCATATCTAGCAAGATCAATAGAAAGCCCACGGATTGGGAGAAGATCTTCACTAGCCATAGAACCGACAAGGGTCTCATATCTAAAATATACCTGGAACTTTAAAAATTAAATCCCCCAACAACAAATGTTCAAAGAAACAACTGCCCAATAAATAAGTGGGCTAAAGACTTAAATTTAGAGAAATTTCTCTGAAGAGGAAAGAAGAATGGCCAATAGACACATGAAGAAATGCTCAACCTCCCTAGCCATAAAAGAAATGCAAATCAAAACAACATTGAGATACCACCTCATCCCAGTTAGAATGGCTATAATCAAGAACTCTAATAACAACAGATGCTGGAGGGGATGTGGACAGAAGGAAACCTTACTGCACCGTTGGTGGGAGTGTAAACTTGTTCAACCACTTTGGAAAGGAGTATGGAGGTTCCTCAAAAGATTCTACATATAGCTCCCCTATGATCCAGCAATCCCCCTTTTGGGCATTTACCCAAATGATCACAAATAAGACTACACTAAAGCTACCAGCACGACTATGTTTATTGTAGCATTATTTACCATAGCTAAGATATGGAATCAACCCAGATGCCCCTCAGTAGATGAATGGATCAAGAAAATGTGGTATATATACGCAATGGAATTCTATGCCTCTATCAGAAAGAATGACATTGCCCCATTTGTTTGGAAATGGAAAGACTTGGAGAAAATTATATTAAGTGCAGTAAGCCAGGCCCAAAGAAACATAGTCCCCATGGTTTCCCTTATTTGCAATAACTAGTAGATTTCTGAGTCACTCAAAAAAGATCCGATAAGTTGATGTTAGGGAAATGAACCCCAAGATAAGTGCTCAAATGTTTTTTGGGTTTTTTTTTCCTTTCATGCAATTGTTTCTATCAAATTTATAAGATGATTTCTATGTTTTTTTGTATGTCCCTCCCCCACAGTATAACCCATACTTTCACTGTTTTTGATATTGGGTATAATTTCTGGAGGGGAAGGGAAAAAAACAAATCATTTAATTAGGTATACAGGTGGACCCATTGCAACAATGAGATGTACATGTCATTATGTCGAAAAACGAACTTAACAACTTTGGTGGGGGGTGGGGGGAAGATCGGGTGGGGGAGGGGCGGAGTATGGGAAGGGATGGGAAGGGAAAACAAAGGAGGAGGCAACAATGCTTGATAAGAAATGTACTCATTATCTTGCTCATGTAATTGTAACTCCTCTGTATAGTATTCCCACAATAAAAAAATTGTTTTTCAAATTTGATTAATATTCTTAGTCTATTTCTATTTATTCACTGGCACAATATATTTCTTTATTTAAAATCATTGTTTTCTCATTTCTTTGTGTCATGTTTAACATTATTTTGGAGAATTATGTAAGTCGAAGACAGCATTTATACTCTACAATAAATAAAAGGGATCTTCAACAACATTATTTATCTTTAATCAATCTTAAATGTACAAAATAATCCTTGATGCAATTGTCTTTAAGAATATAAAATAATCTGAGTGTCCATTTCAGTGTCATCACTGATCAGAACTGAGGTCAAGTTTCAGAAACCTTGGAAATATCATTATTTCATCAATTACTAACAGAAAGTTTTATAGAAAAATATTTAAGGAGAAGTGGCCTTTCAAAAGAAGGCAATGCATGCAAGATTTATTGCCTTTTGAGACTGAAATGAATAAAGCAAAGTTTTACAAGCATATGAGTATATTTGTGTATTTTTATGACTAAGTTGTTTAATAATCACTTTAGAAGAAAAGACCAAATAGATATCAGGAATGTGTAAATATTTTATACATAAAGGACAAATATTACATTGAATGGCTAATAGTAATTAAATTTTAAGAAATAAAAAGTGGACTGGTAAGTAAATAGACACATCCTAATCTGTAATAGCCATTGAAAAGCTACTATACAAGTACATTTTCCATTTCTTACTTAACCTCCCACTTGTAAAATTTTCAAATTGTGTTCATGGAAAAAAAAACATCAAAACACAAATCAGGGAAGAAAATCCTGGGTCAGAAATTAACTGTACTTGGCAGTTTGGTTAAAATCTTCACCTTCTAAGATTCTCTTCCTGTTTTCCTTGACAGAAAGTGTTAGTTCTCAAATAAAATAAGCATTCATTATGAAGAAATTAGCAGTTTATTTGAAGGTAAAGTGAGGCAACATTTGTAAGGGACTTTGGTCAAATTTCCCATTAGCTAAACCTCTTAGAGCTTTTCCTCCTGGGAATAATTCATTGTCTGGGAATCTACATGGCAAGAATTCAAATAGCAGATGAATCTACCAAGACTCATTTCCATTGTCTCCAATGTTCAGTCACCTGATCTACAAGGAAAGAAATTTTGCTTTCATCTAAGAATTGAAATAATCATAATTCTGTGTAAAAACTGCAGAGGACATTGCCTGGCACAAGAGGCAGTAGCTCCAAGATTGATTCATCAAGCATCTTCCTGATCATTATCACCATGCTTTCCATTTGAGGGAGACTTGCTGCATAAAGCTAAGCCTAAATAACTACTAAATCACTGAGCGAAGGCCTAATTTCATCAAGGAACACTCTTAGGAAAATTCTCTGTACCTCTGTTTCCTTTATTTCCCCAATGGAGATTGCCCTATGGTTTACTGAATAGGACTGATGAAGAATTAAATGAAATTATCCTTATTGTAACAACTATAATGTCTTCACAAAATAAACTTTGGAGAAGATTCTTTATATTCTAAATATTATGCTTGTCCATTTGATCATTGACTGCTAATTTTGAAAAACAATATGAAAATAAATGGTCGCGATTACCATGATGAGTAATAATAGTTATTGAGCAGGATAAACTGCCACATTTTCTAAGAGAAGATCAAGCAATCAGTAATAGCTCCTATTGTTCTGTAAGGAAATACACAGAACTGTCACCAACTCAAGGTGAGTGACTCTGATCAGGTTGAATTGTCTCTTGACTGCACGTAGGGGATGCCTCACCCACTTAAACTGTCTATTACAGCAGAGAGACGATGTCTTTCCTCAGAAAATGACCCCAAAGAATAGACACACTGTGGTCCTAGATGATTGACACGGAAATGTCACTGGGGATGGGATGGGAATCCCAAGTTTTGGAAAAACAGGAGGAGAAAAAGAAAAGTGACAGTCCACCCTTGGTGGTGAAGCAAGCGCTGTGTGTCCTACCATGAGGAAATGGAGGTAAGACCTGTGGGTGACATTAGGCAGCTGTGTGTAGCGTGGAAGGCTCGAAAGAGTGTGAAGACCATCAGAATTAATAAATTTGGGGTCAGGGGATTCTGCTGCTCATCAGTCAGTGTCACTGATGATGAATGTCTTGAGGGGAAAGGTCAGTGGATGGAGACAACTGAGTATTCCAGAGGAACAGCACTCTTCTGTTAAACAGGAGGCTCTTGGTGCCCTGACACATGATCATTAAACCTGTCACATCATGAGCCAGGCCAAAATGCAATCAGACTGAAGATTCCCAGGGTTTTAATACACTGAAAATAATGGATCTAAATCAAACGTTTTCCTACGGCACTTTGACTTTTAGATGAGTCACACACCATGTCTATTCGTTGCTTCACGGTGTATTTCTTCTTTAAAAAAAACTCACATTATATAAAAAACATAAAGTAAACCCACTTTTTGTTTCATTTGGGCAATTATTTAGAGATCTCAGGTGAAAATTAGCACAGAAATTTAACCAGAGCCATTCACCTTAGGTCAAGAGTGTCTGACTGAAGACAAGGCAAGAATGAAGCAAGGTGCTTATTACAATGAGAGCATAATAGTTGTTTGAGTTGGGCTGATATAATTTACAGAGGTGACTTGTTAACTCAGTTTCTGATGAAGCAACAGTGAACGTGCTGGAGGTGAGGGGTTAATGATAAGTAGAATGAGCTGGAGTCAGACAGATCCAATTCCATGCATAAATAAATCCTATCTCAGCATTGCTGTTAATAATAAAATAGAGTGAAGAATATAAACCATTTAATATTCATAAGATGCTTGTGTGAAGTCATCAATAATGACCTTCGTATGTAGGAGTGTGTATGTATATGCTCACCTATCACAAAATTTGGCTTTGTCCTATTTAACAATCTTTACACTGGTTTGAGACATAAAATGTGTTCTCCTAAATATAGAACTGCTCTCAAGTATAGGCTAACTGCCAGATATTCAGCAATAGTCCTAATAGTCAAAGTCCTAACCTCATAGAACTTAACTTGTAGGGAAAGGGCTAGATGACTAGACAAATGTGGACATAGTGGCCCATGGTGCTGTTATGTCAAGATAGAAGAGATACAGAGACTCATAAGGCTTTGGAGAGGAAGAGCTGTAAATTTAGATATTTGTGGATGAGTGATTTCACATAGAGTGACTGTCAAAGAAAAGACCTCAGAGAAGTTTAGCAAGGGTGCCAAAACATCAACAGAGGCACATTCTCCAGTTAGGGAAAGAACAAGTGTTAAGGCCTGGAGAGAAGATCAGCAGTGACCAGGGTAGCTGGAATAGAACCAGTAGGATCAAGTGCCACAGGAAATGCTGAGAGGAGAAGCAATGTGCTGGGTGACACAGGGCCACGGAGGTCATCTGAAGGTCTTTGTCATCTTCTGAGAGAACTGGAAAACCAGGAAGAGTTATAAGCAAAGAAAAGATGGGCTGGCTTACCATAATAGTTACTGCTTTAAGTATGTCTCCAGGGATATCCATGTTTAATTCCCAGACTACTTAATGAAGAAGTTGTTATTTGTATCCCCAGTATAAAAAGAATACAGTCTCAAAGAGCTTAACCAACTGAATGAATCACATAGCCAGCTAGAGAGACACTGAGCAGGCTTTCAATCTCACATAGATTCAAGAGACAGCCTCTGCTCTTTTGTGTTTTTCTAATATCTGTTTCTATTCTGTCTTAATGGTCTTTGCAGTTATTTCTAATTCATTAAATAATCTTGGATTGGGGGCACTGGCTGAAAGGAAGAATAATCTACTCGGCATACTTTTTTTCAGTTTAGATAAGGGCATACAATGGAAGAGAGAGTTATATGTCTCCTTGCCTTGCTCTCGCTAGCAGAATTACTGCATTTCTGAAGACAAAATATCCATTTGAAACCAACCAGGTCTACTTTTTTTTCTGGTCAGTGGTATAATTAGTAAACATTTCAAAATTTTAGAAAAATCTAAACTTTAGAATTAGCTTTTAGTGTTCTCATGAGATTCTGTGAAGTTAAAACACCTACCAAAATTATTGATAGAACAAAGTTCCAACACACACACACACACACACACACACACACACACACACACGTGTGCATGCACACACACACACATACATACGCACACAGGCACACATACTCCCAATGTCATATTTCCCTAAGGAATGCTGTGTATGTTAGACAAGGCAAGACAAATACCCACATATGCAGGGTACCGTGACATTTGGGGTGATTTCATTCTCTATCTCATTGCCATTTTGCAGCTGACAAGATCCTACATCTTTGGATTGCTTTCCCAGAACTCAGCCACCACACATGGCTACAGATTACCTTCTTTTCCTAAGTCATGCTGTCTGTGGGAGTAAGTCTGGTGCCCTCCTACCAGAGGCCCAGCTGCTGGCACCCTGCTGTGAGGGCCTGCATGCTGGACAGCTGAATCCTCAATACAAAGGACAGCTCAACACATGTGTCTACTTCTAAATACTCATGTGCTAGACTTGAGCTTAGAGAATAACTTCACTGTCTTTCCTGAAATAGTTTTGGGTGACATGTATCTCATTTTGCCTACTTCTCGGACTTGCAGAGCACGGAACCGTATTCAGCTTCTAAAGCTCGAAGCGGCTTTGTTTAATCTAAAATGTCTAAATTGCATTAATTTTAGAAGAATTATGAAAGCTATAATAACATTATTCATAGATCTGGATCTGGTTGCTCTGTGTTTCTCACTGTCACAGTTACTTCTTTTATTTAATTTACCATTCAGTATGTTAAATTTAGATTCCTGTAAGTCTTATAGATCCTGAAATGTTCAAAGTCTGGAAATGGCGAATGAGAACCTGGGGGTGGGGGCGCATTATATAAGCCAAGTCATTATTTTACTTGGAAATTTTAACTCAGTTCAACTGAGTAGTAATATAAGAAGAAATCCAAGTGCATTCAATTGCCAAAGTGCCTGTTTATTTTAAACAGTCTTATTTCCTTTCATAACACTTCTAGAATATTATTTATACTATAGTCATGTTATTAATAGCAATGTTTTCAGTTTTAAATATCTTGATGATATCCAAAACTAATTAGTCCCTAGTGTACTGATTAAGTTCATTTACATTTTACACTTCCACTGATAGGGGAAAAATAGTAAACAGTTATTCTAGAACATTATATACAAAAATTGAATAGAAATGAAAACCATTTAAAAATAACTAAATGTTCAATGTACATACAGATTGCCAATTCATTTTAATATGGTTTAATATATCAAGAAGAAGAAATCATTCTTGCTCTTTAAAAACGTACCCACACATATATTTCTTCTTTCAGTAAATTGTCTTTTATTGTTCCAGCAATTTCACAGGGGGAATACATTAATATTACTACTTATCCCAGGCCTGCCCGCAGTCCTGAAGGGCTTACACACAGGTTCTGCTTTGCAAAGCTGTTTATATATTGTGATACGCCTTGGGTCAATTCAACAGCATTTAATGCTAATTATTTAGTCCAGCAATAATTATGCAGCAGGAATTAAAAGCCAGAGACATTGTGAGACTCTAGAGAGGCGTAAATGGAATGGCAGGCAATCTGAGCTCTCTGACATTGGAATGAGATGAGAATTTTGATGGCACTGTGGTAACAAAGCACAAAATGACTGGGCTCTATGATGAATACAGAAAAGCATATTATATATGGATCCAATTTGAAATATTAAAAATTATCAATGTGGTAAGCACTCCTTACAAAGTTGTATCTGACATAGAGCGGGTATATAATTTTTAAGTTATGGATAATTTTAAATCTCACAAGGGTAAAATAAGTATGTTCTTTAATGGAAAAATATAAGAATTTTTCTCCAAATAAATCATATGTCTAGTAATAGGGAAGAAAGTCCAATTTCCAGAACCAATAATAAGTGGATTCACCTGTACAATCGTTTTTGATTTGGCATGCCAATTGTTTTTAGGCAATTCTGAAAAATGAATAGTAAATGAGTTAAGGAGGAAGTTATCTTCATTTCCTGTCTGTATCATTTAGAGGCTGGATTTAGTATGACAAACCAGCCTAAAATGAAACAATATTTTTTTCCCAGTCTGGAGCTTATAAGCCCAGGCACTGTCCCTGAGCTTCTTTTGCTCAAGGCTAGCACTCTACCACTTGAGCCACAACACTACTTCTGCATTTTTCTGTTTGTGTGGTACTGAGGAATAGAGCCCTGGGCTTCATATATGCTAGGCAATCACTCTACACTAAGCCACATTCCCAGCCTACAACAAAACAAATTTTCTAATTCTTCTGTTCTAGATTAAAATGAAAAGGTTAGCTGGGCCATGTCCCTTGGAAAGACTATGAAGAATGGACTCCTTTCTGACTCCCCCACCTTCTAGAGATCAGCTACATTGTTGAATTTGAGGTTTCTTACTCCAACCTCAAGGCCAACAATAACAGAATTTTTCAAATATCTCACTGAGCCTCCTCTCCTAACTCTTCTCGGTTTAAAAAATAATAATTCTGGAGATTACATTGGGTCAATCTTATCTTAATGTCAACTGATTACTAAACTTAATTCCCTTGGCAACCTTAATTCCTTGTTGCTGTGTAAATGAACATATTCATAGTTGAAGTCATGATTCTACCCACCACATTGGTTTAACCAATCTCTGAGTCCTCCTCTCCTGGCTGTGAATTTCACCTATGTTCAACAAGTTCAGCAGGCACACTTACATAACCACCTTTGTTAAGTTGGTTTTCAAGCCAGATAAAGACGGTCCCTGCATAGATCAGGAAACAAAGATAAATGAAATTAATCTTGATACTCCTCTTTCCTTAAATAAGCATAAGCAAAATATTCCATTTTTATTTTTTAGCGGTACCGAGGTTTGAAATCAGAGCCATGACTCCAAGCATTTTGCTTTAAATACTTTTGTATATTGTATTTTATTATTTTCTAGGTACTGGCCTCTACCTATGTTTCCAATGGAGCAAGGATCACAGGTGTGAAACACTAGTACTATGCCTGGCTTATTGGTTGAAATGAGGATTTCTTTAAATTTTCCTCCAATCTGGACTTCAACCATGATCCTCCAGTTCTCCCTTTTCTGAGTACCTGAGACTACAGGAATGAATCACTGCTCCCAGTCCTCCATTAGCAAACTCTTGTCTCCGTCTTTCCTTGTTATACTAGTTATATAACCATCCAGTAGGAGAACTCTGAGTCTACATTTGGGTCTTAGTAAAATAATAGCATTGGAAACCAGAGGACTATTTGATTTCCCAAGAGGGGGAAAAACAATCATTCTTAGGGAACAACCTTTGAAACTATGAGGTTTTAACATCCATTTGTAACTTTACCTTTTGCCATTATTGAAGGAGGCGGATTTGATTGTACCACATCTTTCTTAATATGGAGCAGTCCAAAAGTGAATCACATATGATACAGTCTCAATCTAGGAGGCTTCATAAAGCAAGGACTTTAAAGACCCACAAAGTTAATGTAGTAACGTTTTGTTCCAAGAATCTCAATGTAGAAATATCTGATGTTTCCTTTTTCCCTTGGATATCCATACGCCATGATGTGCTATAGTCAAGCATGTTAGCTTTTCCAGTTTGTTCCTCATTCCCTTCCATATTAGAGCTATATATCTAGTCCTCTGTAATATGACTATGTAGTACCTTCTGGTATCACCTGAGCATGTGTTGCTACTTTGTCGATGTTAGGTTTGGCCATGTTACTTACTCTCTCTAATGACCTCTAAGTGGAAATGACAGTGTTGGGGCTATATACCAACATTTTAACCATCGTTACACTTTCCCGCATTTGCTCCTGGTTTCCTGAAATTTCATGTGACATTCATTTTCCAGACAGTGTCTGATCCCAAAAGAATAAGTGCCCCATAAAAAAGACCTGAATTCAACCTACAACCTGCAAACTCAGCTAATGTGAGTCAATCCCTTGTGTGAACAATTTCGGTAAGCCCTTCATTACCTACCAAGATCTGCATATCATCAAACCTAGAAAATGCCTGAGATGAAGATACTCAAAAACATGAATGGTCCTGCGTACACCCCTCTGTACACTAGTTTACAATAAAAATGTATTAAAATTATTAACAAAAACATGAATGAGCAAAGGAACCAAAGAACAAGGGTAGGACTGCTTTGAAGAAAGGACAGGGGAAAGACTATGGTGATATGGGACAACACAAGATAATGAACGACTTCTTGCAGAAATGATTCAGAAACAGAACTGAGCATGAGGTGAAGTGAGGAGTAACATGAGCATCACTGGAGACTGGATTTGTATAGAATATATTCCAGAGGTGAAAATTCAGGGACTCAGAGGAAAAGAGAGAATAATGAGAGATAGTATGTGATTCTTTTTAGGGGATTAAATATTAGACATATATTTTTATTTATATTAAAATTAAGTGCATTTCAATGCCTAGCTGTTGAAATGACATTTGGTGCTTTTAATAATAAAATATTTTTAAATCAACTACAGAATTATGTTTACTTTTCTATGAATGCTTTTAAAACTGATGCTACCAAATGTGAAACCTTAATAGTTGTGTTAAAGGCAGATATCACCATCCTCTTTTAATACAATGTATTGGAATTCAAGGTGTATTGGAATCCTGGGATCTTGGACAGCCTTGTAATATTGCTTGGAGTGTTGGTGTCTCAAATCTCTCTTTATTTTCAAGATACCTTTTATCGTCTATCTTTCCACATCTTCTTTATTTGATTCTCATAACTCCTGCATGGCCTCCCTGAATTCGGATTCCAATTTCCTCCCTGTCCTTTGGATAACTGTTTGAAAGATATGACAATCATTCTGACTCTGCTCTTTTAGGATAAAAGAGAAAAATGATATCTGAAGATTTGTTTTTGCCACTCATTTCAGATCCAGTAAATCAATCTGTAAATTAGGAAGCTATCAAAAAACATGTAACACTTACAAAATTAACAAATACCCCAAATAAATATTTTTTGAGAAAGATAACACCTGAGAGGACAATAAACACATTAGAAGTTTAAACTTAACAAATTTGTGTGTTATGACTGTCACCCCCCCACAACCTTTTAAGTATGGTTTCTGGGTTTTATTACATTTTCTTTGATGACAAGGGTCTTGTATGAGAGAAACACGTTACTCTCCCTGCCTCTCACTCATGGCTCCCAGGGGAATAGAGAAATGAACATGGTAGACAAAGTTCAACCATGACCACCTCAGCTTTAGTTTGGCATCCAAATCTTCTGTTTTGGTTCATTTTTGTCCTGATGAGTCTATAATTGTTAATGTCTCTTTCTTGGGGAAGTCCCAGAGCAGCCTGTTTTTGGTACACAGAAGCCCCATCAATTATTTGACAGACAATTTTATCACTATATAATAAACGCCTTTATATCCCTCTTAAGTAAAACTATACAGAAACCAAAATAGTATTCACTGAGTGCCTTCAACTATCAATATTTTAGGAATACTAAATTTAAAAAGGTACAGGGGAAATAGAGTACTAAATTTTCAACAAAATGTATCCCTTGTTTTGTTTTGGAGGTTTGTTTGTTGCCATTTCAAAATATATTGTTGTTGCAAAATATATTGTATTAAGTCACTAAAATGAGGCTGATAAGCTAGATTCATGATTTTTTTTTGGGGGGGGAGGGTCTGGTCATGGGGCCTGAGCTCTGGGCCTGGGCGCTGTCCCTCAGCTCTTCAGCTCAAGGCTAGCGCTCTAATACTTGAGCCACAGTGCCACTTCTGGCTTTTTTCTTTTTACTTATGTGGTGCTGAGGAATCAAACCCAGGGCCTCAGGCATGCAAGGCAATTGCTCTACCACTAAGGCACCTTCCCAGCCCCTAGATTCATGATTATCAAACCCTAAGTTACCATCTACTTCAAAAATAGTAAAAAGGAGCCAAGGGATGAACAATAACATTTGGAGGTCCTATACCTGCAGTACTATTTTTTAACTATATTGAACTTTCAGATAGGATATTGCAACCAAATATTTGGCATTCATTCCACAAGATGATCTTTATTACATTTCTCCATCTCTGAAATGGTATGGCTCCAATTAAAACTCATATATTGTGACTAACCATAACAGAGATCATGGAGGCTTAGAAATAAAATATATCAAGAAGACCTGGATCTTGACACATATGCAAAGACATTCAACAGGATGTATGACAAAGTTACTAACTAGATATAGATAGATAACTTAGATCATTGATAAATGAGAGAGAGAAAGAGAGAAAGAGAGAGAGAGAAAGAGAGAGAATTGTTGTTTAAATCAATGAGATTATGTGTGGGAATTCCTGACTACAAAGAGAGGAACTCAATAATTGATAACTCATTTTAAGTCATTTCAAATCATTCCCTCTTCCATGTTTCAAAGGGAAAATCTATTCAGTAACAGCATAAAATATTTATATAGTCTTTAAAACACTTTCACACATGCCTTGTCTCACTTGATCCACTGGCTTCTCCAGTATAAGTATACATTCATTTCTGCACTATTTTAAAGGGAGAAACATCAGTTCAGTGGTCTGCTCAAGGTCATGAAGTTAATGAATGGTAGGCTTGAAGCATGGACCAGGGCTCTCAAATGCCTAAATCTATGCTGGTGTCCAGCTCTGAATAGTCAGACATATTCAGTTTTGTCTGTCATCATCACTTTTTCTGGTTCAACTCTTCCATGCAACTCCTGTAACATGGAACCGGTGATTGTTTATGGTGTCGGCGATGGGTTGTTATGTTAGCTCATCTAGTGAGGCAGCCATTGTGAAATAGCATGCTCAATGACCCCTCAGCCTTCGGTGCAACACCTGTGTCATTCCTGCCATTGTTCAGCATTAGTGTCTGCCCTCACTACTCTTTAATCCATTTTCAAGTATCCACATGCAGGCATTCAACCTCAGAATGACTCAGCTGCCATGTTTGCTGTCTAATAGTTATATATTAATTGGTGTAAGCACAATGCTTGATCTCTCCTCCAGATGATATAATACTCAAAACAAATTACACATCAAAGGAGAGTTATAGATGACAAAGTTGTTATTTTCTTTCAGAGGATGATGCAAATAGATAATGTCTCTTGACATTATCATGGAACTCAATTCCATGAAAAACATAACCTAGAGCTGACTATATAACAAGTAAAGATTTCTTTTTTGGGGGGGGGGGTCCAATCGTGGGGCCTGAACTCTGGGTCTGGGCGCTGTCCCTCAGCTCTTCAGCTCAAGGCTAGCACTCTACCACTTTAGCCACAGCGCCACTTCCGGCTTTTTTTCTTTTTGCTTATGTGGTGCTGAGGAATCGAACCCAGGGCCTCAGGCATGCAAGGCAAGCGCTCTACCACTGAGTCACCTTCCTAGTCCCACAAGTAAAGATTTCTAAGCGGGAACCCAAAACAAATAATGGAGTCTTGACTTCTCTAATGATATTTTATCGGGGTTTTATTGCATACACACTTTTGAAAGTTTCTTGAAACTAAGTTGCTACTAATTGCTTTAATGCTTCCTACCCTTTCTATTACTCATCCTTCAACTTTTCACGAGAAAGAACAAATTACTGGATTAGCAACAACAACAACAAACAACAAGAATCAAACAATAGCAACATTCAACCCCAAGGAAGCAGGAAATTGAAAGAAGGTACATATTGCATATGATCATTTGAACTTTAAGTGTACATTAATACTTACCTTCTTTTGCCACATGGATGGCATACAAGGATTCCATATGTCCCAGATCAGTCATACATCCCATCATCTGCACCTTCAAAGGTTGTCAGAATGTGATCCTATGTCACCATTACTCACACACTCGCTGTCATCTGTTTTCACAATGATCTCCTAACTGTCCTTTCTGTACCTGTTCTTGTCAACAAACTTCCTAAAAAACAGAGGAGGTGATCTTCTTTCCATAGAAATTCAGTACCAATTTTCTTTCCTTCTGAACCAGCCACTCAGGAAGTAGAAAGTTCTTAAAAATTCATAAACACCTAATACTTTTTAATAAACTCTAAGGCTATACCTACCCTCCTCCTGTTGTCCTTGCTCATTCTACTCTAACCACACTGGTCACCTCGCACTCCCTATTGATCCCCAAGTCTCAGGGGCAATTGACTTAATCTGAAGAGTCCATCTCTGTGATCTCAGTGCAACTGGGTTCCTATTCTATAACATGGCTTCCCTCAAAGATTACCACCCAATGAGCATTCCCTGCCCATCCTAAAATTGCACATTGAGGTCTTTCTCCCCTTTTCATGCTTTCTTATAGCCTTACTGCCACTAGCATCATAGGTTTGACTCATTTCATATTTTAAATGTATTTTTCTTCCATTGAGGAAATCAACTTCAAAAAGGTGAGACTGTCATTCATAGTGCTACCTGCTTTATCCCAACATCTATAGCAATGTCTGGTGGTTGGCCAATGAATGGCTCTTTCACATATTTACAACAGTAACTTTGCATTTTTTGACCTTCAAATAGTTTAGGGCCCTGTACTGCATCTTTCTTAGGAACTATACTTTGGTTGACATCATAGATGCACAGTCCAAGCAACTTTATTATATTTGTGTGTGTGAAATGGCAATGTGCATACCAAGGTTACTAATTACCATAATATTTAAATCTGACAGTCTCTAGAAAAATAATATTTTCAAGTTCAAGTAAATATTTGGTTGGTATCACTGCATAAAATGTGACTGCTTCACCTATTCGTGATAACCTTTTTTTACACAATAGTGTGGATTTTTCATATAATAAAGTCCATACAATAGTAAAGAACAATTCACATTCCACAGGAATCCATTTAACCACAATCTTGGAGGATGCCTCAGTCCCAGTTGTTATTTATAAAAGGAAATTTCAAACTACATAATGAATTACCACTCAGATATTCTGGCAAATTGCAGATTGTGTCTGTTTTATATTACTTTAACAAAAATCCTAAAGCTGAGTAGATGTAAAAAAAAAAAGTCCTATTTTGCTAATAAGTGTAGTTGCCAAAATTCCGAACAGCATGGCACTGTCTCTAGTCACAGTGCAGTGGGCTACATCACCTCATGGCAAATGGTATCACAATGACAGGTAATCATGGACAAAGAGGGAATCCCTAAGTGAAACAATAAGCCAGAGGAAGGAGGAAGAGCCAGTCTTGTGACTTCCTGTTGGCCTCACCTCTTCAAGTTCTTACCACTTCTCAGTATTGCCACACTGAGAGCCAAGCTCCTGATAGATGGATAAAGTCAGTGTGTAGCCAAACCACAACATTCAAGATTCATTGGGTGACATCCAGCTTCCTTCAGCAAATGCGTTTCTTTTCTTCAACCACTCACCATGTCCACATCCTGTAATACTCCATATTTTTTATGTTGTAGGATTCAGCTGAAAAGTTACTTCCTCCATTATATATATATACATATATATTATATATATATATATATATATATATATATATATATCCTATCTTCCATATTGATGTACTTCTGTAGGATACCAAATGCCTTTATCTTATTATCCCATGTGTGTCTTCCCTAGTCTGAGCTACATTAGCGTATGAATTATGGTTGCCATTTCTAGCTCTTTTTCTCCCCCCCCCCAGTACATATGTAATAAGCATTTGTGGAAAGCATTTTTTTAAAGTTAAATGTCAGTGTTTCTCAACTTTGAATTTGTGGAATAATTTCATCTTTCTGTTAAGATATTTTAATTTTACCTTTTGTTAGATTATCTTTGACATATTTCTTACTAGTTTCTATATTCTTTTTATCTATATGGCATGGTTAATTTCAAGTTAATTCAACAGATGTTGAGTGAGCATTTATGACAAAAATATTGTGGGCACATTATGTTTAATGTGTTATTGTTTATGTGTTTGTTTTTATGTTTCTTATATGAATGCACTTGAAATACCTGACCTGATCTAGAAATAGGTCCTCATATCTTCAGTTCCATTTTGTAGAAGAGACGCTAAGGCAGAGGAACATAATGCATTTTCCCTGGAGGAAGTTCAGAGCCAGTATCTAAACTCTGATAATGGATTGACACAACTTTCATTTTACCTGGAAAATAGATACACAAGTTAAAATAAAAAGTTCCCTAGACTGAAGAGCTAAGCATTTACTGGCATTGAAATTCAACTACACTGATAATTTTATAGGCCTTTATTGATTATTATTCTCTACACTTTATATCATAAAAAATCTTTGCAGTCCGTGAGATGTCAAATATCTTGGATTAAAGAATAAAATTTTTGACTAAGATTTTTGTCTATCTGCCTATCTGCTGACCTCTCTACTTGAATGCATATTTCTTCAAGGATTTTTAGTAGTAATAAAATTTCTTTATCTATTTTCTTTACCTTTAGTCACATTCCTTTTTGAGGAACCTTACTGCAGCTAACTTAATTCACAGTGACATTAACTTCAGCATAGCTCTTCTCTCTGTAGTATCTTCAAAGAGTCTCCTGGGCATTGTTAAATTTCTATAACTAAAAACATAAATGTGGCATGGAATGTCTGAATTTTATTTTTAAAATTATATTATGAGTGAGGAGTTTAAAGTACAGGTGTTCTCTCTGAGCTAAGAGAATAGACAGGCAGAAAGGTTCAGTGACCTCCCCAGAACCAAACTTCCCCAAGGAGTCATAGGACAATGTTTCTTCTCCATTAATTCTCCTGTGAATCATTTTATGGTTTGAAGTCCCCCTATGCAATAAAAGTTTATTAGCCGTGCATCAGGAACTTCGTTAGGTGCTGGAGTTGCAGTGATTTACAAGACAGAGCCGTTGCCCTACAGGACATCACAATCTTAACGGCAAAAGTAGGTACAATGCATGCTATAGGATCCAGCAAGGAAAGTATAGGCAGAAGAGGCACACCTAAGGCAGTGTTGGGGCAGTTGTGAAGATGATCAGAAATAATGACCTTTAATCTGAGTTTCAGATGATAAATTGGGTAAAGTTTTCCAATTAGTAGTAAGTGGGCCAGTGGTAAGAAGCCAGTGGACACAAAAGGAGCATATAGACAGAAAGAAGAATAAGAAAAACTAGCTGGGAAGGTGGTTCAGTGGTAGAGTTCTTGCCTTGCATGCATAAGGCCCTAGGTTCGATTCCTCAGCACTTCATAAACAGAAAAAGCTGGAAGTGGTACTGTGGCTCAAGTGGCTGAAGGGGTAAAGTGTAGCCTGGAGCTGAAGAGCTGAGGGACAGCGCCCAGGCCCAGAGTTCAGGCCCTATGACTGACAAAAAAAAAAAAATAAGAAGAAGAAGAAGAAGAAAAACCAATGTGAAAGACAAAGTATATTCAATACGAACAGGGGGATAGCAAAAAGTAAGCCCATGTGAGAAAATGTTAACTATATTTTTTTAATCTTCTTTTAAAATTTATTGTTAAGGTGATGTGGGAGTTACTGTTACATAAGTAAGGTAATGAGTACATCTCTTTTTAAACACTGTAATCCATATTTCAATTTTTTGTTTTACTATATACAAAACATGCCATAACTGGGGAATTGAAAAAATAGGTCTCTCACTGTTTAGTTTGTTTATTTGGAAATTTGGTACAAGTATGATCTAAGGAGTCAAGAATTAAAAGAGAAACATGAACTAGGAAGCAAGTGCAATAATCCAAATTTGAGATTTTGAAGATATAAAGGTCAAATAAAAGCTGGGCACTGATGGCTTAGGCCTGTAATCCAAGCTACCCAGGAGGCTGAAATCTGAGGATCACAGTTCAAAGCCAGCCCAGACAGATAAGTGCTTGAGAGATAACCTACAATGACCATCTTACAATGAGTGGAACAAATTAAGTAGACATCATATTGGGAAAAGGCCAACCAATAGTCACCAAAGTACATTTGCTTGAAGAAATACAGTACAGTTTAGAATAAATTATGTTATACACAGGAATATGATTAGCATAAAACTATGTAATTGGGTGTCCTTGACTGGAGAAAGAAATAGAATAAAAATAGAGTAATGAACAAAGGAAGTTAGATACTGGCTAACAATAGAATTATTTTATTCTCTGGAATTAGAGAAAATAGAGATTCTAATAAAGATATAAATCAGGCAGAGGAGAGAAAATTGAGAGAGATTATATGCAATTATTTTATTTCCTAGAAAAAAATGGAGAATTCTCTACTATTTGTATGCTATTCACTTAATACTGTTGAGATTCCAACATAGTAGCAGAAGGCTGTGAAACTGTTGGCCCAGCAAGATTTAGTGACTTGGGAGTGAGGATACAGTTATGCCTAAAAATAAAATGCAAGAAATAAATAGTAAAAGAAGAACATAATTAAGGTACACATGTATGGACAGGCAGTTATTTGTATGGATTTTTAAAAATAATTATTTATGTGTGATATGTTGAGCATGCATTGGTAATTGACAGCTTTTTAAAAACAGAGGCCAAACCCCCCAAACAGGCACAAGCTCTTTTAGTAAAGTGAGTTGGGGTGTGGGTAATAATGGATAATTATTATAAAGGTCAGGTGGAACTGTCAATGATGGCCTTAGTGAAACTGACTATTTGATGATCGTCATAAGGGTGCTCTAGAGAAAACATATTCTCACATCGAGCCAGGACTAAGAGACTGTAAGGAGGAAGAGACAAAAATAGATCTATCCTCTATATTCCAGAAGAAGTAGTTAAATAACATCAGCATCAAAGGGAAAATGTGGTGTGTCCAAAGAAGGATAGAGAAGGAAAAGTCTGACAGCAAGTGTAAGAAGAATAAAATATATTTTGGGTCACTTCAGAGGACCAGAAGGACGCCTCCCACAAAATATGGTGGTAAATAACAATCATAATGATATTGTATACACAAGATTGTATTCCTAGACTTTTTAGGAAGTTCATCGCTCCCATATAAAAAGTATTCTTGGAAGAGCAGGGTGATCTCCAAAACATTACTGATTTGGGAGTTTAGTATGGCTAGGGCAAAATGCTAAGATGAGGGCTACCATTTAGCTGGAATTTTTAGAACTTTCTATTCACTCTGGCATCAAAGAGAAAGAAGAAGTATTTGCAGATCTGATTGCCTGGATACAGAGTAGAAGGAAAAGGGAAGTGATAGAAGTTGAAAATTTACAGCAATTAAACATTAAATATAGTTAAATATGGAGTAAAACTATATACAAAGGGATTGTTTTGCAGTAGTCAACAATTTATGAATGATACATGGACAGAAATATCAGAATAAAGATATACCTGCAAGCTTAAGCTATTCACACATAGATACCACATTCCACAATTGCTAAAAAATAGAAAAACAAAGCAGCAGATGCCATATTTGTGGTAGGTAGAGGTGAAGCTGCACAGTCTTGAGGTCAGGGAAAGAGTTCCATCCCAGTGAAACAGTCAAGCACTCAATCAAGAAACTACGGCCTGAATGGGCAACCCTAAGCAAAAGATGAGATATAGGTACCGTACACAAGCCAGAACTGTTCCTGATCTGTGCTGTTGGATGTTTCACAATTGCTCAGGAATTTGGCTGGACTAAACCTGCTGGTGACAATTATTATTGACTACAGCTGGGAGATGCCAGATTCATATCTCATTCTCAAGATTTTATAGCCTTGTTTGGAGAAAGGAAACACATTCTTCTTAGTGTTATAACTTACCTGTCCAAAAAATCTCAGACTGAAGTTGGAATAAAGCCTAGAATTATCAAGGTTTGCATTTTAAGCCATCATGTGAAGCATATATGCCCATGTTTTAGTTTGTTTTTGTTCATAGTCATTAATCCAAAGGAGGAAAAAGTATATATTATTAAGTTCTCTAGGTCAATCAGCCTGAGAAGCCTTGAGAAGATAAAGACTATCTGTATTTGTGTGTGTTAGTGTGTGTGTGTGTGTGTGTGTGTGTGTGTGTGTGTATGTGTCTGTGTGTGTGTGTGTGTGTTTAAATGAGGAGACTAGCTAGATACGATTAAAATCCTGCTATTCAAAGACAGTTAGACAATAGAAGACAAGTATTGTCCTCTATTTTTTTCTATTTTCTAGAAGCTACATCGTGGTCGATTAAAGTCCTGATTTCAATGACCAGTTCTTTGTTGACACTCCCTAATACCTAATGTATTTTCCAAATATATTCCTAGCATATCTGGAGAGAATTCTAAGCATTAATAGAATGCCAAAGATAATGTGGTTTTTTTATGTTTTTTGTTATTTTTCTTTTCTTTTTTAATTTATTTTTATTTTTATTTTTTGTGAACACACTGTACAGAGGGGTTACAATTACATGGGCAGGTTAATGCGTACATTAATGCATTGCAGCCTCCTCCTTTGTTTACCCTTCACATCCCTTCCCAGCCTCCCCCCCTACCCCCCCACCCAATCCTCCCTGATTTCCTCCCCCTGCACCCCCCCCACCAACATTGTAAAGCTTGTTTTAAAAAATAAGTTTTTTATTGTGAGAATACTGTGCAGAGGGGTTACAATTACATGAGCAAGGAAATGAGTACATTTCTTATCAAACATCAAAGATAATGTTGTTGAAAACTAAGTGTTTTACAGTCATGAAATTACAATGGTTTATTTGAAATCCTATTCTACACATGTGTACCTTAAATATTTCAGCTTTCACTGGGTCCTTATTAACAGATATAAAAACAGATGGAAAAATGTGACTCTTCTTTGGAGGGAAAATGAATACTGATTACAAGAACCATTGTTACACTACAGGCAGAAAGAGTTTGGCAACATTTTCTGGATGCTAAATGAAGCATGAAATATTTTATTTAGCAATTTTCTACAAACAAGTTATGAAGGAATTTCTAGGAAACACACACGTCAATATAAATTGTTTTTGAAATTGTGTGATTTTTTTTTAAATGTAAACTTTAGGTCATAGACACTAGAAGGAGAAAACTTAAGTTCAGATCTTCGCTCTAATAATGACCTCTTCCATTTCTCAGCCATAAGAATATTTAGAAGGAAAATCTAAATAGTTGTAAACTGATTTCAGATGGTTGTTATTGGGATTAAAGGAATAAGCATCAAAAAGAGTACTTTCCAGTTCATGGGTCTATTATACCAAAGCCACTAAGTTAAATGTCAGCTGTAATTAACCTCAAGAGTTGATTTTCTAGGACAGTGCTCTTCTTTCTGTCTAAAGAAGGACGGATGACTGGAACTTCAAGTCTTTTGTTGTTTATTATTGTGCTCAAATCCAGGCCAAAGTTAATACACTATTATAAGTCCCCGATTGCAGCCCATAGTATGAGATCTTATTTCTTCAGTGAATTCTCTCAATTGGATCAAATTCTATATTATCTTTGTCGTTATCACCTACCTCCATAATCAATTCTTAATAGAATCTGCTTCCCCTGGTTATTTGCCTTCTAAGACCATCAGGAATTGGAAAGCAGTATTGTAACTGCCTTTGAAGCATTTTGCTTGGTGACCTGAACCTTGTTTTGGATTCATGCTAGGAAGAAGAATCCAAGAGTTATGGAATCAAAATTACTATTTTGACAGCATTAGCATTTGACCTAACACAGACTGTATAAGAGGTGAGGTAGTATGCTCAGCGGGTGAGAAAATTATTCCTGTTAGTCATCATTATGGCTGTCACCTTTTGGGACAGAAATTCAGAAAGCTCCTTAATAATACTAAAAGTTTTCCTCACTCTCACAAAAAAAAATAGCAAAATTAACTTTAACAAAGTGAAGCAATTGGCAATTCTCACTCTAGAGATACTACATTATTCATTCAGTGAGACATTAATTCAACTACACCACCACCACAACAACAAAGAAAACATTATTGGAAAGTTCCTTGGGGTCATTCATTGTTTTAGACTTGCAACACCAGCATTAGAAACCCTGCATCTGGTATCTGTAAACCATAATCTATTCAGATTAAAAAGACTGGCTTTAACTTCTGATTCTAGGTCAGGGTGATGCATGGGGATCTAGCTTTAGTTTTTTATAGTTGTTTAACCAATTTTGCCAGCACTATTTACTGAAGAGACTGTCTTTCTTCCATTCTATGTCTTATGCTCCCTTGTCGAAGATTAAATGGCTATAGGTCTATGGGTTCATTTCTTTCATTTCTGAGCCTTCAGTTCTATTCCATTGGTCCTCAGGCATGTTCTTGTTCCAGTACCAAGCTGTTTTGATTACTATGGCTTTGTAGTAGAGTTTGAAACTTGGTATTGATATTCCTCCAGCACTGTTATTTCTGCTAAGGAATTTTTTTTTGCTATTTGTGGTCTTTCATTGTTCTGTATGAATTTTGGGGTTACTTCTATTTCATTGAAGAATAAGGTTTGGATATTGATAGGATCTCATTGAATTTATAAATAGCCTTTGGCAGTATTGCCATTTTCACATTAATCCTCCCTATCCAGGAACATGGGAGGTTTTTCCACTTCCTTAGTTCTGCTTTAATTTCCTTTTTTAGTATCTTTACAATAAAAAAATATATATGTTAAAAATTCTGATTCTAAACTAACAGTCTATGAGAAGTGTACTTGAGAAAATATCAATTTGGCTACTATAATATTTAATCAATGCAATGGACCTGTGCTTCCATAAATTAAATGTATTTTATTAAGATGGACATTATAAAAACTATTATCTAATGTAGGATCTTAAGAATGAACTAAATTGTATTTAAAGTTAATTTTAACCCAAAATTTAGCAGACTCTAGCACTGCTAGGGAATGTTACAAGAAAGACTTCAGTTAAGACTCCAGACCCATCTTTCCATGTGTGTCTGTAAGTCCGAGGGAATAGCTCCAGCATTGTTTTCATGTAGCAAGGCAGTTACAGATCATTCAATGATCTTCTCCCTTACTAGCCTCCCTTCTGACTGTCTTTCCCTTTAGTCCATTTTGGCAGACACCTGGAAGGTACAGCTGTAGACCTGGTTTTGTGGGGTAATGTAGATTCCTTTCAGATTCCTTTCAGAATGTCAGTGTGATAGAATGGGGAAAGTTCTAGCGCTGAAATCAAGCACACTTACATTCAAATCTTTGCCTCTGTGCTTATTATTTTGGGAGCTTTAGGAAAGCCACGTAATCTGTCCAGGCTTCTGATTTTTGTATGTCTAAATTGTTTTGATGACATCTACATCACAACATGGCTGTGAGGCTCTCACGTCATAAACTTGTGAAAGTACCCGGCATAAAAGCTTTAAATGAACATGACTTGAGTAAGAAATAAAGATTTAGAACTAAGGAAATTTCTAGAATAAATTTCCTCAAACAAATAATCTATTAATTTCCATAATTAGTTCTAGATGTAATTTTGGGAGATATGAAAGGGATCATTTTTCTCATTTTACTTGGAATAACTCTTCCAGATAGTGCTTTCATGAACCTTCTCCTGTATATTTCATATCTATCTTCATATCCTAAAGAGCATCATCTGGCTCTTACCACTGCCATATATGTGAATCTCATTTATATTTAATAATATGGTTGTGTGGACCCCATTGCAGGGTTGATTATAAAGATCCCTGAGGTACACAGATAACTAATTTTGAAGTGATCCAAAAAGTCTCTATCCTCAGTGTTGAGAGTAGAAATATTAAATGTATAAGTGAATAAGTCAATCAATCAAAACTTAAATCACTAATGTGATTACAATTCAGCATTATAAAATGAGGTATTGTGCATTGTTCAGGCACATGGGATGAATAAAAAAATAAAGTAATAAAACAGTTGACAGCTCTGATCTGAAGGTGAAAAAATCATTGCAAAAATAAATGAGACATGTTGAAAATGAGGACTAGCTATTGAACAGTGCACAACCAATAGGTTCGATAAGAAAATAAAGATTATAAAGGGAGTACTAAAATAATGTCTTATTCTAGAATTTTTGTTTTAATATTCTATTAACTCTTTGTAGAGCAGGTTTTTTTAAATCAATACAGGCTCTTAAGAACAGTTTAGTAAAAACAAGTTAGATTGATTCAAGAAATCCTAAATAAACTCATAATTTCTTTCCAAACGTTCATATATCTGCACATATTTTTGAAAAGTAACACCAAGAAGGTACTCAGGTAGATAATGAGCTTTGGCAAGCTCTGCGTAATCATTGTACAAGAAGTGACTAATTACTAACTGTTAAAATACTAATTCAATTAACTCCATTCATTTTCCACACCATACTGTCTAATTAGCTGATTTGCCATTTAAAACAGCACAGTTGTGACAAGAATCACACTGAAAAAAAATAAAAGAAACATCCTGTTTTTAGGATTCAAATGCTAATCCACAATTAGAGCCTAGGGAAAATTCATTTTATTTACAAAAAACTAGAAAGAAAGAAAAAACATTTGATCAATGCTAGACAACAGTAAACATGTATTCATCTAACTGCAAATGTCTTCTATCATGTACACTGTTCTAATATTCTATCAAATTTAATGCAACCTAATGATAATATTTTAGAGAAGTATTCTTTTTTTATAATATTTCCATTGTGGAGTGCAGACCTGTTAATATAATTGGACTTGACACAATTAATTCTCACATTT